>NW_026606060.1:20902500-22152500 GCF_029834395.1 Sorex fumeus
AAGGGCCTGGGTTCCTCTCTGGGCACGCGCAGCTAGAAACAGCCCCGAGACAGCCGGTTTTCAACCCCTGAGCCGCATGGGACGGGCACAGAGGCCCAGCTCTGGGCAACAAAGCTGAACGGCTCCAATTCCAACAGGTACAGCCCGCCCCCAAGGGCCTGGGTTCCTCTCTGGGCACGCGCAGCTAGAAACAGCCCCGAGACAGCCGGTTTTCAACCCCTGAGCCGTGTGGGACGGGCACAGAGGCCCAGCTCTGGGCAACAAAGCTGAACGGCTCCAATTCCAACAGGTACAGCCCGCCCCCAAGGGCCTGGGTTCCTCTCTGGGCACGCGCAGCTAGAAACAGCCCCGAGACAGCCGGCTTTCAACCCCTGAGCCGCGTGGGACGGGCACAGAGGCCCAGCTCTGGGCAACAAAGCTGAACGGCTCCAATTCCAACAGGTACAGCCCGCCCCCAAGGGCCTGGGTTCCTCTCTGGGCACGCGCAGCTAGAAACAGCCCCGAGACAGCCGGCTTTCAACCCCTGAGCCGCGTGGGACGGGCACAGAGGCCCAGCTCTGGGCAACAAAGCTGAACGGCTCCAATTCCAACAGGTACAGCCGCCCCCAAGGGCCTGGGTTCCTCTCTGGGCACGCGCAGCTAGAAACAGCCCCGAGACAGCCGGTTTTCAACCCCTGAGCCGCGTGGGACGGGCACAGAGGCCCAGCTCTGGGCAACAAAGCTGAACGGCTCCAATTCCAACAGGTACAGCCCGCCCCCAAGGGCCTGGGTTCCTCTCTGGGCACGCGCAGCTAGAAACAGCCCCGAGACAGCCGGTTTTCAACCCCTGAGCCGTGTGGGACGGGCACAGAGGCCCAGCTCTGGGCAACAAAGCTGAACGGCTCCAATTCCAACAGGTACAGCCCGCCCCCAAGGGCCTGGGTTCCTCTCTGGGCACGCGCAGCTAGAAACAGCCCCGAGACAGCCGGCTTTCAACCCCTGATCCGCGTGGGACGGGCACAGAGGCCCAGCTCTGGGCAACAAAGCTGAACGGCTCCAATTCCAACAGGTACAGCCCGCCCCCAAGGGCCTGGGTTCCTCTCTGGGCACGCGCAGCTAGAAACAGCCCCGAGACAGCCGGTTTTCAACCCCTGAGCCGCGTGGGACGGGCACAGAGGCCCAGCTCTGGGCAACAAAGCTGAACGGCTCCAATTCCAACAGGTACAGCCCGCCCCCAAGGGCCTGGGTTCCTCTCTGGGCACGCGCAGCTAGAAACAGCCCCGAGACAGCCGGTTTTCAACCCCTGAGCCGCGTGGGACGGGCACAGAGGCCCAGCTCTGGGCAACAAAGCTGAACGGCTCCAATTCCAACAGGTACAGCCCGCCCCCAGGGCCTGGGTTCCTCTCTGGGCACGCGCAGCTAGAAACAGCCCCGAGACAGCCGGTTTTCAACCCCTGAGCCGCGTGGGACGGGCACAGAGGCCCAGCTCTGGGCAACAAAGCTGAACGGCTCCAATTCCAACAGGTACAGCCCGCCCCCAAGGGCCTGGGTTCCTCTCTGGGCACGCGCAGCTAGAAACAGCCCCGAGACAGCCGGTTTTCAACCCCTGAGCCGCGTGGGACGGGCACAGAGGCCCAGCTCTGGGCAACAAAGCTGAACGGCTCCAATTCCAACAGGTACAGCCCGCCCCCAAGGGCCTGGGTTCCTCTCTGGGCACGCGCAGCTAGAAACAGCCCCGAGACAGCCGGTTTTCAACCCCTGAGCCGCGTGGGACGGGCACAGAGGCCCAGCTCTGGGCAACAAAGCTGAACGGCTCCAATTCCAACAGGTACAGCCCGCCCCCAAGGGCCTGGGTTCCTCTCTGGGCACGCGCAGCTAGAAACAGCCCCGAGACAGCCGGTTTTCAACCCCTGAGCCGCGTGGGACGGGCACAGAGGCCCAGCTCTGGGCAACAAAGCTGAACGGCTCCAATTCCAACAGGTACAGCCCGCCCCCAAGGGCCTGGGTTCCTCTCTGGGCACGCGCAGCTAGAAACAGCCCCGAGACAGCCGGCTTTCAACCCCTGAGCCGCGTGGGACGGGCACAGAGGCCCAGCTCTGGGCAACAAAGCTGAACGGCTCCAATTCCAACAGGTACAGCCCGCCCCCAAGGGCCTGGGTTCCTCTCTGGGCACGCGCAGCTAGAAACAGCCCCGAGACAGCCGGTTTTCAACCCCTGAGCCGCGTGGGACGGGCACAGAGGCCCAGCTCTGGGCAACAAAGCTGAACGGCTCCAATTCCAACAGGTACAGCCCGCCCCCAAGGGCCTGGGTTCCTCTCTGGGCACGCGCAGCTAGAAACAGCCCCGAGACAGCCGGTTTTCAACCCCTGAGCCGTGTGGGACGGGCACAGAGGCCCAGCTCTGGGCAACAAAGCTGAACGGCTCCAATTCCAACAGGTACAGCCCGCCCCCAAGGGCCTGGGTTCCTCTCTGGGCACGCGCAGCTAGAAACAGCCCCGAGACAGCCGGCTTTCAACCCCTGAGCCGCGTGGGACGGGCACAGAGGCCCAGCTCTGGGCAACAAAGCTGAACGGCTCCAATTCCAACAGGTACAGCCCGCCCCCAAGGGCCTGGGTTCCTCTCTGGGCACGCGCAGCTAGAAACAGCCCCGAGACAGCCGGTTTTCAACCCCTGAGCCGCGTGGGACGGGCACAGAGGCCCAGCTCTGGGCAACAAAGCTGAACGGCTCCAATTCCAACAGGTACAGCCCGCCCCCAAGGGCCTGGGTTCCTCTCTGGGCACGCGCAGCTAGAAACAGCCCCGAGACAGCCGGTTTTCAACCCCTGAGCCGCGTGGGACGGGCACAGAGGCCCAGCTCTGGGCAACAAAGCTGAACGGCTCCAATTCCAACAGGTACAGCCCGCCCCCAAGGGCCTGGGTTCCTCTCTGGGCACGCGCAGCTAGAAACAGCCCCGAGACAGCCGGTTTTCAACCCCTGAGCCGCGTGGGACGGGCACAGAGGCCCAGCTCTGGGCAACAAAGCTGAACGGCTCCAATTCCAACAGGTACAGCCCGCCCCCAAGGGCCTGGGTTCCTCTCTGGGCACGCGCAGCTAGAAACAGCCCCGAGACAGCCGGTTTTCAACCCCTGAGCCGCGTGGGACGGGCACAGAGGCCCAGCTCTGGGCAACAAAGCTGAACGGCTCCAATTCCAACAGGTACAGCCCGCCCCCAAGGGCCTGGGTTCCTCTCTGGGCACGCGCAGCTAGAAACAGCCCCGAGACAGCCGGTTTTCAACCCCTGAGCCGCGTGGGACGGGCACAGAGGCCCAGCTCTGGGCAACAAAGCTGAACGGCTCCAATTCCAACAGGTACAGCCCGCCCCCAAGGGCCTGGGTTCCTCTCTGGGCACGCGCAGCTAGAAACAGCCCCGAGACAGCCGGTTTTCAACCCCTGAGCCGCGTGGGACGGGCACAGAGGCCCAGCTCTGGGCAACAAAGCTGAACGGCTCCAATTCCAACAGGTACAGCCCGCCCCCAAGGGCCTGGGTTCCTCTCTGGGCACGCGCAGCTAGAAACAGCCCCGAGACAGCCGGTTTTCAACCCCTGAGCCGCGTGGGACGGGCACAGAGGCCCAGCTCTGGGCAACAAAGCTGAACGGCTCCAATTCCAACAGGTACAGCCCGCCCCCAAGGGCCTGGGTTCCTCTCTGGGCACGCGCAGCTAGAAACAGCCCCGAGACAGCCGGTTTTCAACCCCTGAGCCGCGTGGGACGGGCACAGAGGCCCAGCTCTGGGCAACAAAGCTGAACGGCTCCAATTCCAACAGGTACAGCCCGCCCCCAAGGGCCTGGGTTCCTCTCTGGGCACGCGCAGCTAGAAACAGCCCCGAGACAGCCGGTTTTCAACCCCTGAGCCGCGTGGGACGGGCACAGAGGCCCAGCTCTGGGCAACAAAGCTGAACGGCTCCAATTCCAACAGGTACAGCCCGCCCCCAAGGGCCTGGGTTCCTCTCTGGGCACGCGCAGCTAGAAACAGCCCCGAGACAGCCGGTTTTCAACCCCTGAGCCGCGTGGGACGGGCACAGAGGCCCAGCTCTGGGCAACAAAGCTGAACGGCTCCAATTCCAACAGGTACAGCCCGCCCCCAAGGGCCTGGGTTCCTCTCTGGGCACGCGCAGCTAGAAACAGCCCCGAGACAGCCGGTTTTCAACCCCTGAGCCGCGTGGGACGGGCACAGAGGCCCAGCTCTGGGCAACAAAGCTGAACGGCTCCAATTCCAACAGGTACAGCCCGCCCCCAAGGGCCTGGGTTCCTCTCTGGGCACGCGCAGCTAGAAACAGCCCCGAGACAGCCGGTTTTCAACCCCTGAGCCGCGTGGGACGGGCACAGAGGCCCAGCTCTGGGCAACAAAGCTGAACGGCTCCAATTCCAACAGGTACAGCCCGCCCCCAAGGGCCTGGGTTCCTCTCTGGGCACGCGCAGCTAGAAACAGCCCCGAGACAGCCGGTTTTCAACCCCTGAGCCGCGTGGGACGGGCACAGAGGCCCAGCTCTGGGCAACAAAGCTGAACGGCTCCAATTCCAACAGGTACAGCCCGCCCCCAAGGGCCTGGGTTCCTCTCTGGGCACGCGCAGCTAGAAACAGCCCCGAGACAGCCGGTTTTCAACCCCTGAGCCGCGTGGGACGGGCACAGAGGCCCAGCTCTGGGCAACAAAGCTGAACGGCTCCAATTCCAACAGGTACAGCCCGCCCCCAAGGGCCTGGGTTCCTCTCTGGGCACGCGCAGCTAGAAACAGCCCCGAGACAGCCGGTTTTCAACCCCTGAGCCGCGTGGGACGGGCACAGAGGCCCAGCTCTGGGCAACAAAGCTGAACGGCTCCAATTCCAACAGGTACAGCCCGCCCCCAAGGGCCTGGGTTCCTCTCTGGGCACGCGCAGCTAGAAACAGCCCCGAGACAGCCGGTTTTCAACCCCTGAGCCGCGTGGGACGGGCACAGAGGCCCAGCTCTGGGCAACAAAGCTGAACGGCTCCAATTCCAACAGGTACAGCCCGCCCCCAAGGGCCTGGGTTCCTCTCTGGGCACGCGCAGCTAGAAACAGCCCCGAGACAGCCGGTTTTCAACCCCTGAGCCGCGTGGGACGGGCACAGAGGCCCAGCTCTGGGCAACAAAGCTGAACGGCTCCAATTCCAACAGGTACAGCCCGCCCCCAAGGGCCTGGGTTCCTCTCTGGGCACGCGCAGCTAGAAACAGCCCCGAGACAGCCGGTTTTCAACCCCTGAGCCGCGTGGGACGGGCACAGAGGCCCAGCTCTGGGCAACAAAGCTGAACGGCTCCAATTCCAACAGGTACAGCCCGCCCCCAAGGGCCTGGGTTCCTCTCTGGGCACGCGCAGCTAGAAACAGCCCCGAGACAGCCGGTTTTCAACCCCTGAGCCGCGTGGGACGGGCACAGAGGCCCAGCTCTGGGCAACAAAGCTGAACGGCTCCAATTCCAACAGGTACAGCCCGCCCCCAAGGGCCTGGGTTCCTCTCTGGGCACGCGCAGCTAGAAACAGCCCCGAGACAGCCGGTTTTCAACCCCTGAGCCGCGTGGGACGGGCACAGAGGCCCAGCTCTGGGCAACAAAGCTGAACGGCTCCAATTCCAACAGGTACAGCCCGCCCCCAAGGGCCTGGGTTCCTCTCTGGGCACGCGCAGCTAGAAACAGCCCCGAGACAGCCGGTTTTCAACCCCTGAGCCGCGTGGGACGGGCACAGAGGCCCAGCTCTGGGCAACAAAGCTGAACGGCTCCAATTCCAACAGGTACAGCCCGCCCCCAAGGGCCTGGGTTCCTCTCTGGGCACGCGCAGCTAGAAACAGCCCCGAGACAGCCGGTTTTCAACCCCTGAGCCGCGTGGGACGGGCACAGAGGCCCAGCTCTGGGCAACAAAGCTGAACGGCTCCAATTCCAACAGGTACAGCCCGCCCCCAAGGGCCTGGGTTCCTCTCTGGGCCACGCGCAGCTAGAAACAGCCCCGAGACAGCCGGTTTTCAACCCCTGAGCCGCGTGGGACGGGCACAGAGGCCCAGCTCTGGGCAACAAAGCTGAACGGCTCCAATTCCAACAGGTACAGCCCGCCCCCAAGGGCCTGGGTTCCTCTCTGGGCACGCGCAGCTAGAAACAGCCCCGAGACAGCCGGTTTTCAACCCCTGAGCCGCGTGGGACGGGCACAGAGGCCCAGCTCTGGGCAACAAAGCTGAACGGCTCCAATTCCAACAGGTACAGCCCGCCCCCAAGGGCCTGGGTTCCTCTCTGGGCACGCGCAGCTAGAAACAGCCCCGAGACAGCCGGTTTTCAACCCCTGAGCCGCGTGGGACGGGCACAGAGGCCCAGCTCTGGGCAACAAAGCTGAACGGCTCCAATTCCAACAGGTACAGCCCGCCCCCAAGGGCCTGGGTTCCTCTCTGGGCACGCGCAGCTAGAAACAGCCCCGAGACAGCCGGTTTTCAACCCCTGAGCCGCGTGGGACGGGCACAGAGGCCCAGCTCTGGGCAACAAAGCTGAACGGCTCCAATTCCAACAGGTACAGCCCGCCCCCAAGGGCCTGGGTTCCTCTCTGGGCACGCGCAGCTAGAAACAGCCCCGAGACAGCCGGTTTTCAACCCCTGAGCCGCGTGGGACGGGCACAGAGGCCCAGCTCTGGGCAACAAAGCTGAACGGCTCCAATTCCAACAGGTACAGCCCGCCCCAAGGGCCTGGGTTCCTCTCTGGGCACGCGCAGCTAGAAACAGCCCCGAGACAGCCGGTTTTCAACCCCTGAGCCGCGTGGGACGGGCACAGAGGCCCAGCTCTGGGCAACAAAGCTGAACGGCTCCAATTCCAACAGGTACAGCCCGCCCCCAAGGGCCTGGGTTCCTCTCTGGGCACGCGCAGCTAGAAACAGCCCCGAGACAGCCGGTTTTCAACCCCTGAGCCGCGTGGGACGGGCACAGAGGCCCAGCTCTGGGCAACAAAGCTGAACGGCTCCAATTCCAACAGGTACAGCCCGCCCCCAAGGGCCTGGGTTCCTCTCTGGGCACGCGCAGCTAGAAACAGCCCCGAGACAGCCGGTTTTCAACCCCTGAGCCGCGTGGGACGGGCACAGAGGCCCAGCTCTGGGCAACAAAGCTGAACGGCTCCAATTCCAACAGGTACAGCCCGCCCCCAAGGGCCTGGGTTCCTCTCTGGGCACGCGCAGCTAGAAACAGCCCCGAGACAGCCGGTTTTCAACCCCTGAGCCGCGTGGGACGGGCACAGAGGCCCAGCTCTGGGCAACAAAGCTGAACGGCTCCAATTCCAACAGGTACAGCCCGCCCCCAAGGGCCTGGGTTCCTCTCTGGGCACGCGCAGCTAGAAACAGCCCCGAGACAGCCGGTTTTCAACCCCTGAGCCGCGTGGGACGGGCACAGAGGCCCAGCTCTGGGCAACAAAGCTGAACGGCTCCAATTCCAACAGGTACAGCCCGCCCCCAAGGGCCTGGGTTCCTCTCTGGGCACGCGCAGCTAGAAACAGCCCCGAGACAGCCGGTTTTCAACCCCTGAGCCGCGTGGGACGGGCACAGAGGCCCAGCTCTGGGCAACAAAGCTGAACGGCTCCAATTCCAACAGGTACAGCCCGCCCCCAAGGGCCTGGGTTCCTCTCTGGGCACGCGCAGCTAGAAACAGCCCCGAGACAGCCGGTTTTCAACCCCTGAGCCGCGTGGGACGGGCACAGAGGCCCAGCTCTGGGCAACAAAGCTGAACGGCTCCAATTCCAACAGGTACAGCCCGCCCCCAAGGGCCTGGGTTCCTCTCTGGGCACGCGCAGCTAGAAACAGCCCCGAGACAGCCGGTTTTCAACCCCTGAGCCGCGTGGGACGGGCACAGAGGCCCAGCTCTGGGCAACAAAGCTGAACGGCTCCAATTCCAACAGGTACAGCCCGCCCCCAAGGGCCTGGGTTCCTCTCTGGGCACGCGCAGCTAGAAACAGCCCCGAGACAGCCGGTTTTCAACCCCTGAGCCGCGTGGGACGGGCACAGAGGCCCAGCTCTGGGCAACAAAGCTGAACGGCTCCAATTCCAACAGGTACAGCCCGCCCCCAAGGGCCTGGGTTCCTCTCTGGGCACGCGCAGCTAGAAACAGCCCCGAGACAGCCGGTTTTCAACCCCTGAGCCGCGTGGGACGGGCACAGAGGCCCAGCTCTGGGCAACAAAGCTGAACGGCTCCAATTCCAACAGGTACAGCCCGCCCCCAAGGGCCTGGGTTCCTCTCTGGGCACGCGCAGCTAGAAACAGCCCCGAGACAGCCGGTTTTCAACCCCTGAGCCGCGTGGGACGGGCACAGAGGCCCAGCTCTGGGCAACAAAGCTGAACGGCTCCAATTCCAACAGGTACAGCCCGCCCCCAAGGGCCTGGGTTCCTCTCTGGGCACGCGCAGCTAGAAACAGCCCCGAGACAGCCGGTTTTCAACCCCTGAGCCGCGTGGGACGGGCACAGAGGCCCAGCTCTGGGCAACAAAGCTGAACGGCTCCAATTCCAACAGGTACAGCCCGCCCCCAAGGGCCTGGGTTCCTCTCTGGGCACGCGCAGCTAGAAACAGCCCCGAGACAGCCGGTTTTCAACCCCTGAGCCGCGTGGGACGGGCACAGAGGCCCAGCTCTGGGCAACAAAGCTGAACGGCTCCAATTCCAACAGGTACAGCCCGCCCCCAAGGGCCTGGGTTCCTCTCTGGGCACGCGCAGCTAGAAACAGCCCCGAGACAGCCGGTTTTCAACCCCTGAGCCGCGTGGGACGGGCACAGAGGCCCAGCTCTGGGCAACAAAGCTGAACGGCTCCAATTCCAACAGGTACAGCCCGCCCCCAAGGGCCTGGGTTCCTCTCTGGGCACGCGCAGCTAGAAACAGCCCCGAGACAGCCGGTTTTCAACCCCTGAGCCGCGTGGGACGGGCACAGAGGCCCAGCTCTGGGCAACAAAGCTGAACGGCTCCAATTCCAACAGGTACAGCCCGCCCCCAAGGGCCTGGGTTCCTCTCTGGGCACGCGCAGCTAGAAACAGCCCCGAGACAGCCGGTTTTCAACCCCTGAGCCGCGTGGGACGGGCACAGAGGCCCAGCTCTGGGCAACAAAGCTGAACGGCTCCAATTCCAACAGGTACAGCCCGCCCCCAAGGGCCTGGGTTCCTCTCTGGGCACGCGCAGCTAGAAACAGCCCCGAGACAGCCGGTTTTCAACCCCTGAGCCGCGTGGGACGGGCACAGAGGCCCAGCTCTGGGCAACAAAGCTGAACGGCTCCAATTCCAACAGGTACAGCCCGCCCCCAAGGGCCTGGGTTCCTCTCTGGGCACGCGCAGCTAGAAACAGCCCCGAGACAGCCGGTTTTCAACCCCCGCGTGCGGGACGGGCACAGAGGCCCCAGCTCTGGGCAACAAAGACTGAAACGGCTCAATTCCATACAGGTACAGCCCGCCCCAAGGGCCTGGGTTCCTCTCTGGGCACGCGCAGCTAGAAACAGCCCCGAGACAGCCGGTCTTTCAAACCCCTGAGCCGCGTGGGACGGGCACAGAGGCCCAAGCTCTGGGCAACCAAAGCTGAACGGCTCCAATTCCAACAGGTACTAGCCCGCCCCAAGGGCCTGGGTTCCTCTCTGGGCACGCGGCAGCTAGAAACAGCCCCCGAGACAGCCGGTTTTCAACCCCTGAGCCGCGTGGGACGGGCACAGAGGCCCAGCTCTGGGCAACAAAGCTGAACGGCTCCAATTCCAACAGGTACAGCCCGCCCCCCAAGGGCCTGGGTTCCTCTCTGGGCACGCGCAGCTAGAAACAGCCCCGAGACAGCCGGTTTTCAACCCCTGAGCCGCGTGGGACGGGCACAGAGGCCCAGCTCTGGGCAACAACGCTGAACGGCTCCAATTCCAACAGGTACAGCCCGCCCCCAAGGGCCTGGGTTCCTCTCTGGGCACGCGCAGCTAGAAACAGCCCCGAGACAGCCGGTTTTCAACCCCTGAGCCGCGTGGGACGGGCACAGAGGCCCAGCTCTGGGCAACAAAGCTGAACGGCTCCAATTCCAACAGGTACAGCCCGCCCCCAAGGGCCTGGGTCCTCTCTGGGCAACCGCGCAGCTAGAAACAGCCCCGAGACAGCCGGTTTTCAACCCCTGAGCCGCGTGGGACGGGCACAGAGGCCCAGCTCTGGCCAACAAAGCTGAACGGCTCCAATTCCAACAGGTACAGCCCCGCCCCAAGGGCCTGGGTTCCTCTCTGGGCACGCGCAGCTAGAAACAGCCCCGAGACAGCCGGTTTTCAACCCCTGAGCCGCGTGGGACGGGCACAGAGGCCCAGCTCTGGGCAACAAAGCTGAACGGCTCCAATTCCAACAGGTACAAGCCCGCCCCCAAGGGCCTGGGTTCCTCTCTGGGCACGCGCAGCTAGAAACAGCCCCGAGACAGCCGGTTTTCAACCCCTGAGCCGCGTGGGACGGGGCACAGAGGCCCAGCTCTGGGCCAACAAAGCTGAACGGCTCCAATTCCAACAGGTACAGCCCGCCCCCAAGGGCCTGGGTTCCTCTCTGGGCACGCGCAGCTAGAAACAGCCCCGAGACAGCCGGTTTTCAACCCCTGAGCCGCGTGGGACGGGCACAGAGGCCCAGCTCTGGGCAACAAAGCTGAACGGCTCCAATTCCAACAGGTACAGCCCGCCCCCAAGGGCCTGGGTTCCTCTCTGGGCACGCGCAGCTAGAAACAGCCCCGAGACAGCCGGTTTTCAACCCCTGAGCCGCGTGGGACGGGCACAGAGGCCCAGCTCTGGCAACAAAGCTGAACGGCTCCAATTCCAACAGGTACAGCCCGCCCCCAAGGGCCTGGGTTCCTCTCTGGGCACGCGCAGCTAGAAACAGCCCCGAGACAGCCGGTTTTCAACCCCTGAGCCGCGTGGGACGGGCACAGAGGCCCAGCTCTGGGCAACAAAGCTGAACGGCTCCAATTCCAACAGGTACAGCCCGCCCCCAAGGGCCTGGGTTCCTCTCTGGGCACGCGCAGCTAGAAACAGCCCCGAGACAGCCGGTTTTCAACCCCTGAGCCGCGTGGGACGGGCACAGAGGCCCAGCTCTGGGCAACAAAGCTGAACGGCTCCAATTCCAACAGGTACAAGCCCGCCCCCAAGGGCCTGGGTTCCTCTCTGGGCACGCGCAGCTAGAAACAGCCCCGAGACAGCCGGTTTTCAACCCCTGAGCCGCGTGGGACGGGCACAGAGGCCCAGCTCTGGGCAACAAAGCTGAACGGCTCCAATTCCAACAGGTACAGCCCGCCCCCAAGGGCCTGGGTTCCTCTCTGGGCACGCGCAGCTAGAAACAGCCCCGAGACAGCCGGTTTTTCAACCCCTGAGCCGCGTGGGACGGGCACAGAGGCCCAGCTCTGGGCAACAAAGCTGAACGGCTCCAATTCCAACAGGTACAGCCCGCCCCCAAGGGCCTGGGTTCCTCTCTGGGCACGCGCAGCTAGAAACAGCCCCGAGACAGCCGGTTTTCAACCCCTGAGCCGCGTGGGACGGGCACAGAGGCCCAGCTCTGGGCAACAAAGCTGAACGGCTCCAATTCCAACAGGTACAGCCCGCCCCCAAGGGCCTGGGTTCCTCTCTGGGCACGCGCAGCTAGAAACAGCCCCGAGACAGCCGGTTTTCAACCCCTGAGCCGCGTGGGACGGGCACAGAGGCCCAGCTCTGGCCAACAAAGCTGAACGGCTCCAATTCCAACAGGTACAGCCCGCCCCCAAGGGCCTGGGTTCCTCTCTGGGCACGCGCAGCTAGAAACAGCCCCGAGACAGCCGGTTTTCAACCCCTGAGCCGCGTGGGACGGGCACAGAGGCCCAGCTCTGGCCAACAAAGCTGAACGGCTCCAATTCCAACAGGTACAGCCCGCCCCCAAGGGCCTGGGTTCCTCTCTGGGCACGCGCAGCTAGAAACAGCCCCGAGACAGCCGGTTTTCAACCCCTGAGACCGCGTGGGACGGGCACAGAGGCCCAGCTCTGGCCAACAAAGCTGAACGGCTCCAATTCCAACAGGTACAGCCCGCCCCCAAGGGCCTGGGTTCCTCTCTGGGCACGCGCAGCTAGAAACAGCCCCGAGACAGCCGGTTTTCAACCCCTGAGCCGCGTGGGACGGGCACAGAGGCCCAGCTCTGGCCAACAAAGCTGAACGGCTCCAATTCCAACAGGTACAGCCCGCCCCCAAGGGCCTGGTTCCTCTCTGGGCACGCGCAGCTAGAAACAGCCCCGAGACAGCCGGTTTTCAACCCCTGAGCCGCGTGGGACGGGCACAGAGGCCCAGCTCTGGGCAACAAAGCTGAACGGCTCCAATTCCAACAGGTACAGCCCGCCCCCAAGGGCCTGGGTTCCTCTCTGGGCACGCGCAGCTAGAAACAGCCCCGAGACAGCCGGTTTTCAACCCCTGAGCCGCGTGGGACGGGCACAGAGGCCCAGCTCTGGGCAACAAAGCTGAACGGCTCCAATTCCAACAGGTACAGCCCGCCCCCCAAGGGCCTGGGTTCCTCTCTGGGCACGCGCAGCTAGAAACAGCCCCGAGACAGCCGGTTTTCAACCCCTGAGCCGCGTGGGACGGGCACAGAGGCCCAGCTCTGGCCAACAAAGCTGAACGGCTCCAATTCCAACAGGTACAGCCCGCCCCCAAGGGCCTGGGTTCCTCTCTGGGCACGCGCAGCTAGAAACAGCCCCGAGACAGCCGGTTTTCAACCCCTGAGACGCGTGGGACGGGCACAGAGGCCCAGCTCTGGCCAACAAAGCTGAACGGCTCCAATTCCAACAGGTACAGCCCGCCCCCAAGGGCCTGGGTTCCTCTCTGGGCACGCGCAGCTAGAAACAGCCCCGAGACAGCCGGTTTTCAACCCCTGAGCCGCGTGGGACGGGCACAGAGGCCCAGCTCTGGCCAACAAAGCTGAACGGCTCCAATTCCAACAGGTACAGCCCGCCCCCAAGGGCCTGGGTTCCTCTCTGGGCACGCGCAGCTAGAAACAGCCCCGAGACAGCCGGTTTTCAACCCCTGAGCCGCGTGGGACGGGCACAGAGGCCCAGCTCTGGGCAACAAAGCTGAACGGCTCCAATTCCAACAGGTACAGCCCGCCCCCAAGGGCCTGGGTTCCTCTCTGGGCACGCGCAGCTAGAAACAGCCCCGAGACAGCCGGTTTTCAACCCCCTGAGCCGCGTGGGACGGGCACAGAGGCCCAGCTCTGGGCAACAAAGCTGAACGGCTCCAATTCCAACAGGTACAGCCCGCCCCCAAGGGCCTGGGTTCCTCTCTGGGCACGCGCAGCTAGAAACAGCCCCGAGACAGCCGGTTTTCAACCCCTGAGCCGCGTGGGACGGGCACAGAGGCCCAGCTCTGGGCAACAAAGCTGAACGGCTCCAATTCCAACAGGTACAGCCCGCCCCCAAGGGCCTGGGTTCCTCTCTGGGCACGCGCAGCTAGAAACAGCCCCGAGACAGCCGGTTTTCAACCCCTGAGCCGCGTGGGACGGGCACAGAGGCCCAGCTCTGGGCAACAAAGCTGAACGGCTCCAATTCCAACAGGTACAGCCCGCCCCCAAGGGCCTGGGTTCCTCTCTGGGCACGCGCAGCTAGAAACAGCCCCGAGACAGCCGGTTTTCAACCCCTGAGCCGCGTGGGACGGGCACAGAGGCCCAGCTCTGGGCAACAAAAGCTGAACGGCTCCAATTCCAACAGGTACAGCCCGCCCCCAAGGGCCTGGGGTTCCTCTCTGGGCACGCGCAGCTAGAAACAGCCCCGAGACAGCCGGTTTTCAACCCCTGAGCCGCGTGGGACGGGCACAGAGGCCCAGCTCTGGGCAACAAAGCTGAACGGCTCCAATTCCAACAGGTACAGCCCGCCCCCAAGGGCCTGGGTTCCTCTCTGGGCACGCGCAGCTAGAAACAGCCCCGAGACAGCCGGTTTTCAACCCCTGAGCCGCGTGGGACGGGCACAGAGGCCCAGCTCTGGGCAACAAAGCTGAACGGCTCCAATTCCAACAGGTACAGCCCGCCCCCAAGGGCCTGGGTTCCTCTCTGGGCACGCGCAGCTAGAAACAGCCCCGAGACAGCCGGTTTTCAACCCCTGAGCCGCGTGGGACGGGCACAGAGGCCCAGCTCTGGGCAACAAAGCTGAACGGCTCCAATTCCAACAGGTACAGCCCGCCCCCAAGGGCCTGGGTTCCTCTCTGGGCACGCGCAGCTAGAAACAGCCCCGAGACAGCCGGTTTTCAACCCCTGAGCCGCGTGGGACGGGCACAGAGGCCCAGCTCTGGGCAACAAAGCTGAACGGCTCCAATTCCAACAGGTACAGCCCGCCCCCAAGGGCCTGGGTTCCTCTCTGGGCACGCGCAGCTAGAAACAGCCCCGAGACAGCCGGTTTTCAACCCCTGAGACGCGTGGGACGGGCACAGAGGCCCAGCTCTGGCCAACAAAGCTGAACGGCTCCAATTCCAACAGGTACAGCCCGCCCCCAAGGGCCTGGGTTCCTCTCTGGGCACGCGCAGCTAGAAACAGCCCCGAGACAGCCGGTTTTCAACCCCTGAGCCGCGTGGGACGGGCACAGAGGCCCAGCTCTGGCCAACAAAGCTGAACGGCTCCAATTCCAACAGGTACAGCCCGCCCCCAAGGGCCTGGGTTCCTCTCTGGGCACGCGCAGCTAGAAACAGCCCCGAGACAGCCGGTTTTCAACCCCTGAGCCGCGTGGGACGGGCACAGAGGCCCAGCTCTGGGCAACAAAGCTGAACGGCTCCAATTCCAACAGGTACAGCCCGCCCCCAAGGGCCTGGGTTCCTCTCTGGGCACGCGCAGCTAGAAACAGCCCCGAGACAGCCGGTTTTCAACCCCTGAGCCGCGTGGGACGGGCACAGAGGCCCAGCTCTGGGCAACAAAGCTGAACGGCTCCAATTCCAACAGGTACAGCCCGCCCCCAAGGGCCTGGGTTCCTCTCTGGGCACGCGCAGCTAGAAACAGCCCCGAGACAGCCGGTTTTCAACCCCTGAGCCGCGTGGGACGGGCACAGAGGCCCAGCTCTGGGCAACAAAGCTGAACGGCTCCAATTCCAACAGGTACAGCCCGCCCCCAAGGGCCTGGGTTCCTCTCTGGGCACGCGCAGCTAGAAACAGCCCCGAGACAGCCGGTTTTCAACCCCTGAGCCGCGTGGGACGGGCACAGAGGCCCAGCTCTGGGCAACAAAGCTGAACGGCTCCAATTCCAAACAGGAGACATTCCCAACTCCTCGCCCAGTGCCAGGGACTCTTTCCGGAGCCGCGGCCGCTAACGCGGCCGCGAAATATTTTCCCACTACATATGCCATAGGAACCATAAGCTAACTTCTTAGATGGAAACTTCTCTATTTTAGCTCAGCCACTAGAAATACAGTTGCCAATAACTCATACGCCTATCTTAACTCACACTGCATATCAAGCAGAATAGTAACACTGAACGTGAAGGACTAAACCACACCTCTCACAATGGTAAAGCAACGCAAAAGCCCACCAAACATTCATATTGAAGAGTCTAGCCCAGATGACACCAACAGTACTGTAGTGTTAGACAACCTCTCTGACAAGGAATTCAGAAGGGAGCTACTTAGGATGCTTAGGGAATTAAAAGAAACAATGGAAAGCAATGCCAATAGAAGACAAGAGGATCTGAAGGCAGAAATGAGGAAAATGCAATCAGAAATGTCAGACCTGAAATATCTCGTAGGCGAATTGAAAAGCTCAGTGGAAGGCCTCAGCAGCAGAGTAACAGCGGCTGAGAACAGAATCAGTGAGCTCGAAGATGAAGTTCAGAGACTCTCCCGAAAAGAGCAGAAAATGAAAAAGAGACTCACAATTCGGGAACAGATGGCAAGAGAAGATCGTGATGAAGCCAAGAGGGGTAACATAAGAATTATTGGAGTCCCAGAGGGACAGGAAGAAAACCTCGATGAAGAAGAAACTGTCAAAGACATCATTGCTACAACATTTCCAGAGCTCAAGAAAACTTGTGACCACATTCAGGAGGCCCGAAGGGTACCAGCTAGAAGAAATCCGAATAAAAATACCCCAAGACACATTCTGATCAAAATGACCAAAACCGTAGACAGAGACAAAATTCTGAAAGCAGCAAGATCGAAGAAAGAAATCTCTTACAAAGGAGCATCCTTAAAATTCACAGCTGATTTTTCTGATGAAACCCTCATGGCCCGAAAACAGTGGTGGGACATAGTAAAAAAACTCAATGAAATAAATGCCTCCCCCAAAATACTTTTCCCAGCAAGACTCTCATTCATAATAGAAGGAACAACACACAGTTTCACAGACAAACAACAGCTCAGGAACTTCATAGACTCAAAACCATGGTTACAAGAACAACTAAATGGGCTACTTTAAGGCAAGAAAGGCCCCTCAAATACACCCAATTTTAACATAACAATGGGACAAAATCCCATAACAATAATCTCTCTCAATGTCAATGGGCTAAACGCACCAATTAAAAGACATAGAGTGGCAGGATGGATTAGAAAATTGAACCCAACATTCTGCTGCCTGCAAGAAACGCATCTCAATAGTCAAAGCAAACACAGACTCAGAGTCAAAGGCTGGAAAACAATCCTACAGGCAAACAGCTCCCATAAAAAAGCTGGGGTAGCCATCCTTATATCAGACCACATTGATTTCAGAGTGAGGAAGGTCATAAGAGACAGTGAAGGCCATTACTTATTGATCAGAGGATCTGTACAACAGGAAGAACTTACAATAATAAATGTATATGCACCTAATGAGAGACCAGCAAAGTACTTAAAACAACTACTCATAGATTTGGAAAAAGACATCAATAGCAACACAATACTAGTGGGAGACTTCAACACTGCTTTGTCACCTCTTGATAGATCAACCAGACTCAAGCTTAGCAAGGACATACTTCATTTGAGGGAAACAATGGAAGAAAGGGACTTAGTAGATATATACAGGACACTTCATCCACAAAAAGCTGAATACACATTCTTCTCAAGCGTACATGGAACATTCTCCAAGATAGACCACATGCTGAGCCACAAAACATGCCTCCATAAAATTAAGAAGGTAGAGATTGTATCAACAATCTTCTCAGACCATAATGCGCTGAAATTAGAAGTAAATCACACACAAAAACAGAAAACTAAATCAAACACCTGGAAATTAAACAGTGCACTATTGAACAACGAGTGGATTAGACAGGAAATCAAAGAGGAAATCAAAAGATTCCTAGAAACGAATGAAAATGAGAACACGAGTTACCAAAACTTATGGGACACAGCAAAGGCTGTGTTAAGAGGAAAGTTTATAGCTCTACAAGCATTCCTCAGGAAGGAGGAGCGAGCACACATAAGTAACCTAACCTCACAGCTTAAGAGCTTGGAGAAGGACCAAAAAAAGGAGCACAAACCGAACAGGAGAAAGGAAATAATAAAACTCAGAGCAGAGATTAACGAGATGGAAACCCAAAAAACAATCCGAAAGATCAATGAAACCAAGAGCTGGTTCTTTGAGAAAATTAACAAGATCGATAAGCCTCTAGCAAAACTCACAAAGAAAGGGAGAGAGAAAACCCTAATAAACCGAATCAGAAATGAAAAGGGGGTCATTACAACAGAAACCACAGAAATTCAGAGGATCCTCAGGGAGTACTTTGAGAAGCTTTATGCCACGGAACATCAAAACCTCGAGGAAATGGATAAATTCCTAGACTCCTACAGACTCCCAAGGCTGAACCAAGAAGACCTGGAATACCTGAACAGACCTATCACCATCAAGGAAATTGAAATGGTAATAAAAAGTCTCCCCAAGCACAAAAGTCCTGGCCCGGATGGATTCACTAGTGAATTCTTCCAAATCTTTAAAGAGGACTTACTCCCAATACTCTTTAAGCTTTTCCACGAAATTGAAATATCAAAAACACTTCCAAACAGTTTCTACGAAGCAAATATCACACTGATACCAAAAGCAGACAGAGATACCACAAAGAAAGAGAATTACAGGCCGATATCCCTGATGAACACAGATGCAAAGATCCTCAACAAACTACTAGCAAATAGAATCCAACTACTCATCAAAAAGATCATACACCATGACCAAGTAGGATTCATCCCAGGGATGCAAGGATGGTTCAACATTCGGAAATCAATCAACATAATCCACCATATCAACAAAAGAAAAGATAAAAAGCATATGATCATATCAATAGATGCAGAGAAAGCATTTGATAAGATCCAGCACCCCTTTATGATGAAAACCCTAGCCAAAATGGGTATAGAGGGGACCTTCCTCAACATAATTAAAGCCATCTACCACAAGCCTACAGCAAGCATCATCCTCAATGGGGAAAAACTGAGAGCCTTCCCTCTAAGATCAGGGACGAGACAGGGATGCCCACTCTCTCCACTGCTGTTCAATATAGTACTGGAAGTACTTGCAATAGCGATTAGGCAGGAAAAAGATATTAAGGGCATTCAGGTAGGAAAGGAAGAAATCAAGCTCTCACTATTCGCAGATGATATGATACTCTACTTAGAGAACCCAATAACTTCCACCAAAAAACTCTTAGAAACAATAGACTCGTATAGTAAAGTTGCAGGTTATAAAATCAATACCCAAAAGTCCATGGCTTTCCTATACGCAAACAGTGAGAGAGAAGAAAGCAACATGAAAAAAACAATCCCATTCACAATTGTGCCCCAGAAAATCAAGTACCTAGGAATCAGCTTAACTAAGGAAGTAAAGGACCTGTACAAAGAAAACTACAAAACGCTACTTCAGGAAATAAAAGAGGACATGAGGAAATGGAAAGATATCCCCTGCTCATGGGTCGGGAGACTTAACATTGTCAAAATGGCAATACTACCGAAAGCATTGTATAAATTCAATGCAATCCCTATAAGGATACCCATGACATTCTTCAAAGAAATGGAGCAAACACTCTTGAAATTTATATGGAACAATAAGCCCCCACGAATAGCTAAAGCAATTCTTGGGAAAAAGAAAATGGGAGGAATCAACCTCCCGAACTTCAAACTGTACTACAAAGCAGTAATAATTAAAACAGCATGGTACTGGAACAAAGGCAGAACTGCAGACCAATGGAACAGGGTTGAATACACTGACATCTCTCCTCAATCATATGCTCATCTAATCTTTGATAAAGGTTCAAGTAATGTGAAGTGGAGTAAGGAAAGCCTCTTTAATAAATTGTGTTGGCATCACTGGACGGCTACATGCAAAAAAATAGGCTCAGAACTCTGCCTAACACCATGTACAAAAGTAAGATCAAAATGGATTAAAGACCTCAACATCAGACCAGAAACCATAAGGTACATTGAAGATAAAGTTGGCAAAACCCTCCATGACATTGAAGCTAATGGTATCTTCAAAGATGCCACGCCACTGGCCGAGCAAGTGAAAACAGAGATAGATAAATGGGACTATCTTAAACTAAGAAGCTTCTGCACCTCCAAAGAAACAGTGACCAAAATACAAAGACAGTCTACAGAATGGGAAAGGATATTCACCGAATACACATCTGACAAGGGGTTGATATCCAGGATATACAAAATACTGGTTAAACTCCACAAGAAGAAAACATCCAACCCCATCCAAAAATGGGGCAATGAAATGAACAGAAACTTTCTCAAAGAAGAAATCCGAATGGCAAAAAAGCACATGAGAAAATGCTCTACATCATTAATCATCAGGGAGATGCAGATCAAAACCACAATGAGATACCATCTCACACCTCAGAGACTGGCCCAAATTCAAAAGAACAAAAGCAACCGATGCTGGCGTGGATGTGGCGAGAAAGGGACACTCCTTCACTGTTGGTGGGAATGTCCACTGGTTCAGCCCTTCTGGAAAACAGTATGGACGATTCTCAAAAAATTAGAAATTGAGCTCCCATTTGACCCAGCAATACCACTCCTGGGAATATATCCCAGAGAGGCAAAAATGTATAGTCGAAGTGACATCTGCACTTGTTTGTTCATTGCAGCACTCTTTACAATAGCCAGAAACTGGAAGAAACCTGAATGTCCAAGAACAGATGACTGGTTAAAGAAACTTTGGTACATCTACACAATGGAGTACTATGTAGCTCTTAGAAAAGATGAAGTCATGAAATTTACATACAAGTGGTACAATATGGAAAGTATCATGCTAAGCGAAATGAGTCAGAAAGAGAGGGATAGACATAGAAAGATTGCATTCATCTGGGGGATATAAAGTAACAAAGTATGAGATTAATACCCAAGAATAGCTGAGATCAGCACCAGGAGGATTACTCCATAACTTAGAGGCCAGCCGGGTATCCTAGAGGAAAGGGCAGTTCAGATAGAGAAGGGAGCACCAAATAAAGGATGTTTGGAGGATCCTCCCAGGAGGGGAGATGCATGTCGAAAGTAGACTATGGACTGAACATGTTTGCCACTCAATGCCTCTTTTGCAGACCACAACACCCAAAAGGAGAGAGAGAACACAGGGGATTGCCCTGCCACAGAGACGGGGGGATGGGGGGATGGGGGTGGGAGGGATATTATCCATGGTGGTGGAAAATGGGCACTGGTGGAGGGATGGGTATCTGATCATTGTATAATTGAAACCAAAGCACAAAAAATTGTAAATCTACAACTTTAAAAAAAATAAAATAAAATAAAGGGGGAAAAAAAAAAAGATGTAGAGAAAGCATTTGACAAGGTCCAGCACCCATTTATGAGGAAAACTCTCAGCAAAATGGGAATTGAAACTTTTCTCAATATAGTCAAAGCCATCTAACACAAGCCCACAGCAAGCATTGTCCTCAATGGGGAAAAACTAAAAGCCTTCCCTCTGAGATCAGGGACAAGATAAGGATGCCCACTCTCGCCACATCTATTCAGTATAGTACAAGAAGAACTTGCCATAGCAGTTAGACATGAAAAAGATATTAAAAGCAACCAGATGAGAAAGGAAAAAATCAAGCTATCACTATTTTCAGATGACATGATACTACACTTAGAGAACCCTAAAGGCTCTACCAAAAAGCTCCTAGAAACTATTAAATAGAGTTTTGTAGTAAAGCCACAAGCTATAAAACAAGTAACCAAAGTCCATGGCTTTCCTATATGCAAATAATGAGACAGAAGATAGTTATATGAAAAAGCAGTTCCATTCACAATCATGCATCAGAAAATCAAGTTCCTCAGAATCAGCTTAACTAAGGAGGTAAAAGACCGCAAAAAAAAAAAAACTGCAAAACTCTTCTTCAAGAAATAATAGAGGCACGTACCCAAAGCTGAACCGTTCTGGGGACCCTCTGCTCATTCAGCCAGATACCTGCATGGCAGCATGACTCCTTTTCAGGGTTGTACATCTAACTAGAGCCCTCGAAAATTACTGGTTTACATCCTTGGTCGGTGGGGGATGGGAATTGAGGCACACCACGTGCACACAATGCTGAACTGTTCCAGGGAACCCTCTTCCCACTCATCCAGGTCAGTCAGTGCTTGAACCTGGGACTTAGGTTTCTCTGTGTATGCACCCCAGACATCCTCTTGACCCTGGGACACTCACCATTGCTGAAACTCTTCCTTTTCATCCCCAATGCTGTGCCCAGTTTTCTTCCTCCCCCAGGTCAGTTAGTGCTCAAACCAGGGACTTGGATTTCTCCACGTACACACCCCAGGCATCCTCTAGGACCCTGAGAAACTCACCATCCCTGAGTCTCTTCTGGTTTGTCCCCAAAAATGTGCCGGTCTTTTACCTCCCCCAGGTCAGTCAGTGCTCGAACCTGGGACTTGGGTTTCTCTGTGTATGCACCCCAAGTATCCTCTAGGACCCTGGGACACTCACCATCCCTGAGCCTCTTCCTGTTTGTCCCCAACGCTGTGCCTGGTCTTCTTCCTTCCCACAGGCGTGGCCTAATTTTGGCTGGATGCTGGTAGTTTACCCATACCCAGTAATCTTGTGTAATATCTCAGTCTTGATACCTCCACCAACATGAATAAACAACAAAAATCCCCATAATGAGGGGAGGATGATGAAAAGAGTTGAGAAGACTCAGTAGGTGCTACTCACCTAAGGGACATCTCTGAGAAAGAATTCAAATATGAAGTAAAGAAGACGTTCAATGAACTCAATGAAATAGTGAGACAGATATCCAGTAATTGAAAGGTGGACATGAGAGAAAAAAAAAACAAGAAAATACAGGAAGAAATGAGAGCAGAAATCGGAAAGCTATGCAAAGAAATGACACGAATAAAAGATACCATAAATGAAATAAAAAAAAAAAAACTCAGTCTGTGCACTCAACAGTAGAATGGCCACAGTTGAAGACAGAATCAGTGAGCTAGAAGATCAGCTGCACCAAGCCTACAGGCAACAACAAACAATGGCAAAAGACCTCAAAATAGCTCTGGAGCGAATCAGGGTCTTAGGAGATGATTCCAAGAGGAACAACATTTGAATCATTGGAGTGCCAGAAGGTCAGGGAAACAATCCCAATGAAAAAACCAAGGTTAAACAAATCATTGTTGAAAATTTCCCAGAGCTGGACAATGCAGCCACTCAGATTCAAGGAGATTGAAGGGTGCCAGTTAAAAGAGACCCTAACAAAAACACTTCAAGACATATCATAGTTAGAATGATGGATGCCGTGGATAGAGACAAAATACTGCAAGCAGTAAGGTCAAAGAAGGAAATCACATAAAAAGGAGCACCCCTTAGATTCACAGCAGACCTATCAGAGAAAATCCTCCAAGCCCGAAGGCAATGGTGGGATATAGTGAAAAAGCTCATTGAAATGAATGCTTCACCAAGAATACTCTATCCAGCTAAACTCTCGCTCAAACTCGAAGGAAGAGTACACTATATTCTGGATAAAAAGCAGCTCAGGAACTTCATAGACTTAAAACCAAACCTAAAAGAAGGGCTAAAGGGGCTACTATAAGACAAGACAAACCCTACAAGTACAACAGACCCTTACAGAAAGATGATACAAAACCCCATAACAGTAATCTCTCTCAAGGCCAACGATCTAAATTCACCAATTAAGAGACACAAAGTGGCAAAATGGATTCAGAGACAGAACCCAACGTTCTGCTGCCTACAAGAAAATCATCTGAACAGTCAGAGAACACACAGACTCAAAGTGAAAGGATGGAAAACAATCCCTCAAGCAAACAGCTCCATCAAAAAAGTTCGGGTGTCCATACTAGTATTCGACAACATCAATTTCAGATTTAAAAAGACCAGAAGGGACAGCAAAGGCCATTTTCTATTTATCAAGGAAGATGTACAACAGGAATAAATTACACTCTTAAATGTGTATGCATCTAATGAGGCAACAGCTAAATATTTAAAACAACTGCTAACGGATCTTAAGGAGGACATTGCTAGTAACACAATAGCAGTCGGAAACTTCAACATCGCCTTTCACCTCTGTATAGATCAAGGAGAATAAAACTCAGCAAGGAAACATTGGCCCTGAAGAAAGTAAAAGACGTGAGAGGGCTTATATACCTACAGGGCTTTACACCACAAAAAGAAAGAATACACATTCTGCTCCAGTACACATGGAACATTTTCCAAAATAGACCATGTGCTAGGCCAAAAAACATACTTTGATAGAATAAAGAAGATAGAAATAGTATCAACAATCTTTTCAAACCATGTTGCACTGAAGATAGAAGTGAATCACACACAGACATGGAGAACCAAATCAAACACCTGGAAATTAAACAACTCAGTGTTGAACAATGAGTGGTTCAGGAAGAAAGCCAAAGACAAAATCAAAAGATACCTGGAAATAAATGAGAATGAAGATTTATCTGGGGAATATAAAGTAATAAAATAGGAGACTGACACCCAGGAATAGCGAGGTAAGTACCAGGAGGTTTACTCCATGGCTTGGAGGCCAGCCACACATGCTATGGGAAAAGGCAGCTCAGATAGAAAAGGGAGCACCAAATAAAGGGTGTTGGGATGATCTTCCCAGGATGGGAGAAGCATGTTGAAAGTAGACTATAGATGGAACATGACTGCCACTCAATGCCTCTTTTGCAAAAGAGGCACCTAAAGGATATACTTATAGGGATTGCATTGAATCTGTACATTGCTTTGGTGAGTATTGTCATATAAGCACCCAAAAGGAGAGAGAAAACAAAAGGAAACATCCTGCCACAGAGGTGGGGTTGGTGGGGGGGGGGAGGGAGGAGGGATACTGGGATCATTGGTGGTGGAGAATGGGCACTGGTGGAGGGATGGGTACTCGATCATTGTATATCTGAAACCCAAGCACAAAAATTGTAAGTCAACAATTGTACCTCAGGTTTTACACTAATAAATTTTTTTAAAAAAATGAAAGCAGACACGATGAAATGGAAGCACATCCCCTGCTCATGATTTGGAAGAATTAAAATTGTCAAAATGGCAATACTCACCAAAGTAATGTATAGATTCAATGAAATCCCTATAAGTATATCCATGAAATTCTTCAAAGAAATTTAACAAACACTCCTAAAATTCATATGGAACAACAAGCCCCCAGAGTAGCTAAAGTGGGGTGGGGGGGGGAGATGGGAGGTATCACCTTCTCCAACCTCTAACTGTACTACAAAGCAATAATAATTACAGCAGCATGGTGCTTGAACAAAGATTTGCATGAAAATAATACAGGGTTGAATATCCTTACACACACCCTCAAATATATGATTATAGAATCTTTGATTAGGAAACAAGAAATATAGAGTGGATCAAGAAAAGCCTTTTTCACAAATGGTGCTAGCAAAACTGGTTTACCTTTACATGAAAAAAAAAAAAAAACGGACTCAGATCTCTACCTAAAACCATGCACAAAAGTCAGATCAAGATGAATTAAATACCTCAACATCAGATCAGAATCCATAAGGTACATTGAAGAAAAGTTCAGCAAAACCCTTCGTGATATTGAAGCTAAAAGTATCTTTAAAGATGAAACACTACTCACTGAGCAAATGGAAACAGATAAACAAATGGGTCTATCTTAAACTAAGAAGCTTCTGCACCTCAAAAGAAACAGTAACCAGAATATAAAGACAGTCTACAGAATGGGAAAGGATATTCACCCAATACCCATCTGATAAGGGCTTAATATCAAGGATATACAAATCACTGGTTGAACTCTACAAGAAGAAAACATGAAACCCCGTCAGTAAATGGGGCAAATAAAATAACAGATAAGTTCTCAAAGAAGAAATCGGAATGGCCAAAAGGCATATGAAAAAAATGCTCTTAATCACTGATCAAAACAAGAATGAGATATCATCTCACACCACAGAGACTGGCACGTATGCAAAAGAACAAAAGCAACCAGTGTTGCAAGGATGTGGGGAGAAAGGGACTTTCCTTCACTGCTGGTGGGAATGCTGACTGGTTCAGCCCTTTTGGAAAACAGTATGGATGATTCCCAAAAAATTAGAAATAGAGCTCCCATTTGACCCAGCGATACCACCACTGGGAATATGTCCTGGAGATGCAAAAAAAATACAGTATAAATGACATCTGCACTTGTATGTTTATTGTGGCACTATTTACAATAGCCAGAATATGAATAAAACCCAAGTGTCCAAGAACAGATAAATTGTTAAAGAAATGTTGGCACATCTTTATGATGGAATACTATGCAGCTGTTAGAGGAAATGAAATCATAAAATTTGCATATAAGTGGATGGACATGGAGAATATCATGCTAAGTGAAATGAGTCAGAGAGAGAGGGACAGACATAGAATGACTGCACTCATTTGTGAAATATAAAGTAACATAATAGGAGACTAACACCTAAGGATAGTAGAGATAAGGGCCAGGAGGATTGCTCCATGGCTTAAAGCCAACCCGATTTGGGGAATTGGCAGATGGGATAGACAAGAGACCACTAAGTAAATAATGGTGGAAATGCTCACTCAGGATAGGAGATGCGTGCTGAAAGTAGACTATGGACCAAACATGATGGCCATTTTGTACTTGTATTGCAAACCATAACACCTAAAAGGAGAGAGAGAGAAAGGGAATATGCCTGCCACAGAGGCGGGGGGAGGGAATGAGGGGTGAGAGGGATACTGGAAATATTGGTGGTGGAGAATGGGCACTGGTGGAGGGATAGGTACAAGATCATTGTACGACTGTATGACTGTAATGTAATCACAAACGTTTATAAGTTTGTAACCTTATCACATGATTATTCATCCTAAAAATGCAAAAAACAAAAAAATATTTTGGGACATAGAAGTAAGTTTTTGCTGTATATAATCTGTTTTGTCTAACATTTTTGCCTCAACATGACATACATCTTGTGAATTTCTACTGTAATTTCTTTGGTTGATGGAAGACTAACAACTTCTTATAATTCATATGAAGAGAAATGTAATCATAAATGGTGTTTCTGAGAAAAGAGATTTCAGGGAAAGAATACTACTGTCAAAGAATTAAATTTGAAAATACAAGGTTTCCAAATAACCAATATATATGTGTGTGTGTGTGTGTGCATTGAGCAATGTTATTATTTCTAAGAACAAATGGGGCTAGCATATAGTTAGACATTTATTAGTAGAAATCATTTTAGTTATTGTTATATAATGATATTCGCTATACTTTATGTTATAAAATATTTAATTTTAATAATCTTTGGTTCTTTCTGTGAATTTCTAAGGTGCATCTAAGTGAAGTTCAGTCCCATTATCATATTTGATTTGAACTTTTTTGATCAAAATCCTGTGAGAACTTTAAATTATCATTGAACAGATTATTAAAAGAAATCCTATGCCACAAATCCTATCAATGAGATATCTACTTTAAGTCTGGAAGACTATATAAACTGATATCAAACAGCAGAGCAAAGGACACAAATGGAATTTTATTGAGCTCAGATATTTGAAAGCAGTTTAATGATAGAAACATCCTTATATTCCCTAGGGATGAAGATTGTCCCAGTTTGCTAAACAGCCATCTGGTAAGCAAGAGAATAGTAGGGAAGTCTGATTATAACCCTAAGGGCATCTTAACTCACAGCTGCTGATCGGTTGATTTGTTTGGTACTAAGTAGATAGCTACTTAAAAAGTAAGCATTGAAAGTCTTCATATGTACTTTAAAAGATCCAAATTTAACAACTTAAGAACAAATGAAATGAAATTTAATTTATCAATTAAACTAAGGCAAAATAGGTCATTCTTTAATGGCACAAGAAGAACATCTCTATAGACCAAGGAACATATATTTAAGTTTAGTGTCACCATGGATTTTGCAAATAATATATAGCCTACTTTCAAGATAATTTTGCACATTCCATTAACCAGTAAATATCATTGAAAAACACTTCATTTTTCCAGATTTTAATTGTACAATTTATTATTTTAGATGCATTTAGCGCCAGAAATGAGCAGCAGGAAGAGAGCAGTGTAGAAAACCTTCAAGAGTGTGGTAAATGTTGTTAAGAGGACAAAGAACCTCTGGCTCTGGGCACGTCTTTTTGACTCCACCGTTCTTCCTGCACTAACATATGCCTCAGAGACCTGCGCCCTACAAAAACAGCATGAAAATTCTAATCTAGTCTCCCAAAGAGGAATCAAAAGAGTTATGTTTGGAGTATCTCACTTCACTCAACTGAGAGAAAGAACCCGGAATTCCAACCTCTGTCGATGATCAAGGATCAGGGATGTTGCCTCGTTTGCCAATGTGTAGAAAATCAGATGCGCCAACACGTAATGTGATTCGTTGATGACCACTGAACTAGAGCCATTACTGACTGGATTCCATGGGACGTCAAAAGAATGCCTGGCCGCCCAACTACGAGATAGTCAGACTTCTTTGTGAAGACGTGAAGGAAGGGTTTGAGGGCTCTTCATGTTCCTGGAGTGAGCAGACGTCATTGGGTTACACTAGATGATACTGGCGTCTGCTTGAGCAAATAGATGAGCAATGGAATGACAAGTGATACAAGTGATATAAGGTGCATTTTATTATTTTTACTTAATTTTTTTTAGGTACAGCTGGTGAGGCATTTGCCTGCACTTGTCCAGACTGGGTTTGATTCCTCCACCCCGCTCGGAGAGCCCGGCAAGATACTGAGAGTATCCTGCCCGCACAGCAGAGCCTGGCAAGCTCCCTGTGGAGTATTTAATATGCCAAAAACAGTAACAACAAGTCTTACAGTGGAGACATTACTGGTGCCCTCTCAAGCAAATTGATGAACGGCGGGAGGACAGTGCTACAATGCTACAGTGCTACCATGCTAGGAATAGTGTTGACATTTATGATCTGATATACACAGTCATTGCATTACACTATCACCAAATTGCCCACAACAATTGAGCACCAAGCATTCTATTATTTCTTATCTACCACATAATTTATACTCTTCCCTGCCATTTAGGAATCTCAGAATTATAATCGAGGATCAAGTATTTTTCATAGTCTGGTACTATATATCTATTGAAAACTATTATAATAAATAGTAATGGGGAATCTCCAGTGCTATTTGGATATGACTAGGGTCACAATCTGCAGTGCTGAGGGATCACTCAATTATGGAGATCAAACACAGGGCCTCAAACATGCCTTGAAAGCAATTCAGGCACCCCATACCTTTATTATCTCCCTTGCCCTTAATAAAATCAATTAGAGAAAACTTACCCTTCACCCCCCCAAATAATTGATAAAAAATAAAAAATTTAAAAATAAGTTTGGGGACGGAGAGTTCCATAAGGAAATATTAGAAGACACATGTTGATTCAGGACTAAGTAAAGAAAACGTTCTCCTTATTTTTGAAGATCAACAGTGTAATTACAATTTACAATGTAGTAATACTGAGTCAGAATCATCCTACTTAAGTCATCTTGGCTTCCTGTTCAAGGGAATTTAAAGTTAGAAGCTTCACTGTGAATATTGTTGAGCAAAAAGGATATTTTTGTCGTTAAGGTTATAGAACATTTTATGCAAGAGACCCTGTCATTGACACTATTAGAATCTTACAATCATTGTGTTCACAAGTTAAAAACAGAAGTGTACACTAATATTCTTTTTGTACACTTTGTATATTTACCATATATGCTTTGGCCTGTAAGGAAACTGGGTGGAATTCAGATTTAATTAGATCTCTTGAAGATAAGACTTAATGTGATTTATTATCATAGAAGTTTAGAAAAAGAAAAAGGTCATTGAAGGATGCTGTGCTTTAGTTTTAGCCATTAACCTACTTATGGGAAGTTGTTTCATACCAGAATCATCTCATTTATTAAAAATACCGAATCTTGGAAATGTCACTTACTCATTCTATGGTATGAATGAGTCATATAGAATATCAGGATGGATATTTAAACAAATCATTTCAGGATTATTATCCATTATCGCTTGCTGGTGAACTTTCTTCATAAGAAGAGAAGCTAAGTGTAGATATAATCATTGAATTAATAATCCACTATAATAATTATCTACTAGGTGGGATAGAAAGAAATTGGTCAGAAATAAGCCAATTACCATTAACTACAATAAAGTTTCATGGCACTTTTATCTACTTTTAACTACTTTTGTGATTTTTTTAAAGAATTTTATATTTTACTTAAACTCAAGTACCTAAATGCTAGTATATGGATTATGACAGTTTTGAGCCTTATAAAAATCTCTGAATACTTTATAGGCCTACTCAAAAGGGCTTTGGGGCTAACATGTACTTTAAGATGACATTCTTTGCAGTCATTTACATTATAATAAAGTGACTCTACAAAGTATGCAGTAGATCAGAAAAAAATGAGATTTTTAGAATAACATTCTTCTATTTCATCAAATGCCCTTGCTCTCTGAGTTACCGAAACTGTTATGAGAATAAACATTTTTCACTTTTTCTATGCCATGCTCAGTTGATGCTTAGTAAGGTGAGGAAATTAAATGAACAATAACAAACATTAATAATCAAAGATTTTTATAAAAATGCATAAATAACTAAAAATGTAATGATACATATAGTCTGATAGTATTTTACATAACAAGTTTTGTGAAACATTCATTTTGTAAAAAGTTTTACTTAGATAATAATATTATGTGGACTGGAGACTGGAGTGATAGCACAGCGGGTAGGGCATTTGCCTTGCATGCCTTGCATGGCCAACCCGAGTTTGATTCCTCAGTCCCTCTCGGAGAGCCTTGCAAGCTGCCTAGAGTATATCACCAGCACAGCAAAGCCTGGCAAGCTACCCATTACGTATTCGATATGCCAAACACAGTAACAAGTCTCACAATGTTACTGGGCCCACTTGAGCAAATCGATGAACAATGGGAGGACAGTGACAGCGACAATGACAATAATATTATCTAGTACCAGAATGTGACTTATATTTATAGATTCATATTGATTTTGTGGACTAGATTCTACCACCTGAGTGGATCAATTTGTTTTTACTGAACTTTGAGATTTTCTATGCATATTATATATTCTGAAAACAGCAATAATTTTTCTCTCTAAATAACAGAAAATTTGCTCTTATCCTTTTGTGGTCTGGCTACGATTTTCAACACTATTGAATAACAGTGGTGAGAACAGAAACCCCTGTTCTGTTCGTTAACAGGAAAACTTATTGGTTTTTCATTATATCAGTATGATGTTATTATATAGATTCTTAACAAATGTGTGCATTATTATGTTGAGGTAGGTTCCTTCTAACCCCTTCTAGATAGAATGGTGATTCTATCAAATGCTTCACATCTATTCAGATGAAATGATTTTTGTTCTTCCTTTAGGTTATGTGGTGTTTCATTTAATTACTTGTGCATGTTGAACTGTTCTCTCACCCCTGGAATAAATCCACTTGTTCATGGTGAAGAAAAAAAATATCTATTACCAAAAGTGCCACGTTCTATTAGATTAAGTGTGGAAATCTGCGTATGCTAATAATCTAATATTTGCAATGCAAATGAAGAGAAGGAATTTATTTAACATTGATTAGCCAGGTGATTACTAAATGTGTTTGAGTATAGGGGTCTTTCTGTCATTTAATTCCTATCAAATGTCTTCTCAAATTACAGTGGTTTATAAATCCTTCTTTGGGAAAGCATGGTATGTGTAAGATAGTCAATTGCTGATCATTATCTTGCAGAATCAATATAATATTATAAAATAAATACCACAGAAAGAAGTATTACAGATTTTTTATCATGCTTTGAATTTTATTTATTTTTGAATCATTAAAAGTAAATAAAAGAAATACATCTGGGAGTTCATGTCAACTCAATGTTGTGCCATCTAAGTATTAGCAATTAGTAGTAATTGGCAAGAACTAGAATTCTGGGCCATATTAAAACTTAATTCTGAGATTTTTGAGAAGTGTCCACATTGTTTTACAAAAACTTTTGACCAGTGGACATTCTTACCAGCAGCAAATGAGAGTCCCTTTTCCCCAGCATCCATGCCAACACTAGTTGTTTTTGTTCTTGTGGTTGTATACCAGTCTCACTTGCTTGGAGTGATACCTTATTGTTTTGGTTTGCATTTCCTTGATAAGGAATGCAGAAGATTTTTTTCATATCTTTTGGCCATCTATATGTGGTATTTAAGGAAACTTCTGTTCATTTCTTCAACCCAAATTTTAATGTGATCCTTTCTTCCCTCCTTCATTTCCCCCTTCCTCTCTCTCTCCCTCCCTCCCTCCACTACTCCCTTCCTTCCTTCCTTCCTTCCTTCCTTCCTTCCTTCCTTCCTTCCTTCCTTCCTTCCTTTCTTTCTTTCTTTCTTCCTTTCATTGTAAAGTTATACCAGTGCTTTAGTGTTCTTGGATATTATCCCTTTATCAGGTGAGCATTGAGCAAATGTTATTTCCCAGTCTGTTTCGTGTCTTTTAATTATGGTAATCATTTCCTTTGATTTGCAGAAGCTTCTTAGTTTTTTAAGTTGGTCCATTTGTTTATCTTTGCTTCTATTTACTTGGACAATGGCATAAAATCATTGAAGATACCTCTAGATTCAATGCCAGAAAGTGTGCTATGTATGATATTGGTCTTTAGTCCACTTTAATGTTATTTCTGTGCTGTTATATTTATTAGACTTTTACAAGAAAACTCTTTGGTATTCATCTAAATAACAAAACATTTTATTTAAAATATTTTAATAGTGTATACTATTGATATACAATCCACAGATTGTGAGAATATGGAATTCTGATTGTATTACTCTCTCTTCAGTATAAGAAGAAGCATTTAAATTTCAAAAATAAATTATTCTCCATTTGAGGTAATATATTATGTACAATTTTTCATTAGTTATAGTGAATTAGTATCTCCAAATTAGCATGACTTCATCACTATTTTTAAAACCTATCAATTCTCTTCAATTTTTCAGTGCTACTGAGGTGTAGAATTAGACCTATAAGACAATGTTTATCTTAGGAGGCCAGTATAAAATAATGAAGATCAACATGTATTCTGAAATTTGAAAAACAGATGCTCATAAGAATATCTTTTAGGACAGAAAACATACTTAAAGATTAATGATAAATACTGGTTAAAAGGATAGAACACACGTCTTTTATGTACAAGACCCTGAGTGCTATTCCAAGCCTTGCATTGCCCTGCAAATTACTTCCTAGAAATGACCCCAAGCCCCAATATCATTGCGAGTCAGTAACATTGAATTTTTCTGATTAAATTTGATAAGTATTACTGGAAGTGGGCCTCCAATTTCTTTTTATGTTTGCATTTTCAGGACATACCCAGCAATTCTCAGGTAACTACTAGCTCTGCACTCAGGGATCATTTCTGACATGGATGGAGGAACCATGTAGGACCTGAGATTGAACCTGCACTGATAACATCCAAGGCAAGGACACTTTACACTGTGCTATATCTATGGTCCCACCCCCAATTTTTTTGAGAAACCATACTTTTTGAAAGGAATGTTTGATAACCAAGTTTTTAATAGGATGTTATTTATTTTTCAAAATGATATTAATCCTCTAGTATTCTATATTATAGAATTATACCACAGCTATAAAATATTTATTATGTCAAATATATATATTATATAATGTAAATAAAAATATATTTATTATATCAAATGCTATCTCTGCATGCATTGATATAAACTAAGGGCCTAATTACTAGCCTTCTCTCTTTTCCCTATAGCATGAACATGACCTGCATGACTCTGAATTCCAGAGTTTAATGACAGTTGATCCTGTCTCTGCACTGGAGAACCACTTGTGGCAGTGCTCAGGAGACCATAAATGATGTCAGGGATCAAACTCATGTCAAATGCATGCAAGGCAAACATCTTACCCGCTGAATTAACTCTCTGGGCCTGAGAAACTATTTTTATAGCAACATTCCCTTTGTTATCAGATGTGACAAATCAAGTTGATAAGTTTTCTCTGTAATACTATAAATAGTAAAAGTAAGCTGGAGCGATAGCACAGCGGGTAGGGCGTTCGCCTTACACGCGGCCAACATGGCCGACCCGAGTTCGATTCCTCCGCCCCTCTCGGAGAGCCCGGCAAGCTACCGAGAGTATTCGATATGCCAGACACAGTAACAACAAAGTCTCCAATGGAGACGTTACTGGGCCCGCTCGAGCAAATCGACGATCAACAGGAGGACCTTTACCTTTACCTAACTATAAATAGAGTTCAAGGATATACATAGCTTGATCCAATTTCATGTGAACTTGGTGTACAACTGATTTCCTAGTTTCGTTATTCGAAACTTTCCTCTTTAGTTTGCATTTCTAAAGCATGATTTACAATACTGTTAGTAATAGTTTCAGTCATACAGTGTTCTAACACTACACCTGCCATAGAGTGTCAGTGTCCCTCCACCGAGTCTGAAGGTCCTTGCCATACATATCAATCCAATGCAAAGTTCATTTTTTTAAATTTAGTCATAATATTTTGGGTCAGGATTCTCATCTCTTAGCTGGTGGTCATTGGTCCTGTAGTCTCCTAGGTTGCTCTAAGGACTTCAGTTGAAATTTTATAAAAGGGTGAGGGCTGAATGAGGCTTGGTGAGCAACATGTAGGACAGTATGGGATGTTAGTAAGAAGGCACAAAGTTGGAAAGGGGCCACAGTTTAAACACATTGAGAAACAATGGTTAGGTCATATGCTTACAATACTGTTAATATTTATGGTTTTGATATACACATTTATCTCACCTCAGCATCACAAAATTACTCAAGACCCACCACTGATGTCCTTAAGTTACTTCCAGTTCACCTCAACCATCCTAAACTTGCCATCTTATTTGACAATCTCAGTTTTTAGGCCACAGCCAAGGGTGTTTCTAGCATTTGTTATCGTACTTTCTATTTTCTTATTTCTTTTTATACCACAAGATGAGATAAATTTTAATTTTTCTCTCCTGACTTATTCCATTTAACATACTGCCCTCCACTTCCATATAAATTAGTTTTTAGAGGAAAAATCAGTTTGATTCACTTCACTAAGAGAACTGATTTTTAAGAACAACCTATATTCAAATATCACAGTTGTTTGTTTAAAACTAGGAGAGCATAGCTATATATTTTTAGTGAAAATATGATGACAGTGGTTTTTTTGCAGGAAGTTATATTTTCCTTAGAAGACACTTAATCTAAGCATCACACTGAAGATGCCATCATTGAAAATTAGTAACTTAACCATGTAAACATGATATGCATATTATACACACACATATATATAAATATATATATGCACAAAACTATGTGCTTCAGTCAGTTTGTCGCACATTTTTTTCCCCTTTAGAATAGGCAACAAAGGAATAGCTACTGCTGGATCATTAATGATCTGAACATAAGCAAAGTAGAAGTTCATTTTCAATTTTAGCTTTCTCCCTTGAAAAGTGTGTCATGAAGTTGTCTGTGTGAAAGTTGAAATGGTAAAGAAACTCAAAATGGTATTTAAGATTCTTGTAAGGGAATAAGAAATTGAGGGTAGCCCCCTGAGAGTTGTGTCATGACATATACACACAATTATGGCCTCAAACTAACCACCTAGAATTCATGAACTAAGGAATAGGCATTAAAAAGCGTAGGTGCCCTTTTGCTAAGAGATACATGGTCCTTTCCCTGCATTTCATAGGAAGACAGCTGCAACAGACAAAGAAAGACAAACATGCTTGGCGAATGTGTAACCAGTTCAGAGGAATAAAGGTTAATTGATAGCAGGAATGGTAAGGTTATAGTGAAATGCAAGGAAAAGAACTTCTTAAGCACATCACTGAAAAATCCAAAGTATAAAAGGATCAGAAAGGGCAACAGGCACTCAGAGTGAAGGAAAAGTTAGACACTTGTTAGTATTTTTAAGTTTCAGCATCTAATTTTTAAAGTGCTACAAAGACGTGACCACAAAAGATAAACTGAACCCCAGAATATTTATTTTAAGTATGTTTGTGTTTGTGAATTATAATTATTATTCAAATTTTATCAATAGTTTTATATAAAAATGAATTTTACTTTATAGCTCTTTCTTATTTTTAAATTGTTATTTTACAGTGCAGTCATATATCAAAAATATCTTTTAATTTAATTTGTATTTTCTTTATTTTATTTTCTTGGACTTTTAAATTTTAAATGTATGATACAATTTAATTTTAACATTTTGATTTATATATATTTATTTTTATTGTGATTTTTTCCAATCCTGAGTTTATACTGATTTTTATGGTGAAAATCTATTCCTTTTATAAGATCAATTACTTTGAATTTAATAAATTACCTGGGGTCTTTTTGGAGCCAAAGTGGGCATCTTCCTCTCCCATCCCCACTAAACGAAGCCCTGGTAGTCACACCCACCTCCCACAGATACTTCACATTGACTCATTCGCCAGCCCTGCCCTATTCATTGACAAAAACCATAAATCCTGAAATCTCTGGACACCTCATAATTCCTCAATACCAAGTTACAGTAGAAACACACATATTAGATGGGGAAGTAACAAAGAAACCAAATAAACTCAACACATGAACACAATAATAGAAAAAGCTCAACTAGCAGCAAAGAGATTAATAAATTCCTAGACAAGGATTTAATTAGCCCTGTGATCTGATATAAATCATTCTGATTTTGTATGAAAGATTTAGTAAGTTCCAGTGTTCTAAATATATTTCTATAGCAATATCTAAGATAAAACAGATGTCTTTACTTAGGCACATGTGCTAGCACTAGAATACCATCTTAAATGCTAAATCTTGTTTTTGTCTTAATGTAAAATACTTTTATTTATTAACCAATTTACTCTTTCTTATTTTCTTATCAGATGACTATAAATAAAGTTAATAAATTTATTATTGTCTATACTAACAATGCTATATAAAAAAACTTAAAAATAACATGCTGGAAATACAGTAGAAATATTAAAGGTAATGATAATCTCCAAGCCACTATAAATTCTGGTTCTTTTAAAATCATGCATGTGGCTAAAAGAACAGAAGAAATGATGGCATCTGGACTATGAAGCAGCAACCTAGACGAAATAGGAAATTGTCAAAATGGTATCATTTTTCTTTTTCACATGCCATATGTAGTAAAACATCCCAGAAAGATAGAAAATGCCACAATGTATCTATAAAATTTTAGCCATTCTGCTTACTTGTTAAATAATTATATTTAACTACATATGAAAGCTATATTATCTTGGTATATGAGAAGTATAAAGCTAAATCTCCCAAAATATTGATAATGTATAAACTGTCAGAGCTATGAGTAGAACAAATTTTAGGAAATGAAAGGACATTATTCCAATTTCCTCACAGAGGATGAGAACTAACATGTAGTTTGGAATAGGTTGCAAATCAGAGATATTTTTAAAAATCATTAAAGTATCAATATGGGCTTATTTCACTTTCTATAGATTCTATAGTTCAATTTTCTATGAATAGAACATAACTGAATCTGTTCTTATAAATTGTTCACAATACTCTGTTCTGACTAGCTGAGATGAGAGAATGGACTAAAATATTCATACAGAATTAGAAGCTTTATAATTTTCTTCTTAACGATCATTGAGCAAATGCTTGTTAAAAAATAACAGTATAAAGCAACAGAGTAGGGCACTTGCCATGTATGAAGCTGACCTGGTTTCCTCCCCACCAGCAACACCTGGGTTCCCTCTGTCCCACCAAGAAGTGAATTCTTGTGCGCAAAGTCAGGAGTAAACTCTGAGGAAAGATGTATGTGGGCCAGTCCTTCCCCATGGAAAAATAATATGAGTAAAAGCAAAGTTTTATCTGAGAACTAAGTTATCACAACTTTCTATTGGTTCCAGTTGACGGACCAAACCATCACTAAATTATAAGCTAGAAGTGCATATGTATTACAAGATAACATGATAATGGTAATCATTATAAAAATGATACAATAATTAAATATGCACTAAACATTGTATTGAACATTTTAGATACATTACTCAGTTTCATATCCATGGAAGAACACTCTAAAAAGATAACAAAAATTTCTTCCACATTTAAAAGTGATCTCATAATTCAGCATAGTGACTGCCAATGGGTCAGCTATGAGAAAGAATTGAAGAGATTTTTTCTTTCTTTTTTCTTTTCTTTTCTTTTCTTTTCTTTTCTTTTCTTTTCCTTCCTTTTTTTCTTTTCTTTTATTTTCTTCTCTTTTATTTTATTATTGATTGGAGAATTGTAATAGTGTTTCTATACCAGGCTAATCCTAATTCTGTGCACAGGGATCACTCCTGGTAAACAAAAGTGACCGTATAAGATGTTGGGGATTGAACCCAGGTCAGCTGCATGCAAGGAAATCATCCTACCCACTCTTCCATTACCTGGCCCCCAAACTCGTAATTTTCTGCTTAAATTGGTTTGTAGATTTAGGGGTATTTGTTCTAATTAACCAGCAACATTTGAAATGTATTGTCCATATATCAAATAGTAAACAACAAAGTCATTTCAAAGTCCCTGCAAAAAAAATTGATAGTGGGGTGTGTGTTCACAAAATGAATAAGAGGTACAGTGCTCTCTCCCACCATGTGTATTCAGTGGCCATGTGTCACTACTCTCGTCACAGCCACCAACAGAGACATGAAGGAGGAAACAGGGCTTTCAGGCTAGTTGGCGATCAGATGCTGTTTATAACCATCTTGGTCCGGCCTTTTATTCCATTCTCCCCAAGCACCTGTTCTAGTCTCACTATTCACCCCATTCCAGTCTACACTGCCCCCCCATTCCCATTGCCTCCTGTCCTGCATACTTGTCTCTCCAGGCCCCATCTCTCAGCCTTAGTTTAGAGACCAACTTCCAAGCATTGGTGAGAGCAGCTACACCTAGGTCAGATTGCACAAGCAAAATATGTAAAGCCTTCCTTTCCTTCCAGGGAAGCTCTTCTAAGACAAAGATCTTCTGCTAGGAGATCTGCTCAAGAGTGGAATTTCTTTAAGGACACAGTTCTCCTTTTCTTAGTCCATAAACAATCTTCTTATATTTACGTACTTCTTAATAATCTTTCTAGTCATTTTGTATGGATAGAGTAAAAGATATATTAATCTTATAGGGTGGCTCTCCTGGGAACATCTCACTATATATCCCAGACTACAGTTCTCAGGCCAGATTAGTCCTTCTTAACTCTAGCAGAGTCCTTGTCCAGTCACTTTTCTTTGGCTCATGACAATTTGTCCACAACAATGATCTTTAACGTATAAATTTCAAGGCACTTGGCCTAAATCATTTCAATGCCAGGGTAGATTACAGCTTGCTACCTGGATGAAGGGTCCATCCAGTCCCTTCGTTGGAACCCTGTTTTGGGATACTAAAAATTAAGGCAACTGAAGCTTAAATTGAGAAAATATGACATACACCCAGGTGTAAATGCAATTCAGAGTCAATTAACTCCTAAGTTACAAAAGCATAGCATTAACTGTCCTCCTGTGTCTATATATAAATGACACTGCTCTAAAGTAAACTATGCGAAGGAGTTAAGGGAAAAAGAAAAACAATATTTCACAAATACAAAACTCAAAGTCCTTAGAAGAATCTGACCTATAAGTTACAGGCTTTGATTGAGGAAAATGGCGTTTTTTTAGGAGAAGCAGGCACAGAAAAGAGGCTAAAGACAAATATGGAGGAATTTTAGTGCTTTGGCAGCATTGTGATGTTGAGATCTTTAATACATTTTGATCTGACTATTGTGCATGGTGTTAGGCCGAGGTCTAAGCCCATTTTTTTGCATGTGGTTGTCTAGTTACGTCAGCACCATTTTTTGAAGAGACTTTCCGTGTTCCACTTTACATTTCTTGCTCCCTTATCAAAGATTAGATATTCATACATTTGGGGTTGTGTGTACAAATATTCCACACTGTTCCATTGGTCTGCGGGCCTACCTTTGTTCAAGTGCCATGCTGTTTTAATTATTACCTCTTTGGAGTAGAGTTTGAGGTTGGGGAGATTAATGCCTCCCCACATCTTTTCCCCCAAGAATTGCTTTAGCTATTCTTGGATGTTTGTGGTTCCATATGAATTTCAGGAGTGCATGATCTATTTCTTTAAAGAATTTCAAGGGTATCCTTATACGGATTGTGTTGAATCTGTATAATGCTTTCGAGAGTGATGTCATTTTGACAAAGTTAATTCTTCCTATCCATGAGCAGGGGATATGTTTCCATTTCCTCATGTCCTCTTTTATTTCATCGAGTAGCTACTTATAGTTTCCATTTTAGAGGTCCTTTACCTCTTTAGTTAGGCTGATTCCGAGGTATTTGATTTTCTGGAGCACAATTGTGAATGGGATTATTTTTTTCATGTCACTTTCCTCTCCCTCATTATTTGTGTATAAGAATGCCATAGATTTTTGAGCATTGATTTTATAGCCTGCAATAATGAGATATCATCTCACACCACAGAGACTGGCCTACATCCAAAAGATCAAAAGCAACTGGTGCTGGCGTGGATGTGGCAAGAAAGGGACCCTCCTTCCTCCTTCAGTGGGAATGCCAACTGGTTCAGCCCTTTTGGAAAACAGTATGGATGAGTCTCCAAAAATTAGAAATTGCACTCCCACTTGACCCAGCAATACCACTCCTGGGAATATATCCCAGAGACACAAAAAAATACAGTCGAAATGAAATCTGCACTACTATGTTCATTGCTGCACTATTCACAATAGCTAAAATCTGGAAAAAACCCAAGTTCCCGAGAACAGATGACTGGTTAAAGAAACTTTGGTGCATATAAATAATGGAGTACTATGCAGCTGTTAGAAAAGATGAAGTCATGAAATTAACATACAAGTAGTACTACATGGAAAGTATTACGCTAAGTGAAATGAGTCAGAAAGAGAGGGACAGACATAGAAAGTTTGCATTCATTTGGGGAGTATAAAGTAACAAAATAGGACACTAACAACCAAGTATAGCCGAGATAAGTACCAGGATGTTCACTCAATGGCTTGGACGCTAGCCGCACATGGTAGGGGAAAAGGCAGCTCAAATAGTGAAGGGAGCACCAAATAAAGGGTCTTGGGAGGATCTTCCCAGGATGAGAGATGCATGCTGAAAGCAGACTATAGACTGAACATGATTGCCACTCAGTGCCTCTTTTGCAAACCACAGCAACCAAAAGGAGAGATAGAACAAAGGGAATTCCCTGCCACAGTGGTGAGGTGGGACTGGGGGGATGGGAAGGTGGGAGGGATACTGGGAGCATTGGAGGTGGAGAATGGGCACTGGTGGAGGGTACTAGATCATTGTATAACTGAAACCCAAGCACAAATATTTGTAAGTCTACAACTGTAACCTCATGGTATTTCACTAGTAAAAATTTTTAAAAAAGACAAGACCAAAAATAACACATTTTCTTATTATAAATGATGAACAAGAATGCTAGTTTAGGGGATGGAGCAATAGCGCAGTGGGTAGGGTGTTTGCCTTGAATGCTGCTGACATGTGTTTGATTTGTAGCATCCCATATAGTTCCTGAGCACCACCTGGAGTAATTCCTGAGTGCATAAGCCAGAACCCCTTTCCATCACTGGATGTGACCCAAAAAGAAAAAAGGAAAAAAGAAGAAAGCTGGCTTAGTAAGGCTTAATTATCACCTTATAATAATAAAATAATATAATTATATAATGATGCATAAAGTAAGTATAACATATGACAGCATAGATTTACTCTTTATTCACATGATCTCAATATACATAGCTTTGTTTCCTACATAACATAGTAGATTCTCTATAAGTGCAAATTTTGAAATTTTTATTAAAATTCATCACTTGATCACTTGAGATCCCATTATTCATCAATTTGCTTGAGCAGGCACCATAATGTCTCCATTCATCCCTGTCATGCGCTAGTGTAGCCCAAAGGCATCTGCTCAATCCAGGAACACGAAAAGCCTCAAACCATTCAGGATCTTGAAAAAAGAAGTATGAACATCTCATAGGTGGACGCCACGTGATCTTTTGACATCCTGTGGAATCCTGTTGGCAATGGCTCTAATCCAGCAGTCATCTCTGAATCACATTATCTGTTGTCCCATCTGATTTTCCACACCTTGAAAAATGAGGCAACATCCCTGATCCTTGATTGTCAACAGAGGTTGGAACCCTGGATTCCTTCTCTCACTTGAGTTAAGCATGATACTCCAAGCATAGCTCTTTTGATTCTTCTTTGGGAGACCTGAATAGTGTTCTCATCCTGTTTTTGTAGGGCCCAGGTCTCTGAGGCATATGTTAATGCAAGAAGAATGGTGGAGTCAAAAAGATGTGTCCGGAGCTGGAGGTTCTTCGTCCTCTTAGCAATTTCTTCAACGTTCTTGAAAGTGTTCTGTGCGGCTCTCTTCTTCCTGTTCAACCTAGGTGCCAGGTCATTTGTCATGTTGAGTTCAACCTAGGTGCACATAACTGCTGCATTTGGAGATGTTTGTTAGATTGAGAGCAAATGGAATGTCAAGAAAGAGACCGTTTCTTATAAGCATTGTCTTCGTGAGATTCAGCTGCTGTCCAACCTTTTCATATTCCCGGTCGAAGTCGGCCAAAATTTGTGCCACTTGGTTAATGAGTAATACAGTAAATACAATGGGTCTCATTAAAATTCATATGAAGAGAAAAATAATATTTCATACTAATCCTTAAAACATTATTTTTCAAAAAGACATGCACAAACACGTACACATATGACCTCTAATCAAAGGACAATAGGAGATATTTGGTGCCTAGGGGAGGTGGGGGCATGGGAATGTGTTTTGGTGGCATAGTGCCTGCTTTGCATGCATGCTGTGTTCAACCATAGCACTTAACAATAAAAGCTTTACTAAGGCAGCTAATATATGAGAGAAGAATGTTTGTAAGTAATTGATATATTACAACCGAGTAAACTTATTCTATATGTCTTGCTAACTAGTTTTGGACACAAGCATGATGAGCAACGTAATCTACAATATTAATCTATAGGGTAATGATTTTCCCGGTGGAAAACTGGCATAAACAGTCAAGGATGATAAAGAATTTAGTTCTTCACTTTAATATCCTTCAGTTATTTTTCAAAATTCATGATTAGGGAGTGCTTAAACTCAGAGAATAATATAGAAAATAACTACCTGGAAGATCAAAAAAGTCCTTAGATTTTACAATTAGATAAATACATCAGATATTTATGTCTTTAATTATAAATGTTGAGAGCTTGTTTGGAGGTTCTAGCAGGGGAGCACAGCTACTCATATACCCTCGACCGAAGACTAGTCCCGCTGGAGCAATAGCACAGCGGTAGGGTGTTTGTCTTGCGCGCAGCCGGCCCAGCCGAACTGGGTTTGATTCCTCCACCCCTCTTGGAGAGCCCAGTAAGCTACTGAAAGTATCTCACCCGTACGGCAAAGCCTGCCAGGCTCTCCATGATGTATTCAATATGCCAAACACGGTAAAAACAAGTCTCAAAATGGAGATGTTACTGGGCCCACTCGAGCAAATTGAACAATGGGAGGACAGTGCTACAGTGCAATTATGAATGTTAGATGCACTGATTTTAGAGAGATTCTCTAATTTATAGGTAAATATTTAATGAGAAATAAGGTAAAAATAAATTCACATATGCAATTTCATATTAAAGAAGTTTAAATTCTCTGCTAGATAGATAAAAATTTTACAACCTGTTTCCTAAATATGTTGTAGCATACTTAAGAAATGTCATGAAAAAATACTCTACATCACTAATAATCAGGGAGATGTAAATCAAAACTATGGATATCATCTCACACCACGGAGACTGGCACACATCACAAAGAACAAAAACAACAAGTGCTGGCATGGATGAGAGGAGAGACTTTTATTTATTGCTTGTGGGAATGCTGAGTAGGCCAGCCTTTTTGAAAAACAATATGGACATTCCTCAAAAAAACTGGAAATTGATCTTCCATATGACCCATTAATACTGCCTCTGGGAATATACCATAGGGGCAAAAACACACAACACAAAAAATCCATATGCACCAAAATGTTATTGCAGTGCTAGCAATTAAAAAATAAAAATAAAACCCAAGTGCCCAAGAACAGATGAGTGAGTAAAGAAATGATGATACATCTACAAAATGGAATACTAAGCAGCTATTTTGAAAACTGAAGTCATAAAATTTGCTTATACATGGATGACATGGAATGTATCATGCTGAGTCAAAGAGTCAAAGGGAAAGAGACAGGCATAAAACAATTGTACTCATTATTGGGATATTAAAAAAATAATATTAGGCTGAAACGCAAAGATGGTAGAAACAAAGGACAGAAAGACCAATCTGTGCTTGGAACCTTGCCAAAAATAGGGAGTCAGGAGATGTGATTAGAACAGAGGGAGGACCACTATGACCAGTACAGTTGAAAATTATTACTCTGGACAATACTGAGTAAAAGAAAAGAGATAAAGGGATATACATGCTACTACTTAAGTATTTGTATTGCAAATCTTAATGTATAAAATTAAAAAGGGAGAGAGAGGGAGAGAAAGGGGGAGAGAGAGACAGAGAGAAAGAGACAGAGAGAGGACAAGAAGAAGAAGGAGAAGAAGAAGGAGAAGAAGAAGGAGAAGGAGAAGGAGAATAAGGGGAGGAAGAACAGAAAGAGGAAGAAGAGGAATAAGAATAAGAAATGGAAGAAGAGGAAGAAGAAGAAAAGGAAGAAGAAGAAGAATAGGAAGAGCAAGTGGAAGAGGAGGAAGAGGAAAATGAAGAAGAAAAGAATAAGAATAAAAAGGAGATGAAGGACGCAAAGGCGACAACAGAGACAACAAAGAGGAGAGAGGAGGAGGAGGACGAGGAGAAGGGGGAGGAAGAGGAGCAAGAGGGGAGGTGGAGGAGGAGGAGAAGGAGGACGAGGAGGAGGAGAAGAAGAAAAAGGAGAAGGAGGAGGAGGAGGAGGAGGAGAACAAGAAGAAGAAGAAGAAGAAGAAGAAGAAGAAGAAGAAGAAGAAGAAGAAGAAGAAGAAGAAGAAGAAGAAGAAGAAGAAGAAGAAGAAGAAGAAGAAGAAGAAGAAAGAAGAGAAAGAAGAAGAGAAAGAAGAGGAAGAAGAAGAAAAGTGTATACCATAGAGTTAGGTTTGGTAAGGGGGTGGTGAGAGGGAAACTTGGAACAATGTTGGTGGCAAATGTACATTGGTGAAGGTTTGGGTATTGAAACATTGTATGACTGAAGCCAAATCATGAAATCATGATACTTTATAACTGTATCTCATTATGATCCAATAAAATAATAAATGAAAGAAATAAGTGAAGGAAGGAATGAAGGAGAAAAGGAATGAAAGGAAAGGAAGGAAGGAAGGAAGGAAGGAAGGAAGGAAGGAGAAAGGGAAGGAAGAAAGGAAGAAAAGAAAGAAAGAAGAATGAATGAAACAAAGAAACAAAAAAAGAAAGTTCTTGCATGTTTATGTCTATTAATTTTTTTAGGAAATCTTAAGTAAACAGTAATTTAAAAGCTCTTGTACTTACTTTCATTGATATAAATCCTTTGCTAAATGTATGGTGTTTACAAAGAGAATTGTAATCTCAGTGAACTATCAAACTCTAATATTTGCCTCAGAATCATGGGTAAATCGAAAACAATGTGCTCCTTTGTATGTCTTGTAATTTTTACTTATTTGTATAATAAAGTTAATTTTTATAGATGGTTCAAGAAAAACTAATGTTTTGTAATTTGTCAGTAATTACAATTTTTACATTTCATTTGAACTCACTTGTAGAAGGTGTGGTCTTCTTTATAGAACTTCTCCAGCTCCATGTAGAGCTTCTCAATTTCTCCTTCATCACAATTGGATGTTGGTGCATAGACAATGAAGATAGAAACTGCCGGCAGTGATCCACATCTATTCACGTGTAATCGTCCAATTTGGGTGGTTAGGCATTCAAATGAATCAATGCTCGTGACCAAGTTCGTGTTGACAAGGACACCGATGCCTCCAACACCTCTTTTGTTGCATGTTCTGAGGAACAGTTCTTTTCCAGTATCTAAAACGGTGTGATGTGATTGATACCTTCTTGTATCGGTCAGACCAATGATGTTGTACTTGATCTTTCGTGCTTGTACCATTAGGTCCTTGATGGATGCATCTGATGCCAGCGTACGTGCATTGAAAATACAGACAATCATTTTTGTCTTTCATTGTTTCCTAGTTTGGCCTTGAGATTTTATCAGTCTCTCCTTCCTCATCTTTCTCAATGCTGCTATATCCGTGACTCCTTCAGTGTCAGGGGAATGAGACCCATTGTAATTACTGGTTTTGGCATATCAAAAACACAACGGATAACTTGCCAGGCTCTGCTGTGAGGGCAGAATACTCTCTGTAGCTTGCCAGGCTTCCGAGAGGGATAGAGGCTTTTGGAGTGGCCTCTAATCGCCCTTGTAGATGTTCCCATGGTTCAAATCATATTTGAACCCTATCAAATATGGTGCGTCAATCCTGGAAGATGGGTATTAAGTGTCTTATGATGTGTTGTGTGGCCATAAAATGGCTGCATGGTCCGGAAAGTGTCCTGAAGCATGGTGGTGGCTGCGTAGTGGAGGTAGTGGAGGTAGGCAATGAGAGAAGATTATCCATGACTTCTACTCAGATCTCTTCGATAGCCATGTCCAACTGCCCACATACCAAATTCTGCAGGATGGATATGTCGTTGCCAGTGTTCTCCCTTCTGAAATCTTACATGCCATTTCGTCAGTAAAAATGTGAACAGCACCAGACCCAGACAAGGTCATTCCTGAACACCTGAAGAACCTGCCATCAGTACTCATCAATACGCTGGCTTGGATCTTCACACGCTACCTGTCTAAATGCAATATTCCATCCCAATGGAAAACCAGCAGGACTGTACTACTCTACAAGAAGGGAGACATCCACAGCATTGGCAATTATCGCCTGATCTTCTTATTGTCTGTCATCTACAAGCTGTTTACTCAAGTCATTCTGAATAGGATTGGCAAAACACTAGATGAAGGACAACCATGCGAGCAAGCTGGGTTCTGCAAAGGATTCAGCACGATCGACCATATCCACATGATAACAAGCTTATTGAGATTTCTTGGGAGTTCAAGATGCCACTTTGTCTAACATTCATTGATTTAAAGAAGGCCTTTGATTCTGTTGAGATGGAAGCAGACATTGAAGCCTTAGCCAATCAGGACATTCATACTCAATACATCAGGATCCTCTGTGAGCTGTATTGCGGATTCATTACCAGGATCTCACCATTATACAAAGAAGTGATCATCGATGTCAAGAGAGAGGTTTTACAGGGTGATACCATTTCACCAAAACTCTTCAGAGTCACCCTCAAGAACATCATGTGATGACGGGAATGGGAAGAAATGAGAGTGAAGATTGATGGTTGGCAACTATACCACCCCTGGTTTGCTGATGACATCATTCTAATAACACCAAACATTACCCAAGAGGTACAAATGCTGCCTGACTTTGACTGTGAGTGTAGAAAGGTCGGACTACAGCTGAATCTCAGGAAGACAATGTTTATGAGGAATAGTCTCATTCCTGACATTCCATTTGCTCTCAACTGAAGGACCATCTGCGAATGCAACAGTTATGTGTACCTAGGTTAAGAAGTCAACATGATGAATGACCTGGCACCTGAGTTGCACAGGAGGAAGAAAGTGGCTTGAAATGCCTTCAAGAGAGTCAAAGAAATAGCTAAGAGGATGAAGAACCTCCAGCTCTAGGCACATCTCTTCGATTTCACTGTTCTTCCTGCATTAACATACGCCACAGAGTCCTGGGCCCTATGAAAACAGGATGAGAATGCTATTCGGGTCTCCCAAAGAGGAATTGAAAGAGCTATGCATGGAGTATCACGTTGCACTGAAATAAGAGAAAGAATCCGGAGTTCTGACCTCTGTGGAAGATCAAGAACCAGGGACACTGTCTCATTTGCCAAGACGTCAAAAATAAGATTGGCTGGACACATAATTCGATTTGGAGATAACAGCTGGACTAGAGCTATTACCGACTGGATTCCACGGGACGTCAAAAGACCACATGGCTGCCCACCTACAAGAAGGTAATACTTCTTTGTCAAGACCCTGAGCAATCATTTTGAGGCTCTTCGTGTTCCTAGAATGAACTGACACCATTGAACTACATTAGCACATGACAGGTAGGAATTGAGACATTACTGGCACCCACTAGAGCAAAGTAAGTAAAGAAAAGTAAAGGCCCTCCTGTTGTTCGTCGATTTGCTCGAGCGGGCCCAGTAACGTCTCCATTGGAGACTTTGTTGTTACTGTGTTTGGCATATCAAATATGTCACGGGGAGCTTGCCAGGCTCTGCCGGGCGGGCGAGATACTCTCAGTAGCTTGCCGGGCTCTCCGAGAGGGGCGGAGGAATCGAACTCGGGTCGGCCATGTTGGCTGCGTGCAAGGCAAACGCCCTACCGCTGTGCTATCGCTCCAGAATGATTAATGGGAAGTCAAGTGCTCAAATGATTTGAACTCACATCTTTTGGATGTTTAATCTTCATAACTATATGCCAATTTATAATATTTGATATATTATAAAAATTTGCTATTGCTGCAAGGGAGATAGTAATAGATGTAAAGTTCATGCCTTTCACATTGGTAACTGATATTGCATAGGGCATCTTGAGCCCCACCAGTAATGGTCCTTAACCAACCAAGCCAGGAATAGTCACTGTGCACTGTCAGGTGTGCTTGCAAAATAAAATCAAACAAAAGTGCTAGTATTGGGGAATCATTAATCATCTACGTTATACATTCTATTTTCTTCTTTTCTTCTCATTCATCAGGAAATGATGTGGCTTATCTTTTCTATTCACAAAGTAATCAATATTTTTACTTTAATCAATGTCATCTTCCAATTTATAATCATTTTTAAAAGTTTTATTGACGCCCCAGTTTACACTAGTAATGAAAGCATTGCTTTTTAGTTGCTTGCATTGTTGCTGCTCCAAGCCCTTCCAGTGTGCCAGGATTCCCTCACCATTGTATCAGGCTCCATGACTCTTCCTCCCAATCCATTCTTAATCACAATTTCTACAACTACTGACAGATCATAGAATTTGTCACTTTATTCGTTTCTTTTTAATCTGCATATGAGCAAGATCATCTTGTATTTGTCTTTTGTTTTCTGATTCACATCCTTTAGCATGACATTCCCAATATCAACCAAAATACAGGAAACTGAAAGATTACATTCTTTCTCCTCACTGAGTAGTATTCCATAGTGTGTGTTTGTGTGTGTGTGTGTGTGTGTGTGTGTGCAAAACCTTATATATAAGAGGTGTTTTTTAAATCTACTTGTTTGTTATTAAGCGGTTGGTTCTCTATGTTCTTTTGTTTTCTTTTGTTTTGTTTTAAATGTAGGATTACTCCTACTTATTTGGCTACTTATTAAGCTGACTGAAGTGGGCATGAACTCCACTTCACTGTTTTAATTTTTTTTAATTGAGTATCTGTGTGATAGATCATTACAAAGCTGTTCATAATTGAGTTTTAGTCAAAGATCCAGCACCCATCCTCCCACCAGTGTAGATTTCCCACCACCAATGTCCCCTGTTTCCTTCCTATCAACCCCAAACACCCCAGCCCCCACCTCCAGCCTCCCTCTATGGGAGGCACTTTCCTTTATACTCTCTCTCCCCTTTTCCCTTTATGCATTCTTGCTTCAATACAGCTACTAAAAGGTCATCATGTTCAGAGGATTCAGTATTTTTATCAGAAAGGTAAGGCAGGAGTAACTTTTTAACTGGTTGGCAGCATTGAGGTGTGGATGTGACTGCTGAGGCTTGTGGAAGCACAGGGAGGTGGGGGCAGCTCAGTTATTCCAAAAAGCCTGGAGATTTTAGTCACAAAACTCAAATAGCGGATTTTTCATCAAATTGTGTCTCAGTGAGGTCTGTCCTGTGACGGAGTCAGGTCAGGGGTATGGCAGACATTTGGGATTGTAGAAGCAAGTGATTGCTGGGGGCTTCGTTTGGATGGAACCAGGCTAATCCACTGCATTCTGATTTACCCTGGTTTGTTCAGCCATGAGCAGGTCCAAGATTAACTGTGACTTTTAGATCACTTTCAAAATTTACTTATAGGTCTCTGAAATAAGGCCATTAAATGAACTTGTATACATGAGCTAGTGGTGATTTGTGGGCATGGCTCCAACACACTGAACTTTTCCCCATCTAACTTCTTTTTTTAAAATTTTATTTTATTTTTATAAAGTCGTTCACAATAGATCGCAGATAATATTCGAACATCAATCCCACCACCGTGCACCTTCCCACTACCATAAGAGGAAAGTGTGTGAAGATCGTTGTATTTCATCCTGCAGTCATTCAAGCCCTTGTATAAGAGATTACAAGCATGTATGTTAAACACAAACAAAAGTATGCTACTCTTGGTACATCAAAGGGCTAGAGTATAAGAGGTCACTTGGGCATATTTGCAGGCACACACTCTAGAATGTTCTATGTCACTCTCTTCTGGGAGCTTTATTTCATAGTCTCTGGATCTTGGCCATCGATGAGATTATATGACACCGGGACCAGTTTGTGGGTGTGACTGCCAAGCTACTTGAAAACTGGGGAGCAGGGGAGAGGAGGCTCAGTCCTGTTCTGAGTCATCTTGAGTATCTCAGTCACCGGTCCCACATACTTGGTTTTTTCTGCAGGTTCCCTCAGAGGTGAGGCTCATCTGAGCCGTGAAGAGTAGCCTTGAGCATGGCTACACAGTTGGGATCTGAAGGTTTTCAACTGTTGGGGATCTGCTGGGACAGGGAGGGGAAATTCACCCTGCCCCCCTGCAAGTTGCCCTGGTGAAAACAGCCTGGTGCAGCATCAGGATGTTCTGTGTCCCATTTAGCTTCTTGGGGAACTTGGTCTGAAGTTTTTAGGGTCTGGCTAAAGGCACAGTGGCAATTTTGTGGTGTCAGGGAGACTGAAAGCACCATCAGGCTGCTGATGCACTTGCCAGTTAGGTACCAATTGACCTGCTGGAGGCACCATATCCCTGTTGTCCAAGTTTTGACTGATTCTAATAAACATATAAAATAAAATAAAAGCTTAATTATTTATTTAATTGACTTGTAAATTTTTATAGTCCATTTTCCTCCAGGATGTTTTTTCACATTAATAATTCACAACTTAAAGTTGACCTTTCCTAAAGAAATTGACTTTCAGTATGGTATCCAAAAACTACTTTAGTAATCTAAATAAAACATTGATGTATTGATACTGAATTGAATTAAAATTTGGTTTTTCAGTTGTTTTTAGGATAGTGATCTTTTATTCAAAGCTAATACAATGACCATCAAAGCTTAGTTCTAATACATATAGTAGTGATCCTAATTTTAGATTTACTTTAGCAAATCACAATGTGACAAAAGAATTGACTTTTCTGTATGCTTTAGAAAAGCGATATTCTTCTGCTCAATTTTGTTTTGTTTATTCTGCACAAATTACATTCTTTGTCACTCATACATCACAGGGATTTTCTAATCCTGTGAATATATTAGCTGAATATATAATTTTTTTGTTCTGAAAGATGTTTTATTTATTTTTTTTTATTAGTGAAACACCATGAGGTACAGTTGTAGACTTAAAAGTTGTCGTGCTTGGGTTTCAGTTATACAATGATCGAGTACCCATCCCACCACCAGTGCCCATTCTCCACCCCCACTAATCCCAGTATCCATCCCACCCCTCCCATCCCCCATGCCACCCTGCCTCTGTGGCAGGGCACTCCTTTTATTCCTTTTATTTATTTATCCTTTTATTCTATCTCTCCTTTTGGGTGCTGTGGTCTGCAGAAGAGACATTGGGTGGCAATCATGTTCTGTCTAGAGACTACTTTCAGCATGCATCTCCCATCCTGGGATCTTCCCAGCACCCTTTATTTGGTGCTCCCTTCTTATCTGAGCTGCCTTTGCCCTACAGTGTGTGGCTGGCTTGTAAGCCATGGAGTGAACAACCTGGTATTTATCACAGCTGCTCTTGGGTGTTAGTCTCTTATTTTGTTACTTTATGTTACCCAGATGAATGCAATCTTTCTATGTCTGTCCCTCTCTTTCTGACTCTTTTCGCTTAGCATGATATTTTCCATGTAGTATCACTTGTATGTAAATTTCATGACTTCATTTTTTCTAACTGCTACATAGTACTCCATTGTGTAGATGTACCAAAGTTTCTTTAACCAGTCATCTGTCCTTGGGCACTCAGGTTTTCTCCAGATTCTAGCTATTGTAACAGTGCTGCAATGAACAAATAAGTGCAGATGTCACTTTGACTATACTTTTTGGCCTCTCCGGGGTATATTCCGAGGAGTGGTATTGCTGGGTCAAATAGGAGCTCAATTTCTAATTTTTTGAGAATCGTCCATACTGTTTTCCAAAAGGGTTGAACCAGTCGGCATTCCCACCAGCAGTGAAGGGTGGTCCCTTTCTCGCCACATCCGCGCCAACACAGGTTGCTTTTGTTCTTATGGATGTGGGCCAGTTTCTGTGGTGTGAAATGATACCTCGTTGTTTTGATCTGCATCTCCCTGATGATTAATGATGTAGCGCATTTTCTCATGTGCCTTTTAGCCATTCGGATTTCTTCTTTGAGAAAGTCTCTGTTCATTTCGTTGCCCCACTTTTTGATGGGGTTGGATGTTTTCTTCTTGTGGAGTTCAACCAGTACTTTGTGTATCCTTGATATCAACCCCTTGTCGGATGTGTATTTGGAGAATATCCTTTCCCATTCTGTAAACTGTCTTTGTATTTTGGTCACTGTTTCTTTTGAGGTGCAGAAGCTTCTTAGTTTAAGATAGTCCCATTTGTCTATCTCTGTTTTCACTTGCTTGGCAAGTGGTGTGACATCTTTGAAAATACCATTAGCTTCAATGTCATGAAGTGTTTTGCCAACTTTGTCTTCAATGTACCTTATGGATTCCGGTCTGAATATATAATTTTTAACCTTTCTTTCTTCCTTATTATTATAGTTTAGTCAACATGGTTACAATAGTGTTAACTTTTTTGGTTTTGATATAAAATTACTGCATGTATAAAGGTATCTAAAAATTTGAAAATCAAAAATATTAAAAAGGAATTGCTTATATTGCTCAAATTGGCATTTAAACTGATCAAGAAAAAGTAATCATAATAAAAAACCACAGGACTAATTATATTACATTTTATTATTATTCTGAACACAATAAAGACTCAAAATTTAACCCTCTTTTGTTTGGTGGGGCCACACCCAACAGTGTTCAGTGGTTTCTTCCAGTTTTGTACTTGCGGTCCTTCCTGCCAGTTCTAGGGATACCATGCAGTGCTGAGAATTGAGCTCAGGTCTCCCACATGCAAAGCATAATCTCAGCCTATTTAGCAACCATTTCTCCATTTTCATCACCCAAACTTGGGAATGTATTTTCTGAATTTTTAATAGTTATGAAGTTAATGTCTTCTTTTCATGTGTGAGACTTCAACTCCTTGATGAAATATATGTTTCAGTGAGTAAGAGTGATGAGATTCACATAACAGGAAGAAGAAAGCTATAAAATCACAAATAACTAGTATCTTGAAAGTTAAAGATTTTCAGGAAGTAGAAATGTCAACTTGACTTAAAATATCCTTACTGGTCTCTGTTGATTCTATAAAGCAATGGAGATTTGGTCTGTGACATTTCAGCGTATTTCCTGGTTCAGCAGTCATGCACTTTGACAAGGTTCCCTGGTGTAACTAATAATAAAATGACTATGGTGGTTCTCTGAAATCTGTAGGAAATCATTCCTACATTCAGATTTACTCAAAGTCCTGTTGAGTTCATAGTATTATTTAGGAGCAACTCAATGTATATCTATTATTACTTGGAATTTTATTTTTAGAGTTTATTGAACTAAACTACAGGAGGGTCATAGGTTGAGAGTTATAGCAGAAAATCTTAGATTTGGTCTTACTCTCAAATAAATTGTTTAAATTAAATGTTGTTGTCAAAGAGCAATAAACAGACCAAGGTTATTTCTCAAGCTAAAAAATCTTAGAGATTGTTTCCATAACAGGACTTCTGTTGTATATAAATATTACAATTAAATGTGTGTGTCTCAAGGGAAATAAAATATTTCTCCTACAGGGATGAGAAAATATTTACTGACATGATCAAAATAAATTAAAATTAGAAGTATATGATATTCATAGCAAAGAACTTAATATTTTTTCTTCCTGACGTATTTCCAAAACAAGACGGTTGTTGTTATCTTAGTTGTGGATATATTATTTTAAGAATAGTACTGTAGCACTGTCCTCTCATTGTTCATGGATTTGTTCAAGCGGCACCAGTAATGTTCCCATTCTGAGACTTGTTGTTACTGCTTTTGGAATATCAAATATGCCACGGGAGCTGGCAGGACACTCTTGATAGCTTGCTGGGTTCTCTGAGAGGGGCAGAGGAGTGGAACCTGGATCTGCTGCTTGCAAGGTAACACCCTACTGGCTTTGCTATCGCTCCAGCCCCATTTTAATAATAATAGGAATAAATGTTTAAACCTATTATCTTGGGTTATTTTCTGTAGATACTAGCAACAATGAAACTATTTTTCTTAGTTTTTGTGTCTAAGTATTAGGTACTTTTCAAAGCTACATTGTGTCTTTTTTGTTTGTTTTTCATCAACTTTCCATAGCTTGAAGTCTTTCTATTTTTTTAATTATGATTGTAAGGTTTACTGGGGACCAAATGGCTGTCAGCTGATGAGATAGCAAAATTCCCAGTATCAAAGACCACCCTTTGCACTCCCCCATCACCCAGCCCATGAACCATCCAGCATCCAGTAGCCACCAAGCTGCATTACATGCTTCCTTATATCCACCCCCAACAGAAGGCCAGGCCAAGTGCAAGGGTCTCACCAATCGTTGTTCCCTTTCTGCCCAGGACAACTAAAAGTCCTGCTTAATCTCTCAGAGGTTGTGACTCTACCCCAACCTCACCAGAGGTCAGTAGGGCCTACACAGGCCTGCACCTCAATAAACTTCTGTTCTTCACATCTCTTGTCTTTGTCCCTCTGTCTTCACCAGGTGAGGTCCCCAGACTTGTCAGTGATAATTATGTCCATCCCGTTTTGCTCGAATAAATGCAGATATAAAATCTTGCTGACAATAGAGTGAATTGTTATTTTTATAAATCTATTTCTTTGTATAATTAGTACATGTGAGCATATTATCATAATTGTATAAATGAAGATAATATATACCAGGAGTGATTTAATCCCAGTGTATTACCTGGAGTAGTTTTTAACATTTTAAATTTGTTAACTAATATATGTTATAGAAAATCAAAAGGGAAGTTAATTTTTAGACATAAGTATCCATTTGTCTCGAGGAAATGGATAAATTCCTAGACTCCTACAGACTCCCAAGGCTGAACCAAAAAGACCTGGAATACCTGAACACACCTATCACCATCAAGTAAATTGAAATGGTAATAAAAAGTCTCCCCAAGCACAAAAGTCCCGGCCTGGATGAATTCACTACTGAATTCTTCCAAATCTTTAAAGAGGACTTACTCCCAATCCTCTTTAAGCTTGTCCACGAAATTGAAATATCAAAAACACTTCCAAAGAGTTTCTACGAAGCAAATATTACCGTGATACCAAAAGCAGACAGAGATACCACAAAAAAAAAAGAGAATTACAGGCCAATATTCCTGATGAACACAGACGCAAAGATCCTCAACAAACTACTAGCAAATAGAATCCAACAACTCATCAAAAATATCATACACCATGACCAAGTAGGATTCATCCCAGGGACGCGAGGATGGTTTAACTTTAGAAAATCAATCAACATAATCCATCATATCAACTAAAGAAAAGATAAAAACCATATCAATAGATGCAGAAAAAGCATTTGACAAGAATCATCACCCCTTTATGATGAAAACCATAGCCAAAGTGGGTATAAGGGGTATTTTACTCAACATAGTTAAAGCCATCTACCACAAGACTACAGCAAGCATCATCCTAAATAGGGAAAAACTGAGAGCCTTCCCTCTAAGATCAGGGACGAGATAAGGATGCCCACTCTCTCCACTGCTGTTCAATATAGTACTGGAAGTACTTGTAATAGCGATTAGGCAAGAAAAAGATATTAAGGGCATTCACGTAGGAAAGGAAGAAATCAAGCTCTCACTATTCGCAGATGATATGATACTATATGTAAAGAACCCTATAACCTCCACGAAGATACTCCTAGAAACGATAGACTTGTATAGTAAAGTTGCAGGCTATAAAATCAATACCCAAAAGTCCATGGCTTTCCTACAAGCAAACAGTGAGAGGGAAGAAAGTGACATGAAAAAAACAATCCTGTTCACAATTGTGCCCCAGAAAATCAAGTACCTAGGAATCAGCTTAACTAAGGAAGTAAAGGACCTGTACAAAGAAAACTACAAAATGCTACTTCAGGAAATAAAAGAGGACATGAGGAAATGGAAAGATATCCCCTGCTCATGGGTCGGGAGACTTAACATTGTCAAAATGGCAATACTACCGAAAGCATTGTATAAATTCAATGCAATCCCTATAAGGATACCCATGACATTCTTCAAAGAAATGGAGCAAACACTCCTGAAATTTATATGGAACAATAAGCCCCCACGAATAGCTAAAGCAATTCTCGGCAAAAAGAAAATGGGAGGAATCAACCTCCTTAACTTCACACTCTACTACAAAGCAGTAATAATTAAAAAAGCATGGTACTGGAACAAAGGCAGAGCTGCAGACCAGGGGAACAGGGTTGAATACACTGACATCTCCCCTTATTCATATGATCACCTAATCTTTGATAAAGGTGCAAGTAATGTGAAGTGGAGTAAGGAAAGCCTCTTTAACAAATTGTGCTGGCAAAACTGGACGGCTACATGCAAAAAATGGGCTCAGAACTCTGCCTAACACCATGTACAAAAGTAAGATCAAAATGGATTAAAGACCTCAACATCAGACCAGAAACCATAAGGTACATTGAAGACAAAGGTGACAAAACCCTCCAAGACATTGAAGCTAATGGTGTCTTCAAAGATATCATGCCACTGGCCGAGCATGTGAAAACAGAGATAGATAAATGGGACTATCTTAAACTAAGAAGCTTGTACACCTCAAAAGAAACAGTGACCAAAATACAAGGACAGTCTACAGAATGGGAAAGGGAATTTGCCGAATACACATCTGACAAGGGGTTGATATCAAGGATATATAAAGTACTGATTGAACTCCACAGGAAGAAAACATCCAACCCCATCAAAAAATGGGGCAATGAAATGAACAGAAACTTTCTCAAAGAAGGAATCTGAATGGCAAAAAAACCACATGAGAAAATACTCTACATCATTAATCACCAGGAAGATGCAGATCAAAACCACAATGAGATACAATCTCACACCTCAGAGACTGGCCCACATCCAAAAGAACAAAAGCAACTGATACTGGCGTGGATGTGGCGAGAAAGGGACACTTCTTCACTTTTGGTGTGATTGCCGACTGAGTCAGTCCTTTTGGAAAACAGTATGGACGATTCTCAAAAATTAGAAATTGAGCTACCATTTGACCCAGCAATATCAGTCCTGGGAATATGTCCCAGAGAGGCAAAAATGTATAGTCGAAGTGACATCTGCACTTGTTCGTTCATTGCAGCACTCTTTACAATAGCCAGAATCTGGAAAAAACCTGAGTGCCCAAGAACAGATGACTGGTTAAAGAAATTTTGGTACATCTACACAATGGAGTAGTATGTAGCTGTTAGAAAAGATGAAGTCATGAAATTTACATAAAGTGGTACTACTTGGTAAGTATCATGCTAAGCAAAATGAGTCAGAAAGAGAGGGATAGACATAAAAATAGTGCATTCATCTGGGGGACATAAAGTAACAAAATAGGAGATTAATACCCAAGAATAGCCAAGATCAGTACCAGGAGGATTACTCCATGGTTTAGAGGCCAGCTGGGCATTGTAGGGGAAAGGGCAGCTCAGATAGAGAAGGGAGCACCAAATAAAGGGTGTTTGGAGGATACTCCTAGGATGGGAGATGCATGTTGAAAGTAGATTATGGACCGAACACGATTGTCACTCAATGCCTCTTTTTCAGACCACATCACCCAAAAGGAGAGAGAAAACAAAGGGGAATGCCCTGCCACAGAGGCAGGGTGGGATGAGGGGGATGGGGGTGGGAGGGATACTGGGATACATGGTGGTGGAAAATGGGTACTGGTGGAGGGATGGATATTTGATCGTTTTATAATCGAAACCAAAGCACAAAAATTTGTAAGTCTACAACTGTACCTTATGGTGTTTCACTAATAAAAATATAAAAATAAATAAATAAATAAATTTTTAAAAAATTATCCGTTTGGTACCATCTGCTAAAAATATTTCAGGAATATTTAGAGCCTAGTTAAACTTAAAACAGAAACTTAGAGGATAGCATGGAGAGATGGGAATCAAATTTGGGTATCACTTGCAAGGCAAACACCTTACCAGCAAAAGTATCTCTCTGCACCCCATGCTCTAATTTATTTTTTTAGGATTTAAAATACTTGGTCTTGTGGTCAGAAATATTGTCCTGTGCCTAGCGTATTTGCCAATCTAATTCACAACACCTGTAAAGGCTCAGAGTCCACCAGTGATGATCTCTGTGGAGAGCCAGGAGTAAATCCCTAAGCATCATTGTATGGCCAAAGTAATATTTTTAAATTTAATAAAATATGTTCGTAATAAATTAGTGAAAGTTTAAACAAAAGAAAAATATTTTGAAAATAAGAGTTTGTTGTTAAAATCGTCTTTAATGTAGAAGTACGGTTATTTATTCAGCCATTGATTAAGCTGACTGAATTGGGCATGAACTCTACATTACTTTTATTTATTCAGTATGTTAATTTTATTTTATTATTTTAATTTTATGTTTTAATCACCATGAGATACAGTTACAAAGCTTTCCCATTTGAGTTTTAGTCATACAATGATCAATCACTGAACCCTCCACCAGTATATATCTTCCACCACCAAGGTCACCAGTATCCCACCCCACCAATACCCGCCCTCCCCCTGCCTCTATGGTAGACAATCTCCCCCATACTCTCTTTTATACTGCTTGTTATAAATAGCATAAGATGTTAACGCGGCCATAAGAGTGACTGTGTGCTCCTGGAATTCTAAAAGTTTAGATAATTAGGGTCTGTCTGGAGGGGCTGGAGCGATAGCACAGTGGTAGGGCATTTGCCTTGCATGTGGCCAACTTGGCTGAGGTGAGTTTGATTCCTCCGCCCCTCTTGGAGAGCTTGGCAAGCTACTGAGAGTATCTTGCCTGCACGGTAAAGCCTAGCAAGCTACCCGTGGCGTATTCGATATGCCAAACACAGTAACAAGTCTCACAACAGAGACGTTACTGGGCCAGCCCGCTCGAGCAAATTGATGAACAATGGGAGGACAGTGCTACAGGGTCTGGAGAAATCTCTGCAGCGAGGTGCTTGGTTCAAAGATTCTTTTGTGTGTCTCTGGATTATGGCCCTTGTTTTTATCTTTTCCAGAGAAATAAACTATTGTCAATTGACCTGGAGGGCACATCCATTCTCGCTTGCAGCATACTGCATCACTTGGCCCTAACTTCTTTTGATCTTTTGATCTCTTTCAAAATCTATGGGTCTCTGAAATAAGACCAATAAATGAGCTTGTGTAGCTGAGCCTAAGGTGGTTTGTGGGTGTGGCTCCCACATACTTAAATTTTGGCCGTTTATTTTCATGGTAAACTTGGCTCCAAATTGTTGGGATCCTGCCTTTGGCACAATGGCAATTTTGGGGTAGCAGGAAGTCTGAGGGCACCATCAGGCTGTTGATGCACTTGCCCCACAGGTACAGGTTAACCTGTTGGTGGCACCATACAGCCTTGTTATTAAAATATTTTAATCTTGTACCAGATACCCGTTTTTTAAGATTGCTATCATAAAAAACAATTTAGTAAATAGTATTAAGTTAAATTTTTTCACAAATTTACTTAAAACACAGAATATTATGAGTAAGTTTATTCTATTACAGCAATATTAATAAGTGAATTGCGTCTTTCACAAATATTCAATATCAGATTTTTCTCCTCTTTGGATAAGCCCACATATCTCTCTTGAACCTGCTCATGCCCCTAACTCTCTCTTTCCTTCTCCCCCTCTCATGTTTATCTAAATTTCTTTCAATAGAACTATATTTGCTTCACTAATATATATGTAAATATATATACAAATGTACATTTTTTCCACTATTTTACAAGTGATCCAAACTCTAGAGTATTTGCTCAAGAAAATCATTGCCAAAACTGTAGCTCATACAGTGTTCTATACGGCTTAGGATTCTTATGCATAATCTCAAAGCCAAATAAATGCAACCATACTGTTTAATACAATATGATTTTATAAGCATTGAAATAAATTTGTGCAAATAGGCCATATGTTTATATCCCCAAGGGCAAAGCTTTCTGATAGAAGCAATAAACCAAAAGGGTGGAAGACTAGCATAATTGCAGACTACTTTCTCAGATAACATTTAGCTAGTAAAAAAATAATTGATACAAATTTGCATTAAACAAAAAAAGGATTTTACTCTTCCAACTAATTTTGTTGTTGAAGAGAAATCACAGACTTTGGCTTTCCACATGTAGTTAAACATATCAATATTGAAAAACTGGCAGTTTTGTTTACTAAAATTTGTCAATTGTACAGATTTTTGGAGAAAGAGCCAAACGGTACTTCTCTGGATGTTAATACAATTTCTATTACAGTGTTTAACTCTCGTTTATGCTTTTATATTTTAATTTAATTGGTTAGCATTGGTTCTGTTAAAGTCTGGTTTATTTTAGAAGCAAAATATAGTAATTCGATTAGTTTAAGTAGGAGCATTGGAAGTAAACAATAGTTAATTATATTCAAGGACACATCTGTCCATAAAATCTGATTTCTAATATAAGATAAAAGGAATTCTGTGAACAAAGTAACAACGGTACAGCATTTAGTTTTCTCAAATACAGACAGAACAATCAAATGGCCACCAGAGTTGATGGATCACATTTACAAGTTAAGATTATAACTTCTCTCTACAAAACTAAAAATGAGAGGGTAAGCAGAGAGCAACAGCTTCAAGCCCTGAGTTAAGTTATCCTTTTTATAGATGGAAGCATGGGGAAACAAGAATTTATGATCTAAGCACAACATATTTTGAAGAGACCAGCTTGTTAGCTGTAACCCAAACTGAAAGGGATTTACCTTCTCTGTATCTGTCAGTATAAAGGTCTGCTGGAAGGAATGGAGACACTGGAAAGTCTAATCCCACTGAAATATTTAACCTTATTAAGCATGGCTCCATTCCAGAACAAAACTCAATATTGAGGAAGAAACAACACAAAAACAAAAACTGCTGAGAAATGAATTTCTAAATTACAATTTACGGAAATGAACAAATGTCTAAATAAAAGTGTGATCTGAAAACTGAGCCAGAAAAAAATCTCATTATGTATATTATATTAATGTAGCAAATGACAAAACTGATTAGAGAGCTCTGTGAGCCAAAAAGCTGTTCTGAAACAAATTTTCAGAAGAAAAAATTAAAGTTATAGTACAGAAAGGGCTGGTGCTATAGCACAGCAGGCAGGGTGTTTGCCTTGCACATGGCCAACACTGCTGACCGGTGTTCAATTTCTCTGCCCCATTTGAAGAGCCTGGCAAGCTACTGATAGTGTCTCGCCTACGCAGAAAAGCTTGGCAAGCTCCCCGTGACATATCAATATGCCAAAAACAGTGACAAGTCTCACAATTTGTTGTGAGACATTACTGGTGCCCACTCAAGCAAATCGATGAACAAGGGGAGGACAGTGCTATACAGTACAGAAGTAGGTTTATTTTGCATCTTTATGTGGAAACTAGTGGAATAGGATGAGGAATAAGGTAACTGAGTAATTCCTAAATTTTAACATACACTATATCTTCAGAAAGAATTTTGAAGATGAAAGCAAAAGATAATGACATATAAGAGGATGAATAGCGATGGAGGGTGAGTGCAATTAGAAAGATATTTTCCTTGCATGCAGACAGCATCGATTTGATTCCAGGCACAGCAAAGGTTGAACCCAGACTGAAGTCAAGAGTAATCTCTGAACACCTTCGAGTGTGACCAAAAACCCACAGAAAAACAGAAAAATAGCAGCAACATGTTGTTGGGCAACAATGAAGAGGACAGTTCTCTTATTACTGAAATTAATATTGAAATCAGGATGAATTCAGACTTCAATCAGGTTTGGGGATAAATAAATTGTTCTACCCATGCCTTATTTCCCTTATAAATTCCATTAGTAAATTTTAATATCAAGTAACTAGGTAAAAACAGTCTTTTCTACTCTTCAAATGCAGTCTAAAATAGAGCTTTCTCATAAAACTAAGGAGAATTTCTTGGAGAAATAGCTGATTCTAGGTCTGAGAAAAAAAATACAAAGAGCATCTAGAATATTTCATCATCACAGTACAATTAAGATCAAATCATAGTAAGGATTTAATATGAACAAGTTCTATAACTAAAGAGGCCATGTTGAGCTTCATTGTGAATTGACTTTCTACTAAAGGATACAAAGTCATCAACTGCGTTTTAATATATGAGCTCATAATGACACTTAAACAATCTACTTAGTTAATTTCAGAGGATGAGAGGGAATATAGTTGTTATCTGGGAATCCTATAATAAAGGGAGATATCAAGCCTTTATCTTGATTTAAGCTCATGAATATATCTTATCCTTTTATTGATTGAAGTATCAATAGATACATTATTGACAATACATGTAGCAAACACTATAATAATTAATAGACAAGGAAAAGATAGAAATACCCTCTGGTGCTATTATTATTATATTTTGTTCCCAATGTGATGATAATCAGGGCTTAATTGTGACTCTGTCTGGGCATTACTACTGTTGGTGTTCAGGGCTTTATGTGAGGTGCCAGGATCAAACTGGAATCGGCCAAATACAAGGCAAACACTTTACCTCTCTAGTGTCTCTCTGGTCCACCCCTGGTAACAATAATTTTAGAGAAAAAAATGGGCTACAACTCACAATGAATTAGTGAATTAGGAATTAGACATAAAAATTGAGACAAACTAGAAAGTGAAAATCATGTGTGATCTTGCTCACAAAATTTTAACCCGTCTCTTAATTGGCAAAAAGTTATAGACTGTCATGTAACATATGGATTGCAAAAGGAGCCTGTAATCAGTATAAATTAGATGGGGAAATTTTCTACCTAAATGTCCTGTGCTTTAGAGCTAGCTGTTCTAGAAAAATATTGCATCTGTAAACTAGGAGGCTTAAAAAAAAACAAATAAAGAAAAATGGTTAAATTAACTATGATACCTATTATCAAATTAACAAAAGGTAAAGGTAAAGGCCCTCCCGTCGATGGTCGATTTGCTCGAGCGGGCCCAGTAACGTCTCCATTGGAGACTTTGTTGTTACTGTGTTTGGCATATCAAATACATCACGGGGAGCTCGCCAGGCTCTGCCTTGCGGGCGAGATACTCTCGGTAGCTTGCCGGGCTCTCCGAGAGGGGCAGAAGAATCGAACTCGGGTCGGCCATGTTGGCTGCGTGCAAGGCAAACGCCCTACTGTTAATTTGTATACTTGGTTTCCCTCATATTTTGGATATATATATATATATATATATATATATACACACACACATATATATATTATTTACATGGGGCTGGAGCGATAGCACAGTGGGTAGGGCGTTCGCCTTACACGCGGCCAACATGGCCGACCCGAGTTCGATTCCTCCGCCCCTCTCGGAGAGCCTGGCAAGCTACCGAGAGTATTCGATATGCCAGACACAGTAACAACAAAGTCTCCAATGGAGACGTTACTGGGCCCGCTCGAGCAAATCGACGATCAACGGGAGGGCTATATTTTTGCTGGAGTGATAGCACAGCAGATGGGGTGTTTGTCTTGCATGCAGCCAACCCGGGTTCGATAACTCCATCCCTCTTTGGTATGTTGTAACGATCTGCTTTCTGACAAACAGGCACCTGCCTGAGTCTCTGGGCAGTACCTGCTGGTTCCCTCTTCATTGATTGGCACTGTTGCCACCCCTCGCCATGATGAGATGGTTGAACAATGACGGGGACATCAAGATCCTCTGAGAGCTGTATTATGAATTTGCCACCAGGATCTCACCATTCTACAAGGAAGTGATCATCAACATAAAGAGAAGGTTTCGACAGCGTGGTACCATCTCACCAAAAATCTTCAGTGCCACCCTTGAGAAAGTCATGAGATGACTGGAATGGGAAGGAATGGGAGTGAAGATAGATGGTCAGCAACTACACCACCTCCGCCTCACTGATGACATCCATCTAATAACATCAAACATTAGCCAAGCCGCACAAATGTTGGCCGACTTCAACTGTTAGTGTAGAAAGGTTGGAGTGGAGCTCAATCTCATGAAGACAATGTTCATGAGAAATGAACAACTCCTGACATATCCTTCGCTCTCAATGGAACGAACATTTCTCAATACCGCAGTTTTGTGTTCCTGGGTCAAGAACATGAGGAATGGCTTGGTGCCAGAACTGCACAGGAGGAAGAGCACAGCCTGGAACTACTTCAGGAATGTCGAAAAAGTAGCTAAGAGGACAAAGAAACTGACTTTGGGCACATCTTTTTGACTCCACCATTCTTCCTGCACTAATATATGCCTCGGAGGCCTGGGCCCTATGAAAACAGGATAAATTCAGGTCTCCCAAAGAGGATTCAAAAGAGATATGCTTGGAGTATCATGCTTCACTCAAGTGAGAGAAGGAATCTGGAGTTCCAACCTCCATATATGATGGATCATCAGGGACTCTGCCTCTTCTGCCAAGCTGTCGAAAATCAGATGGGTTGAACACGTAATGTGATTTGGAGACAACTGCTGGACTAGAGCTGATATAGACTGGATCCCAAGGGACGTCAAAAGAATGCCTGGCCGCCCACATATGAGATAGTCGGACTTCTTCATCAAGACCCTGAACAAAAGGTTTGATGCTCTTCTTGTTCCGGGAAGGAGAAGACGCCATTGGGCTACACTAGCATTCGACAGGGACAAATGGAGACGTTCCTGGTGCCCGCTGGTGCAAATCAATGAGCAATAGGATATATAGGATAACACTGTTTTGTCCTTCCTGCATAACCTCAGATAGTTTAGGTTTATTGGGTTGGTCCCATCACAGTGCTCCCATTCCTCTCTGTTAACTTGTAACTTCTTTCTTTGTGCTCTGTTGACTTGTAAATATTGTTCTTCTCTTCTCCCTAAGTTCTTTGCATAGTTTTTTCAGAGCAATGTCCTTTTTGTATGGACACAAGAAGACTGTATATGCTATGCTTTTGTAATGTGACTCTCAGTGATATTTTCCTCCTGGGCATGTGTTCTCTTACCTAAACCTCAGCTACACTTTCTTCCTAGAGTCCCCCAAAGCAGGGTCCCAACGAGGGACTGGATGGAACCAGGGCAAGCAGTAAGTTCTGTGCTACCCTGTTATCGAAATGGGCCTGGCCAAAATGCCATAATACTTAACTATAAGTTAAGAGCTTGGGCATGAACAAATGCTGTCATGATCCAAAAAGTAATAACTAGATTTGGACCCTGCTAGGGTTAGGAATGGTTAATCTGGCCTCTGCCCTATAGTCTGAGTCTGTGGCAAGATGTTCCCAGGAGAGCTGCCCTCCAAGCCTCAGTGTTATCTCTTACTGTGTCCATATAAAAATAACTAGTATTGAGATGTTGATAGAGTTATTGGACTAGGGAAAGGAGAAAACGCCTTAAGGGGTATTTTGCCCCAGGGGCACTCAGGAAGGGCTTTGGTGTGCCTCTAAGGTGGTGTTCCTTTGAACCTGGAGGGCCCTCAGGAAGGGGTTTCTTATGTTTATTTTGCTACCTGATGGGTGTAGCATGAGCCCAGAGGGCAAATGGAGGAGAGATAAGTAGGGGTGGGGAAGCTAGTGAGAGGGAGGCTGAGGCTGAATCCAGAGAGCTGGGATAGAGGAATGAGGGACTACAAGGAAGAGTCCATGAGATGGGAGAAACAAGAGATTGAATAAATGGCAACTAATTATCAACCAGTTTGGCCCTCCTTTATTCCTCTGCTCATAATCAACGGATGTCATGGTCCAGTCCATACACAGCAGCTCGAAGGCACTGGACACAGGTGGTGAAAGAGAGCTGCCTGGAGAGCCCACAAAAACACACCCTTCAGTGTGCTTAATTCTTACAGGTCTGACAAGTGGTAAGTGATACAAGTGAATAAAAAGTCTTAAAATTTGAAGATTATGATGTTGGTATAAATTATTAGAGTTGAATATCTGGATATTCTCAATTATTCTATGAATAAATACCTAAATATTTATCCCAAGGATAAATCTCTAGTTAATGAGATAAATTGATACCTGAGTAGATTGTCAAGTCATTGATCATTATAGATACATCAGAAATAAATTCTCTCAATGAAATTTGATGTAATCTATGAGTATGATGGGGAAGATATGGATTGGAAAGAGGTGGTAGTAGAGAAACTATTTGAGGATTCTTTAATGTATGCTATTAAAAAATTAATTTAAGACATGTCTAAAGTGTACATGTAAGATTATTTTTAAAGTGTCATGGTCCTCATCGATTTGCTCGAACGGGCCCAGTAACATCTCCATCATGAGACTTGTTGTTACTGTGTTTGGCATATCGAATACGTCACGGGTAGCTTGCCAGGCTCTGCCTTGCAGGCGAGATACTCTTGGTAGCTTGCCTGGCTCTCCGAGAGGGGCAGAGGAATCGAACTTGGGTCGGCCATGTTGGCCGCTTGTAAGGCAAATGCCCTACCGCTATGCTATCGCTTTTAAAGTGTGCTGAGAGAAATTTTAAGTTGTCTTTCATGTCATTTACTTAAATAAATCTAAGGTGGTTGGGGGTGGGAATTGTCTAAGGATAACAGAGAATGAAAAAGTCAAAAGTAAAAATAGTTTATATATAGCAAAATGAGGATAAGTTCAAAGGAAAAGTTAACAAATCCATAAAACAAAAACAGATTGAAACAGTATTTGCAACAAAAAACACAGAAGTAATGCACAAGCAGTAACTTGATTTACTAGGAGGGAAAAAAAAAATGCCTTACAGGAAAATACATGCAAAGATATAAGTAAACACTTTCTTTAAAATATAAATACTTGGCATGTCCTTCTCTCCTGGAAGGGAGAATAACAGGACACACATCATAATTATGTTGCTTGACCCTGCACCAGGCTGTTTCACTAGCGGTGCCCCAGAGGGGGGTTTGCCAGAACGCTCCCCGCCACAAGGAACCAGGCCCCTGCAGCTGAAAACCTTCAGAACTCAACCACTGCCATTCTCATTGCTGCTCTCCACATGCTCCGGCCATGAGTCAATCTATTCCTGGACACTTCATAACACATACCCTACCCATACACCAAGAGTAGTAGCACTGTAGCACTGTCCTCCTGTTGTTCATCGATTTGCTCGAGCAGGCCCAGTAACGTCTCCATTATGAGATTTGTTGTTACTGTGTTTGGCATGTTGAATACATCACAGGTAGCTTGCTAGGCTTTGCTGTGAGGGCAAGATACTCGCGGTAGCTTGCCAGGCTCTCCGAGAGGGGTGGAGGAATTGAACCCGGCTCAGCCGGACTGACCGCTTGCAAGGCAAACGCCCTATCACTGTGCTATCGTCCAGCCCAACACCACATTTATTGGGGTTCAAAGTAGGAGGCAAACAATCCTTGAAGGAATAATTTTTATTACAAATATGTATATATATTTGTCTTTGAAGGAAATATTTTTGCTTCATATATATATATATATATATATATATATATATAGCCTAACTTCTAAAATTTCTAACATGCTAGTGGTTTATTATAGAAGGGCTTAATGGCCCCTGTGTGGAATAAAACAATTCTCACCCTCTTTCTTCTAAGGATAAGTTTTTGTAGCATTTTCAGAGGTTTTTCATAACAAACAATACAAAATATATTATTTTGGTTCTGCTTTGGGGCAGGGATTGGGGTTCAGAGTGGAAACACCCGAAATATGGTGGTGGGAAGGTGTCATGGTGGTGGGACTGGTGTTTGAATACTAAATGTAATGAAATATTGTGAATTTTATAAAATAAAAAAATGATAATAAATAAGGGCTGGGGGGATGGTGCAGTGGTGGGGCATCTGCCTTACGTGAAGCCGGCCCGGCAGAGCGGGGTTCGATTCCTCCACCCCTCTCGAAGAATCCGGCAAAGTACTGAGAGTATCTCGCCCCCACGGCAAAGCCTGGCAAGTTCTCCGTGACATATTCGATATGCCAAACACAGTAACAACAAGTCTCACAATGGAGACATTACTGGGCCCGCTCGAGCAAATTGATGAACAATGGGAAAACAATGCTATAATAAATAAAATATAAATACTCACATGAGGACATAATTTCTATTGATTTTAAAATTCAAATTAAAACAAAAATATAGAGACATTGTTTTAAATGAGACAAAAGTTGATGCATATGAGACAAAATGCAAATGTTAACACAACAGTTTAGGTTAAAAATATGGTAGCACAAAGTTATTATGTAGTTTCAAGTTTAGGAAGTTTTAAAAAGTTCAAGCTGTTGCCTATTTTGATGTGTAAAAAGGAACCTGGTAGAGAGTGAACAAAAAAGCAAATATAATTATTAAAAACAAATAAAAATTCTTAAGATATCAGTTTAAGCAGTAGATTTATTATTTTGAATACTTTCACTCTTGCATTATATTTTTATAAACTATTTTTAAAAATAGACTGAAATAGCTAAGAATGAGGACAAAATGACTAGTTTTGTTTGTTTGGGGGGCACACTTGAGTATGCCCAGAGCCAATTCCTGACTCTGCATTCAAGGATTATGCCTACTGGGTCTGGGCACCATATTGAGTGCTAGCAATAGAATTTAACGAGGTCAGTCACGTGGAAATCAAGCGCCATACTACCTCTCAACCTCTCATTCCAAAGTTCTCATCTTGAAAAGTAGAAAATGTCTGTTTCAGTTTGAAAATATTAAATACATGAGACAGAAATGTAATTCCAAGAGAAACAAAATAATAAGAAATCTTACTTTCTAAGACAACTCAAAAAACAATGAGGTGACAAATAGAGATATAACCATTATTATGAGTTGCTCAGCTAGTTAAAGAATTTCAAATTTATATTGATTGTAACAATATAACAATAACATCTCTTTTATATTACCTGAAGATTGAACTTAAGATGTGAAAAAAAGTTTTTTTCTGTTATAATGAATATAAAGTTATAATTCACTAGTAGCAGTGAAGATAAAGGATAAAAAGGAATTCTAATTTATAATAATTAATATGACTAAATGACAAATTCTTCATAGAGTGATTAAAACAGGAATCGGGAAAGATGTTTCTTAAGTAAAAACTAAAGAATCATATTCATCCTTAGGAGAGATTTCTGAAGAATCTCACAAGAATTAAAATAATCACAGATAAATAATTCAAGTTTGATAAAGAGAGTTTGGCAGAAAGAACTATGCTTGGAAAGTATAAAATCAATTACGGGAAGAGTGACAGAAAATTTATTGTAAAACACCTGGTATAGACTTCATCTCGGGAGATAAAACAATATTTTACTCAGGAGCAGGATCTAGGCTTGCTTAAATTATACCAAAAGCATCAGTGTGCAAAGTTGAAGTCTTAGGAATCACAAAAGTGTGTTCACAAGGAAAACTCTGAAGGACAATTGAAACTTAAGGTATTAAAAGCATGAAAAGGAGTTAATGATGGGTTAGACATAAGAGTCAGAGAGACTAACGTGATGAGCTAAGCTTGAAACATCTTCTGAATTTAATTTTTATCATCACTCTGACTAAGAACAAATTTTAAGTTTTCTGTCTTGGTTTCACTATTTTGTTACAAGTTAGTTTTCTCTTTTTAATATCACTCAACATTGTTTTTTAGAAAAATCAAAGGAAGAAATTTATTTGGTATACTGACTATGATATTCAAATTTTGTAAGTACGTAAGTAATAAGAAATAGAAGAAATGTGTGTCAAGAAAATCATAATATACTATTTTTAAAAGGCACTCTTCCTGATTAAGTAAACATTTTGACAGTGAAAAAAAAAAAAAAGAGCATTTTCTTTGGTTTCTGGCTTGCAAGAAGAAATTGCCTTTCACTCCAAAGACACATAATTGCAAAGAAATAGACTGTTTCTAAGAGCAATGATATTGGTGTTAGTGAATCTTTTCACATAGGACACTATTCTCTTTTCTGGTGCAGGAAGATATTCCTTTACTGTATTAACATTGTAATTTTTCAACAACCAAGTGAGCATTTGTAAATTGTGGGCATTCATCCAAAGAATGTTTAAATAGATTTACATAATTGAACAACATAAAATCATTATTAACACTTGAAGTAAGGATATAGTTATGGTCATTAACAAAAATACTAACAGTAAGTGAATAACATCAGGGAAGATTAACTTTGGTCAAATTAGTAACACAAAGAAGATTCTTAGATTCCTAAGACAGGTGGAATAATGATCTTGACAGGTTTCGCTTAGTTATTATGATAACATACATAATTGCTACTCATATAAATTATCCATATGTTTGTTTGATTGTGAAGTAAAGCAAATGACACATTCAAAATGGAATTTGACAATCAATGAAGTTTGGAAGTATGTGTATTTTCTCACTTTAGTGCATTTGTTTCATGATAAAATCTATCATAGTAAACATTAAGTACAGATAAACAAATAAAAAGGATTTTAAAAACCACTGCAGTTTAAATGTCTGAGAAAAGCATTCTTTTCTATAGAAAAATTAATAAATTAGTATTCACTTAGCAGGTGCAACTCAAGAAAAGTCATAATTTTCTGAGAGAGAGAAGTAAAAAAAGGAAGGAAGTAAGAAAGGAAGGAAGGAAGGAAAGAAGGAAGGAAGGAAGGAAGGAAGGAGAAAATAGAGAAAGTTCAGGCAAAGTCAGCATGAGTTTAGAAATAGATGACAGACACACTGATAAAATATTTTATTTTAGTAAGTTGATACGCACTATTACAATGTTTTCTAATAAAATAACCTCTAGAAATTAAGTTAATTCAAATATTTGAGGGAAAATTAAAAACTTAAGTTTTGCTTATTTTTCCTACTCACAAAACAGAACAATAATAACTATTGGAATGCATAACTCAAATTTTGGAAGTTTTCTCAACAGAAATAACCAAATAAATATATTGTCTTATTCATTTACTTTACATATAGAATTATGTAAAGACTAAAAATACAACCCAAAATGTGTGTTTTTTTAAATTTTTCTTTTAATTTTTAATAAATCACTGTGAGGTACAGTTACATACTTTTACAGACTTTCATGATTGCGATTTAGTCCTACAATGATCGAATACCCATTCTTCCACCAGTGCCCATTGTCTACCACCAATGTTCCCAGTATCCCTCCTGCCACCCCTTCATCCCCACCCTGCCTTTGTGACTGGCACATTCTCTTTTACTTTCTCTCTCATTTTGGGTGTTACGGCTGGCGATATGGGTACAAAGTGGTCATCATGTTCAGTCCATGGTCCACTTTCTGCATACACCTTCCATCCTGAGCGAGTCGTCCAAGCATCCTTTACTTGGTGATCCCTTCTCTATCTGAGCTGCTTTTCCCCCCAGCAATGTCAGGCCGGCTTCCAAGCCATGTAGCGATCCTCCTGGCCCTTATCTCTACTAATTTTGGGTGTTAGTCTCCCATTATGTTACTTTATATTACACAAATGAACGCAGTTATTCTATGTCTGTCCCTCTCTCTCTCTTCAGATGGTGTGATCTTTTATATTAGATTTGTGTTCATCGTTATTTTAGTGAGATTGGAAAAGACTAGTGTGATTGGGATAGCCAGGATATTCTCCTCAGAGTTAGAAAGGGGAAAAATAACTGCAGCCATCCAGGAGGCCATGCCCCCAGCCGTGTGGTACCTGTGAGGAATTTTACCACATTTGTGCCCAGAGCAGAATTAAAGTGCCACTTCTGATGCCGTCCTAACACTTGCTGGGGAATCCCTCTGGCTCGGATGCTGGGGAACATCTTGGCTGAGGGGGCTTGGTGTTTTTGCAGTTCACTGTGTATGTTTTCTGGGAATGCCACCCCCAAAAGTCTGCTTCTTTATAAGAAATTCTCTAATTTTACAGCTGGCTTTACTATTATACACATGGAAAAAAATTCTGTTCACTCATTAATACTCTATATTTTGGGATACTATGACACAATAAACATTATTTGTAAATACAAATAAGACAATATTATTATTTTTATTGTATTATGAAATTTTAAATTAAAAATGTGTAGAATAAATTAGTACAGTATTGTATTATTGTTTAATAAAATAATATTGAATAAAATAGTATTTCTTAATAAAACATACAATAAAATAAATTATAATAATGTATTTTACTATACAATAATTATGAAATATTTCATATTGTAGGGCATTTGCCTTAGAAGCAGTCAACATAGCTGACCCGAATTCAATTCCTCTGCCCCCTTGGAGAGCCCGGCAAGCTACTGAGAGTATCTTGCCTGCACGGCAAAGCCTGGCAAGTTACCCATGATGTATTCTTCATATGCCAAACATAGTAACAAGTCTCACAATGTTACTGGGCCTGCTCAAGCAAATTGATGAACAATGGGAGGACAATGACAGTGACAATAATTAAGTTTATTGCTGTATAATTATTATACAATATAAATATTTGTAAATACAAATATTTAAAAATATTATTTCACATTATGTGTAAATACTTAACATTGTTATTTAACACATTAGTTAGGTTAAGTTCCCAAAGTCTTAACAGAGAAACCACAATGTTAAGAATCCATGACGTACCACATGAATTCCAAACATAAAATATTTTAAATATACAGTGACCCATACCGAGATACCATTATTATTTTATTTTCCAAAGACACTTTCACAGTTAGTACCTCCATTTTAGGAAGAATTCACGGAGTTAGTCATATCCTCTTTAACTGTTAAGTAATAGGATCAATAATTAAATTCAGACTATTCAAGAGTCTCTTCTGTAATCCACTGAACTCTATAAGAAATATTTACTAAACAGAAATGTTAACATTCTAAGAGACTTCGCTTCTTAATAGCTAATAAATATTATAACTTCTCTAGAGCTTTATCATTTTTGTCCCTATACTTTTGCTCCTCCAGCATTAATCTCTACTTTTTGAATCATTCTCCAATATTCAGTATTTTAGAACTTTATTGATCCATCATTTAACCTCTTTGGAACAATAACAAATATATACAATCTGTAGGAAACACATTTACATCTTAAATCTATTTCAGCAAAACCCTTGAAAGAGTTTAAAAAGACCTATCCATCCAAATCCCCTCAGCAGCCATGAATGGAATTTGTCCTATGATGGATTAGTTAGACTAAAAGTAGTTTTCCTAATTCATCTTGCCTACCCATTATGTTTCACTGGTTACAAGAAATACTGTAAGCAAGATTTAGAGGGTGGAAGTTAACAAGTTCTTTTCTACTTTAGAAAGATGAGGGGATGAGGTGGTGTGGCAATTAAGCCAAGTTGTTTTCTTTTGGTTGTTCACCAGGTTGGTCTAGGATGCCTACTGGACCCATAGCAAACACGAACTGTGCATCATCTCATGTCTAAGAATACTGCAAAAGTTTCTAGTCATTATTTCAGACACTCCTTCCATAGAAGCTGAAGGCTTGGGAGCTGTGACCAATGTCATTGGCTTCAAGATCATAGACATCATTTCTTCTAGATTATTGGAATTTTTCCTGGTATATTTCTGCAGCAACTGTCTCTCCTGCTGATTTTTAACCTTGTTTCCACATGATAATAGAAAAATTAACTACCATGATTGTTTAAGATAAAAAGGTAAAGGTAAAGGCCCTCCCGTTGATCGTCGATTTGCTCGAGCGGGCCCAGTAACGTCTCCATTGGAGACTTTGTTGTTACTGTGTCTGGCATATCGAATACTCTCGGTAGCTTGCCGGGCTCTCCGAGAGGGGTGGAGGAATCGAACTCGGGTCGGCCATGTTGGCCGCTTGTAAGGCGAACGCCCTACCACTGTGCTATCGCTCCAGCACCGTTTAAGATAGAATTCCTCATATTAACTACTCCTTTATATTACTGGTTAAGTTTTTCTGATCAAACCTTACCAATACAAACACCTTGAGAAACATATTTTGTTTCCATGACCTCAATTAAAGATTTTTATAATGCCTCTTACTCATGTCATTTCCCCCCAGAATTAAATATAACTGATGCAGTTAAGATTTTTTAATCAGAATTTTCCTTAACACCCAATTTAATTCCTTCCTTCCTTCCTTCCTTCCTTCCTTCCTTCCGTCCGTCCGTCCGTCCGTCCTTCCTTCCTTCCTTCCTTCCTTCCTTCCTTCCATTATTGCTTTCCAATCATTGAATTTCTCTGCATGGTTCTAGCAGCTGAAGTGACTTTTAAGCAGTTTATATTGTCAAAACCAAAATGTACTATAAACATAGTCTGCAGCAACATAGGAAATAACATCTTTATAAAAATAGATTTAGGGATTCTAATCCAATGAGTTAAAATGTTTCCTATCTCTGGAAGCAATGCTAAGGTGTTAGTCCACTGTTCACAGAAATAGCTGAGAAAATAGGTACAAAGTCCAGAACAAGCCCACCTATTATGGCATGAAACCGACTTTACAATTGAAATCAACTATATTTAAAGATAGCTGGAGCGATAGCACAGCGGGTAGGGCGTTCGCCTTACAAGCGGCCAACATGGCCGACCCGAGTTCGATTCCTCCGCCCCTCTCGGAGAGCCCGGCAAGCTACCGAGAGTATTCGATATGCCAGACACAGTAACAACAAAGTCTCCAATGGAGACGTTACTGGGCCCGCTCGAGCAAATCGACGATCAACGGGAGGGCCTTTATTTATTTATATTTAAAGATAAATTTATAAAAGTCTTTGTTTAGGAATGTCTATTCTGCTCTAAAGAGTGAGACCACAGGGGGCTGGAGAATTAGTGCAGGCTATAGGTTTCTTTCCTTGTATGCTGCAGACCCAGATTGGATCACCTGTACCCCACTTGGTACACCAAGCCCTGGTTGGAATAATCCTTGCGTGCAAAGCTAGGAGTAATAACTGTACTGCCATCGGCATGACAAAAGATATAGAAGCTTTAGTCACATTGAAGACACCTTTGAAAAACAATTTTAAATATTACGCCACTCATTAGTTCCAACATTTTGATCAATATTTATTTATGCTTCAGAAACTTGCATTTTTTCATTAGTAATGTTGAAATTAATTTTTCCTTGGCAATATTATCTGGTTCATGAGTTTCCATCCTAAATTTTTTCCATCCTTTCATCTTAAAATACCCAGTAATTGGTATCTCTTCTGATTTTCTTCAGCTGCATAATGGCTCACAAATATTTATTTGACTCTTCTTGTAACAGCCATATTGTCTGACACGTGACTTACTTGCTTCTCTTTTGCACCTATCTTTTCAATGTTTAACTGCTCTTCATGGTAAAATATATTTCTGTATATTCTTAAGTATGTTAATATATCCACTTCTAAATGCTGATGACTCCTCTAAGTAGGAAATAACATAAAATCCTATAAAATCCTATAAAGAACCTTCAACCCAACTGCCACCTTGATATTTATCATTTATCATTGTTATCTTGCCTCCTGCCATTTCAACGTGTGAAAAAATAAATCTGTACCACCCTCTCTGCTGTCCTCTCAAAGCTCTCTTTACTACATTTCTCTCTCAGATAATGACACATACTAAGGATATTTTCTTCATCATTTAGTATATTTATAGCTTTACATGTACTTCATTAAATATATAATGGGTTTGGATGAACACGGAATAAATAACTGAAAAGTCATTTAACTAGAATAATATTTCACTTATGTTGCTTACCGAGAAAAATTTGTGTCACCGTGAGACAAGTTGACAAACGTCTAGAACTTTTATTATAAATGTTAATTTTATTGATAATTAATAAAGCTGAAAATTAAGAAAATTTGTTTGAAGGGAAACAATTTCTCAGTAATATCTACTGTTTGCATACATATGAGATGGGATAAATTTGTATTACCTATTAAATCTGTTTTCTCATGTATAAAATGAAAAGAATACCTTAGCTAAGCAATCGATTAACTTTGTAAGTCCTAAAAACCTTTATATGACAAATTTTAAATTATAAAACCTACACTATGTTTTGTTGTAATGTTGCCAAATAAAAGTTACATCCCTCTTTTACAGTGTGTTACATCTGTAGTCTTATTGGTATTGCTAGTTTGCCATATTAAATGAAGGGTATTTTTGAGTAGATTGAAACAGCCCATCAGACTTCTTTTTTATATCTTTAGACAAAAAGAAACATGAGATTCATAATGTGAGGAGTTAAACGATTAGTAAGTACAGAGTTGAGATAGATATCTATTACCTATGTCAAAAGGGAATAATAGAGCATGATCATTTAAAAATAATAAATACAGTATCATGACCTTTAGTTGTAGTATAGAGTATTTGAAATACTCCTTGGAGAAGGCCCAGATTGAGTGACAGGCAACTAGAAGCTAGATTTTTTCCTGTTAACCTTTATAAACACATTACAAAGCTTGTTCACATTATCCAGCCTCCATCCTAATTGTGGGTGTATTTCCAGCATAAGCTCCAGCTCTACATTTTATGTTTCTATGATATGCTAATAGCTACTATAGCAATAGCAACAAATACATTCCCTCAGCACTTGTGTGTTGAACACTTTATAGATATCACTTAATTTCGTCTTTACCAAACCTATGAAGTAAATTCTATTATCATTCTCATTATATATGGTGCAAATTTTAGTCAGATCATTATCTATGAAGAAATTACTATAGACATAAAATTGGAAGTCCTACATTTTTCCCATGTTACACAATTATATGTTATGCCTTCTATTTCCTATACAAATTATTTAATCAATCATTAGAATCACTGAGCTTAAACAAATTATATCATTTTATTATAGTTTTTCTAACACAGAGAAAGGAAGAACAGGACAAGGACACCATGTTAGATTTATAAAGAAATAATGTCAAAATGGTTGATGTAATTCTCCAGCTCAATAAACTGGACTACATTTTAGTAGGACAAAAGATCATGGAAGCCTATTTATATTCATTGTCTGAAGGCTGAAACAGCTACCAGGTAATGCTCTTTATATCTTTAGGCTCGTTAAATATTACTACTATATTTGTTGGGTACCATAACATCCAGAAGTTTCTGGATAGCTCGGCTGAGTTTTTTTCCACATAGTAAGATTAAATACTTACAAATAGTAGGAGAAAATATTCAATTCTAGACAACATTTGAGACATTTTATTGCTATATTTTACTCTATATATTCACTGTTTATTTTTTCATAAGACAAGCATTGAGAATACAGTCCACTTCTCTTTAGAACAAATATGGTACTAGGTTAGAATTATTTTTTGCATAATGTCCTTCTCCATTCACTCTACTAACGAGTGTTGTAGTATTATGCTCACTCCCTTTGATCACTCTTTAATCAACATCAATACTAGGGACACTATTAACATTATTTTCTCATTAACTTGTCCCTTCTTGATCTACAATATTTCCATTTTAATATGAAGAAAATTGTGTTCTAGATAATAAAAGTAATGATTATCTAGCAAAAAACTGAATTCAACTATTTAGCTAATTGAAGATAAGTATATCTTTTTCGAATAAATTGCATATATGTACACACACACGCATATATATTGAAAAATCAAAAGAGCATAACTAAGGTATAGTTCCAAACGCAGGCATGACATTCTCTGTAATTGGTACGGTCCCATTTCTTTCTGTTTTTGCAGCAGTTTGCAGTAACACAAGTTCATCTGATTGAAGTTGAGGAGTCCATTCAGGGAGCAGGTCCAGTTCTATTCATAATAGTGATCCAAACTCCTAGAAATTTTGACCACCACTAAGATTTCAGTGTAATGTCCCAAGGATGCAGTGCTTCTCAGCCCTATATTACTGGGTTTATCCAGGCCTTTTTTGCAGTGTTCTGGAGTATCCAGCACCATAGACAGAAATACATGGAGGAATCCTATTATGTCATGAATTGAAGCATGATTGGCCACATGTAAAACATATGCTTTTATGTTTTCCTATATTATATCTTTGACCTAGAAGGTAATTAATTATCTTTTAAAAATGTATTCAAGGGACTGGAGTGATAGCACAGCAGGTAGGGCATTTGCCTTGCATGTGGCTACCTGGGTTCGATTTCCAGCGTCCCATATGGCCCCCTGAGCACCGCCAGGAATGATTCCTGAGCGCAGAGCCAGGAGTAACCCCTGTGCATTGCCGGGTTTGACCCAAAAATTTTTTTTAAAAAGAGGATTCAATGTGTAATTGTGATTTGAATAGGTTTTGAGGATAAAGTAATCTACATTTTGTTGTTAAGGATCACACCTCACAGTATTTGGCTCAGCAATTTAGAACTGAGGCTTTAGGGCTCAGGCCCTTAGGTGCCATCAGGGAAAATCAGTGCCAAGCATCAAATCCAGGATTCCTTCATGTATGATAACCCTTCCCTCTGTCCCTGCACCCACCCATGATCCCTTGGAGCTATCTCCTTGTTGCCCAGCAAGAGTTATTTTTAGACATTCTGTGTGTTTATGCATCCATACAAGTGTGCAGGCATGTATAATGTCATGTCTGTCCTCTATGTAGGTTATATGGGAAGAAGTATTTGTTTTTTTTTTTTTCAGTTTTTCGATCATATTTAGCAGTGCTCAAGGTTTATTTTTAACTCTGTACTTAGGCAGTACTTAGGAACCGTATATGGAATTATGGAATTCAAACAAGGATTAACTGCTTGCAAGGTAAGTAATTTACTTTCTATACTTCCTCTCAGGCCCCAATTTGTTATTGAGTGTATATATGGAATATTTATATGCAAACAACAATATTCAATTGTGATTGTCATCCTTATCACAACAGGAAGCACTGCCTACTTGCAAGTACTATTCTGTAAGTCATAAGAACTGATTTTAAGTAGTACACCCATTGGTAGATTGCAGGTTATGAAACAATTCTCTCTGGACATATGTCAAAGATAGAAAAAAATTCAAATTATGAATAGTCTATACCATCTCCAGAATAGAGCAGTCAAAATCACATGCTTGTCACTGCATTTTATAGTCAGTAATTGAGACAAGTACATAATTAAGGTAAAGATCAAGGAGAGCAGCTGCAGGAATCTGATGTCCTGACCAGGTGATGATTTACTAGCTTAATTATTTTAGAATCTTCCCAGGAAAATGGGGTGTCTGCTCTTTAATAGATGTAGCTCTCAGATGTGCCATTGGGTATTTGCTGACATACACAAATAATGATATCCTAGCCAGTTTTAAAACATGTCAGAATATTTGATGTTAGGTTCAAGCAAATGCCTTTGGATTTCCTTTACTAAATTAGAGCATTTGTAGAAGTTGCCATTTTTCTCTGCTCTGTCAGTCAGAAAGCCAAATTTACTGGACTAAGGAATACTGGATAATGAATACAGAATAAATTTTTTAAGCATGTTAGTAACATACAAAAATATGGAATAAAAAAATTTGCTATTTTTCATAAGTATCATCCTGGATTTAAAGAATATGATTTTATAGGATTTTATGAACCAAATTAAAAGAATCAAATATTTACCTTTAACAAGAAAAGAGAATAAGTATGAATATGTTTATATATACATATCTGTATAGTACAAGCTTCAGTACTGAATATTGTTTTTTTCCCCAAATTGGTAAAACTATAAGGATATTTAGATGTCTGCATTAATCTAATTTGTTATATAAATGAATTTTTAAAAAAGTGAAATATTCCAATAGTCCTTACAACTTTAATAGTTATTCTAAAGAAGATTCATAACCCCCTGGCACCTTCATTTTATCCTGAAACACTACCCTTTTTCTCTCTGAAAACTTGTCAAGCCTGAGGATGTGACTCAGTGGTGGAGGCCCTGCTTCCAAAAGCTTGAAGATGGCAATTCAATCCCTCAGCACTGTTCCTAAATTCAATTCTGGTGATACTGCCATTGGATTCTCTGATGCCACAGGACATCTTTGTGGCATTGAACACACAACCAAGTGTGTTCAAGGACCACAATTAAATGTGTCGACATCTTTAGTTATCCCAACAACAAAGAGGCAGGAAGGAAGAAAATTAAAAATTAAAAACAATTTACTGTTAAAATGCTATCTTTATTTCAGAACTAGTTGTCGTGAATATAAAAAAAATAGAAAGAAAAAAATAGAGCAGACGTGTAGTTAAATAAATCAGCAACTGTATGGAGACCATGACTATTTTCTCAATTGACTGAGTTTTAAATAGTCAAAATTACCTTTACTCTTAATGATAGCTTCCATGGTGTTTAAGGGAACAGGTCTTTCAAAATGCCATTCCTTTTGCAATAATAGACTTCCTTTCTTTTCTCAAATTCTTTTGTGTTTTATAAATGTTATCAGGAATCTGAAGCTGCTGCAATAAGTGGATTAAAGAAGATTGAAAATTAAATTGGCTTGTTCATGTAAAATGTTCCAGTAATTGCTTTGTTTCTAGCAGAAAACACATTCTTAGCATCTGGATCACTGAGAAATGCTGATAGGCAGAGTGACTTTATTGGCTGGCTGAGATTTCTAACTGACTTTCTCAATCCTTTTTTAGTTCTAAACTCTCCCCATAATGGCACCCCTTCTGGTAACCATAGGAACAACATCCACTGTGATTTCTTGACGTGAAAGAACAGCTAGTGCTGAAAGATGTTCATGAGGAAAAATATAGGCATAATTTTACACTAATTATTATATATGATATCTCACATTCTATATTAGATACTGATGTCATCTGTGCCTAATTGAAATATTAAATCATGACTTTTCCTTCACCACTGATTTTGATGGATGATTATGTAAGTAAATTCTAGAGAATTCTTGGTATGGAGGGAGATTAAGGAAGGAGAGCACTACTAATGAAAGAAACGAAGCCTTTTAATTTTATTCATGATAGAGCTTGAGAGTTTAAAGCATTAAAGAAAAACGTAATTCAGATACACCTGTTGAAATGAAAATTCACCTAGTGATACTTGCTTTTGTAACTGGAATTCTATTTTCCTTTCTTTTTAAGTTTTTGGGTCACAGCTGGCTGTGCTCAAGTTTTATTCCTGATCTTCCACTCTTGGCAGTATTCAGGGGACCATATATAGTCTCCAGGATCAAACCAGAGCTATCCAAGTACAAAAGAACTGTCTTAACTCCTAATATTATCTCTGGCCTGGAATTTTATTTTAAGATATAACTAAAATAATAAATTTTATAATTTAAAAAAACATAATAGAAGCATTATAAGGAACAAAAACTATCTTAAAATAGTGCATTAGTTTATAAATATTACATATAAATATTTTATTGTTTTAAATAATTTGATTTACTACCTAATTACATTCAAGTGATTATATTTCTTCCCTTCTGGGTGCTTATTTCATGTAGTAAAATATCATGCCATTTTAAAGAAGAATATATTAAGTGATGGTTAATTTTATAGTCTTAAAGAAATTAGTAATCAGTAGATGCTTATAACAATTTTTAATTCTTTATTATTCAACTAATATTTATAAATTAATATAAATTATTAAACATTTGCATTCAGCATCTAGAGTAATATTTAATTTTGTCACTTTTTTATACCTTTAAATTGATATAACATGAACTAATATTTCATGAATTAAATAGACTTAATTTTATATATTTTTTAAATAATATCAAATGGTAAGGTTATACAGATTGGTCTAGAAGTCAGGGATACAGCTCACCTAGTAGAACACATGGTTGGCATGGTGAGAAAAATAGTTGCTTTTTGTAAAAATATTTTCTAGATCCTTTAATGGGTTGGAGCGATAGCAAAGTGAGTAGGGCATTTGCCTTCCATATAATTCAATCCAGTTTGATTCTTCTCTCGGAGAGCCTGGCAAGCTACGGAGAATATTCTGCTCACATGGCAAAACCTGGAAAGCTCCCCGTGGCATATTCAATATGCCAAAAATAGTAACAAGAAGTCTCATAATGGAGATGTTACTGGTGCCTCCTCGAGCAAATCAATAAACAACAGGAGGACAGTGATATAGTGCTACAGATCCTTTAATAAGAAACTTCTGGCTGAAATATGGAGAAATTTATTTATAGTCAGGAGTCAGAATACATGCAACCTTGCAAAACAAAATCAAAATTCTAAACCCATTGAGTTGATTAAGGTGGGGGAGAAAAGCCAACACCTCTCTCTTAATAAAGAATGTGTTGTCATTTATTCCTAAGAGTTTCTTGCCTCAAAAACTTCTGGAGCCACCTTCTCAGACCCAGACCGTCCCAACCCTTACACTCTACCCTGGGATACCGTCCTTGTCGGCAGCTTGCAGATCCCCAGCACAGACACCATTTTTTTCCCCTGCACAGGTGAGTGTGAGCCTTCCTGACCCGCCGTTCTCATGTCCCAGCCAACTTCTTGTACCCAGACTGTCCCAGCCCCCCCTACACTCCGCAAAATCTCCCCCGGTGGGCAATGCACTGATCCCCAGCACTGCCACCATTTTTTTCTCCCCGCCCAAGAGTTTGTAACCCTCCCCTTACCCAGCTTCCCAGCTGAGAGGGTGTTACCTCAGTGACAGGGACGTGGCCTCTGCGACAGGGGAAGTGGCCCCTGCAGAATGGGCATGGCCTCTTGTGGAGCTGCAGTTATTTTCCCCATACCCAGCCATCTGGTGTCACATATCAGTCTCCATACCACCATAACAACATGAAGAAGTAGTGCAAATACCCACCACAAGGAGTGGATGATGAAGAGTCCAGAAGCCTCAATAGGCGTTACCCACAAATGTGAGCTCTCTGATAAAGAATTCCGACATGAAGTACTGAAGATGTTTAATGAACTAAAAGAAATGATGGAACAGATATTCAGTAAATTAAAGGAGGACACAATAGAAACAATGGAAAAGACAGTTGAGAAAATACAGGAAGAAATAAGAGCAGAAATTGGAATGCTACACAAAGTGTCATGAGTAAAAGATTCGGTAGGTGAAATAAAAATCTCAGTGCTTGCGCTAAACAGTAGAATGGGTACAGCTGAAGACAGAATCAGTGAGCTTGAAGATGAGCTACTGGAAACCTACAGGCAACAACAAACAATGGGAAGAGACCTCAAAATAGCTCTTGGGGTAATCAGAGTCCTTGGGGATGGATGATTTCAATAGTAACAATCTCGGAGTACCAGAAGAACAGGGAAGCAACCCCAGTGAAAAAGCCACAATTAAGAAATCACTGCGGAGAAGTTTGCAGAGCTGGACAATGGAGGCATCCAGATACAAGGAGCCTGAAGGATGCCAACTAAAAGTGAGCCAAACAAAAATACTCCAAGACATATCATAGTTAGAATGATAGATGCCATAGATAGAAACACAATATTGAAAATAGCAAGGTCATAGAAGGAAATCATATACAAAGGAGCACCCCTTAGATTCAAGGCAGACCTATCAGAGGAAACACTCCAAGCCCAAAGGCAATGGTGGGACATAGTGAAAAAAAATGCAATGAAATGAACACTTCAGCAAGAATATATTATCTGGCTATACTCTCACTCAAAATTGAAGGAACAGTACACTATTTTGTGGATAAACAACAGATCAGGAACTTCATAGTCTCAAAACCAAACTTAAAAGAAGGACTAAAGGGGTTACTGTAAGACAAGACAAACCACTAAAGCACACCAAACACTTACAAAGAGATGACACAAAACCCCATAACAATCTCTTTCAATGCGAATGATCTAAATTCACCAATTAAGAGACGCAGCGTGGCAAAATGAATTCAGAGACTAAATCCAACATTCTGCTGCCTACAAAAAACACATCTGAACAGTCAGAACAAACACAGATTCAAAGTCAAAGAATGAAAAACAATCCTGCAAGAAAACAACCCTGTCAAAATGCTGGGGTAGCCTTACTAGTATCAGACAACATAGATTTGGGGTTGAAAAAGATTAGAAGGGATAATGAGGCAATTTTTTATTAATCAAGGGATATTTACAGAAGGAAGAAATCACACTCCTAATCGTATATACACCCAAAGAGATACCAGCCAGATAACCTAAAGCAACAGCTAACAGATCTTAAGAAGGACATTGTGAGCAACACAATAGTAGTTGGAGAGTTCAACACTGTCTTATCACCTCTGGTTAGATCAATAAATTTAAAAGTCAGCAAGAAAGTAATAGCTCTGAAGGAAGAAATAGAACATAGAGGACTAATAGATCTATACAGGACTTTATATCCCCCAAAATAGAATAAATATTCTTTTCCAGTGCACATAGAACACTTTCTAGAAAAGACCATGTGTTGAGCCACAAAACATACTTCAACAGAATCAGGAAGATTTACATTATACCAACTATCATTACAGATCACAATGCACTGAAGTTAATCATGTACAGACACAGAAAACCTGATCAAACACCTGGAAATTAAATAACTCAATGTTGAACAACAAGTAGATCAGGAAGGAAATCAAGAAAGAAATCAAAACATACCTGGAAACAATTGAGAATGAAGATACGGCATACCTGATCCAGTGGGATGCAGCTAAAGCCATGTTAAGGGGAAAATTTATACCTTCACAAGAATTTCTCAGGAAGGACAAAAGGGCCCACATAAACAACTAGACTCGAGAGCTAAAGATTTTAGAAAAGGACCAACAAAAGGAACTCGAAATGAGCAGAAGGAAAGAGATAATAAAAGTTAGAGCAGAAATGAACGACATAGAAACCCAAAAAACAATCCAACAGATGAATGAAACCAAGAACTGTTTCTTTGTAAAAAAAATATTGATAAAAAAATTAGCAAGATTCACAAAGAAAGAGAGAGATAGAAACCTAATAAACTGAATCAGAAATGAAAGGGGGCACATCACAACAAAAACCAAAGAAATTTAAAAGATCATCAGAGACTACTTTGAAATACTGTATGTCATGAAAAAGAGAACCTAGAAGAGATGGATAAATTCCTGGATTCCAATAATCTCCTAATGCTGAATCAAGAAGATCTAGAATATCTGAATAGTCCTATTAATATCAAGGAAATTGAAACTTTAATCAAAAATCTTCCCAAAAACAAAAGCCCAGGTATGGATAGATTCACTAACGAATTTTTCTAAACATTTAAAGAGGACATATTGACAGTTCTTCTCAAGATTTTCCATAAACTTGAAGAAACAGAAACTCTCCCAAACAGTTTCTATGAGGCTCATAATTTGCTAATACCAAAAGCAAACAGAGACAACACAAAAAAAGAAAACTGCAGGTCCATATCCCTGATGAACACGGATGTGAAGACTCAACAAAATATTAGCAAATAACTCTTTACAATAGCAATTAGCAAATAACTCTTTCCAGAATCTGGAAAAACCTGAGTGCCCGAGAATAGATGACTGGTTAAAGATACTTTGGTACATTTACACAAAGGAGTACTATGTAGCTGTTAGAAAATATGAAGTCATGAAATTTACATACAAGTGGTACTGCATGGAAAGTATCATGTTAAGCAAAATGAGTCAGAAAGAGAGGGATAGACATAGAAAGATTGCATTCATCTGAGAAACATAAAGTAACAAAATAGGAGACTAACACCCAAGAATGGCTGAGATTAGTACCAGGAATTTTGCTCCACGGCTTGTAGGCCAGCCATATATGCTAGGGGAAAAGGCAGCTCAGATAAAGAAGGGAGCACCAAATAAAAGGTGTTGGGAGGATCCTCCCAGGATGGGAGAAACATGCTGAAAGTAGACTATAGATCAAACATGATTGCCACTCAATGCCTCTTTTGCAAACCACAACGCCCAAAAGAGAGAGAACAGAGGGGGATGCCCTGTCACAGAGGCAGGGTGGGTTGGGGGAGATGGGGATGGGAGGGATACTGAGATCCGTGGTGGTGGTGGTGGTGGAAAATGGGCACTGGTGGATGGATGAGTATTTGATCATTATACAATTGAAACCCAAGCACAAAATTTGTAAGTCTACAGGACAAAATTTGTAAGTCTACAACTGTACCTCATGGTGTCTCACTAATAAAAATTAAAAAATATACATTAGCAAGCAGAATTCAACAACTCATCAAAAGGATCATACACCACGAGCAAGTGGGATTCATACCAGGGATGCAAGAATGGTTTAACATTTGGAAATTAATCAAAATAAACCATCATATCAACAAATGAAAAGATAAAACCATATGATTATATTAATAGATGCAGAGAAAGCATTTGACAAGATCCAGCACCCGTTTATGATGAAAACCCTCGCAAAAACGGGGATAGAAGGGACTTTACTCAATATAGTCAAAGCCATCTACCACAAGCCTATGGCAAGTATCATCATCAATGGGGAAAAACTAAGAGCTTTTCCTCTAAGATCAGGGACGAGACAAGAATGTGCACTGTCTCCACTTCTGTTCAATATAGTACTGGAAGTTCTTGCAATAGCGGTTAGGCAAGAGAAAGATATTGAGGGCATTCATATAGGAAAGGAAGAATTCAAGCTCTCACTATTTGCAGAGGATATGACACTATATCTAGAGAATCCAACAACCTCTACCAAGAAACTCCTAGAAACAATAGACTTGTATCGTAAAGTTGCACACTATAAAATTGATAACCAAAAGTCCATGGCTTTCCTTTATGCAAATAATGAGAGAAGAATGTGACATAAAAAATCAATACTCCCCAATGCATTGTACAAATTCAATGTGATCCCTGTAAGGATACTCATGATATTTTTTCAAAGAAATGGAGGAAACACTCCTGAAATTCATATGGAACAATAAGCCCCCACAAATAGCTAAAGCATTTCTTGGGAAAAGGAAAATGATAGGAATCAACCTCCCTAACTTCAAACTCTACTACACAGCGGCAATAATTAAAACAGCATGGTACTGGAACAAAGGCAGAGCCTCAGACCAATGCAACAGGGTTGAATATACTGACACCCTCCCCTCAAATATATGATCATCTAATCCTTGATAATGCAGCAAGAAATGTGAAGTGTAGAAAGGAAATTCTCTTTAACAAATTGTGCTGGCAAAACTGGACAGCTACGTGCAAAAAAAAATGGGGTTAAATATCTGTCTAACTCCAGGTAAAAAGTAAGATCAAAATGGTTTAAAGTCCTCAACATCAGACTGAAATCCATCGGGTACATTGAAGACAAGGTTGGCAAAACCTTCCATGACATTGAAGCTAATGATATCTTCAAAGATGAAATGCCACTTGCCAAGTAATTGAAAACAGAGATAAACAAATGGAACTATCTTAAACTAAGACGCTTCTGCACCATAAAATAAACAGTAACCAGAATACAAAGACAGTATGCAGAATGTGATAGGATATACACGCAATACCCACCTGATAAGGGGTTGATATCAAGGATATACAAAACACTGGTTGAACTCCACAAGAAGAAAACATCCAACCCCTTCAAAAATGGGGGATGAAATGAAAAGAAAGTTTCTCAAAAAAATCCAAATGGCTAAAAGGCACATGAGAAAATGCTCTACATCATTAATCATCAGGGAGATGCAGATCAAAACAACAGTTATATATCATCTCACACCACAGAGACTGGCCCACATCCAAAAGAACAAAAGAAACCGGTGTTGGCACGGATGTGGCTAGAAAGGGACTGTTCCATGGCCAAAAGGTGGCAGCACATGCTGGGGGAAAAGACAGCTCAGATAGAGAAGGGAACACCAAGGGAACACCAAGTAAAGGATGTTGGAAGGACCCATTCGGGTTGAAAGATGGATGCTGAGAGTAGAATATAGACCAAACACGATGGCCACTCAATACCTCTATTGCAAACTACAACACCCAAAAGGAGAGAGAATAAAAGGGAATGTCCTGCCACAGTGGTGGGGTGGGGTAGAGGGGATGGGATATGATGGTGGGAAGGATATTGGGAACATTGGTGGAGAAGAATGGGCACTGGTGGAGGGATGGGTAAAGATTACTGTATGGCTGAAATACAAAAGTTGTAAGTTTGTAACTGTACCTCACGGTGATTTGCTAATAAAAAATTAAAATAAATAAATAAATATAAAATAAAAAGGAAAAAGAGAGACAGAGACAGAGAGACAGAAAAAGGGACAGAGAGAGAAGAGGGAGAGAGAGAGAAGAAAGTGCCTGCCATAGAGGCAGGCTGTGTGGGGGGAGGGGGCAGAAAGGATACAGGGGATATTGGAGAGGTGGGGTATTGAGAAATTGTATAACTGAAACTGACCACTAAAGCTTTGTAACTATATCTCACAATTTTTCAATGTTTTAGAAAATGAATTAAAGAAAAAATATATGAAAAAAAGTTCTGAACTTTACATGCTGATATGTCTTCCTTAAGAATCGTTAACTTAAGGAACATCAAAATACACATAAAAAGAATACATTAGCTGCATTAAAAAAGAAACTTCAGGTTATTGGCCAAAATTATTCAGAAGTTTGGAGTCTGTGTTACTGTTCAGAAAGTTTCAGTTCTTATATCTGTGAGAAACTGAGTCATATTTATGTCAAGTTGAAAATAATATCCTGTGTTTATCTTTGTTATTGATAATAGAGGAATCATAAACTATCATGTATCTCTGAGAAACAAAACAATATCTTTCAACATAGAAGTGTGAATTCTGAAAATTAGTAGTTTAAGAATTTCAAAGTGAAAAGCAGTTGACATGTGTATTCATGTATACTTTGTCTGCTCTTCTGAATTCTTTATATCAATTTTAGGTAATATCGAAGATGACCATTCTTGTCCAGTTGCTATTTTGTTATTGCAACGATTTTTCTTCTAGTGCTTTAAGGGTTCGGCACTAGTTTGCATGCAGTTTTTCAATTTAATTCTAAAACCCTATTCATTCAATATTATAACACTAGTTTATACAAAACAAAATAGAGTTGAGGAATATCTATCTGTTTTCCTAAAGGCAAATCCCGAATAAATAACAATGTTACTGACACCAAAAACCACAGTTCAAAAAAAAATCATGCCTAGGAAGTTTAGTTATACCAGCCACAGGCACAGAAAAGTGATGTATCAGAGTATTTAAATTAAAGAATATTTGTTAATTTTTGTATTTTTAAAAGGAAATGTAAATAAATAGATTCTAAACACTTTTTAAGCATAATGAAAGTGTACAATCCTATAGCAAGTAAAATCTGAAATCATATGGTGTATAATCTGTACTTTTGTTCTGTTTTGTATTGGGACCACACCCAGAGAAACTCAGGGCTCACTCCTGGCTCTGTGCTTCTGAATCACTCCTCGTGGGGTTTAGGGGATAATATGAGGCACATATGGCTGGCTTCTTGCAAGGCACACACCCTACCAACTGTACTACTGCCCTGACACGAAGGATTTTCTTTCTTTTCTTTTTAAGCAATAATATGAAAACTTATCTGGCAATTTATTATTCACCAAATTATTATGACATCATTCCATCCAAGGATTCAATATATTGTTACATTTATCTCTTCATTAATGTTTTTTTCATTTTTTTTACTAGTGAGACACCATGAGGTACAGTTGTAGACTTACAAATTTTGTGTTAAAAATATGGAATGCTTCACGAATTTGCGCAGGGGCCATGCTAATATTCTCTGTATCATTCCAATTTTAGTATATGTGCTGCCGAAGTGAGCACAGGATTTTCTTTCATTTTTTATTAAAGAAATTCTTTTTTGAGAGCTATTATGACTGTAATGCTTTTTTGTTTAACTCAGGTTCACAGTAATTGTATGTCTTTTTATTCATATTCCATTTGTCTTGTACTTACTAAACAAGAAAGGCCAAAGACCATCTCATATGAGCAATGATTCTTTTGTAATAGCAATAGAATGGTCTCTCACAGATCAAATATCATGTGGATGAGAATAAGTACAAATAACCTATGACCACACTGGCAACATCTGCAATACCTTTTTCTCCCATTTTTGTTAGAAGTTTTAGCTTGTCACTTTATAATTTCTTCTTCAAATGGTTTAAAATTTAAGCCTTTTGACTTATGTAGATGTGCATAGATGTTATTAGTACTCTTGGTAGTAAGCATAGCTTAATAACATTTATTTGAAGAGGTCTGGACTATCCTAAAACATACAGGGATATAAACTAATGTTTACACGATAACCATAAACATAAGTGAAACAAAAATAAAAAAAAATAAATACATGAACAAATTTAAATTGGTGGATTGATTTAAAGAGCATTAATACTTATCTGAATTAATCCATCATTAGAATGAAATCATCATATCAAAAATAATTAAATTACAAATATAAATAATTTAGAATAACATATCTGATATAATTTTATTTATTTATTTTTTGTTGGATTAAAAAGAGTGAATTTATGGTGAAAGATGGAACTAGACTTTTAGTGATACACTCAATATATTACATATAGATCACTTAATCACTTAACTTCCCGTTAGTCGTCGATTCGAGCGGGCGCCAGTAACGTCTCCATTTGTCCCTGTCGCGTGCTAGTGTAGCCCAATGGCATCTGTTCGCTCCGGGAACATGAAGGGCCTCAAACCGATCGTTCATGATCTTTTTTGTTTGTTTGTTTCTTTTTTTTTTTTTACAGTTGTAGATTTACAATTTTTTGTGCTTGGGTTTCGATTATACAATGATCAGATACCCATCCCTCCACCAGTGCCCATTTTCCACCACCATGGATAATATCCCTCCCACCCCCATCCCCCCATCCCCCCTGTCTCTGTGGCAGGGCAATCCCCTGTGTTCTCTCTCTCCTTTTGGGTGTTGTGGTCTGCAAAAGAGGCATTGAGTGGCAAACATGTTCAGTCCATAGTCTACTTTCGACATGCATCTCCCCTCCTGGGAGGATCCTCCAAACATCCTTTATTTGGTGCTCCCTTCTCTATCTGAACTGCCCTTTCCTCTAGGATACCCGGCTGGCCTCTAAGTTATGGAGTAATCCTCCTGGTGCTGATCTCAGCTATTCTTGGGTATTAATCTCATACTTTGTTACTTTATATCCCCCAGATGAATGCAATCTTTCTATGTCTATCCCTCTCTTTCTGACTCATTTCGCTTAGCATGATACTTTCCATATTGTACGACTTAATACATATAATTTTAAATGAATATTAAATTTAAGTTCATTTGCTAGCATACTATAAATAATGAATATGTAAAATTCATTTATTTTAAAAATTGAATACAAATTAAAATAAAATTTTGCTATTAAGCTATATAGAATAAGCAATATAGTGTAGTGCTGCATTGTAGCACTGTCCTCCTGTTGTTCATTGATTTGCTTGAGCAATCACCAGTAACATTTCACAACAAATTGTGGGACTTGTTGTTACTGTTTTTGGCATATCAAATACTTCAAGGGTAGCTTGCCAGGCTTTGTTGTGTGGGCAATATACTCTCGGTACCTTGCCAGGCTCTCCAAGAAGGGTGGAAGAATCGAACTTCGGTTGCCTACGTACAAGCCAAATGCCCTATCCGTTGTGCTATCACTCCAACCCACCTCAATAATAATGTAAGCAAAATTATGTGATTAAAGAACAATTTGGAAATGTTCTTTTTTTTTTAGTTGCTTTTGAACACTAGGTAAAGAGCAAGTCTAAAAGACAATATAAAATGACAAGTGAGAGCTAATGATATGACAGTGCTTAAGACATTTGCTTGCATTTGGTGAGTCCAGGTTCAATATCCATACTACATATGCTTCCCTGACCACTGCCTGGAGTGATCACTGAGCACACAACAGGAGTAGTTCCTGGACAATATAGGTGTGGTCAAAATATTTCCCACCAAAAAGGTTCTTCCCAGTGGCCTAGACAAGAGATATAGAATGGGATATAGATCATAGATACATCATATTTATGGAGCATTACAAATGTAACGTGGCTTTATTTAGCAATTTCAGATTTGTTTGAACTCAGCAAAATCAAGCTAAAGCACAAAAAATATTGAAAGACCTTTTACCACACCAAAAATGAAATCATTATACATTCATGTTTCTATTTATTTCCATACTTGAAATGGCAGAGTAATAATTTTGCAATTTCAGAGTCATAAAATGCAACACAGTTTTAGTAATTAAAATATATATTATAAAAATATCTATTAAAATATAAGGGGTAGAGAGTTTTTTACAGTGTGTAGGTCTCTTGCCTTGCATGTAGTCAACATGATTTATATTCCCAGATGGTTCCCTGGGGGTAGTCAGGAATGATCCCTGAACTGAGAGCTAGGACTAAGCCTTTAGCACTGCCCTTCCCCACACCACACACACAAAAAAAAAAGACAAGAGGCACTTGTCTTGCATGTGCCTGACCCCAGTTTGACCTAGGGCACCACAAATGGTATCATGAGCAACATTGACAGAACTGATCCCTGACCATAAAGCCAGGAGTAACTGATCCCTGACCATAAAGCCAGGAGTAACTGATCCCTGACCATAAAGCCAGGAGTAATCCTTGAGCATTTCTAGGGAAGGCCAAAAAATCAAACCAAAATAGTAGAACTTTATTTGCTATAAATAATATCTTAAAATAAGATTTACTTGGTTGGACCTGATTATGTAAAATTAATATTTTTGTCTTAATCTAGCTCAACCACAAATATATGAAACAAAATAACATATATATATATAGATATGTGTGTATGTTGTATGTGTGTGTGTGTGTGTGATTTTAAATTATACTGGTAGGATTGGGGAGATAGCTCAGCAATCATGGGCAACATGAAGCATATGTTAGGACTTAAGTTTAAATTGTATCACCGATCAACTCTCAGAATATCACAGGGGTTAGCTCTGGATGCTCCTTATCACAGCCTCGATGGTACTGCAGGACCTGAGCATCTTTGTAACCTAAGATTCTAGAACTGAACTGGCTGAGTATCCTGGAAGAGAGATTTATTAACTTGTCTGAGAATGACATTGTATTAAAATGATGAAATTTGTTTCTTGATTCAAACCTAGTATTATCTAATCTCTGCACTCTTCCACTCAGAATCCTCTTAGACACCTGTGTAAACTTAAACTCATTCTTTATACTGATTTTAGCTGTTTGCTAATCAGAACTTTCCTAAATTTTCAAGTTGTTCTTGCCTTATTTACCACCTCACAACCTCATGCTAGTCTTGATTAACTCTAGTAAACCAAAGGTAAAGAAAAAGTTGCTTTATATTTGTAGGTGTTTTTGGCAGCAGCAACAAGTAGAGTATTTGAAATGAACTCATGTTCCTTAGTTGCTATAAACGAAAACTTCAGTAGGAGAGAAGGGAACAGACATTGCTTTCTGTCACTCAGTTTGTTGATCACGACCAGTCTGGACTCTTGAGCAAAATCTATTTCTTAGGAAGAAATTTAACAATCTTAATTTACTTTTTCATTGCTTGTATCAGTGTATTTTCCAGAATTATTTAAAATTACTAATATTTTCCCTTCACTTATATGTTCCAAAAGGCTTGCATATTAATACTTATGTTAATAAAATATAATCAGCATTTTCATTTACATATCACTTTACAATGTCAAAACATTTCATTTGAATCATTTTTCATTAGCAAATTATCAGGACAAGTCTTAGAGCTAAAGATAAATTTCTCTATTTTAAACACAAGAAAAGTTTTAAAAAGATACATCATCAAGAGGAAGAATAATACTTTTTTCTGTTTCTTATTTTTGCCTCTATTGATTTGTTTGTATTGGTTAAACATCAACAGACTTTACAAATAACACATAGGCATAAAGTAAATGAATCTTTATTGAACATTGATGCATAAATAACCCACACAAATCCAATGAAATAAAAGATAAATTAATCACAATTTTTGCAAAGTTTATTTTTTAGAACACTTTAACTGTGCATCAATTATTGTGATGTCACAATTTTAATAAATAATGTGACATTCTTAGATAAAGGGAACACATAAAAATCAATATAGAACACTGGTTTTTCCACAAAGGTTTAACAGCAGCTTTGTTATTTTCCTCTTTGTTCGTTAGACTTTTCTGAAACACAGATTTCTCAGAAGCTCTAAGAACAATGCTTTGTATATATCTCCTCATTGTCTTGCTTCTCTTTCTATATTTGTTCATAAATTTCAAATAATATTGAATTTTTATTTTACAAAGTGGTTTGATTACTTTTAACTAGGCACTGGGGATTTTTAATCCTCTTAAGCCAGATTATTTTCCTTCAACTTGCACTAATGCACTCATCATTTCTTGTTTATAATACAATATGTCCTTAATTGACACTTCTCTAACTACAGTGGGGTTTGTCTGTTTTCAAACTTCTCTGCTTTGCTTGTACTTTCCCCCAGGTCTGAATTATGAGGCCCATAAATGTAGCATGGAGTGGAAAATTAGAGTAGCTTTCATCACCTTATTTAAATTATTTTCCCCTGTTGAGCAAAGAGTTTCACCTTTCAAATAGCATCAAGTTCACCAAAAACATTTGACCACCAGGAGTAGAGAGGGTGACAACATCAAATCTATGTTTTAGTCCATTTCAAATTTATGTTCACTCATGACTTGTATCACACTTGATTTTGATTAGCCTGGATTTTTATTTTACATGTAGAAGAGGAAAAATATTAAGGATAAATGTTTAGCTGGGTTTATAAACTGAAGACCTTATGGTAAATAAATGTCTAAAAATTAATAGAGCCTCCTATTAATTAGCACTTCCTGGTGATGCTGGAATTGCCTTGTACTGCTATGCCTAAGTTGTATTGCATTGCTATTCTTTATTAGTGAACTGTTTGGCCTAATTGACTTAGATCGGAAAATGTGACCTTCAAGTCACTAAGCATTAGTTGAAAACTTCACCAATACAACTTAAGTTAGAAATATACTGTATTATATTTAAATATGAACCTTATATTCATATTTAGGTTCATTAAATTACTATGTATCACATAATCATTTAAATACACATAAACATTAAGGGAAAAAATTTCTATCATATGTTTATAAATACAACTTTTTAAAATCGAAGGATATTTTTATATTCAATATAATCATATACTAACTTTGACCAAAAAGAAAAATATGACCCTGTTAAAATTTCATGTGTATTGCACATTATACTTAAATAAGTTAATTTGTTTGATAGATGACTAGTTACAATAGTAAGCAATAAAATTACATCTAAAAGTAATTAAAAATACTTTAATTAGAATAATTAGTCCTTAAATCTGATTCTATCAAAAAAACTAAGTGATATTCCATACTATTTACTTCTAATAAATTTGATTTGCTAAAATATAAACTCTATGAGATATTATTTTTATCTATTGTATCTAAAAATAATAATTTCTTGTTTAATAAGAACTACTCAATAAATATTTAGAGGAAAAGAAAAGGAAGAGTGAAATGGAAAAAAATGGTTTCCTGTAGCAATTAGCTTGTACCAGGGACTTCTTTTCCTATTCACTAGGAAGGCTTTGCCTTTCAATTTTATTCATAGTCTTGTTTGATGGTCAAAGGTACAACTGTGGGTTTAGTATAAATACCTTTACTCTATCTTTCTTATTACTGATTCCTTGTCTATCTTCTGTTACAACTATGAAGTTAAGTTAATGCTTTAATTTTACCATATAGAACTACATCAGTATAATTTTCAGCAATTGTTAGTAATATAATAGCTCATAATTAATTCCAAGTTTACACAAATATTGCATTTTCACCCAAGAAAAGAGGTAGTGTTGGTAGGGAAAAAATCTAGAATATTGATGTAATTATAATTACTACATCATCTTGGAATTCAGTGTTGGCCCTCTTTCAACCAGTATATACCTTTAAACCATTTTCAGTTATTAGCCATTATTCTTATTACAATCTATGTATTTTCTACATCTCTCAATTTGACCCTTCTCTACCTAAAATATATTTCATATAAATACTACGTAAACCTCACAGAAAAAAATAGGATAAAGCATAATTTTAGAACTATTTAACCAACTTACACTGGGTTATTTAGAAGATGGCTTAATATCTAGTGTATTGCAGGCTCTCTCCGCGTCTTTTTTAAAGAAATGACTATATAATACTTTGCTTATGTATATTAAGTCAGAGCAAACAAAGTCATACTTTATATAATGAAGTAATAGCACAGCGGGTAAGGCTTTTGCCTTGCATGCGGGCTACCAGGGTTAGATTCCTCCGCCCCTCTCAGAGCCCAGCAAGGTACTGATAGTATCTTGCCTGCATGGCAGAACCTGGCAAGCTCCTCATGGCGAATTCGAAATGCCAAAAACAGTAACAACAAGTCTCACAATGGAGATGTTACTAGTGCCCGCTAGAGCAAATTGATGAACAACAGGAGAGCAGTGCTACAATACTTTCTAAAGCATTCAACCTATATTAAGTTGCTCTAGATTCCAATCAGATCACTACCAAAGGAACTTTAAAAACTGGGAAGGGTAAGTGCAGTTCTTTTACTTCTTTGTTTTTGCTTTTTGTGGGTAGTATGGGGACAAATAAGGAATGCTTGTTGCTTACTCCTGGCTCTGTGCACAGGGATCACTCAAGGCAGGGCTCTGGTGACCAAAGGTGGTGACCAGGGACTGAATGTGAATTGGTTATGTAAAGGCAGATGCCCAACTCACTTCACTGTTGTTCCAGCCCCACTATATTAATGTCTCAACATCAAAAAAGTAAAGTGCTTCATGAAGAGTTTATCAATCATATTTTAATTATTTCCATAGTTTTGTGTCATGTATTCCTTAGAGCAATTACTATATAAGACTTTTGTGTTTTGGTGTGGAGCCACATTCTGTGGTGCTAATGGATTTTTTCTGATTCTGTATTTCAGATTCACTCCTGTAAATGTTCAGGTGACCACGCTACATTTCTTGGGACTGAACCTAAGTTGTTTACATGCATAGCAAGCAGCAAACTTAGCAAATAGTTTGAAGCCACGATATGAAGCTTTAAAAAAGATTATGCCATTTAAATAAAATCACACATTTAAGTATATCAAGAGAAAGAAAATGTAAAGCACAGATTTTCTAGAATAGCTCTTCTGAACCTAACAGTGATATTTAAAATTACATGACTTCATAGTATTAATGAAAATAGCATAGTTTTAAAAGCAATTTGAAATGAAACATTTCAACATTTTTTTCATTAATGGAAGCAACTTCAAAGTAAACCTTTTCTATGATATACTGATATAAAATAAGGTTGGTATAATGGAATATTCCAGCATATTTGTTCATAAAGAAATATCTAAGCAATCCTTTAAGTTCATTAAATAATTCAACACTATCCAGAATTTTTGCACTTAACATCTTCATTCAGTTCAAAATAGTTTTTGGTTCCATGATGCCATATTTTTTTTGAAAAACATGCGGTTCATAGAAAATACAGTGTTTAATTTGATTAAAGAAAAATGCAAGCACAGCTTATGGTTGAAAGTTCTCTGTTAGATAGACAAATGGGACTATCTTAAACTAAGAAGCTTCTGCACCTCCAAAGAAACAGTGACCAAAATACAAAGACAGTCTACAGAATGGGAAAGGATATTCACCGAATACACATCTGACAAGGGGTTGATATCCAGGATATACAAAATACTGGTTAAACTCCACAAGAAGAAAACATCCAACCCCATCCAAAAATGGGGCAATGAAATGAACAGAAACTTTCTCAAAGAAGAAATCCGAATGGCAAAAAAGCACATGAGAAAATGCTCTACATCATTAATCATCAGGGAGATGCAGATCAAAACCACAATGAGATACCATCTCACACCTCAGAGACTGGCCCACATTCAAAAGAACAAAAGCAACCGATGCTGGCGTGGTTGTGGCGAGAAAGGGACACTCCTTCACTGTTGGTGGGAATGCCGACTGGTTCAGCCCTTCTGGAAAACAGTATGGACGATTCTCAAAAAATTAGAAATTGAGCTCCCATTTGACCCAGCAATACCACTCCTGGGAATATATCCCAGAGAGGCAAAAATGTATAGTCGAAGTGACATCTGCACTTGTTTGTTCATTGCAGCCCTCTTTACAATAGCCAGAAACTGGAAGAAACCTGAATGCCCAAGAACAGATGACTGGTTAAAGAAACTTTGGTACATCTACACAATGGAGTACTATGTAGCTCTTAGAAAAGATGAAGTCATGAAATTTACATACAAGTGGTACAATATGGAAAGTATCATGCTAAGCGAAATGAGTCAGAAAGAGAGGGATAGACATAGAAAGATTGCATTCATCTGGGGGATATAAAGTAACAAAGTATGAGATTAATACCCAAGAATAGCTGAGATCAGCACCAGGAGGATTACTCCATAACTTAGAGGCCAGCCGGGTATCCTAGAGGAAAGGGCTATTCAGATAGAGAAGGGAGCACCAAATAAAGGATGTTTGGAGGATCCTCCCAGGAGGGGAGATGCATGTCGAAAGTAGACTATGGACTGAACATGTTTGCCACTCAATGCCTCTTTTGCAGACCACAACACCCAAAAGGAGAGAGAGAACACAGGGGATTGCCCTGCCACAGAGACAGGGGGGATGGGGGATGGGGGTGGGAGGGATATTATCCATGGTGGTGGAAAATGGGCACTGGTGGAGGGATGGGTATCTGATCATTGTATAATTGAAACCAAAGCACAAAAAATTGTAAATCTACAACTTTAAAAAAATAAAATAAAATAAAGGGAAAAAAAAAAAAAAAAGAAAGTTCTCTGTTATTTAAATATCAGAAATTGGGAATATTGGTAGCATTAAACTACCAATAACTCATTTTGTAATTAGAAAATGAAAATACAAATTAAAATCAAATTAGGTGCGTAGCATGTGTACCTGTGATGACGAATTAGGTATGTAAAGGTCACATTGATGAAATATGAAAAAATGAGTATAAATCAAGGATGAAATCTTAAGACATGATAAAATGGGTATAATGAAAGTGTATCTTCAAATACACTGTCATACATATTAATCTATTGTTTTACTCTATTTATAGCTTTTACTTTTTAAATGAAATTTAGAAATGAAATTTGTTTCCTTAAGAAAGTGTAAACGATAGTAATATATTTTTGGTACAAAGTAACACTGAGTGTATGATATACATTCTTGATTCTTACTCTCTTGACAAATACTGTCTTATTTCACTCAGCTTAATTCCCTCAATGTTCGTGCATTTATAAACAAATTTTACCACTTTAATTTTTCTAACAGATGTATAGTATTCCATTGTGTAGATGCACATAGTTTCTTTAGCCAGCTATCTGAGAATTTTCTCAGACACTTGGGTTGTTTCCAGATTCTAGCTATTGTGAATAATGCAGCAATGAACACACAAGTGCAGATGTCATTTCTGCTATGTGATATCTCACCCGGGGTTTATACCAGAAGTAGCATTGCTGGGTCATACAAAAGCTCAAATTCTAGATTTTTGAGGAATGCCCATATTGTTTTCAAATAAAAAGCTGGACCAGCTGGCATTCCCACCAACCTGGAGAATATCATGCTGAGTGAAATGAGTCAGAAGAAGAAGAACAGGCATAGAATGACTGCACTCATCTGTGGGATATGGAAAAACATATAGTATCAGACTAACGCCCAAGGACAGTAGAAACAAAGGCCAGGAGGATTGGCCCAGAGGTGGAAACCTGCCTCGAGTGCTGGGGTGAAGCAATTTGTATAGAGAAGGGAACACCGTGACAACCATGACTGGAAGGGGTTGCTCTGGATGGGAGATGTGTGCTGAAAGTTTATAATGGCCTCTCAGTAAGTATCTATATTGCAAACCATAATGCCCAAAAGGAGAACGAGAAAAAGAGACAAAGAGGAAAAGTGCCTGCCATAGAGGCCGACTGGGGGTATGGCAGAGGAGTGGGTGACAGGAGAGATACTGGGGACACTGGTGGTGAGAAATGTACACTGGTGGAGGTATGGGTGTTGGAACATTGTGTGACTAAAACCAGATCATGAAAGTTTTGTAATTATGTACTCATGGTGATTCAATAAATAAATAAGTAAATAAAAGCAATTTAAAGGAAAGAGATATTTTTGTTTCCGGTAGGGCGTCTGCCTTGCACGCAGCCAACATGGCTGACCCGAGTTCGATTCCTCTGCCCCTCTCGGAGAGCCCGGCAAGCTACCGAGAGTATTCGATATGCCAGACACAGTAACAACAAAGTCTCCAATGGAGACGTTACTGGGCCCGCTTGAGCAAATCGATGATCAACGGGAGGGCCTTTACCTTTACCTTTATAAAAATAAAAAAAAAATTTACCCTATTGATGAGTTTAAAGCTCTCAAAAATAAGTTATTATTTTTTAGCTTTTCATTTATGCGTTTAATTTTTGACCCACGATCAATAGTAATAAGAATTTACTCGTTGCTCTTAGTTCAATCATCGCTATTAAGGGTATTGGAGAATCATGTGATGTGGCAGCAAGCTAAACTGGGTTAGACATGTGTAAGGCAAACATTCAATCTAAGTTACTATTTTTATGCTCCCTAAGCTATTATATCTTTAGGATTTTTTTCCATGTAGTTAGAAAAATTAGTTGGAAGATATTTTTTTGTTCTATGCATCCAAAGTTAATGCAAATTTAATTTTGGGAATCTCTGTTACAAGGAGAAGAGAATGAAAATTATGAAAACAATTAAATAAGTAATTAGAATTGAGTTTAACAACACCTAAATTTAGTAAGAGCCGGGAATTTAATCCACTAAGTTAAATGGATCAGACAGATTTCCAACTGCTCAGCATGCTCAGTTTGGTGAGTTTGTTATTGGAGTGAATATTCTTATAAAACCAATTAAAACTAGGTCACAGCATGCCGATTGTGAACCATCCTGTTTTCAAGACTATCTGAGAAAGAAAGCTCTGTCAAGAAAAGTCACACTCTGCTTTTAATCTTAACTTTCAAGATGTCTAAAGATATTTAGCTATTTTTTCAGGCTGCACAGCAATGAATATAAGGAAATAAAGGCCTCTCGCTAAAAAAAAAAACAATGCTTTATACGCCACATAAAGATAATTTGCTGATATTGAAATGGCTTTTCTTTCTCATGTATTGCCTTACGATCCATCTTCTAGGAAGTAGTAGCAGAGATGCAATATGAAATTCTGGGTCAGTCACTATGACAATGTTTGTATCATGCATGCATCCTGTTATCTGACTCTGAAGAATAAAGGTAACATCTTGCAAAACATAAAAATATGCTCAAATACCTTGTCCCAGAGTACTTCTGCATATCTTAAAAGCAATGCTAAATCTAGGTAGATATAACTTCTTAAATATGTAAAACCCAGTGTTTAGAATTCATTAGCTTGTTAAAAACAATAGAACATTAGCAAACATTTCCATGCATCTTATTAGATAACATTTTATCATAATTTTACAGTTAATGGAAAATAAGTGTTAAATACAAAGCATACATATATTCTTATTCCTTCAGTGATCCTGTAGTACTGGATTCCTTCACCCAGGTGTAGTCCTTCCTCTAAATGACACTGTCCTAGTTTTAGAACAGGAAAACTTTTAGTTTAATTGCCAAAGGTAAAGAACTTGGAACTCATCACTCCATTCTTAAAGGAAGGGGGTGGGTGAGGGGTGGAAAGCTTACAGGAGAGCAAAGATATTCACGAAGAAATCAGCCTTTTGAAAAGTGAAATGACAAATGAATAGTCAAAGGTAACACTTCAGTGGATACTCCTTTCCTCTGACCAGAAGTCAAGAGGGACCATAAACAAGTGGCAACATTTCAAAAGTAATCTTGACAAATTGCTAACAGTCTCTAAATTTTTGTCTATTATCAAGTCCAGGAACCTAACCACTTTTGCAGGGAAGATGAAATGAAGATTTCTTACCGCCTGACATAAAGGGAAAAAGCAACTTTATGGATATTACTTTGGAACTTTCTCTGTTACAAAGACCTATCCTTTCTGGAGGATAGAAAATTGAAAAAATGAGGACCAAAAAAATAAATAAATAAAAAGAATAAAGAACCAAACTGAATCATTATCAACCTAATTGGCATAAGGTGATTTACCAGTACCACCCAAGAGGAGACAAATAGTTAAAAAAAATTGTGGTGGTTAATAAACAAAGAGGCTGAAGTGATAGCACAGCAGGTAGGGTGTTTGCCATGCATTCAGCTGACTTGGGTTCGATTCCCCCATCCCTCTCAGAGATGGGAGAGGGATGGGCAACAAGCTACTGAGAGTATCCCGCCCACACGGCAGAGCCTGGAAAGCTCTCTGTGGTGTATTCAATATGCCCAAAACAGTAAAAACAAGACTCACTTCCTGTTCCTGGAGCAAACAGCTGCCATTGGGCTATACTAACTCACGACATGGATGAATGGAGAAGTTACTGGTGCTACTCGAGCAGATCGATGAACAACGGAATGACAGTGACCTTGCTAATAAACAAAGACTTAATCACTTAATCACTTAATCACTTAATCCCCGTTATTCATCGATTTATTCGAGCGGGTGCCAGTAACGTCTCCATTCATCCCGGTTGCGTGCTAGCGTAGCCCAATGGTATCTGTTCGTTTTAGGAACATGTAGAGCCTCAAACCGATCATTTAGGGTCTTGACGAAGAAGTCTGACCATCTTATAGGTGGGCGTCCACGTGATCTTTTGATGTCTCGTGGAATCCAATCAGTAATGGCTCTAGTCCAGTGGTTGTCTGTAAACCTCATTACGTGTCCAGCCCATCTGATTTTTGATATCTTGGCAAATGAGACAGCGTCCCTGATTCTTGAGCATTGACGAAGATCAGAACTCCGGATTCTATCTCTCATTTGAGTGAATCGTGATATTCCAAGCATAGTTCTTTCGATTCCTCTTTGAGAGACCCGAACAGTGTTCTCATCCTGTTTTCGTAGGGTCCAGGTCTCTGAGGCATATGTTAATGCAGGAAGAATAGTGGAATCAAAGAGATGTGCTCGTAGCTGGAGGTTCTTTGTCCTTTTAGTTATTTCTTCAATGCTCTTGAAGGCATTCCAAGCCGCTCTCTTCCTCCTGCGCAACTCAGGTGCCAGGTCATTCATCATGTTGATTTCTCGACCTAGGTATATATAACTGTTGCATTCGGAGATGGTGGTTCCGTTGAGAGCGAATGGAGCGTCAGGAACAAGGCTGTTTCTCATAAACATTGTCTTCGCAAGATTCAGCTGTAGTCCGACCTTTCCACATTCACGGTCAAAGTCATTCAGCATTTGTGCCGCTTGGTTGATGTTTGGTGTTATTAGAACGATGTCATCAGCAAAGCGGAGGTGGTGTAGTTGCCGACCATCTATCTTCACTCCCATGTTTTCCCATTCCAGCCGTCGCATGGTGTTCTCGAGGGTGGCACTGAAGAGTTTTGATGAAATGGTATCACCCTGCTGAACCCCTCTCTTGATATGGATGATTACTTCTTTGTAGAATGGTGAGATCTTGGTAGTGAATCCGCAATAGAGATCACGAAGGATCCTGATGTATTGAGTTTGTACGCCCTGATTGGCTAGGGCTTCTATGACCGCTTCCGTCTCAACAGAATCAAAGGCCTTCTTTAAATCAATGAACGTTAGACAGAGTGGCATCTTGAACTCCCGAGATACCTCAATGAGCTTGGTTACTGTGTGGATATGGTCAATGGTACTGAATCCTTTTCAGAATCCAGCTTGTTCACATGGTTGTCCTTCATCTAGTGTTCTGCTCATCCTATTCAGGATGACTCGAGTGAATAGTTTGTAGATGACAGACAATAGGCAGATTGGGCGATAGTTGCCAATGTCGTGGATGTCTCCTTTCTTGTATAGTAGTACAGTCTTGCTGGTTTTCCATTGGGATGGAACCTTGCATTCAGACAGGTAGCGTGTGAAGTGTCGAGCCAATGTATTGATGAGTACTGATGGTAAGTTCTTCAGGTGTTCAGGTCTGATCTTGTCTGGGCCAGGTGCTCTTTGTTTCTTTACCGACGAGATGGCATGTTGGATTTTGGAAGGGAGAACATTGGGAACGACATATCCATCATGTGGTATGTGGTATGTGGGCAAGTGGATGTGGCTATTAAAGAGATCTGAGTAGAAGTCATGAATAATCTTCTCCATTGCCCTTCTGGAAGATGTGATAGATCCATCATGATGTCGGAGAGCAGTCATCTTGGTTTTGTAGTTGGTGAAGGACAGGCGGGCATTACGAATGTTTTTCCCAGCTTCTGCTGCATCTACCAGTACTGCTGCTCTCCTGTTTTTGAGGTCATCCTTGATGGCTTCTCTGCACTGTTTTGCCAGTTCGGACGTTTGCTTGTGGTTGTCTGAGGCATGTGCCAAGCCACGTTGGCGAATAAGTTCAAGAGTGTTCGAAGAAAGACGGTTTTTTGTGGTTATCTCTCTCTTGGCATTCCTTGCACAATCATGGAGGTGCTGAATCATTCGATCGTATTCCTCATCAATGTTGTCAATGACGGCATCTTCCCATGTTGCCGCAACAGAGCCAAAGAGTTCCCAGTTGGTGGTTGTTCTGGGAGTCCTCTTCTTAAACCTTGCATTCTTTTCTCCTCATTCTGTGAGGTAGAATTTTGCACGAAGAAGACGGTGGTCTGATCCCATTTGGAATTTTGGGACAACAGCAACATCGGTTAGGCAAAACTGCCGATTAAAACTCCATAAACAAAGACTTAGGCTCTCTAAAAGATGGATAACTAATAAAATTATCTTAAAAGTTTTCCCTTAAAGACATCTAAATTCCACTTAACAGCAGCTTATAACTGGAATTACTGATAGAGAAGGAGTCAATGAAAGGAAGTTTTAGGGAGATCAAAGAAAATAGAGGAAAATAAAAACAAGGGCAGTAGATTAACTAGACATTTGGCAAAGATAGTTACAATAAACTTTAAACATAATTAAATTCTATAGCAAATTCAAAATAAAATGTCATATAATTTATTATTGTTGAAAACTTTATACTTCATTTATTTACTGATAAATTTAGCAGGTGAAAATCAACACAACATGCACTTGAACTTCAGTAATCAGTTGTATCAATTGGCATTTATAAAATGCTTTATATAACACCAATAACAAAATACACTTTTTCTCAAGATAATGTAGAATAATCATCAAAATAAAGTATATATGAAGAAATGTAAAAAAAGAAAATTATACAAAATATATCCTATAGAAAAATTAAAATGTTTAATAATAGGGTAGAAGTGGCTGGGAAGCTCAAATATTTGTGGAATATTTTTAATACATACATAAAGTACATACAAATGATACATGGATTGAAAAAAGATATACCTAGAAAAAATTTCAAAGTAAATTATAGTAAAGAATTCTCTAGAAATTCTGCCAGACCCTATTATAGCTATTGAATAATTGCTGCTTAGGGTCAATGATGTTAGCTCTCAGATCCACCCCAAATAATGGGACTAGCAAGGCATCTGATCTAGTCTGATCTTCTAGGTATAAACAAAGCTGGAAATTCTTTCAAATCTTATTGATGTAACTGTTGCAATAATCTATCACTTAGAATGATTCATGTAAACAAAGGTGTTTGTGGATTAAAGTTCTAAATTAAGGATGTTGAAACACTATAAAATTACCACAGTCTGCATTTTTTGAGGATTCTTGGGTAAGCTGAGAGTTTTGGTTCATACCCAGAGGTACTCAAGAGTTTACCCTGGCTCTGTGCTAAGGGATCATGACTGATGGTACTCAAGGAACCATATCCTGTGCCAGAATTCAAATCCAGCTTCCAGGGCTAGAGTTTTTTTTGTTGTTGTTGTTGTTCTATCTCTTTTAAATGTTTATATGTACTGGATAAATAACCATCTCCAAGTAGGGAAATCAATGACTTCCATTTTTTTTTTACAGCATGGGAGGTTCATGCATCTTTTTTATGATTTCTCATGGAACTGAAGTGTCAGTGGATGTTGGGTCTAGCTGTCTTCAAGGCATTTTCTCTCATCTCTCAGCAGGTGTTATCGACTGTCTCACCCTCACCTATTGCAATGAAGTTAAGATAACTTCGTGGAGTATATTTAATACCCTGCATTATAATTAGTTTTCAAGACAAGAAACTGAACCAAGCAGATGCTATATTAATTTTTAAAACATAGCCTAGAGGAAAATAATAGTCACTTAAATTTGCACTTATGTGGAACAGAAATATGCCATCTAAATGCCATACAAATAAACACAGAATCAACATTAGGAGAGTCGTAACAAGTAAGAGATCTAGATTAAAGAATTTATTAAAAGAAAATCACTGTCATCATTTTTGTGATTGATTAGATAAGTTTAAAAACCTACACTAGGTCACAGGGAAAAGCATAGGAGATATTATTAAAGAAGCTGGCTCCAAAGAAATTATCCTCAAGCAAATCTGGGGTAGGGAAGCAGGGGATTGCTGGGGAGCAGGGGATTGCTGGAAAGATACTATGAGGATATGGTGCTGCCTGCAAGTGTCAAACCCACTTTGATCCCTGATACATCATATGATCCCCCTAACCCACCAGAAGTGATGCTTGAGCACGGAAGTAAGACCTGAATACCACTGGGTGTGGCCCAAAATCAAAAATAGAAAAAGAAAATGAAAGTCTATCAGATTATTTGCTATTTAAATTCAATAGATTATGGACTTTAACATCATTTACAAATTTTATACACTTCATAGCCAGATTATGAATAACTAGATAAACTGTCTAGGTTAACACATAAAACTAATCATCACAGTTGGGGGAGAAGACTTGGACCCCAGTCTGCATTGCTTAGGGCTTACTCCTGACTCTGTGCTCAGGGATCACTTTTGGTGATGTTCTGCAATCATATACGGTTTGGGAGACTGAACTTGGAAGGGCCACTTGCAAGGCAAACATTTTAATACCCATACATCTTTCTGTCTCCACAAGGCATTTTTAAGAGGTGCCAATATTTAAGACAAATTGAGCAATGCAATAGAGTGGACAAATTCAAAATCTCATGACATATTGAGTCATATTACATTCTTATTTAAATCTGAATCGACAATGGGTAATATTAGTTTTAGAATTATATGATTTATGTGCATACACACCCTATATATTATACTTATAATATGAACATAGTGCCATAAATATAGTCATTTTAAAAATAATACTGTAGCATAATTATTAAAGAGGCCCTATACTTACACATAGTCAAAATTTTTTTTAAAGTTAGATCTGGGGAGCACCTTCCTCTCCATCCCCAGCGCCACACATGGTTTTCTCCCTCTCTCATGTCAGTGAATAATCAGACCCAGATGCCACCTCTTCTGCGCCCATACCCCACCCCCACCAGGTACCTGTAGGGGATGTGGACTCAACAGAAGTGGGTGTGGCTTATTTTGGAGGTGGTGGCTACTAATTTGGCAGCAATTTTCCCCTTTCCCAGCACTCTGGACTCACATCTATATCTTCATCACCTAATTCTGTGGGAAAATATCCTGGCCATCTAAAACACTCTAGACCAATAATCCAGTAGCTTTTTCCAATTATACCAAAATACTGGAGGTTACAAGAAGCTTTATAAACCCACTATAAAACACACCCCCCGAAAGCTTCACCAGAGACCTCACATAAGCAAGCCTCTGAGGAGCACCTGAGAGGAAGGTGAAACTCTAGAAGGGGAAAAAGGTAACCACCATTGACTGAACTCATCTAGAACCCTTTCTCACAAATAGAGGGGATTACTGATAGTGAACTGGAAGGTCCCACCTCCATAATACTACAAAAACACGAAGAAACAGTGAAAATCCCAACCATGAGGAGAAGATGATGAAAGGGTCCAGATGCCTCAACAAGCATTACCCACAAAACAGTCTCCCTGATAAAGAACTCAGAGACGAAATGTTGAAGATGCTCAATGAACTCAAATGAAGGAAGAAACAGTGAAACAGACAGCTGAGAAAATACAGAAAGAAATGAGAGCAAAAATTTAAAAAAAAACTACAAAAAGAAGTGTCACGAATAAAGGACTCGGTAGATGAAATTAAAAACTCAGTGGGTGCCCTCAATAGTAGAATGGCTACAGCCGAAGACAGAATCAGCAAGCTTGAAGATGAACTGAAGAAAGCTTACAGGTAACAAAAAACAACGAAATAAGACCTCAAAAGAGCTCTTACAAAAATCAGAGCTCTAGGGGATGATTGAGAGCTGTTACTGACTGGATCCCACGGGATGTCAAAAGATGGTGTGGCCGACCACCTACCAGGTGGTCAGACTTCTTCATCAAGATCATGAACGATCGGTTTGAGGCTCTTCATGTTCCCGGAGCGAACAGATGCCATTGGGCTACACTGGCATGCGACAGGGACAAATGGAGACGTTACTGGCGCCTGCTAAAGCAAATCGACAACTAACGGGAAGTTAAATGAAGTGATTAAGGGGATGATTTCAAGAGAAGCAACATTAGAATCATTGGAGTACCAGAAGGACAGAGAGACAATCCCAATGAAAAAGCCACGGTTAAAAATACCATTGCTGAAAAGTTTCCAGAGCTGGACAATGCAGGGGTTCAGATCCAAGGAGCCCAAAGAGTGCCAGCTAAAAGAGACCCTAGTGAAAAGACTCCAGACTTATCATAGTCAGAATGATGGATGCCATGTATAGAGACACAATACTTCAAGCAGCAAGGTCAAAGAAGCAAATCACATACAAAGGAGCACCACTTAGATTTACAGCAGACCTATCAAAGGAAACCCTCCAAACCCAAAGACAAACCCAAAGAAACTAAATCCAATTCTGCTCCCTACAAGAAACACATGTGAACAGTTAGAGCAAATACAGACTCAAAGTCAAAGGATGAAAAAACAATCCTACAAGCAAGCATATTCCTCAAAAAAGCTGGGATAGCCATACTAGTATCCGACAACGTAGTTTGCAGGTTGAAAAACACTAAAAGGGTTAGTGAAGACCATTTTTGACTAATCAAGGGATATGTACAGCAGGAAAAAAATCACACTCCTAAATGGATATGCACCTATTTAATGGTGTGAGGGATACTGGGAGGGATGGTGGGAGGGATACTGTGGTCATTAGTGGTGTGGAATGGGCACTGGTGGAGGGATGGGTACTTGATCATTATGTAACTGGAATGCACGCAGGAAAGTTTGCACCTCATGGGGTTTCACTAATAAATAATTATAAAAATAAATTTTAAAAAGTTAGATTTTAGGATTGTATATAAATAATTTTAAATTTCAGTGGTTTTTAGTTTCTATGATTTCTAGAATGAATATATACACATTCTATTAACAAAATTATCCACATCTTTTTTTGTATAGACAAGAACTTATTCATAGAAATTGAAAAACGTTTTAACATTCATATAGCATTTAAACTTTTACCTACCAGTCATAGTGGAACTTTTTCCTCAAGCTTCAATAAAGAATGTGCTGCTTGTATCACTACTTCCTGTCTCCTCTTATAAATTTTTGTTCTTCTCTACCTTTCACATTCACACATTATAATGTGAATAGGCCAGTCCCCCCAATATTTGATTTTTTGAGGGGGTGACATTGTTTTTTATTTTTGTTTTCACCATTGGCTTCTCAAATGATATTCTGTAAAGCTGGGGATACCCCGAGAGAAATTATTGATGAACAAGGCTGAGACTTCAAAGCAAGAGCCTGAGGATACAGTTCTGCTCAAGGCCTGTTGTGTAAGAATTACCTGAGTCACCAAGCAGTGCTCAGAAGCCTCCAGAGTTTTGCCCTTCAATTCTCAGGAAACTCTGTGGTAAGGATTTAACCTGGCTGAACAGGTTTAACACTTGTATAGTAGCCCCATTTGTTGTACATTGCCCTAGCACCTGCTATCTTTATTTTCAAGAGGTGATGAGTAAAGTGGAACTTGGAGGTAATCAAATCCCATAGATTGCTGTTGCATGAAAATACAGTCACAGCTTCAGTCACATTCATTTTTAAAAATCAGCACTTACTGAGAGACTTTAAGCTGCCCAGTGATATATGGGTACGATTGCTCAAATTTTGACTATTATTTAAACAACTTATGAAGCCACTCAAAATGTGAATAGAAGGGCAGAGTTGACACTTGCAAATGTGTTTAATCAGCTTTTCCTAGAGATAAGAACCTTGATTTGACAGCTCCAGGGCAATTTGCAAGGCTTAAGAAAGTTTTGCACCATTTTCAGATTGCTAGCTAAATAGCTTTATGAGAAAATCTTGTGGAATTGAATCAGATACTTTTACCAGGACATACTGTTTTTGTTTTGTTCATTAAGTTTTGCCTAGCTGTCATATATAATTTTCCCTTTTGTTCTTTCAAAATAATATCCTTAAAATAGTATTTCTAAAGAGGAATCTAGTTAAAATAGACTGAAAAGATTCAAAGTATTTAAATTTACCCAGAAAACGCTTACTTTATGTGGAATAAATTAGTTGGGGTTTTCAGGTAGAGACTTATTGACACATTGAAGCTCTCTTTAACTGATCAACAGTCTTGGTAAGTTGTTTTCAGAAATTTAGATTACGAATGGTAGGATTCAGCCAATGAATATTTGTAAAAACAAGTTCTGAATAGTTTCAAACTTCATCACTCTGAAACTTTCTTCCAGAGAGTGCTTATCCTAGCAAAAGCACATGAAATATAGATCTAAATGTGGAGTATCCTGTCATGCCTTTGACGTTAATGCTAAGCTTTCAAAAAGAACACTCGTTTCAGACTTTCTTTTCAAGAGAGTTTCAAGTAAATACTCAGAATTGTTAGTACTAACAAAGTGTATTCCATTGATTTAGAAAATAAAAGAGAAAATATGTAACCATGGAGTATTAATAGTGACAAGTCAAAGATTAAATCATAGTTTAGAACCCCAGGTTATATAATAGAATGTAAATATTATCTGAATGTATTAATTTCCAACTGATCAGAAAAGAAGAGGGTGTAATTCATGTGGAAACTATTTCAAACCATGGAGTTATTTCTGACTTTGCTTTTCTGACAGTGTATTTAAATAATAAGTAATATGTGCAATGTACTAACAGTTAGTCAAGAGTCTTTAATAGTGCAGTTCATTTGTTATAAGAAAACTTAAAAAAATATTAACCACTTCGTTTTACAAGGCATGGAAGACAAAAGGTTTATTAGGCTGTGTTGTAACATGCTGACCAGATGATTTGTCACTGTGGTAACTACTATCTTTTAAGAGTCACTTACATGCATATGAATTGTTAGAAATATTCTTGCTCTCATATACTATTAATTATGATAGATTAGTGCTGATCTAAAAAAACGCACAGGGCACATGACATTTTTAAAAAATGTGAAAATTTGTCATGGGGAAAGTTGCTTAGATACTGTGAAAGGAAATCTATAGTCTAAAAGTGAGTAAGTAAATATTACATCAAAGATGGTTTTGCTCAACAATGAGATGTAGCAATTAGATCTAGCCAAGCATGGAATATCTCCATCAGATTTAATGAAGCTTCTCATTTTATTTTCTACTTACAATTTTTATTAATAAGAACAAAGACTCTCAGAATATCTCCATTTTATCAACTCTGCATAGATTGGCTAAGAATTTAACAATGTTATTTAGACTTAATAGCAAATGGCTCATGAAGGTCCTTTAAAAAACTAAGCTATTTGTAAGATAACTATGTCATTAGTTTTTTGTTTGTTTGTTTGTGTTACCGTCATTCAAAAAACTGAAACTGGATATTTCCAGTGAATTTACAATTTCTTCAAAAATAAAAATCAATTTGTAGTAGATATTTGTAGATATATCTAAAACTTTTATAGTCCTAACAATGATCATGAAAGTAGGATTCAACATCCTTTCTTCTAGTATTATTCTTTCAACTTGTTCATGGAAAAGTATTTAAACTGTCTGCTACTCTCCAAAATGCTCCCCCAAATGTCACATGAGAGCTAGGACATATTTAATTTTTCCACGCCCTTGTTAAGATATTGATAGATGTATAATGTGATATTTTGCAAAATAATAAGCACAATAATCTGTAAATGTATTATTTCAATCTTCTTAGAAACTTATGTCATGATATATAATCTCCCAAACTTTAAATTATATAGTAAAGTACTTTTCATTATGATCACATTTTATGCATGAGATGCACAGAAAGTATGCATTTTTTAATTGAAAGTTTCCACTGTTGGCTGGAGCAATAGTATAGTGGGTTAGTGCATTTGCCTTGCACACGGCTGACCCCAGTTTGAGCCCCAACATCCCATAAAGTCCTCAAGCACCTCTAGGAGTAATTCCTGAGTGCAGAGCCAGGAGTAATCCCTGAGCCTTGCTGGGTGTGACCAAACAGCTAAAAAAAAAAAGAGAAAGTTTGCACCATTTAGTCAACATCTTCCCCATTTTTTCACACTTTCTTGCCCCTAGGAATCACCAATACACTTTCACAAATTCAACTTTTGAAAAAATTCACATGTAAGTGAGAACACGCAGTAATTGCAAATTCTGTGTGGGGATACTTCACTTATTATAATGCTCTCAATGTCTACCAGCATTATTAAGAAAATTGGAATTTCATTCATTTTTTATAATCAAACACATTACAGTTTGTGTAATAATAATAATAATAAAACTCAATAATAAAACTCATTATTTATTAGGTTGTTAATAGACATTTGAGTTATGTTTATATTTTTTTCTTTATTGTTATTTTGATTAATGTAGTAGTGAATATTGGAATTCAATTTTATTTTGAAGTACTTTTATTCCCTTGCCTTTGGCGCTAGACAAAATTAAACAAGAGATCATGTGTAGTTTCAATTTTAATTTTTTGAGGAATATTGATACCATTTTTCATATTGGCTAAACACGTTTTACTTTCCACTAAAGATGAACAAGCTTGTGCTTTCTCTGTCTCCTCACCAACATTTGCTTCTTGAGTGTGCAGTCTCCAATAGGTTAGTTCTGGTAAAAATAAAAGGACTATTGAAACTAAACTAAATGGCAGGTGTCAGTAAAATAGAATTGGTAGATTGTTTATATTGCCTTTTTTTAAACAAATAAACTTGTATTAAATACCTGCCATGCCAGTTGTTGTAGTTTAACAGAAATCTCATGACTATGAATATCCTAAAACTCCATTTTCTAGCTCTTAAATATTTTTTTTTACTTCTGCTCTAAGAAATGTCTATTTTTATTTCTGCTCTAAGGAAGCATTATATAGTCTAAGAAAGTAAAGTCTTATCATAGTAAGTTTAAACCATAGTTTAAAGGTTAGAACAGTTAACTACATAAGTGACTACACTGATGGAAGGTAGGTTACAATATCTTCATTTCTTTTCCTTATATTCATTTTTAAAAATGTTTCTTCTTGATCAAAAATAAAAAATATATAAAGAATGACAAAATAATAATTCACTCAAATAGACAATTCAAAGGTAAACCTCTTACTAGTTCTTCCTCACATTTCCTTTGATTTTTGCTTTGTTATTCCTTTTTATATAAAAGTACTCTGTATTAGTTTTGCCATAAATCAAGTTAACATAACATCTGTTGATTAGTTAGTCCATACAAATGGTGAGAAGTATTTTTTCAATAAAATATACCTGGTTTCAGACTTTATCATCCTGTGAACATAATGATGCTATTACTATATCAATCACTGTATCACTGTCATCCTGTTGTTCATCGATTGCCTCGAGCAGCCCCCAGTAACATCTCCTTCGTCCTAGCCCTGAGATTTTGAGAAGTGCCACATTCGAGGCTCTTTCAAGGTCAGGAGAATGAGACCCATCATTGTTACTGGTTTTTGGCATATTGAATATGCCACGGGGAGTTTGCCAGACTCTGCCGTGTGGGCAGGATACTTTTGGTAGCCTGCCAGGTTCTCCAGAGTAAGAACTAGAAAAAAAGATGTCTCCTGGCCACATTTGTGCACATCTGGGAGCAGGGTTTTATAGTCTCTGGCCATTAATGGGATTACATGGTGCTCGGGGCAGTTGGTGGGTTTAGCACCTACATACTGGAAGACGGGGGATCTGGGTGGAGAAGGCCCCAGTCCCAATCCGAGCAGCCTTGGAGACTATAAAACCCTGTTCCAGGAAGAGAACAGCACAGAGTCTCCTACCTCCATGCCTGGCTGTCCTCACGGGGACCCCTTGGAGGAGGGTGGGTTGAGTTTCCCTCCCCACTCCAAGCAGAGGCCCAGTAGCTGAAGACCTTCGGTTCCAGCCACAGCCGTGCTTAAGACCACTCTCTACATGTTCGAACGAGCCTCACGCACGAAGGAACCAGCAGAGGAATCCAGGTATGCGGAACTGAACCGAGGTGTAGATCTCCAAACCTGCTCAGATTGGGACTGGGGTCTCCTCCACCCAGATCCCCCATCTTCCAGTATGTAGGCATTACACCCACCAACTGCCCCCGGCGCCATGTAATCCCATCAACAGACAAATCCCAGAGACTATAAAACCCTGCTCCCAGAAGAGAACTATATCAATATGATTGCAAAATTGTTTTTAAGACATTATTTAGTACCATTATAAAAATGTTCAACCCAGTTGGGCTTTCACTGAAATTGCCTGAGAATCATGAGTAAATGTTTTCAGTATGAGAACAAATTAAGAAAGCACTGATTTTATTGCTGGCACTATAAAGACAATGCTATATTTGCTTTCTCTATCCACTACTTCTTTGAGAGACTTAAAAGTACTTACTTTGCCCTTGATTTTGACTTGGGATTAGTCAGAGGAGAAATTAATTACAGGCTGTTGACAGTCAATAAATTTTTCAACTTCTAAACTCCAAGGGTTTAATCTATAAATGACACAATTTTTCTCATAGACCTGCTAGGTATTTGTTTCAGGGTACTAGAAAATACACACTAAACACTGTTTTTAATATGCACACATTTTTATGTGATTTTACAGAATCTGGGTATTTCTTATTCTGAAATAATTTATTTTAAGTGACGTTACACTACCTTGCTAAATTGATATATTCCAGAACTTAAAGCAGTGCAAGTACTCCCCTATGCTTGAAAGGTGATGATTAATGATTAAACTGCTGTTGTAGTTCTAGAGAGGTCATGGACCAGATTCAAAACATATTCAAAACAAGATAAAACATTTAGATAAGGGACTGGAGCAATAGCATAACTGGTAGGGCATTTGCCTTGCACTCAACCGACCCAAGTTTGATTGCCAGCATCCCATATGGTCCCCTGGGGACAGCCAGGAGTGATTCCTGAGTGCATAAGCCAGGAGTAACCCCTGAGCAACACCAGGTGTGACCCAAAATGCAATAAATAAATTTACATGAGAAAAAGAACTGATCTTTTCATATTGATAACATTGTTTCTGTCTTTCTTCCCTTCAGCACTAAAGATAAGAATATCATCAAACTTACCTTAGTGAAAAAGGCAGAAATGTTAGAGAATAGGTGACTCAATTAGCTATCCATATAGATTTGCTTTCTGTCTATGTTAAAAGACATGTAAAAACAACACATATATTCACATAGACTTATGTTCAAATGATGTGATCATTTTCTGTTTTTAGAGACAAAGGCTCCTTTCTGAAAACTGTGCAATTGACCTAAATTGTAAAACTGGAAGTAGAGTTTTAGTTCCTTTTTAAATTGTGTCACTGAGCCCTTTTGAGAATCTGCTCTTTGCCTTTCTCTGAGAAGTTATTAGACTTTTGAGATACTCTTAACAAAGAGAAGAGACTTTTGTTATTGTAAAAGATGAATTTGAAATATATTATAATATGACTTTTGAAAATGAGCTGATCAGTATTTACTGTATAGCCCTGCATCTAACAATGTGAGGATGACTAAAAGCAATTCAACATGAGAAGAAATTGAAAATATCATGTTTAAATGAAATTGTTGTTTCCATCTATGAATGCATATATACTTAGAAGCTTTGATATAAACAAGGCAATGGACATAATATAATTAATGGAAAAAGGGTGTATTCCAGATCATTGATCTAGCTCTCCTGTCCTAATTATCATTTTAAAGAAAATATATAACTATATCAGAAGAAATATTGCTAGTTCATGATAGAGTATAATATTTCCCTTGTGTGTTTTTCACCTGTGGCCTCCTTGGACTATCCTCAGGCCACAAAAGTGGGGTCTGGGGGACAAATGACTTCTGGCTGAGAAATGCTGGATTAATTTACAGGAAGAAATGCTGATTGAAATAATATTTAGTATTTTCCAAAAGCTTGATGTATTCTGGTGTTAAGAATTTTGGAACTATCTCATAGTCATGCCCTGTAAAGGAAAGGTTATGAGAAGAACATTATATCACTTCACTGCCTTCTATACTTCCCCTCCATACAGATGTTTCTCAGCAATCCCAGAAAACTTGATTTAAATAGTCACAAGAAATTTCCATCAGATGCTTGGTAGAAATCTCAATTTCAGAATAAGCAAAGAACATCATAACTGTTCTTTTTCTTCCATAATTACTTTGTGATTCCATAACTGATCACAATCTTTAGTTACTGCAATTAAAACTCGAGTCCTACTTTCCAATTCAATACCACATCAACTAGTAGGCCATGCACATAATATTTCAAACATAACCTCCTAATTCTGTTATCTGAAAAGCCCTAAGGTAAAATTATACCTCAACACATTTAACATTTTTTTTTTACTTAAGAGATTTCTATACAGAATTTCTCTAAAGGGTTTTATTTCCTGGGAGCAGTGGCTCCCCACCAGTTCTCAGGAGACCAAGAGCTGGTTGAAAGAAAGCAGGGCTGCTTAGTGTCTGAAGTGACCAGGGGTCTTCAGGACCATAGACAACTGTTCTTCAAATTGGGGTCAGTCTTTTAACTTTTGTCCTATTTCTTTTGCTCTTGTAAAAATAGCTTCAAAAGAAATTAAAATGTGAGTCTGATAACAATGCTTCTTTGTTTAACTACTCAAATATTAAATAAGCAACTATTTTGAAGATATATACAACTAGTTGATATGCTGTACAGAAGTTTTATTTTTAGTTCTTGCCTTCCTCTCAGTATACTTTGCATATTTAATCATGTATTTTCCTATTATTTCAGATTTAACTATTATTATACACTATACCTGTTCTTTCTATGTGATACTCTTCGGAATACAAAGCTCTTTTACTCTTTCTCCAAATCTTTGCTCCTTTCTCTTTACTACAGTTTTTCATAGAATAAGTTAAGTTAAAAATTTGTTTCTGAGGTTTTATAAAACCCCTCTTTCTCAAGCCCAGATTACTATGTCCCACTTTCTGATCACCTTGAATTCTTTCCTTTTCATTTATTAAGTGCAAGTTCTTAACTTGTGTACTTATCTATTTTCTCTGGAAAACAATACACCACAAGAACTATAGCCAAAATTGCTTGTGCGCTGATGCACTACTTTGTCTAAAAAAATATCTCTCTGATAATATGTTACAAATAAATATGTGGGAGATAACTTGGAATGAATAAGCAAATGAATACACAAATAAAGAAACAATTGTGTAAATGAAAGAAATCAGTGGCTTCTATTTAAATGTTTTTCTACGAGAAAAAAACTGTTATTTATATCTTCTAAGATGCTATGACGTTCTTGGGATTTGAGTTTTATCCTTAGGTATCTTGTAAATTTAAAATTCAGCAAATATTTCTTATACAATGATAGTGTGTCAATTCTTACAGATGACATAAAATTTAGGACAATTAAGCAGCTCAAGCTCATTATCTGTAATATCAGAGTACTAATATTCATCTCAATAGATTCAAAGGTTTATTAGAAAATATCAAAAGAGTATGCCAAATTATTAATAAGTTCAATATTTGCATTCAGACATAGTACAGTGATTAAGCACTTGCCTGTATGCTGCCTACTCTAGTTCTGTCCTTGACTCTGCATATGATCCCCCGAGCATCAAGGACCAAACTTCATTACATGGGAGTACACAGGAGGAACAAGCCCTGAGCACAGTTGGATATCACTTCACTTAATCACTTAATCCCCGTTATTCATCGATTTATTTGAGCGGATGTCAGTAACGTCTCCATTCATCCCAGTTGCGTGCTAGCGTAGCCCAATGGTATCTGTTCATTCTAGGAACATGCACAGCCTCAAACCGATCATTTAGGGTCTTGACGAAGAAGTCTGACCATCTTATAGATGGGCATCCACGTGATCTTTTGATGTCCCGTGGAATCCAATCAGTAATGGCTCTAGTCCAGCGGTTGTCTGTAAACCTCATTACGTGTCCAGCCCATCTGATTTTTGATGTCTTGGCAAATGAGACAGCGTCCCTGATTCTTGAGCGTTGACGAAGATCAGAACTCTGGATTCTATCTCTCATTTGAGTGAATCGTGATATTCCAAGCATAGTTCTTTCGATTCCTCTTTGAGAGACCCGAATAGTGTTCTCATCCTGTTTTCGTAGGGTTCAGGTCTCTGAGGCATATGTTAATGCAGGAAGAATAGTGGAATCAAAGAGATGTGCTCGTAGCTGGAGGTTCTTTGTCCTTTTAGTTATTTCTTCAATGCTCTTGAAGGCATTCCAAGCCGCTCTCTTCCTCCTGCGCAACTCAGGTGCCAGGTCATTCATCATGTTGATTTCTCGACCTAGGTATATATAACTGTTGCATTCGGAGATGGTGGTTCCGTTGAGAGCGAATGGAGCATCAGGAACAAGGCTGTTTCTCATAAACATTGTCTTCGTAAGATTCAGCTGTAGTCCGACCTTTCCACATTCATGGTCAAAGTCGTTCAGCATTTGTGCCGCTTGGTTGATGTTTGGTGTTTTTAGAATGATGTCATCAGCAAAGCGGAGGTGGTGTAGTTGCCGACCATCTATCTTCACTCCCATGTTTTCCCATTCCAGTCGTCGCATGATGTTCTCGAGGGTGGCACTGAAGAGTTTTGGTGAAATGGTATCACCCTGCCGAACCCCTCTCTTTATAGGGATGATTACTTCTTTGTAGAATGGTGAGATCTTGGTAGTGAATCCGCAATAGAGCTCACGAAGGATCCTGATGTATTGAGTTTGTACGCCCTGATTGGCTAGGGCTTCCATGACAGCTTCCGTCTCAACAGAATCAAAGGCCTTCTTTAAATCAATGAACGTTAGACAGAGCGGCATCTTGAACTCCCGAGATACCTCAATGAGCTTGGTTACTGTGTGGATATGGTCGATGGTACTGAATCCGTTTCGGAATCCAGCTTGTTCACATGGTTGTCCTTCATCTAGTGTTCTGCTCATCCTATTCAGGATGACTCGAGTGAATAGTTTGTAGATGACAGACAATAGGCAGATTGGGCGATAGTTGCCAATGTCGTGGATGTCTCTTTTCTTGTATAGTAGTACAGTCCTGCTGGTTTTCCATTGGGATGGAACCTTGCATTCAGACAGGTAGCGTGTGAAGAGTCGAGCCAATGTATTGATGAGTACTGATGGTAAGTTCTTCAGGTGTTCAGGTCTGATCTTGTCTGGGCCAGGTGCTCTTTGTTTCTTTACCGACGAGATGGCATGTTGGATTTCGGAAGGGAGAACATTGGGAACAACATATCCATCATGTGGTATGTGGTATGTGGGCAAGTGGATGTGGCTATTAAAGAGATCTGAGTAGAAGTAATGAATAATCTTCTCCATTGCCCTTCTGAAAGATGTGATAGATCCATCATGATGTCGGAGGGCAGTCATCTTGGTTTTGTAGTTGGTGAAGGATAGGCGGGCATTACGAATGTTTTTCCCAGCTTCTGCTGCATCTACCAGTACTGCTGCTCTCCTGTTTTTGAGGTTCTCCTTGATGGCTTCTCTGCACTGTTTTACCAGTTCGGACGTTTGCTTGTGGTTTTCTGAGGCACGTGCCAAGCCACGTTGGCGAATAAGTTCAAGAGTGTTCGATGAAAGATGGTTTTTTGTGGTTATCTCTCTCTTGGCATTCCTTGCACAATCATGGAGGTGCTGAATCATTCGATCGTATTCCTCATCAATGTTGTCAATGACGGCATCTTCCCATGTTGCCGCAATAGAGCCAAAGAGCTCCCAGTTGGTGGTTGTTCTGGGAGTCCTCTTCTTAAACCTTGCATTCTTTTCTCCTCGTTCTGTGAGGTAGAATTTTGCACGAAGAAGACGGTGGTCTGATCCCGTTTGGAATTTTGCGACAACAGCAACATCGGTTAGGCAAAACCGCCGATTGAATATGATGTGGTCTATTTCATTGTGGAACCGTCCATCGGGAGACTCCCATGTCCAACGTTTAGATTCAGCCTTTTGGAATTGTGAGTTACCATGGAAGGTTTTGGTTGACATGATGAACTCAGACAGTCTGTCACCCTGTTCGTTCCATTCCAGGCCATGGGTTCCGATGTGCAGTTCATCGACTGATCTTCTTGGTCCTATCTTGGCATTAAAATCACCGACAATGATCTTGTAGAAGGTGTGATCTTCTTTATAGAACTTCTCCAGCGCCATGTCGAATTTCTCAGTTTCTCTTTCACCGTAACTGGATGTTGGTGCATAGACAACAAAGATAGAAACTGCCGGTAGTGAGCCACATTTATTCAAGTGTAATCATCTGATTTGGGTTGTTAGGCATTCAAATGAATCAATGCTCGTGACTAAGTTTGTGTTGACAAGGATACCGACACTACCGACGCCTCTTTTATCACATGTTCCAAGGAACAGTTCTTCTCCAGTGTCGAAAAGAGCATGATGGGATTGATGTCTTCTCATTTCGGTCAGACCAATGATGTCGTACTTGATCTTTCGTGCTTGTACCATAAGATCTTCAATGGATGCAGCAGATGTCAGCGTACGAGCATTAAAAGTACAGACAATCATTTTTGTTTTTCTGCGTTTTGGCAGCCTATGTCTGTCTTGGTGTTTTATCAGCGTCTCCTTCCATATCCTTCTCGACTCTGCATATTCAGGGTTAGGGAAATGAGATCCATTTATTACTGGATTTGGCATATCAATTTGGTCTATTTGGCATAGACTACGGATAGCTTGCCAGGCTCTGCCGTGCGGGTTGGATATTTAAGGATATTTAAGGTAACCTGAAAACTTAGAGAAAAGTAAATAAATAGTTGCACGGCCGCGAATGCGGCCGCGCGCTCCCGGGAGCTTGTTGTGATAATCTCTGGATCCTGGCCGTTGTTGGGGTTACACGGCAGTTGGAGGGTGTAACTGTCTAGCTACTGACAGGTCCAGTCCCAAACCGTGCAGGCTTGGAGATCTCAGCCCCGGGTCCCACACACCTGGGTTCCTCTGCCAGTTCTGTTATGTTTGAGGCTTATCCAAGTGTGTGGAGAGTGGCCCCAGTAAGGCCTTGGTTGGGGCCTGGAGGTCTTCAGCTGTTGGGCCCTGGCGAGGACAGTCAGACACAGGGTAGGAGACTCTGCCTTGTGCTCTCCCGGGAGCTTGTTGTGATAATCTCTGGATCCTGGCCGTTGTTGGGTTTACACAGCAGTTGGAGGGTGTAACTGTCTAGCTACTGACAGGTCCAGTCCCAAACCGTGCAGGCTTGGAGATCTCAGCCCCGGGTCCCACACACCTGGGTTCCTCTGCCAGTTCTGTTATGTCTGAGGCTTATCCAAGTGTGTGGACAGTGGCCCCAGTAAGACCTTGGTTGGGGCCTGGAGGTCTTCAGCTGTTGGGCCCTGGTGGTTGGATATAACTCAAAAAATTCCAAAATAAAGTAAAAATAATTTCAGTGTTTATATTGCTAGTGTTGGAATTTTTCTTTGAAGATTTATATTGTCAGCAATGACAATATAAATGGATATTATTCTTATTAAAACACAATGTGTTTTATAAATAGAATGTATTGACCATAAAGTTGATTTTTATAAAAACTGTAGTTTAATCAATGCATTTACAGTGTCATTTATCTAAGCGATTATATATCAAATTTAAATTATAATTCCATTTTTATACTTACCAAAGAATTTCTAATTAGAAATATAGTACAGGGTTTAGAAAGCCAGAGAGATAGTTACAGAGATTAAGGCACTTGCCTTGGCCCTATACCTTTTCAATTCCTGGCACCACATATGGTCCCTTGAGTACCACCAGGAGTGAACTCTGAATAAAATCAGCAATACACCCTGAGCACTGATGTGTGTTGCCACAAAATAAACAAAAAAAGAAAAATGAAATTAAGTCTTGAAGTATATACCTATTCCAGTTTAGGTTTTTACTGAATTTTGATAGCTGTTTTTCTCTTACACCATTGCTTAACATACATATACAAACATATATATATATATTTATATAAACATATATAGCACTGTAGCAGTGTCATCCTGTTGCTCACTGATTTGCTTGAGCAGGCACCAGTAACGTCTCCATTGTGAGACTTGTTGTTACTGTTTTTGGCATATTGAATAACCACGGTAGCTTGCCAGGCTCTGCTGTGCGGGCGAGATACTCTCAGTAGCTTGCTGGGCTCTCTGAGAAGGACAGAGGAATCGAACCTGGGTCGCCACATGCAAGGCAAATGCCCTATCCACTGTGCTATCACTCCAACCTATATATGTATACATATATATATATACATATATATATCTCATATACACATCTATATCTATATGAACTTGGCTACAGTTTTATGCAATATATTTTAGAAATAAAACTTTTTTAGTATTGTTAATACTAATTGAACCTTATACCAAAGTAGAAAAAAGTAAAGATGTGGATAGTAACTAGAATTAGTGAACAGCTGTCATGATAATATCCACCTTTCCCATTCATGTTTTGTATTTTCTATCCTTTGCAGATTTAGACTTTGGACTTCAAAGAAATGTCTCTGCGAATTATACTAATCCAATTGCCCTCAAACTGTCCAGTATCAGTACAACTTGCATTTTAAGAAATACTTTCATAGTTATAAAATTTCAAACATGATCTGAACATAAATCTTGACTTCAAATGCATTATTTAAATCTATTATTCTCCTAATCATAACCTAATAAGGAATTCTATAAAATTTTGAATATAAAACATTTTACATACTTAATAGAAATATTCTTTTGCCTTTATGCAGAATGTGTCTTCCTGCCTCAAAATTCCTTGCTCATGTATTTTTCTCTTTTATTTCTCTCCATTGCCTTTTGGCTATATATTGTCTCTTCCTCCATAAAGATACCAAATATTCCCTTGATCTTTTCCATCATTTTACATTATAAAGTTTATCTTTCATCCAAATGTGCTGTCATATATGTAGTATAACCTTTTTTACTTAGTTTTGGGGACACTGCTCTAAGAGCACAGGGCTTATTCTAGCTTTATGATCAGGTGTGGATCTCTGGAACTACACACAGTGCCTGGAAAAGAACGTAGGTTAGGAGCATGAAAGACAAACTCTCCCCATGTTATACTAACTCACCAGCCCCAATATAACTTTAATTTTGTTTTGTTTTGTTTGGAAATCACTCCTGGAAGTGCTCATGATCTACTCCTAGCTTTGTGCTCAGGGCTTATGCCTAGCTTTGTGCCCAGAGATCATATCACGCAGGTCTCAAGGAATCATATAAAGTACATAGAACCTGGGTCAAGAGTATGAAAGACAAGCTCCTGCCACTATACTACCTCTTCAGTCCCAACATTATTTTGTTTTTCCTTGGGATCACACTTGCAGGTGCTCAGGGCTTACTACTCCTTGCAGGTTCCAAGGACAGTATGAGGTGCCAGAGATCCAGCAATCGAAACTGGGTGGGCATTATGCAAGTCAAGAGCTCTAACGCTATTGTTTCAGTTCCTGTAAATTTAATTTTTTAGTACAGTTTTTGAAATGTCTCATTCGGTAGATTATATGAACTAAAAATTTGTCTCTCTTCATGTTAATGATTGCAATCCTAACATTTAATATGTTCATTTGTACATAAGTGGCATACTCTATGTTGTAAATATGAATTGATTTCTAAGACCACAGGACATAAAGTAGGCAAATTTATAAATCAAAACACAGAAATAAAGTACATGATGTAACACCAGAAATATAAAGAAGAAGGCAATTAAGAAAACAATATGATTACTACCATTTATGATGTCTGATGTCCTTCAATCTTACAGTTTAGTACTAATTCCCAGCATAATCCATATCCCTTCTATGATCCTACAGTTTTCTTTTCAGAATTGGAAAAAAATGATGCAAAGAACATAAGTATCTCAACTCCCAACACATAAGCAGTAGTAATGGTGGGATATAGAACCAGATTTGGTCATCTTCAAAGAGCTCTTTCTGCTGTTCCATGAATAAACTACTTGTTGCTTCATAACCTCAGGTACCCTCTTAGCTCCCATTAGTCTAGATCTAGTCTCTTGGATGTAAAGAAGGAGTGATGTAAAAATTGTGAATTTAAACCTATCTTAGGCTCAATCTTCTTAATTGCTTTTTTTTCTTTCTCCCTATAAGTGCAGCCATGATTTAAATGTTTCTTCAATTGTTGATTACCACCCTTACAATATGCCAGATGTTATCTCATTTGAACTGTGCCTACATGCTGCAGGTGCAAAATGGAGAGAGACCACAATTGAGTTAATTTGGACTTAAGTATCTCTGTGTTTCATTTAATCCATATGCTTGGCCATGTAAATGATTTTCTTCCTTTTTTTTCATTTAGCTTTCTCATTTCCTAGTCATTAGACTACATTGCTTTTAAAAGTTTTGAACAGTGACATTGCTATATTATTTTTCCAAATAAAAAAATTCTTTACCTCTAAGTTTATTTTGCATTTCCTCAGACTATAGAGAAGTTGTTATTTTACATTATTATCAGTAAAAATACAATATAGAGGCCAGAGTGATAGTTTAGTTGTTAGGGTGTTCACCTTGCACATGGCCAACCCAGGTTTGATCTCTCACATCCCATATGGTTCCCTGGGTACCACCAGGAGTACAGAGTAACTTCCATGGATCACTGAATGCAGCCCCCAAATAAAAAAGAACAATACCAGGAGGCTTACCTCATGGCTTGGAGGCCAGCCACACATGCTAGGGGAAAAGGCAGCTCAGATAGAGAAGGAAGCACCAAATAAAGGGTATTAGGAGGATCCTCCCAGGATGGGAGAAGCATGCTGAAAGTAGACTATAGACTGAACATGATTGCCACTCAATGCCTCTTTTGCAAACCACAGCACCCAAAAGGAGAGAGAGAACAAAAGAGAATGCCCTGCCACAGAGGCAGGGTGGGCTGGGGGGATGGGGGATGGGAGGGATACTGGGACCCGTGGTGGTGGAAAATGGGGACTGGTGGAGGGATGGGTATTCTATCATTTTATAACTGAAACCCAAGCACAAAAATTTGTAAATCTACAACTGTACCTCATGGTGTTTCACTAATAAACATTTTTTTAAAAGAACAATAAAAGTATATAGATAAGCCAGTTTTGTTTTACGTAAAGCATAAAATTTTATGGGATGTGGCCATAAAATTTTAGAAGTTCCATAAGTAAATAGATCTAGAATAATCTCATAATTACCCTTCATTTGTGTAAGACATCAATTAACATTTCCTCATAATTCATAAAGGTAATTTTTTTCTACTACTCTTCTACACGACCACGTCTGAAAACATAAACCCCATACCTTTGGATGAAATAACTACAGCAATATTTATATTAGTTTCTATAACGAAACTATTGAATATAAGCCAAGGAGAACTCTGGAAAGCCATAAAAGGTGTTAATCAGGACTCAGAGATTACAGTAATTTAGTCCTATGTCTTGCATGTTGCTTTTTGGAGCTTGATTATCTGGTACCACATGTTCCCATGAGCATCACCAGGTGCAGCACTGAAAACCATTAAGTATCACCTGACTAACGTTGTGGGCCAAGGACTACCACAAGATCTGAGTAACATCTTAGCATTGACTCCTTGCATTGAACTGCTGCTTGGTCAAGGGATGCTGGGTCTATAGAGAACCCTATGGGAGGCTCCTGATAAAAAAAAATAATATTAAACAGAGGCAAACTGTAGGTAAATATTTTAAGCGTCTGAACAACTATTATAGGTCATAAGTTCGAAACACTTTCAGTTGTTTTAGTATGATTAAAATAAAATCAGTAGGAGAACAATGCCCACGATATTTTTTTTCTTTTTGTGTCACACCTGGGGATGCACAGGGGTTATTCCTGGCTTGTGCAGGAATTACTCCTGGCAGCGCTTGGGGGACCATATGGAATGCTGTCGGCTGCGTGCAAGGTAAATGCCCTGTCAACTGTACAATCGCTCCAGTCCCCCACTAAAACTTCTTGAGGTATTTTGTTTGTTTGTTTTGTTTTGCTTGGGGTCCACATTTGACATGCTTACTGCCTGCCCCTGACTCTGCTGTAGGGGATCACTCCTGGCTGTGCTTAGGTGTTGGTATGCTGTACAAGGAATCAGTCAGATGTGTGCAAAGCAAATGCCTTAATTGTTTTACTACTTTGCTGGCTCCTAACTTCTATTTATTTTATCCTTAAAGGTAAAAGGTAAAGGCCCTCCCGTTGATCGTCGATTTGCTCGAGCAGGCCCAGTAACGTCTCCATTGGAGACTTTGTTGTTACTGTGTTTTGCATATTGAATACTCTCGGTAGCTTGCCGGGCTCTCCGAGAGGGGCGGAGGACTCGAACTCAGGTCGGCCATGTTGGCCGCTTGTAAGGCGAACGCCCTACCCGCTGTGCTATCGCTCCAGCCCTTATGAAAAATATATCCTTATGAAAAATTTTATCCTTATGAAAAATATATGTTAAATTTAATTTTGAAATTTGTTTAATATCTCAATCATATATATCTCACTTATATATATCTCAATCATGATCACGACCATCCTGTTGTTCGTTGATTGCCTCGAGCAGGCCCCAGTAATGTCTCCTTTGTCCTAGCCCTGAGATCTTTTAAACAAGTGCCATATTCAAGGCTCTTTTAGACTTAGGAGAATGAGACCCATCATTGTTATGGTATTTGGCATATTGGGTACGCCACGGGTTTTGCCAGACTCTGCCTTGTGGGCAGGTTATGCCTGGTGGTTTGTTCAAAGTAAGAATGAGATAATAAGATGTTGCGCGGCTGTGAATGTGGCCGCGCTCCCGGGAGCTGGATTTTATAGTCTCTGGGTTTTGGCCATTGATGGGATTACACTGCGCCAAGGGACAAGTTGGTGGGTGTGACCCCTGCCTACTGAAAGGTGGAGGATCTGGGTGGAGGATGCTCAGTCCCAATCCGAGCAGGCTTGGAGATCTCAGCCCCGGGAGATCTCACTCATATATAAATGCATTTCAGCCACATATATATCCATATCCATATATGCATATATTCATATCATATATATACGTCTATATCATATATATGTGTGTATATATACATATATAGAAATTATAAGACAAACAAAAATCCTACTTTTTCATCTAGAGCCTGAATTTTGAATCACTGAATTTTCAATTTCTATGATCTCAGATTAACATTTCCTCTGACATCAGGAGTTTGGTCATGTAATGATGCACAATATTTAAACAAATGTCTACATATTCTCAAAGAGAGTTTTCCAAGTCACTTAATTCTGTTGTGCAGATGGTATTTTGTTTTTCTAAAATTTTCTAGTGGATTTCCTGAAATAAGGAGAAGCCATCACTTTTTTCTGAAGTGGTTCTTAAAGACTGAGTTGATTTAAAAATACAATCAGAAATATAATCAAAATCTTCCAATTTCAAATATTTACTTTTACTACTTATCCTGTAGCACTACTAAATAACAAAATTGAAAATAAGGAAGGGAAAATGTTGTTTTTTTAAATTAAGAAAAAGTTTAATATAACACTAAAATTGAGATTGATTAGAATTATATAAGCCTAGGAAAATATTCTATTGATTATCTGTTTTTTGGTTTTGTTATTATAGAAATACAAGATATATTTTTCTAATACATGAACAAACATAGATTTCATTTTTTTGGAAATTTTACTTATTGCTTTCCTTTGTTCATCTGATTGGGGAACTTTTATGCCACAATATCTGTGCCCATGGCATACTCCTGGCTCTGTACTCAGGGACATTCTCGGTGGTACGCATAACCATATGCAGTTTGTGAGAGATTGAATCCAAATTCACCCAAGGTCTGTGCCTTTCCCTGTTATTACTGCCCTAGGATATTTTTAAATTTTATTCAGTGCTTAAAATTCTTTGGTATCTATGTTACTTTGTTTCCTCATCATGCCTTTATAACACAATGTTTTAATTTATTAAATAGTTGGAGAAATATTTACCAAGTAAGATCCTGAGACAGAAGATTGTGTATATCTAATATTTATAAGCCCTTAACTATTATGAATGTGTAATTTTGATAGGAGCTTTCTATAAAGGTTACACTTAAAATTCAAGAATATCTCAGGATCAGTATTTGTCATGTAATAAATGAAGTAACAGTGAATTGATTTGAATATATTATTTAGCCAATGTAATTTGCAGTAGATTTTGTCATAATTAAAATTTTAGGCATTCTTTAACAACTCTTATTCTAAGTTGCAGCTCTATATAAATTTTTTTTGTGTGTGTGTGTATTTTTAAAAAAATTTTATTAGTGAAACACCATGAGGTAGAGTTGTAGATTTACAAATTTTTGTGCTTGGGTTTCGATTATACAATGATCAAGTACCCATTCCTCCGCCAGTGCCCATTTTCCACCACCATGGATCCCAGTATCCCTCCCACACCCATCCCCCCCATCCCATCCTGCCTCTGTGGCAGGGCATTCCCTTTTGTTCTCTCTCTCCTTTTGGGTGTTGTGGTCTGCAAAAGAGGCATTGAGTGGCAATCATGTTCAGTCCACAGTCTACTTTCAACATGTATCTCCCCTCCTGGCAGGATCCTCCAAACACCCTTTATTTGGTGCTCCCTTCTCTATCTGAGAGCTCTATATAAATTTTTTAAAATGTATTAGTTTCTTTTTGCTTTTATATTAAGGATATTTTATTATTTACCAGTACTGTCTTATGTTAATGTTTACTGAAATATAAGTATAAATAGAACACTTCATGTGTTCTAATATCTAATATAAATATATCTAATATCTAATATATATCTAATGTAAATAAAAATAGAACACTTCAAATTCTATTCTGGTGTTTGCGTTTATTTCTCATTGAGCCTGGAATGATTACATGTGCAATTAAAGCAATTCTTTCTTGGTAAAGTACCTTAAGAATATGATCTTGATCATAATGAGAATCAAAAAGTTTGCATGGATATATAAAATAAAGATGAAGGGAACTGATCATAGGATGTAAATTTGGGGCATTATCTTGGGAAGTAAATGGTGCATGGGAAGAAAAAAATATATGCCTATGTATATCGGGTGAAATGTATTGGGAAAATTGCATTCAAATTATAAAATTTATGAAGGGATTAAATTAAGCAACTTCAACTTTTCTGATAACAGAGAAAGAGGCTATAAATATCCACAACTCTTTGTACAAAAGATTTACTGATATTCTCCTTGAGTATGAAGTATATGTACATATACCTGGAGGATGAGAATAGACTATTTCCTATGATTGCATTCTCCATATGGAGCCAGAAGTCTCAGTTCTCTTCATTTTACTGTGAGGTCTATGACATATCTTCCTGACAGAGGGCCTGAGGATATTTCAGTTTATAGGTCTTAATATTAAAAATTTTACCAGTGTTCCTAGAGAAGATAGAAGAGACTGAGCTAAACTGATATCTAATCAGAACTCTAAAGATTAAGAGTTTTTCTTTTAACTCTTTCATATTACTGACTCCCTTTTCCCTGTAAATGTTCAGAAGTGAAAAAAAATATATGGAGTGTTTCAGTAACAAAAATGTTACTGAACACAAATAGTGACCACAGTAAGAACATAAAAATCAAGAATATCCCTTACCTACATTATGCACAGAATGGGGGAGAGAGAGAGAGAGAAAGAGAGAGAGAAGGAAAGAGAGAGAAAGAGAGAGAAGAAAAGTTCCTGCCATAGAGGCAGGCAGGGGGTGGGGTATGGGGAGTGAACCTGTGGACACTGGTGCTGGGAAATGTACACTGGTTGAGGTATGGAACACTGAATGACTGAGATCCAATTGTGAACAGCTTTGTTCTATCTCACAGTGATTTAATAAAAAAATTTTAAAATATAAAAAATTTTAAAAAGAATATGAAATCAACCCAGCAAATAGAACACTTCAATTAGTTAAGGCTCATTGGAAGACGAAAGTATCTACAATAGACTAAGGGAATCAGAATATGTATTGGTATTATTACTGAACATGTTCATTAAGCAGTACGTGGAAAATATAAATGAATATACATTCAAGCCTATAATAAAATAATACAAGCTGGAGATAACAAATCATCCTGATAAAAATACAGATGGATCTAGACATCTGGGAGGATTATTCAGATGAGAAAGAAATTAGTTTTAATAGAAAGAATAGTTCTATAATGTGTTTGAAGAATTTGAAGTTTTTATGAAGAACACAATGTTAGTACATTTAAATTTCAGATGTATAGCAATAAATGATAATTGTGTTTTAATTTCTCCAAGTTAGCACTGTAGAGAAAACTGTATTACTGCTTTACAGAAAATAAAATTATTTCTATAATCTAAATAGTTTATAGACAAAAGAGATAGTACAGTAAGAAAGGTGCTTGCTTTGCATGTGACAATGCCATGTTCAATACCTATGTGTAAAAACACATAAGGCCTAGATAACTGCCAGGAGTGATCTATGAACGCAGAGCAAGGAGTAAATCCTGAACATAGGCAGATGAGACACGCAAACAAACAAAAAAAAATCACTGTCACTGTCCTCCCGTTGTTCATATATTTACTCGAGAGGGCCAGTAACATCTCCATAAGTGAAACTTGTTGTTACTATGTTTGGCATATTGAATATGTCACGGGGAGCTTGCCAGGCTCTGCTGTGAGGGCAGGATACTCTCAGTAGCTTGCAGGGCTCTCTGAGAGGGGCAGAGGAGTTGAACCCAGGTCGGTCGGGTCGGCAGCACCAAGGCAAATGCCCTACCACTGTGCTGTGGCATTTGTTTTTAAAATATCAATATTGAGTGGCTGGAGCGAAAGCACAGAGGGTAGGGCATTTGCCTTGCACGCGGCCAACCTGAGTTAGATCCCATATGGTCCTCCGAGCACCGCCAGGAGTAAGTCCTGAGTGCATGAGCCAGGAATAACCCCTGTTTAATGCTGGGTGTGACACTATACACACACACACACACACACACAAACACACATATATATATTCAATATTGAGTAAATATGGCAGTTTGAAATTCCAGGATCAAAACTATAGTAAGGTGCTTGTCTTGCATATGGCCGACCCGGATTCTATCCGTGTCATCTCACATAGTCCTGAACACCACCAGGAGTGATCCCTGAGCTGAGAGCCAGGAGTAAGCCCCAGCCACCACCACACAGGTTAGCCAATACCCTAAAATGAAAATATTGAATTTTCTCACATCCCACAATCACAAATACCATTCTCAACTTTGTGCTAAAGTTTTTCTCTAACACATACTTTTTATTTTTAATTTTTGTCCACACATATTCTTATGACAATTCTTCTCAAAAATAGCACAGAAATTATTGCTTTTGTTTATTTGGTTTTAGGGCCACAGCTAGCAAGATTCAGGAGTTACTCTTGGTGCTTTACTTTGGAATTTCTCCTGACAGTACTCAGGGAATCATATGGAATGGTGGCCAATTGCAAGCCAATCGCCTTACCCACTGTACTATCACTCTGGTCCTGGCAACTCTTGCTTTGTATAAAAATCCAGTGAAACTTACTAAACCAAAAACTTACATCTGAATGTTTTTAGTAATGAAACAAAACACTAATTTTCTAAATATATCACATATTCTTACCTAAGCCTTGTCACTGTCCTCCCCTTGTTCATGATTTGCTGGAGCAGGCCCAGTAACCTCTCCATTGGAGACTTTTGTTGTTACTGTGTTTGGCATATCAAATACATCATGGGTAGCTTGCCAGGCTCTGCTGCACGGGCAGGATATTCTCAGTAGCTTGCCGGACTCTCTGAGAGGGGTGGAGGAATCGAATTCGGGTCGGCCATGTTGGCTGCGTGCAAGGCAAACGCCCTACCGCTGTGCTATCGCTCCAGCCCCTTGCTATTTCCAATTTTATAATTGCTGTATTTCCAAAAAGCCTTACTATTTCCAATTTTATGATTGCTCATATCACTAAATATAATAAAAATTTTACCAGGACACACTCAGCATAGCTTGATTCCAAGTACACATATAATAATAAGTGAAATATGTAGTTTGTTTTACTGTACATTATCCCCAACACAGGATATTGTTGCAACTATATCTAAAAATAAAGATCTTCAGGACCTTAGAAATAGTAGAGGACATACGGTGCTTGTCTTGCATTCTGATCAAGTTTCTTAAATGTTATTATTAAACTTAAATAGTTTTATCACCAAAATTCCCACTTAATATTAAATTTGTGATGTTTAACTTCACTCAAGTCACATTTTTGTTTCTCCTTCTTCCATTTTTCTTTAAAATAGCCTTAAAATTCTGTTTTATATTAATTTACAGAACCTTTGTTTGAACTAATCCTCCAGTCCTGAATAATTTGTTATTATAAACACAGGTATTTATTTCAAACACCTCCAATAAGTCATAACTTCAATCACTTATCTTTTTATTAGATTGTCTATTTTGTCTTTCCCTCAGAAAAAAAGACCAAGATTTCGTATTCACTGTAGCTTCTTTTCTCTTATAAATGGTGTTTCCTCTTACACTCCATTCTGCAGAAGTCCCAGAAGCACTTACTAATGCTAAAAACCTCTCTTGGGTGACTCTGCGAATTTAAAATTGTGACCTTGAAGCTGTATTGATAGATCACTTTTTGTGTACTCTGATTCCATGACTATGTTGAATTCTAAAGAAGATCATCTTTTGTTTGCTCTGAGAGATTCGTTCATCTCAAGGGTCTCTGTTTCTCTTTTCTCGAGGGAAGCATTTCATGTCTATGCACACTCTGAGAACAGAATACAAGTAGAAACATATGGCCAATAATATGCTTATGGTGTATTCACATAGGAAAGAGTGGGGGAGGTCAGGAAGGACATATTAATCAACTAGCAACCCCTGCCAAATTATTTCATGATACAGAATGTGTGAGTCAGAGACCATGTACTAAATGAATTACACCTCTTAGAAATTCTAACTTTGGGGTTGGAGAAATAATACAGTGGGTAGGTTACTTACCTTGCATGCAGCTGACCAGTGTTCAATTCTAGTACCACATATGATGCTCCGGGTCCTCTAGGAATGTTCTCTTAGCACAGAGCCAGGACTAAGCCCTGAGCACTGCTGGGTGCAATCTGAAAAATACAAAAACTAAACAAACAAAAATTCTAACATTTTCCAGTTCAATTTCTGGTACTACCCAGGGTCACTTCTTAGTATAGAGCCAGAAATAGCCCCGAACACAGTTAGGTATGGCGAAATCTCAATCTACCCTCCTGCCCACGAAAAGAAAAAGAAAGAAAGAAAAATATATAGCACCTTTACCTGAGGGCTCAATTAATTTTAGATGATTATTTTTATACTGAAATATAATAATCCTCATAAATCACATTCTTGATTGATAAGGATTATATCATTAGCTACCACCAAGCAATTAGCACCAAATTAAATGATTTATTAGATTAGTTTAGTAGGGTGGAACCTAGGTCCTAAGGTCTCCTATATAAGGAGGAATGAATGCTGACTTGCAATATATTTTTATATGCTTAGCGATAGCACAGCGGGTAGGGCATTCGCCTTACAAGCGGCCAACATGGCCGACCCGAGTTCGATTCCTCCGCCCCTCTCGGAGAGCCCGGCAAGCTACCGAGAGTATTCGATATGCCAGACACAGTAACAACAAAGTCTCCAATGGAGACGTTACTGGGCCCGCTCGAGCAAATCGACGATCAACGGGAGGGCCTTTACCTTTACCTTTACAATAGAGAACATTCTGATCTCTTAACAATTCTGAATACATACTGGAAAAATATTTTAGTAAATAAAATTATCAGGCCCGGAACACATAAATGAAGTCAAAGGCATATAGGCAAAAGTAATTGGAGACCTCATTTTCCACACTAATGAAACAGGAAATTCAAAGCCTGAAATCTCAGGTTCAGACAAGAACATCTTCATCATCTCGGCTTTGGAGGTATAGATGGAAGATTTATCATCTGGATAAGTTGCTACATTGCTGACTCTTCCCTAGAATCACATTTAAGACATGAACTACATTATGGATTAAAGGCTCAGTGTAATACAACAAAATGACAATCATTCTGAAAACTAAGGTCCTACTGGTCACATTTGGCAGTGCTCCTGACCTGGAGGGCTCTGAAACCAATATAGATGCATAAAACTTAGGTAAATTAAGGAGGAACTAAAAGTCAATGAAAACAAGAAAGCAAGCAACTTTTATATTTGAGTGCACATGCATATCATATAAATGCTTTATCAGCCTTTTAGATTAAATGCTTGCTGTCAATTCCAGTAAAATGGTGCTCAATAATGAATCACAAGGTTTATTATTATCTTTATCTAGAGAAGTTAGGGAGTAGAGTCTGTTTAAGCATTATTTGACATAGATATTCAAATAAAGTGTTCAAGAATAGCTTACTGCTTGGCAGTATTTTGCTTTTGACTTTGCACTATTTTTGGCAGCTGTCTATAATCACAAATAATCCTAGACAGTAACTAAGATGTTGGCCGCGTGACATCTTATTGTCTCATTCCTACTTTGGACAAACTGGCAGGCTATCCAATGTAGCCTGCCCACAGGACAGAGTCTGGCAAACTCCCCTTGGCGTATCCAATATGCCAAATACCAGTAACAATGATGGATCTCATTCTCCTAACTCTGAAAGAGCCTTGAATATGGCACTTTTTAAAAAATCTCAGGGCTAGGACGAAGGAGACGTTACTGGGGCCTGCTCGAGGCAATCGATGAATAACGAATAATAGTAACGAAGATAATAATGCTTTTGATAAAGCAAATAAGAAAAGTCCTTTTCCTATTGAGAGTAAATTTTACTTGTAAACATATCTCTGGTCCAACTAAGTTTAGTGACATGAGGGAAGTGGCGTAAGTGACAATATCTGAATCACGTTTGTCTTAGAGTGCTAATATTTTGTCTACCCAACGTTAGAGGACAGGCAAAATGATATATCTTCACTGCAAATGGAACCCATTGGAGGCAAAGAAAATTATAAGAGTCTAAGAATAATAATGCATATTCAGAGCTTAGACACCTTTAAAACAATTGCTCCTTTGTTCAGTGTTTGGACAGAATTGTGAAGCACTCTGCTAATATCTTCCATTAGCAAAATGGAGTAGAAATTATCAAGAACTTGGCCCAAAATGTACGAGTTCATATCACAGAGGTGCTTACTAGGTCTGCTTTCAATTAAAGCCAACATATTTTTCATTTTTCCAAATGAAAAACTGGACCACAGAAAGTAAGTCTGTAGAAATGTAAAAGAGCTGTTGATTGCTTGAAATAAACAGAAATAGAAGCAAGCAGCTGGCAGGGAGGAATCAGAAAAGAGTTGATTCCATTTTGAAAAAAAATTTTTTTTCTGCCGATCTCTATTGCAATGACAAATACACAAGGAGAGAGGTTCAAAAACAAAGGCACAGGTAATTTCATAAATACTTCCTGAAAACTTGTTTTGGCCTTTGCAACCTTATTCTCTACTACTACCTTCAGTTTTTAATAGTAAAGTGTACTGTGTTAATATGCCCTGTAGGTGTAAAGACCACATAACTATCCAGGACTGTTGTGATCAAAGGTACTTAAATTTATGCAATATAGTGAGTATGTCCAAAAAACAACAAAATAAACAAGCATACAATCACAGGGACAACTAGCATCCAAAGTTTTATTCCTAGTAAAAAATTACATGTGAGTAAAATTTAAGGCTACATGGAAAAACTTTAGATAAAGAAAGTTGTCTCACCATCAAAACCAAGGATATTTAATGATGCATTCTCTTCTTCATACAAATAATATTTATTAGCACTTAGTTATGGAAGTTGTATCTGGTTTTGTCTCAATCTGTTTTTGCAAAATGTATGAGTGTATATTTTTGTGTATGTGTCTTCATGTACTTATGATATTCCCAATGACCAAGGTGTGTCTTTCAACTATTAGCTATGTATAAAAGAAAAATTATTATTGTCTAATTTAAATACAATAATAGAAAAGGGATTAAGTACATGGTCTTTCATTTAGCAGGCTTAGCTAGCCTATTTGTGCATCTAACATAATCTCTTAAAAATTACCAGAAGCAAAACACAGCAGATTGTAAATGGTTACTCATATTAACTTAGCTAAGTACTTGTAATCTGGCTAAGCATTATTTAACAAAACAAAATTGCATAACAGTATTATACCTTCAGAGTTTGTAAAACCCTTATGTAGCTAAATTATATTTAGCAATGAAAGCTAAAATAGAGAGTACTTAAATAGTAGGTACTTTTTAAATGTTTGCAGATATACTGTTTTTCCCAACTGGAAAACTTCATTTGCAATTAGACAAACTATATAATTTCCTCTTGTTTTATTTTATCTCTCTTAGTCTGAAACAGCTACAAAATACAGCTAGGGGAAGAGAAAAATCACTGTTCTGAAGATAAAGCACTTTCAAGTTGCAAAAAATGTGCTTTGGTAAGAGAAAAGACTTTTCTAGAATTCCAACATTTTGGCCTTAAATTTTAAGACCTAATTCTGAAAGACAGAGAAATATAACTTGTATTATAAAATACAAAGAAGAGAAAGAACTCAGTGTGATCGCCTTTCAGGCCAAAGATAATAAGAACTCATCCAGGTCAGTGATTCCTCAATTATTGTTACTGGACCAGAAGCATCAGCATCAGTTTGAAACTTACTGAATATTTAAGACCTATTGATTCAGAAACTCTGGATAGAATTCTATAAAATTTTATTTAAGAAATTCTGAGGTAAGGCCATGAGATATATAGTATGAGCTTAAGGCACTTGTCTTGCACGTAACAGACTCTAGTGAGATCCAAGAACTGTTTGGCCCACTGAGTATGGCCAGGAGTGATTCCTTAAACACAGAGCCAGAGTAAACCCTGAGCACTGATTTGTGTGGCCTAAAGACAAAAACAAAAACAAAAATGAAATTCTGAGGTGATTCCAATGCATCCTTCAGAACCAATAAAATATGCCAGGAATGATTTAGGCATTAGTGTTTGTAAACAAGTCACAGAACTTGTTCCATGTAGGGGTTTTAAAACTATAGATAGGAATAAAACCCTCAATATAAACCCTCTGAGAATACAGTAAGGATCCTTCTTTTCTGATTTATGCACGTTGCACAGGAAGATTATATACCATTTTTATATATCTTGTACAGTATGTAGTTGGGGCCTGACAGGAGCTCCAAGTTTGGGGTAATTCCCAGAAAATAGGCTCCTTCAAATTAAATCAGAAATGTTGAGAAGATTTGAAGTTGTGATAAGAATGACTCAGCGTCTAAGAATCTTAGTATTTAAATCTTTAGAATAATTCATAATTATTTCATCAACAGCCATGGATCCCATTCTTCTTTCTTTATGGAAGAAGGAAACCTAGCATTCTGCCTCTGTTCCTAAACATCTCACCTAGAGAATGAGATATAAAATATATTTCTCAAACTAAGTAATTTTGAACTGCTGCAAAATTTAAAATGGGACCTTAGACCTAACATGTTTTAATTTGTAAATAAATAATATGAGGTGAACTCTCAAATGAATCTCAGAACCAAGCAGCTTGCTTCATGGCTAGCTCCAGATCATGTGCCAGTCTGATCTCACCAGGGCATCTCAGATGGGAGAGGGTGTCCTTTCTCCGCCTGCACCAGATTAATCCTGGCAGCCCCAACCCTCCAAAAACCAACTGCCACCACCCTTAGAGCCAATCTTCACAGGCTCATCCTGGAGCCCCATGAAAGAAATAAATAAGCTGAAAAACTCAGGTATGCCGGACCAGTGACTGCAAACACCAAGCCTCAAGGGGTTGGGAGTGGGCCATGCCTTCCCATTTTTATGCATAATATGGTTTCCCAAACTTCTCAACAGTACAAAAACATTAGGCATATATCAGGGAGTTATTATTATAATACAGTTCCCATGCAACAGTGGTTTTCCAAAATGTAACCTGTTTTTGCATTAAAAATAAGATTTATCTGTAAGGGAATTATCAGGTACTTATCAGAAGTGATAGTGTAGCTTTGCATTTTATAGACAATATTTTTAACTTTAAACAATCTGTATATGCAGTTATTTTAATGATAACAGTAACATCCAATAATTATTAATTTATTACAAATATTATGCTAAGTAAATTTCATGCTATTTTATCTCTCTATATATCCATTTATGAAAAACAAATATAGTTATATGTATTTTGTAGATAAGAATATGGGTTATGTTACTTTATAAACCATAGAATTATGACTGAGAATTAACTCATTTCCAATTACATAGTATATGAAAGATATAAAGATGATGTATATCAAAACCCGGAACCCCATGCTATTCCAGAGTAAAAGTAATAAACACCTGAAAGTGAAAATAATATACTTAAATAATAAATAGCTGTTCTGCTTTATAGATGGCATGCATAAATATATGCAAATAAACATATGTTGGAAAAATAGCATAGAAATAAACAAATGTCCAGTGAATGTATAAATAATATGCAACTCATTGCAGTTTTTAATTTAGATGCTCTTTACTTAACAGCTTACTCTCAATAGAATCAACTTTCTCCTGAGTGTCTTTTTTGCCTTATTTATACTTTCACTTAGTAATTACTACCTCCTGATGTGTATATCTATTTGTAAATTCACTTAGTATTTGTCTTTTACACTCCTATAAAGATCTAGTGGTTTTGTAAACCACAGTTGTGACTTAGCACTTAGAATTCAGTGAAGAGGAAATAAAATTCTTATCAATGAACTATTTATAAATGAAAGAATAGTACTCCTGGAATATTTAATGATATATCTGTGAATTAATATTCACTTTCAGCTAACCCCTTACCTCTCCATTACCTGTACATTGAATACCTATAATACATCCTATAATCTTAGTGAGATTAGAGGAAAATTTTCTAAGTCCACTATACATTCAAGTCTGAATATTGCCCTAAACACATGCCCCAAACAAATTGTTGGAGTGAAGAGAAAGTAAAGTGGATAGGGCCTTACATGTGGCCAACCCTGGTTCTACCTCTGATATCTCTTTTGGTCCCCTGAGCACAAGCAGGAGTAATCCTTGAGCATTGCTGGTGTGACCACCCACCTCTCAAAAAAAGACTATATTGTTTTCTGACATTGTTGAAATTGATGAAGCACCACTGCCATGTAAGTTCACAAAATGCCTGTTGCATTTGTTTCTAGAGTAAGGTCAGAAGTTAAAGACTGAGAAGACGGAAAAGTTTAAAACATATGTAGGTTCAGGGAATAAAAACACCTGTCTTTCAAATAGCCATACTACCCTCTTGTGGAGAAGGTAATCTTGAACTACATTGGGTTACTGTCAAGTCATCTGGTGATCCCTCATACAACCTGTCCGTCATGGTTAACTCAGCAGGGCACAACAAGCTTCTACACAGGGAGTCAATCACAACAAAACCACAACTCAGAGCAAGAGCTCTACAATGAAGGGTTTTAGGACGGCAATATAACATTCTGCAATTCCCAGGATCCTTTTTTTATCTCTGCGGGCTAGAATAAGTTTGTGGTCTTATTTATTTTCATCTAGCAAAGACATCTTGTTGGCTCTAAGAATTTTAGAGAATATCTGCCAACCCCATGCCAATACTGGCTAGTTTTCAATGATGTGTACTGTCTTTATACTTTTTTATATAGTGCATTAAGCATCGTGCCACCAAAACACAACCTATGGGTACCTATATGTATATGCTAAAACCCCATCTATAATGCAGATTTCTGATTGTCTAACAGATGTACTGAGAATTATTTAAAGCTTTAGTGTGAAGAATAACAGTTATAGGTATAAAGAATACAAACTTTGCTCACTCAGCTACTCAGCTTACAGAAAACAGATTTTGATTTCAGAAGTACCTCTGCGCTCTCGCTCTCTTTCTCTCTCTTTCTCTTTCTCTCTCTCTCTTTCTCTCTCTCTTTCTCTCTCTCTCTCTCTCTCTCTCTCTCTCTCTTTCTACCCAATTCTTTTTTGTCACTGTAATATTTTAAATCTGTTTTATATTGATTGATAGGAAGTCAATTTTGGTTTTATTAATTTAAAAAATCATCTTAGAAGACGAGCCCTTGTTTAAAGTATGAATCTATTAAAATATTTAAAATTAAAATTTAAATCTCTAAAAATATATTTGAAAGTGGTACATATGTCAATCCTAAGAAATAGACATTACCTTGTACTTTCCAAGGTTGTATATATATAGGAAACCCCTAGTTTGCATTGTTTTACTCAATATTATAAAGGTATAAAAGGAAGTAAAATAAAAAGAATTTTTTCTATAACAGTTTTAGAAATAGCCCAGAGCCTTAGAGTAAAAGAATCAAAGGTGAATCATTACCCAACTTCTCAGTATCTTGTTTATCACATGGGGAAAAGAATAAAAGATATTTTCATAATAAAATGTTCCCCCTTGGTGCTAAACAAGTTAGCTATTGGTCTAAATGAATTTTAGAATCTTCTCCCTTTTGAAGTGCTTATTCCTTTCACAATGCTGAAAGGGTTTTGTATGACTATGGGAATCAGGAGTGAATTATGGAGTACTGACAGAGCCTGAGATAAAGAGAAAGAAAAGTGGAATTATGACAATAGCATTTTTAAAATATGGTTCCAAATTATGGAAGAAATATTTTCTATAAACTATATAGCCACATTATCCAAAGCAACATTATCAATTTCCTATGATAATTTCTTTTTCACTTTAAAATGTTACTTTATGTAGTAAAGAAAAAAAGGAACATCTTTTCAAATTCATTTAAGTAATACAATCAGAAGTGGCAAGTGGGCATTATCAATTAACATTATATGTGAAGTAGCTTTGATAGATACCCTATTATTTTATATAATACAATAATAGTTTGGAGTGTGGCTTAGTTGTGGAGCTTTTCTATCCGGGATATTCCTGTGTAATAACATATTTCATAATCACCAAAGGTAGACAACTAAGACTTCTTGGCTCTAGAAAAAAACTACATTCCTAGAGTAATATCTGATCCTATCAGAAAGACAATAAGCTCAGTTTAACATTTAAATATGGTTCCAAATTATAGAGGAAATATTTTTTATAAAATGCAAAGCTACACTATCACTTCTGATAAGTACCTGATAATTCTCTTACAGATAAATCTTATTTTTAATGCACAAACAGGTTACATTTTGGAAAACCACTGTTGCATGGGAACTGTATTATAATAATAACTTCCTGATATATGCCTAACGTTTTTGTACTGTTGAGAAGTTTGGGAAACCGTATTATGCATACAAATGTGCTACAGATCATTAAAGATCAAGCACTTTCAAGCTGCAAAAAGGCTGAAACAAAATCTAAATATACTAACATAATTTTATTCAGAATATAAATTGTGAAGAGAAGTAAAATAATAATCTTGGGGCCAGTATGACAGTATAGCTAGTAGACTGTTTCCTTTCACAGGACCACTTCAGGTTTGGTCTCCCAAACTTCAAATACTGACCCTGGCCCTGTGTGATACCTGAACTATAAGCCAGGAATAAGCCCTTATCACCACAAGTGTGACCCCCCCCCAAAAATAAACAAACCAAAACATATAATAATAATAATTGAGTCATTATAACATGCTATTCAAAACTCCAGCTTGCATTAAAATATTTTTAAATAATATATACTTTATTTTAAACAGCATTTTTGTAATAATTTACCAACATTTTCCAGAAAGCAGTATGCTTTAAGGAAGTATTGACATAAATATTTGTACCAAGCTTAAGGAGGTCAGAAAGTACGGACGGTAAGATGTTTACCGTGATCTTGTCAAACCCAATTTGATGCCTGGAACAATATGATCACTTGATTACAGAACCTGGAGTAATTCCCGAACACCACTGGAAGTGCCCAAACTTTTCTTTAAAAAGGGAAGAAAATGTGCTTGCTTTTTAAGCCTGTGATCTCCCTTCAACATGTATTTCTCTTGCTTGTTTTTAAGTTTCTTTTTTTGTCATCTCACATATTCCTGTATGTTTCAATTAAAAAATTACCTTGCTTCATGCAAACATAAGAAAGAAAATGTATGAACAATAAAATTTTTAAAAATGCTTGTCAGACCAAGTTTTATGACATACCCAGTGATTCTTAGTGCTTCACTCTGTGGTCAGGGATTACTCCTGGAGGGGTTCAGGGAACCATGTGGGATGCCAGGGATCAAACCTCTCTCAGTCACAGGTAAGGCAAACGTTCTGCACACAGGACTATTGCTATGGTCCACTATTGAAATAATTTTCTGTTATATATTTTTTTCATTTAAAAGAATAATTTCATAGATGAAGTTTTGTACCAAAGCAATATTTCAAGTTTATAGATACACTGAAATTTTTTACTTAGAAGATATAATCATTAATTTAAAATGACTGGGGTAGACATTGAAATAGACAACTCCTTCTGCAGTAAGTATTCTAAATTTTAAGATATCAAAATTGTCCTAGTTATCAAATTCTATTTATAAGTAATTTACTAGCATTAGTTTATTGTTATTGATGATAATTGTTGTTACTTATTCTTAGTAAGAGACAGTCTTTTATACAGAGTTTATTATACTTAAAAATATCATTAGGAGGACCTAATGTTAGAGAATTCTAATGTCCTAACTAAAATAAAATCAAACACTGCCAAATGAAATTCATGTTAAACAGGCCAAATGACTGCAGCTCTGGATATAGTTACCTCTCTTTTTAAAATAACTTCTCAACATTATAGGCTGGAGTGATAGCACAGCAGTTAGGGCATTTGCCTTGCACGTGTTCAACTGTTCTGTCCGTCTCAGCACCCCGGCAAGCGACTGAGAGTATCCCAGCCACACAGCATTACTGGCAAGCTCCCCATGGTATATTTTATATGCCAAAAACAGTAATACATCCCACAATGGAGACGTTAGTGGTGCCTGCTCAAGCAAATTGCTGAACGGGAAGACAGTGCTACAGTCCAGTGCTACAGTGCTCAACAGTAAATTCCACCATACTCTTGATTCTAGATTCCAAATTTTCTCCAATCAACAAAGATTTCATTGATTTCCAGACGCATAACAACAAATTGGCATTACTATCAATCTGTTCTAACCATCGAGTAGGCAGAGATGGGTTCGATTTCTCTGCCCCTCTTGGAGAGCCCAGCAAGCTACGGAGAGTAAGTATCTCGCCCTCATAGCAAAGCCTGGCAAACTACCTGTGACCTATTCGATATGCTAAACACAGTACAACAAGTTTCACAATGGAGATGTTTTTGGTGCCCTCTCAAGCAAACAGATGAACAATGGGAGGACAGTACTACAGTGCTACAGTGGTAGCTTTGAAAAAGACTCAACATTTACTTTACTCCCTTGTGTCTGCCTCCCTCTGATATGCAGGTAAGTTCAAATGAAATAAGTATTCTTTTGTATGAAATTCTACACTTGCATTTTATTTATTTATTTTTATTCTGGGATTCAGTAACTTCTTTCTTTATGTAATCTAGTATTTCTATATATTTGCAATGGAAGCATCTCATTCAAACCAAACCATTTAAAAAATAGGATGAAAACATGTGGTCATGATATGTGCAAATTAACAAGAAAAAACAGGTGCTGTCTCAAACAGTGGGTATTTTTAATTTATTATAAACAGGAGAATATAACTAGAACTTGTGAATTACAATTATATAACACTGTAAGAAAGATATTTGGGTCTGGAAAGATAGTACAGTGGGTAGGACTCTTGCCCTATTAGAAACCAATTCAGGTTAAATTTTAGGTACCCCATATTGGCCATTGGACTGGAGCAATAGCACAGCGGGTAGGGAGTTTGCCTTGCAAGTACCCAATATGGCCTACCCAAGTTTGATTTCTCCACCCCTCTCAGAGAGCCTGAGAAGCTAACTAGAGTACCTTGACCACACGGCAAAGCCTGGCAAGCTACTCATGACATATTCGATATGCCAAATAAAAGGTAAAGGCCCTCCCATTGTTCATCGATTTGCTCGAGCGGGCCCAGTAACGTCTCCATTGGAGACTTTCTTGTTACTGTGTCTGGCTTATCGAATACATCATGGGGAGCTTGCCAGGCTCTGCTGTGCGGGCGAGATACTCTCGGTAGCTTGCCGGTCTCTCCGAGAGGGGCGGAGGATTCGAACTCAGGTCGGCCATGCTGGCTGGGTGCAAGGCAAACGCCCTACCGCTGTGCTATCGCTCCAAATACAGTAACAGAAGTCTCACAATGGAGATGTTACTGGGTCTGCTCGAGAGACTCGATGAAAAACGGGAGGACAGTGATATTGATCACTGAGCATATCAGGAGTCATTACTGAGCATAGAGCTAGAATTAAACCCTTAGCAGCCAGGTGTGCCTCCTCTGCCACCGCCCCACCCCCCAAAAAAATATAATAGAAAGAAAGAATAAAAGAGAGCATGAAGGCAAAGGGAGGAGAATGAAAAGGATAGGATGGAAGGGAAGGGAAGGGAAGGGAAGGGAAGGGAAGGGAAGGGAAGGGAAGGGAAGGGAAGGGAAGGGAAGGGAAGGGAAGGGAAGGGAAGGGAAGGGAAGGGAAGGGAAGGGAAGGGAAGGGAGGAGATGGATGGAGAGCAGGGGAAATGAAGGAAGGGAGGGGAAGAAAGGGGAGGGAGAGGAAGAGAAGGGAAGGGAAGGCAAGAGAAGGAAAGGCAGGGGAAGAGACAGAAGGAGGGAAAGAAGGAAGGAAGAACAAGGAAGAAAAAAGGAAGAAAGGAAGAAAGAAAGAAAGAAAGAAAGAGAAAGAAAGAGGAAGAAAGAAAGAGAGGAAGAAAGAAAGAGAAATTAAAAGAATTAACTGTATTAGTAGGCCTACTTTCAATGGTATAGTGAATATACTGTGACTAAATCTTGCCTTATGAGTACTGAATAAAGAGACTAAGACTAAAATAACTTGGGGATTTTGTATATTCATTTTACATTATAGTAGAGAAAACAGACTAAATGCAATGCCTTTAACAAACTTGCTATAGGCCTGAGAATAAATTTTATAAAATGTTGATGTACAAGAAAGTAGATTATAAGGCAAAATACAACTTGTTTTATCTGAGAAGCATAATTCATGTGTAAACGCACATTGACATGAATCTAAAGAGACAAAAACATGAAAACATAAAGCAAAAGAAGCATTATCCAAATATAGTTAGAAATAAAATTTATAGCATAAAAATTTAAGCTGTTATTAAAAAGAAACCAGAATTATTTTTGAAATGCAGAAGAAAACATGATATAAATGACAAGAGAAATCTTAATAGAGATAAAAAATATCATCTTATGTTTCATTTTAATGATCAGATTAGGAATCAGAACTGGCACAACTGAAAGGGTGCTAGCTTTATTCATGAGTGAGCAAGGGTTTGATCTCTGGCATCCTATATGGTCCCTCCAGGAGTGAGCCTTGAGTACAGAGGCAAGAGTAATCCTTGAGCACAGCTGTGTTGTTGGCCAAAAAACAAACACAAAAATAATAACAAAATAAAATGATTGGATTCAATGAAAGAAAAAAAAAAGAACAGTAACCACATCTTATGTAGAAACATCCCTGAACTAAAAGAGCTGATACAGTTCCAAAACTAGTTGAAATTGATGCACATGTAGTTACATTCATATGATAAATACAAGCCTCAAATTTATTTTCTTTAAATTCCTTTCTTTTCTCTTTTTTGCTTGTTTGTTGTGCAACAATTGGTGGTGGTGCTCAGGGCTTACTCCAGGCTCTCATCTCAGATATCATTCCTGAAAGAGCTCAGGGACCACATGGGGTTCTGTGTATCAAGTCTAGGTAGGTCACAGGCAAGGTAAGTGTCCTGACTGTACTATCTCCCCGGTCCCAATGCCTCAAATGTCTTTAGATACATGAAAATGTTGTCCAAAATAAGATGATTTTAGAATTCCCTTTAACAGACTTATCAGCAAATAGTAACAAAGGAAGAGAAAAGGTACCAAGGGGGACTCAGAGATGTTGTTCAGCTGTAGAGCACTTGCCTTGCCTGTGTGAGACCGAGGGCCTAATAGACAGAAAGGGGCGGGCAGTGGAGGTGGGTTGTTTGCGAAGAAGAAAATTCAGTGTTACAAGAATTTTAGATGTTGCCATACTTCATGTATGAAGTGCCAGAAAGATATTTTAATGGGTTGAACACATGGAGGTATTCTGGGTTCACTTCCTGGCACTGCTTTATCCCCGGGTTCCCTCCACCCCACACACTCTGCAACAGAACAGGGAGTGTCCCTGAAATAAACAAAGTACTAAGAATTAGAAGAAAAGCGTGAAATAAGAACTAGTTAATTTATGCTGGAGTTAAACATGTATAACTATCTTAAAATATGCTTACTTCATAATGAAGAAGCAAAGCACAATTTAGAGCAGCAAATTGGTGTAGTGACGGTGATAGTATAAAATACCTAGCAAATAGACTTAAATCCAATTAACATAGCATCCAAGATTGAATTCAAGATCCAATCATATTCTTAAAAATCAAAGAATCATAATGCAAAAATCATGTCAGAAACATTGACTTATCTTTTATTAATAAAATGCATTACATGTTATGGGAAGAGAGGATGTAGAAAATTAAGTGTTGATGAATCTCTGATTAAATGTGAAACATTAAAGATATATTCACTTTATTCTGACACTTACTAAATCACACAGATTGGTTATTAAAATTTAAGAGCAACTTCAGATTCTAAGAAGCAAAAATACATTGAGCATACTAACAAAAATAAAATAAAACAAAAATTAATAGTAAAATTTACAATAATAAAATTTTAGTTTACTAAATGTATATAAAGAACTCTCATAAAGTATGTAGTAAAAATTATATATAATTATTATAATAATAAAACTTGTACTAATAATGAGTAATACTATAGCTATTGGGAAAATTGACATAAACAACACTAAAAGCAAAATATTTGAAATGATGCTTATTTAATGAGAGTTCTATTCTACATGTCTATCTCCTCACATTCCATTAAAATGATCAAATGATGGAAAATGTGGAAGACAAAAAAATAAAAGTGATTAAAATAATGATTCCAAGAAATTCTCTTGAAAAATTTGAATGTAGGTAGTGGCACCAGTTTAAAACATTATAAAAAACAAAAAGAGTGAAAAATGATTCCTTCAGAGAAGAAAGCAATTCTTCTGGTTGTTTTTTGATTATGGAGAAATACTTGAAGTGTGCGTAAATGACTACTTAAAACCTAATGAATCTAGTTTCTTCTTTCCAAATCTTGTTTTTCCTTAAACACGCACACACACACACACACACAAACACACAAACACACACACACCTTTTTCATTCTGCAGAAGCATGTGTTGTCTCCTGCATACATTTTATTTATGATATGTGGAATATCACTGTCCACCCGTTGTTCATTGATTTGCTCAAGTAAGCCCAGTAACATCTCCATTGTGAGACTTTTTGTTATTGTGTTTGGCATATCAAATACGTCGCAGGTAGCTTGCCAGGCTTTGCCGTGAGGACGAGATACTCTCGGTAGCTTGCCGGGCTCTCTGAGAGGGGTGGAGGAATCGAACCGGGCTAAATGTCGGCTGCATGCAAGGCAAACACCCCACCACTGGGTTATGGATCCAGCCCTTTGTGGAATATATAACTCATAAGATGTATTTATCATGAAATACCTGATAATGAATACAAATTTTTATCTCTGAAATGAACACCTCACAAAGAATACATAACCTAGTCAGAATATCATTCAAATTTGAAAGAGCAATACACAATTTCACAGATAAAGAACAAATCAAGAACTTCACAGACACAAAAGCATTGCTAAAAGAAAAACTAAATAAACTACTTTAGGTAAGACAAGCCCCACAAGTACTTCAAACTCGTACATAAGGATGGCACAAATTCCATTCACAACAATCTTTCTCAATGTCTGTGGACTAAATGCACCAATCAAGAGGAAAAGAGCAACAGGATGTATTAGAGAATTGAACCCAACGTTCTTCTGCCTGCGAGAAATACATTTGAATGATCAAAGCAAACAAAGGCTCAAAGTCAGAGGCTGGAAAACTATTCTCCAAACCAAATTTACTTCAGTCTGAATGAAAATGACAAGTAACGATAAATTATGGAGGATAATTTTGAACCAGAGATGTGAGTACGAATATCTGAGCATTAATCTGAGTAAAAGCAAAAAAATAAAATTTAATTTAAACTCAGTATTGTACCACAATAGATATTAGGAAACCATTATTAAACGCTAATGTTTTTAGTGCGATGAAGGATCAGTATAATAAGGGGAAAAGAGTATAATATTAAAATACTTCTTTACATAAAAATGCTTAGGCATCCATCACTTTGTAAAAATCTTAAAAAATTTAAATAAAATACAAGCTCTGAAAGTATTTTTAAGTATGGACAACAAAGAATACAAATTCTAAAATTATAAAATGTACTGAATAATCACTTTAGCCAAATAAACATTACAGCAGAAAATACATGCAAGTATTTCCCTATAATTACATGAATTAAATTTAAAAGGACCTTAAAATAATATTAAATTGCAAAGAGCTGAAAGCTTTCTCCTTAAGATTACAACAAAACCACAATGTCTACTGTCATCTAATTCAACAGTTTTGGAAATCCTATCTATAGCAATCAGCAAGAAAAAGAAATAAAGGAGATTAAACTCCATTTGCAAATGACATTATATATATGTATGTATATATAACTATAAGTCAATTAAAAAAAACTTTTGGAACTATAAACCAATATAATAAAGAAGAAGGCTACAAAATCAATGCACAAAATACAGATATCTACTCCGACTACAATTATTACAATTATTCAACATAGTACTAGTATGCCAAGTCTTTTCAATTGGGCAAATAAAAGCAAAAATGGTATTTAATTTAGATGAAAAGACTAAACATAATATTTGGAGACTATTGAATGATTTTATAGAAATCTTAAAAATGGCATTAAACAAAAATTAAACAAAAATGGAATACAATAAAACAAAATCATAAAGTGACAGGCTACAGACCTGACATAAAAAGCTGTTGCATTTCTGTGTTCAAAAACTGAACTATACAGGAAAGAAATTTTCTAAAATCCCATTTATATTTGATCAAACTAGGCGTCAATTTAACTAAGGTGATGAACTGCACGGATGTATTTTGAAAACTATTAACTACCATTAAACTAGCAGAAACTAGTAATAGAAAATATCCCATGTTTGTGGATTACACAATGAAGTGTAAAAGTGCCGCATGTTTAACGGGTAGAAGAATTAGCATTGAGAAACCTTCTTCCCTTATTATTATACTGATTCAGCACAATTCTTACAAAAATGTCTAACAGCATTTTCAAGAGAACACTTAAACTACTATTAAAATTTGTAAGAACTACTGTTGCACTGTCCAGTAGCACTGTCCTCCTGTTTGTTCATCGATTTGCTCGAATGGGCCCAGTCAGTAATGTCTCTATTGTTGAGACTTGTTGTTGCTGTGTTTGGCATATCTAATACGTCACAGATAGCTTGTCAAGCTTTGCTGTGCAGGAGAGATACTCTTGGTAGATTGCAGGGCTCTCCAAGAGAGGCTCAGGAATCGAACCTGGGTCAGCTGGGCCTGCTGCATGCAAGGCAAACACAGTGCTATCTCTCTAGCAGTAGAAACTACATTGTAGGAACTACATTTTCCTACAAACTTCCCATCCCATATTTAAAGAAATCCTGTGTGTGTGTGGTGGGGAACAGAAGACGCTCCCTGACTTTAAACTATATAATAAGATTATAGTACCATATCAGTAAATAACTAGAATAAAAGCAGAAACTCCAATAAACTAGGACACTCAAAGACACGCTTTTCCATATTTCACAGACACTAAATTTATGACAAATGAAACAAAAATATAAAATGGAGAAAGAAACTCTTTTTTAAAAAGTAGCTCTGGGAAAATTGGATAACTATATGTAAAATAATAAAATTTTACATATAGTGAAGTATATGTAATATAGAGAACTATAGTGAAATAATAGCTCATTATTATTTCACATATGCACAAAGACTCTCAGAGATTTAATTAGAGCTCATTCCATACTTAGATCACATAGGCAAAAGCTCTTAAATCTCAATTATATCTTCAGTGCTTCAAGTCCATAGCAAAGGAAAAAAAATCAACAAATAGGATTAAAACAAACTAAAAATGTTCTGTGATATTCACTAAAAGTTTATAAAACCTAATAGTTTTTTATGTCAGTTATGTAGTCTGACATTTTATAATTTTGGTTTATTGTGTTCCATAGTTTTTGTTTGATGTCATTTTTAAGGTTTCTATGAAATTATTATGTACTCTCCAAACACTATTGTTCATTTTTTAATCTAATTTAAATGCAATTTTTTTATTTGCTTAATGTTCACTAAAAGAAAAGAACTTGCCACTGACTGGGAGACAATATTCACACACCAAGTATCTGACAAGAGGTTAATATCAAACTATATGAAACATTCTAAAACATTCACAAAATTCACAATAATAAAATAAATGTCCTAAACAAAAAAATGGAAAGTATATATGAACAGAATTTTCTAATAAAAATATCCATATGGTCAACTGGCAAATAAAAAAATAATTTACTACTGATTGATTTCCAGGAGAAATTCAATCAAAATAACAAAGATATATCACCTCACATACGTGAAAATAAGCCATATAAGAATAAAAGAGGAATACTATAAATACCAAGAATTGGCAGGTATGGGCTGAAAACAAAATTCCTCATTCACTATTACTGGTCATGTAAACTAGTATGAGAATAATCACAATCACAATCATCCTGTTGTTCGTCGATTTCCTCGAGCAGGCACCAGTAACGTCTCCTTCCTAGCCCTGAGATTTTAAAAGAGCCATTTCAATGCTCTTTCAGGATTAGGAGAATAATATAATTTTTTTGAATTACAAATATAAAAATACAATGACCATATATCCAGAAATTGCAGTACTTGGTATTTATCTTTAAAACATTAAAACATGAGTTTGAAAAGATGTATATATTTAATTGGGCTGGAGCGATAGCACAGTGGGTAGGGCATTTGCCTTGCACGCAGCCAACATGGCCAACCCAAATTCGATTCCTCCACCCCTCTCAGAGAGCCCAGCAAGCTACCCAGAGTATCTTGCCCATACTGCAAAGCCTGGCAAGCTCATGATGTATTCAATATGCCAAACACAGTAACAACAAGTCTCACAATGGACACGTTACTGGGCCCACTGGAGGAAATCTATGAACAATGGGAGGACAGTGGCAGTGACAGTATATATTTAATTTCAACCCTATTTATAGTAAGCAAGATCATGGAAAACCCAATTGCTCAATGTTAGAGGAGTGGATAAAGAAGTATTATATATATATATAATATATAGTGTTACTATGGTTTAAAATATGATAAAAGTGATATCTTGCTTCCTGTTACAGCACAGCACGTCTGAAACTTGATGGTGTAAGGCTCAATGAAATAAATTGGAAGTAAGAAATGCCATTAATTATCTCATTCATAGATAATATATAAGGAAACAAAACAAGAGAATAGACAATGTCTAATGAAACAAATCCAGACTGATACAATACTATCACACAGTCTGTGTTCTAAAATAAAGTAAGATATATTAATATTTTTAACTAGGAGGAAAAACATTAAATACTATGATTAATAATAAATTATGTGGAATGGAGAGATAGCTCATTGAGCTGAGTACCTGTTTTGCCTGGGTTCAATCCTTTAATGACCTCGAGAAGAAATGTCTAACCACAAAACTGAGAGCAGTACCAAAACAAAAATAAATAAAAATAAAACACAAAGTTAGAGATTGGAAAGATGAACAGGCATTAAAACATTTTTCTTGCAAGCAGAACCAGGACTAGCATCTGAGCATTAGCAGGTAATGCCCCCAAACTTCAAAAACGGATTATTAATCTTGTTTAAAAGTATATAATTTCTACATAATTTTAGATAATATGTGGTGTAAGAATTAATGCCATTTATGGGCAGAAGGTAAGCTACAGGGATTAAGATGCTTACTTTACATGTGACTGATCCTCTTTCGATCCCTAGCAATATATATAGTATCCCATCATACCCAGATGTGCTCTCCTAACAAAACTATATATTTTTATGTATATGCCATATATACCTTATATATAGTACATATTCCATAAACTATGTTCATATGTGTATTATGTATATAAACTTTTATATATAAACAGATATGTTAATTATGAATATGTATATTCACATATACAATATAGAGTATGATTCATATATTATATATATGCACACACATATATTGGCTAAGGCAACATAACGTGAGAACTTCTACAGAGCTGATCTTCCAGGGTAGAGGTAGGGTGCAGAAAAACTGTGATAGTGACCAAAAGAGGTAGACTGGTGTACAGTGTTGTGGGTGTTGGAACATTTTATGTCTGAAACTCTATCATTAACAATATTGTAAATATGATATTTCAAGTAAAAAATTTAAAAAAAGTTCAAAATAACAAAACAAAGGAACATCCATAATTTTTTTTTAAACCAAAACCCCTTCAGCTTATGAAGTAGAGAGAGAGCTCACATAGCCAAACATTGGTTTAGCTGGTGCAAGCTTCTGGGTAAAATTTTCAGTCTGCCTTAGCTTCCCTCCCCACTCCCCAAACACCCCCCCCCCCCCCGGGTGCGAGAGTGCCACCACTGTGGCCATGGTAGCTTATGGACTCTGTTGGTGTAGCCCCACCCAGAAAATTTCTGCTTCAGTTATCTGAGGAGTTTTGTGAATTGTTCCTTCAATTAAAAATTTATGTAATTGATGGTTGACAACTACCTACATGAACCATTTTTAAGTGAATTTCCATCAATCATTACAGAATTTATCAATAAAATGATTGGAAAAGTGAGCAAATTGAAACTGTGCAACAGAGCTTAAAATAATAATTTTCTAACTGCTTAAAAGTGAAACAGGGAAATATGTTAAAATATATATATATATATAGTGTAAGAAAAACTACTGGGACCCAACTGTGGGTAAGGCACTTGCTATGCATCTGGCCAACCAGGGTTGAAGCTCTGCCCCCCAATATTGTCCCCCAAACACCACCAGAATCAATCTCTGAACACAGTGCCAGGAGTAAGTTTTGAACATTAGTTGGTGTGGCCTTCCTCAACCCCCAACAAACACATAAAAAATTACTATATAATCAAATGTCTTACTTCTATTAGAAATTTTATTTTATCTATCTGTCTATCTATAATTTGGGGTCTAAACCTGGAAGTGCTCGAGGCTGACTCCTAGTTCTGTCCATAGGGATCTTTCCTGGTGGATGCTAGAAAGCAAACCAGGTCAGACATGTGCAAGGCAAGCTCTCTATCCACTGTAATATCTTCCAACACCAGGAATTTTTTTTTAATATATGGGCTATTTTTACTGATTTCATCTTATAACTAACTGTAGCACTGTAGCACTGTCCTCCCATTGTTCATTGATTTACTCATGTAGGCCCAGTAACGTCTCCATTGTAAGACTTGTTTTTACTATTTTTGGCATATTGAATACATCACGGGTAACTTGGCAGGTTTTGCCGTGCGGGCGAGATATTCTAGGTAGCTTGCCGGGCTCTCCGAGAGGGGCTCTTCAGATCACATAAATCTTTCGCCTTATAAAAAAAATATTTAAAATGACTATGTTTGGAAGCCTGCCTCAGGTGCTAGGAAAGAAGGCAGCTGGGATAGAGAAGGGATCACTAAGTCAATGATGGCTGGAGGAGTTGCTCAAGATGGGGGGTGTTTGCTGAAAGTAGATCAAGGAACAAACATAATGGCCTCTCAATAACTGTATTGCAAACCATAATGCCACAAAATAAATAGAGAGAATAAGCAGGAAATTGTCTACCATAGAGGCAGAGGGTGGGATGGGGATGTTGGGAGGGATACTGGGTACATTGGTGGTGCAAAATGTACACTGGTGGAGGGATGGGTGTTCAATCATTGTTTGAAACTCAATCATGAAAGCTTTGTAACTGTATATCACAGTGACTAAATTTAAAAAAAAATGTTTATATAGAGATGGATAAGCATCTATGCTCACATAAATTTACATGACATTTATTTCAGTTATTATGCATATCAATACAAATTAGTCAAGTAAAATCAACAAACCAATTTTTTCTTTAAAACTATTCATATGACTGAATAATAATCGATGGTTTGAAATAAGTATTGTAATTTATTGCCTTTATTAGACCATATACATCACCCTCATATTTATCCAGAACAAATCCAAAGGATATTTATAACTTCAACTATGTTATGTATTTTGCAACTATGTTATGTTTTTTGCCTTTACACAAATACACACACACACACTCTCTCTCTCCTCTCTTTCTCTCGCTTTCTTTCTCTCATACACACACACACCCCTTGCGAAAAACCTTAACAGATACACATGACTCTTATACCTCATTACAAGTAGTTAATCAGTAATGAATATACTGATAATATCTTTGCTAGCCGAAGTGCTGATGATCAACATGGCATACTTTCTTGCCTCTAGCTGTTTTGCTCCCCTCTCCCTCAGGCAACCTCCACTAGATAATGTGTGCCAACTAGCTTCAAGAGTTCTCTGACACTAACAACTGAATACATACATATATATGTATATATATATGTTACATACATATATATGTATATATGTATTTTCTGTCATCAACAAATTATATATATATGTATATACATATATACACACTTATATCACTTATATGTACACATGTATGTTAAATATGAGCTAATATTCTGACTCCTAAAGAAGAAGAGAATTCATAGGTCTGTTCAAATACAGTATTAGAATTCCTCACATACCAAGACCATACTCCAGTCACTTCACGTATTTCTGCCACATTTGCTCTTTCTGAAAATGCTCCCTAGTCGTGAGCCCACCTCTTTAGACAAGTAGAAGTAATAAGAAAACATGCTTTTGAGGTGCATTTCCCAATGGGACTAGGTATGAAAAATTCTTCTCTTATTTTCATCTCAATTTTAAAGTGATCATTTTATTATTATTATCATTTAGCTTAAACTTATAGATAAGCCATGAGGACTGATACAGTAAAACTGACTTAAAACAACATTTTATGCCATTCTTGAGATTTATTTTTCACTCAACAGAGGAAAAAATGGCCCATTAAAATCATTTGTACATAGCCTGATTTCCTATACTCATTTTCTCTTCTATAATAGAAAGCTGACTTATATAATAAAAATCATTAATGTGAATATAACTTATTAATAAATCAGCTTTATTTAAGGCATACGTGGTGGAGACTACAGGGTACAGATGGTCATTTTTTCTTTTTACTGCTAAATAAGTGAATAACATGCAATTAACTTCATTTTTGATATCTTAATTTGGCCTAATGGTCAGATTTAAAAAATCACAGATCATCTCTTTATTTTTCTCAAGTAGGCATTCTTATTTCACTTAGATATAAATACTTCAGAGAGTGTCAGAAGATGAGGTAATAAAGAGATAGTACAGCGGAAAGGGTATTTGCCTTGCATGCGGCTGACCCGGGTTCGACCTCAGGCATCCCATATGGTCCCTGAGCACCACCAGAAGTGATTCCTAAGTGCAGATCCAAGAGTAACCCCTGAACATCTCTGGATGTCACCACCCAGAAAAAAAAAGATGAGATATAATATACTCTTGTCAATATTTTTACTACATTTCTATCTCTTTAGGAATACTAAATAAATGTTCTTAGAGTTGTAAAGCATAGAAAAGACTGATTTAAATTATCTTTCACATAGTCGCATCTAGTAAATAGACTGATATATTAAAATTTCAAGCCATGGCATATATAGTCAATTGTAAAATACGTTTATTTGATCGTATGAAATTTTGAAAAATTGGGCTAGAGGGAAAGCACAGCAGGTAGGGCATTTGCCTTGCACGCGGCCAACCCGGATTTGTTTCCTCAGTCCTTCTCGGAGAGCCTGGCAAACTCCCACATGGCAGAGGCAGGCAAATTCCCCATGGTGTATTTGATATGCCAAAAACAGTAACAACAAGTCTCACAATGGAGACATTACTGGTGCCCACTCGAGCAAATTGATGAGCAACTGAAGGACAGTGCTACAGTGCGACAATAAATTTTATTTTTGTGTGTGTGTTTACTGGAGTATTACATAAAGTAATATGTTATTATGGTGAATTTTTTAATTTTTAAGATTGTCAAGATTATCAAGAGCAAGGAAATTGATAATCAATGGAATCTAAGTAGACATGATAACTCAATGTAATATAGTAATACAGTTGGAGTTCTGTAAATGAAAACATTTAGGGCTGTTATAGTAATTTGAAGAAATATGAACTTTGTTTAATAATTCTGTGTATACAGATTAGCTTATTATTATCAAATGCAATATTATTTTATAAATTATACTGTACTAAATATATTATTTACAGGAGAAGTTAATAGTAAAGGAAACTGAATATAAACATGTAGTAGGACTCTGTTGTATTTTGCAAACTTTCCAGTAAAAATAAGTACATTCTAATGTAAAAATTAATTTAGTGTAGGGGCCAGAGCCATAGTACAGCGGGTAATGCATTTGCCTTGCACACAGCTGACCTGGTTTGATCCCCGGCTTTACATATGGTTCCCCAAGCACCGCCAGGAGTAATTCCTGAGTGCAAAGCCAGGAGTAACCACTGAGCATGGGTGGGTGTGACCCAAAAAGAAAAAAAATTAATTTAATGTAAATTCTTAGAATTTTGGTTATAGTCACTGTCATTGTCACTGTCCTCCCGTTGTTCATTGATTTGCTCGAACGGGCCCAGTAACATTGTGAGACTTGTTGTTACTGTGTTTGGCATACCGAATGTGTCACGAGTAGCTTGCCAGGCTATGCTGTGCGGGTGAGATACTCTCGGTAGCTTGCTGGGCTCTCTGAGAGGGGCGGGAGAATCAAACGGGGGGGGGGGGGGGAGGGGAAATCGAACTCAGGTCACCCGGGTCAGCCACGTTCAAGGCAAATGCCTTACTTATAGTATATCATCTAATTCTTTGATGTGAACATAAATTACTAACATTAAAATTCAAATTTCTTGATAAAATTTCTAAAAAGTTCTTAGGGTCAAGAAAGATAGCTTGATAGGTTGGTGTTGGGTATGCAAGACTACGTAACCACATCCAGAATCAATAGCTTTATAAAAATTGAAAAATATATCATAGATTTAGGAACTAACCCAATTTTATCCAATCAAGAGTTTATCTATAATTAGAACTATACTATTAAGTCACAAAGTAAGTCATAAATATTGTTAATCTAAATATAATAAAGTTATACATTTTCTGGTATATGTAACATAAAGTATTGTTAACTTATTTGTCAATGGTTAAGAGACCCAGGCTAATTCATGAAAATGTACTTGAAGACAGAATTGAAAAAAATGGTTTTTTTGTCTTACACTTTAACAAGTCATCAACTGATTGTATTCTTTATTAACTGGAAAATTTCACATAATTATGCTAGCTTTTAAGTATCTAAGAGCTTTCCATTACCTCTGAATTTGACTGAATATATTTCCCAGTCCTTGCAACAATATCATACTTGCTCATTTTCTCCTTAACCCATTTTAAAACATTTACTTTTATGCTTTATGCATCACATGCAGCGATGTTCAGGGATTACTCCTGGCTCTGCACTCAGGAATTACTGCTGGCAGTGCTTGGGGGACCATATAGGATGCTGGGGATTGGATCTGGGTAGGACACATGCAAGGCAAACACCATACCCACTGTACTATCATCCCCTCCCCCCAAAAAATAACACTTTTTTAAATTAAAGCACTGTGATTTTCAAAGTTATTCACAGTTTAGTATTAGACATACAAATTTGCAACATTTATCCCATCATGAGGGCCAAATTCCCTCCACCTATATTCCCAGGTTTCATCCCGTATCACCCCCCAACTCACCCTCCAACCTTCCCCCTTGACAAGCACCTTTATGAATTCAGTTAACCTCATTTTTGCATGTCCTTTGATCCATATTATAACTTTTACATTAACCACATAATTTTCCAAGTGCTAAGACTCATATTGCTATAATAAATAGAGTTAAAAATTCTATAGGGATCCTGTCTCTTTGGAAAGAACTTTTTTATGTGAAATAATTTAATTTGGGGCTAAAGAGATAGCACTGAAGTCAGGGAACTTGCCTTGCACATTTGCTCATGGCCAATGCAGATTACAGGTTCTGTTTAGAGCAGCCTATAAAGTGTAATTCCTAAATGCGGAGCTAGAATAATCCCTGTGTATCACCAAGATTGGCCTTAAAACAAAACAAACAAAATTAATTATTTTTTTCCATTCTGGTCATCTGTAATAGATTAATACTAATGATTATCTGTTCATGTATTATTTAAGGGCATGGTGACTTTAGTGCATTAGTACTTACCTAACTCTTTAAAGAGAAGCAATGGACATAGGAATGGGAGGTTTATTTCTGATATAGAAGCTGATCATCTGACTTACTTTCCGAGTGAATGTTCTATTATTACACATGACATACTCTAATTCTTATCAATCCTATCAATTAATTTGCTAATTATTCCTGTGGCCCAAAAGTTGTGTATGTTCTAAAGATATAAAAACCACAATTCTGATTTAGTCTATTAACAGTTACTCTGTGTGTGTGTTCCAAGATGATTCTTTAGGACTACCAAAATTTTATTAATAAACCCCTCAGGTTTCTGTGGTTAGCAAAATGTGACTCTCATCACTTTCTTTTGGGTAAAGTTGTGTTGTTTTTTTAATGACATACCCATCCCTGTATTAAAACAAGTATCCGTTTCTCTTTTTTTTCTTTAGAGAAAGAAAAAACTTGATTGAATTGAGAAAAGTGTAAGTAAAGTGATAGCCACTCAGTCTTTGATGTATAGATGTGTGATAGTTTAGCAATCTCTGACTTGCAATTGTTGGGAGAAGAGAAGAAAACACATAAACAATTCCTGTGTATCCATGAAACTCTATCATATATAGTATTATAGACCACAATTCCTCAATAAAACTAAAGGAATAAAAAGTCTTTGGTCTTGACTTCTGTCCCATCTTCACCAAATGATGTCATCAGTATTTCTTTGACTAGTGTTCCAGCTCTACTTTTTATTTTTATTGGACTGGTAACTTTTTTTTCCCACAAGATCCCTCCATTTATTGTTTTTTTATATTCTTTTTATTGAATCACCATGAGATACAAATACAAGGCTTTCATGTTTGAGCTTCAGTCATACAATGATAGAACACTCTGATTAAATTAGATCCCCAAATTATCAAAATGAGGATCAATATTAGAAAACATTTAATATTCATATTAAATGGAGAAAAAATAAAATTTCCAAGCATATTACAACTCAAGAAGAGACTTAATTTCTAATATTGATCATATTAAATAATCTTTTGATTATTTGTAAAGTAATACTTAATATTTTGATATTAATATGAATTATCTGGAGTTTTTAAGACAGAAACTGTTGAATGTTGATATGTTTATGTAACTGAATCTATTAATTTATTGTCAATCAAATAAAATTTTTTTAGAGTACAGTTAGATTAACATTTCCTTTTCGATAGCACTCAACTGGGAAATGAGCTCATGGGGAATAGTTCACACGAACTCAGAGGAGTGTACTTGAGTGGAACAGTAGTGACCTCAGAATGTAAACGAAAAATAAGAACTAGTGGAAAAGTTTGAAAACTGAAGGATTTCCAATTTAAAGGTATTTTATTTCTGTCAAGCCTGACTGATTTCCTAGAATGTAAGCACATCATATGATTTTGGAAGAAATTGCATTTAATGCTGATTTTTTTTTCTTTGACCTGGTAAAGCTGTGCTGAGTGAGACTACACCTATCTTTTACTAAAGGAGTAACACTAAAATGGGTCCTGAATTAAATACGTGTATTTCTGATCCAAGCAAACATTTAGAAAAGGTAGAAAAGAATGCATTATTTAAATAAAATTATATGTTCTAGTATAGTTGCTCTAGTTTTTGCCAATTATTTTAGAAGGAGTTAAAAGTCATGAATATTATCTCTGGGCTATTGTACTAACATTTAATAACTGAATTTAGCTTCACATTTGCAATTTCTTTCTACTAATTATAACCAGGGACAATAAACATTTAAAAGAACATTTTATTTCAGAATAGTCTCTTTAGGAACAATCAGTTTGAGATACCTGGCAGGTGTTTATTTTCAAAAGTGGTAAGATTAATGTACTCTGAGAATAATGTAATGAGGTATGCCTGGAAGATTGCCTATAAGTCAAGAGAGAAAAAAATGTAAAATTCAGTGAGGAGAATGTAAACTCTCTCCAATAATATGTAAGCCATTCATAATCTAGAGTCACTGCAATGATTCAGTCTAATATACTTCAAATGAATTCTTTATCTGGTGAATTTCCACTAGGTAGCAATGCTAAAAATAGGACAGAACCAAATACAATTTTCACCATAATATCAGATATATTTCCTCAGTTTTAAGTTCTTTTAATACTTTTTATTAAGTACCCAATTTTTATGACCTATGTGCATTTTAAGAACTACTTTATTCAATTAAACATTTGTACAATTTGGGGGCCAGAGCAATAATAGGGCAGGTAGGGCTCTCAAGTTGGCATCCTAACCCCACTAGGAATAATCCCTGAATGCACAGCAGGAGTAAAACTTGTGCACTGCCAGAGGAGGACCAAAAAAAACACACCTCCCCCTAAAAAATTTACACAATTGATTTTTCATGCTTTATTCTTATAAACTTAAATTTTATATTTATAATCAACCTAGTGTCTCTTTTAAGAATTTCACAATTCCAGTTTAAGAAGTAGACCATAATTTCCAAAGATATTAATTATATAATGATAAATAAAATTCAATTAACTAAATGACATTACTATAACTTTATTTATATTATATTATATTTTAATATAAATAAAAAACTTCTATATGTTTATCTTTTCTCGTCATATTTTTAAAGAACATCTGGAGAATATTTTTGACAAATCAGGTCCATTAGATTACATTTTCTCAGTTAAAAATAGAGGAATTTCAAATTATAATTAAAGTTAAGATAATACATGAACTTAAATAATAGGAAAACCATCACTTAAATTATTCTCTGGGATGTTTGCTCTATTTTCTCAACAGTGCTATTGAGAGTCAAGGTTATCTCTGGGTCTTTGCTGTGCCACCACAAACTAGATTCATTACTCTTGATAAATATTCTATGTTTGCTAGCAGAAACTGGGATAAAATTTATCTTTTAAATCATTCAATAACAAAGTTGGAGGCAACTTTCTTAAAATTTTAAAGCAAATATTTAGTTCCATTTGTGGAGTTAAAACAATTGAAGTCATTAAACTTACAAAGGAAGCACTGTAGCACTGAAGTCCCTTTGTTCATCGATTTGCTCAACCGGGCACCAGTAACGTCTCCATTGTGAAACTTGTTGTTACTGTTTTTGGCTTACTGAATATACCAGGAAGAACTTGCCAGGCTCGCCATGCAGGTGGGATATTCTCAGTAACTTGCAAGGCTCTCAGAGAGGGGTGGAGGAATCAAACCCAGGTAGCCACGTGCAAGCAAATGCCCTACCCGCCCCTGTGCATTCTAAAAATGTTTTTTAATAGTTTAGCTAACTTATTTATATTATCAAAGGATATACTGCCATTAAGAAAAAATAATGTCCTATAGCTCTAGCTGAACCCATTTAATTAATTTTAGTTATCTTCTTGTGTAATCCTACTTAGCTATCATCCCCCCAAGCCCCTTTTCCAGAAATGGTTAGGGAAAGTTTACAATAATCTCAGTTTTTTAACTCTTCAATTCTTATTGCCAAGGTTACTTCTCTCTTGAAATTATTTTGCCTACTATCAAAAAGTAATGTAAATATGTGAAATTACAAAATGTCTTTTTCATCTTTCCAATTACTACTGACATCACAATTAGTTCCTCACTGAAAATATCCCTCAATTAATTATCATTCTTACTTCTCTGTTTTATTCACTGTTATATGGTTTATTCTTTCCTTTCACTTCATTTCTTTCATATCCTTTCCTATTTACTTCTATAATAATATCAAGCAAGTACTTACACATTGGGCTGGAGAGATAACACAGTGGGTAGGGAGTTTGCCTTGCACATGGCCAAGCTAGGTTCGATACCTCAGCCCCTCTCAGAAGTCCCGGCAGGCTACTGAGAATATCCCGACCTCACGGCAGAGCCAGGCAAACTCCCATGGTGTATTCAATATGCAAAAAACAGTAACAACAAGTCTCACAATGAAGATGTTACTGGTGCCCACTCGAGCAAATCAATGAACAATGGGAGGACAGCGCTACTTACACATTGCTTCCCAGAAAGTAACATTACTCTAAGCATATTTAGTCACATGAACTCAATTAATACATATATCAAACAATTGAGTTACGTAGTATTATTTTATACATTTTAAATATAAAGACAGAAACAGAGAAATAGTTACTTGAGCAGGAGTATGAGAATCAAAGGTTTAATTTAGTCACCATGTATCACCTGATAATTTTCAAAAAGATAACAATATGGACCATTAATTTATAGGTGCATTGAAAAAAATTTAAATAAGATCACTTTCACCAATTATATTTATAATTTAATTATTTTTATCAAAGTTAGGTTTGTATAAATATCACCACAATTAAAGTTTACAATATACATTTATTTAAAAATTCCATTCATATACCCCAGTTTTAAATTTCCCATATCATTTGAAAATTAAAAAGAAAAATAATAGTAAATTCAAGATAGGTATCACTATACTACAGTGTGACCTCCAGCCCTGCAATTTACTGAAAACCATCTCAGAGAAACCACATATCAAAACCATTTTGTAGCACAGAGCACAGTGAAAAATTCCTGCTACTCAAAATGGTGAATATAATAGTACATACAGAAATCCACCTGTCACCTATTAAATTGTGAATGTATTAAAAGTATTTATAAAAATGTAAACTGATGTAAACATTTTGAACAATGTAACTTTTTTCATGAAAAATATTTTACTCACATTTTTATAACAGACCCACTGCTATTATGACAAACAAACATATAAATAATTTAAAGCACATTATACAGACAACAAGTATTGACAATAGAATTACAAAAAGAAAAATTTGGACTCTTCAAAAATGTATAGATTGAGTAATGTTTTTAGGAATGCATACTATTACTACAAAGAGAGAAGGATGAAGGGATGCTAACATTTTAACCTCTGGTTTTATGAGAGGTTCTTTCACAGGATAACTCATATTTCAAATGTGTTCACTTGTATTTTCAGATGCATAATAATGGTATTTTATGTAAAACCCGAAAGTTAGAAATAGGAAGAAAATAAAAGATTAAACCTAACCACTAAGATATTGATGGTGTCAGCAATAATAAATATTTCCTGTGAAACAGACAAAGGCTGTGAAGTAAAGAAATCAGATGTAGAGTTATCTCAATTTACATCATATGCAAATTTCAGGTCAAATGGAGGAATTCAGTGACAAAACTACAAAGCCCTAAAGGAGAAATTTCTTGACTTTCAAGCAGTCTTCAAAATCAGTGAAACATTATTTTAAGACAAAGAAAATTGCAGTTTAGTGTGACGTAAAAAAGACAAAAAATATCATAAAATTACCTCTTGAGACTTTCACTGATGGGTAGGGTAGTCAGTTATGGAAGATTAAGAAAAATTAAGATTTTGTACAAAGACATCAAATATTTGTTAAAGTTTTTATTAATAAATTAATGTCACATTAATAGAATTAGTGTTACAAAGAGAGAAATCTAACAGAACCAGGAGTTGCTGATCAGGAATTGTGTTTCCAACAATAATTTTACAACTTCACTTAATCTAAGAATGAAATCAACTTTCCTTGAGAGAAAAAAAAAGTCAAATGTCAACAGGAGAAAAAATTAGAAACATTAGAGACCTCAAATAAATGTTTCCTTGAAGCATATAATGAAATGTCTAATACATTCAAAGGGAAGAATAGAAAAATATGCTGTATAGTAGTCCCCTGAAATGTAGAGTAGATATGTCAGCAGTATTGTGATGCTATATGGACCAACCATGGATTAGGAAACAACACACTTAACACACTCCAGGTTAAATATCCTGGGAAAGTTGTATCCTAGAAAAAGGGTAATGAAAAGTCCTACCAAATCTGTATCAAAGCTCTACTTACTGCATCATGAAGCTCAACTCATATGTTATCTCCTTGTAGAAAAAAAGCATGAATCATCTGTGAATGTTTTGGCAGGATCCCATAAATTTTCCTATACTATGTGAAGTAAAAGAAGACTACATGATGGGACCAAAGAGATAGTAGAGGGTTGAAGGCACTTGTATGCTGAGAACTCCCACTCCATTCCCAGCACTACATATGGTTTTCTGAGCCACAGATCTTCGAGTGCAGAGTCAGGAGTATATCCTGAGTGCAACCATGTATTACCCCAAATCAAGAGTGTATTACTAAAACTTAAAAAAAAGAATAAATAGAAAAAAAACCCAGAATATCATGATATTGAATTAGATGAAATCATTACAACTGAAGAAAAATATTAAAAGATGAAGATTTCATCACATATTCACATCTTTAAAATTAATAAAAGTTTTAAAAGATAAAATGCATGATATTGAAAACTCAGCTTTTTGTTATTGTTTGAACCATACCTGGTTATGCTCAAAGAATACTCCTGGCTTTGTGTTCAGGGATCATTCCTAGCAGGCCTAGGAAATCGTATGGGTTCCTGAGGATTGAATCCTGGTTGGATGCATGTAAGGCAAACACCCTATCCCCAATAGTATCTCTCTAGCCCTAAAAGTTAAACATATTAATTTAAAACCAATTGGCCACAGATAAAGACAAGAGGAATAAAGAGAAAAAACAGCTCAGCAGAACTAGTAGTAGTTTAGGTAGCCTAAGTCATGAAAAACAAATAATATAATTTATCTCCTGATATATGTGAACCATAAAAATATCATCATTGTAATTTGAATTATACCTATATGATAATACCTCTATGAGAATAAAAGAGCTATAATAACTTATTTGATAATGTTGAAAATGTTCTCACGCTGGTCAAAATACTTTCTTACTTCTTTAAATTATCTATCAGCCACTAAAAGTAAAACCAAGAAGACATTATATGTAGACCTTTTAGGTTATAACTGTTAAAACATCAAAACAATTTGATTCGACCAGGCAGAAATAGAATAAAAGCAAATCTCTATTTACCATTCTCAACTCTTGACTCAGTCAGTGAGCAAAGTAATACATTCCAAGATTAGATGGTTTAATGCCAAGTGCTTGTAATATTTTAGTATTTTTTTCAAAGATTCTTGTCATCTTTTAGAGACTGTGTGTCTTCAAGTGATTCTAATAAAAGGAAAATATCAGTTTTACAGCAAAGAGAACAGTTGCAGATCTGTTAGAACTCTCACTTCAGACATGGAGAAGGTATAATACATTTAGAGAAAAGAGGGAAGACAAAGTTATGTAAGATGATTTTTGAAACTGTGTCAGTTTAATATATTAGTTCCTTGATAGTGTGCTGAAATCATTTGTCTTTCAAAGAAAGTAATCCTAATAGACACATTTAAGAATGAAAGTGAATGAAGATTTGAAAATTAAACCCACAGATGTGGTAAGCTAATATTTAACAAGAGAACCAAGAATAGTCAATGAAGATGACTAACTTATCTAATAAGTGCTATTGAAAAACTAGACATTACATGACAAGAATATAAATTTACAAAAAGTTTTTCTAGAAACTATTTTAAACAGAATAAAACTTGAATATATAAGATCTGAAACCACACACCTTTTAATATAAAATATTAATAAATAGTTCATTAATATTGAAAGTTATAGGAAATTTTCCCATTTATGATAACATAGAAACAATTACATTTTAGTGAAACAGGCCATAATTTTATATATTTTTATCTCACTTACATGCAGTATCTAAAAATATAAAAAATGAAAAAAAAATTGACTGTATCTGTAGAATCAAAGAACAGATTTATGGTTCCCAGGAGTGAAAAACTGGGTGATGGAAGAAATTGGACAAAACATGCAAACTGCCAGATTCTGAGGATGTAATATGCAGCAATACAATTATGCTATATCCACAACATTTCATATTTGAAATTTGCTAAAGTAGTAGATTCATAAATTCTCTCCACATACAAACAAAAGTCTAACCACATAAGTTTATAGAACTAACTACCCTTATCATGACAATCATGAGTGAACTTTAAACTTACTCAAAATTGTATGTTCTATATCTCAATAGGAAAGAAAAAATTATGCTCAATGGATAATACAAGAAGTAAATTTTTAAAATTTACTTGGCACTTTCTGTATTTTTACCATCTTCTTGTCTTTTCCTATTCATCTTGTCTAGTGAATGTCTATTCATTATCATGACTATATTCTCAAAAGTGTGCCCATGAAATATTAAAAAAATGCATGTAAAACTATCTTTATAGCCAATATCTTATCTAATTTTACAGAAACAATAGATTAAGCAAAAGTGACTGCTGCTGTTCTTCCTTCTCCTTCTTTTCCCTCCTTGCTCTTCCCTTCCTTTTCTTGCCTCCCTTCCTTTTTCCTCCCCTCCCTTTCCCTTCCTTACCTTTATTTTCCTTTTTTCTTCTCTTTTTAATCTTCTTTTCTTTCTTTTTTTCTTTCCTTTTTTCCTTTTCTTTTCTTTTCTCTTATCTTCTCCCCCCTTCCCTCTACTCTCTTCAGTTTTGTTCTTGTTGTTTTATTTTCATTTTCTTACTCCTGATTCTAAAGAATTTTCTAGTTTCAGGATGTCATATTGTTGCTCTTGTCCTAAATATATAAGCATTCAATTTATTTCTGTAACTTCCATATTCACCCTAATGAGTTCTTTTTATCATATCCCAGTATTTTTCTATTTTATTAAATACTTTAACTGCTCATGTAAACTACAAATACATTTGCATTCATCTTTTTATTTAGTAGCCTCTTTTCATACACATATTTGTATATGTGTATGAAAATAAGCCACAAAATTGAAAGTGTTCACATATGGTATCTGGTACCATGTGTGTATCTAAGAAAGAAAGAAATGGAAAAAGCAGGGAGAAAGTTAAGCGATTGAAGTTATAAATTGCCATAAGCATTTTTGGAGTACAATTCAGGTAGCTTTTCTTTAAGGATTTGTATGTATTCTAAATTTTTTCACAATTCACACTAAAGCAACCTGTAAAACATTAGGGAAAAAACCATAGAAGTATCTAACATGTTACTTAAGTAAATAATTCCTAGATTTGATTTATGCTATGGCTTATTTTTTTAAATTTTCTTTAACAATCTATTGTCTTTGTTTTCTCCTCTAGGACATAGTATTTTAAAAGATTGTCTAATTTATATAATTTCTCTTTTAGTCTGACAACTTGGAAACAGAATAAGCCATTTTTGAGTCACATTCATAATAGATTAACATTAAATTTTATAACCTTAAATATGAAGGGTCTGAGCCCATTTGTCAGCATAATGAAGTTACAGAAGACACATCTTCACGGATGTACCCCTTAAAGATTTAAGGGAACACAATCTCTAAGGCAGGAATGTGTCAGCCAAATGGGGGGAAGGGCAGTAATGAGCTTTTGGGAAATAATAAAACAAACAAAAAAATTGCTGAGCCCTTAAGTAGCCCAAAGGCATGAAGACCAGTACCTTTGAGATGCAAATCCTGAGCAGAAGCCAAGGCAGCATAAGATACAAGAATCATCCAGAAAAGGGCAGAACCCTCAGAAAAGGAGATGCTACTAAGAGATTGTAGAGATCCTGATAAGAATATATAAAAACCATCAAGAGTCCAAAGCTTTCCCTACAGCACCCCCAGATTAACTTTATTGTGTATATAGAACAACAGAGAGAGGCAATTTGGACAAATTGTATTTTAGCTTTTTTGACCTGGAGAAAACTGTGTTGTCTATTGAACACGCATTTCTCTTTCCTGTACATTTTCCACTTTGTAGAAACCTGCATTTTCTCTTGAACAGCCATTTCATAGACACACACACATATATATATGTTTAATATATATATGTATATATATATATTGCTCCGAGAGTATTCAATATGCCAAACACAGTAACAAGAAGTCTCACAATGGAGACGTTATTGGTGCCTCTTGAGCAAATCAATGAACAACAGGAGGACAGTGCTACAGTGCTACATATATGAGTGTGTGCATGTGCGTATATATATTTATATTTATTTATATCTTTATATGTTTATTTAAATATATCTTCATATATTTATTTACATCTTTTTTCTCCACTTGCATCTTTCTAAATTTATTTCAAGAAAAAGTATTTCGTTTCACTAAAATAAATAAATAAATAAATAAACCGTGTTATTAAAAAAATGTTCAGAATGAATATATAGAAAACTCAAATATTAACTAATTCGATGTGCAGGGGTTTTTTGGTAAACAATAAAAGTAAAGTAAAGTAAAGATCCTCCCGTTGATCATCGATTTGCTAGAGCGGGCCCAGTAACGTCTCCATTGGAGACTTTGTTGTTACTGTGTCTGGCATATCGAATAGTCTCGGTAGCTTGCCGGGCTCTCCGAGAGGGGCGGAGGAATCGAACTCTGGTCGGCCATGTTGGCTGCATGCAAGGCAAACGCCCTACCCGCTGTGCTATCGCTCCCAATATATTTAAATATTTTGCATATTTCAGGGTTCACACTTCTGCCAAAATTATTTATTAATTTATTTAGCAGTAAACAAGTGCAATTCTCTTCTGTGTTATTCTAGCAGTATATATAGCATCAAAAGCCCCTGTTCAAGTGTTACTTGCATTCTAGTATGTAACACCTGGATGGTGTATTTCATGTGGTATATGTATTTTATATTATATTTTATATTAGCTGTCACTGTCACTTTCACTGTTCTCCCGTTGTTCATCAATTTGCTCAAGCGGGCCCAGTAACGTCTCTATTCTGACACTTGTTACTGTGCTTGACATACTGAATACATCACAGGGAGCTTGCCAGGCTTTGCCCTGTGGGTGAGATACTCTCAGTAGCTTGCCTGGCTCTCCAAGAGGGGTGGAAAAATCAAACCTGGGTCAGCTGTGTCAGCCACATGCAAGGCAAACGTCCTACCGCTGTGCTATTAGCACATACACATATTCTCCAGTGTTAAAAGCCTTAGAAAAACACACCAACTTAATTACTATTACTAACTTCATTTATTTAGGTCATAGTGATAATTTATCCCTTCCAAAGGTTAGTAAATATTAGTATCTGGTTATGAATACACACATCTTTCTGAATTCAGAAACCCTAGAAATAACTATACTTTATTTGTATCTTAAAATATTTAAATATAAAATTATAGATAATCATATGAATTAGATAACCATTATTATATATGGAAAAATTAATAGTCAAAAAATAAAAGTTCTCATATAACAGGATGTGATAGCTCATTAAAAATCTTAAACAATATTATCCATTAATATTACTTATTAAAACCACCTTGAGTGAATCTGCTTTGCAATTCTCTTGATATGTAATGTAAAAAGAAAGGAAAGGAACTATGGGAGAGAGAAGAATGAAAAAGATGCCTAAATAAGAGAATATATATATATAGAAAGAGAGAGAGAGAGAGAGAGAGAGAGAGAATAAAAAGAGAAACTACACACCCACGTTGAAATATGAACAACTCCAGATGGAGTGTGGCAGTTTCTGATGTTTTTTACTTTGCTCCATTTCAGACTTGTTTTGGTTTCCCAGTACTGGCTGCCATTAAAAAACAAAACAAACAAACCAGAAACACACACACACACACACACACACACACACACACACACACACACAAAACTCACACAAAACATGCATTGGGCGGCTAACAGAATAGAAATGTATTTCCTCACAGTGAGGGAAGCCAGATGTCCAAAATTTAGAGATTTGCAACAGTAGATCCATCTGGGGGCTCAAAAAACAAATCTGTCTCAAGCTCTCTTCCAGTTTGTGGTTGCTGGTAATTCTTTGAATTCTTTTACTCATTGTAATCCAACTTTATCCTTTCCCTCTGTCAATTTATAGTGTCTCTGTTTCTGTGCAAATTGCTTCTTTCTTATATGGAGACCAGACATTGCATTTGGGCCATCCCTATTGTAGCATGAACACATCTTGACTACATTACAAGTGATTTATTTCCATATAAAATTACTTTCACAAGATATGGGTAATCAATATTTGAACATATATTTGAGGTTTAAAATTCATATGTGAAGGAATTAAATAGCAACAAAAGTACACAAATGAAAGGTAATGCTTGGGGGAAAACCCTTGTTTTAAAACAAATAATAGCATTTTGTGCAAGGAGTTCATACATTAGATGACAGGGTAGGAAAAAATTAATTTTTCTACTATCTTGCTTACATTAGAGCATATACTTAATAAAAGTGTCTTCATTGTTTCTATTGCCCTTTGATATTTTATATATAAAATATATAACAATAGTTGTTTAATTCACTCTACTGCGTATAGTTTAATTAGACCACTATATGGATAGGTTCCACAGAAGCAGAGAATGATGATGCTTTGAAAAAGAGTTCCCTTGTGTGGGACAGGGGGCTTGGGGTACTATTTCTCCACTGGATACCATATGGTTCCTGTGACACCCTTCCCCCGAGGGCATTTCTAGGGAAACAGGTAAAAATCACCTAAATGAGGAACAAAGGCTTGAGATTAGTGACCAGGAATAGGGCAGGAGGTCAAAGGGGAAAAAATAAAAGACTAGAAAGGGCTGACATTGAGGTAAAAATATTGAGAAATAGGGGTTTAGAGGAGAGGAAATAATGTGAATTGAGAAGGAAAAAGCATTATTATCATTCCTGGTAAACAGAATAGAAACATATAGTTAGGTGGAATCTATCTAATTTATAGAAGTTCATTTCCAAAATTTAAGTCACTGTCACTGTCACTGTCCCCCATTGTTCATTGATTTGCTCTCAGCTGGCCCAGTAACATCGTGAGACTTGTTACTGTATTTGGCATATCGAATATGTCACAGGGAGCTTGCCAGGCTTTGCCATGTGGGGGAGATACTCTCTGTAGCTTGCCGGGCTCTCCAAGAGGGGCGGAGGAATCGAACTCTGGTTGACCATGTTGGCTGCGTGCAAGGCAAATTCCCTACCCGCTGTTTTATCACTGCAGCCCCCAAAATTTAAGTACTCTCATTAATAATGCTGTTTGTTAATCCTCTGAAAATGAAAATGAAAACTCAACCTTCAACAGAATAGAGTAAAAGGAAGAGAAGCATATATTATCAATGAATATACATCACTATTTTCCAAATAAAAACATAGTTTTTGCACATTTTCTAATAACAGAGTAAAATGGACTTAAAATGCAGCTGAGAAATGGAGAGATAGTACAGCAGTTAAGGTGAGTGCACTGCAAGAGGCTAACCTCATTTCAATCTCTAGCATCTCATGTTTTCTGTCCCCTAAATCCCTCCAGAAATGATCCCTGAAAGCAGAGCCAAAAAAAAGCACTATGGCCCAAAAACAAATAAATTTTTTAAATATACCTTAATCTATTGTTGGAGCTATGTTGCAGAAAACTGTATGTTCAGTTACTGTCTATCCATTTACTCAATCAATATATCAGTATATTTAATTAAATAAAAGAATTTTGGTAAATGTTTATATCTCTAAATTTATATACATACACACACACATATATATATACATATATATAAAATTAACAGCTAAGCAAATTCAAACACTTAGCCTTGGCTAAACATAAAATGTGTAAACATTTATTTCACTTACTTTTCTGTTTGCAATCCTCTCACCCCAAAAGAGCCATTCATGATCACACAACTTTCAATTTGTTCAGAGAGAGACTGATGCCAGATCTCAAATGCATCTGTGTGGAAATTGATTTTATCATATGCTTCATAAATCATCATAGTTACTTTAACAAAACCCAAATGGTATAAAAAAAAAACTAAAGAAAAATTTTTCAAAATTTTTTTTGTTTCATCAAGAAAAGGGGGAAAGAGTAGTCACTGACTATTGATTATATTAGGAATAATGGCATATTTGTCAAAAAGGGGTAGTGTATGGGCAGAGAATGTGGCTCAGTTATAGAGTACTTGTCCTGCAATTTTGAGTCTATGGGTTCACTTCCCGTCATTGTGTGGTTTTCTGAGCACTGCTACCAAGAGTATCTCGCCTGCATGGCAAAGCCTGGCAAGCTCCCCGTGACGTATTCGATATGCCAAACACAGTAACAACAAGTCTCACAATGGAGACCTTACTGGGCCCGCAAAAGGAAATCAATGAACAATGGGAGGACAGTGCTACAGTGCCACAGTGCTTTTTTTCCGTTTTTAATGCCTTACCTCCCAAATAATTAATTGAATGAAGTTGTATTCTTGTCAAACAGATCATGACATTGGAATGCTTTGGTTTCTAAACACAAATCATATTAACTACTAAATGTGAAGTGGTTGTTATTATGCCATGATATTAATTTTACATCTATAGGATTGAGTTTACATCTGTAGGATTGATCTACACTGACAAATCTCATCAAACATTATTTGCATTTGGATAATTAGATATATAAATTTGTGATTTAAACTTATGAAATAGAGCCAGGAGCTCAGGGGCCAGAGAGAGCATGTGAAAGGACACAAGTCCAATCTCCAGTCCTGTGCAGCATCAAGTTACTACCAGATGTGACTCATTAACCTCTGGACACTGAGCCACAACAGCATTATGTTGTCAAGACCCTAGCTCTTAACGATCTGCCTAATTTGCAGATTTTGGTTAACTATTCAGGATTGACTACCAATTTCACTGAAGTCCTCTAAAATTCTAATATAAATCATATATCTCATTACCAAGAAAAGATAAGACACTATTGGGAGTTCCTCTAAACTTTTAATAGAAATTATATACCAAGTTTACCAATACACAATAAGATACTAGCATTGTAAATTAATTTATTTTTGTTTTATTGTGTATACTTTTTTAATTCTAAATTTTTTAATGAATAGTCTTTGGGGCCAGAGCAATAGTATAATGGGCATGGTGCTTGCTTGCCTTGCGTGCCCATGTTTGTTTCCTGCCACATTTGATTGCTGAGCCCTATCAGGAGTGATCGCTAAGCCCAGAAACTGTTGTCACATACTGTTCAACTACAGAGTTTGAATTGTATGTTTATTTGGTAATTTCCTTTCTGTTTGATCAAAATTTGCTATATGCATAGATTATGATTTGAAGTCCATGGAGATTGAAATTTCGATGTACCATATATAAAGACAATATTTTGATGTGGAGATGCATTTGTGGTATATTCTATAAACAAAATCATTAAATCATTAGATAAACTATATTATAGTCAGTTTATGAAAATACAGTTAAATGGTATAATTTCTTTGCCATGTTAAGTATTTCTGAGACTCTTGAATCTGAGAACTTCATTATTTCTGAAAAATCCTTAGCTATTATATCTTTAAATATTGCTTTAAATTATATTTCCAGCCTTCTACTTCTGAAACTATAATGTAATGCACTGTAGAATGTCACTGTATTTTCTATTTTCTCAACTTCTCTTTTATAATTTGAGTCTTCTTATCTCCCAGTAATGTATTTTGAGTGCTTCTTCAAATCTATTTTCCAGGTGGCTAGTTTTTTCTCCAGGTATGTCCTAATCTACTACAGATATAAAGTATACTTTTAAAAACTGTTAAATAGCATCATCTTGCTATTACTTTCAATATATATATATACTAAAAGCGATAGCACAGCGGGTAGGGCGTTCGCCTTACAAGCGGCCAACATGGCCGACCCAAGTTCGATTCCTCCGCCCCTCTCGGAGAGCCCGGCAAGCTACCGAGAGTATTCGATATGCCAGACACAGTAACAACAAAGTCTCCAATGGAGACGTTACTGGACCCGCTCGAGCAAATCGACGATCAACAGGAGGGCCTATATATATACATATATACATATACACACATATGTATGTGTGCATGCTTATGTATATATAGACATATACACTTTCAAGAATTGTTCTTTGACTTATGCATACATACATTTTTTTTAAAGTTAGCCAAAAATTTTGAACCTTTCACCTTCCTGATATAGAAAAATGAGCTGTTTGTTTCATTTGTAGCTGCTCAGCAAATTCTGAATTATCCATAGATTTCCTTTTTTGTCTGGGATATATTACAACCTTTACTTAATTTTATTTTTGATATTTAAAATTCATTGTAGGTCAAGAATAAAACAAGAAGGATATATTTATCTTATAGAAAGAATTTTGAATTTTCGGCCTTCTTCTCTGTAATCTTATATTTATTCTTCTAAAGTTTTGCACTATTTTGATAATCCATTTTTATATTTTATGATTCTTCTTCTTCCATGGCTGATGCATTTTTAACATTTTGGGAGAATAATTAATAGAATTATTTTACATATTTTATAAAGATAAATAAAAATTGCAATCCACTATATGAATAAATATATACTAATATACATAATAGATACAAATATTATATACAAGGATCAACTATAGGTTTGAGTTTTTGCACTACCACTGATTTACATTCACAGTTCATTATGAAATTAAAGTCAATATACAGATACACATAAATTAATTTTGAAGTGATGAATTTCATAAATCTTTTAATTTTTTTACAAACTTATACACTTTTGTGATTATGTTTCTGTCATACATACAATGATCAAGTACCCATCTCTCCATCAGTGCCCATTCTCCATCACCAATGTTCCCAGTAAACCTCCTGCCACCCCCATTCCACCACCCCCTGCCTCTGTGGCAGGCACATTCCCATTTATTCTCTCTCTCTCTCTATCTCTCTCTCTCTCTCTCTCTCTCTCTCTCTCTCTCTCTCTCTCTCCTTTTAGGTGTTATGGTTTGCAATACAGGCAGTACGTGGACATCATGTTCAGTCTATAGTCTACTTTCAGCATACATCTCCCATCCCAAGCGAGGGCTCCAAGCATCCTTTGGTTGGTGGTCTGTTCTCAATCTCAGCTGCCTTTTCCCACAGCATGTGAGGCTGGATTCCAAGACATGGATGAATCCTCCTGGCCCCTATTCCTACTATCCTTGGATATTAGTCTCCCATTATGTTATTTTATATTTCACAAATGAGTGCAGTTATTACATGTTTGTCCCTCTCTTTCTGACTCATTTGACTTAACATTTGACTTAAATCATTTGACTTAACTCATTTGACACTCTCCATGTTGATCATTTATATTCAAATTTCATGGCTTCATCTTTTCTAACAGCTTCATAATATTATATTGTATAGAGATACCAAAGTTTCTCTAACCAGTCATCTCTTCTTGAGCACTCGCTTTTTTCCCATATTCTGGCTATTGTAAATAATGCCACAATAAACATACAAGTGCAGATATTATTTCTACAGTACTTTTTTGCATCTCAGGGATATATTCCCAGAAGTGGTATTGCTGGGTCAAATGAGAGCTCAATATCTAATTGTTTTAGAAGCATCCATACTGTTTTCCAAACGGGTTGAACTAGTCAGCATTCCCATCAGCCGTGAAGGAGAATCCCTTTCTCCCCATATCCTTGCCAACCTCTGTTTCTTTTGTTCTTTTGGATATGGGCCAGTCTCTGTGGTGTGAGATGATATCTCATGTTGTTTTTATTTGCATCTCCCTTATGATTAGTGATGAAGAGCATTTTATTATTATGTGCCTTTTGGCCATTCAGATTTCTTCTTTGAGAAAGTTTCTGTTCATTTCATCGCCCCATTTTCTGATGTGGTTGGGTGTTTTCTTCTTGTGGAGTTCAACCAGTACCTTGTATATCCTGGATATTAACCCCTTATCATATGAGTATTGAATGGATATTCTTTCCCATTATGTAGACTCTCTTTGTATTGTGGTCACTGTTTCTTTTGAGGTCCAGAAGCCTCTTAGTTTAAGATAGTTGTGTTTATCTCTGTTTCACTTGCTTTGTCAGTAGAATTTCATCTTTGAAGTTACCTTTAGCTTCAAAGCCATGGAGGGTTTTGCCGACCTTTTATCCAATATACCTTATGGACTCTGGTCTGATGTTGAGGACTTTAATACATTTTGATCTGACTTTTGTGCTGGTGTTAGATAGAGGCCTGAGCCCATTTTTTTTTGCATGTAGCTTTCCAGTTTTGCCAGCACCATTTGTTAAAAAGTCTTGCCTTGCTCCACTTCACATTTCTTGCTCCCTTATGAACAATCATACAATCATATGTTTTTAGGGTGTGTGTAAGGATATTCAACCCTGTTCCATTGGTCTGTGTCTCTGCCTTTATTTCAATACTGCTTTGTATTAGAGTTTGAGGTTGGGGAAGGTGATGTCTCTCATCTTCGTTTTCTCAAGATTTGCTTTAGCTCTTCATTGGTGTTTGTTGTTTCATATGAATTTCAGGAATGTTTACTTCTTTTCTTTGAAGAACTTGATAGGGATCACATTGAATCTGTATAATACTTTGAGGAGTATTGCTATGTTAATTCTCCCAATCCATGAGCAGGGAGTGATTTTCCATTTGCTCATGTCCTCTTTTATTTCTTGAAGTAGTGTTTTGTAGGGTTTTTTTTTTTTTTGGTACAGGTCCTTTACCTTCTTAGTTAAGCTGATTCTGAGGTATTTGATTTTATGAGGCATGATTGTGAACAGAATTGCTTTCTTCATACCACTTTCTTCTCTCTCATTATTTGCTTATAGGAAAGCTATGGACTTTTGGGTATTGATTTTATAGCCTGCAACTTTACTATTCAAGTATATTGTTTTAGGAACTTCTTGGTAGAGGCTTTTGGTTCTCTAAATATAATATCATATCATCTGCAAAGAGTGAGAACTTGAGTTCTTCCTTCTCTATCTGGATACTCTTAATATCTTTTTCTTGTCTAACTGCTATTAAAAGTACTTATAGTACTATATTGAATAGAAGTAGTGAGAGTAGGCATCATTGTCTTGTCCCTGATCTTAGTTTTTCCCAATTTTTTTCCTTTTTTATAGTTTTATTTATTGAGTCACCATGAGAGCAGTTACAAAGCTTTCGGGTTTAAGACTTGGTCATACAATGAAATACCCATCCTCTCACCAGTGCCCATTTTCCACCACCAAAACCCCCAGTATACCCCCATCCCACACCCTCCCCCTACCTGTGGGGCAGATGATTTCCACATTACAGTAACCTACTGTGGGGTCCAGATGCATTTCTGCCAAAAGTCGCTGGGTTTTGATATTTGTTTCTGAGTCTCTAGGATCATGGCAGTTAAGCAGCTTGATCAGGAGCCAGAGAGGCCATTCGTGGGTGGCAACTCGGGGTCTCGTTGGGCCAGGGAAGAAAGGGCTGGTTCCACCCCCATCCCATGAATCCCCATATGTCTTGTCACTGCGGTCCCAAACCTGATCATCCTGTGGCCTCTGGAGGATGGCAGCCACTGAGCCTCCAGGGGGAATAGGCCAAGGCATGAAACCTATTCTCTCCCGGGGTGGCCCGGCACCAGTAACCTACTGCAAGAACCGGGCAAATTTCTGCCAAAAGCTGTTGGGTTCCGAGATTTGTTTCTGAGTCTCTGGATCAAGGCCGTTAAGCAGCTTGATCAGGAGCCAGAGAGGCTGTTTGTGGGCAATGATTTGCTGTCTTGTTGGGGCAAGGAGAAAAGGGCCGGCTCCAGCCCCGTCCTGTGAGGTCCCACATGTCTTGTAACTGTGGGCCCAAACGTGACTGTCCATTGGCCTCTAGTGGATGGTAGCCACCAAGCCGCCAAGGGGGAGCAGGCAGAGGGATGATACCCTTTCCCCCCTGGGGTGGTGCGGTGCTGGCAAACCAATTGCTGGGACTAGACTCATCTCTGCTAAAAGTTGCTGGGTTCAGACATTTGTCTCTGAGTCTCTGGGACCATGGCCATTAAGCAGTTCAATCAGGAACCAGAGAGACCTTGCCTCCAATTATATAACTGAGCAAGAGGTGGTTCGTGGGTATGTCTCCCACATACCTAACTTTTGGCTGTTTATTTTCTTGGGAAACTTTGTCCCAAGTTTCTGGGGTCTGGCCAGAGGCACAGCAGCAATTTTGGGGTATCTGGAAGTCTGAAGACACCATCAGGCTGCTGATATACTTTCAGTCTTTCCCTATTGAGAATAATGCTTGCCAAAGGCTTGCGGTACATGGCTTTGACTATCTTGAGGAAAGTTCCTTCAAAATTCATTTTTGTGAGAGTTTTCATCATAAATGCATACTGATTCTTGTCAAATGCTTTCTCTGCATCTATTGACATGATCATGTGGCTTTCAGTTTTCTTTTGTTGATACGATGGATTATGTTGATTGCCCCCCAAATGTTAAACCATCCTTGCATCCTCAGGATGAATCCCACTTGGTCGAAGTGTATGATCTTTTTGATGAGCTGTTGGATCCTATTTGCTAATATTTTGTTTAGGATCTTTGCATCCATGTTCATAAGAGATATCGGCCAGTAATTTTCTTTTTTTGTGATGTCTGTTTGCTTTTGGTATTAGGGTGATATTTGCATCAAGGAAACTGTTTGCAAGTGTTTCTGTTTGCTCAATTTCCTGGAAAAAAATGAAGAGAACTGGCAATAGGTCCTCTTTAAATGTTTGGAAGAATTCACTAGTGAATACATCTCGACCTGGACTTTTGCTTTTTGGGAAGATTTTGATTACAGTTTCAATTTCCTTGATAGCAGTTCAGCTGTTCCAAATCTTCTTGGTTCAGCCTTGGGAGATCATAGGAATCCAGGAATTTATCCATTTCTTCTAGGTTGTCTTGTTTCGTGGCATACAGACTTCAAAGTAGTCACTGATGATCTTTTGAATTTCTTTGGTTTCTGTTGTGATGTTCCCCTTTTCATTTCTGATTCAGTTTATTGGGGTTCTCTCTCTCTCTCTCTCTCTCTCTCTCTCTCTCTCTCTCTCTTTGTGAGTCTTTCTAGTGGTTTACCAATCTTGTTTATTTTCTCAAAGAACCAGCTCTTGGTTTCATTGATCTTTCCGATTGTTTTTTGGGTTTCCATGTCGTTAATTTCTGCTATAAGTTCGTCTTATCAAGACAAAAGTAAAAATATTCAGTCAGATTCTTGAAGCATCCTAACCTTTTTATTTTCTTTTAACTTTTACATAAAATTTCTTTTTCAGTATGCATTGTGTTATGAATTTGATACTTCCAATTAAAAGTGTTAAAAGAAGACCAAAGTCATTATACTATTTAACAAGAATTTTACTTCTACTAATTCAGTACATCAAATATTTTGATGATAAATAGTGTTACACTGAAAAATAAGTGTCTTCTTCTTGTTCAAATTCTTAAAATAGGTAAAGGTAAAGGCCTGGAGCGATAGCACAGCGGGTAGGGCGTTTGCCTTACAAGCGGCCAACATGGCCGACCCGAGTTCGATTCCTCCACCCCTCTCGGAGAGCCCGGCAAGCTACCGAGAGTATTCGATATGCCAGACACAGTAACAACAAAGTCTCCAATGGAGACGTTACTGGGCCTGCTCGAGCAAATCGACGATCAACGGGAGGGCCTTTACCTTTTTTATCTTAAAATATGTTTTATAAATTTTCTAAGGGAATCCTAAGATTAGAATAAATTTATATGTTATAAATAAAATCAAAATCCCAGTGAATAAATCACTATTCATATTTATTCCAGAAAGGTTTCTCTTATTTTCAACTTTTTTAATATCTTACACTTAATTTTATTCTTTATCTTCCTTTCAGGTATTTTAATGATGCAAAAATTATTTCCTATTTATTCATTTCTCTTCTATCAACATTTTTATCCGCATTTCTCATTTTTAAAATATTCTCATTATCAATTTTTTATTTATTGGTTTTATTGAAATAATAATTGCATGGTTTGTGATGAGTTTCAGGAGGAAGGTTGTGGTTCTCCAAGAATGGCCCTTGGACAGCCAGGGGCAACATGGCCTTGAAACCTATTAGACCTGCTAAGCAGGTCTATCTGTGATGTGCTGAACCTGGAGCTGGGATCCAAGCATTTATTTCAGGTGGTTAAGATGCGTTGCTACACAATGGAATGCTACAGCAGCCCTAAGAAAGAACAAAATCATGCAATTTACAGTAACATGTATCGAATTAGAGGAGATCATGCTGAGTGAAGTCAGTCATAAGGAAAGGGATATACTCAAAATGATCCTTTCGTTTCTGGGACTTAAAGATACACAACAAGTAGAAACGAAGGGCCAGAGACAACATAATGGCAACATAATACAATTGACATGGGGTGGTTAAAGGGAGAGGCATTGGGCTTCTTTAGGGGAAAGATGTGGGTACACTGGGGCTGGTGTCCTGTTGAAATTATAGGCATAAGAAATTATTATTTTTATCAGTATTGTAAGCCACAGAATCTCAATCAATAAAATTTTTCACAATCACAATCACAAATCATCCTGTTATTCGTCAATTGCCTCGAGCAGGCCCCAGTAACGTCTCCTTCATCCTAGCCCTGAGATTATATTCAAGGCTCTTTAGGAGAATGAGACCCATCATTGTTACTGGTATTTGGCATATTGGGTACGCCAAGGGGAGTTTGCCAGACTCTGCCCTTTGGGCAGACTACATTCGGTAACCTGCCAGTTTGTCCAAAGTAGGAATGAGATAATAAGATGTCATAATAAGATGTCCGGGAGCTGGTTCCGAGAGCTGGTTTTTATAGTCTCTGAGTCTTGGCGGCTGATGGGATTACACGGCGCCAGGGGGCCAGTTGGTGGGTGTGACCCCCGCCTACTGGAATTTGCAGGATCTGGGTGGAGGATGCTCGGCCCAAATCCGAGTAGACTTGGAGATGGAATTTGGAGGATCTGGGTGGAGGATGCTCAACCCAAATCCGAGTAGACTTGGAGATCTTGGCCCCGGAACCCGTGTGACTTTGTCCCTCTGCCAGTACCTTCATGTGTGCGTAGAGTGGTCTCAGCATGGTGGTGGCTGGTCCTGGAGGTCTTTGGCTGCCAGAGCCCTGGTCGGGGCGGGGAGTAAAGCTCAACCCGCTCCCCTCCAAAGGGTCCCGGCGAGCGAGGACAGTCAGGCACGGGGGTAGAAGACTGCACTCTTCTTTTCCAGGATCTGGTTATGTTATGCCAAATATTTTCATTCCTTTGCCTCCTTACCTACCTGCAGGGCGCTCCTCTCCGGGCGAGAGTCCTACCCCCAGCCCGTCTGGTCCCCAGTCCCCCAGGGCCCCCGAAGCCCTGGCTTTCACCTTCCCCTGATCCTGCCACTGAATCAGCCCCTACCCTTCAACCTCGCATTTCGAAACTGCTCACCTTCATTATTTCCCCTGAAAACCGGAGATAGGATTCAATTGGTGGTCATCGTGCTGAAGTTGTTGAAACTTAGTTCCTCTGGAAGAGGACCCTAGGCCCTTCTTGCCTGGATCTAGGCTTGAAAATGTACTGGAAAATACTACCTATCCTCTTGTCTCCTAACTTGGCAACCAATTTGGCTGCTGGTGCAGTGAGTTCCACTCCAGGGGAGAGTCCTATCCCCAGTCCACCTGACCGCCGGTCCCCCAAGGCCCCCCAGGATCCCCTAAGCCCTGGCTTTCACCTTCCCCTGATACTGCCACTGTATCACCCCCTACCCTTCAGCCCCTGGCGAACTCTGGGTTCTTTAAGGTTTTAACAAGTACTGCCCTGGTAAGTTTTCTAGGACTTTGGTTCCCGCCTTGCATGAGAGTCCGCCTCTGGCTTTGCATCCTAGGAGTATGATTCCACCAAGAGCTATAGAACAACCTGAAGATCAGGTTGAAGATCTGATATATAAAATAAGCCTTCCAAGTCCGGTTGGAGCTATTTCAAAACTACTAACCTTTATGATTTCCCCGGAAAACTAAAATTTGCCCCATGTCACTGTGCCTGAGCAGAATGCGCCCATGCTTTTTCAAATGGGGATTACCCGAGGAGTGGGGCTGCTGGGGGCGGGGCTACTGTGGCCCGCCCTGCCCATAGTGGACAGGGCTTGGCGCGAAGTACCCACCATGGACCCCCGCTGGGTCCCAGCAGCACAAGTCTCTATTGAAGAGTCCAGAGTGCTAGTTTTGTTTCTTTCTTTTTCTCAAAGTGTTTTTCACAGCATTTAATTACACTCAATATTTCAACTCCTCTGTGCTATCACTCCAGCCCAGTATCCCACTGAGAGTATCTCGCCCGCACGGCAGAGCCTGGCAAGCTCCCCGTGACGTATTCGATATGCCAAACACAGTAACAACAAAGTCTCCAATGGAGATGTTACTGGGCCCGCTCGGGCAAACCGACGAACAACGGGAGGGCCTTTACCTTTACCTTTACCTTTACCTAATATTTCAACTCCAATTCCACCACCATGACCCCTTTCCACTACCTTTATTTTGAGTTTTCCCACCACTACCCGAGATTTCCCCAAAATATGCATTCATCTGGGGAACATAAAGTAACAAAATCGGAGACTAACACCCAAGAAGAGCCAAGATAAGAACCAGGAGGTTTACTCCATGGCTTGGAGGCCAGCTGCACATGCTGGGGAAATGGCAGATCAGATAGAAAAGGGAGCACCAGGGCTGGAGCGATAGCACAGCTGTAGGGCGTTTGCCTTGCACACAGCCAAAATTTTTAAAAGAAAAAAAAATTGCTTAAGTGTCTTTTAATTCATGATTAGTATTTATGAAGTACATTAACTCAGTGTTCATTTGTAGTATATGTTCTCTCTTTAGGTGACTTATTCATATATTTTATAAATTCACATATCAAAGTCATGTTACATACCTAACACATTCTAGTTCCTAAAAATATTTGCTTTTTGCATGAGCACTAGTGGAGGGATGGGTACTCGATCATTGTATAACTGAAACCAAAGCACAAACATTTGTAAGTCTACAACTGTACCTCATGGTGTTTCACTAATAAAATTTTAGAAATAAGTTCTCTTTTTGGTCCACACCTGGCAATAGTCAGAGGTTACTCTTGGCTCTCACTCAGGAATTATTTCTGGCTTGCTTGGGGTACCATCTGGGATGCCAGTGGTCAAACTCTGGCTAACCACGTGCACTCAAAAGCCCTGACTATTTACTCTGACACTCTATTACTCTGACACCTGTCTTCTATAAGTTTTTTATTGGAATATTTTATCCGTGTATGTTTCAAATGAATATTAATAGTATTCTATTTAATTGTACAATTTTTTGGACTTTGGGAGGATTATTTCTATTTTTTCCTACATGAATTTCTTTGCTTTAATAAAATATATTTAAGCTGAAAAAAAGATTTGCTTATTCCATTATTTGGCTTAATAATTTTCATTTGATTCTAAAATATTTAAAACAATTAAAAGTAATATTTATTACTTTATAATTTATTCAATACAAATATTATTTTTAAAGTTGATCGTTTTAATCATTCAAATCTACATACTTTCAGAATAAATATTTACGGTATAGCTAATGTACCTCTTTTCTATAATAATATTGTTTAAATTATGCTATTATGTTTATATCTAAGACAAGCTGATTGCCCAATTGTTATAAAAGAGAAATGAAACATCAAGACAATTCAAACTTAGTCCCTTCAGGCCTTAATATGAATAAAGAAAATAAAATTTAAAAATACAGAAAGCTCTTTTCAAAGTGACTTATATTAACTACAAAACTATTCTCAGTTTAGTTTCACTCCAGTTTCAATTTTATTTTAAGCAATAAACTTATATGAATTTACCTCATTAATCTGTTAAGTTTTGTAGTTTTGAAAATATGATGAACATGCACTTTTGTATATACTAAACTAGTTTAAATTTAGTTGATGAACAGCTAGAGTGTCATATTTCTGTGATTTGCCCTTTACTTATTAATAGTAATAAACTTATGATCCCTTGTATCACTGGGATCATAAGAAAAGCTGATTTTTCTTTTGTTCAAAAGATTGAATATGTGTCTGAATGACATTGAGGATAACAAGAGTTCTTAAGGCTTAACTGCACATAAAATTTAAGAAACTGACAGCCTAGTTAATAATTTTAAATTATAATAGTTAACTTTTATACAATTTCTAGAACTAAGTCTAAGATACTAGAACATAAACATTCATGTATTTTGTTTTCAATATTAGTATATCATATTCATATTTTTCTTCACATATCTATGCTATGACCACTTCATGAAGAAAAAATTTATTTATAAAAATATCTATTAAAGTGTAGATATGCAAATTATATATACTTTGAAATGTTCAGCTGAAATTAATATGTTCATCTTATATAGAAATATTTTCAAGTAATTATTTCATTCTAGAGAAATAGTTTGAATGAAAATATAAGGATTAAATATATGAAAATTAATTCTTATCATTTGATAGATTTAGTTCAGGAATGATCTATCTATTCAGTTTGGATATATAATTAATTTCTGGATAAATAATTCACAACTTCTGTTGCTGAAAGGAGGTTGAAAACATATAAATCATAGAATTTCCCTCTTCATTGGATAAAAGCTTCTTTTCAATAGGGGACAAAAATATCGTAGAGCAATTACAGCATTTACTTTGCACAGAGTCCACCCATGTTTGATTCTTGAACTCACATATGGTGCCGTGAATTCCACCAGGAGAAATCCCTGAGCACAGAAGCAGGATTAATTGCTGAGCACCACCAGATGTGGACCAAAAACAAACAAAAACACTTTATTGAAAATATCCCTTTCAATAAAAATCTCTGTACTTTTGCTACATTGCCACTTTGCTATTTTATTCCTACCAGGACATAAGGGTCTCTTGTTTACCTGTAGGAGAAGAAGAAAAAAATAGGACATTTAGGAGGATAAAAGATAAGAATCTGGTATCTCCATCTGGTAGATGATAATTTAAGAATATCCCCCAAATTAAAGAAATAATAAATTCTTTAAAATATAGCACTGTAGCACTTTTCTCCCAAGCAAAAAAAGCATAATGTAACTGTCTTCCTGTGTCTATACAAAAAGGACATTACTCTAAAGTAACTATGCAAAAGACATAAGTAGAAGAGAATAGCAATATTTACAAAATCGGAGAAATTTGGCTTTAGAAGTCACAGGTACTGCTTCGGGGAAAATGGTGATTAACTGGTTGGGGAAGAGAGCACAAAGAAGAGGCTACAGATAAACACAGAATAATGGGAGTACCTCAGGAGCACTGTGTTGGGTGTAACTGAATAAACCTAAGCTCCCTGTGGCATAAGAGACAGGACATACCAAAGTAATACTACAGATTAGTAACCACTCCTTAGTTTGGAGCCAATAAAAGCACCTGAGTATAACCTGGTATGACCCGAGGATATTTTCATCCACATTGGCACCTCACTCTTGTAAAATATTCAAAACAAAGTAGTTTCTGGTTTTGTGTTTCTTTTACTTATAAATAAATCAATTCTGAAAGGAAAAAAAAAAGATACAAGGAAATGGAAACATATTCCTTGTTTATGGATTGAAGAATCAATATCATTAAGATATCAATATCATATATTCAATATTATAACATCAATATCAAAAATACCTAAAATAATTTATAGGTGAAAGAAATTTTTTTAGGACACTAAACCAAATACTTCTAAAACTGTCCCTGAAACCTTGAAACACCCAGAACATCTAAAACAATTCTGAGAAAAAAAAAAGTTAAAGAAAAAGGCAGAAAACTTTGTTCTTTTTAATCTTTATACTACTAAGTTATAATAATCAAAGTCATGTATTACTGGAAAAAGGGTGGACTCTCAGATCAATGGAATAGAATTGAGAGCCCAAATACTTTTCAAAGTTTTACTAAACTTTGAATATGTGGAGGGTTAATTACAAAAAAAAAAATGTGGCTAGATGTATGAAGTAGACCAAAGAAACCGCTTCAGAAAAGTGGTGCTGGGAAAACTCTCTGGTCACATGCAAAAACCACGCATTTGAGCCCTCTGTCACACCATAAATAAAGATTAGTTCTAAATAGATTGAAGGTCTTGATATTAAACCTGTTTCTTAAGAATAAATTGTTAAGAACAGAGGTTTATCTCCCCAAGTTCCTAAACTTATAGAATTCTTTAATAAGACTCCACAAACAAAGAAAACAAGAGTAGAAATAAGCAAATGGTGCTACATAAAACTAAAAATCTGCACTGAGAAAAAAATTAGACCTAAAATTAAAAGACACCGACTGGTAAAAGGTAAACACCAACTGGTAGAGAGGAAAAAAAGTGAATATCCTACATCAGACAAGATCTAAAATCCAAATTATATGAAGCACTCAGAGAACTCAACAGCAACAACAAAAATGAATAGCACAATAAAAAAAGGGAAGATGAGATGAACACTTTCTCAAAAATGACAGATAAATGGCATATGAAAAATGTTAATTATTACTGATTATCAAGAGAAAGCAAATAAAAACAACAATGAAATATTTCACTATAGTACTGAGAATGGCCTATGGAAAAAAGAAAAAGAAAAACAGAAACAGTAGAGCTGCCCCATATGTGGTGAAAAGAGAATTTTCATTTTTTGCTGGTGGGAATTGTTGCATAATTCAGTCACTTTAGAAAACTATTTGTTGATCACTTGATCACTTGACATCCCTTTACTCATGAATTTGCTCGAGCAGGCGCCAGTAACGTCTCCCTTCGTCCTTGTCACGAGCTAGTGTAGCCCAATAGCGTCTGCTCATTCTAGGAACATGAACAACCTCAAACTGATTGTTCAGGGTCTTGACGAAGAACTCTGATCATCTCATAGGTGGGCAGCCACATGATCTTTTCACATCCCGAGGAATCCAGTTGGTAATGGCTCTAATCATTGTCTAGTCTAGTTATCCTTGGCAAATGAGACAGTGTCCCTGATTCTTGACCATTGTCAGAGGTCGGAACTCCGGATTCTTTCTTTCATTTGAGTGAAGCGTGACATTCCAAGCATAGCTCTTTCAATTTCTCTTTGGGAGACCCAAATAGCTTTCTCATCCTGTTTTCTTAGGGCCCAGGTCTCTGAGGCATATGTTAATGCAGAAAGAACAGTGAAATCGAAGAGATGTGCACAGGCTGGAGGTTCTTCGTCCTCTTAGCTATTTTATCGACGCTCTTAAAGGCGTTCCAAGCTGCTCTCTTCCTCCTGTGCAACTCAGGTACCAGGCCATTCGTCATGTTGATTTCTCCACCTAGGTACACATAACTGTTGCATTCGGAAATGATTATCCCTTTGAGAGCAAATAGAATGTCAGCAATGAGACCGTTTCTCGTAAACATTGTCTTTATGTGATTCAACTGTAATCTGACCTTTCCACACTCACTGTCGAAGTCCGAAGGCCAGCATTTGTGCCTATTGGCTGATGTTTGGTGTTATTAGAACAATGTCGTCAGTGATGCGGAGGTGGTGTAGTTGCCAACTGTCTATGTTCACTCCCATTCCTTCCTATTCCAGTCGTTACATGACATTGTCGATGGTGGCACTGAACGGTTTCGGTGAAATGCTATCACCCTGCTGAACCCCTTTTTTGATGTCAATGATCACTTCCCTGTAGAATGAGATTTTGATAATGAATCTGCAATACAGCTCACGGAGGATTCTGATAAATTGGTTTTGAGCGCCCTATTTAGTTAGGGCCTCGATGACCACTTCAGTCTCAACAGAACAAAAGGCCTTCTTTAAATCAATGAACGTTAGACAGACAGGCATCTTGAACTCCCGAGAAACCTCAATGGGCTTGGTTATTATGTGGATATGGTTGATTGTGCTGAATCCTTTTGGGAAATCAGCTTGCTTGCATGGTTGTCCTTTATCTAGAGTTTTGCCAATCTTATTCAGGATGACTCGAGTGAACAACTTGTAAACAACAGACAACAGGCAGATAAGGCGATAGTTGCCAATATCAAGCATGTCTCCATTCTTGTATGGTAGTACAGTCCTGCTTGTTTTCCACTGGGCTGGAACCTTGCATTCAGACAGGTACTGTGTGAAGAGCCGAGCCAGTGTATTGATGAGTACTGACGGCAAGTTCTTCAGGTATTCGGGTCTGACCTTGTCTGGGCTGGGTGCTGTTCACTTCTTTACTGATGAAATGGCATGTTGGATTTTAGAAGGGAGAAGGCATGGATAATCTTCTCCATTGCCCTTCTAGAAGATGTGACAGATCCATCAGGACATCGGAGTGCAGTCATCTTAGTCTTGTAGTTGGCGAAGGACAGGCAGCATTGCGAAAGCTTTTCCCAGCACCTGCCACATCTGCCAGCAGTGCTGGTCTTGTCTCTTTGAGGTCTTCCTTTATCAATTCTCTGCACTGCTTTGCAAGCTCGCATGTTCGCTTGAGGTTGCCTGAGCCTTGCGCCAAGCAACGTTGGTGAATGAGCTCAAGAGTTTCAAAAACAGGCTTCTTTTTGTGGTTATCTCTCTCCCGGTGTTCCTTGCACAATCATAGAGGTACTGAACCAGTCAATCATATTCCTCGTCAATGTTGTCAATGGTGGCATCTTCCCAGGTGGCCACAATAGTGCCAAAGAGCTCCCAATTGGTCGTCATTCTAGGAGTTCTCTTCTTAAACTTTGCAGCTCTTTCTCCCGACTTTGTGAAGTAGAATTTTGCACAAAGGTGACAGTGTTCTGATCCCATTTGGAATTTTGGTACAATAGCAACATCGGTCAGGCAAGACTGTCGATTGAATATGATGTGGTCAATTTTGTTGTGGAACCGTCCACCAGGAAACTCCCATGTTCAACATTTAGATTCAGCCTTCTGAAATTGTGAGTTACCATGGATGGTCTCGGTTGACATGATGAACACAGACAGTCTGGGTCTCGATGTGGAGTTCTTTGGCTGATCTTCTCGGTCCTAACTTGGCATTAAAATCACCAACAATGATCTTGTAGAAGGCGTGGCCTTCTTTATAGAACTTCTCCAGCTCCACGTAGAACTTCTCGATTTCTCCTTCATCATAATTGGGTGTTGTATAAACAACGAAGTTAGAAACTGCCGGCAATGAGCCACATCTATTCAAGTATAATCATCCAATTTGGATTGTTATTCATTCGAATGAATCAACATTTATGGACAAGTTCATGTTGACAAGGATACTGACACCACCAACACCTCTTTTCTTGCATGTTCTGAGGAACAGTTCTTCCCCAGTGTTGAAAACGGCATGATGTGCTTGATGTCTTCTCATTTCGGTCAGACCAATGATGTTGCACTTGATCTTTAGCGCTTGCACCATCAGGTCCTCGATGGATGCATCTGATGCCAGCATACATGCATTGAATGTACAGACAGTCATTTTTGTCCTTCTTTGTTTTGGCAGCCTATTTTGGCCCTGGTATTTTATCAGCCTCTACTTCCTCATCCTTTTTTTTGTAGGAGTACTGCTATTTATTCAGCCACTGATTAGCTGATTGAATTGGGCAAGAAATTCACCTTAATTTCATTTTTATTTATTTATTTTTTATATTTATTTATTGAATCACTGTGGGAAAAGTTACTAAGCTTTCAGGTTTAAGTCTCAGTCATACAATGATCAAACACCTCTCCCTTCACCACTACTCATTTTTCACCACCAGGAACCCCAGTATTCCCCCCTCCCACCCTTCCAAATGCCTGTGAGGAAGATGATTTCTTCTTAACTCTTCTCTACATTGATTACATTCATTTTTTCGACAAAAGATGCACCATTATTGTTTAGAATTTCCCCCCACAAAATCAGAATTGCTGAAAAGGCATTGTGAAATATTTTGTTTTCTATAGCTGGTTATGAGAATTATATAATGTTACACGGCCAGGATTTTGGATTTCTGCAAAGAGCCATATAATTACGAGATAAAATTGGTTTCTGTGTGTCCGGTGTTATGGCCGTGCCAGAGAGCCGCTCGTGGGGTTAACTCGTGACTTCGGTAGGGCATGAAGGATGTGCCGGCACTGCCCCCCTTCCGATGAGACTGCAGTTGCCCTGTCACCGCCGGCTCGTACCTGGCTTTCCTACAAGCTCCCTCATCCTTCTTAATGCTGCCATATTTGTGGCTCTTTCAGGGTCAGAGGAATGAGACCCATTGTATTTCTTGGTTTTAGCATATTGAATACACCACGGCTAGCTTGTCAGGCTCTGCCATTTGTTGATATCTCAAAATATTATGAAAAGGACTTCTTTATAACCCAGTGATTCCACTCCTCTGCCATATGAAAGTTATAGTCTTCGAACTGCTATTTAAGAACATGCAAGCTTTAATCAGAAAAGGCATATTCATACCTATTTTAATAATAGCTCTATTTTCAATAGGCAAGACCTGAAAATAACCAAGTGTCCAATAACAGATTAGTGGACACATAGTGTGATATGTAGATATATAAATATATGTATGTATATATGTACATATATATATACATGGGCATATATACATATATGGACAGCTATGAAACTATGAGAAGTACAAAATATTGCACTTTGCTATAGCTTGGATGGAACAGGAAGATGTCAAGATAAGCGTGGTTAGTCAGAAAATAAAAGAAAAATATATGATGCCACTTAAATGCACTGCGTAAAGAAGCACAAATTGGGATTAGAGGGTTTCTAATAGAAACAAGTTCTCAGACATCATCAAGGAGGCTGATGCAAGGGACAGTTACCAGGGTGTCCTCTGGGAAAAAAGGGCAGAGGGAGCTTGGCACACTCTTGAATGGATTATTTTATAACAATGATTTCAATATTACTGTAAACTGTGATACTTTTTGAAAATAATTTCAAAAATGGAAAATAAGGGACTGGAGAGACAGTAGAACAGGCAAGGCACTTGCCTTCTACATGACCAACCTGGGTTCCAACCCATACATCCCATCTGGTCCCCTGAGCACTGTAAGGAGTTACCCCTGAGAATCACTAGGTGTGACTCCAAAACCAAAATAAATGGAAAAATAAAACAAAATTATATTACTAAAGATAGCCAATTTTCTATTTTTTGAGGTTATTTGGTTTATCACTGTTCTATTTGGGGCATCCTATAAAGCTTTGATCAGGGTTTATTCCAGGTTCTATTCTCAAGAAACAGTTTGAGAGTTGTGCTAGCAGGGATTTGACTTAAGTTGCCTAACAAGGTTGCTATCTCAAAGGCCCTGGAATTCAGTCTTAATGATAACAGAAAAAGATAATTATTTATAGCTATTGGATTGCACATAATAATCAGACAAATACCTAATCATACTGAAAATACCTGAACTGATCATGCTTGGAGAAATATTATCAGTAATATGCAACTAAACAAAAGATTGGTGAAGTATCCAAAGATATAACTTCAGAATAAATAGCTTAGGGATAAAGCAAATGTAGATCATGTTTTTTCTGTTATTGTTTTTTGTTTTCTGTTGTTTTTTTTTAAGGCAAAAACTATTTCCCCATAGGATCAAACAAATCCGTATCTATATTTTCTTTGCATTGGAAGAAAAGCTTTAATGCTCTTTGAGGATGAAGCAACTACACCTTTTATCTGAGATCAAAGATGTGCCTCAGCAACAGAGAACTGTCTCTCATGCAGGATACCATCACTGTCACTGTCACTGTCATTGTCCTCCCATTGTTCATCAATTTGATTGAGTGGGCACCCATAACATCTCCATTGTGAGACTTGTTGTTACTGTTTTTGGCATATCCAGCACACCATGTGTAGCTTGCCAGGCTTTGCCGTGCGGGTGGAATATTCTCAGTAGCTTGCCAGGCTTTCCGAGAGGGGCAGAGGAATTGAACCCGGCTTGGCCACGTGCAAGGCAAATGCCCTACCCAGTATGCTACAGGGCTTTAATTATTGCACTAGCTAAATAAATACAAATCTGGATTTCTTTGATTATTCATAATATATAACAAAAAGTTACAAAATGTTCTTAAGCATAAGCAACTAATGTCCAAGAGAAGATACAGAGAGACAGTGAAGGAGATAAAGGTACTTGTCTTGCACAAGGCTGATAAGAGTTTTATCCTTGGCACCACATATGATCTCTCAAACACCACCAGGATTGATCCCCAAGTTCACAGCCAGGAATAAACCCTATGAATGACCAACGTGGTCAAAACACTTTAATTAATTAATTAAAATCCAAGAGAAATATTATTAGAAGATTTAGGTAACTTATTAATTAAATATGATTTGAAATAAACATGATTAATATGTTAAAAATAATTTTAGAAAGGAGATTATCAGCATCAACCTCCAATCTATAAAAGAAATCAATTTAATACTCTAGAAGTTCAAGCTGGTTAATTCTAGTTTCCGCTTTAATACATTAAAAAAAAAGAGCTTTCAAGTTGTCACTCCCATCTTTAAAACCAGAAAAAGCAGGATGAGAAGAAAATCAATTACTTTTATTGACTCCATCAGATAACTGAGATTACAGGGCAATTTGCCATCCTGAAAGTCAGGGAGTCAGGCAAATCAAGGATCACAGTCAAGAACCTCTTGCTTGGAGCAGATGCCGCAGGAAAAATAAAAGTGAAGAAATTCTTACATGTTGATTTTGAAGAATTGCTGGAAACAGGTTGTAAACTAGAATGACAATGAGAAAGTCCTGGGGACATTCTTGGTATTAGAAACAGCTCCACACTGCAAACTCACCATGTTTTCACGATGAATATCTGGAAAATATTCCATTGTGACACTACCTGGAAATGATTTACAGATACACCCAGAATTTTCTCTGAGCCCACACTGTTTCTTAAGAGGGAAAAGTTGGAAGACCTTGATCTCAGTAGAGAAATTGTTTATCCAGATTCCAGCATCCTCTCACTTTCTGATGGAGATAAAAATATTTTAGTACTAGAAAAAAAACTTTTGTGAAGGTCACAATCCAGAAGTACAACTCGCAAAGTCCAGAGATTTAATCAAAAGTTTAAGGAATAGTGTGCCTTCCTTCATCTTTCCTCCATATTACTAAGGTTCCATCATAATAGTTCTATTACAATTGAAAGAACAAGATTCAAAATCATTAGTAGAGGGAGTTCTTAACAAAACCCAAGTCAAAGTAAATAGAGAAACGTGGACACATATTGTAAAAACTCTGGCACAAATAACATAGATTTTAAACAGGGACCAACTCCTAGTCACATTAACAAATCTCACATTTGATAAAATATGTCCAGCTTTTAACAAAAGTGACAAGACATAATAAAAGATTAAGAAACTATAAAATCTTAAAGAGATAAAGTAAACATCAGAACCAGATTCAACTGCTGCCACAGATTACAGATAGAGTAATGTGAACAATGTGCATGTAAAACAATGATGCTTCATAAGTGAAATGCTGTCATGAAAAAAAGTAGTTACCGTGTATAACAAAGTCAACCTAAATGGAATTATAGTAGCACTATGTATTTGAAGAAAAAAACAGAAATAAAAAATAAAATGAATCATTAATAAATTGTTTAGACTGAACATAGAATCAAACATTAAACTTGACAATAAGTGAATAGAAATTTCACAAAATGAAATACAATGACAAAGAGGAAAAGACTGAATTTACAGAAACAAAACAAGACAGAAGATTCAAGGATTGCAAAACAATCATTAAAGATGTTTGTTAACATCCATTAAAATAATTGGAATTCCTGATGGAGAAATAAAAGAAAAAATGCAAAATATTTTGAAATAACAATAAAATATTTTCTGTAGCTGGCTTTAAGCTATAGATTTTAAGCGCTCAGAATTCATAGGAACACTAAAGATCCGTCACTGTCACTGTCCTCCCCTTGTTCATCGATTTGCTCGAGTGAGCCCAGTAACATTGAGAGACTTATTGTTACTGTCTTGAGTATTGAATGTGTCACGGGGAGCTTGCCAGGTTTTGCATGTGGGCGAGATACTCTTGGTAGCTTGCCGGGTTCTATGAGAGGTGCAGAGGGATCGAAGGCAAAGGAATCGAACTCGGGTCACAGGGTCGGCCACATGCAAGGCAAACACCCTACCCATTGTGCTATATGCCTAGGAATATCACTTATATACATAAAATAATTAAAGAAACCCTCTTACATAATACAGTGAAATCCTTATGAGAAATCATGCAAATAAGATAAAAAATTAACTATAATATTTAAAATGTTGAACATGAACTAAATATATCCCAAAATTAGTTCCAACAAATTGATTCTAAAGTAAATTAAAAATCAAGCCTTTGCCCAATAAATAATAGTAGATAATTCATTGCTAGCATGCCTTTTATGCAAAAATCTTTGGAAATATTTCAGGGGAGGAGAATTGATAAGGCAGAGAAAATTGGGTATGCATAAAGAACCAAAGATTACCAGAGATGGGATAAATAAAGGTAAAATCTTGTGGAGCGATAACACAGTGGTGGGACGTTTGCCTTGCATATAGCCAACATTGCTGAGCCTGGTTCGATTCCTCCGCCCCTCTCAGAGAGCCTGGCAAGCTACTGAGAGTATCTCACTTGCATGGCAAAGCCTGGCAAGCTACCCATGAAGTATTTGATATGCCAAACACAGTAACAACAAGTCTCACAGTGGAGACGTTACTGGGCCCACTTGAACAAATCAATGAACAACAGGAGGACAGTGCTACAATGCCAAAATAAATAATTAGCTTATTATTGTCATTATTAATTTATATAAAATATAAATATTTATAGTAACATTGGGTAGAAATTGAAAAATTATTTTTTTATTTGAAATGAAACTAGAAAACTGGTTGCAATAGTCCATAAACTTTTAAATCACAATAAATTATTTTTATAAGCAAAACAAAAAACAAATTTATCAAAATTATTGCTGATTGCTTTAGCATAGAAATTCGATGGATTTTAAGATATTTACACAGATAAAAAATAACCCAGATTTTAGTACTTTAATTTTTAAAGAATTTAAGCCATATACTAAGTTTTTTTCAAATTATAAATTAAATATAAATTGCATTCCATTAACCAATATGAACATATTATAAATATACTGTTATTAAGATAAAGTATTTTAGAACAAATTAATATAAGTTGATAAAAATATGCAACGGAATACATATAATTACATTAATTTTAATAATGAGAGAAAGAACCTGAGAATATTTTGCTATAAGGTAACTTCCCTGTGCATGAAGCATGTAATATTATTTAAATGTGGATTTCAGTTCTTGGTTATTTATTTCTTGTTTGTTTTGTGGCCTTAAAAGACTCTGGGCTCCATATAGGTATACCTGAGATTGAACCAAGGTCAGCCATAAAGTAAAGTAAAAGTAAAGGCCCTCCCGTTGTTCATCGATTTGCTCGAGCAGGCCCAGTAACGTCTCCATTGGAGATTTTGTTGTTACTGTGTTTGGCATATCGAATACATCACGGGGAGCTTGCCAGGCTCTGCCGTGCGAGCAAGATACTCTTGGTAGCTTGCCGGGCTCTCTGAGAGGGGTGAAGGAATCAAACTCGGGTGGGCCATGTTGGCTGCGTGCAAGGCAAACGCCCTACCAGTGTGCTATCGCTCCAGCCCTGTGAAAGGCAAAAGAAATCTACCTTCTATATTATTTCTTCAGTCTCTGGAGGCAGATTTAAAGTAATTATAAATATATGTTGAAAACTTCAGCAAAAACTTTTTTTCTTATAGGGTCACACCTGGCGATGCATAGGGGTTACTCCTGGGTCATGAACTCAGTAATTACTCCTGGCGGTACTCAGGGGAGCATATGGGATTCAGGGAATCAAACCCGGGTTGGCTGCGTGCAAGGCAAATGCCCTACCCGCTGTACTATCACTCCAGCCTCTTTTTTTTTTGAAAACTTTGAAATTAGGTACACATTTGTAATGATAAGAGGAAAGAAAATAAAAACTTAAATTGTATATTTTAAATAACAGAAAGCAGAAATAGATTAAAATAATAAGTCTGAGCAAGAAATAGACAAATTTACAAATCTAATAATTACTGTCAGTTGTATCAATACTGACTACATGTGAATGCTCCAAATACATCAAAATAGAGTGATTAAAAACAAAAGAGACAATTTTATTTTATTTACTATTATTTTGTAGGACTATAAACTTTAGACTTCAGACTTCAATCGGAAGTCTGAAAGCATAGCAGCAACCACTAAGTTCTAGAATGTTTTACTGAAGGCTAAAGTCCTCGAGGCCTCTAAACACAGCCTGGCTTAAGCACCAAGTTGTTGGCCTGACACAACTGGAGCTGTCCAAATGCACCCACTAGTCCCATGCTCTGAGTGTGTATCCATTTACAAAAGACAGAAAATAAAAGTTTTAGAATCGGAGGAATGCTCATCACTACTGATCCCATGAACACTAAAACAAATAACAAAGGAAAACTAATAGTCATGTACACATCACATAAGAATTTAAATGAAATGTAAAGATACCTTTAAAGAATTTAAGGGAGCCAGGCAGATAATACAGATAATACAGTGGTTATGGAACTTGGTTCGTACATGACCAACCCAGATTTTATCCCTGAAACTCTATATGGTTCCTGAGTACCACCAGGAGTGATCGTTGAGCACAGGGTCAGGAGTAAGTCCTGAATATAGCGAGGTGTGGCCCCCAAACAAAGAGCAACAAAGATAATTAAAGCCAGAGGAGAAATACATAATTGTAAAGGGTTTTATATGCCAAAACTTTGAATCAATAATTAATAAGATTCAGTGGACTAGAGGGATAGTGCAAGACATAAAGTGCTTCCCTTGCATGCAGCTACCCATGATTTGAATCCTTGGCACTGCAGTGCCCCAAGAACCAACAGAACTCATGATTAAGCACAGATACAGGAATAGCTCCTAAGTAGGGCCAGGCTTGGTGAAAAAAAAAAACAAAACAGAATTAATGAGTAAACTGTGACTTCCATAATGAAATTCAATTTCAACAGTCTTAACTTCCAAAATAAAAGCAGATTATTCTTAACTCATTACTGAGTTAAGTATATCCCTGACACCAAAGCCAAAAAATCAATTAAATAAACTGTTCAAAAAATATAAATTAATTTCTGACATAATAATATGTAAACTCCTCATCAAACATTATCAAATTTTAACTATTACCTTGGATAAAATTAATTATACTGCTTTATGGTCAAGTGAGATGTGGGATTGGTTAAATATTAGCAATCATTTTGAAACTGTGAGTCCATGAGCTCAATTGCCATCTCCATCTGCATTTATCAGATGAGGCCCCCACTTGGCTTTGCTGTCTGGGAATCCTACACCCTCCTGTGTCATAAATGGGTGCATGATCTGTGGCACACATAGAATTCTAGCACCACAAATAAATCATTATTTAATGTATGTACTATTAGGAAAGTGGTTGTTGTATATACATATAAGCACTGCAGCTACCCTCCAAGAGCACCATAACCTGAGTGAACCAAGATTTATAATGAGAAGAATGTAGGAACATCAAATACCAGTGTGAGCACTGTGAACAGATGTACAACTCTTGGTCACTGCAACAGTTATGGTAGAGGAATGCAAAAGAAAATAACCAAATACAGACATACACAAATAAAAATATTCCATTATTAAAAAAAGAGCAACAAAAGAGAAAAAAGGAAAGCGATAACACAGTGGTAGGGCGTTCGCCTTACAAGCGGCCAACATGGCCGACCCGAGTTCGATTCCTCCGCCCCTCTCGGAGAGCCTGGCAAGCTACCGAGAGTATTCGATATGCCAGACACAGTAACAAAGTCTCCAGTGGAGACGTTACTGGGCCCGCTCGAGCAAATCGACGATCAACGGGAGGGCCTTTACCTTTTACCTTTTATTTAAGTACAAAATTGGGAAAATATAGAGAAACATAAAAAACCGCAATGGTCTGATTAAAGTAACCAATTTGAATGCAAAGAACATTCAAATGAATGAAGAGGAAGTCTGTTTTCACATATAATGTTGTAAAAATGACAGTTCTTTGTCACTGAGATATCATAAATGGGATAAGACTTTTGCCTTGCCTGCTGTTGACTTTAATTCTATCCGCAACACTCCAGATGTTCCCTGAGCACCACCAGCAGTGACCTTTGAATAGAGAGCAAAGAGTAAGTCTGGAGAATCACCAGGTGTGCCCCCTCAAAAATGAAGAGAGAAAGAGTGGGAGAGAATATTTTCCATTTTTGATCTGTAGACTGAATTAATGTAAAGTAGAAAGGATTTTCAGGATATTTTAAAAATATCTCTGATATTTATTAATATATTTATGTTTTGGGCTGGAGCGATATCACAGCAGGTAGGGTGTTTGCCTTGCACAAGGCTGACCCAGGCACCTGGGTTTAATTTCTCTGCCCCTCTTGGAGAGCCTGGCAAGCTACCGAGAGTATCCTGCCCACACAGCAGAGCCTAGCAAGCTCCCCATGGCGTATTCAGTATGCCAAAAACAGTAACAAGTCTCACAATGGAGACGTTACTGGTGCTCGCTGGAGCAAATTGATGAACAATGGGAGGACAGTCCTATAGTGCAGTGCTATATTTATGTTTTGAGGGATGTGTCAAGCCTTGCTCAGGGAGTGCCATGGTCATTCCATTCAAGATGATACCTGGCCCCACTGCATTGGCCTAACACTCCATAATGCTGATTCTTGGGGCTAGTGCCTGGAAATTCCTTGTAGTCCTAACAACTGGTCTTGCATGCATGACTTGTGTCTCTACATGCCCCAATAAGTTGACCTTAAAGTAGATATGGACGAGCTTCAGAAATAGACATGGCTGACCTGGCCCAAAAGTCATCTACTAAGAGCCACTGGGGATGATTCTTGTGCAGTTCTTAAAATTAAAAAAAAAATTATTAATTTCTTCCAAAACAAAATATAATTTTAACATCAGATGCAGCAATCAGGGACTGGACAAAATATAATTATCAGGTGCTTTCTTACTACCAAACTGTGGGTTTGATGCCCTATATCCGTATAGTCCTCCTTGAGCCCTATCTGAAGTGACACCTGAGCATGAGTAAGCCCTGAGCACAGCCAGGTGTGCCTATAAAACAAAACAAAACAAACAAAAATATGGTGAAGCAATCATGAGTTTCACTCCTATTTTGAAAATATCTGGAGTTCCAGTTGCATGGTTAATGTGCATTAGTCAGTTCTTGCGTGAAAATTAATGTTTGTACAAATTGTCTTCACAGTCAACTTTATTCACAACTGCTACAAATTAGAAACAACCAAATATTACAGATAGATTTACAAATAAGTTGTAATGCATGTCCCTACAATGGCATTGTTCAAAGAGAAAAAAGATAGTATAAGCTGCATTAAGCTTCAAAAAGAAATAGATGAATATTCAATGTTCATTTATAATTAAAAATCATTTAAATAAATAATTGCTCAAAATAAATACATAATTAGAATAATATGACATACTGGGAGGGAGGCTATATAAAGACAGAAAACAAATTATGGTTTGGGGAATTATAGTGTTTATTAGATTAAACATGGGAATAATTTAGAAAGGTGAAACTAATCTGGATAATACTGTTATGTTGAATACAAAATGCTATTCATTTGTCAAAATTGATAGAAACTTATAAAATAAAGAATCACCTTGAAATATGCACATCATATCATACATCATTTATGAAAACATGACATCCCAGGATGAAGTCCAGAAAGTGATAAAGAATTTAAATATGTTCTAAATTCATGAAACAAACTTTCTTAAAGGATAATGAAATTAGATGCTGACCAAAACAATGGTAAAGATGAGTAGAATTTTCAAGAATAGCAAATGAAACTGTGTACATAAATATTGTTATAATTGATAAAATGATTTCCACAAGAATTATTGTCAACAGTTCTTGTCATTTTGTATGAAAAGAGAAATTGAACAATAAGTAAATTATGGCAAATATTAATTACTGTAATATTTACAATTATATTTGGATGCTTCATATAATCATAGAGAATAAAACAGAATAATTTATGTGCAGATAGGATGGTATAAGAGTTGAGAACATTAACATGAGCTCATGTTTTCATTTATATACATATATTTAGCATCATACCAAAGAAAACATGTCTATCTACATAGCGAAATATACTGTTATGTTTCTCCAATCCTTTTCAGCTGAGAGATCCTAGGATCAATGACACCTGTGTAGCAAATTAGCATATGTTATGCCTAGCTCTTCATTTCTAATCCAATGAAAGAAACCAATCCTGTTGATGAATTGTCCATTTTTAGAACAGGTGCAGAACATCTATGGGATGATTCTGGAGCATCTTGTGATACCAGAATGTAAGAAGGTATTTTTAAAATGTTCATGGAACAGGGGGAGGTCATAATTATTCCTGAACCAAATAATAAAGTTTATAATGTCCAGCACTCAATAAAATTGAATAATGATATACAGTAGACTAAACTTTAACACAATTTATGATATAAGTATTTACATCTATTTGGAATAAATGAATTATTGGAAAACAAATGGAGAAATGGGGAAAAACAAATTATGCAGATAAATTCCAAATAACTCACTTGGATATTGCTCTATCAAAGGTTTTGAACATAAATTCACCTTGCAAAAGGGTTCACCTCAGTTCAGAGTATACGTTCAGAAAAAAAGAAAAGGTGACTCGGGGGGGGGGCAGCAAACCAGCTGTGGTTTTGAACACAGACTCTGCAATGGATGCGTCACAACCCTAATGTGTAGCTACTCTCACAGCTGAGCATGATTTTCTGATTGGGTAGCTGGTTAATCTCCCCCACCATATTTCAAAAGATTCACAAATTTGTCTCTTATATGGGACTCTCACTAAGGCAGTCTGGCTACCCCAACTACATTAGACTAATCATCCATTAGCCCCTACCCCAATCAGCATTCCTTAAAACTCACAAAAGTAACAGAGAGCACAGGAAACAATATAATCCTCATCGAAAAGTTAGTTCAGGTAAAAGAACACATTCCCTGAATCAGCGCAAGAGGTTCCATACTAAAACACCAGAGCACCAAATTGGAAGGGAATATCCTTAACAGGGAAAGATGAGACCACCCAGAGTACACTGCCCCAGAGTCCTTCTTGACACTGAGGTTGGGAGGAACTGATAGTGTACTGGATAGAACCACCTCTAGTCTACCATGGCTCCGTGGAGAAACTGCACAAAAACCAGATAAAAGTGAATGAATAAAGGAGCCTTGACATCTCAACAACGAATACCCACATACATAATCTCCCTGATAAAAAATTCAGAGACAAAAGAGAATGCTTACTGAGCTCAAAAAAACAGTAGAATAGATATCCAATAATTACAGGAGGATATGAGATAAAGAGTAGAATGGATAGGCAATAAAATACAGGAGGAAATGAGAGAATAAGTAAACACCAAATAGATATGCCATTACTATGGAATTCAGTAGATGAAATGAAAAAAAAATACTCAATGCTGTACTCAGCAATATAGTAACAACAGTTAGAGACAGAATCAGTGAGCTTGAAGAGGAGATACTGAAAACCTTCAGTCAACAGCAAAAGATGGGGGCAAAAAACTCAAAATAACTCAAGGGCAGACAAGAGAACCATGGGATGAATTCAAAAGGAATAACATAAAAGCTATTGGGGTCCAGAGAGACAGGGAGGCAATTCCAATGGGGTAGTAGCATCATCGCTGCAAAGTTTCAGGAGCTGGAAAACATAGGCATGCAGATCCAAAAAGCCTGAAGGGTACCAGCTATAATACGACTCCAAAATGTATCAATCAGATAAATACAATGACAGGTACAATATTGAAAGCAGCAATATTAAAGAAGGAAATTACATACAAAGGAGTAGTACTTAGATTTGCAGCAGATGTACTGTAGCGCTGTAACACTGTCATCTCATTGTTCATTGATTTGCTCAAGCAGGCACCAGTAACGTCTCCATTCATCCCTGTCACGTGCTAGTGTAGCCTAATGGTGTCTGCTCACTCCAGGAACATGAAATGAGACTTGTTGTTACTGTTTTTGGTATATTGAATAGGCCACCGAGTGCTTACCAGGCTCTGTCGTGTGGGCGGGATACTCTTGGTAGCTTGCCAGGCTCTCTGAGAGGGATGGAGGTATCAAACCTGGGTAAGTCGCGTGCAAGGCAAATACCCTACCCACTGTGCTATCACTCCAGCCCACAGTAGATGCATATAATGAAAACCTTTAGGCCCAAGGTCCATGATGGGATATAGTAAAAAGAACTTAACGAAATGAAGGTTTGACCAAGAATACTTTACCCAGCTAGACACTCATTCAGATTTGAAGGAATGATACATAACTTTCATCTATAAACAGTAGCTCAAAAACTCCATAGACTTACAACCAACTTTGAAAGAACAAGTGCAGGGACTATTAAAACAACATGAAACCCACAAACGCAACAAACTTCTAAAGAAAGATTACACACACTAAAAGCAAGACAATAGTCTCTCAATATCAATGGTCTAAATGCACCAATTACATAATAAACATAGAGTGGCAAAATGGATTTAAAAATTTAATCCAACATTGCTATCTACTACAAAGATATTTAAATAGTAAAAGGAAAAACAGATTCAAAATCAAAGTCTAGAAAACATTTCTTCAAACAAATACTCCGTTCTGGAAAACAGTATGGACGACTCTCAAAAAATTAGAATTTGATCTGCCATTTGACCCAGCTATAGCACTCCTGGGAATATATCCCAGAGAGGCAAAAAGGTATAGTCGAAGTGACATCTGCAATTGTTTGTTCATTGCAGCACTCTTTACAATAGCCAGAATCTGGAAAAAACCTGAGTGCCCAAGAACAGATGACTGGTTAAAGAAACTTTGGTACATTTACACAATGGAGTACTATGTAGTTGTTAGAAAAGATGAAGTTATGAAATTTACATACAAGTGGTACTACATGGAAAGTATCATGTTAAGCGAAATGAGTCAGAAAGAGCGGGATAGACACAGAAAGATTGCATTCATCTGGGGAACATAAAGCAACAAAAAGGGAGAGTAATACCCAGGAATGGCTGAGATTAGTACCAGGAATTTTGCTCCATGAATGGAAGGCCAGCCACAGGCTCTAGGTGAAAAGGAAGCTCAGATAGAGAAGAGAGTACCAAATGAAGGATGTTGTGAGGGTCCTCCCAGGGTGGGAGAAGCATGCTAAAAGTAATCGATAGATCAAACATGATTGCCACTCAAAGCCTCTCTTGCAAAACACAGTACCCAAAAGAAGAGAGAGAGAACAAGGGGGAATACCCTGCCACAGAGGCAGGATGGGACGGGGGGGGGGGGGATGATGTGGGGGGGATGCTGGGACTATGGGGATGGATGACGGGCACTGGTGGAGGGATGGGCACTTGATCATTGTATAACTGAAACCCAAGCACAAAATTTGTAAGCCTATAACTGTACCTCATGGTTTTTCACTAATAAAAAAGAAAAAAAAATAAAAATAAAAGAACATTTAAAAAAAGTTAAAAAAAAAAAAAGCCCAGTTTGGCTGTTCTGGTATCTGACAACATAGACTCCACCTGAAAAAGTTTAGAAGAGATAGTAAAAGTCATTTTTTAATAATCAATGGATATATGCATCAAGAAGAAATCACACTTCTAAACATATATGAACCCTATGAGGGACTAGCAAAATACTTAAAATAAATGCTATTAGACTTCATGGAGGATACTGATATCAACAAAATAGTAGTTAGACTTCAACGTTGCTTTGTCAGCCCTTGATAGATCAATGAGACTAACATTCCTCAGGAAATACCGGCCTTGAAAGATAAAATGGAAGAGAGGAAATTAGTATTTATATAAAGGGTTTTCGATCCCCCCAAAGCCAAATACACTTTTTCTGCAGTGGAAATTGGGACATTCTTTGAGATAGACCGCATACTGGGCCATAAAACATACCTCCATAAAATTACGAAGATAGAAATTTTATCAGCTGTCTTTTCACACCATGATGCACTTAAAATATAAGTAAATTATTACAGAAACAGAGCATCAACTTAAATACCTGGACAAGAACTTGTGTAATACAATCAAAGCAGTGTTAAGAGGAAAGTTTATAGCTCTGCTATAATACATCAGGAAAGAATAAAGGGCTTACATAGATAACGGCTTAATAGCTTAAGATCTTGGAAAATGACCAACATAAGGAGCCCAAACCAAGCAGAAAGAATTAAATAATAAATAATATAAATAAATAAATAAATAAATGGAGCAAAAATTAGTGAGCTGAAATCCCAAAAAAGAATAAAAAGATCTATGTAATCAAGACCTGGTTCTTTAAAAAAAAATTGTTATACCACTAGAAAAACAGAGAGATAGAGACAGAGAGAGACAACCTTTAATAAACCAAATCAGAAGAGACATCACAGCAGAAACCACAGAAAATCAGAGAGTACTTTGAGAATATTTATGCAATGAAACCAGAGAACCTTGAAGAAATGGATCACGATCACGATTATCTTGTTGTTCGTCTACTGTCTCAAGCAGGCACCAGTAACATCTCCTTTGTCCTAGCCCTGAGATTTTAAAAAGTACCATATTCAAGGCTCTTTCAGGGTTAGGAGAATGAGACCCATCATTTTTACTTGTATGTGGCATATTGGTTACACCACGGGGAGTTTGCCAGACTCTGTCGTGTGGGCAGGTTACATTCGGTAGCCTACTAGGTTGCCCAAAGTAAGAACGAGCAGCCGTGTGCTTCCGGGAGCTGGGTTTTATAGTCTCTGGGTCTTGGCCATTGAAGAAATGGATAAATTCAGTGATTCCTCTAATCTCCCAAGGCTGAACTAAGAAGGCTGAAGAACTATCACTATTGAGGAAATTTAAATAGTTATCAAAAGTTTTCCCCAAAACAAAACCCTAGACTTAGACAGCTTCACTAGTAAATTCTTTCAAACCTTTACAGTTGACCTACCACCAATCTTTTCAAGCTTTACTAGGAAATTGAAGGAACAGAAACACTCTCAAACAGTAAGCAGACAGAGACATGACCAAAAAATGAGAATGACAGGCCTATATCCTGATAAATACGGATGCAGAGATCCTTTACATATTTCTATCAAATAGAATTGAATAACCCATAAAAAACATCATATACCATAACCAAGAAGAATTCATCTCAGGATGTAAGGATGGTTTAGCATTCAAAAGTTAAACAATATAATTAATTATCAATTAAAAAAATAAAAACCATATGATCATATCAATTGATGGAGAGAAAGCATTTGACAGATCCAACAACCATGCATTATAAAAATTTATAACAAAATGGAAATTGAGAGGATGTTCATTAATATACAAAAGGGCATCTATCACAAGCCCAGAGCAAGCATTACTCTCAAAGGGGGAAAAAAAACTAAAAGCCTCCCCTCTAAGATCAGGCAAAAACAAGGTTGTCCACTCTCACCACTACCATTCAACAATAGTACTGCAAGTACTTTCCATAGTAGTTAGACATGGCAAAGATATCAAGAGCATTCAGGCAGAAAAAGAAGCCAAGTTTTCACTATTTGGAGATGGCATGATATTTTATTTAGAAAATCCTAAACACTCTACAAAAAGCTACAAAAAGCAATATATTTATATAGTAAAATTTCAGGTTACAAAATCAATACCCAAAAGTTCATGGCTGTCCTAGATACAAATAAGGAAATAGAAGAAAGAGAGGTTAAAAATAACTTGTTCACAATTGTGCCTCAAAAAACCATGCCTCAAAATTAGATTAAGCAAAGAGGTGAAGGAGTTATACAAATAAAACTACAAAACATTACTTCAAGAAATAACAGAGAACATGGAAAAATTGAGGCTCACCCCCTTATCATGAATTGGGAAGACTAACATTGTCAAAATAACAATACTCCCCAAAGCATTGTACAGTTTTAATGTGGTCCCTACAAAGACATTCATGACATTTTTCAAAGAAATATATCAAATAATCCTGATATTTATATAAAATGATAAATCCCCACAAATAGTTATAGTAATTCTTGGGAAATAGAAAATAGGAGTCATAATCTTCCCCAACTCAAAACTGTACTACAAAGCAGAAGTGATTAAACGGCATTGAACTGGAATAAAGATAGATAAACCAGTGGAACAGATACACACACACACACACACGATCATTTAATCTTTGATAAATGAGCAAGGAATATTAAGCGGAGCAAGAAAACTCTAATCAGCAAGTGGTGCTGAGAAAATGAACATATATATATATATATATATATATATATATATATATACATCTATCTAACACTACACACAAAACTCAGATAAAAATGGATTAAAGACCTCAACATCAGACCTGAGTCATAAGGTACATTGAGAAAAAAATGAACAGAAACTTTCTCAAAGAATACAAATGGCCAAAAAACACATGAAAAAATGTTCCAGTAATCATCAAGGAGATACAAATCAAAACAACAATTAGATATCATCTCACACCACAGAGATTGGATAATAATTAAAATATGGTACATCTACACTCAGCCACAAGGAAATACAAAGTTATGAAAGTTGTCTATAAATGGATTGATGTGGAGAGTATCATGCTGAGAGTAACAGGTAAAGGAGAGGGATCAACATAAAATGATTGCACTCAATTGTGGGATATGAAAAACATAGTATGAGACTAATATCTGATGACAGAAGTAACTGAGACCAGGAGGACTGGTCCATGGTTGGAAGCTTTCCACAAGTGTGTGGTGTGGAGGGTAACTAGGATAGAGAAGGGACCATTATGACAATAATAGTAGGGAATGCTAACTCTGGACAAGAGCTGAGTGCTGAAAGTAGGTAAAGGGATAACATGATAACCTTTCAGCACCTGTATTGCAAACCATAATGCCCAAAAGGAGATAGGGAAAGAGAGAGAGAGGGAGAGACAGACAGACAGACAGACAGACAGACAGACAGAAGAAAAGTGCCGGATAAAACCCAATCATGAACAACTTTGTAACTGTGTATTTCACAGTGATTAATAAAATATTTATTGATCAACTATTATATGAGATTAGAATGACATTTAATTCCGTGTTCTTACTCTTTACAACACATAATGTTAGCTTACCATAGTTAAAATATCAGATATTCCTCCCTTAAATAGTATTACAAAAAGTTCATAAATAGTTCATCAAAAGTGCAGACATCAGAAAGAAGAAAAATCTGAAAAATTGTCATGGCAAGAGTAGCTTATTGAGATGTGATGTTTAAATATAACATGTTTTTATGATTGAGAAATTGAAGGAGAATACAATTAATTAAAAACTAACTAAAGATATCTAAATAAACTTTAGAAATTAGCTAATAGAAACTTTTCAAACTTGGTTCATTATTTAAAAAAAACACTAAACTTAGTAAGAGAAAAAATTTCAAAGATATATAAACATATTAAAATAGATGTTAAATAGAATATATGTAATAAAATATAATTCTCACAAGTGATGTTGAAATTTGTAAATAACTCTAAAAGACCCTCCCGTTGATCATTGATTTGCTCAAGTGGGCCCAGTAACGTCTCCATTGGAGACTTTGTTGTTACTGTGTTTGGCATATCGAATACGTCACGGGGAGCTTGCCAGGCTCTGCCGTGCGGGCGAGATACTCTCGGTAGCTTGCCGGGCTCTCCGAGAGGGGCGGAGGAATCGAACTCGGGTAGGCCATGTTGGCTGCGTGCAAGGCAAACGCCCTACCGCTGTGCTATTGCTCCAGCCAAATAACTCTAAAGCTATAAATAAAACTATTTGTTAAAAATAATTCAGTAACTGAAAATAGTAGCAATAGCCCAGTGGGTAGGATGTTTGCCTTACACGCCAGGCGGAGCTGGATTCAATTCCTCCACCCCTCTCAGAGAGCCAGGCAAGCTACTGAGAGTATCATATTCACATGGCAAAGCCTGACAAGCTACCCATGACACATTCGATATGCCAAACACAGTAACAACAAGTCTCACAATGGAGACGTTAGTGGACCTGCTCGAGCAAATCTATAAACAATGGGAAGACATGCTACAGTGCTACAGCTGAAAATAGTATTTCAGTATGTTACAATTCTATATTAGGTAGTGAAAAAAGCAGTTTAATCAGTAATTTAGGGATTATAAAGTAGTGAAATGGAAGTTCATTTGGGAAAAGTGATGAACAACAGAGAAAATAATAGAAAGGTAGATTTAAAAAACTATGAACGTACATGTGCAAATGAATTATCTTTAATAAAAATGACAGAAGATGAATTTGAGTTAATAATCAACACATTTTCAAAATATGTTTATGAATTCTTCCACAAAGAATAAAATGAATTGTCAGGAATTCTCTAGATGCCAAATTGCAATTCCTATGTGATACCTTAAGAGAAGCTAAATCACAGTGATAAATCAAGGAGTTTTTCTCTGAAATATGTGAATAATTTTCAGGGGTATAGCCAACAAAGGAGCAAAGCAGTAATAGGTAGAAAAGAATTATCCTGGGAACAGATAATAAGGAGGAAGCAAAAAGAAACATGACAAACACTTAGCTCCCCTAGGAATTGAATTTCTGAGCTGCACTTGATGTGCAGTCAGATAAACCTGGAGAAAGAATGTGTATTTTTAAATATATTCATGAAAGGGCAGATACATTGTTGAAAAACTTCAGGAGATCATGCACCTTTATGTATAACTGTAGCAGAGGTAATAACATAAAATACCACGTTAGTACCATCCAGCTATAATAATTACATCTCAATCCAAACCACTCTCCTCTCCAACCTATACCCTTGCTTCTTGAGACCAACATTGACCACAAATATACCTCTTATTAAGCCCATTGAGATATATATATGTATACATATACATAAGCATATATATAATTTAATTTAATACAAACCTTACTGAGTAGTACACTACATGTAAAGGAAATGAAAAAAAATTAAGAAAGTCTGATACCCAAAGCAGCATCATTAAAACCTCCTGCCCAGTGGTCCATTAAACATTTTCTCTACAAGTTCTGGAGACAAACTATCATAAAGTGATATTACAGTCACAGACAGGATATTCCTTCAAAATAAATTATTAGTGATGTGAACCCTGAGTTCATTAATAGCTGAACTGGGAAATTTTAGTCCTTATATCTTGGGATTTCTGGAAGTCTGGTTTTTGACTCTTGGTAACAAGAGAGCAGTGGGATTTATTTATGTGATATGTAAGGTCTGAAACTTCCCTAGTGATCCATTGAATTAGTTTCTTTACTGCTTGTTTGCAACAGACCCTGCCCATTTGACAAGTATGGCTTGATTATTTAAAGAGATATTGAGTGCATTTCTGAGGAGCATTCCCTATGTCAAAATATTTCATGTAAGTGATGGCAGTTCAGCCAGAAACTCAGCATACTCCTGGTGAGTAAAAAAAATGACTCTATAAAGTAAAACTTTACTATCAAATCTCTCATTCTCTTATCTCATTTTTTGCATCGTTTTCATTAAACAAAAGTCTACATAAGTATGCATTTGGGGTATTAGTAATTCATTTCAAATATCAAATTGGGATAAACACTCAAGTAAAAATATAGAAATGACCAAATGTTTTAGGAATGATTGTGTGATGATTAAGCTTAATTTAACTTTTCAAAGATATTCTGGATGTACAATCAGTAGAGAACCAAGTGAAGACTGGACACACAGCTGAAATATTTTATGCAATAACAGAAAAAGTGACTGGAGTTAATGCACCTATGAGTCAAGCAACATCAATGATTGCCAGCAACAACCAGAATCTATAAGAGAGAAAACAGTCTTGCTGGCATTTTGTAAAGTACATTGTATTGTACTGAGCTGTACTTGATGTGGAGTCAGATAAATCTGGAGAAAGAATGCATATTTTTAAATACATTCATGAAAGGGCAGATACAGTGTTGAAAATTTTTTATGGGATTGATCCCATAAAAAGAACAATATTGTGACTAGGGACTGAGATTAGTCTATAATAGAGTAATCTAGTCACTCCTTTGGTAAAGGAGAAAGAATTGTAATTTGAAGTCTAGGCCACACCCTCATGATAGAAATGAGAAAGAATCATCTCCCTAAACAAAAGGGTGAGGGAGGAAGTATCTGAGTGGCAAAACTTGTTGACAGTTATCTCTTTTATGCTACCTTTTTTACTACTATTTCATTTATTACTATTTCATTAGCTTCCAGAACCATAAGAAAACCACATGTTATTGTTCTAAGGTCATTCTTTGTCATACGTTTGTGATACTTTTGACTAGAATATATTAAACACTAAGAGAACTGAGCTAAAAAGTCATGAAAAGACATAGAGGAATCTTAAACACATATTAAGCACTAAGTTAAAGAAAGCCAATATGAATTTGCTACACATTGAATGATTCCCAAGCTGTATGACAGTTTGCAAAAGGAAAAGCTATGAAAAACCTAACGAGTTGTAGTAGACTAGGACTTCGAGGTAGGATAATGAAATTTCACAAAATTTCATAAAAAAACGAACTGTATAAATTTTCCCTAGCAATATCACACCAAAAGTTAATCCAATGTATAATGTGAATGTAACTGTGATATCACATAATCATTGATTATGATTATTCAGTGATTGCCAAAGACATCTAGTAATGATGCTAAAATGAGAAAGTCTATGTATGTTTAGAGGTAATTGGCAATGGTACATCTCCATATTTCTGCTCAGTTTTATATTAAATGTAAAATTATTTTTAAATGAATAAAAATATTTTCAAAACATTTGTTATTTCAGGGGCTGGAGCAATAGCACAGCAGGTAGGGCATTTGTCTTGCACACAGTAGACCTAGGTTCGATTCCCAGCATCCCATATGGTCCCCTGAGCACCACCAGGAGTAATTCCTGAGTGCATGAATCAGGAGTAACTCCTGTGCATTGCGGGGTGTGACCCAAAAAGCAAAAAAAAAAAAATTACTACTTAAGATAAAGTGAGGTAGGACTATATTTAGGGGAAAACTTATCCAAATTTGTCTCTACTATTTTTCCCTTCATTAGCATTTTATTGAGAATAACTGCTATTGTTATAATTACTTTTCAGTATACATTATATTTCAGAGTTCATCTGATCATTTTACGTGTCCTACTCATTTTATTTTATTTTATTTTATTTTTTATTAGTGAAACACCATTAAGTACAGTTGTAAACTTACAAATTTTTGTGCTTGGGTTTCAGTTATACAATGATCGAGTACCCATCCCTCCACCAGTGCCCATTCTCCACCATCGCCAATCCCAGTATCCCTCCCACCCCCCATACCCCCATCCCACCCTGCCTCTGTGGCAGGGCATTTCCTTTTGTTCTCTCTCTCCTTTTGGGTGCTGTGGTTTGCAAAAGAGGAATTGAGTGGCAATCATGTTTATCTATAGTCCACTTTCAGCATGCATCTCCCATCCTGGGCGGATCTTCCCCTTTATTTGTTGCTACCCTTTATTTGGTACTCCCTTCTCTATCTGAGCTGCCTTTACCACTAGAGTGTGCGACTGGCCTCCAAGCCATGGAGTAAACCTCCTGCTATTTATCTCTGCTGTTCTTGCGTGTTAGTCTCCTATTTTGTTACTTTATGTTCCCCAGATGAATGCAATCTTTCTTCGTTTGTCCCTCTCTTTCTGACTCATTTCCTTAGCATGATACTTTCCATTTAGTACAACTTGTATGTAAATTTCATGACTTCATCCTTTCTATCAGCTATATAGTACTCCATTGTGTAGATATACCAAAGTTTCTTGAACCAGTCATCTGTTCTCAGGCACTCAGGTTTTTTCCAGATTCTAGCTATTGTAAACAGTGTTGCAATGAACAAACAAGTGCAGATGTCACTTCGACCAGAATCCATAAGGTGCATTGCAGACAAAGTTGCAAAACCCTCCATGATATTGAAGCTAATGGTATCTTTAAAGATGTCACAACACTGGCCAAGCAAGTAAAAACAGAGATAGACAAATAGGACTATCTTAAACTGAGAAGCTTCTGCATCTCCAAAGAAACAGTGACCAAAATACAAAGACAGTCTACAGAATGGGAAAGGATATTCGCCGAATACACATCTGACAAGTAATTGATATCAAGGATATACAAAGTACTGGTTGAACTCCACAAGAAGAAAACATTCAACCCCATCAAAAAATGGAGCAGCAAAATGAACAGAAACTTTCTCAAAGAAGAAATCCAAATGGCTAAAAGGCACATGAGAAAATGTTCTACATCATTAATCATCAAGAAGATGCAGATCAAAACCACAATGAGATACCATCTCACACCTCAGAGACTGGCCCACATCCAAAAGAACAAAAGCAACTGGTGTTGGTGCGATGTGACAAGAAAGGGACCCTCCTTCACTGCTGGTGGGAATGCCGACTGGTTCAGCCCTTTTGGAAAACAGTATGGACGATTCTCAAAAAATCAGAAATTGAGCTCCCATTTGGCCCAGCAATACCACTCTTGGGTCTATTATTTTTTTTTAGACTCAGTATTCCACTTCGCTTTGAATATTGACAGGAAAAATTTAAATACTTACTAGTTGAAGTCAGATCCTAGAAAATAAGCCTGATCAATACAGCCTGGGACTGATTCCATGAAAAGAACAACACTGTGACTAGGGACTGAGATAAGTCTAATGGAGTAATTTAGTCATCCCTTTGAACAAGAAGAAAGAATTGTAATTCAATGTCCAGGCCAAACCCTCATGATTTGAATGCGAAGAATCTTCTCCCTAAAGTAAAGAGTGAGGAAGGAGGAAGAATCTGAGTGGCAAAACTTGTTAACAATTATCTCTTTCATGCTAACTTTTTTAATACTATTCAATTTTTGGCAATGAGAGTGATGATATGTCCTTTTACAAATCACTATAAAAATTAAGATTTAGTTTTTGTTGTCATTGTTATATAACTTTCTGCCCTAATGTTTTTAAATGTTGTTTGTTTAGAAGAATAATATAACCAAGGAAATATAGAACTGGTGTCGAAGAGACTATTTTTCAAAAAAATATACCCAGATAACTGTCTTGGAAGATGCTGCTTTCTTTCAGCATTCACTATACCAAACACTGCCTCCCCTAGGATGTGGCATGGATAAAGCAATCTTTCTGCCAGAGTCCTCAATGTGGATCAGTAGAGGATCATTTTAATCCCCCTTCAGCAGTAGACATGCATCCAGCTTGAAATTAGCTGATTATAGATTCCTTATTTCTAACAGCAGGAATATTCTGTGAAGAATCATCTGATACTGTCCTGGAAGTAATAGCTCATGGACATTTCTGCTTAATCACATTATCTCTAAATTTGTGTGGACAGCATTGATTTAACATGAGCCTTTTTGACTCCAGGGAAACTCAACATGTGAGGATAAAACTAATCTCTTTTCTAACTATCTGGGAATAACTCTGAACAAAAGACTGCTTTATCAAAATTGCTTCCAGCTTTCCTTGTCATCCCAGACAAAAGATTAGGCCTCCAGCCATCTTGAGTTGCTGTGATGGAAGCAAAGCAACAAGATCTTGTCAATATCTCCTACTACAATGAAATTCTACCCAAGGCCACATTTTGCTTTAAGCCTTTAGAGTTAAGAAATGGGAAGTGTTAGATTCGGAATCATTATGTATAGCTAGAAGCATTAATCTTAAGCACAAAGATAGGAGGCACATTTTATAATTCAATACCTGCACCTACCTCTGTAATTTGAAGGCTTTTTTGTTTTCTGCAAAACTTACCCTAAAAATACTCCTAAGAAACATACAAGGAACAAACTAGCACTTGAAATATTTTATTTTAAAATATTTTAAAAGTGTGCTTCCTTTTACTTTTGTAACTTTATAAATTTACAAATGACCTTGACAAAAAGATAGAAGGAATCACTCTACTTGAGATTCAGGCATACAATGTAGATAAAATAATCAAGATAGTACATGTTTGGGGGGATACATCTATAGAGAACATAGAAAGAGATCAATTTAAATTATATAAAGAGGAAGAAATTCTACTACATTATTAGTAAAAAATAAAGTAAAACTTATACAGTAACAAGTTTCAAAATGGAGACTTACAGGGCCCGCTCGAGCAAATCAATGAACAATGGGAGGACAGCGTTTGTTATACATTAAAAATAATATATTTTAGATTGGCATATATTCTCACATTCACACATACTAGAACTCCTGTTCCCTTAGCATGTGGACTAAGATTTATACGTGAATAATAATCCAAAAGAGAACTATTTATGAGAACCAATGTATATAGAGACAATGCATATAGGCGTATATAGCCATTGTATATATAAATATATATATATTTAGCAATAAGAAAATATAGAAAAATTATTCCAGTCTGATTATGACTATATACTTGGTTCTCTGATTTATGAAAACCAATGTATATAGAACCAATGTATATATAAATACATATAAAAACAAACAAACAAACACCGTCCTCCCATTATTCATCAATTTGCTCTAGTGGGCCCAGTAACGTCTACATTTTGAGACTTGTTGTTGCTGTGTTTGGCATATTCAATACGTCACAGGTAGCTTGCCAGGCTTTGCCGTGTGGGTGAGATACTCTTGGTTGCTTGCGGGCTCTCCGAGACGGCAGAGGAATCGAACCTGGCTTGGCAGGGCTGGCTGCACTCAAATCTTAGTCCACATGGAATAGATTATCATGTTAGGTTTATAGTGAGCTGAGATATATAAAATAATTCTAAAGTGCTACATTGAAAGCCACATATAACACATACTCATAAACGCCCTACTGCTGTGCTATCGCTCCAGCCCAAAAACATATATTTTGCAGTAAGAAATATGTAAAAAGATCATTCCAGTCTGATTATGAGAAAATGAGAACAGAATGAAAATACTATGATTTAAAACAGAAAGCTATAATTTCACCAAAATAATTCAAGATCTAGAATTGAAGAGATAGAAGTAAATTGGAAAACTTAGCCAAAAAGCCAAAAGTCTGTGTGGGGGTCATTGTTGTCAGTTCAAACATGTGCCATGTTACAAAATCCATGATACCCTAATTATAAGATTAGTAATTTCAATTTTAATTATATATAGATGATGAAATGGAGATGGGGAGGGGATAATTAACTGTAGAGAGATGCCTCAAAGCAGACATTTTTTTTTTTTGCATTATAACACCAAAATACCAAGGCCAATGAGACATCTTATTTTGTAAAAGAGTATAGTGATTTACTAAATGCTTTGTATTACCTCTCTGATTTATTTTTTTCTCGTTATTTTGAAGGTAAAACTGCAGGACACATGCACACACACACACACACACACATGCACACAAACACAAACACACACTCCAGGAAAGTAATCCATCTTCTAAAATATCAAATATAGTAAGGATTTGTATTCTGCACTTTTGTCTGTTGGATTCCAAGTCAAGTATTCCTTTTACAAAGAGCACATTGCTGTGAAATGCTACCACTCCATCAAGTCTGACCTTGGAAGTAGGACTGGAATAGATTATCATGTTAGGTTTATAGTGAGCTGAGATATATAAAATAATTCTAAAAAGCTACATTGAAAGCCACATATAACACATACACATAAATTATATAATATGAATACACATATAAATTATATAATTTATTTAAAAGCCATACATAATATATATGTTTTATATATATTAAATACACATAAAAGTCACATTCAGATATATAAACTAATTCTAAAGAGCCACATTATAAAAACACATCTCATCTGCTGTCTCCACTGCACATGAGACTTTGAGCAAAGCACACAATCTTGCTTATGTTTTATTCCTCTCATATAAAAAGTGGACATAGTTATAGTACTCTAAAATTTACCTTGTACACATTGGAATTTAAGTGCTTAATTACTATGTGTATTATTATGATAGCAATAATATTAATAGAAGAAATATTAGTAGCAGTAGTAGAAGCAATGTTTATTTATAAGATATGAAAGCATTAGGAATGCACAAGAAAAAATAGAAAAATGTAAAATATTGTAGGGAAGATGAGCAAAATGTCATCTTTTTTCTGTGTTATGTTCAGTTTTCCTGCTTACTGAGCAGACTAAGTTAAATAAAAGGTATTTCTAATCTTGCCTTTTTCAATAGTGATCTACGTCAATGCTTTTATATAAAAAGTTGCATCTATACCAACATACCAACACTAAAAAAGCTATGAAAGAAAAATACAAAAAAATGATATGCTTGTTTACATTTTGTTTTTTTTAGTGGTCCAGGTACTCTTCATTCCCAACTGCAAACCTTTACCATTATAAAATAAAGCTGATACTCTATTGAGTCAAAAGTGACACTATAGACTGTGGTTTTATTGTGTAATAGAGAGAATGCTATGGTAGTATTTAATTGTGGGTCTAAAAATATTATATTACATAATTAAACTCATATTTCAATAGTTTCCAAACTAATATTTCAAGTCTCCAAACTCATAGTTGAATAGTCTCCAAACTCATACTTAAAGCTTACTGATACTATTATAGTTTTCTTATATTTTACCAAATGCAAGACTGCTACTCTTACTCTCATAGTCTCTTTCCTGGCCTTTGTAATGTTATAGATTTTAGTGAAGTTTCTTTTTTGTTGGCTATTCATTTGTTTAGCAAAAAATATTGAAAATTTCAGCATGCTGAAGAATCTAAAGTGCTCCTGACAAAAATAGACCCTGTTCCTTAAGGTTTATGGTTAGTAAAAGAGGCAAGCATTGTAAAAGTCATTACAGATAAGTAATTTCAAGTTACTATTTTCATTATGTTCAATGAAAGATACAGAAAGCAGCAGACCATAAAATCTGCCCATTATATATTTTGATGATCAATAAAGAACATACATAGGAATTACTTGTAAAGTAAAAACTAAAATTTGAAAGAATGATGGACATTATCGAGGTAAACGGAAATAAATGGAAAAGTAGATATTGTGCTAGAATGAAAAAGCAGAACGCATTTGGATCTGAGTTGACATAAGTTCTTGGTATAATAAATTTGAGAATATTCTTATTTTTACTTTTCAAAAATAACTTGGTAGCAGGTAAGAGAGGCAAGTACAGAAATATTTTAAGTCAGTTTTAAATGCCTGACTGTATGATGAATATTTATTATCATAAAATAGAAAAGGTATTTTTAAAGATATATGTGATGGCAAGAATACTTATACACTTAAAAAGATTAATCAGAGCTGTGCGAGAGGTAGGAAGTGAAGGGGTTTACCACAAAAAAGGATCATTGCAGAGCCAGAAAGATAACTCTGTGGTTTAGTATATGCTTTGCATACAGGAAATTTAGGTTAAAACTCTGGCATCGCATAATCCCTTAAGTGGTACTAGGAATGATCTCTGAGTTTGAAACCAAAAATAATCCCTGGAAATTGTTAGGTATGATCCCTATACTATAAGTAAATACATAAAATTGCTACTGTAGTATCCAGAAAAGAGAGACAGAGAGGCAGAAATTAAAAAAAGTTATAGTAAAACTTTAGATAAGTAGCTGAGTAATGAATGTGTGATGATGCAGGGAATGGAGAAAAAAAAGAAAGTCAAATATTATTTTTTAAATAGAGCATTTGTTAAGGCTAAATAAAAGTACTATGCATAAATATAGCCTCAATTTTTCAAAAAATAAAAAAATGCTGAGATAACTTTCTCTTCTCTCCTCCTTGCCACTGCAGCAGTCACCAAAATCAGTCAGATAACACCTTGTTTTGTAAAGGAGGAGGAAAACAAGTGTACTATTCTCAAAAAACAATTCACTCAATGGATTGGATGACACAGTAGTTCTCATTTATAGATCCATTACTTTTCAAAGTTAAATGCATTGTAGATAAATTACTATGATCATTATATATGCATAGAGACTTGAAGATTAAAAATTATCAAAACATATATTTATAGATTTTGAGAGCCATATGAGAGGACGAAAAGTGAAAACAGTTCATATAAAGAAGGTATGTGAAATAAAGTATGTAATAATGATACTGATCATTGAAAGTAGTGGAAAAGAAGTAGAAAAAGTACTGGCAAAAATATCACCAAATTCTAAAAAAAAAGATAGCATTTCAAAAAAGAATCATTATTCAGAGGATAGTGGGGAATTTAGGAAGACTGAGAAGGAACCTTCGATTTCTGTGAGTTGGAAGTCACTTCTAATAAAAAGCAGAGATAAAAATGTATTATAGTTGGAAACATCTTCAAAAAAAAATACACTTTTTTCTTATTAAAGGTTTATTTTAGTACAAATCACTAAATAAGGAGAAGGACACAATAGTGAAAAGTTTAACCTATTGGATAAAAAGATTTTAAAAAAGGTAAAGGGGATAACTTTAAGAACAACTAAAAGAATGGATTTAGAAAAGAAAAAATAACAAGGGTTTTTGAGACAAAGTAAACAATGGCATAAAGTTTTATAGTAATTTGAAGATTGGAAATTTGCATGATTCTTTACTGATATTTTTGCCTTTCCTGCTTTTCATTTTTTGCAAGAATGGCAAATTAGGCAGAGTCCAGGTCCTTCTCTTGAATTATGCTCAGGGGTCACACTTCACAATGCTTGGATGCTAGGGATCAAACTGGGATAAAATGCATGTGAGCAAGCATCTAAATCCCTGAACCATCTCTTTACCATCTTTTCTTTCTGAATCTCTTCTGAATCTAGTATAAGTTTTTTTTAAGGAGAGTGATGAGAGAAAAAAAACAGTCACAGAAAGCTGGAAAAAACAAAAAGTTTGTTTTAGATAGCTGCTCAAACCTGTGGAAAAAGGATCACTGACATTGATGATTACAAGTGATTAGTTCTAGAGTTCAAAGGACTAATGCAATCACTTAGAGATGCCGACTTATAAGGAAATTGTAATGAATTCAAATCCTTGGCATCACACATGTGCTTAGGGTAGTACAGGCAGCATTGTGTTTGAGCCTGGCAGTAATGTTTCTTGTGATCCATAACAAGGCATGTGTACTATGAAATATATACAACCCAGATGAACACCTCAAATGAAAAGAAGTGTGAGCACCATGACCAGGAAGTATAACCACTGGTGAACACTTGGGTGAGAACTGAAGCAAGTGCTGGTGAGCACCATGATTGTGATTATGATGTGTGTACCTTAAGTATGAGTGTGACATATATTCAAGCATCTATGCAAGTCGTATATTTAAAGGGGATCAAACTTCAATAAGCACTGCAATCTAATGTGTAAGCCACTTGGCCTGATGTCCAACCCTGGTAGCACCAGAACTAAAAAAAAAGAAAAGAAAAGAAAAGAAAGAAAACATGTGCAAGTACTACATCCATGTATGTGCATCTTCTGCCCCCACACCATCATCACAAAAGCAGAAACACAACAACATGAAGGGAAGGGGGGCATGAGGGTAGGATTTTTTTTTAAGGGAAGATTTGGCGTCAATTAAATTTGGGGCAAAGAATCCTGTACAGGGAAGTAGATCTAATTTTCAGCACCCCATATGGTTCCCAAGTCCCTTCAAGAGATATTCCAGAATGCAGACTCAGGAAAAATCCACGAGCAAGACTAGATGTGCACCCCAACCCCCTAATTCAAAAAAAGAAAGAAATATAAGATTAGCACTGTAAGATCACCTATTATGATGGTTCTCCATCAAGGCTTGGCATCATAAGGCTCAGCAATCTGACCACATACATGAGAGAATGAACATTTGAGTTTCAGTTGAAATTTAGATGTAGAAGTGGTTAGAGGAAATTCCAATGAGATAACATGTTAGGAAACAAGATATATGGAAACAAGTTCTATTGTAATTTCTGAGAAGGAAAATGAATATTAGAGATAGTTACAGTAAAGTGTGATAATAAATACGTTTTCAGAGTATACCAGGATAGAGAGACATAGTTCAGAGGTGAGATGCTTACCTTGCATGTGTAATATACTGTTTTTAATCCTCAATACCACATAAGGTTTTCTGAATACCACCAAAAATATTCCTGAGCACAGATCCAGTAGTAGTTTTAGAAATTATCCAGTAGTAATTTTAAGAAATTACATCTATGGAGAGAGAGAGAGAGAATAAATGAATATATAAAAATAATGTAAACCGCTAGAAAGCCGGTTTTCTCACCTGATCTGCGCAGGACGGGCATGGAGGCCCAGCTCTGGGCAACGAAGCTGAACGGCTCCTATTCGAATCAGGTACTGCCCGCCACCAAGGGCCTGGGACCCTCTCTGCGCATGCACAGCTAGCTCCATCTCCTAGAAAGTGGTTTTCTCCCCTGATCTGCGCAGGATGGGCACGGAGACCCAGCTCTGGGCAACCAAGCTGAACGGCTCCTATTCCAACCAGGTACAGCCCGCCTCCAAGGGCATGGGACCCTCTCAGCGCATGCACAGCTAACTCTATCTCCTAGAAAGCGGTTTTCTCCCCTGATCTGTGCGGGACAGGCACGGAGGCCCAGCTCTGGGCAACCGAGCTGAACGGCTCCATTCCAACCAGGTACATCCCGCCCCCAAGGGACTGGGACCCTCTCTGCGCATGCACAGCTAGCTCCATCTCCTAGAAAGCGGTTATCTCCCCTGATCTGCGCAGGATGGGCACGGAGGCCCAGCTCTGGGCAACCAAGCTGAACGGCACATATTCCAACCAGGTACAGCCCGCCCCCAAGGGACTGGGACCCTCCCTGCGCATGCACAGCTAGCTCCATCTCCTAGAAAGTGGTTTTCTCCCCTGATCTGCGCAGGACGGGCATGGCGGACCAACTCTGGGCAACAAAGCTGAACGGCTCCTATTCCAACCAGGAACAGCCCGCTCCCAAGGGCGTGGGACCCTCTCTGCGCATGCACAGCTAGCTCCATATCCTAGAAAGCAGTTTTCTCCCCTGATCTGCGCGGGACGGGCACGGAGGCCCAGCTCTGGGTAACCAAGATGAACGGCTTCTATTCCAACCAGGTAGAGCCCGTCCCCAAGGGTGTGGGACCCTCTCTGCGCATGCACAGCTAGCTCCATCTCCTAGAAAGCCGGTTTTCTCCCCTGATCTGTGTGGGACGGGCATGGAGGCCCAGCTCTTGGCAACCAAGCTGAACGGCTCCTATTCAAACCAGGTACAGCCTGTCCCCATATATATAAAGCATGCAAAAGGTGACAGTACTCTTTTTTTGAGGGAGGGTCACACCCAGCTATGCACAGGGGTTACTCCAGCCTCTGTACTCAGTAATTACTCCTGGAGGTGCTCAGAGGACCATATGGGATACTGGGAATCGAATCTGTGTCAGCCGCGTGCAAGGCAAATACCCTACCCACTGTGCTATCACTCCAGTCTCCAGAGATAGTACTCTTAACCACAAATTGTAAAATTAGTCATACAGAGTCAGGGAGAATGCTCAAGCTGCAGATTCATGTTTATTACTGGGTTTCCCACCCAAGCCTCATTGCCACCTTTCCTTCTTCTGCAACCCCACTGCTATGCGACCTACTGGCTCCCCAGTCTCTTGCCAAGGCTCAATATTTATAGAAGTTTTATGTCTGACCGCCTCGGAATTTCCTGAGTCCACAAAGAGCCTGTGGCCCAAGGGTGAGAGTCACAGCTCTAGAGCACATGCTTTGCATGCAGAGTTTCCAAATCACTGCTGCACCGAGCTCTAAGCTGCCTGGTCTATAATAGTAAGCTGAAAATCACCTCCAGGCCCCTTAAACAAAACAAGGTGCCGACTGCTATAAAAATAACAGTCATATTAACTACAATACCACTTTAAAATTTTCAGATGCCTAGATTTTTTATTGATAGTTAGCAATTTGCCTTAGGAGAGCTCATACAAATTAGAAATGAGACCGTTTTTGTACAGTGTTCACAATATACAAATGGCCAAGGAAGGGTCCCTATTTCTCCTTATCTCTGCATATTTGGAATGTGATTTGCAAAATCCTTCAAGAGTTTGACTAATATAACATTTTATAAAAAGCTTTTTGTGATTTTTGTTTTATTCTTACATACTTTTATTTCCTCATCTTTGGGGATATAAGTACATTTTTTTCTTTCATCATTGATAAAATTTTTTATTAAACCATCATTAAGAACAAAAATCAAATTTTTACAGAATAAAAAATAACTATTGTAGATGCAATCTTCTAAGTAATACCAAATCAATTATTTCTTAACCCAGTAATTTGAAATAAGGTGAATATTATACAATAATTACAAAAATTTAAAAAGCACCCAAAATCTTGTTATAGATATGAATAATTTGGGACATAGTGGTAATGACTGTCACTGTCACTGTCACTGGCCTCCTGTTGTTCATCGATTTGCTTGAGCGGGCCCAGTGACTTCTCCATTGTGACCCTTGTTACTGTGTTTGGCATATCAAATACGTCACAGGTAGCTTGCAAGGCTTGGCTGTGTGGGCAAGATACTCTCGGTAGCTTGCCGGGCTCTCCAAGAGGAGCAGAAGAATTGAACACGGCTCAGTCAGATCAGCCGTGTGCAAGGCAAATGCCCTATCTGCTATGGTATCACTCCAACCCCAGTGGTAATAACAATATTTATTTAAAAAAACTATTGATTTCATACTAAAATTGACATTCTATACTAAAAAAAATTGTAACATTGATTCATATAACTTATCAGCTTTTTATTTGACCAAAATGATTTAGATTATATATATAAGAAATGGCAAATGCTATCCAGTCAGAGAATGGTTATATAAATTAACTCTTTTACCAAAACAGGATTTATATTAGAATATTCATGTGAAAGTTCTGTACTTAATGTTGCAGCATTTCAGAAATAGTTTCTGATTTCTTTTCATCATAACAGGAACGTCAGGAAAGGCACACAGATATGGCTGATTGGTAGAGAATCTTTCCTGTACATCTGAGGCCAAACTTCCATCCTAGACAATATTTCATATTGTTGAGTGTTAATCCCATACTCTGCCAATGTGATCCTTGAGGTCCCACTAACAAGTGTACAAGCACTACAACAAAAGAACAAGGTACATCGAAGTTTACCAGCACTGCAATCAAGTGTCCAACTCTTGAATACTTCAAAAAGGACAACACTACCAAAGCAAGTAGAAAAGGGAAAATAAAAAATGTATTTATTGACAATATAGAAAAGTAATTTAAGTACAATGAGTGATAACAATATAGAAATAGCATAACTCTAACAACAAACAAACTTATTATAGCTTATTAAAATCAATACTCTATTTCAGAAATACTGCTAAAATGTTTTAAATAAGTTCACTGATTGCAAATACTATTTTTAAACAGTCACAACATTTCACTTCTCCTTCATGTCAAGAAAATGAAATTTTTTTATTAATGTATTTTTATTACACCAACTGATTTATTTTTTGTTATGATAATCAAAAAGCTAATTGTATACAGTACTTTAGAAAATCATAGTATGGCATCAATCTCATGAGTTAAGTTATTACTCTTATACGAACATTAGCAACCTTATCAAAATATTAATTCTCCACAAATTAGAGTTACAAAAATACACATATTCTTTAAGGCTCACAAATATGTACATATGTAAATAAAATTATTTTAGTCATGAGTGAAAGAAAGTACATGTAACTAGCAAATGCACAAAGAAATTTTAAAATTGGGATTCAAAGAGACCACAAAACATATGAGAATACTTTTGATAGGGGGAACAGGATTGAAAAATGCAAATGAAATAACTTTATAGCCATCTCATTACAAAGGTGACTCAAAAGTAGGATAAGAAAATGGGAGACACTAAATGATTTCTTCCCAGCCTTTCTATTTGCCAAGAGCAAATAATAATTCCCACCAGGGAAAGCAAAATTGAGAGTTGAGAAATAGCATCAAAGAGACATAAAAATGGAAGATACTGTTTTTAAAACAAGGTAAAGTGCTTCCATTAGGCCATTTTATATAAAACACTTTCTATTTGTCCATTATATGCAACTCAATCATTATTACATAAAAATGGAAGCTCAGTCTTATATCCATCATATACTTAGTGAAATGGAAAAAAATTACAAAAATTTTTATGGTGTGAAAGAAGTAATTTTGCAGTTATGCTAGAAGTGAAATGAATCAATAAAATAAAAGGAGTTTATTCTGTATGTATAAACAGAAAGAAAATTTCTGAATAAACTCATTAGGTCAGAAAAGTGGCAAGAACAGGCTCAAATAGTGGGGTTTTTTTTTTACTCTTAAGGCAATCAGTGGTGAAAGCACACACACACACACACACACATACACACACACACACAAATCCATAAAAGGGGTGTCTGACCAGTCCTATGCAGTGCAAAGACAACATGTCTATTGCTCATATTTTTGAGAAATGCCCTAAATTTGGGCAGAGTGACAGTACAGTGAGATGGGTGCTTGCTTGCACATGGCTGGATCAGGATTGATCCTTGACACCTCATATGGTATCCCAAGCCCACCTGGAGTGACCCCTGAGTCAGAAGTAGGAGTAAGCCCGGAGTACAGTCATGTGTAGCCTAAAAAAATTACCCAAGAATCATTATCCTTAGAAACTAAAAAATAACATACTAAATAACCAGTTGTCACCTTTCCTTAGACCCATGATTTATTCAGAGTCCCTATGGAGGTATAATACTGACAGAGGAAAACTTATACATTAACCAGATCAAAATTGAAAGCTACTGCAATGTGAAAAACATTACAAACCAAGAACAAAAAGTTAAAGAGAGAGAGAAACACATAGGCAAAATTTCTACCTCAAGTATACTGAAACATAATAATGACTGTTTCCTTACAAAACATAAAGTTTTCCAGAAATATTTGTCAAGTTGTTCCTTAATTATTGAGTAATTATATTAGTAATGAAGGTCAAGAGGATCCTTACAATTATTATTCAAAAATTACATGACAATGGTTACTGGGCATTATAAGATATTATGGAAAAATGATAATCTCTGTCGTGAACCAAAAGAAAAACGGATCAAATGTTTAAAATTATGTCTTTCGCTACTATGGCTGCATGATCCTGATCACTGAATAAAGAGACACAAATGTTGTGAACCCAGGGATTGCTCTATAATCCCACGTGGACAAATTACAAGAAAATTCAAATAAATTACAAGAAAAGTCTACACAGATCATGTTATTTTCTTTAATGGAGGAACCAGAGTTTTATTTGATAGAAGGTGGGGCTGCTGGAAATTGTGAAGAATTCTAGAATTCATAGAAAAAATACAGAAATTCTAATAACCAACCATCTTGAATGTTTATTGATTGTTGTATCATTGATATGTCTCTCAAAAAAGATGTCAGTCAGGATGAGAATAGATATACAATAATAGAATTAAAGAAAAGAGCTAAAAAATTAGCTTTCCTTGCACATACCTGATCCAGGTTTGGTTCTTAGTACTGCATATGTTTCCCTAAATGAAACATAGCAGTGTTCATCCCCATCAGTGGTCTCTGAGCTCAGAGCCAGAGTCAGCCCTGCCCACAGCCATGTGCCCTTCCAAAACATTAAAAAATAAACTTGAGCAGGAGTTGGTGCTAAAATCTTGAAGCAAAGTTTCTTTTCGGTTACTTTTCTTTCCTTCCTTTCATTTTCTTTTTGTCTTTGGGGCCATACCTGGTGGTACTCCAGGCTCTACACTCAGGAATCATTCCTGGTGTGCTCAGGGAACATATGCGATGCTGGAGATTGAACTCGGGTCATCTGCGTGCAAAGCAAGCATCTTACTAGCTGCACTATCTCTCTGGCCTTGATGCAGGCTTTCTTATTAAAATCTTAATCTTTAAGTATTTCTGTTGATTGAATAGGGAACATTGCAACCATCACTGTAGCACTGTAGCACTGTCCCTCGTTGTTCATCTATTTGCTCGAGCAGGCCCAGTAACATCTCCATCGTGAGACTTGTTACTGTGTTTGGCATATCGAATACATCAGGGGTAGCTTGCCAGGCTTTGCCATGCAGGCAAGATACTCTCGGTAGCTTGCCAGGCTCTCTGGGAAAGACGAAAGACTTGAACCCGGCGTGGCTACAACCATCAAAATTTTTTAAAACTCTATTGTGAACATACTGTATATGTCGATCATATATAGAAAATGACTTCAAAGAGACAAAAATGAGTATTTGATTAAATAGCTGAATTTAATTTAATTTAATTAATTTAATTAATTAATTAATTAATTAAATTACCTGCCAGTAACTAGACAGTTACACCCACCAACTGCCGTGAAACTCCAACAATGGCCAGGATCCAGAAATTATCACACTCAGCTCCCGGGAGAGAACAAGGCAGAGTCTCCTACCCTGTGCCTGACTGTCTCCACCAGGGCCCAACAGATGAAGACCACCGGGGCCTACCCAAGGCCATGCTGGGACCACTCTCCACACACTTGGATGAGCCTCATGCATAAAAGAACTGGCAGAGGAACCCAGGTGTGGCGGACCCGGGGTTGAGATCTCCAAGCCTGCATGGTTTGGGACTGGACCTGGTGTAACTAGACAGTTACACCCACCAACTGCTGTGTAACTCCAACAATGGCCAGGATCCAGAGATTATCACACTCAGCTCCCGGAAGCTCTTATCATCTCATTCCTACTTTGGACAAATTGGCAGGCTACCAAATGTAACCTACCCACACGGCAGAGTCTGGCAAACTCCCCGTGGTATACCCAATATGCCAAATACCAGTAACAATGATGGGTCTCATTCTCCTAACCCTGAAAAAGCCTTGAATATGGCATTTAAAAAAAAAAATCTCAGGGCTAGGACGAAGAAGATGTTACTGGCACCTGCTCGAGGCAATCGACAAACAACAGGGTGGTCGTGATCGTGATCGTGAGCTGAATTTGACAACTTATCCAGATTAGTATCAAATAAAAAATCACATATTTTTATTTGATATAAAAAATCACAGATTTTTTATTTGATATAAAAAAACAAAGACTTTGAATAAAAAATCAAAGATTTGCATGTACAGATTCAACAATGTGAGAACAATGTTTAGAGAAATATGAGCTAAATCAAAGTCAAAATAAACAATTCAAATTCTACTCAACCGTGGCACAGATCACAGGATGGTCACAGCTTAGTTGTGGAATTAAATTATTTATATAATAAAGGCTCTTTCAGGTTCAGAGGAATGAGACTCATTGTATTTACTGTACCTAGGTCGAAAAGTCAACATGACCAATGGCCTGGCACCTGAGTTGCACAGGAGGAAGAGAGCGGCTTGGAACGCCTTCAAGAGCATGATAAAATAGCTAAGAGGACGGAGAAACTCCAGCTCCTCCAGGCACATCTCTTTGATTCCACTATTCTTCCTGCATTAACATACGCCTCAGAGATGTGGGCCCTATGATAACAGGATGAGAACACTAGTTGGGTCTCCCAAAGAAGAATCGAAAGAGCTATGCTTGGTGTATTATGCTTCACTCAAGCGAGAGAAAGAATCCAGAGTTCCGATCTCCATCGACGGTCAACAATCAGGGACACTGTCTCATTTGCCACGGTGTTGAAAATCAGATGGATTGGACACGCAATGTGATTAGGACATGACCACTAAACTAGAGCCATTACCAGCTGGATTCCACAGGACTCAAAAGATCACATGCTTGTCCTTCATGCCGAAACAAGGTCACGAGTTGCCCCCCACGAGTGGCTCTTCATCACGGCCATGGCTGCAGAAGTATAAGGACTTAATGCAGAGCCCAGCAGCTTGTGCAGAAAAGTGAATGGACTATGCATTAATCCACGCCACCATGCCTGTCCGAAAGGGAAAGGGTGTTGTTCCCTTCCGCCTTTTTCCTCTGGACAGCAAGATAGCGACCGCTTTGGAGCTTTTTGAAAAGCTAGATATGAGCCGGTTGTGATGGGGCGACTGAAACCTCATGGGAAGGGGGGTGTTCCCGGCTCCTCCTTCACACCCTACAGAGGTCACGAGTTGCCCCCCCATGAGCGGATTTCCGGCACGGCCATGGCTCTAGAGCCACGGAAACAATTAGTATAATTATATGACTCTTGGCAGAAATACTTCAAGGCTTAATAAGTAAAATATCAGAAATCAAAATCACGCAGCCGTGATAGCGGCTGCGCAGCATCATTTGGTTCTTGCAATCAACTGTAGAAAACAAATTATTTCACAATGACTTTTCAGCAGATCAAATTTGGCGGTGTAAACTCTAAATAATAATGGTCCATTCTTTTGTCGAAACAATGAATCTAATCAAAGTAGATAGAGTGTTAACTGAAATTCATCTGCCTCACAGGTATTGGGAGGGTTGGGAGGGCGGGTATATTGGGGTTCTTGGTGGTGAAAAATAAGTACTGGTGAAGGGAAAGGTGCTTGATCACTGCATGACAGAGACTTAAACCTGAAAGCTTTGTAACTTTTCCCACAGTGATTCAATAAATAAATAAATTTCAAAAAATAAATAAAACTTTATGCAGAAATAAAAAAAAAAAGATCACGTGGCCACCCCCCTACGAGATGGTCAGGCTTATTTGTCAAGTCCCTGAATGATCAATTTTAGGCTCTTTGTGTTATTGGAGCGAGCAGACACCATTGGGTTACACTAGCATGTGACAGGGACAAATAGAGACGTTACTGATGCCCACTCAAGCAAATCGATGAGTAATGGGATGTCAAGTGATCAAGTGATCATATAATAAAGGCTACCCATGGTATGACAAATTAATTGACAGTACTCAAAAAGTAGTTAATAGGGGGCCTGGAGCAAAAAAATACAGAAGGCATGGCTCTTTCCTTGCTTGTGGCTGACTGGGTTTGATCCTCGATGTTCTATATGACCCCCTGGTCACCTCTGGAAGCCATCCCTGGGTGGGGAATATGGTGTAAGGTCAGACCACCAAGACTGTGGCTCCAAAACCAGAAAAAAATGAATGGAGCATAAAATACTAAAAAAGAAAAAAGACAAGACTGGTCAATGGATGATTTAAGAGAATACTGACAGTAACAAGAAATAGGAAAGTGCATCAAGGAACAAAAATTGTCAACAAAACTAGACCTAGAAAGGAGAGAGATAATGGATTTGACAGACAAGTACATTAAAATATCCATCACTATCAAAATGTATTTGAAGTAAAACATAAATAAATACACTAAGAAGGAGTAGAAGCTACAAAAGTACCTAAATGGACTTTCTTCACATGCAAATTACAATATTTGAAGTAAATTTCATTGAATGGAATTGACAGCGGAAAGCTTGTTATTCAATAACATAATAACGGTATAAAATTAAGCACAAAGTCAGTAGTAATTTCTGACCACAGCCAGATATGTTCTGAAAACTAAAATCAATAAAGTAAAATAAAATAGATTAATATGGATATGGGCAGATTTGAATAGACACTTATCTGAATAACACATACAGATAACTAAAATTCCATGAAGAGATCTTTATCATCTCTTACTATTATTATTATACAGAAAAAAGCAATGAGATATCACCTTACACCTATGTGAATAACTATTATCAAATCAGCAGAAAATTAACATAAACTAATAATAAAAAGGCCCTCCCATTGATCATCCATTTGCTCCAGCGGGCCCAGTAACGTCTCCATTGGAGACTTTGTTGTTACTGTGTCTGGCATATCGAATATGTCATGGGGAGCTTGCCAGGCTCTGCCGTGTGGGCAAGATACTCTCGGTAGCTTGCCGGGCTCTCCAAGAGGGGCGGAAGAATCGAACTCGGGTTGGCCATGTTGGCTGCGTGCAAGGCAAACGCCCTACCGCTGTGCTATCGCTCCAATATAAATTAGTGCAACCATTTTAAACGAATATGAAAGTGTCATAAAAATACCACATGATACAGTTATTTTGCTTTTATTTACCTAAACAATGCAAAAATTGTGACTCAAAAGAAATCGACTCACCCCATCTTTATGTGATTGTGGAACCATTTTCAATAGGCAAGTTGTGAAGGCAACATATGTACTTACTAACTGATGCGTGGATAAAGACATGGCATTTAAAATCGGATAATTCTCTAGCTATCAAAATATTAAATTCTATAAATTGAAGCAACATAGATGGACCAAGCAAGATTATGTTAAGTGAAATAATCTAGAAGAAAAAAATAAAATCCCACATCATTTCCCTGATATATGGAACACAAATAAAACTAAATAAGATTCTGAACTAAAAATTCAAATAGTGATTATCAGAAAGAGGGGTTAGAAAATGATCATATTTATGAAAAAAGTACATATATTAATTTGTACTCTTCACATCTAAAATTTATACATTATGTAATGTTACTTCAAGTAAAAGGAATTTAAGAGCTAGAGATAGAGTTCAAGTGGTAGAGCACCTGTCCAGTATGAGTGAGGTCTTGAGTTCTATTCTGCTGTCATATGACCACCTAAGCAACGCTATATGGACTCTAGTTGCCTCTGAGCAACACTGGGGCTATATAATATCTCTTGGAGGTGTCACCTTTAAAAAATAAATTATCATTAGGAAAATTTTCAAATTTTTCAAAGCATGTATGTCTTCACCACAGAATAGATAAAATCATTATCTAAATGAAATCTCAGATATGCAGAGTAAACATTCTAAGTGAAATATGGGAAAATGTTTATTACTGACCTTCACTTTTCAATTAAATATAGTCATCTATTAATAAAATATATTTAAAAGTATTCATATAATAAATATTTTACATATATGCAAAAATGAATGTCTTCTACAAAATAAATTATAGAATATTTTGAATCCATTGAAACCAAAATCACAAGTCAAATTTTCAGTACAAAGCCAAAGAAGTACTTTGGGTGAAATATAGAGATTTGAATGCTATTTAGGGAAAAAACTCATTAATTGGTATAAACTTTTACTCATAAAAGGTAAAAAATGGAAGAAAATGTAGACCCAGAATAAATGGAAGAAGTTGTTTATATCTCTTTTTGTAATGATTATTTTATATATCTATCCTTATGATACATTTTGATACAGTGGTAATAATTAAACAATAAACAAAAGATGCCTCCTTACCCTGTGCCAGACTGACCTCATCCTTGCTACCTCAGAGTGGGGCAGAGTCCCTTTGCCTTCCCTAATACAATGCTGGCAGCCACAAACTCCAGAACCCAATACCACCATGCATATGGCGATCTTCACAGGCTTGGGACCAGCCACTCACTCATGAAAATGAATCCACTGAAAAAATGTGGTATGCAGGTTTTGTGACTGAACTATCCAGATTCGCATGAAGTTGGGAATGTGCCTCCTCCCCATATCTCCCTGTGCTTCTGGGTGCCTGGCAGTCACGCCCACAAACTGCCTCTGGGCATTATATAAGTTCTTTAACGGCCATGACCCGTATACTATCAAGTAAATCTCCGAAGAGAGTAATACACTGCATAGATGCCCCTGGACTTCTATGTGACCATCCAGTTAAAAATTTAACTCCAGCTCTAGCACCGTATTTAAAATTTTAGGATTCTTTGAGTGCACAGTTGTGATATCTCATACTTTATGTCACTGATATACCAAGAGTAGCTCTCAAAGAGGGGCGGAGGAATCGAACCAGGCTCGGCCAGGCTGGCTACATACAAGGAAAACACCCTACTGCTGTGCTACAGAATAAAATTTTAAATAAAATTAAACTTTAAAAAGCATCAGTAAATAGTGTAAATAAAGTGGCTGGAGCAATAGCACAGCAGGTAGGGTGTTTGGCTTGCACGTGGTCAATCTGGGTTCGATTCCCAGTATCTCATCTGGTCCCCTGAGCACCACCAGGGGTAATTTCTGAGCGCAGATCTAGAAGTAATCCCTGTGCATAGCTAGATGTGACCACAAAATCTGAAAAAAAAAATAATAATGTCAATAAAATCAGGAGTCAGAGAGAGTGGAGTGGATAGAGCACTTGCTTTGCACTCTGTTGACCCAAATTCAGTCCCCAGCATTCCATATGGTCTCCAAAGCATCACCAGGAGTGAATTCTGAGTGCAAAGCCAGGAGTGACCCCTGAGTATTGCCAAACGTGACTACCAAACAAACAAAATAATGTTAATGAGATCAAAAAGATTTTCTGAAAAATTTTATAGCAAAACTCCTGGAAGACTGATCATAAAAGTTAGCAATATCTGAAATGAATGAAAAAAATTACCAATATTTGGATTCATATATATCATATAAATGTTTATGCATATTCTTATAGTAAATGATAATACAAATGCTGTAATACTAAATTCAACAACTTAATAAGCAAATTTCTTTAATAAATAGTAAAAGTGTCTTTAAAATGTAAAAAGTATGAATAGTAGACTTATATTAAAAAAATTAAGGAATTTTCCCCCACACTTTATTTAAACAGTGTGATTTACGTACTATTCATACTACTATATACAAGCATTCAATATCCCAGTACCAATCCCATTAGTACTGTCTCACTTTCCCTACACTATTGTCTCCCTTTCCACAACCACCCCTGGGGCAGCTCACATTATTTTATTTTATATTGCTTGTTACTCATAAATGGCTACCAGAATCATAAAAAAAAAATCCTTAGAAGAAAATTAGTGAAAATTGTATCTCACTATGTGGATATTATGAGGGATTACTTAAATGTAGTTAGAAATTAAGTTTTTGTGTTAATATTTTTGTTTGCCAAGATTGGTTACATTCACTTCATCCAATCTGGTAAGCTATTGCTGGATTGTCAGTGTTGTAGAGTTTGGAGATACCACTCCAGCAAGTCCAGAGTTTTTAACTGCTCAGTCCAGCTGTGTTAAATGTTTAACTACTGAGTTTACACAGCAGAGGAGGTGGTTTCTGGAAATAACTGCAGCGCTTTCTTAGGGTAGGAAGCCCTGCTAATACTGAAAATGCAGGGAGCTTTCAGCCACAGGGTAACCCACGTATCTGAGGTTACGTATCTGAGGTTAAGGTTCACTGTGATGCTCAATAGTTCTGAGATGATGGAGTCTTGTGGGAGGCATGCCAGTGGCTGTGGGGTATGTAAGCAAGCTGCTGCTGGGGCTTTGTTCAGCGGGTGTCTCCCACTCTCCTCTGAGAGTGCCCAAATATCTCAGGCAGGTACCAGTATCCAAGGAATTTTTTCAGCTAGTTGATCTATTTAGAAAATTATTCATAAGTCTCTGAAAGAAGACAGGTAAAGATGAGCTGACATCAATAAATTACATTTTAATTAATTATTTTTATAAAATAAACCTCAATCCTATATGGAATTATTGGCTTATTGATCACTTGATCAACTGACTTGATTACTTGACTTCCCGTTAGTCATTGATTTGCTCGAGAGGGCACCAGTAACGTCTCCATTCCTCCCTGTCACGTGCTAGTGCAGCCCAATGGTGTCTGTTTATTCTAGGAACAAGAAGAGCCTCAAACCAATCATTCAGAGACTTGATGAAGAAGTCTGACCATCATGTAGGTGGGCAGTCACGCAGTCTTTTGACAGCCTGTGGAATCCAGTTGGTAATGGCTCTGGTCTAGCAGCTGTCTCCAAATCTCATTACATGTCCAGCCGATCTGATTCTCAATGCCTTGGCAAACAAAACAGTGTCTCTGATTCTTGACTGTCAATGGAGATCAGAACTCCAAATTCTTTCTCTCATTTGAGAGAAATGTTATACTCCAAGCAGAGTTCTTTCGATTCCTCTTGGGAGACACAAATAGCGTTCTCATCCTGTTTTCATAGGGCCCAGATCTCTGAGGCATATGTTAATGCAGGAAGAACAGTGGAATCGAAGAGATGTGCCTGGAGCTGGAGGTTCTTCATCCTCTTAGCTATTTTATCAACATTCTTGAAGGCATTCCAAGCCTCTATCTTCCTTCTGCACAATTCAGGTGCCAGGTCATTGGTCATGTTGACTTCTCGACCTAGGTACGCATAACTGTTGCATTCTGAGATGGTCGTTCCATTGAGAGCGAGTGGAACGTCAGGAACAAGACTGTTTCTCATAAACATTGTCTTCATGAGATTCAGCTGTAGTCCGACCTTTACACACTCATGGTCAAAGTCAGCCATCATTTGTTCTGCTTGGCTAATGTTTGGTGTTATTAGAACAATATCTTCAGTGAAGTGGAGGTGGTGTAGTTGCCGACCATCTATCTTCACTCCCACTGCTTCCCATTCCAGTCGTTGAATGATGTTCTCACGGGTGGCTCTGAAGAGTTTTGGTGAAATGGTTTCACCCTGCCAAATCCCTCTCTTGCCATTAACAATCACTTCTTTGTAGAATGGTGAGAGCCTGGTAGTGACTCTGTAATACAGCTCACAGAGGATCCTGATGTATTACGTTTGAAGGCCCTGTTTGGCTAGGGCTTTGATGACTGCTGCAATCTCAAGATAATCAAAGTCCTTCTTTAAATCAATGAACGTTAGACAGAGTGGCATCTTGAACTCCCTAGAAACCTCAATAAGTTTGGTTATCTTGTGGATATGGTCAATCATGCTGAATCCTTTTCAGAACCCGGCTTGCTTGCATGGTTGTCCTTCATCTAGTGTTCTGCCAATCCTATTCAGGATGACTTGCGTGAACAGCCTGTAGATGACACAATAGGCAGATCAGGCAATAGTTGCCAATGTCATGGATGTCTCTCTTCTTGTACAGTAGTACAGTCCTGCTGGTTTTCCACTGGGATGGAATCTTGCATTCAGATAGGTAGTACATGAAGAGCCGAGCCAGTGTATTGATGAATACTGATGGCAGGTTCTTCAGGTGTTTGGGTCTGACCTTGTCTGGGCGAGGTGCTCTTCATTTCTTTACCCATGAAATGGCATGTCAGATTTCCGAAGGGAGAATGTTAGGAACGAGATATCCATCCTGCGGAATTTGTTATTTGGGCAGGTGGACATGGCTATCAGAGAGATCTGAGTAGAAGTCATGGATAATCTTTTCCACTGCCCTTCTGGAAGATGTGATATATCTGCCAGGATGTCGAAGGGCAGTCATCTTGGTCTTGTAGTTGGTGAAGGACAGGCAGGCATTATGAATGCTTATTCTGGCTTCTGCTGCATCTACCAGCACTGCTGCTCTTCTCTCTTTGAGGTCTCTTTTATCGATTCTCTGCACTGCTTTGTGAGCTTAGATATTCGCTTGCGGTTGCCTGAGGCATTTGCCAAATCATGTTGTCAAATAAGCTCAAGAGTTTTTCAAAGACAGCCTTTTTTTTGTGGCTATCTCTCTCTTGGTGTTCCTCGCACAGTAATGGAGGTGCTTAACCAGTCAATCATATTCCTCTTCCATGTTGTCAACGACAGCATCTTCCCATGTTGCAGTAATAGTGCCAAAGAGCTCCCAGTTGGTGGTCATTCTGGGAGTTCTCTTTTTAAACTTTGCAGCCCTTTCTCCCTGCTCCATCAAGTAGAATTTTGCATGAAGGAGACGGTGAACCAATCCCTTTTGAAATGTTGGGACAACTGTGACATCGGTCATGCCCAACGTTTAGATTCAGCCTTCTGGAACTGTGAGTAACCATGGATGGTCTTGGTCGACATGATGAACACAGTCTCTCACCCTGTTTGTTCCATTCTAGGCCACGGGTCCTGATGTGGAGTTCTTCAACTGATCTTCTCGGTCCTATGTTGGCATTAAAATTACCAAAAATGATCTTGTAGAAGGTGTGGTCTTCTTTATCGAACTTCTCCAGCTCCATGTAGAACTTCTCAATTTCTCTTTCATCATAATTGGATGTTGGTGCATAGACAACAAAGATAGAAACTGCCAGCAATGAACCACATCTATTCAAGTGTAATGATTCAATTCAGGTTATTAGGCACACTGCCAAGCTCCAGGATACTTTTGCAGTCATGCGTAAGTACGGTATGATAAATATAAGATACTTAATACCCATCTTCCAGTATTGCCGCACCGTATTTGATAGGTTTCAAATATGGTTTGAACCATGGGAACACCTACGAAGGTAATTAGAGACCACCCAAAAAGCCTCTAAGCCTCTCAGAGAGCCTGGCAAGCCACTAAGAGTATTCTGCCTGCACAGCAGAGCCTGGCAAGCTTTCCATTGCATATTCAATATGCCAAAACCAGTAATTACAATGGGTCTCATTGACTTATTCACTCAATCACTTAATCCCCGTTATTCATCGATTTATTCGAGCGGGTGCCAGTAACGTCTCCATTCATCCCGGTTGCGTGCTAGCGTAGCCCAGTGGTATCTGTTCGTTCTAGGAACATGCAGAGCCTCAAACCGATCATTTAGGGTCTTGATGAAGAAGTCTGACCATCTTATAGGTGGGCGTCCACATGATCTTTTGATGTCCCGTGGAATCCAATCAGTAATGGCTCTAGTCCAGCGGTTGTCTGTAAACCTCATTACGTGTCCAGCCCATCTGATTTTTGATGTCTTGGCAAATGAGACAGCATCCCTTATTCTTGAGCGTTGACGAATCAGAACTCCGGATTCTATCTCTCATTTGAGTGAATCGTGATATTCCAAGCATAGTTCTTTCGATTCCTCTTTGAGAGACCCAAATAGTGTTCTCATCCTGTTTTCGTAGGGTCCAGGTCTCTGAGGCGTATGTTAATGCAGGAAGAATAGTGGAATCAAAGAGATGTGCTCGTAGCTGGAGGTTCTTTGTCCTTTTAGTTATTTCTTCAATGCTCTTGAAGGCATTCCAAGCCGCTCTCTTCCTCCTGCGCAACTCAGGTGCCAGGTCATTCATCATGTTGATTTCTCGACCTAGGTATATATAACTGTTGCATTCGGAGATGGTGGTTCCGTTGAGAGCGAATGGAGCGTCAGGAACAAGGCTGTTTCTCATAAACATTGTCTTCGTAAGATTCAGCTGTAGTCCGACCTTTCCACATTCACGGTCAAAGTCGTTCAGCATTTGTGCCGCTTGGCTGATGTTTGGTGTTATTAGAACGATGTCATCAGCAAAGCGGAGGTGGTGTAGTTGCCGACCATCTATCTTCACTCCCACGTTTTCCCATTCCAGTCATTGCATGATGTTCTCGAGGGTGGCACTGAAGAGTTTTGGTGAAATGGTATCACCCTGCCGAACCCCTCTCTTGATATGGATGATTACTTCTTTGTAGAATGGTGAGATCTTGGTAGTGAATCCGCAATAGAGCTCACGAAGGATCTTGATGTATTGAGTTTGTATGCCCTGATTGGCTAGGGCTTCCATGACCACTTCTGTCTCAACAGAAACAAAGGCCTTCTTTAAATCAATGAACGTTAGACAGAGCGGCATCTTGAACTCCCGAGATACCTCAATGAGCTTGGTTATTGTGTGGATATGGTCGATGGTACTGAATCCTTTTCGGAATCCAGCTTGTTCACATGGTTGTCCTTCATCTAGTGTTCTGCTAATCCTATTCAGGATGACTCGAGTGAATAGTTTGTAGATGACAGACAATAGGCAGATTGGGCGATAGTTGCCAATGTCGTGGATGTCTCCTTTCTTGTATAGTAGTACAGTCCTGTTGGTTTTCCATTGGGATGGAACCTTGCATTCAGACAGGTAGCGTGTGAAGAGTCGAGCCAATGTATTGATGAGTACTGATGGTAAGTTCTTCAGGTGTTCAGGTCTGATCTTGTCTAGGCTAGGTGCTCTTTGTTTCTTTACCGACGAGATGGCATGTTGGATTTCGGAAGGGAGAACATTGGGAACGACATATCCATCATGTGGTATGTGGTATGTGGGCAAGTGGATGTGGCTATTAAAGAGATCTGAGTAGAAGTCATGAATAATCTTCTCCATTGCCCTTCTGGAAGATGTGATAGATCCATCATGATGTCGGAGGGCAGTCATCTTGGTTTTGTAGTTGGTGAAGGATAGGCGGGCATTACGAATGTTTTTCCCAGCTTCTGCTGCATCTACCAGTACTGCTGCTCTCCTGTTTTTGAGGTCATCCTTGATGGCTTCTCTGCACTGTTTTGCCAGTTCGGATGTTCGCTTGTGGTTGCCTGAGGCATGTGCCAAGCCACGTTGGCGAATAAGTTCAAGAGTGTTCGAAGAAAGACGGTTTTTTTGTGGTTATCTCTCTCTTGGCATTCCTTGCACAATCATGGAGGTGCTGAATCATTCGATCGTATTCCTCATCAATGTTGTCAATGACGGCATCTTCCCCTGTTGCCGCAACAGAGCCAAAGAGCTCCCAGTTGGTGATTGTTCTGGGAGTCCTCTTCTTAAACCTTGCATTCTTTTCTCCTCGTTCTGTGAGGTAGAATTTTGCACGAAGAAGACGGTGGTCTGATCCCGTTTGGAATTTTGGGACAACAGCAACATCGGTTAGGCAAAACCGCCGATTGAATATGATGTGGTCTATTTCATTGTGGAACCGTCCATCGGGAGACTCCCATGTCCAACGTTTAGATTCAGCCTTTTGGAATTGTGAGTTACCATGGAAGGTTTTGGTTGACATGATGAACTCAGACAGTCTGTCACCCTGTTCGTTCCATTCCAGGCCATGGGTTCCGATGTGGAGTTCATCGACTGATCTTCTTGGTCCTATCATGGCATTAAAATCACCGACAATGATATTGTAGAAGGTGTGATCTTCTTTATAGAACTTTTCCAGCTCCATGTAGAATTTCTCAGTTTCTCTTTCACCATAACTGGATGTTGGTGCATCGACAACAAAGATAGAAACTGCCGGTAGTGAGCCACATTTATTCAAGTGTAATCGTCCGATTCGGGTTGTTAGGCATTCGAATGAATCAATGCTCGTGACTAAGTTTGTGTTGACAAGGATACCAACACCACCGACGCCTCTTTTATCACATGTTCCAAGGAACAGTTCTTCTCCAGTGTCGAAAATAGCATGATGGGATTGATATCTTCTCGTTTCGGTCAGACCAATGATGTCGTACTTGATCTTTCGCGCTTGTACCATAAAGTCTTCAATGGATGCAGTAGATGCCAGCGTACGAGCATTAAAAGTACAGACAATCATTTTTATTTTTCTGTATTTTGGCAGCCTATGTCTGCCTTGGTGTTTTATCAGCCTCTCCTTCCATATCCTTCTCGACTCTGCATATTCAGGGTTAGGGAAATGAGATCCATTTATTACTGGATTTGGCATATCAATTTGGTCTATTTGGCATAGACCACAGATAGCTTGCTAGGCTCTGTCGTGTGGGTTGGATATTTAAGGTACCCTGAAAACTTAGAGAAAAGTAAATAAATAGTCGCGCGGCCGCAAATGCGGCCGTGCGCTCCCGGGAGCTTGTTGTGATAATCTCTGGATCCTGGCCGTTGTTGGGGTTACACGGCAGTTGGAGGGTGTAACTGTCTAGCTACTGACAGGTCCAGCCCCAAACCGTGCAGGCTTGGAGATCTCAGCCCCAGGTCCCACACACCTGGGTTCCTCTGCCAGTTCTGTTATGTCTAAGGCTTATCCAAGTGTGTGGAGAGTGGCCCCAGTAAGGCAGAGGAACCCAGGTGTGTGGGACCCGGGGCTGAGATCTCCAAGCCTGCACGGTTTGGGACTGGACCTGTCAGTAGCTAGACAGTTACACCCTCCAACTGCCGTGTAACCCCAACAACGACCAGGATCCAGAGATTATCACAACAAGCTCCCGGGAGAGCACAAGGCAGAATCTCCTACCCTGTGTCTGACTATCCTCGCCAGGGCCCAACAGCTGAAGACCTCCAGGCCCCAACATTGACTTATTAAATAATAAAAATTCCATCTTTACAAAACTTTTTTCAGAAATTATGTTAAAGAACCAATTCATGGGGATTGTTATTACTGTGATAATAAGCAGGATAAAGAAAGTCACAAGGGTGGCTGGAGCAATAGTACAGCAGGTAGGGTGTTTGTCTTGAATGTGGCCAACCTGGTTTCGATTCCCAGCATCCCATATGGTCTCCCGAGCACCGCTAGGATTAATTCCTGAGTGCATAGCCAGGAATAACCCCTGAGCCTCGCAGCATGTGACCCAATAAGGAAAAAAAAAGTCTCAAGGAATTCAGCTACAGAAAAATATTACTCTTGCACATAATTCTGAAAAATATTTTAGGAAATCAAAGATATGAAAGCAAAGTTGAGAGTGACTAAAAGACTCTATAACTTACTATGATTTATCATGTAATCAGTTAATTTTGTGCTTATATTCAATTAATATAATTCATTATCAATGAATTAAAATAAAAATAATGAGTTTTTAAATAATTAATAAATATATTTGATAATTTTTGTCAACATTAAATGAGTAAAAAATTGTAAACCAAGTAGAAAAATAAAATTGTATTCCAAAAATTGTCAATTACTCCAAATATAAAAGAAAGATACATATATGGAACAAAACTAGAAAAGTGGTAGTTTAAATCTTAATCACATCCATAAATAACTGTAGCACTGTTGTTCCGTGGTTCATCAATTTGCTTGAGTGGGTACCAGTAACATCTCCATTGTGAGACTTGTTGTTACTGTTTCTGGCATATCGAATATGCCATGAGGAGCTTGCCAGGCTCTGCCATGCTGGCATGATAATCTTGGTAGCTTGCTGGGCTCCCAGAGAGGATCGGAGAAGATGAATCCGTGTTGGCCATGTAAAGGCAAAACACACTACTTGCTGTGCTATTGCTCCATTATAAACCATTAGTAGACAACCTGCTTCTGGGTCAGGGTTTTGTACATTAGCAGAGCAGCTCCCTCGCTGCATCTATTGAAATTCAGCCCTCGACACATCCATAAAGTTAAACAAAAACTAAATACTATAATTAAGGACACAAATTATCAGTCTACTTAAAAAAAAATATCCAAATACATGGTGTAAATCAGAAAGCATGCATGAAACACATACAGGTTTAAAGTAGAAGGTTGTAAAAAATATATATCACACTGACCTCCAGATTCAAAATTAATAGATCTTTTAAATGAAAATTTCAATTACCATTGGTTTACACTGCTATATAAGTTCTCGGGGTATAGCTTAACACTTTAATATGTGGATATGCGTCAATACAAATGGCACCAAATTTCTAGTTTCATTTACATTACCAAATTTTTGTTGTGTTTTAGCTTCTTTTTTTTTTTTTGAGTTCCTTTGCTTACCATAATCACCTCAAATTCTATCCATATTTTAGCAAAAGGTCACACTATAGCACTGTCCTCCCGTTGTTCACTGATTTACTCGAGCAGGCACTAGTAATGTCTCCATTGTGAGACTTGTTGTTATTGTTTTTGGCATATAGAATACACCATTGGGAACTTGCTAGGCCCTGCCTTGAAGGTGGGATATTCTCAGTAGCTTGCCTGGCTCTCCAAGAAGGAAGGAGGAATCGAACCCGGGTCAGCTGAGTGCAAGGAAATGACCTACCTGCTGCTGTGCTATCGCTCCAGCCCATAATGAAAGGTAGGATATAAAATTGATTGATGTTAACTCTTAATCCATGCATTAATAACCTCCATTTCAAGAATCTAATCTAAATCAAATTATATTCTAATAGAAAATACAGTTAATTGAGCCAGAAAATATAGTAGGTAAGGCATTTTCTTTGCATAAGGGCAACCCAGACTCATGTCACTGTACGTTCTGTGAGGAATGAATGTGAGCACAGCTAGGTATCTTCCAACACTTAGCCCATGCCCACTCCTCCAAAAAAAAGAACAAGAATGGGAAGAGATTTATTTTTTAAGATTGGAACGTGAATTGGGAGCAGTGGGGGAGTGAGACAACTATTTGTATATTCTAGTAATTTTATTATCCTGTGCTTTTACCATGCTAAGCCAGGGGTATTATTAAGACTACATAAGCAGTTTTTCATGTATTTTTTCTAATAAACCAATTCATAAAAGTCTTTGTTGAAACCATATGCTAGATATAGTGTGACAACATGTCTGTATAGTAACATTAACATCTGTATAGGGTTGGAGCAATAGCAGAGCAGGTAGGGTGTTTGCCTTGCATGCGGCCGACCCGGGTTCAATTCCTCCTTCCCTCTCGGAGTGTCTGGAAAGCTACTGAGAGTATCCTGCCCGCATGGTAGAGCCTGGCAAGTTCCCCTTGTCATATTTGGTATGCCAAAAACAGTAACAAGTCTCACAATGGAGACGTTACTGGTGCCCACTCGAGCAAATCAACAAACAGTGGGAGAACAGTGCTACAGTGCTACATCATATCTGTACTACATGTACATCTATGAAGTAGAGGAATATTTAATTTTCAGAGATATTATATTTCCATTTATCTTCCATGCTGGCATATATCAAGTATCAGGCACAGATATTTGTCAGGAGTAATTTGTCAGAAATCTACTATCCTGATTATTAACAAAGCTAAGTTGATCGACAGTCTATAAAAATGATACATGCCAGCAATGGAATTTCCAATGTGCCTTGTGACTGTAGAACTATTATGAATTCATACTTCAATGATCCCTGATCAAAGATCAGAGGGAATAAACAACCTTACCTGGTAAAGTCATGTACCTACATAAAGTGAAAGTACTCAAATTCTCAAATATTACCTCCTAGGAAAATTGAATGTTCATTTTTTTAATGACCTAATAAGAAATCATGGCATCAATATTACTGATGTGGAGTTGAGATCCTAAAAAATTAGCAAAATAGACCAATTACTTATTATGATAGTTTAATTTTAATATGTTTCGTATGTCACACAAATTTGCTATATTTCCATCCTACCAGGTGTATGAAATACAGCATCTATTTTAAGCATTGGATTGTCATTTTTCATTATATTTTTTGTAAATATGACAAACAAATGTCTAAGTAGATAGTTAAACTGAGGAATAACTTTGAGTCAGGATCTCAAGAAACTGATCTTGGCTTCTTTATCAACATGTTTGATGCTCATTAGCACATTTCTTAACCATCTTGTTTTCCAAGAAAATCTGATGACAAAATAAAATTTACATGCACATTATGAAATTCTGTGACTAATGCTGCCAATTTCCCAAAAGAAGAGAACATATTCTTCTCTGGTGCACATGGAAGGTTCTCCAGGAAAGATCAAATACTAGGCATAACTCAAACATACATAAACATAATCATTTCACACAGAACTCAAACATGCATAAATTGACAAATATAGCAACCATGTAAAGTACCTTCTAGATTACAATGCCATGAAAGTAGAAGATAACCACAGAAAGAAGATAAGGAAGACTTTTAACGTTCACTTGAATGCTGAACAAAGCATTGCAAAACAACTTGGATCTTGAGGCCCAAGAGATAGTTTACCAGATAAGGCATCTGCTTGGCATACAGCCAAATTGGATTTGATCCCCAGCATCCAATATCCTCAACCAGCATGCTGTACCCCACAAAGAGTGATTCTTAATGCTGCCCCCAACAACCAAACAAAACAAAACAAGAACAGGACCAATGAAGAAATCAAAGAGGAAAGGAGGAAATAAAAAGATTCCTTGAAATTAATGAGAATGAAGATACAAGCTTTCAGAAGACAAACATATGAATAATTATACTTAATAACAAAGATAACCAAGGTGAGTGAACATCATCCAACATTTTTTGAGACCTAAATAGGGCAAAAATATTCCTAGTCTACCTGTATCGGGCTTAAGTGATACCACAGCAGGTAGGGCTTTTGCCTTGCAGGCATGCGCTGACCCAGGTTCAGTTCCTCTGTCCCTCTCAGAGAGCCCGGCAAGCTACCAAGAGTATTCCGCCCACATGGCAAAGCCTGGCAAGCTACCCGTGACATATCTGATATGCCAAAAACATTAACAACAAGTCTCATAATTTGTTGTGAGACATTACTCGTGCCCGCTGGAGAAAATCAATGAACAACGGGAGGACAATGCTAAAGTGCTACAGTCTACCTTAGTCAATACAACAACACAACTTCAGCCTCCTGTCCACCGACTCAGACTCCCCACATTGCTGTGGTACAAAATTTCCCCAACAGAAACAACCTCCACGCAACTAACCAAAACTTCACACTAAAGCTCCATACACAGAAATTTTTGTGTGAATAGATATATACAATACTAATCATATACAAGTATATGTATATATTTGCATATAATACTACTCTTGTAAGCTTTATAACACAGAATGTTTCTTAAAGACAGTATATATTGAATCCCTAACTCCTGCTTTCCTGGTGAGAGAGGATAAGGTAACTACAAATTCAAAGTCTGTGATTATAAAGATGTTGGATTTATTATCAATAAAGGCAATTAGCAAACACAGCTAGCTACCTCAATTACAAGTGATTTAAAATGAATTATGTATGAGAAAGGGCGATACTAAGACCTCTTCTTAGATGAAAAACTATTATTTTGAGGATATATGTGTAATGGGTTTTATTTGCTTCACTTTATAATTAGATAAATTTCTTTTCGTCTTTGCAATATTGTTAATGCAATATCTGTGATACATATTCCTTTATACCTTAATTCTTGCTCAACAATAAACACTATATTCGTCCTCTTTACTTTTGTAGAGAGGTTCCCAGAAGTTTTAGAAATTTTTTTATGGTTGTTTGTTTTTTATTTTTTTTTTATAATTTATTTATTTATTGAATCACTGTGGGAACAGTTACAGAGCTTTCAGGTTTAGGTCTCAGTCATGTAAATATCAAACACATTTCCCTTTACCAATACTTATTTTTTACCGCGAACCCCAATAGAACCCCACCTCCCACCCCTCCCAATTCCTGTGAGGCAGATGAGTTCTAGTTAACACTCATTATTTCGATAAAAGATGCACCATTATTATTTAGAGTTTACGATCCCCCCCCCCCCCCCAATCAGACATGCTGAAAAAGCGTTGTGAAATGTTTTGCTTTCTACAGCTGGGTTTAAGAATTAAATGATGTTGCGTGGCCGCTATTGCCGCCTCGCGGTTTTGGATTTCTGCTATTTTACTTATTAACCCTGGAAGTATTTCTATTAAAAGTTAGATAATTAAGAGATTGGTTTCTGTGCTCTGGGGTCGTGGCCGTGCCAGAGAGCCGCTCGTGGGGGGCAACTGGTGACCTCGGTAGAGCGTGAAGGACGGACCAGAACGCCCCCCTTCCCATGAGGTTTTTGCCACCCCCGACCCCCGGCTCAAACCTGCTGTCCACAAGGCTCCCATGCGGCCGCCATCTTTCTTTCCAGAGAGGAAATTTTTATATTTTAAGAAAACATAAGTCTGAGGAATGCAAGGAGTAATAAGAATGTCATATGTCACTATCTAGAATGTGTCCTTAAACTTTATTGCTAAATTCCATGGAATGGAGTTGATATACAAGGAAGACTAGTTTCTCTAAAAATTAATTTAATTGCCCAGAAAAAAATATATGGCAAACTTTTCATCTGAAACCCAAACCTGAAATCATACATATTTATTCTCTAGTAATTGAAAAATTTAATCCTAAATACACCAACAGCAATAAAGGACAGATGTTACATATCTGTTATAGCATTTGTTCACAACTAAAGTCAGAAGATTTAAATTTTTCCAGCACAGTGGTAGGGCGTTTGCCTTGCACGCAGCCAGCCTGGCTGAGCTGGGTTCGATTCCTCCACCCCTCTTGGAGAGCCCGGCAAGCTACTGAGAGTATCTTGCCCGCAGGTCAAAGCCTGGCAAGCTACCAGGGATGTATTCGATATGCCAAACACAGTAACAACAAGTCTCAAAATGGAGATGTTACTGGGCCTGCTTAAGCAAATGGATGAACAATGGGAGGACAGTGTTTGTGTTGACACATTACAAATAGAATTAGAAACTATCTAAGGAATAATTCTAAGTAATTATACTTTTGATGCTTTATATGTTTGTTTTCCTGCAATATTCCATTCTGTCTGATGTTAGACTGTTTCAATGAATGAAGTTGGAGCTGAAAGAATAGAAAAAGAATAGAAAATCTTACTAGCTAGCAAAGCTAGTCAAAAATATGTTGGTAGTTATCAAAGAGAAAGAGAAAGATAGACATCAGTATAAAAATCACAAGTATGTATAGAAAAGAAATGACATTTACCTAGCTACAAAAATTGAAAGACAATGTATATAAAGCCAAAGAGCTGTAACATAAAGAATCTATTAATTAAACAAGATAAAAATCTTAAGAAAATTCTCACCTTCAAATGAACATTTCAAGGCAGCTCAGATTGAGAAGGAAACACCAAGTAAAGGATGCTTGGAGTACTCACTCTGCATGCGAGATTAGTGCTGAAAGTAGACTACAGAACAAACACCATGGCTACTCAAAACCTCTATCACAAACTACAACACCCTAAAGGAAAGAGTGAGCAAAAGTGAATGCCCTGCCACAGAGGCGGGGTGGGGTGGGAGGATGGGATGTGGGGGTGGGAGGGCTAGTAGGATCATCGGTGGTGGAGAATGGGCACTGGTGGAGGGATGAATACAACTGAAACCCAAGAATGAAAGTTTGTAAGTCTACAACGGTACCTCAAAGTGTTCCACTAATAAAAAGTAAAAAATAAAAAAAAATGAACATTTCATATTGTAAAACCTATCAGTTTCTCTGCCTAAAAATGTCTTTCTCTCATAATGTGCTGCTCAAGGATTATTGTATCAATCTTTTCTTGCTCACCTCATTGATAATATTGCAAAATCCACACTATGCACTAATATTTTGTTAGTGTCCTTTATTTTTAAAACAATTTTCAGCCTATAAAACTTAGCAAAACATGAAATTCTTATGTAGATCCTGTCCTTCACACATGATAATTTCTACTATCATGGTATTTTTCCTTATAGATATCATTTATATTCATTGTATTTCTCAGAATTGCTTATTAACTCTTTCATTTAATAATAATTAGAGCTAATCAAAGATATTCTACAAATGTCAGTATTAAAACTAAACACAATGTGGATTCTGTAATGTAACCATATAACATTTATTTCACTACAAATTTTGATAACAAAACTACTTCTAAAAGTAATGAGATCTATATTTACTACAAAAAGTAATTAAAGAATACCACCTTTGAACAGATATCTCTACTTTATTAACTTATTTAAGTGAGATGTGTTCAGTGTATGATGGGATGTTTAGCAGCATTGTCAGTGTGTTTTAGTGAATAGATACCAGAAGCAATTAATTCTCTTAGTATGACAGTTAAAATGTTGTTAGATAATTATCAAATGTACTCTGGTTGACACAACTATCTCTACCTCTAGCTGAAAATTTCTTAAGATAATAAGACACCACCACAAGAAATGTCCATTTTAGTGAAAAATCTCATTTGAAAATATACTAATTGGGAATATAATTTTAAAAGTCTATTTATCTTGAAATTGCATGAAAAGTAGATGACAAAAAGTTAAAGCAGTTATTTAAAGATTTATACATATAACAATCACTTTGTTAACTTTAAATAGATTCATCCATTTTCTAACATACATAAAGCAAGTAATTATTCATAATTCTTAATTTGAAATCTGAAATAAGATTTTGACTATTGTTTACAACACTTTTATTGAATTAATAATATTAGTTTAAGTCTTTTCTTTAAAATTATTATTTGAGAAAATTTAATAATTTGTACTATATTAGTGATAGAAATTTCCAACAAAACTAGAAACATAATTAAAAATTAATGAATATAAGGGCTGGAGGGAAAGCACAGCAGTACGGCGTTTGCCTTGCACGCGGCTGGCCTGGCTGAGCCAGGTTCAATTCCTCTGCCCCTCTCGGAGAGCCCGGCAAGCTACCAAGAGTATCTTGCCCTCACGGCAAAGCCTGGCAAGCTACCCGTGACATATTTTATATGCCAAAAACAGTAACAAATCTCACAATGTTACTGGGCCCACTCGAGCAAATCAATGAGCAATGGGAGGACAGTGCTACAGTGCTAATGAATATAAATGAAATAAGCTGACAAATTTCAAGTAAATGATAGATCCTAGCAAGCATAGAATACATGTCAATTTTATGGAATTATGAATATAGATTTGCTAAAGTAATTAATTTACTTTTTCAGCCTTAAATGAGCTACATAAATTATAACAAATACTACTTAAGTTGTATTGCAAATATGTGTACATCTTTCAGTTACTGAAGAAATTCTTCAAAATAGTCTTCCTATTTTCTGTGCCCTAGTAATTTGGGGGGTGGGAGGAATTAGTGTTGAGTCACACCAGAGATGTTCAGGGATTACTCTTGAATCTGTGCCCAGGGATCACTCCTGGTGGGCTCTGGGACCATGTTGGATACGAGGGATTGACCCTGGGAAGCTACACGTGAAGCTAGCACCTTACTCGCTGAACTCTCTTAAGACAAACAAAATGTATTTGATTGTTTAAGAATGGCCTCCCAGGTAGTTCTTGAATTGTCCATGGTTAACTTCTGACAGTGTAGACCTGAGCATTTCCTACTCCTATAAGAAGCGTTTTGTAAGTCTGGAACCATGAGGTGCTAGGGATTGAAAACGTGCCCTTGTGTATGAAAAAATATCATTTTAGCCCTTTAAGCAACGCAAGCCCCCACCTTATGCTCTTGATTATTTGTTTTCTTGAAGCTAAATTTTTTTGTTGTGTTTATCTGTGTATAACCCTGTATGTTCAGCAGGTTACTCTAATCTGCTTGATCTCTAAAAGTAGAGTTTAGAAAAGGTAAATTGAATTGAATTGCTTTAAAGTGAAAGCTCTTTTCAGCACTGCCTATTCCAATATGATCCTGGAGGTAGCAGGAGCTTAAATGCTTTAGAATCTATTTTCATTACTATATCTAAAATTGCTATTAGGTTCACATGAAGCAATGAAAATATCTTGACATAATGAGTTAAAGTGAATGCCAGGTTAGATGTCCTTCCCTGGCTTAATTCCAGAGCATTCTGTTTCATAGTCCACTGCATTCCATGTGAGGATAATAATGATTATTAATTGAAATTTACATTCATTTTATATACTAGCTTAGCCACTGACATGTCAGATGTGATACAACTCTTCAAATGAAGCTGACTTGACTCTTTAGCTTTATAAATTTTAAAAACTTTCCTTGACTGCCATCTTGTGGTAGAATTTTCAAAATAACAAAATTCAGTCAAACTCATCCAAGCTTATTTTTCAAAAGAAAGCAAAGTAAATGTACCTGAAATCTACACATGAATGTAGAAAATTTTTCAATAAAGTCAATATGATCAATAATAATATTTATTCATCACAATTATTATAATTATGTGGCTTTATTATTTATACTAGTACTTTGGCATATTAAATGGGTTAAAAAAGAATACTGTTGTCTTGATTTCTATAAAATATGGGTGATTTGCTGAAATAAATTTATAAGCTTTCCCTGGTTCATTGGTTACTTTTGAAGACTTTAAAATTGGTTTTAGCTACTAAGCAAATATCTGTGGAATAGTAGACTGTCTATAGCAGAAGAAAACTTACAACTTACCCTCAATTTTTAGTTGTATCTAATTATAATGAACTATATGCTATATTGTTATTCTATTATATTATACTACTCTCTAAACAGAAATTATTAGTTAATAAATAACCTGATTTAGAGTCTTTGAAATACGCATGCATTTATCTTTTTCTTTTCTTGATGGTCAAATTTTCTCCACCATCTGGATGGATAAACTAGTATGTGCTATTGCAGTTTTTAAAACTTTTAAGTCTGTGGACTGTCATTGGTCCATAGACCGTTTCTTGAAAGCTATTGTTCTCATACTATGTTAATTAGCTAAGAAGACTGTATGGCCTCAGAAGAAATAAAGTCATCTTATTGACACATAACTAAAGAATAAAATAATTGCTACAACTCAAGAATAAAAAGCAAAAAGGGAGCAAGGGTTAACATTTAACCATTAAACACATAACTTCAGGGCCAGAGAGATAGTATAGTAGTTAGGGCATTTGCCTTACATCAGACTGACCCAGTACCACATCTGTTCCTTTGAGCCAGGAGTGACCGCTGAGCTCAGAGCCATGATAAAGCCCTGACCACTGCCAGGCATGACCCCAAATTCCCCAAAATAATAAATATATTTTTAAATGTCATCAATCATTTTGGTAGAAGGAGTTTAAAAAGAAGTTGCTAATGATTCAAATCCATATTGAGGTGATTTCCTTGAAGGTCTAACAGACTGGGATTCCCTGTGCTCTTTTCAAATAGAAATCATAGAGCAATGTCATACAAGAACAAAGATTTCACTGCAAAGGCTTTCATTGTTTTCTACGTAAACAAAAGCATGGAAAAGAAGGATAGATCCAAGCAGGCTGACTTCCTAAACTGATTTATCTGTTTTGTGTTTGTCTTTAATACAAATCTAGAGGTTATGTAAGGAAGTGACATCAGAACCTGTAGAGGTTATCCTATACTTATGCACCTACATAGTTGATTGTCACGCTTCCTCACACATCACATATTCTGAATTTGGCATGTATACCTGGATTTGAGCTGTAGATTTTAGTATGCTAATGAAGCAAAGGGTAGACAAGGACAGTTAAAACCCTGGAGTGCTTATACAGACAGCAGAGAGATCCCAGAAAATTTCCAACAGGTATCAAAGGAAGCTAGGGATGACCTTTGAAACTGGCATTAGTTGAATATGGCTATCTCCTTCTGACTTTCATGACTTTCTGTCCAAAAGAATTTGTCAGAAATATATGTCTTTCTTCTGAAGAATCTCATCCTTCAAATACTTCAAAGGTAAAGTAAAGGATTTGGTCATAAGAACTCTGCAATTTAATACATTAATCATTTTCACAAATTGCCACAACTGCCAAAATGAGAGTTATAATTTTCATAAAAAATGTATAAATTGTGTCTCAATTATTTTATCATATCTGACAAATGGTTAAATTCCACTCACCGGTAGATGGGGCATTACTAATGTAGTGGTGGGCTCTTTAAACATTATTATCCTCCTCTTTAGAAAATAGAGTAAAAGAAAAACCTACAGCTGGACCAAAGTCAAAATTACTTTTACTTTCTATTGTTTAGTACAATCCTCATTGAGAAAACAATAAAGATATAACCACTCACTGCAAAACTCCTCTTTTTTTAAATTTTATTGCGACTTTTTAATTAGTGAAACACCATGAGGTACAGTTGTAGACTCACAAACTTTCGTGATTGGGTTACAGTTACACAATGATCAAGTACACATCGCTCCACCAGTGCCAATTCTCCACCACCAAAGATCTCAGTAGCCCTCCCACCCAACCCCATGCCCCCCACCTCACCCCATTTCTGTGGCAGGGCATTCCCTTTTGCTCTCTCTTTCCTTTAGTGTGTTGTGGTTTGCAGTAGAGTGGCCATAGTGTTGGGTCTACTTTCAACACACATCTCACATCCCAAGCGAGTCCTCCAAACACACTTTACTTGGTGTTTCCTTCTCTATCTGAGCTGCCTCTTCCCCCAGCATGTACTGCCGGCTTCCAAGCCATGAAGCAGACCTGCTGGTACTTATCTCAGCTATTCTTGGGTGTTCGTCTCTCATTCTATTATTTTATATTTCCTAGATCAGTGCAGTCTTTTCTATGGCTGTCTCTCTCTTCTGACTCATTTCAATTAGCATTATACTGTCCATGTAGAACCAATTGTTTGTAAATTTCATGACCTCATCATTTCTAACAGCAGCATAGTACTCCATTGTGTAGATGTACCAAGTTTCTTTAACCAGTCATCTGTTCTTGGGCACTCGGTTTTTTTCCAGATTTTGGCTATTGTGAACAGTGCAGCAATGAACATACAAGTGCAGATGTCATTTTGACTATACTTTTTTGCCTCTCCAGGATATATTCCCAGGAGTGGTATTTCTTGGTCAAATGGAAGCTCAATTTCTAATTTTTTGAGAATCGTCCATATTGTTTTCCAAAAGGGCTGAACCAGTTGATATTTCCACCAGCAGTGAAGGAGGGTCCCTTTCTCGCCACAGCTGCGCCAACACCAGTTGCTTTTGTTCTTTTGGATGTGTATGCAAAATTTATCTTGACGTGAAAAATTCTTAAAGACAACTTAAAGTAAATTATTCTCAATTAAGTTTTATTTGAAATCTTTGTTAACTACATTCTCATGCGAACTCACAGTTGGATTTATCCTGAACTCTGGAGATTACACTGTGCACCTATTATTATGTATGAAAATTTAATTATGTTTTTTTTCAGATTATTTATTGTCAAGTGGTCTTTACAAAAAAAAAGTAAGGAAGAACGTAAAAATAAACCATTAATTGAATAATTTCTAAAATTTAGGGGCATGGATATAGTCTAGCAGGTAGATTGCTTGCCTTGTATGTGGTCAATCCTAGTTGAATACCTGGAACCCGTATGGCCCCCTGATCCTTTGCCAAGTTATCACTGAGCACAGATCCAAGAGAAAATCCTGAGTACTGAAGGTGTGACCATAAGTACGAAAAGAGTTAAATATGTATCTTTTATTTAAGTCTGGTCCAACAATATTAAAGTTTGTGCTTTAGTGACTTTATGAAGACTTTCCATTTGACTTTAAAGTGATTCTATTTTTTAATTGTAGGAATATATTACTGCCTGAAAATTGGTTTGCTCTCCTTGCTTGATGCCCTAGGATATGAGAGTCTAGAAACTCAATCTAAAATAATCTTAATTTACTTGCCAACATCCGCTCTCTCAGTAGGAATAATTTTGATTAGTAGGGAAGAGTTTTCTCATCGTTTCATTCACTGGCAAGTAATGCATTACATTTCTGTCTTTCTTTGCTGAGCCTAGAGCCTTTAGATTCATTATCTAATTAATCCTCTTAACATTGCTAAAGAGTGAAAATGGGGAGCAACTTCCCAGTCTACATAGAAGGAAACATAAAGACTTATGTTGTCAAATTAGTAAAAGCAGACATAAGAAAAGTGCTCAATACATGACTTTGTTGAATTATTAAGCCATTATTTCTCATATTACATGAACCTCTTCATAGATAACTGGTATATAACTTGAAAATTAAATAGGTTTCTTCATATATAATTGTGTTCTCTAAAATGGCCTCTTGAAATAACAACTGAGAATTGAAATGCATTTATGTTGGTAGGACATAGCTGGAACATAATCATATAATCTATGTAATTTAACAATCTTTAATAAATTACCATCTTCCTATTCACTGATTGTAAACAAGAATATATTATTCTCCCTTTCATTTATTATTAATAAACTAGTTTTATCTCATAATCACATGAAAATCATGGTTTCATTTTCAATTAATTAATTTGTTATTTTATGCCTAAAATATATTTCAAGAACACCATTAATAAATATCTATATCAAGCTTAACATGAGCTATAAAAAGAGAGAAAAGGTAAAGCGTTATTTTTTATTTTTCTCATTCCAAATATTTTCTTGTTGCATAAGAACACTGAGTCTAGTCTACGAACTTAGTACATTTACCTACACATTTGACTATAACCAAAGATTTAAAATATTAGAAATCTCCAAAGCACATCGTTCCCTGCATGATCTAAAACCCAAGTGTGTAAGTCAAGTGAAAGATTCAGCTAAGTTTTAACTGCAAACTTGAACTTTAGATTCAACCAAAGAAAACAAATTTAAATTCATTTGAGTTTTCTTTTTGTTAGTAGTAATTAGATCTGAAGGAAAGTTTTCAAATAACTTTAAATATCTCCTTTGCATTAAAAAACAAAAAAAAAAATGCTGAAGGCACAAGGTCACCTGAATTTTGATCATCAGTGTCTTCTCCAACCTGGTGGGTAGATGCCACCTTATGTGTTGTGGTCTTCTGCTGGCCTCTATTTAGCATGCTCCCTCATCCAGCAAGAGGCCGCCGCTCAGGGCCATGAGGACTGGGCTGATATGCCGCGGCCTCTTCAAAATGAGCACACAAGCACGGCAGGGGTCCTGTCAAGCAGTTCCGACTTTATTGGACAGTCAGAACCACTTATATAGGCTTGAGCAAACGGGGAAACATGCAAATGTGTGGGTCACGTACCCACGGTGATCAGAACAGACATGTGTTTCCTCAGAGTTCTATAGAGAGGGTTCCATTTCTGTCATCTGCACATGGCTAGATACATCCTATCCCCTCATAGCATTGAACTGTGGTCATAATTATACATTACGTCATTTTTTTATATGTTAACTTTTATTCCTAAATAAAAGTATTACTCCTGGATCCTATTCAACAGATCCAAGCTGCCCCTTTTCTAGGCTTTTGAAAATCTTCAAGAAAAGGTGTCTTTTTCCAGACTTTTGAAAATCATAGCACTGTGCTCCTTTCATTCCAGTTTGTTTTATCATTGTATGCACAGTTGTATATTTGGATAAATTCTTTAAACAAATACAAAAATATAATTGTTCAGAAACTTTCCTCACTGGACAGGAGAATACAATACATGGTTCTGAGAATCCTTAAGTCCTGATTTTGAATCAGCACTGGGACTGGTTGGTCGAGTATTTTGGAGGGATCCTCTGAGATCCTGCTAAGTAATGCTTGGAAGTAAAAAAAAAATCCAGTTATCAGCATGACTACTTTGCCCTTAAATAGTTCTAGTTTAGGCTTGCTGTTCCCCACAGAATGAATGATCTGGTGGGTCAAATCAACCCATTATTCTATTCTTTACCTTGAATTTCAGAAAATCAAATCTAAGTATCTATTTCTATTATTATTATTATGGAATATCTGCTTGTTTTATTTAGGTGGTTTATGAGAATGAAAATGCTTATTTTTCGGGGTGCAGTGTTACCATCATGTGTTCCTTTAAAGTCCAGTATTCCTCCACCACTGTCCATAGGACCTTCCCTTCTAACCCCATCCCCATTCCACTTGATAACCTCAGTGTAAAGTTTTGTTTTTATTTTCATGCATCCTTGACTATTTTGCTTTATGTTTGGTTTTTGATTTTCTGGTGTGTGTGTGTGTTTGCATTAAAGTGTGAGAACATCTATTATTTTCCTTTTCTTTCTGATTAATTTCACTTGAAATGACATATTACATGTCCATCTATATTGTAACAATAGGCAAGATTTCATCTTCTCTTACACCTAGGAAGTATTTCATTGTGGCTATACACCAGGACTTCTTTATCCACTCATCTGACCTCCAGGCATTGGTGTGAATATATCTTTTTGGTCCAGAAACAAGTGCTAGTAGGGATATGAAGAAAGAAAAACTTTACTGACTCTTTGTAGGAATGAAAGCTATAGCTTTCTCCATGGAAACAGCATAAAGATTTTTCAAAAAATTAAAATAGATCTGTCATGATTCAGCAGTTCTTCTTCTAAGTATCTATCCCCAAAACACAAAGCATTACTGTGTATTAATTAAATATATATTCAAAAGTTAAAAATCATAGTGATGTAGGAAGGCAAAGACCTCATCCATTCAATAAAGCATAATACCTATCTATATTTTTTTATTTCTTAGTTTGTTCAGTTTTTTTAGTGGGCTGGAGTCATAGCACAGCCGGTAGAGCATTTGCCTTGCACGCAGCCAACATGGGTTTGATTCCTCCGTCACTCTAAAAGAGCCGAGAGTATCTCGCTCGCACAGCAAAGCCTGGCAAGCTCCCCGTGGCGTATTCGATATGGCAAAAACAGAAACAACAAGCCTCATAATGGAGATGTTATTGGTGCCTGCTTGAGCAAATAGATGAACAATGGGAGAACAGTGCTACAGTGCTAGTTTGTTTAGTGCTTTTTCTGTATCAAGTACTAGAATAGGAAAAAACAATTCAAACATAATCCAAGGAACTATCTTCTAGGGGTAGAAATGTTCACCAACGCCTGTACTATTTGAGTTCAGTTAATTATATATTTCTTAATATAATTGATAAAATATAAAATTTTATTTATCTTATAAAATCTACAGTGACTCTATATAAATCTATAACATCTACCATAAGTTATAATTTATTGAAGTGTAAATAATATTTTGCCCCATACAATCAGAGAAAAGAGATAATTTAGACACAAAATAAATTAAACAAGAGTGAGAAAAAATAAGGTTTTAGAGAAAAAAGTATGGTATGTCAATATTTAAGAAACATGGCCCAGATGAAGTCACCATGATAGTTGAAAATAAATTATAAAATATTGAATATTACATTGAACCATTTTTAAAAGAAGAAAAATAATCTTATTTAGGAAACTGTCTTGGATAAAACAGATGAGGAAATATATGGAAACACAGAAACTAGTAATGAATTTTATTTCATGGGCTGGCACTCCAGCACAGTGGGTAGGGTGTGTTTGTCTTGCCCACAGCCGACCTAGATTCAATTCCTCTGTCCCTCTAAGAGAGCCCTGCAAGCTCCCGAGAGTATCTCACCTGCACGGAAAAGCCTGGCAAGCTACCCATGACATATTCAATATGCCAAAAAATAGTAACAACAAGTTTCACAATTTGTGAGACATTACTGGTACAGGTTTGAGTAAATCGATGAACAACAGGAGGACATGCTACAGTGCTACAGAAGAAAATGCACTGAATTTAAGCTAGGATGATGAAAATAACAGGCAAACTGATTGACTTTTCTAATCTAGGAAGCAAAAATCAGCAGTTGTATAACATCCAATACTTTCATTATTTCTGGACTATATTACAGTATTACTAATTACTATGTTACTATATTACAGGCTACTTATAGAGATGATTATTTTAAATATTTTACTTGCCATGTATTGTCTAAATATATGAGCCATATGAACCAGATTAAGTATACCATTGTTTAGTTTATTGTTTTATAGAAAGTAGAATAATCTTATTTGTATCTTATTATTTGTAGCTTCATCTACTTTCCTTTAATTATATACTAGATTCTACAATCTGTTATATTTTATTCTAAAAAATGTTTACTTAGCTTTAGGATAATGTTCATTAAATTATTTATCTACTTCTCATGTCATGATCACATAATTTAGTGTCACAGAATCATATCATAAGGGAGTTTTAATACTCTTTGGAAATTAATATCAATAACTCTTTTAGATCTTTAAAAAGTCATGCTATTGAATAATAACTGCCTCATTCACTCTTCATCAATGCAGGCATTTAATGTTAAGTCAATAAGGGAAAATATTGGATTGTGTCAATAAGGAGCACTATGAAAGATTAAGTTGCTGAAAAGAATTCTAGAGACTATTGTGTAAGTTTTAAAAGGGAGATATGGTCTTTTAAAATTGTAAAGTTTTTGTTTCATTATTGTTGCTTGTATATGGTTTCCTTTTTGCTACTATCTTCAATGTGAAGAGAAAAAACAATATAAATGAGAAAGAATGAAAATAAATTATATATTAAGCATTACTTTAAAATATATGAAATTTCCTTTTTAAATTTATTTTCAGTTGGTAGGGTTATGATAAGAGGGAGGATGAGAGGAGATGGGAGTGGGGCAGGACTTCATTTTATCCACTTCTTTCTCCCACCCCAGTCAATTCATTACCTATTTTGACTGAATACTTCTTTGATGGACGAGATCTAAAATGACCAACTAGATTAACCAGTTCTGGCACTCCACCCCTTCCACTCATGCTGCAGCACAATGACCATGTGTCACATTTTAGGAAACACTATTGTACTTTAGTTTCTATTTAAATAAACTACTCGCTTTTTATCTGTTCATGAAATTTTCTGTCAGTGGTTGTGAGTTAAGTAGACCGAAACTCTTGCCTTTTTGTTTATATGTTTGCCAAAATTAAGGATTATTAAATAGTGAATGGTTATAGTCAACTTTTGTTTTTTAGTCTATTGTTTAATATGGGAAACTAATGTTTAATGTATACAAAATGAGTTGTTAAGACATTTATTTAGCATTTACTATCTGTCATAGTAAATATACATTGGGGATACAAGCAATAATGGAAAAATCTTTATTCCAAGTGGCTCATTGGTGGGATGAACAATTATACAACATGATAAGGGTTAAAATTGACATAAGCATACTATGATAATAGAAATTAAATTAAATTAAATGCAATTATATTCAACAAGTAGCTACTCCTTCATTGTACATCCATAAATAAAATGCCAGACGTGATATGGTCAAACAGCAGATAGGGTGTTTGCCTTGCACATGGCTGAACCTGGGTTTAATATCTGCCACTTTAGATGGTCCCTAAACACCACCAGGAATAATGCACAAGTGCAGAGCCAGGAGTAAGTCCTGAGCACTGCCAAGTGTGGTCCCCAAAATACATGTGTGTGTATTTTAAATATATATAGTATATATCCACATATAATATGTATATATATGTATATATACACATATGCATTAATATGATACATATATGTATATACACATATTTGTTAGCATGGTACATATTTATTTAAAAAAATTTAAACACATATATTTCACCATTCAGCTGGCTAGCCCTGAGGACTGACCAGTGGGGTCATCCGGCCTTTTATTCCATCAGTAATGCAGTGACTATTCCCTTGCAAACCCATTAGCCTCTGCCACCCTGCTCAGAGACTCTGTCCCTCCTTAACCAAGAGCCCTATCTCTTGTCGCCGCTCACTTTGAAGTGGGGAGCTGGACAGCAGCCCTCTCTGTCTGGAAGACCCAGTGAAACAAAGCCACCACCTTTCCACCTGCCTGACTTCAGGGAGACTCTGCACACAGGCCAGGCAGCGCTTACTGCTTTCCAGTGTGCATTGGGTCAATCTGAGTATTGGGGACTCCTGTTTTGTTACTGTTTTCAAAACACTGATTGATTGTCACTTTGCTGTGCAGGTTTCAATAAAGCTTTGTAAAGAAAAATTGTGTGTACATCTGTGTGTGTGTGTGTGTGTGTGTGTGTGTGTGTGTGTGTGTTGGAGAGAGAGAGAGAGAGAGAGAGAGAGAGAGAGAGAGAGAGAGAGTGCTAGTTCTAAGGTGTTCTGTTATGAAGACTGCCATTTCCATGAGTAATTTCCAACAGACTGAGTCATTTTCTTCTATGCAGAGCCGTTTTTCACTTCATCCAACATGCAGCATTAGTCTAACAGTGAGTTTGTTCTAATTCCTGGACTCTTTGATGGGTTGCTAAATCTGATGTTTCAAGAAGTAGACCTTCTTTAAATGCAGGCCTATCTAATCTTTAATCTGATGAATCACCCTCAGATTCTAATCACTGGACTATTCTAGCTTCCTGATAGTACATACTAAACAACACCTTTACATAATTTCTTTTGTTTTCCTAGGAGTATTCTCAGCAGGTATTGGGAATTCAATACCTCCTAGTGGTGTGGCAGCTAAAATAGCTCTGAAGATAATTACCTTTTGCCTTAGGGTGAAGTGCTACCTCTCCCTAGAGAAAGGTGGGTTACCTCCACAAAGTCTGAGAGCTGAAGAAAAACAGAATAGCATGAATAAATCTTCAGGATAATCTGTCTGATTTCTCAGGATGCAGGGTTTTTGCAACAACACTGACTTTAGCAAAACAAACTTAAACTTTGGAAGATAAATGATCACTGAATTATCTCTAGAGTTGTGTGACTTTTTTTTCTTATTCTCACCCCAGCCCCATCCTTTTTTGTTGTTGGTTTTTGAGTCCACATTTCTCAGTATTGGGGCTTATATCTGGCTCTGTGCTTGGAGATTATTTCTGGTGGGGCTCAGGGGCCACATGGGATTTAATGGATTAAATCTTGATCTGCTACCTGCAAGGCTGGTTATCTTACCCTCCTCACTATTTCTCAGATCCTTTAGATACTCTTTTTGAATTATCTAGAACATTTTCTGACTTCACATTTTATTTGTGTTTGATTTCTTGTTTTGTTTTGATTTTCTTTGTTTTGGTCCACACCTAGCAATGCTCAGTTGTTACTCCTGACTCTGCACAACCTTGGGTTGGCCACAAGCAAAGAAAGTTCCCTACTTTCTGTATTATCACTTTAGTCCTCTGTTTCTTTGATTTTAAATTTATTTAAGTTATTTTATACTTTTGTTTGTTTGTTTTGAGACACAGTTGTATTCAGGGCTTAATCTTTTTTTTAACTTACTTTTTTATTGAGATACAGATACAAACCTTTCATGTTTGAGTTTTAGTCATACAATGATGGAACACCCACGTCATCACCAGTGTACATGTCCTACCACCAATATCCCCAGTATCCCTGCCTCCCAGTCTCAATCCTCCCCTCTATAATGGTATACAATTTCCCCTATACTCTCTCTCTATTTCTGGTCATTATGATTTGAAATACAGATACTGAGAGACCATCATGTTTGGTCCTTTATCTACATTCAGCACATTTCTTCCATCCTGAATGATCCGTCCAACTATCATTAACCTAGTGATCCCTTCTTTATTCCAGCTGCCTTCTCCCCTGCTCATGGGACAGGCTTCCAACCATGGAGCAATCTTCCTAGCCCTTGTCTCTATTATCATTGGGTGTTAGTCTCATATTTTTTTATTTTATATTCCACAGATGAGTGCAGCCATTCTATGTCTGTCCCTCTCTTTCTGACTCATTTAAAATAGCATGATACTCTCCATGACCATCCACTTATAACAGCTGCATACTATTCCATGGTGTAGATGTACCATAGTTTCTTTAGCCAGTTGTCTGTTCTCGGACACTCAGGTTTTTTCTTTTTTTTTTTTTCAATATTCTGGCTATTGTGAACAGTGCTGCAATGAGCATACAGATGCCAATGTCATTTCTACTCTTCTTTTTTGCATCCCTTGTATATATGCCAAGAACTGCTACTGCTGGGTCATATGGAAGCTCAATTTCTAGTTTTTAAAGGAATGCTCATTTTGTTTTCCAGTAAGGGTGAAACAGTCAGCATTCCCACCAACAATGAAGGAGAGTCCCTTTCTCTCCACATCCGCACCAGCAGTGGTTGTTTTTATTCTTTTTATTGTGTGCCAATCTCTGTTATGTGAGATTATATCTCATTGCTGTTTTATAATAGTATAATAATAATCTCCTGGTGATTAGTGATGAAGAGCATTTTTTTCATATGCCTCTTGTCCATTTGTATTTCTTTTTTGAGGACGTTTCTGTTCATTTCTACTCCCCATTTTTTCCTCTCCAGATACTCTCTCTGTATTTTGGTTACTCTTTCTTTTGAAGTACAGAAGCTTCTTAGTTTAATGCAGTCCTGTTTGTTTATGATTGTTTCCGCTTGCTTACTCAATGATGTTTCATCCTTGAATGAAGATGCCTTGAGCTTCAGTATCATGGAGGGTGCTGCCTATATTTTCTTCCAGGTACCTTATATATACAGGTCTGATATCAAGGTCTTTAATCCACTTTGATCTGACTTTTGTGCCTGGCATTAAACTGAGGTCTGACTTTATTTATTTGCAGGTAGTTGTCAGTTTTCCCATTAGGGTCTATTCTTGGCTCAATTCTCAGGGATCACCCCTGGGTCGGGGGTGTCAAGTAACCACAATAAGTGCTAGGGATTGAACCTGGCTTGGTTGTATGCAAGGCAAGTGCCCTGCATATTGTACTATGTCTCTGGTCCCTATTTATTTATTTAGTGGTCCTGGAAATGGAACTTAGAAAATGAGACTTGCCAGGCATGCACTGTTTCATTGAGCCATACCCTAGCCCTCAGATTTAAATGCTTTTAATAGCCTTAGTTTTTCAGTACCACTTTAGATCACCAATATCATTATATCATTTAGAAATAGTCTATCAATAATACTGTACTTGAAAGTTTTTCTCACTCCCATATCCTTAGATTGCCCAAAGCTTCTTTATCAGCAAAAACTTTTTCTTTCAACAGAATATGTACTAAGTTCACTAGGGGTGAATTATTCAGTAACTGAATAAAGAACCTCCTTTATTCAAGACTATTTGTAGAAATATGTTATGTTCAGGGTCAGTCACCCTTGGTATATTCAAACCCTATCTTACTGTCTATTTCCAAATAGATACAGTTGAAAATGCCAAGTAAAAAAGATTTGTGAATATATTTTTAAGTAGCAGTATTTTCAAGTTATCCAAGAAAAGAAAAATTTTAAATGTAACCCAAAATGCATTAGAGTTGCATGTATCTTTCTAAATAACTTTAAAATACCTTATGACTATTGCTACAAGAAGTATATCAAAGAGCTATACAGAATAAAATTTTTAATTTGTGAAATGCAAAGACACATTTATTATCAAGATAACAGATATTTTGTAACCTGTGAAACCTTTGGAATCTAGTTACCCAGAAAACTGACATGAATCAAAACAACATAAGAACTCATGATTAATTTAGAAATAGGTAGCATAGAGACAAAATATAACTAACATTGTTTGATAACAGCTAATGTCAAAAAGTTCCTTGAGAATCAATTATCAGAAAAAATATCCCATAATGTGATTTTCAAAGTATTCCTTTATGTAGGCAAAAACAGCTGGTCCCACTGAAAAATACAGATTTCTTTAAAGTGGTATTATTTCTATTGCTTCAAGTAATCTTATCAATTCCAGTGTCTAGAAAAAAGTACCTTTATTTTCAAGTTCAATGCAGATTATATATTATGATCTAGGAAGTTACGGATAAGAGAACTCTTATAAAAAGATTTCCAATTTCATATGAAAATTATTATTATAATTTATTTCCTAGTAGCAAGATTGCTGTCACAAGTTATCTAAGCACATTTACCTTAAAGATGTTCTCTGGCAGAGAATATAAGATTTACCTGTAACTAACACTTTATGATGTTATCAGCACTGGCTATTAATTATTTCACCTATATTATGTGCATATAATTCAGCTTATAGAGAATTAAGGGCCAGGAGAAGATTAATATTTATTGAGAGACATCTTTAAGTCAAGAGCTGTGCTAAGCATTCTATGTACAACTTTTTATTAAATCTTTATAGCTGCATAAAGTAAGCACTATTTCTAAAGATGAGGAAACAGTGATCTTGTGAGCCAAGTATAAGTAAACCAGTCCATATGTTTGCTAAATGACCAAGCAGAGAAGAAGGTCTCATTCATTAATCCAATTTCCATAATGCAATTTTATATCACAACCAAATACACTGCTATCACAAATTTTAATTGTATAGTACTATAGCATTTAAATGTATTAAATATCAATTCAGTAGTGTATATCCTAATTTCTGTTATATAATGATATGATTTCAAATTGAGTACACAGCAGAAGCTTTAATTTCACTTAATATAATCACTTCATAGATATTAATTCATGGTAGAGACAACTTGTCAAACTGTACCAAGAAGACCTCAAGACATATTCAAATGAACAAGAATTTATATTATGCTTTGTCACAGACAGTTTTGCTCATTCTGTCACATGTGGTGTTAGCTAAGTTTTTGCCTATGGACATTTACCTCTTCCTTGATAATTATGTGTATAAAATTGTTGCCTCAGGCGCTATGCCAGTAAAGGAAAAAGAGTGAATAAGGGAGAAACTATAATGAACTATATATATACATATATTAAAATCAGATAATACTATGTTAACGTAATCACATACCTGCCATGTACTTATCAAAATATGTCAAAGTGCTTTCAGGTGAATAATTGCATTGAGAGACATAGAACTCATATTAATTTATTCTCTGTAGAGTGCAGTATCAAATACTCAAAATTAAGTCATTTACAAATTCACACATAATCGCTTATTAACCCTATCTTTGATGAGCCTGCAACTCATATTTATATAAACCAATAATACATGACATTTTAATTGCCAAAGTGTTTGGTAACTCATTCTGTCAAAAAATATAATATAAAGTAGAAAAATCTACTAATTAAGAGGATGACTTGATTAATTATTGGTAAAAATAAATAAAGGTACTTAGTTTTATGTATGTTAACATATTGGGGTTTTTATTGTTTTATTGTCAGACATAGTTTTTACTAATGATTATACCTTGTTTGCTATAAGTATTTTGGATTTGTTTGGTCTTATATGTTCTATTTCCTGAAAGCACAAATGGATAGATGGACACAATTTAATCTTAACTTCCTGCCAACGTGTGTTTTTTACTTTACTGTCTAAAATATGCCCCTTTTTTCTATAGCTAATCAACCATTAAAATAAATCATGTTAAAAAATGTTATGGTTTTATATATTATATAATTTTATGTGATAAATATATATATATTTAGTTGTGTGTAATATAATTTTTATTTAGACACTGTAGTTTACAATGGATTGTCACTGTCACTGTAACTGTCCTCCCGTTGTTCATCGATTTGCTCGAGCGGGCCCAGTAACGTCTCCATTGGAGACTTTTGTTGTTACTGTGTTTGGCATATCGAATACGTCACGGGGAGCTTGCCAGGCTCTGCCGTGCGGGTGAGATACTCTCGGTAGCTTGCTGGGCTCTCCGAGAGGGGCGGAGGAATGAAACTCGGGTTGGCCATTTTGGATGCGTGCAAGGGAAACACCCTACCCCTGTATGGAAAGCCACACCCCAGTTCAAAACCTTTAGTTTCAATCTTCTCCCACTATGGGCTAACTTCCATATCAACTCACTTTAAAAATGTAATCATTATAGTTTGGACACATGTTTGCAATAGTCTTTAATGGTTCTGAGGTATAAATTTATCTCATATACTTATTCTCTTATACGACTGGAGCAATAGCAGAGTGGTAGGGTATTTGCCTTACAATCGGCCAACATGGCCAACTCGAGTTCAATTCCTCCCTCCATCTCGGAGAGCCCGGCAAGCTACGGAGAGTATCTTGCCCACATGGCAGAGCCTGGCAAGCTACCCGTGACGTATACAATACGCCAAACACAGTAACAAGTCTCTTGGTGGAGACGTTACTGGGCCCGCTCGAACAAATCTAAGAATAATGGGAGGACCGTGATCGTTACTTATACATACATACTTATACATATACTTATACTTATGTTTTTCTTTTTTATCTTTATCTTCTATTGCTCTTTTATGGATCAATGTTTGAAAGGGTTGCTTACCCCTGTAAGATGGAATAACTTCTGAAAGAAAAGTACGCTTAGTTAAATGTCACAAATCTCCAGTTAGATATTTGTGATATTTTCCTTGGTGCACTAGTAATTCTCTAAACTCTTGATAATGGAACTTTTATTTAATGTGTCAAATTTCATTGATTTTCTTATTATGGCCAAAATGATCTTAATCCCATAGAGTTTCTGTTCAAGTTTCTAAAATAGTTTCATGAAAATTATGTGGCCAGTCTGGTAGTACACAGGGGAGAGTGCTCTCCTTACACATGATGGACCCAAGTTCAACCCCCAGCACTGCATATGGTCCTACAAGCCCATCAGAAGAGATTCCTGAGCTCAGAACAAGAGTAATCCTGAGTATCACCATGATGTGCCCCCAAAAACAAAAACAAAAAGAAAAGAAAACTAAATAGAACAAATAAGTGGTCTTTCACTAAATACCCATCTTCCGGAATTGTCGTACCATATTTGATAGGGTTCAAATATGGTAACACCTACAAGGGTGATTAGAGGTCACCCCAAAAGTCTCTATCCCTCTCGGAAAGACTGGCAAGCTACCGAGAGTATTCCGCCCGCACGGAAGAGCCTGGCAAGCTATCCGCTGTGTATTCGATATGCCAAAACCAGTAACTACAACTGGTCTCATTCACCTGACCCTGAAGGCTTCACCGACATGGCAGCACTGAGAAGGATGAGAAAGGAGAGGCCGACAAAATCTCAAGGCCGACCTAGGCTGCCACAACGAAGGAAGACAAAAATGATCGTCTGTACTTTCAATGCACGTACGCTAGCATCAGATGCATCCATCGAAGACCTGATGGTACAAGCGCGGATGATCAAGTACGACATCATTGGTCTGACCGAGACAAGAAGGCACGAATCTCACCATGCCGTTTTCGACACTGGAGAAGAATTGTTCCTCGGAACATGCGATAAAAGAGGTGTTGGAGGCATCGGTGTCCTTGTCAACACAAACTTGGCCAAGAGCATTGATTCATTCGAATGCCTAACAACCCGAATCGGATGTTTACATTTGAATAGATGTGGCTCACTGCCTGCAGTTTCTATCTTCGTTGTCTACGCCCCAACATCTCATTATGATGAAAGAGAAATCGAGAAGTTCTACATGGAGCTAGAGAAGTTCTATAAAGAAGACCACACCTTCTACAAGATCATTGTGGGTGATTTTAATGCCAAGATAGGACCGAGAAGATCAGCTGAAGAACTTCACATCGGGACCCATGGCCTAGAATGGAACGAACAGGGTGAGAGACTGTCAGAGTTCATCATGTCGACCAAGACCATCCATGGTAACTCACAGTTCCAGAAGGCAGAATCTAAACGATGGACATGGGAGTCTCCCGGCGAACGATTCCACAACGAAATAGACCACATCATATTCAATCGACGGTTTTGCCTGACTGATGTTGCTGTTGTCCCAAAATTTCGAACGGGATCGGACCACCATCTCCTTCATGCAAAATTCTACTTCACAGAGCGGGGAGAAAGGGCTGCAAAGAATGACCACCAACTGGGAACTCTTTGGTACTATTGCGGCAACATGGGAAGATGCCATTGTTGACAACATTGACGAGGAATACGATCGACTGGTTCAGCACCTCCATGAATGTGCGAGGAACGCCAAGAGAGAGATAGCCACAAAAAGTCGCCTATCTTCGAAAACTCTTGAGCTAATTCGCCAGCGTGGTTTGGCGCATGCCTCAGGCAACCGCAAGCTAACGTCCGAGCTTGCAAAGCAGTGCAGAGATGCGATCAAGGAAGACCTCAAAGAGAGAAGAGCAGAACTACTGGTAGATGCGGCAGAAGCCGGGAAAAGTATTCGTAACGCCCGCCTGTCCTTCGCCAACTATAAGACCAAGATGACTGCCCTCCGACGTCCTGATGGATCCATCACATCCTCCAGAACGGCAATGGAGAAGATTATCCATGACTTCTACTCAAATCTCTTCGATAGCCATGTCCACTTGCCAACATACCAAATTCCACAGGATGGGTATGTTGTTCCCAACGTTCTCCCCTCCGAAATCCGACACGCCATTACGTCGGTAAAGAAACAAACAGCACCCGGCCCAGACAAGGTCAGACCTGAACACCTGAAGAACCTGCCGTCAGTACTCATCAATACACTGGCTCGGCTCTTCACTCGCTACCTGTCTGAATGCAAGGTTCCGTCCCAATGGAAAACCAGCAGGACCATATTACTGTTCAAGAAGGGAGACATCCATGACATTGGAAACTATCGCCAAATCTGCCTATTGTCTGTCATCTACAAGTTGTTCACTCGAGTCATCCTGAATAGGATTGGCAGAACACTAGATGAAGGACAACCATGCGAGCAAGCAGGGTTCCGCAAAGGATTCAGCACCATCGACCATATCCACACAATAACCAAGCTCATTGAGGTTTCTCGGGAGTTCAAGATGCCTCTCTGCTTAACGTTCATTGATTTAAAGAAGGCCTTTGATTCTGTTGAGACAGAAGTGGTCATTGAAGCCCTAGCCAATCAGGGCATTCAAGCCCAATACATCAGGATCCTCCGTGAGCTGTATTGCGGATTCACTACCAGGATCTCATCATTCTACAAAGAAGTGATCGTTGATTTCAAGAGAGGGGTGCGGCAGGGTGATACCATTTCACCGAAACTCTTCAGTGCCACACTCGAGAACATCATGCGATGACTGGAATGGGAAGGAATGTGAGTGAAGATAGATGGTCGGCAATTACACCACCTCCGCTTTGCTGATGATATTGTTTTAATAACACCAAACATCAGCCAAGCGGCACAAATGCTGGCCGACTTTGACCGTGAGTGTGGAAAGGTAGGACTACAGCTGAATCTTACGAAGACAATGTTTATGAGAAACAGCCTTGTTCCTGATGCCCCATTCGCTCTCAATGGAACGACCATCTCCGAATGCAACAGCTATGTCTACCTAGGTCGAGAGGTCAACATGACAAATGACCTGGCACCCGAGCTGCGCAGGAGGAAGAGAGCAGCTTGGAACGCCTTCAAGAACGTCGAAGAAATAGCTAAGAGGACGAAGAACCTCCAGCTCCAGGCACATCTCTTTGATTCCACTGTTCTTCCTGCATTAACATATGCCTCAGAGACCTGGGCCCTACGCAAACAAGATGAGAACGCCATTCATGTCTCCCAAAGAAGAATAGAAAGAGCTATGCTTGGAATATCACGTTTCACTCAAATGAGAGAAAGAATCCGGAGTACTGACATCCGTCGACGATCAAGGATCAGGGACGCTGTCTCATTTGCCAAGGTGTCGAAAATCAGATGGGCTGGTCACGTAATGAGATTTAAAGACGACCGTTGGACTAGAGCTGTTACTGATTGGATTCCATGGGATGTCAAGAGACCGCGTGGCCGCCCACCTACCAGATGGTCAGACTTCTTCCTGAAGATCATGAACGATCGGTTTGAGGCCCTTCATGTTCCCGGAGCGAACAGATGCCATTGGGCTACACTAGCACACGACAGGGACAAATGGAGACGTTACTGGCGCCCGCTCGAGCAAATCGACGACTAACGGGAAGTTAAGTGATTAAGTGAAGTGGTCTTTATATCTAGTTTATTCCTATATTCCTGTACCATAAAGATATTGCTAAGATATTTTTAGTTTTTTAATCAACAAAATTTATTTGTCAAGGCAAGTCAATTGACACCTTTCTTTCCTGGACTTACATATTGACAATTATTATTTGAAGATCAATATTATTTTAAATGTTTTTTATTTGAAATCTCAAAATAAAAGGAGACTGAAAATACAGAAACTATTAAAAAATTTAAAGTACTTTACTGCTTACAAGGAACATAACTGCTCTCAAAATAAATGCAAGTTTAAAAATGAAAGGTTATAAAATAATCTTATAAGCAAATGACAATTTTTGAAATATAGGTGTTGTCATATGTATATAAATTATAAACATTCAGTTTTAAAATTTATTAAGAGACAGGTCCATGCATTATATAATTATTAAATTCTTAATACAACAATAATTTTTAAATATTTTAAATTATTCATATATATGTTCAGAATGAAGAAATACCAAAATACACCAAGCAATCACTAAGAGAAAGAGTGATATTAACAGTAATAATGGATATATCAATTCTCCAATTTAGATCTGTGATCACATCAATTACAAAAAAGTAAATAAGGATATAATAACCTTAAAATCATGAGCTAGAACAAAAGGATTTAATACATAATTTTAGAACACTTTACTCTAAAAGTGTAAAGAGGGATCTAAAACAGAGATTTATTTTTATTTCACAAATTCACAAAACACACTCATTCCATAATAAATAATATTATGGAACACACACAAAAAATCCTACGAGTACACATAGGAAAATTAAAACCATACCTATTTTTCCAATCAAAATGCTATAAAATTATAACTCAGACTGGGAAGATAGTATATGAGATAAGATAATTGTTTTTCAGGCTGCTGACTAGGGCTCAATTCCCCAGCACCACATATGGCTCCCTGAGCACTTTTAAGGGTCACTCTAGAGAACTGAGCAATAAATAATCCAATGCTACTTTGTAAAGCCAATAACCCACCTCCCATTCAATTAAAACTGTTAGAACACGGATCGTGATCTCCCTTTAACGACAAAGAAACTCCAGAGACTGCAAACAGCAAGCAAGGTTTATTGTATGACTGGCTAGCCAGGGTCGAGCCGCCTACACAGACATGCAGGTCAGATAGGTTAGGCAAGACCCCAGACTTCTTCAAAGGGGATCTTATATAGGCCTTCACTGGCCGTTACAGCAAAGCTCGCGCATTTCATAGCCAATAGATTCGTAACAACATATACTTTCTTAACCAATCCATTTAAAAGTACATCACTCCTTAGCCTATAGATTCAAATATCAGCATTTACATACATAGGCATTGTGGCTAGTGGGCATCTGGTAACTCAGACAATTGCTTATCACCTGGCTCCCTTTGATTTGGTGGAAGCAGATAAGGGAAAAGTTCCTAACAGAGGTAACAGATAAGGAAGGGCTGACAAATGGTTTCAGAATTTACATCCCAATAATGAAGGGCTTCTCAGCTAAGGCTCTACTGGGGAGGGGGCAGGAAAGGGAAAGTTACTAATTAGTAGAGTTTTAACTCTGAAATCTCCCTCAGGGTCCCAACGGACCTTACAAAAACAAAATATAAAATGTATTTAGAACCCACCACTTGAAGAAAATTGGAAAAGCCTGAAACCTGAAACATGTATAGACTTAACAATATATTTCTTAGCAACCCTCAAGCTCATGAAAAAGCTAAAGCAGAAATTTGAAAAATAAAAATACCTGGGACAAATTAAATAAAAGCACAAATGATCAGAACTAGATGAAGCAAAAAAAAAAAAAAAGTACTGTTGCAGGAAGGCACACAGGAAAGCCTTGGTGATGTGGATTTAAAAATCAAAGCAGCCCAAAGGCACAGAGGCCTTTGAAATAGAGGAACCCACTGAGAAGGCTGGAAACCCTTTGTGAAGCAGAAGAGAAAGGCCTAGAGCATTGCTGCATCCCCTAAAGAGAAAATGCTCCAGTAGGAACAAAGGCTGTGATAAGAATATCAAAAAGGAAGGTCAGTGGTCCCAAGCTACCCACCCTTGGCAACACCCTAGCAACACAATTTTGGGAAAGAGTTTGGGAAAACATTATAAGCACTAATTCTGTAGATAAAGGAACATATTCTTCATCTCGTATATGCCCTGCATTTCCACATAAGATGTGTACACTTGGCACTCTTTAGAGTTTACCCCCCCCCCCCCCCAAATCAGACCTGCTGAAAAAGCATTGTGAAATGACTTGCTTTCTACAGATGGGTTCAAGAATTAAATGATGTCGCGTGGCCGTGCGATTTTGGATTTCTGCTATTTTACTTATAAACCCTGGAAGTATTTCTACTGAGAGTCAGATAATTAAGAGATTGGTTTCTGTGCTCTGGAGTCATGGCCGTGCCGGAGAGCCGCTCATGGGGGGCAACTGGTGACCTCGGTAGGGCGTGAAGGACGAGCTGGGAACACCCCCCTTCCCATGAGGTTTTAGTCGCCCAATCACCACCGGCTCATACCTGGTTCTCCACAAGGCTCCCATGCGGCTGCCAGCTTTCTTTCCAGAGGGGAGAAGGCGGACAGTCCCTGCACTTTTTAAAATAACAATAGTAAGAGGTACCAAAGTAAAAATGTTTGGGAACTTGTTTTATTCTCCTCTAGTTTCTATAGATTGAGGTATATTTGAATACTCGTGAAACAAGTTAATAATAAAAATATGTCTTCATTTTTATGGAAAGAACCTAGTAAGACTGGATAACTTAACAAAATAGATTCAGTTTTTCATGTTATCTTGAATAACATTTCATTTAAGTCAAGGGAGATATGAGGATAGAGATGAACTTGTCATTAGAAGTCAACAGGAAGTCATTGAAATTAGATACAAGACAATTGTTGCAGATTTATTTTTCTCTTCTCCAATGATAGACTCAAAGGAGATTAGATCTTTCCTCAGTACAAAAGGAAGAACATCATATAAAGGAAAACTGTTTTCGGAATTGTAGGAAACATGACTTTCAATCTGTCATCAGAACCCACGTAATAAAATGATACTTTTGCCAAAGAGGTGTGTTTTTGATGGAAGCTTTTTTGTTTGTTTGTTTGTTTGTTTGTTTGTGGGAGGGTCATTCCCGGCGATGCACAGGGGCTACTCCTGGCTCATGCACTCAGGAATTATTCCTGGAGGCTCTTGGGGGACCGTATGGGATACTGGGAATCGAACTTGGGTCGGCAACATTCAAGGCAAATACCCTGCCCACTGTGCTATCACTCCAGCCTCCTGTGATGGAAAATTTTTTTTTGCTTATTATAGTGTCTATGACTATTCATTTTTCAGCATTTTGGGTGTAATATTAGTGTTCTTTGTAATTGTGAGGATTGGTTAATAGACATTTTATATTAGTCTTGGGAAACAGTATCAGTTATGTCTTTGATTTTCCAGAGGCATAAGAAGAAAGAGTCCAGGTCAACTTTATCTTGTATAGTAGGCTAAATTGAGTTTCCTTTGTTTCAATAAACCAATTTTATCTGATCAGAAAACCTGCAAAGCTTTTTTATTTTTTTTACTTTTTATGAGCTTTGAAGGGATATAGTCTATTTAATTAGTATACTGAAAGTGAAAATGTATCTTGAAACTTTGTTCATAACTACAATAATACCAAAATGCATTTTTGGCAAATTAGAAAATAGTTTTTTAAGCACAATAAGATTTTTTTTAATCTTTGTGTCATCCATGAGAAAACAGCCATACAACATAGTTAAGTTCAAACTGGAATATTTAAATAATGTATTTATACTGTACTGTTAACATTTTTCTCCCTCTCCATAACTCTAGAAAATCAATTCAGCATATAATCAAGAATAATTTGTTGTAAATTATTAATGTAAATTATTAATGTAAACTATGTAAATACTTCCATGATGTCCAATTTCAAAGCACCCACACATTACCACTGAAATATAATTGGGAAGAGCTGGGGAATAATATACATCAAAATGAGTATAAACTTAAATATAAATATATAAAACAGGAAAAATAAGGAATATTTATGTCATCCAAATTACAGGAAAAACTGAGTAATAAATAGAAGCTACACTGGCAATAAAACAACTTGAGATGAGAAGTACGGTTACTCAGCACCATGTGAAACAAGCTTCAAAGAGATCAAGTGGCCGCCCAGTTTTATGTTATTGGTAGAGCTACACTGACATAAGTAATCCTTGCAAATTCACTGTCACTGTCACTGTCACTGTCCTACCATTGTTCATTGATTTGCTCGAGTGGGCCCAGTAATGTCTCCATTGTGACAATTGTTACTGTGTTTGGCATATCGAATATGTCATGGGGAGCTTGCCAGGCTTTGCCATGCGGGCGAGATACTCAAGGTAGCTTGCTGGGCTCTCCAAGAGGGGCAGAGGAATCGAACTTGGGTCGGCCATGTTGGCTGCATGCAAGGCAAACGTCCTACCCTCTGTGCTATGCTTTTTTTTTACCCTAGAAAATCCAAGCATAATTATAAGGTCTACATCAGTGCAAAGATATTATTAACTCTAGGTCTCAGTTTATTTAAACCCAAAAGAATGCACTTTTCCTGGAGGGGTTGTTATATGCTCCCAGCTCTGAAACTCATGCTAGTATGCTTTAACTTTGTTAAGCCCAAAGTCTCTAAGGATTTTTTTTGGGGGGGGGGGGGGATATATGGGTGCAAGTTTGCAAGTTCAATTACATAATTAAATGACTTTATAGCAATATATTCCTGTGTATAATTCTATTTTTTAAATTCTGTTCAGTCATTTATCATTACTTTAATGACTGGTTCATCTGTTTATAAAACATCTTTAGTTCATATGATACACGAGACACTATCTGAAATATCTCCATCTCATCACTTAAAAAGACTTGCTTTGCTTAATTCTTATAATTTGCTTCAGTACAGCTAAATTGCCTTTACTTATTTTCATTTCATTAGGTTTCCAACAAAGTATTGAAAGCATTACCAAATCACTTTTTCTTAAATCCACACCTCTGTTGAGTCTTACTCTAGCAATAAAACTTCAGAAGGCAATTGGGGCAGGACTCTTACCCTTAAAAATAAAAGGGAAACACCCTAACTTTAAAATCTTAATTTAGATGTTCAGATACAAAAGGGCATGCTTTAGGGGTTTAGTGGGGAGTTTACTGACCACTGTGGTGCCAAACAATCTGCAAGACACACTTTCTAAACTGTGTTTTAGGATACTTTACTCTAGAATTGCCCACATCCCATCACAGAGAGAATACTCTCCATCAAGGTCTTACTTACTCTCTCTGTCTCTGTCTCTTCTGGTCATATTTCCCAAGTTAAACTGTTTTTATATCTTATTTTAACTGTGTCATTGAGTTTTGTTTTGTTTTTATAAAACTCAACTTCTCATGATTTTTAAACTCAGCATAAAACTCAACAAACTGAGAACATAAGCTGCTGTCTTGCAACCTGAGACTCACAGATAAAGCTTCCTCTGTAGGTCTCTTTGTCTCTTGATAGACTGGTCCTTCCAGTACAGTAGAACCAGACATGTATAGTTGTAGTAAGACATCATTTTCCATAGATTGCTGAAAGAATTTCTCACTTTTATAAACAGTTAAAGCTTCAGTAATCTATCAAGAACTAGCAACAATCTGACCCCATCACTTTCCTTCTGATGAGTGATTTCAATGTCTACTAATTTCTCATATCAAATATAAAATCAAGCTGATAACAGTGAGCCTAACAAGTTGATATGATTCGAGTTTCTTTACTCTGTGTATCCGGATTTGTACTTTTATTCCCTAAAGAAGCAGAATTATTTACAGTTCCGTTATGACTGAGTCTCTGGGGCTGTCTGTAGTTCATAAAGCTGCTGCTTATTTCTATGATGTCCTTGCATCCATTTCTTACTCTAGTCAATTCAATTTTTTTCTAAAATATTATCTTCCCATGAAATTATTTAAGAAACAGACATATAGGGAATCTTTGTTCCCTTTGTGATTAATATATACATACTTAACTATGACATTGTCGTTGTGGGCTCTGTCATATATGCTGTTCCCCGAATTTGGATTTTTGGGAATAAGGGTTTTCAAAGGTAAAGGCCCTCCCGTTGATCGTCGATTTGCTCAAGCGGGCCCAGTAACGTCTCCATTGGAGACTCTGTTGTTACTGTGTCTGGCATATCGAATACTCTCGGTAGCTTGCCGGGCTCTCCGAGAGGGTCGGAGGAATTGAACTCAGTTCGGCCATGTTGGCCGCTTATAAGGCGGACGCCCTAGGGCTGGAGCGATAGTACAGCGGTAGGGCGTTCGCCTTACAAGCGGCCAACATGGCCAACCCGAGTTCGATTCCTCCGCCCCTCTCGGAGAGCCCGGCAAGCTACCGAGAGTATTCGATATGCCAGACACAGTAACAACAGAATCTCCAATGGAGACGTTACTGGGCCCGCTCGAGCAAATCGATGATCAGTGGGAGGGCCTTTACTTTACCTTACTTTACTAAGGGTTTTCAAAACTAACCCCAATCACAGTAAGTGCTTAGAGTCTTTAAAAAAATATATAATATAGCAATTTTCAAATTGGATTAAGCCTGTTACTATGAATTTTGTATTGTTGGTGCTTAATTTCTATCTCTACCTAATTTGGGGCTGACTTGAGCACTTAAATCAATAGTGTATTTTATTATTTTTATGAGTTTTACAACACTGATCTCTCACTATCCGCCTTATGATTTCTTGAAAGCTTTAGTTTTAGGTCATAAGTATCTGTCAATTTCTAGTGTTGATCTGGAAAAAATATTCTAGCCCTTAAAATATTTATAATTGTTCTATTTTTCACATTTTTTAAATGTCAGGAGAACTCCCTGTTAAAGGGATAAAGCACATAAACATATCACACAAAATTGGCAACATATGAAAATCATTAGAGTTCTTGAAGAAATTAATACCATATATTAAGATAAAATTTTATTGTGCTGTTCTTAGAAAATTAGCGTAAGTGAAAACATTATGTTATACTAAAATTTGGGTAGAGGAAACATTAGTTATCCAAATAGTTATGTCACAGATAATCTAATATTTAAATACCCTGTCTAGAAGCTTTTATCTCAAAACATACATACGCAAACACACAAGTATGAATACCTTGAATATCTATTTTTTATTTGAAACTATTCACACACACATACACACACACACCCCTAGGTTATTGATTGTAAGTATTCTCCACTGCTTGGGAAAAGGGCAGTTTGCAAGGATGCTATTTTGAATAAAATTAGATTTAATCCTAGATGCTATTGATTTTGAATCTACTTTAGCCATACTATAAGTTAGTATGCATATTATATCTCATTGTTTAACATTCAGCACCCAAACATAGACACATGTCCTTACAAATGAACACTCTGCAAAAGTTTGTAAGTAATAGTAAATAGTAATAAAAGCTTCGTGGTGTTAAGAATTTAAGACTTAAAAAGAGAAAGAATATCAAGCACAAAGCATTTAAAAAGAGACTATGCAAGAACAACTTAAATAATCACTGGCAGCAAAAGTGACACTCCCCATCATAGAATTCATGAAGAGTTTTTAAATTTAAAACCCCAGTAAAACTTTAAAAAGTATTTCATAACTAATCTAACGATATTTTAAATTTCAGTACTTACCTATAATAAATAACTATACTACAGATAAAAGTTAATTGCATGCCTTAAAAAGAGACATTATTTCTATTTTGCTTTTACAGTTAGACAATGCCAAGTAACAAACCCACCCAAGATATTAGTGGAATAAATCAATAATTTTATTATGCTCCAACCCCATGAGTTTGGTTTACTCAGGACACAAAAGGAATAGTTTTTCTTCTGATCTAGAATGTCTAAGGTTCCAGCTTGACCGTTTCAAAAACTGAAACCAAAACCATTTAGAATAGCATTAATTTAATGTGTTATTTGTTTGTTTGTGGGCCACATCCAACAGTGCTCAGGGACTCCTCCCAGCTCAATTCTTGATAGTGCCTGTGGGCAATCATGTGCTGGAGATTGAACCCAGGCCTCTTGCATGCAAATCATAAACTATAGCCCATTGAGCTAACTCTCTTGCTCCATGTATGGTTTCTGATGCTTTTTGTTGGCTGAGGTCTCAGTTGAGGTTGATGATAATAGCAACTATATTGGATGTTCAACTGTGTCTACCCAACACATTGCCTTTGTGGAAGAGCCTTTGCTACTTTACATTTTTCTTAAATAAATTATTTTTGTGTGTCTTTTTGTTTTTGTGCAACATGTGGCGGTGGTCAGGGTTCACTCTTGCTGAGGCTCTGGAGAATATATAGAGTATCAGTGATTAAGTCTGGCTTGGCCACATGCAAAGCAGTGCCTTATCTACTGTATTGTCTCTCTGACACCCAAAATCACTTTCAGTAGATCAAACTGACCAACCTCTTACCAATGGTGTCATCAGAAAAATTTTTACAGCGCCTTTCTCTGACTAGATGGTTTGTAACCAACAAGTTAACTGAAATACTTCCTAGAAAGAAAATATAGAAATAATTAAAAGGAGGTTCATTATCTCTAGACTGAAAAAAGTTCATAAACATGCATGCAGATATGTGGGAAATTATTTAGTTATTCTCATCTAGGGCTGGAGCGATAGCACAGCGGGTAGGGCGTTTGCCTTGCATGCAGCTAACATCGCTGACCCAAGTTCGATTCCTCTGCCCCTCTCGGAGAGCCTAGCAAGCTACAAGTATTTTGCCCTCACGGCAAAGCCTGGCAAGCTACCTGGGATGTATTCAATATACCAAACACAGTAACAAATCTCACAGTGTTACTGGGCCCGCTTGAGTAAATCAATGAACAACGGGAGGACAGTGACAGTGATTCTCATCTAAGGTACGGCAAGGATTTCTCTCGTGCAAAATTTCAATTAAAATATTCTCTATTCCAGGCACAAGTAGTCAGATTTACCTGATATGTGCACTCTGTCCATTACATAAACCTTGTAGAAATAAATGGCATTACCTTGTGACACCATTCCAACTGCATAAAGTGTCATTTTAAATGTCAAGATATTAAGAAAGCTATTAAAAGTGAGGTTTCTAATGATTCCAAAGTAAATAAATTGCAATGAGGAAAAATTAACTTCCTCTATCAAAGTGAAGTTATCAGTAATTCTGCCTAAATTGAGAGCAATGCCATCCATAGAAATACACACGTATATAGCATAAAACGTTTAAGAATTCAAATTCCTTCCAACTAATTTTTGGTGCAAGAATTTATTGTCAAGGGAGAGAGGAAGGCGACTCATCTTTATGATATATAGAAATGAAACTGAAGCACAGCCACTAGAGGAGAATATTTTTTTGAAAAATGTTGTTCCTTATGTGCTCAAACATATAACAGCAAGCAAAATGAAACTAGTATTATGCAAAATATATGTATACTTTAAGAATACACATCCCCTAAAGGAATAAAAGCATATGAGGATTTATAATGATGCAGGCACTCACAAGACGTTTAATCCAATGCTGAACTAAAACATGATCCTGACCCACAAGGAGCCGCAGTCCAGTGAAAAGGATGTTTAACAACCAAGAAATCATCTACTGTTCAAAAATCTGTGAATTTGATGAGATTACAGAATTAATAGAGAGACTTGCACTAACGAGGTATCTTAGTTATTGTGCTTTCAGGAGTTTATAAGGGTAGGTGTCTGATGGAGCCAAAAACTGGAAAGTTAGTTGTTTTTTACATGCAATTGCATCATTATAAACAAGTATTTCTTTAATGATATTGAACTCTGTAGTGACTTTATCCTCACTTTATCCTCATAAATAAAATTTCATGTTAAGATCTGGTTTTGTTTTCTTCTGAAGAGTTAAAATTCTTTCAAGTGTATGGTAGAGCTAGGAGTGGTGGTTAGAGAACACTGGGAAGGGTCTTACAGCACTTACAGGATTGGAGTTGCAACATTGTATGCCTGAAAATATAACTGACAATTCTGTTAATCACTATGTCTAAGTCCAATGCACTATCCATTGCGCCACAGAGCCCGCTAAGGGCTGGAGCTATAGCACAGCGGTAGGGCGTTTGCCTTACAAGCGGCCAACATGGCCGACCCGAGTTCGATTCCACTGGCCTCTTAAATAGCTCTCTCAAACCAAGTCTTATTCATGTTCATTAGTTAATGATTTGGAGGATCTGGGTGCAGTATGGTCAGCCCCAATCCGAGCAGGCTTGGAGATCTCAGCCCCGGGACCCGCATGCCTTTGTTCCTCTGCCAGTACCTTCATGCGTGTTGAGAGTGGTCTCAGCATGGTGGTGGCTGGTTCTGGAGATTTTCAGCTGCCGAAGCCCCGGTCGGGGCAGGGAGGGAAACTCAACCCGCTCCCTCCAAGGGGCCCCCGCGAGGAAAGCCAGGTGCGGGAGCAGGAGACTCTGCGCTGTTCTCTTCGGGGAGCTGGGTTTTATAGTCTCTGGGTCTTGGCTGTTGATGGGATTACACAGCGCCAGGGGGCCAGTTGGTGGGTGTGACCCCTGCCTACTGGAATTTGGAGGATTTGGGTGGAAGATGCTCTGCCCCAATCTGATCAGGCTTGGAGATCTCAGCCCCGAGACCTGCATGCCTGGTCTCCTGCCCCCGCGCTGGCTGTCCTCACCAGGGCCCCTTGGAGGGAGTGGGTTGAGTTTCCCTCCCCACCCTGACCAGGGCCCCGGTAGCCGAAGACTTCCAGAACCAGCCACCACCATGCTGAGACCACTCTCCACATGCATGAAGGTACTGGCAGAGGAATAAGGGCATGCGGGTCCCGGGGCTGAGATCTCCAAGCCTGCTCGAATCAGGGCTGAGCATCCTCCACCCAGATTCTCCAAATTCCAGTAGGCAGGGATCACATCCACCAACTGGCCCCCTGGCACCGTGTAATCCCATCAACGGCCAAGATCCAGAGACTATAAAACCCAGCTCCCGGACATCTTATTATTTCATTTCTATTTTGGACAAACTGGCAGGCTACCGAATGTAACCTGCCCACACGGCAGAGTCTGGCAAACTCCCTGTGGTGTACCCAATATGCCAAATACCAGTAACAATGATGGGTGTCATTCTCCTAACTCTGAAAGAGCCTGGAATATGGCACTTTTTAAAAAATTTCAGGGCTAGGACGAAGGAGACGTTACTGGGGTCTGCTCGAGGCAATCGACGAATCACAGGATAGTCGTGATCATGATCATGAATTAATGATTTAACTTGTGTGAATTTTGTCTAATTTTATATCTTCTAACAAGAACAAAACTTGCAGAAGGATCTAGACTTTGCAGAGACATTGTTATTTCTTAAAAATATATATGTGATTTCAAACTTGTTTATAACATCAACTTTTTTTTTTGCGATGCTCAGGAGTTACTCCTGGCTCTGCACTCAGGAATTACTCCAAGCGGTGCTTGGGGGGACCATATGGAAAGTTGGGGGTAGAACCAAGGTTGGCCACATGCTAGGCAAAGGCACTACCAGCTGTATCACTGTGGCTCCTTCTCTTCTCTTCTCTTCTCTTCTCTTCTCTTCTCTTCTCTTCTCTTCTCTTCTCTTCTCTTCTCTTCTCTTCTCTTCTCTTCTCTTCTCTTCTCTTCTCTCCTCTCTTCTTTTCTTTTCTTTTTTCTTTTTCTAGGGCTGGAGCGATAGCACAGCGGGTAGGGCGTTCGCCTTACAAGCATCCAACATGGCCAACCCGAGTTCGATTCCTCCGCCCCTCTTGGAGAGCCCGGCAAGCTACCGAGAGTATTCGATATTCCAGACACAGTAACAACAAAGTCTCCAATGGAGACGTTACTGGGCCCGCTCGAGCAAATCGACGATCAACGGGAGGGCCTTTACCTTTACCTTTACCTTTCTTTTTCTACCACACCCTGTAGTACTCAGGGCTTATTCCTGACTCTGCATTTAGGGATCACTCATGGTAGGTCATCAGAGACCATATAGGATGCCAGTGATTGAATCTAGGTCCTGTGTCCATAAAGTGAATCCAACATTTATGTCTTGTTTTCGTTTGTTTATTTTTTGTTGTTTGTTTTGTTTGTTTGTTATATACTTCTTTAGGGCTAGTGGTAGAACAAGATATCTGAATCACATCTTAGTTTTGTTGCTTCCTGAGAAGTCATTGCCAACCCTTCTCCCTATTTATTTATACTGCTATAAAATTATGTCTTCAAGACAAGATATCTTCCCAACTCTTTTATTTTTTTCTCTAATATCAACCTTTATCTAAGACTTTTCTCCATAATATGTCAGTGTCAAGATAGCCAATAGCAGATCAGGACTTAAATTTTCTGTTATAGCATTCTCAAAATAAAGTGCATGTTTCTTTCCTGACAATGTCATTAAAAATTCCTGTAGCTGATTGTACTTGCCTAAAATTGAGTCACATGTCCATCACTTATGAGGAATCTGACTGGAACTGCCAGCCTTTTCTACAACACACAAATTGAAAGTGAAAGAGGAGTGACTACTTAATAAAAAGCACTCATGCGCTTCTTTTAGCAAAAAGGAATCTAGAAAGGCACAGTCAACTTGAGTCAACTACAGAAAGAATTACTAAATCCACTGATGATAAGGGAATAGTAGCTTTGTTTTATTTTGCTTACAGTCTTCTTACTTATAAGGAGGAAAATAAATTTATCATTATGAAGTAGACAGATTGGAGAAGTGAAATAGGCAGCAAACTAATCTTTACTTTTTTTAAAAAAAACTAAGCTTCTTATGCAGTCTTATAAAGCAAAGAAATATCATAGCTTTTATACTACACATGTTCCAAAAGCCTAAATGTCTTGCTATAAAATTTCAGCATGTACCTGGTCTAAATACCGTCTAGCAAAAAATTGATTTAATTTCAAAATAAATGGTTTTTGTTTTGGCTCTTGGTTTATTTGCATTTTCTTTGTTTCAAATTACTTTCTTAGTTCATTTCATGCTGTTTTTGTTATCAAAATTGTCTCCATTTGTCTACTTAGAAGTCAACCTAAAGATTCATGTTATGAGCACTATTAGCTTTCCCCCTATAGCAAACATTTCCTATAATGGATTACAGAAGATATAAAACAAAATTAAGAATTCCAAGTTAAGTGACTAAGAAAGAACTCTTTCATTGTAAAGGCCTATTTTTTTCCAACAGAGTTGATCTTTTATTCTATCAAGATAGAGTTTTAAGTCTTACCAGGTAACTCTAAAGGAACAGGAAATTCAGTTGGACCCCTTAATATATCACATCAAGTCATTCATGAACCTTCCCTTTTTAACCTCTACACAAATAAGAGAGATATGGTCAGAGAAACACTTAATTTGGTAAAGTTTTTATCTCTGTCAAGAATGAATAGGAATAACTTAACAGTAATAGCATTTGTTCTGCCATTCATTACCCTCCCTTCATCCTTAACAACTAATAACCTCCTTTTATCATTACTATTAACTATCACCTATTTTTGGATGTTCTCTATAACCCTATTTATCCAGGATGAATTAGGGATGCCCTAACTGTGCAAAAGAAGAATGAAGCATAATTGAGCAGTCAGAGAAACTGAACTATTGATGCAATTAAAAAATAAGTCTTACTAGAAACTCTGAAACTGGAAGAGAGAAAATGAATAGAGACAACAGGGCATTCAATGTATCAGCCTGCCTACAAGGAAGGGGTATGGCCTTGGGTGAGACTTTTCACAAGTACAGCAATGACTTACCAGGAAGCATTTCAAGACCTAAATAGCACATTGGTAGGGCATTTTCCTTGCACACAGCTGGCCCGGACAAGCTGGGTTCAATTCCTCTGCCCCTCTTCGAGAGCCCAGCAAGCTACTGAGAGTATCTCGCCTGCATGGCAAAGCCTGACAAGCTACCCGTGATGTATTCAATATGCCAAACACAGTAACAACAAGTCTCAAAATGGAGATCTTACTGGGCAGGGACAGTGACAGTGACAGTGACTGGGTGATCCAGAGAGCACCCAGCATACCCTTATACTCTTAAGAGTATATGTGGAAAGAATGTGGGAGGGACAAAGGAAGGAGGTTAATATAGTGAGAAGGGACAAGTCTATCTAGTTCACTACTCTGGCCTCTGGCCTTCCTATTAAGAAGAAAGAAAAAAGGAAAGATTTTTTTCAAATAAAGATTCTTTTTCCCCTAAATTCCTGTATAACTGATTATGCAACTCATGTACAAGCAATCAAAACCTTCTCAAGGGAGTAAAATCCAAACAGCCTTTGTATTATAATGGTGTTGTTACTCTTATAGATTTATCCCAAAGGAACATTTATAACCTCCCTTAGTAAAATTCTAACTATAACTGGAGCAGCAAAGGAGCATGTTTTCATAAAAATGGTACAATCTGTTTTTATCAGAAGTTAGGATTCTCCAAACTCATCCTGGCCTTTTAAAGCTTGATTGACTTTCAGCTAGAAATATCAAACGATTTTAGAAGTATCACCTCACACTAGTGAGACTCACACACATTACCAGACAAAACAACCAGGGCTGGTGTGGGTATAAGATAAAAAATACCTTCATTCAGTACTTGTTGGAACACCATTTTGAAAAACAATGGCATATTTCTCAAAAAAACTGTAATTGAGCTTTTATTTGACCCTGAAATTCCACTTCTAGGCATCTACCTCAATGGTTAAAAAATCTAGCCAGAAAAGACATATGCACTCCTATTCATAGTAGCCAAAATCTGGAAACAATTCGAGTTCAAGAACACAACAACAGATGAATGGATGAGAAAAAAAATGATGAAATACTATGTAAAAAAGTAAAAAGGGGTAAAGGCCCTCCTGTTGATCGTCGATTTGCTCGAGTGGGCCCAGTAACGTCTCCATTAGAGACTTTGTTGTTACTGTGTCTGGCATATCGAATACTCTCGGTAGCTTGCCGGGCTCTCCGAGGAATACTATGTGACTTTAGTAAAAGCTGAAATAAAAAATTTGCTGCTACGTGGATGCATATGGAGAGTACCATGTTGAGTGATGTTAGTCAGAAGGAGAGGGAGAGACACTGAATGATCTCTCTTATAAGTGGAACATAAAGAAACAAATTATGGGTATGATAAATACCAGAAGCAACGGATGTGGAAAACTGGTCTTTAGTACTAAGTTTTCATAAAGGAGGGAAGGGAAGGAGAAACAGGATGCAGAGAAGACTGGAACAATGTGAAGGTAAGTGGACACTCAGGTGGAGAGTCCCGTGAGCAACACTGGGAACAATTCTCCTCCTCACCCTCCCATCACAAAGCCAAATGTACTCTCCAAGCTTCACAGGGCGTGGAAACAAAACAAAAAATAAATATGCAGCATTATAAAAAATAACATAATTAGAAGGATAGGAAACCTGGGACAGAAGAAGTTCTACAGTGGATGGGGTGCTTGTCATGCACTCATCTGACTCAGTTTCAACCCCTAGCACCACACAGAGTTCCTTGAGCACCACCAACAGTGTTCTCTGAGCAGTGAGGCAAGATTAAGTTCGGAGCATAACCAGGTATGTGTGCCCTCAAAACAAAATTAATTGAAAGGAGAATACTGGAATATATAGAAAATATGAAGAGTAGAATTAGTGGTTTCTTAAAGTATTTGTTGCTATCTAAATAGTCAAGTAAGTAAATGTAATTAAATGCATATATCTACATATAATTTTATATTTATATATCTCTTCATATGCGAAATAATACAGAACAAAATTTCTAGACTAACAAAGATGATGAGAGATGGGGGAAATGGAAGAAATGCAAAATTATCCATTAAAGTATTGAGCAAATATGACATTTTTGGGGTTGCCTCAGAGAGATAGTACGGCAGATAAGGCATATACATTGGAAGGGTTGACCAAGCTTTGATCTCCAGCACCCCATATGGCACCATAAGTGTAGAACAAGGAGTAGTCCTGAGTAACACTGGGTGTGGCTCCCAAACCAAACAGATAATGATAAAAAAGCAAAAAGAAATTCTCTGGAGGCTGGAGAGACAGTACAGAGGTAAAGCACTTGCCTTGTGTGGAAGTGACACTGGTTAAATCCCTGGAATAGCATATATTTCCCACACCTGGGAGTGATCCCTGATCACAGACCCAAGAGAAAACCCTGAGCACAGCGTGATGTGATCAAACTTCACCCACCCCCCCTCAACAAAGAGAAGAAATGTTTTATCATATTCATATTAAATTTTTCTTGAAGCCTTGGAAAGATTCAAATAAGAAGGAATGATAGTATAGTGGGTAGGGCACTTGCCTTACACGTGGCCCACGCAGCCGACCAGAGTTCGATTCCTCTGCCCCTCTTGGAGAGCCCGGCAAGCTACCGAGAGTATCTCGCCCGGGCAGCAAAGCCTGGCAAGCTCCCCGTGACGCATTTGATATGCCAAATACAGTAACAAGTCTCAAAATGTTGCTATCTAAATAATCAAGGGCTGGGCTCGCTTGAGCAAATCGATGGAGAACGGAAGGACAGTGCTACATATTATTGAGACACTTTATTTGAGCAAAAAGTTAGTCAATCCATCTGTGCTTAGGGCCCATTCTTAGATCAGCCTTCATGTGTACCTGAGGATCGAAAAGGGTTGGCTGCATACAAAGCAAGGGCCTTGACCCTTCAACTGTCTCTCCTGTCCAATACAGACATTTAAAAGTGATAGTTCTAGGGGCTGGAGCAATAGCACAGCAGGTAGGACGTTTGCCTTGCATGCGGCCGACCCGGGTTCAATTCCCAGCATACCATATGGTCCCCTGAGCACTGCTAGGGGTAATTCCTGAGCGCAGAGCCAGGAGTAACCCCTGTGCATTGCCGGGTGTGACTCAAAAAGCAAAATAATAAATAAATAAATGAATAAATAAATAAAAGTGATAGTTCTAAATAGAATAAGTTTGAATTTTACTAAAATGAGTATTAATGAATAGAAAACAATTAATTATCACAGTATCATAATTGTGCATTATACCAGCTTTGATCGTAGATAATTTGGTCAAAATTAGGAGCAAGGACAATTTGCTGTTCTTCGATGAACTGATGGTAGACCAGCCAGTTTGCTACAGAGATAAGTATTGTATTCACTGTCAAAACTAGTTTATATTAGAAAAGAAGACATGGAATAAATATATTACATTCTTATTTTGTACTTTGTGCAGGAAATATGTGTGAAAAATTCACACTGTAAGCCGTATCGAGGATAATTGAAGTTGAATGTAGGCTTGAGGACATTAAGGTAGAGTTGGTTATCAATATCTTCATAAAGGCTGAGCAAAAAACAAAAAAAAGTGAAGCAAGAAGAGACCAGATATCCATGTGTAAGTATAGAGAAAATCCAAATGAAGGTAGATGTAGAACATTACAAAGATTATCCTTTGGTATCACAATTCACTCATCATCATCACTGTCCTCCCTTTGTTCATTGATTTGCTCCAGTGGGCCCAGTAATGTCTACACTGGAGACTTTGCTGTTACTGTGTAAAAAACTATGTCCATGAATTAGGAACTCAGCTTTACTCTCTATAATCTAAAACTTCTTTGTAACAATCCCTCTAACAAATTCTTCAAAAGTTATAAAGAAACATGTAGATATATCAAGATGTATTCTTTTTTCTATTTCAATCCATAGGACCACAAAATTTTGTAATGAATGCTTGAGAGTTGTAGCTTGAATTTTCTCTTTTCTTAGGTATTATTTTCTTAGACATGTTATTAAGAAAATAAAGGGACAAAATTGGGGATATTAATTTTTGAAAAGATAATTATTTATTGAGTACTTTATTATTTGGAAGCAAAAGAGAAACCAAATCCTTCTACTCCATACTGGAACTCATTCACTTAAAAAATTCTGTATTTACACTGAAACATTATCAGTTAGCTTTATGATTCTCATTCCCTGTGTATATATAGGAATGACATTTCTTATAGGAATGGAACCACAAATAAAACAAATACAGATAAAGTTTGGAGAAAAATAATATGAAGATGGTATTTTATGGATTATTCTATAAATCAGTCTATTCAGAAAAAATATATAAATACATATTGATCTGGGAAAACGATTTGAAAGGACTTTTTTGTAAAAATATTCAGAGTATTTTTAGCATATTTATAGGAATTATTGTGCTAATTTGTTCCCTTAAAGCATAAATATTGAACAATATTTTAACTATCACATCTAAAAATAATAACTATCGTATCTAACAATAATAAATAAATAAATAAATAAATAAATAAATAAAAGATATCAAAGCATCATTTAATGCAGAATGAGGATCTGGGTATTGTTAAATAGCAGCAATTGACCCTTAGATAAAGAAAACATAAGTGTACAAGATAACATAGAAATGGTCATGTTGTTCTTTTAAGAAGAACGCTAGGGGGCTGGAGCGATAGCACAGTGGGTAGGGAACTTTGCATTACAAGTGGCAGACCTGGATTTGATTCCCAGCATCCCGTATAGTCCCCCAAGTACTGCAAGGAGTACTTCCTGAGTGCAGAGCCAGGAGTAACCCCTGAGCATTGTGAAGTGTGACCCAAAAAGCCAAAAAAATAAAAAAGAAGTACTCTAAACCAGTTTTTCAACACTACATTATTGCTCATATAACTAATGATATATTTGATGATGTGTAATGATTCAGCAATGTTATTATCTTAAATATATGAAAGGGCTGCTTTAAAGGATAATATATTGGAATTCAAATATAGTTTTTGTCTCTATTATTCCCTTCTTAATTTCTAAAAGATAACTTTACCAATATTTGAAGAGTGGATACATAGAATTCTACTGAGCCAAAAAGTACTAATATATAATCATTGAGGGGCTCAGAGTTGTTCAAGGCCCAAGCAGACCTGGTATAAGTCTAAAAGGGAGATAAAATTCACTGTGAAATAAATATATTTCATATTTCATTTAAACACTCATTCATTTTAAATATTTATGAAAACATTTGATCGCCTATTTAATCACTACAATTTCCTATTTAATCACACTACAATCATCATTAATTTTAACTCAAGTATTGGGTCAATCCATTTGACATGTGAGAAGAGAGGTAATAGGATGCATTCAAGAAAAAAACATCTCTTCATAGGAAAAATGTGAACGATAACCTCATAAAGTAAAAGAAAAGAATTATACTTCCCCAGCTGATATTCAGCTGACCATCCCAAATGGGATGAGTGCCCTGTTTTCCTTTGCAGGATTGATTTTACAAGTTTTCTCACAAACTGTCCTTACTTGAGAATTTCTATATGGGTAAGGGTCTGTGGCTAAAACATTATCAAGGAGTGAGCATGTGGTAGTCCACTTTTTTATTCTTCTCACAGTGCATTCTTTTTTTTTAAATTTTTATTAGTGAAACACCATGGGCTGGAGTGATAGCACAATGGTAGGGCATTTGCCTTGCACGCAGCCAACATGGCTGATCCGAATTCAATTCCTCCATCCCTCTCGGAGAGCCCAGCAAGCTACCGAGAGTATCTCGCCCGCACGGCAGAGCTTGTCAAGCTACCCGTGATGTATTCGATATGCCAAACACAGTAACAACAAAGCCTCCTATAGAGACGTTACTAGGCCCGCTAGAGCAAATAGTTGAACGACGGGAGGACAGTGACAGTGACAGTAACAGTGAAGCACCATGAGGTACAGTTGTAGATTTGCAAATTTTTGTGCTTGGGTTTTGATTGTACAATGATCGAGTAACCATCCCTCCACCAGTGCCCATTTTCCACCACTATGGATCCCAGTATCCCTCCCATACACATTCCCCCATCCCACGCTGCCTCTGTGGCAGAGTATTCCCTTTTGTTCTCTCTCTCCTTTTGGGTGTTGTGACCTGCAAAAGAAGCATTGAGTGGCAATCATGTTCAGTCCATAGTCTACTTTCAACAGGTACCGCCCCTCCTGGGAGGATCCTCAAAACACCCTTTATGTGGTGCTCCTTTCTCTATCTGAGCTGCCCTTTCCCCTAGAGTGTCCGGCTGGCCTCTAAGCCATGGACTAATCCTCCTGGTACTGATCTCAGCTATTCTTGGGTATTAATGTCCTATTTTGTTACTTTATGTGCCCCAGATGAATGCAATCTTTTTATGTCTATTCCTCTCTTTCTGACTCATTTCGCTTAGCATGATACTTTCCATGTGGTACCACTTGTATGTAAAATTCATGACTTCGTCTTTTCTAACAGCTACATAGTACTCCATTGTATAGATGTACCAAAGTTTCTTTAACCAGTCATCTGTTCTTGGGCACTCAGGTTTTTTCCAGATTCCGGCTATTGTGAAGAGTGCTGCAATGAACAAACAAGTGCAGATGTCACTTTGACTATACATTTTTGCCTATCTGGGATATATTCCCAGGAGTGGTATTGCTGGGTCAAATGGGGGCTCAATTTCTAATTTCTTGAGAATGGTCCATACTGTTTTCCAAAAGGGCTGAACCAGTTGGCATTCCCACCAATAGTGAAGGAGTGTCCCTTTCTCGCCACATCTGCACCAGCATTGGTTGCTTTTGTTCTTTTGCATGTGGGCCAGTCTCTGAGGTGTGAGAATGTATATCATTCACAGTGCATTCTTACTGTTGGAACTTTTCCTTTCTGGAAAAGTGTCCAAAATTCTCTTCACAGGTGCTGGTAATGTTAGTTTTCTTGGTCTCAGTTCCTGTGTCCACAAAGGCATCTAGTCTTCATGTTATGTTAGTGGCAAAATAACTTCTTTCAATCACAACTTGGTTTTGTTACTTCCTGAGGACTTATCAGAGCAACACCAACGTCTGATTATCTGCTTTGAAAGACTGAGAAACTAAATAGGTATGAAAATATGATTTGAACACTAATTGTCCTTCCGAGGACCTATAGAAAATATGGAGTAACAGTAGTAATTGCCCATTTAAATGATTAAGTACTGATGCTGCAAAAGTTATGTGATGAAATGGTGAAATAAATCACTGGTATTTTAATATAAACAAATTTGGATTAACAGGATGCCTACAAGACAATTTGATAAATGCCTTGTTCTTGGTCACTTAGAACAATTTTCAGAACTCAAGAGCTTTTGCCCTTTTTTTGATCCTGTGTCTTATAAATGGCTTGCATATATGTACATGTGTAGAGGTTTGAATAAAAACCCTTTCAAGAAACAGACTTATATGACCAATAGGCATATGAATAGATACAAATAGGAGCTGAAGAAATAGTCTATCGTGTAGGGTGTGGTGCTTTTCTGCATGCAAGTAGACATGGGACTCAATTCCAACATCCCATATAATCTCCAAGCTGACCAGGAGTAAACCCTGAGAGCAGAGTCAGGAGTAAGCTCCAATCCATCAGAAAAAAAATTATACACAACCAAGAATAAGTCCTCATCTTGCTTCTTCAAATTAAAGAGATACGAACACTCTCTTCTAGAGAAAATGCAAATTAAAATCACAAGTTTCTAAAATTGTGAATTGTAACCCAATGTGGTCATAAATGAATAAGGGTGGTCATGAAAATCTTGAAAAATTATTTTTAAATAAATTTATTTCAATTCTCATAATTTGTTATCAGTAAAGGTTTGATTCGCATGACTATTTTCTATTGCCATATATCAAGGATTGCATAAAAATTTACAGGTGAAAAGGGGTACAAAGTAAAAGCTTTTAAAAAGTCTTGTCTAAATATACTAATTACTAAAGTGCAATTTCACTAATTTTATATTTCTATATTTCTATCTGGCTTTTTATTCAGCACCTCTTTTTATAGTATTAGTATAACTTTTTAAAGTTTTGTTCATATTTTATGTTCAGTAACATCCAAGACTGTTTCTTCCTTGGCTCCCTGAGAGCAGCATTACATCTTTGTGCACCCTGACTACATAGAAAATTTAGATTTTCTGCGCAAGAGAGATTATAAAGTGGGTAAAACATTTGCCTTAAATGCAACTGACCAGGTTTGAGATTAAACTACTCACTATTGCCAAGAAAGAAATTAACACACCTAAGACTTGAATTGTGACGTTTAGATAACAAAGCCAATTCATCTGCACGTTTCAAAATGGCTGTATTGATCTGTAATTGAATATCAGTGACATCATGTCTCTAACCTTCAGTTTTCTTATTTCGCAAAGATGTTAGAAAAAGAAATGGAATACTGGCCTAGAATATTCAAGAATATTAAAAACAATTTATATCAGAATTGCTTTATTATCTACATATTCCCTTTTATCATAATTTTAATGTTTGACCAACACACTTACTCACATTTTGCACAAATGACACAGTCATGATGATGATGACCACAGCCATCAGCATCAGCCTCTCTTTCATCATCATCATCGCCATCCTCATCATCATCATCATCACCATCAAGTATAATAAAGTTATAAAAGGGAAAGTGAAAGAAAAGTCAGAAGGAAAGATGATATTCTTTGTTTCCTATTGCCCTCACAAGAATCAAAGAGTTTATTACAGGGCATCAAATAGAGATTGTAAATGAGGAATACAAATGTCAAATTTGAAATAATCATGTTCCTTTCACACCAACATAAAAAAGCAGGCAAAGTACTTATTTTAGAAGTCCAATGTTCTATCCATTATGCAACGGAACCACCTACAAGTTACTTATTTTAGCAGAAATCGCAACTTTCTTCAGAATCTATTGATTTTGTTTATTTTTCTCAAAACTATGAGAATGAATAAAATTTTGTTTGCCTTTACTATGAGAATGAAAAATTTTGTTTGCCTTTACAATAGTATCTCATAAGGCAGTATTAGAGTCTTTTTCAGGGTACTTCAGTGTCCAAAATATCTCTTAATAATTGTCTTCTTTTTAGATGTTAAATGACTTTTGTTTTAAACAATGCAATGCAGTTTGAGCTGGTCACATTTTATAAATATAATAAATAAATATTTATGGGATGATCTGTGTTTACTTTTGAAAATAAAGTTTGAGTGGATTGAATAAATTGGGTAAAAGATTTTTCAGCTCTTATATATACATTGAAAATAATTGCTCAACTATTTTCTAAAATGCATGTTTCATTTACATCCATTTTGATAATTACCTTTTATACTTCCATGATATAGAGAACCAGCTTAAGTAGACACAGTCTAGCACTTTACGTGACAAAATTCTAAATTGTTCCCAAGAGTATATTGAAGCTTCAGATTTCCTGAGTAACATTAATGCTACTTATCTTTAGAGTGCAGTATTCTTTATAAGAATAAGTATTTCCCAGGAGCTATATTAAAGGATTATGTATAGTAATAATTCTGTCTTTAAAATGGTAAGTGGTATTGAAAACTACTGGCATATCTGGAAACCCCTTTGTCTCTAATGTACCTCAGTGATAATAAAATTATTATTCTCAATTGCCTAATAAAAGAATCCATTAGGATATAAAAGCATGTGCTATGAAACTTTGAGTATCTTCTTCATATAATCAATATTTTACAGTTTATAAAAAAAATTACATTATCATGACACCACATACACAATTTAATAGGAATCTGCTTGCTACTTTTAGTAGTTTAGTTGCCTAATATAAGAATCCATTAGGATATAAAAGCATGTGCTATGAAACTTTGAATATTTTCTTCAAATAATCAATGTTTCTACAGTTTATAAAAAAAATCACATTAACATGACACCACATACACAATTTAGTAGGAATCTGCTTGCTACTTTTAGTAGTTCTGATGAAGTGTGGTTTGACTGTCCAGTCCACTCTGAAAGCCAGTTTTCAAAATCTATTATTGGCAGGCAACGATCACTTTTGTACACCTATGAATAAATTACATGATGATTTCCTTCAGTTAAGTATTTCATAATGAAAGAATCAATTAAGTATTATTGACCAAGTCATTTATTAAAAAGGATAATTTGAGGAAAGAGTTAACACAGTTACATATACACGTTAGAAATAAGCTCTAGAGTGATTCTTATAATAACTTCACAATGATAGCAAGATTTCATAAGATGGGCTTGAGGAAAATTTTCTTTTTGTTGGTTTGTTTTGTGAGCACCACAAACCTGGTGGTGCTCAGGGTTTACTTGTGACTCTGCTCAGGGGTCGCTCCTGGTGGGGCTCTCTGGACTATATGAGGTGCCAACAATAGAACCCACTTTAGCCATGTATAAGGGAAACATCTTACCCATAGTACTATTTTTCTGGCCACAAGGAAAATGTTCTTAGCACTATTTCCTACATGTCTTTTTTCAAATCAGTGATCTTTTCTTTGTTTCCTACTGCAAGAATTTATTATAAATTGTGCTGTATTTTCTATTTTGTCTGTAGTTGGTCAATGTTTAAACTTTAGTGACACTTCATATTATTGCTGTAGGTTATACTTTCTCTTTATCACAAAGATATAAAAGAGATTATCTTCTAATCCACTGTATACTGTGTAATTCCTTTTGTGTTTTCTCTTTCTGTGATAGTGTGAAAGGTTATGTAAACTGACTTTCTTGACAGTTCTCAAGTTGAATCTGATTTCTTGAATGTATCATGTGACTAGAATAATAGGACTCAACTACACCTCCAAATAAGTAGCATAAAATTATAACTTAGCTCCCTAATTACAAATTACACCATTGTCTGTATTCCAGGGCTTTGAAATAATTGTGTCATATTAACCTTGTATACATTGTAGACATGAGAAGAACGGTATGGCAAATTATGATATGCCTCTGCCTTCAGATAGTTAAGTAACAAATTTAAAAATAATGCTTGCCCATCTGTGAATAGCAGATGAATTATCACTCATTTAGTCAGGATAGATCAAAACTAGAGTATTGAAGAAATACATCAATATGTATTTTGAAGTCACTGGTTTGCAATTTAAGGAATTGCAAAGTATTGTCTACATTAATTGGATTTAAGTTGTAACTTAATGTAACCAGTGAATTAAGACAAGACTGCCTTTAAACTTGTACAACTGTATTGGAACAACAGATTTGAGTGACGTGAAAAATATAAATTCAAAAGAAATTTAAAATCAACAGAAGATAAAAATGAATAAAGAGTCAAATATGAAAAGAAATATATTTGAAAGATCTCAATAAATAAGAAAACAATGGATGATTCAAATAAATATGGTAAAGGATATAATTACAATTAAAAGGGCTTATAACATGGAATGTTATTTGTACAAATAACTTTTTAAATGTGAGCATCTTTCACATACCATAGAAATATTGAAAATATTGAAAAATAAAATGAAACTACTTTTTCTTATCAATTAATTAATTTTGAAGAGGGGTCATTTGTGCTTTCTTGGAGGTACACAGGTGCTATCCCTGGCTTTTTTCTCAGGAGTGATGCCTGGTGAATTCAAGGGATAGAACCATATCTGGTGCCAGAAATTTGAACCAGTCCCTGCAATTACAGTTAAGGCAAATGCCTTACTTCCTGTGCCTTACTGCCTTACTTTCTTTGTATCCCTTCTCAGTATTTTTATTTACTTATTTATTGCTTATTGGGTCACACCTGGAGATGCACAGGGGTTACTCCTGGCTCTCCACTCAGGAATTACTCTTGGCAGTGCTCAGGGGACAATATGGGATTCTGGGAATTGAACCTGGGTTGGCTGCATGCAAGGCAAACGCCCTATCCGCTGTGCTATCTCTCCAGCCCCCTTCTCAGTATTTTTAAAGAAATTAAACATTAACTCATAAACAACAATACTAGTTTTTGTTTTTAAAATAGGCAATAAAGTGAAGAAGAAACTGATGAGAATGCATCCTACCACCTTTATTAGGCAATATATTAAAATCAGTATACAAAAAGTTTTGAGTAAATCTTTTCCTATTAGCAATTCTGTTGGTAGAAGTATTTAATAAGTTCCTATTACTTGATGTAATTTTTAAAAGTTAATTTTGCGACATATTTCTTTATTGAAATTCATTGCAATTTTAAAGAGGCCTCAAGTACCAAATAATAGTGTGACCTTATATGAAATTTTTTAAATTATAATTTTCTCATGTGCCTAACAACTTATGAAAAATTAGCTACTTTTCTTCTACAATGGGTGAAATAAATTTCAACTAACACAGAGTAAAATAAATGTAGTTTAAGTCTTCATAGAATTGCTCGGAAAGGAAACTTCTATGACACTTAGCATTGGAGTAAGCATCTCCCTTTAGAATCACTTGATCACTTGACTTCCCGTTAATCATCGATTTGCTCGAGCAGGCGCCAGTAACGTCTCCATTTGTCCCTGCCGCGTGCTAGTGTAGCCCAAAGACGTCTATTCTCTCTAGAAACACGAAGAGCCTCAAACTGATCGTTCATGATCTTGATGAAGAAGTCTGACCATCTGGTAGGTGGGCAGCCACGCGGTCTTTTGACATCCCATGGAATCCAGTCAGTAACAGCTTTAGTCCAGCGGTCGTCCAGCCCATCTGATTTTTGACACCTTGGCAAACAAGACAGCGTCCCTGATTCTTGATCGTCGACGGAGGCTGGAACTCCAGATTCTTTCTCTCATTTGAGTGAAACGTGATATTCCAAGCATAGCTCTTTCAATTCCTCTTTGGGAGACCCAAATGTCCCTTTAGAATAATTGGTATGAAACAGGTCTTTCTTGAAACAGTGTTGTGTATGTTATCATAAATATTATCTTTATGCTATGAATTAGGCAGAGAAAGAAAGGAATTGTGTATAGACTCTTTAAGAAAATTATCAGATTTTAAATCTAGAGTAAATACTTATTTTATTCTGATTATGGTGCATCTTCCACCCAGATCCTTCATGTTCCAGTAGGCAGAGGGCACACCCACCAACTGTCCCCCCCCCCCACCCCCCCGGCGCCATGTAATCCCATCAACGGCCAAGACCCAGAGACTCTTAAACCCAGCTCCTGGAAGCATGGGGCCGCATTTGTGGCCGCACTATATCTTATCTCATTCTTACTTTGGACAACCTGGCAGGCTACCAAATGTAACCTGCCCACACGGCAGAGTCTGGCAAACTCCCCGTGGCATACAAAATATGCCAAATACCAGTAACAATGATGGGTCTCATTCTCCTAACCCTGAAAGGGCCTTGAAAATGGCACTTTAAAATCTCAGAGCTAGGACAAAGGAGACGTTATTGGTGCCTGCTCGAGGCAATCAATGAACAACAGGATGATCGTGATCATGTTGTGCAATCAGAGTAAAACTTGCTAAATATTTCTTTGTTTTTATCTCCTTATGTGTTTAATAGGAATAACATTGATAACATTGCTGGTATATTGTTATCTATGTTAAGGCATTTATTTATTTATTTATTTACATTTTTGACCACACATGACATTTAGAACATATTGCTGGCTCTGTGTTCAGGGATCACTCTTGGTATTGTTTAGGGAAACATGCAGTTGATGAGTATTGTTCAAACGTTTGGCTGGCAGTCCGAAGCACTGAGATAGGCACATGAAGGAAATTAAATGATTCACGGAGGAACATAGACTCGCTCAGGTCTTGTGACCAGGAGCAGCTTTTTCAGCCTCCTTTTATTTGCTGGCTTATTATAATCATGTCCCATGAAATTCAACAGCTTATGAATATGTAAATTAACATAGTCAGTTAACAGACATGGAAACATAAACAGTTATACAAGTGGAAACATAGTTACAGAAACTGTAACTGTAACTGTAATAACCTACTCACACTTGGTCTGTGATAAATGGGAAAGAATGTTTACATCCAAAGCCTAGCTAGGTCTGAGATATGTGAGAAGGGGAAGCTTCTGCTTTGTGCTGCGGGATTTTGCTGCCCACAGAAGGTCAGTTTTGCCTTTTCCATATCAGTCAGATTCTCAAGCTTAGGCTCGCCCACCTAGTGTAATGTGGGGTCCTGGTCCTGCTTCCTGCTTGCAGAGCAACATCCAAGGACTCAACTTCATGATATGGTTGTGCACCAGAAGAGGAAATTGAACTGGGGTCCACTATATTAAAGGCCAGTTTTAACCCCTGTTCTCTCTCTGGCTCTATGTTAAGCTACTAAAAGTCAAATTTGGCACATAATGCCAATGAGAACACATGTTACCATGGGATTTGTAACAACTAAATGTTCATTTCTGGAAAACAGAATCTTTTGGAATTTAGGTACAAAATAATTTGCTAGATTTAAATCAGGTAACAAGTAGTTATCATCTGATTCATCATCGATGGAAAACAGTATGGAGGTTCCTCAAAAAAGTCAGAACAGAATTCCAGTAGAACCCAGTGATTTACTTCATGACATCTTCCCTCAAAACACAAAAGAATTAATTTAAAAACTCATGTTCAGTGCAATACCTAGTAACTATCCAGAACATAGAAAACAACATAGGTGACAACAAAGATGAAACGATAAGTTCTGGTATATACATACACACAATGGAATCATATGTAACTATAAGAAAAGATGTATTTTTGCGATTCTTTATAACATTGATGGAACAAAAGGGTATCCTATTAAACAGATAAACTAGAGGGAGGACACATGCTAGATGATCTCACTCATCTGCAATGTATAGAGATATTAAACAAGGAAATTGAAAACGTTAAATGATGACAAACACTTGACCTTGAATTATGAAACTGAACTATAAAGCAGTAGGGGGAGGAAGTGGGGAGGAAGAAAGTAGATGAAGCAATATAAAGATAATGGGAAAATGTCTTGGGGATTTCTTAAGGAGCTGCCATGACTTTGTACATGAAAGTAAGACATTTAAGAAAAACAGTTTTTGCAAAAATTAATTAAATAAAAATTAATAAAGTGATAAATTTTGTTAAAAGTGCTTTGTCAGAAAAACAGTTTCATGAGCTGAAACACTTGCTTGCCATGGAAGCCTGGGTTTGTTCTCCCAGGCACAGCTGAAGGCGCCTCTAAGTGCTGAGTCAGGGACATTCACTGAACTCTGTCAGATGCATCCCTGAACATTTTTTTAATGACTAAAATTCTGAAAATTAACAGTTTGCCACAAGGAATCTAGATTATGACATAATAGTTTTTGTGAATTGGTAATACGTTTCTGCCAAGTAGAAGTTTGAAATGTTCAGAATTTATTATTAAAGTTATAGCTAAATAGAAACTTTGAGTTGGTAACTAGAAAAATATCAAATTTGGAGGTTGGTAACCTAAAAACAAATTCTTATTAGTAAGGTATCCAATAGAATCACCCATTGCACTGATGAAGAAAAATGCCATCTGTTTTATTTTTAATCTTTCAGTTCCTCTATGAACTCAAGACATTAGCTGAAGAGAAATTGCACCTCGAACACAAATGGTAAATGAGTGCAGGAAAAACAATTCATTCCCCTCTAAATCCAATGATATTAAGACACTTTACAGATAAGTGAATGAGAAGGATGCTGATATGCAATAATATTCTAGATAAAAATATTCCTGGCTCTTTGTGAACTAATTTGAGAACTGTCCTAGAAAGTAAAACTCCTACATGAAAATATATTATCCCTTCATGAAATTTAAGTTAAAAATAGTAAAAATTAAATAACAGCAAAGCTTCCCATAGATTCCCATTACATATTATTCAAAAGTAAAATGTCCTATATCACTGGCAAAATTATTGGAAATGTTGTGGAATGCCTTTCCTGTCTCTTCAAAATAGGCATAAAAAGAGTTAAAAATAAAAGTGTTAGTAAATTTCATGACTTCATCTTTTCTAACAGCTACATAGTACTCCATTGTGTAGATGTATCAAAGTTTCTTTAACCAATCATCTGTTCTTGGGCACTCAGGTCTTTTTTCCAGATTCTGGCTATTGTAAAGAGTGCTACAATGAACAAACAAGTGCAGATGTCACTTTGACTATACATTTTTGCCTCTCTGGGATATATTCCCAGGAGTGGTATTGCTGGGTCAAATGGGAGCTGAATTTTTAAGTTTTTGAGAATTGTTCATACTGTTTTCCAGAAGGGCTGAACCAGTCGGCATTCCCACCAACAGTGAAGGAGTGTCCCTTTCTCGCCACATCCGTGCCAGCACTGGTTGCTTTTGTTCTTTTGGATGCGGGCCAGTCTCTGAGGTGTGAGATGGTATCTCATTGTGGTTTTGACCTGCATATCTCTGATGATTAATGATGTAGAGGATTTTCTCATGTGCTTTTTTGCCATTCGGATTTCTTCTTTGAGAAAGTTTCTGTTTATTTTATTGCCCCATTTTTTATGGTGTTAGATATTTTGATGAAGTCATGAAATTTACATACAAGTGGTACTACATGGAAAGTATCATGCTAAGCGAAATGAGTCAGAAAGAGAGGGATAGACATAAAAAGATCGCATTCATCTGGGGGACATAAAGTAACAAAATAGGAGATTAATACCCAAGAATAGCCGAGATCATTACTAGGAGGAATACTCCATTGCTTAGAGACCAGCCGGGCATTCTAGGGGAAAGGGCAGCTCAGATAGAGAAGGGAGCACCGAATAAAGGGTGTTTGGAGGATGTTCCCAGGATGGGAGATGCATGTTGAAAGTAGACTATGGACTGAACATGATTGCCACTCAATGCCTCTTTTGCAGACCACAACACCCAAAAGGAGAGAGAGAACAAAAAGGAATGCCCTGCCACAGAGGATGGGTGGGATGAGCGGGATGGGGGTGGGAGGGATACTGGGATCCATGGTGGTGGAAAATGGGCACTGGTGGAGGGATGGGTATTTGATCACTGTATAATCGAAAGCCAAACACAAAAATTTGTAAGTCTACAACTGTACCTCATGGTGTTTCACTGATAAAAATTTTTAAAAAAGTGTTGGCCCCATTGAGACCGCGAGTTGCCCCCCACAAGAGCTCTCTGGCATAGCCATGGTCACAGAGGCACATGGACCTAATTTGGTACTGAGCAGCTTTTGGCAGAAATATGAATGGACTATGAATTAAGCTATGGCGCCGTGACCCCCAGGAGGGAAAGGGTGTCTGCTGTTTCTTTCGCCTTTTTCCCTGCTGACAGCATGGTTGGCCAATGCCTCAGAGCTTATTGGACTGCCAGGTATGAGCTGGCGGTGACTGGGCAACTGTAGCTTCATGGGATGGGGGGGCGGTACCAGCACATACTTTTTGCCCCATCGAGACCACAAGTTGCCACCCATGAGCGGCTCACCAGCACGGCTATGGACCCAGAGGCACACAGACCAATCTCAGAATTATGTGGCTTTGGGCAAAATCCCTTCAGACTTAATTAGTAAAATATCAGAAATCCAAAATCCAACATCATATGGTTTTCATAACCAGCAATAGAAACAAATTGTCTCATGGTGCTTTTCAGCAGGTTTGATTATTGGGGGAAATTTCAAATAATAACAGTGGATCTTTTGTCAAAATAACTAATGTAATCAAAGTAGAGAGAGAGAGTTAAGTGGAAATCATCTGCCTCACAGGCATGGGGAGGAGTGGGATGGGGAGTATATTGGGGCTCTTGGTGGTGGAAAATATGCACTGGTGAAGGGATAGGTGTTTGATCATTGTATGACCGAGCCTTAAACCTGAAAGCTTTGTAATTGTTCTCACAGTGATTCAATAAATAAATTTAAAAATAAAATAAAATAAGAAAAATAAAAGTGTAGCATAAAAATGGAAGGACAAAAGGAAGGAAGGAAGGAAGGAAGGAAGGAAGGAAGGAAGGAAGGAAGGAAGGAAGGAAAAAATATATTTTAGATATTTCTGATTATAAAGCACTAACTTTTATGCTTCATTGCATGCGGCTGACCTTACCAACCCAGGTTCGATTCCTCCACCCCTCTCAGAGAACCCAGCAAGCTACCAATTGTATCTCGTCTGCAGAGCAAAGCCTAGCAAACTACCCATGACATATTCGATATGACAAAGACAGTAACAAGTGTCACAATGGAGACAGTACTGGGCCCGCTTGAGCAAATGGATGAACAATGGGAGGACAGTGACAGTGATAGTGACATCATGAGTTATTTTCACTGGAAGTAAATATAGACTCTCCCCTTGAATCAGAAAATCATAACCCGCTTCTCAAGCCAATATCTACTTTATTGTTTCTCTAGACTCCAAATACAAACTCAAGTTTCAGACAAAATTTTCTTTGGCAATAGCCGTGGTCACTAAAAAAAATTGTAAAATTTACCATGAGATAAATCCTATATGCTGAAAATAAAAAAAAATAAGTTTTAAGAATAAAAGTCACTGTTTTTTTCTACAGTCTTATATTTATATATATATAATTTGGCTAATGAAAAGAAATTAAGTCTACAAAAAATTGACTACACTATAGTCTACTATTCTAATTTAATGACATATGGTGGATAGAAACACTTTGGTACTTTCTTATTTTTCCCGTATTTGATTTATGTAGCTATCAAATATTCTTCTGGGATGAATATTAGATAAAAGTGTACATTTTGAATCTGCATACTAATTTTTTATTTTGAAAGTAGAAAAGTTTATTGGAGAACAGAAGAGATAGGAAAAGTAAATCCCCAAGTTTCCTCCCAACTTAATAGTAAAGTAAGAAAAGGCCCTCCCGTTGATCATCGATTTGCTCGAGTGGGCCCAGTAACGTCTCCATTGGAGACTTTGTTGTTACTGTGTTTGGCATATCCAATACTCACGGGGAGCTTGCCAGGCTTTGCCGTGCGGGCGAGATACTCTCGGTAGCTTGCCGGGCTCTCTGAGAGGGCAGAGGAATCGAACTCGGGTCAGCCATGTTGGCTGCGTGCAAGGCAAACGCCCTACCGCTGTGCTATCGCTAGGACTAAATTCAAAAGAGCAATTTTGGTTTTGTCTTTTGGGTTTTGGGGGATGATTTTTGTTTGCTTTTTTATTTTTGTTTTCGTTTGGGGGCCAGACCTGGAGATACTCAGATCTTAGTCCTGATAGTCCTGGCTCTGCACTCGGGAATCACAGCTGATAGTTCTAGTGAGATCATGTCAGGTGGAAACCAGGTCTGATGAGTGAAAGGCAAGCACCTTACCTGTTGCACTGTAGCTCAGGCCATGTATACTGATTTTGATTTCAAATACTTTTAGCAAAAAAAAAGTTAGATGAACAATTTGAGATGATAGAATTAGATTAAAAAAACAATTTTATAAGGAAACAAGTTACAAAAACTACTGATTAAACAACTAAATGCAAATAAAATATAAGGTGATAGTAACTATTTTTATATTTATTACTGAAACGTAGTTATTTTACTAGTTAAGAAATAATATAAGGCTGGTTAAGAAAAATTACTAAAACTCATCTCACGTTTTAAATTACCTGGAATATAGCAACTATATAAATGTTAATAGTCACTGTCGAGTGTAAAAATATTTCTTTTTTTTTCCTTTTGGGTCACACCTGGCCATGCACAGGGGTTACTCCTGGCTCTGCACTCAGGAATTACCTCTGACAGTGCTCAGGGGACCAGATGGGATGCTGGGAATCAAACCCAGGTGGGCCGCATGCAAGGCAAACACCCTACCCCCTGTGCTATCACTCCAGCCCCAATATATCTATTTTAAAAGCTAAGAACGTCCTCTAAAAGTACTGTAAGCCACATTGTCAAAAGCTGTTTTTTTTTTTTAAAGTGCTGCTCACACCTTTAACTGTATGTTAGTAATCTTTTATACAAGGGCTTATAGGCTTAGCGTGAGATACAACAATCTTCACACACTTTCATCTAAAGGAAAAATTTTTGAATCATTTTTAGCGGATTATTCATAACAAGCAATACAAAATAAATTATTTAGTTACTGCTTTGGGGGCAGGCTCTGGGAGTCAGAATGGAATAATTCTGCGTGAGGGTGGTGGGATCGGTGTCAGAATATTGAATGGGACAAATTATTGTGAACAACTTTTAAAAATAAGATATGTTTTGTTAAAAAAAAAGTGCTGCTCACAGAGGCAGGTTGGTGGGTAGGAACATAAAAAGGAGGGTGCATTGGTGAAGAGAAGTGGATAATAAAGGTATTGGTGTTGAAACATTGTATATCTGGAAGCTGTAATTTACTGTGAATCAATTAAGCTTTTAAAATACAGTTCCCAGTTTTAGATTTTCACATTAATCTTATTAAAAATATTTTAAAGTTGTTTATTGATACTTACTTTAAATTCCTTAAGTAGGTAATTTTTTACCTTCTTTGTTTGTTTCTTTATTATGGAACTAAAATTTCATTTGGGGGCTGGAGGTATGATATCCAAGATAAGATAATTGCACTGTATGTGGTTGTTCTTGATTTCAACCCCAACAATGCAAAAGGAACCCTGAGCCAAGAAGAGTCTCTGCTGAAGAAAGCCAGAAATAGCTTCAGAGCACTATCTATGGTGGTCCCAAAGCCCCATAAAACTTTCTTATTTATATTGAAATGACATTATTGACTTTGCAATCAGCAAACCAGGAAGGCCTCTGAAAGTAGGAATTAAGGACTAATTAATTTGCATAGAACATTTGTTATTGAACGTCAGTAGGAAGACCCATCAAGTTGAACATTGTCTAACATGTTAGTAAAACCCTCAAATAGAAAACAAATGTCAGGTTAGACCTTGACTTTAGATGATTTTGATATCTTCTACTTTCCTCTGCTGTAAGACTTGCTTGTTCTTCAATAAGAGGAAAATTTCCATTGATACTTTTGGAGTTAGTATCAATATAGATGCTCCAGAATTCTTTGGTTGGTGAACATCCTTGCTATATGTCAGATGTCCTTTCTATGTGTTTCTATGCTTTCAATTAGTTTTTTTATATTAGCAAATATGTTCCAAACTCAATAGAAAAAACATTTTACTAATTTTAAATTTTCTTTCTATGTCATCAATAATATATTTTCTGGAGAATATAAATTTAACATGTGTCTTTGCATCACAGATATTTCATATGTTGTATTGACACGGTAAGCTATAAACAACTAATGGTTTCATGTCAGCTTATATGAAAAGTTACAATTCAAGCTTCAGAGGTAATTTAGAAATATTATGAACAAAGGCAATCCAAAATTGTTAGACTGGATTCTGAGTATTGTTACTTAAAGTCACATAATATTATATTGTTTAATATTTCTCACAATTTCCTTATCACAATACAAAATTTACATTGAGAGATGTAAATTATACAATTTAAGAAAAAGTAATAAAATTATTAGATGAAATATAAAACAATTTGCATTTCCATAAGTAGCACATTGTAATTATGAAAATATTTTATAATCTGACAATATAAGATGAACTTACTTGCAACTATTTCAATATAAACCTGAAACAGAATTAATCTAACTTATAAATTACCACGTTGACATTCAATACTTTTTCCGGTTTTGGGTGGTTCCTGTCTGGCTCAAAAGTAAAATGTTATGATATTTATGCTACTGAAAATATATAAATTGCTAATCAATTTACTTGGAAATTATTTATATAAGTCCTAAATGCATCTTTAATATTAGTTATCAAGAGTACAGAAGGATGACAAAAGCAGATGATAGTTCATGCTCTAAAGGAGTTTACATTTTAGTATGGAGAGATACTCAACATAAATAAAATACATACATACTTAACACCAGTAAGCTCCATGCAAGAAGTAAAATAAAACAATGGGACGGATATCATCTGGGTGAAGGACATATTTTGAGATGTCAGGATGGGATATGATTCTTAAATTTATATTTAACAGAGATCTAATAGTAATGTTGCCCTAAGTCATATTGTAAGCAGATACAGTAGTTATGGCAGAGATCTGGAAGTGAAAAAATAGCTTTGCATAATAAAAATGCATATAAAATTCCCGTAATTTTGGGAAAAAGAAAGTTAATAAAGTGATTCAACTCAGGACATTAGGGATTTTAAGTCCATAAGTATTTTGACAATAGTTCTAAAAAATACAAAATATTAAATAGGGACTAGCATGGTTTGACTTACTGGTCATTATTCACTGCATACTGTAGACAGCATGTAAGAGGGCAATAAGAAAAGAAGAAAAATTAGTAACATGATTATTACCATGTTCTTGCTATAATCACTCCTTAGAATAGGGTAAGAAATACACATATGCATAAATTTTATAATATATATGTATATGTGTATATACATATATATTAACATTAGGATAAAAGAATAAACAATGCACCTTCAATTGTGGATTCATGGCATTGGTTTAAACTATGGTGTGGACTGTGTTAATTTTTACTGAAATGGGAAAGGAAGAGTCAGAGTTAAACTCAAAAAATGAAGGTAGAAAAATAGAGTTTCCTTTTTCTTATATTAAATTTCAGATATTAGGTATGCAAGAAAATGATTTTATATACCATTTGTAAGGTTGGTGTTCTTATGAGCACTCAGACATTGTGATCCATATTTGAAAATCAGATCGCGATTTGGAAGTCATAAAAAACATATTAATTAATGTCTAAGTTACAGTTTGTGTGACTGGAAAGATAGTACAGCAGGTAGGGTACTTTACTGTCATGGGACAACCTTAGTTTCATCCCCAGAACCTGATATGGTCCTGTGAGTCCCAAGAAGAAAGATCCCTGAGGGCACAGCATGTATAAAACCACTGGGTGTTTCCGAAAAATCAAGCAAATAATAAGCCTATGCTATAGTTCCTTTATTCAGTTAAAAACAATGTAATTAATTTGCAATTATTTTGTCTTCATTCTTGCTTCATATCAAATATAAATTACTTGCTATCAAAGACAGTTAGTGTATTGTTAAACATTCTTTTATAATTCACAGAGTTTTGTATCCAAGCAGGTATGCTTCAATTACAAGCATTTTTGCACTATGACATTTTATCAATAGTCATCTGGTAACTTGACTTTTCCAGATATGAGAAAGAAATGGATAATTCTAACGTTAGCCATGACAGATACTATACTGAATTGATTAATGAGCTCATCCTGCTTTTCTGTTCACCGTGAGCACCAATTCATCTTCAGGCATTGTCATTAAGATTGCTAAAAAGTCTACAGGAGAATGTTTATATGTAAGCTCAATGATCAAGTCGAGTCCTGCAGGTATATAATTTGAAATATGATGTCTCTCTACTGAGAAAAACAATTTAATTTTAATGTATTCCCAAAATTAGATAATAAGATATATAACTTTCCTTTTTCTCATTAGAGTTCCAAATAAATACATACTTTCTCCAAATCCAGGAAGAAGAAAATGTTCAATTTCAACATAATTTAAGTTGCTGAATTGCAATAAAAATAAGATTGGCATTTTAGCTAATCACATTTTATTCCATATATTATTCATTTAGCAATTACTGTCATCATCTGCAGATTCTTGATGGGAAAATATGTTGGGAGAGAATTGGAAAAGAGGAGATATTTTGAAGTTGGGAATTAAAAAAGAGAAAGAGCCAGGGACCTGCCATGACAAAGAAGTATAGGCAATTTCAGATAATGATTTGTTTATTAGAAATATTTCTGGAGGAAACATTGGACTTTGTTATAGTACTGAGGAAAACCTGAGAGTTTGTTTTGTTAAGGTTAAGAAAAAATAGAGGGGAGGGGAGGATGCTATTACTTTTCTGTAGTATTGTAGCACTGCCCTCCCGTTGTTTATCGACTTGCTCTAGCAGGCCCAGTAAAGTCTTCATTGTGAGACTTTGTTGTTACTGTTTGGCATATCGAATACATCACAGGTAGCTTGCCAGGCTTTGCTGTGTAGGCGAGATACTCTCGGTAGCTTACAGGGCTCTTCAAGAAGGGCAGAGGAATGAACCCTGCTAGGCTGTGCAAGCTGCGCACAAGGCAAACGCCCTACCGCTGTGCTATCGCACCATCAAGAAACGCTTTAGCCTCCCCGTTGGAGAATCGAACCCCGGTCTCCTGGGTGACAAGTGGGGATACTCACCACTATACTAACGAGGATGGCTACTTTTCTGTAGTCCTCCTTAAATTGTGCATTGTAACGAACGAATACTTATTTCAAAAATAGTTTGTTTACAGTGTGTTTAGACTTATGTGAAATACATTGTGCTATTTTAACATTTGACACAACACACATGGGTAGTAATTGTGGGATTTGTCCATGTCAAAAGAGACAAAATGACATATTTCTTGGTCATGTGATTTGATGGTTTCCATATATTTGACTTTTAAAACGAAGGATGGTATTTCTGAATAAAATGCACTATAAACCAGTATTTCCATTGTGCTATTCTTGTCACTTTCACTTTTCAGCAATACGGTAGCTCTACACATATGTTCCCTGTCAAAATATTTATGAAAATCTTTGATAATTCCACAAAGAAGCAAGTTCATGTTACACTGCATTTTTATTATACCTAGGTTTTTAAAAGCCCATTTTACATTCCTATTCATACTTCTATTGCTGTAGTTAATATCTTGTAAATAATCTTGTAAAGAAACGATTCCTTTAAAAGAAATATTATTTTAGAGAAGACTCTTTTCTCATTTATAGCATCACTCTGTGCTTTGGAAACTAAATCTGCTCCTGAGAACAAAGTCAGGAGTTGCAGGGGGGCATAACAATTAACTGATAGTTTCTAAGCGGTCGCACTAATACCACACTAAAACTCAAACTGTTTAATTTTTTTGGCAACTGTTTATTCAGTTGCCAGCAAGTAATCCTCATTTTTCCTGACATCCCATTTCTGTCTCTGTTCCTATCACCTACCACTGCGAGTTTATAATTGCTAACAAATCATTGCATACATTTGCCAGATTTAAATGGATTTCATGGCACAGTGATGCAATTACATGCCCTTTCTTCAAAGGCTAAATGCGCGTCAAATCCACAATGCACCACATGGCAACAGACGGCAATATTTGTTTGACTGATCTACTAAGTTAGTGAAGGGTGTCATTCTACTTTCAGATATTTCTGCCCAGACTGGAGAAATTAATTTTCAATGAGAAGGAAATAAAGAATATTTAGCTACCTGTCAGATCTCTGACAGATTACAAAATCTTTAGTCTGGCTGATTGACGACAATTATCACAAATTTTAATAAATTGCAAAAATGTTCATTTTTTTCTCATTTATGATGTTCCTATTTTAAATATTGCTATATTGATATAATTCACCATGTTATTAGTAATAAAATGTTAATAGCATAAGACTCATATTACTTTTTAACTTACTTATATTTATTTTTTGGGGCACACCCAAAAGTTCTTAGGATTTACTCCTGGCTTTACCCTCAGGAATAACTCCTGGTGGTGCTCAGGAAACGATATGGGGTGACAGGGATCAAACGCAGGTCAGCATGCATGCAAGGCAAGTGCTTTACTGTTTTCCTCTCTCTGTCTCTGATCCTTTATCTTATGTTCTTAATTTATAACTTGAAATACTAGGACTTGAAGGTCCCCCTTAGGTAAAATTTTAGTTATTTGGTACTGAAATTTGAGGAGTCCTACAGTTGTCTCTGAAAAGAAAATGTAATTCAGAGAGCTTGATGAATTGTTATTGTCCAGAGGATGTAATATAAAAGTCGCCACATTAATTTATAAACTTTAATATTTATACAGAAGCATATAGCAGGACTTGTTTAATACTAACATGTAATTAAATAATATATTATAGAATATTATAGAATTATAATTAATTATATTTGTATTTAAAGCTCTATCTATCTGTATATCTATCTATCTATATATCTATCTGTATATCCAAAACAATGGCAGAGACTAGTGCTTGTCGAAACCAGTTTACTGATTTGCTTTTCTCTTAGGCAGTATCATTTCCTTGATCATGATTTCAAGGTTCATCAGAGCCACAAATTAAAGTGTTATTTCTTGCATTTATTACTCTCAAGTTGACTTTGATGTTAAGTTGGAATTCCTCATGCTGGCATCGTTGCTTGAAAAAAAGGTCATATCTCTTCCCGTACCCATCCCCAGGGAAGAAACACAAAATAGAAACTCTCATAGTCAGCTAGGCACAAGCATCCTGCTGGAGCAATCGTTTTGACTGTGGACTACCAACTGCTTGGAAATATGTACAAGAAATTCTTCCATTTTGTTTAATCTGCAATCTTAGCAATGTAGCTATGGAATAAGCCTAGTAAACAGCCTCTTTTATATTTGTATGATGATCTACCTTAAAAACTAATATAGATTTCAAGAGATCTAATAATTTTTTTGTAAAAATGTGGGCCATCCAAAACAAATTCTTTGGCTCTAGTTACCTTTCTTCTTTGAAATCATTAGCAGAGCATCATATAATGTGGGGTCATAAAACTTTGCATCTTTGAGATGATTTTTAAATCTTCATTAAAAAGAGGAAAAGATAAACAAATATGAGAGCCATTATTCATATCCGCATGTTGAACACGGCTGCAGAAACTTAAAATCTATAATGTTATCAATTCTTTTTTGTTTGTTTACTATTTTTGGCCACACGCAGCAATGCTCAGGAATTATTCCTGGCTCTATACCGAGGGATCACTCCTGGAAGTGTTTGGAAATCAAATAAGGTGCTCAAATCTATCCTGCCTGGCCAAATGTAGGTCTGTACCCTGCCCCCTATACTAACTCTTTGGCCTTGCTGCTATTTCTTTATAAAATGAACTTGATATTTTAAAATACAACAGGTATTGAATAAAGGGAATAATCATGTTTCTGCAGCCACTGATTTTAAAGGTACTTATTGCAGTTTCTTTTATTGGTTGACAAAATATTAGAGCTCACTGCTCTCTGTTGTTTTACCCTCTTTCATTTGTTTCTTGTAGCTTCCTTTTTTATCTTCATCATGTCTATGTAAAGGACTAATATATTTTGCCATATCTATTCAAAAGGTAAAACCTTGACTAACTTTAAGAGTTCCCACTTTCAATTAAATTCAATACTTTTACAAGAACATCCATAGACAAAATTCTTTTTTTTTTTGCGTCACACCCAGAGATGGTAAGGGGCTACTCCTACTCTGCACTCGAGAATTACTCCTAGAGGTGCTGGAGGGACCACTTGGAATACTGGGAATTGAACTTGGGTCGGCCACATGCAAGGCAAATGCCCCTACTGCTGTACTATCTCCAGCCTCAATAGACAATGCTCTTCCTAGCAGAATTGTCATGTCAAAGATCATGCATTTTTGTCAAATATTCATGAGTGTTCTATGAATACTCTACTAAATGACTATAATAATTTGGTATTCTATTTATAGTCAAAGTGCCTTGATTCTCTCTTATTAGTACTCTGTAGTTTTCAAATTTAACATTCATTTATATGCTTGATAAAAGAATGTTTCCTTGTGCTTCTTGTTTTTATTTCTTTCTTATAAATGAGCTTATTTTTTAAAATGTTACTTAGATGTCTTTTCATACTGTCTTCCTTTTTATTGTATTTTTATCATTGGATTATTTACCTCCCCAGATTCACATTTTGTTAAAATTTAAAAGGCAATTTAAATATTTAAATTATTAAGAAACATAATCATTCTTTGAAGGTATGCAATATGCTTAATTTTTTTTGTTTGGGGGTCAAATCTGGCAGTACCCAGAGATGACTCCTGGTTGGGTTAGGGGGCCTTACTGGGTGCCATGGATCGAACCTTGGTTGGCCATATGCAAAGCAAGCATTCTACCTGCTGTACTGTTGCTCCAGTCCCTCTGTATGTTTTTCTGGAGAAAACTGTAGTTTCTTATATTTACATAATAATCCACATATGTAAATAGGACCAAAATTCTTATTTCTGCTTACATATTATTTCTATTAATTTATAACCTGGTATTATGAAGGGAAATATGCTAAAATATCTACCATGATGACGGAAATTTAAAAAAAAGATTCTGTTAAAGTCCTATTAGAAATAATACTACAAGAAGTCAGGTTGCTGGGAAATATCTTTATTTAGTCCTCAGTTTCAGCAGATTTACACTTTTAGTTTGACAGCTATTTTCCTTCAGCAATTGAAGATTTTATTTAACATAGCAAATGCTTCTATTGAAGCTTTTAAACGCAAGTTTCTGCCAGACATACCTATTTTGTGAGTTCTGCCCACAGACTCATATGTGGCTGCTTTGAAGTTTTACATTATCAAAATTTATTTTTATCTATGAGGTAAAGATTGTTAGCTTTGTCTCCCAAATTTTCAAAAATTGCACTGCTGCTTCCTTGTAATGTAGTGAATCGTAAATGAAATTGCTGCTATTTGAAAAGGGCAATTTGCTATAGTTCAATCTAATATGTTATCTATATTTTCTCTTTGTCTACTTCAAAAATCAAGTATTTTATATTAATCATATGCATTTTCACTTTAAGATGTATTTGACAATATACTTTTATTCTTCCCTCTAGAGATATTATTTCCTTTATCTGATAATTTGTCTACTTTCAGCTATTAAAATAATATATTTAAATATTCTCTACACTTTATTATCTTCTATGTTACATTTCTACATATAGAACATCTTCTCTGTTTTTTTAAAACATTTTTAGGTAATTGTATTTTATTATTAAACCAATTGCATTTTAATTTATTTTATTTAATCAACCAGTTTTTTATTTATTTTATCTATTTGTAGAGAAGTGAGGCATACTCAGCAGTGTTCATAGCCTATTCCTGGCTCTGTACTCAGGGACATATCCTGGCAGTGCTGGGGGAATACATACGATGTTAGAGATTGAACCAAGGTTGACTGCTTGCAAGGCAAGCACATTAATCTTTGTACATCTCCCTGACTCTCTAAGGTTTCTTTTTGAGTGTTGTTTAGATTAGGGCTGGAGAAATACTATATCAGGTAGCATGCTTGCCTTGTACATAGTATAACAGGGTTTAATTCCCAGTATCCCAGGAATCCGGTCAGGAATGATCCCTGAGCACAGAGCCAAAAGAAGCCCTGGGCATGATAGGGTGTGGCCCAAACCTCATTCCCCTCCCCCCCACCCCCCCATCACCCGCCACACACATAGAATATAGATAGATTGTTTTGCTTATTTTCACCTTACTCCCTTCACTATTGTTGTTGTTGTGGCATGTTCAGAAAAAGGCCACCCCTTTAGTTGTGGTGCTCTCATCAACAGGCTACAGTGTATAGATAAACAGGCCCCAGGATCCCAGTATTGTGCATTATGGGTGTATTTTACTGGAGCTGGGATTTAACTCACTGTCATATCTCTTAGACAAATAGCTTTGCTACTGAAACACATCCTTTGGACCCTCAAATATAAAAATATATCAAACCTTTGTTAATAATTTTAACACTTTATTGTTTTTATTTCTTTTTTCTTTCTTTCATTCTTTCCTTTTTGCTTTTTGGGTTACACCCAGCGATGCACAGAAGTTACTTCTGGCTCATGACCTCAGGAATTACACCTGGCGGTGCTCAGGGGGTCCATATAGGATGCCGGGAATCGAACCCGGGTTGGCCTTTTGCAAGGCAAATGCCCTACCCACTGTGCTATTGCTCCGGCTGGGGAACCGGGGCTGGAGCGATAGCACAGTGGGTAGGACATTTGCCTTGTGCACAGCCAACCTGGGTTCATTTCCTCCGTCTCTGTTGGAGAGTGTGGTAAACTACCGAGATTATCCTGCCGACTCGGCAGAGCCTGGCAAGCTCCCCCGTGGCGTATTCAATATGCCAAAAACGTAACAACAAGTCTCATAATGGAGACATTACTGGTGCCCGCTCGCGCAAATTGATGAAAAACGTGAGAACAATGCTACAGTGCAGTTCTACCAAGTTACAGGGCTGGAGCGATAGCACAGCAGGTAGGGTGTCTGCCTTGCACATGGCTGACTGGAGTTCAATTCCTTCGCCCCTCTCGAAGAGTCCAGCAATCTATGGAGAGTACCTTGCCCGCACGGCAAAGGGAGGCAAGCTACCAGATAATCAATATGCCAAAAACAATAACAAGAAGTCTTGCAATTTGTTGTGAGACGTTACTGGTGCCCACTTGAGCAAATCAATGAACAGGAGGAAAGTGACAGTGACCAAGTTACAAGTTTCCTATTTGACTATATAATCTCATAATTCATATTTTAAGGGACATCACTCCATCTCTGTCAGTTATATTTATCTTTAAAATACATATTCTGGTCTAGAGAAAAGCTAACTGGTCATTCTTTCTAATGCTCTTTTTCTATGTTAGCTATATAATTGTAGTATGTATCAAATATTTTAGTAGCAGTACTTAGGGCAAACAGGGTTTTGCTGTGTTTGGCTTCTGATGGTGCCTTTAATGGTGTCTTTCTGATGTTTCGTTTTTGTGGAGTCAAATCCAGAGGCCCAGTGGCTACTCCCAGCTCTATGCTTGGGGGTTACTCCTAGCAGTACATAGGGAATCATCTGATGTTGGAGATTGACCCCAGACATCCACTATGCAAAACATGTGCTCAATTTGTTGATGTGTATCTTTCTGGATTTCTGGTCATTATTTCTGACATAAAAACTAATCAGATCATTTGACAAAATTCCCAAAGATCTTTTACAAATACAACTTTCGCTAGAGAGGATTTTTATTTCCTTCTCAATACCGCAAGGAAATGACAACCTGATGTCACTCTAAAATAAATATTAGCTTGATGTTTCTTGAGACATACCTATTTTTGAACTCTGAAAATAGGTTAATAAAATGTGGGTCCAGGGAAGCATTTAAATTCTGGGCACTATATTGGAGCTGAGGAGATAGTAAAAAGGGTAGAGCATATGCAATGCAAGGCATGTGTCCTTCACAAATTCTATTTCTGGCACCACATGCCTACCCAGTGTAGTTCTAGAGGTTCCTTGAGTCCCATGGATTTGGTGTACCTGCCCTTGTAGGCTCAAAACAGCACCAAATCTTTGGATTCAAGCATTGAGGAGCAGTGCTGAATAACTCTGGTGTGCCCTGGGACCCTTGAGAACTTCTTGGGAATCTCCCGCCCATTCACTGGGAGACTACTGGCAAAATAGACTATCTAGTAGTAACAATCATTGCTTTGAGGTCAGTCACATGTTGTCAGAAGGTTGTTTTTCCTCCCACCACTTGTGATCTGAGTAAAGTGGGCCAGAGAGAGTATAACAGAAGTCATAGTAATCTAGAATCAAATCAACAAATTCTGTTCTGATTCTAACAAGTACTTATAATTTTTTCCAGTAAAATCAATTCTATATGGTTGATCAGCTTTTAGTATTTTGAGAAATTTTTATACCATTTTATATAGAGGCTAGACCAAATTATATTCCGCCAACAGTCTAAGATTGTCCCTCCCTGCCATACCACACACATAAGTACACGCGTGCACTCTCTCTCTCTCTCACACACACACACACACACACACACATACAAACACACACACCACTGTCAATACTTTTTATTTTTAGATTTTTTAATATAAATGATTATTCTAGAATTTTTTGTTTGGGGCAACACCAGTCAATGCTCAGGGCTTACTCCTGACTCTATGCTCTGGATCCATTGTTCATGGGCTTGGAGGACCATATGCAGTTCCAGGCATAGAACCAGGACATCCCACCGCAGGCAAGCACCCTACCCACAGTAATATATCTGCAGTGCAATTCAGATTACTCTTACGAGTGTGAGATGTTATCTTATATTTCTAGACTTATTTGCACATTTATCTAAAAATATACAATTTTCCATTTATCTAAAAATAATTCATATTTAATGCTTTTTCAGGAGTCTTTTGGCAATTTTGCAGAGCATGTCTGCTTGGTAAATTTTTTGGTGTACTTTTTTCTTTACTTTTTGATGACACTGGGGTTTATTTATTCTTACTTGTATGTTATTTATATGTCTTAGACATTAGCCTTTGTCAGATATATCATGTGAAAATATTTTCTCCCATTCAGTATATTATATAAGTTTGTATATGCATATACATATATGCACAAAGATTCTTGATGTTTTGCAATTTTGTTGTTTACTTTTACCTTTGTTTCTTCATTGGAGACAAATCCCTAAAATAATTATTATGGGGCATTTTAATTATGTTTTCTTTCATATATTTAATCCATTTGGGCTGGAGTGATAGCACAGTGGATAGGGGGTTTGCCTTGCATGCAGCCAACATGGCTGACCCAAGTTTGATTCCTCTGCTCTCTTGGAGAGCCCGGCAAGCTACTGAGAGTATCTCGGCTTCACAGCAAAGTCTGACAAGCTCCCCGTGACGTATCCGATATGCCAAACACAGTAACAACAAAGTCTCACACTGGAGACGTTACTGGGCCTGCTCAAGAAAATCGATGAACAATGGGAGGACAGTGACAGTGAATTTAATCCATTTAGAATTAATTTTTATTGAGGTGAGAGTGACTGAATTCCATTTATTCACTCATGGCTAACTAGCTTCCCCAGCATCATTTACTGCAGATACTTTGTTCTTCAGTAAGTAATTTTGAAGAAACTCTACTTAAGTCTCTGCCACTTGAATTTTTATTCACCTTCTCAAAGAATCCTTGATTGTTTTCATCATATTAATTTAGAGAAGAACAGGTTAAAATGTACAAAGAATTGTTCTTTCAATTTCTGCAGAGAGCTCTTGATCCCTTGACCGCTAGCCTTCTTTGTTATATTGTAATTTCAACATTGGTTTCAGTTCTGTAGTTGCAATGAAAAAAAATGATGTGATGGAAAACACTTGTTCTTAGTTTATTTCTTGGCGGATCTGTCATTCTTAAAATCTGCTGGGAACTCCAACATTTTTTCTAGTAAATCGAAGCATTTTCTGAGGTTCTTTACTAGAGACAGTGGAAATAGCAAGAGGCAAAGTAGAGAGAGACAAAAGGGTGAGAGAAGAGCAGAGGAGACTTGAATAGAGAAAAAGAGTGAATGGGACAGAAATTATTTATATAATGCAGAAATATTTGTCACAATAACATAGCACTGTAGAACTGTAGCACTGTCCTCCAATTGTTCATCGATTTTCTCGAGCGGGCACCAGTAACATCTCTATTATGAGACTTGTTATTACTGTTTTTGGCATATAAGAATATGTTATGGTTAGCTTACCAGACTTTGCCGTGCAAGCGGAAAACTCTCGGTAGCTTGGCGGACTCTCCAAGGGGGGTGGAGTAATCAAACCCAGGTCGGCCTTGAGCAAGGAAAATGCCCTATTTGTTATGCTATCAGTCAGGCCCCACAATAATGTAATATTATTAAATTTAAATACTCCATTATTGTTCTGCTTTATCAAGTAGAGCCATTGTAGAGAATATAAAATATTAATTAAAATGGTGATTAGCAGGAGGCAGAGAAACTTCCAAGTTTATATAAAACTATGCTCTATAAAAATGTGATGGCATAGTAGCAAGAGAATAATGCTTCGTCAAGCAGAATAATTTTTCTCTGAAAGCCAGTTTTCTTCACATTAATGGCAACATTTAGAAGCAACTGTAATTTCAGTTCCAGTCAATAATTAGAAAGTAGAAATATAAAATGACCCCAAAAGTTCAACAAGTATTTGAGGAAATCATTAAATTAGTTTTCTAAAGGAGCTAATTCCTCTTATAATTTAAAATTGAATGAGGGGAAAACAAAAGTTTTCTGTGAAGAGGTCAAAACCCAAAACAATGAGAGTTAAAATCAGAGAAGGGGAGGGGAATCACTTGATCACTTGACATCCCGTTACTCATCCATTTACTCGAGCAGGTGCCAGCAGCATCTTCATTTGTCCATGTCATGTGCTAATCTAGCCCAATGGCATCTGCTCATTCTAGGAACACGAAGAGCCTCAAACCGATCATTCAGGGTCTTGATGAAGAAATCTGACTTATGTCATAGATGGGTGACCACGCCATCTTTTGACATCCCGTGGAACCCATTTGGTAATGGCCCTAGTCCAGCAGTTGTCTCCAAATCTCATTACGTATCAGCCCATATGATTTTTGACACCTTGGCAAACGAGACAGCATCACTGATTCTTGATTGTCGATGGAGGTCGGAACTCCAGATTCTTTCTCTCATTTGAGTGAAGCATGATACTCCAAGCACAGCTCTTTCAATTCCTCTTTAAGAAACCTGAATAGTATTCTCATTCTGTTTTCATAAGGCCAAGGTCTCTGAGGCATATGTTAATGCAGGAAGAACTGTGGAATCGAAGATATGTGCCTGAAGCTGAAGGTTCTTCGTCCTCTTAGCTACTTCTTCGATGTCCTTGAAGGCGTTCCAAGCTGCTCTCTTTCTCCTGCACAACTCAGGTGCCAAGTAATTTTTCATGTTGAATTCTCGACCTAGGTACACATAACTGTTGCATTCGAGATGTTCATCATATTGAGATTGAATGGAACGTGAGGCATGAGATCATTTCTCATAAATATTGTCTTTGTGAGATTTAGCTGTAGTCCGACTTTCCACACTCATGGTCGAAATCGGCAAACATTTCTGCCGCTTGGCTTGTTTGGTGTTGTAAGAACGATGTCATCAGCAAAGAGGAGGTGGTGTAGTTGCTAACCATCTATCTTCACTCCCATTCCTTCCCATTCCAGTTGTCGCATGATGTTCTCGAGGGTGGCACTGAAGAGTTTCAGTGAAATTGTATCACCCTGCTGAACTCATCTCTTGACATGGATGATTACTTCTTTGTAGAATGGTGAGATCCTGATAGTGAATCCGTAATACAGCTCACCGAGGATCCTGATGTATTAAGTTTGTATGCCCTGATTGGCTAGGGCTTCGATGAACGCTTCCATCTCAACAATTAAAGGCCTTCATTAAATCAATGAACATTAGACAGAGGGGCATCTTGAGCTCCCGAGAAAGCTCAATGAGCTTGATTATCATGTGGATATGGTCGATTTTGCTAAATCCTGTATACACCTCATGGAGAATCCTGATGCCCTGTTTGGTTAGGGCTTCGATGACTGCTTAAATCTCAACAGAATCAAAGGCCTTATTTAAATCAATGAAGGTTAGAGAGAATGGCATCTTGAACTCCCAAGAAACCTCAATGAGCTTGGTTATCTTGTGGATATGGTCGATTGTGCTGAATCCTTTGCAGAAATCGGCTTGCTCACATGGTTGTCTCTCATCTAGTGTTCTGCCAGTCCTATTCCGGATGACTAGAGTGAACAGCTTTTAGATGACAAATAATAGGCAGATCGGGCAATAGTTGCCAATGTCGTGGATGTCTCCCTTCTTATACAGTAGTACAGTCCTGCTGGTTTTCCATTGGGATGGAACCTTGCATTCAGACAGGTAGCGTTTGAAAAGCTGAGCCAGTATATTGATGAGTACTGAGGGGAGGCTTTTCAGGTGTTCAGGTCTGACCTTGTCTGGGCCGGGTGCTCTTTGCTTCTTTACCAACAAAATGGCATGTCGGATTTCGGAAGGGAGAACTTTGGGAACGACATATCCATCCTGCGTAATTTGGTATGTGGGCAGGTGGACATGGCTATCAAAGAGATCTGAGTAGAAGTCATGGATAATCTTCTCCATTTCCCTTCTGGTAGATATGATAGATCTAGCAGGACATCGGAGGGCAGTCATCTTGGTCTTGCAGTTGGCAAAGGACAGGCGGGCATTGCGAATGCTTTTCCCGGCTTCTGCCGCATCTGCCAGCACTGCTGCTCTTCTCTCTTTGAGGTCTTTATTGCTTCTCTATACTGCTTTGTGAGCTCAGACATTCGCTTGCAGTTGCCTGAGGCTTGCGCCAAGCCACATAGGTGAATAAGCTCAAGAGTTAGCAAAGACAGGTGTTCGCAGTCATCTCTCTCAGCGTTCCTCGCACAATCATGGAGGTGCTGAACCAGTAGATTGTATTCCTCATCAATGTTGTCAATGACGATATCGTTGCATGTTACCTCAATAGTGCCAAAGAGCTCCTACATGGTGGGTGTTCTGGGAGTTCTCTTCTTAAACTTTGCAGCTCTTTCTCCCGGCTCTATGAAGTAGAATTTTGCATGAAGAAGACGGTGGTGCAATCTCGTTTGGAATTTTGGAATAACAGCGACATCAGTCAAGCAAAACTGTCAATTGAATATGATGTGATCAATTTTGTTGTGGAATCATCCACCAGGAAACTCCCATGTCCAACATTTAGATCTAGCCTTTTGAAACTGAGAGTTACAATGGTTGGTCTTGGTCCACATGATAAATTCAGACACTTTCTCCTATAAGGCCTTTAGGGTGCCCTAAAAGCCTCTGTTTCTCTCAGAGAGCATGACAAACTACCGGAAGTATCCTGCCCACATGGCAGAGCCTGGCAAGCTATCATGACATATTCGATATTCCAAAACCAGTAAATACAATGGGTCTCATTCCCCTGACCCTGATAGAGCCACCAATATGGCAGCATTAGGAAGGATGAGGAAGGAGAGACTGATAAAATCTCAGGGCTGACCTACGCTCCCACAACGAAGAAAGACAAAAATGGCTGTCTGTACTTTCAATGCATGTATGATGGCATCAGATTCATCCATTGAGAACCTGATGGCACAAGTGAGAAAGATCAAGTATGACATCATTGGCCTGACAGAGACAAGAAGGCATCAATCACATCATGCCATTTTCAACACTGGAGAAGAACTTTTCCTTGGAACATGCCACAAAAGAGGCATCGGTGGTGTTGGTGTCCTTGTCAACATGAACTTGACCCTGAGCGTTGATTCATTCGAATGCCTAACAACCCGAATCAGACGATTACACTTGAATAGATGTGGCTCACTGCTGGCAGTTTCTATCTTCGTTGTCTACACACCTACATCCAATTATGATGAAGGAGAAATTGAGAAGTTCTACATGGAGCTGTAGAAGTTCTATAAAGAAGACCACACTTTCTACAAGATCATTGTCAGTGATTTTAATGCCAACATAGGACCCAGAAGATCAGCCAATGAACTTCAAATTGGGACCCATGTCCTAGAATAAAACGAATATATATAAGTTACTCCTTGAAATAGGTGTATAACAAAAGCAGAGATAAATAAAGTTAAGTTTGCTCATACACTCCGGTAACATCTGTGTTTTACTTTCTCAAAATTAGAAAAATAGGGATTATAACAAATAGAGGGTCATTTGCATTGGAATGTCACCATTTCTTTTACCTCTAGAAATATTTTAAAATTCTTAATCAACACACATAAATACACATTCAAATTGAAGTCTATATTCAATTAGGCAGATGTGTCGTGTATCAAAATCAGGTATTTTTTTCAGTTTGCTTTATTACAATGGGTTATTTACTATTTTTTGTTTGTTTTTTGAGCCACCACACCCAGAGGTGCTTAGGGGTTGCTCCTGACTCTGTGGATATGGATTATTCTGGGTATTCTTCAGTGTACCATTTAAGGTACTGGATCAAATCTAAGTGGACAGCATGCAAGGCATTTGCCCTAGTCACTTTAATCTGTCTCTGTCCTCAACATGTTATTATTAAAATTGACATTAAAATCTTAAAATTTATAAAGGGAAGTCAATGTTATTCTGATGTAAATTTTTAATAATTTTTAAAATATGTCAGTCCGACTTGGCTAGAGCAAAAGTACAGTGGGTAGGGCGTTTACCTTGCATGCAGCCAACCCGGTATCGATTCCTCTGTCCCTCTTGGAGATCCCGGCAAGCTATCAAGAGTATCTTGCATGGCAGAACCTGGAAATCTCCCTGTGGCATATTCGATTTGACAAAAACAGTAACAACAAGTCTCACAATGGAGACATTACTGGTACCCGCTTGAGTAAATCAGTGAACAATGAGAGGACAGTGCAGTGCTTCAGTGCTAAGTTTTTATGTCTACAGCAGATGATATACAAAGAATATATATAATACTGCAGTGTATTCAGAACACTAATAAGACTTAATGTGAATATCAGATGATATGTTGTATGCATAAGATGAGAAAAAGATAAAAAAGTTTCTTTGTTTGAAATACTGAACTTAGGGAAGTTATAGGTTTAATGGATAACATTGTGATTTATTCTCTTACATATTTTTCTTTCTCAGTAAAAATTTTTGTTGTGTATCTTTTTTTAAATCTACTTTTGTTTAATATTCCCTTATTCAAGAAGACGGTAGAATAAGACTGTTAATTTCTTAGTTACAAGTTCCAAAAGAAATTTTATAGCTTACTTCCTTAGTTTTAAGTTTAGTGATGGCTTACTATTCTGTTTCTGGGATCAAGTACTTATAAAATCTAATTGCTAGTTGAGTTCCAAGTTTCTATTGGTATATCAAAATGAAATCATCAGTAAATTATAGCACAGAATTTACACTATAAACTAGAGCTTCACAATTCTATCAACAGCATAATTATTTTCCAAGAATGGATCATAAATGTGACAGGAATATTATTGACTATAAAATATTTAAGGTGATATATTAATACTTATACATATTTGCCTTTTTGCCATTAAAAATTTTCAACATTATACCTATAATAAAAAATCTACTTATGTGTAATTTTAGTTTTGTACCATCAAAAATTAAATGGTGCTTGACATGCCTCCAACTGTAAATAACTATAAAGTTGGGCAGAATATTTAAGGCTCTTCCATTATTGCACTGACCATAGGGAAATTCTCCTGTGATTTTTGTTTGTTTGTTTGTTTGTTTAGCGATCACCCCAGCACTGCTTAGGGACTACTCTTAACACACTGCTGGTGGTAGGTGGTCACTCCTAGCAATACTTGGGACTACCTATCTCCAGCATGCAAAGCATGCACACAAGCTCTTTAGGTATGTTCTCTTCTAGCACTAGTATTCTTAAGAGAACTGTTACAACCACGTCCTGAGAAGAGGGACTTCTTCACTTTTCCATTGATGTAATGGTATTTCAAATTTGTGGAAGAAGTCAGAAATCTCTACTGTCACTGTAGCACTGTCCTACCGGTTGTTCATCAATTTTCTCGAGCGTGCACCAGTAAAGTCTCAATTTTGAGACTTGTTACTGTTTTTGGCATATCGAATACACCACAGAGAGATTTCCAGGCTCTGCCCTTTGGGCAGGATACTCTCAGTAGCTTGCTGGGCTCTCCTAGAGGGACAGAAGAATCTAACCCTGGGCAGGCTCCGTGCAAGGCAAACGCCCTACCCGCTGTGCTGTCACCTCAGCAGAAAATCTCTACTACTCAGAAATCTCTACTGCTGAGAATAATTCCTCAGTAGGTTTCTGCAAAGGACAAAGGTGAACAAAGAGGCTGAGGATTACTGTGAGCAATCAATCACCTTGACGACCTATGTTTGAACTGTGCATGCTCACAGAAAGACTTTATAGATATCGAGGGGGGGAGGTTGTTAGATAAACATTGATAAAAATGACATCCTATATGATAGACAAAATTGAATTTTTTTGGCATTTCATTTATTTTAAGTACAACAGAGTTATTTTGAAGCTTTGAGGAAGGGAGGAGAATGAGAGAGAGAGAAAGAAAGAAAGAAAGAAAGAAAGAAAGAAAGAAAGAAAGAAAGAAAGAAAGAAAGAAGAGAGAGAGAGAGAGAGAGAGAGAGAGAGAGGAAGGAAGGAAGGAAGGAAGGAAGGAAGGAAGGAAGGAAGGAAGGAAGGAAGGAAGGAAGGAAGGAAGAAAGGCACACACAGAGAAAGTTAAACACAAAGTGAGGGTGAAAGAGAGAGAGAGAGAAAGGGTACAAGAGAGAACATCAGCATCTCCACTGTGGAGAGCGAGAAAATAACTCTCAAGAGAGAACATGGGCTTCTCTAGAGTGAAGAGGGAGCCCCAGTATATATCACAGCAGTAGATATCAAAGTACGAAAGTACATATCTCAAGAGGGGTGATGTGGGTGACACATGTGCTCGGACACCATGTGGACTTGGCAGCAACACATTGGCACAGGCAGCACATGAACTCAAGAAGCATATGAGCTTAAATTTTGGCATTTCAGAGAGGAGACATTTAAGAGAAATATTTCAAATATTCAACTGAGAATCTAGAAGGACTGTAGCTTCGGAATACATGCAACATGCTCTTATCAGAGAAAATATAAAAATAATTGCACCCTGCAAATAATAAAACCAAACATATGATCAGTAAGGATACACAAGTAATATAGTTGACTTCTCAATTAAAATTAGCACTTTATAAAAATTATAATTCAGTTATGCAATTAGCAGATAAATATGATCTAAGATTAAATAAACAAAAAATAAGTCAATAAAACAGAAACAAACATTACCTTAAATTTTAGTTACCATAATAGGAATAAAAAGCAATTTGAAATATGCTAGAAGAAATTTCGAGAAATTTGAAGTCATAATGAATAAAATGTTAAAGAATTTCAAGTAAAGTTAAAAAATCAATTAAAAAATAGAACCTCTGGTATCGAAAAATAAAATATCCTATAATCCTTGCTCTTAATATGAATCTATATTCAATAATATTAATGATATATTATGGAATATATTGACAAAAGATAACATCTATCTATGAAAATAATAAAGGAAATTTTAATAAATGAAGACTTACTATGTTTATAAATTGAAACAAAACATTTCTTAAAAGATTAATCCTAGCCAAAGACTTGCAAATTCAGTAAAAGCCTAATCTTGGTCAGGTACTTTTTATAGATTTTCTTCCACCCTAACACTTATATGACATGCAGAGGTCTCCATGTTGAAAAGGAGGAACACGGATGATGTATGAAACCAGGGCTCAATCCCTGACACATATTGTTCCCTGAACACTGACAGTGAGCTTCATAAAGCTGTGATTAGTTTCTGATCTAAGCCAGATGTAATACACACCCTGACTCTCAAGCAAAAGAAATAAAAAATAAAGAAGATACTGGAAAATATTTGTAGTGAATATGACTATATGACTACTATATGATAATTAGATAAATCAATAGATCTATACTGATATTTGTGTCAAAAGAAATAGGTCAATAGAGCACAGTTGGGTCCAGAATGAAGAAATCGTGATATTCACAAATAACTCAAATTAAGATTAAGATCAGGATTACATCCTATACAACAAGCAATGAGTCTTATTTTACACTGTGTTTTGAAGAACATATTCCCCCTAAGGCTAGATGTAAACGTCAACAGCTTCTGAAGAAAGCCTTTTGCTTGACTCCCTTTTATAGTATGAGAAGAGGCCACATATATGTAATATAAGCAAGCCCGTCTGGTGTAGTAAAGAGATACAGAACAGTCATGGATGTTTAAGTTGCCTAATGAAAGTAATTTAGAGTGAAACCTAAAAAAGAAGTTCTCACAGGAATAAAGAAGTGTTAGAGATGGTCAGGAGAATATTAGATATCTTGACATATTTTTTATCTTGTCGCTAGAAAGATTATAGTATTTACAAGCTTGACTGTGAATAACAGAAGCAGAAAAAGAAAAATGTGGGAAGTTAAAATTAAATATGCAAAATCCAAATTTATTGTTGAAAGAGCTATGGAAATAGTGGGGAAAATGAATGAATAAATGAAATAGAGATTATATTAGAATCATAACTTTTGAATCATAACTTTAGAAGTGGGGAAAAAAGAGTAGTTGAAAATAATTAGTATAAATACTTAAGACTAAAGAAAAGGTATGTAAATTTTACTCTAACTTAAACAGAGGTATCACTGTATCACTGTCATTCCGTTGTTGTTCATCGATTTACTCAAGCAGGGCGCCAGTAACATCTCCATTCCTCCCAGTCCTGAGATTTTAGCAGTCTCTCCTCACTCGTCTTTCCCAACACTGCCGTATTGAAAGCTCTTTCAGGGTCAGGGGAATGAGACCCATTATTGTTACTGTTTTTGGCATATTGAGTATGCCACGGGTAGCTTGCCAGGCTCTGCCAAAGGTAAAGATTAACAATTCTGAAGACAATCAGGAGGGCTACTCAATGGACTGAGTACTTGCTTTGGATGTGGGAGGCTCGCTGCAATCCTTGTACTTCAGGATCTCTTAGTGGGAGTGACTGAGCACAAAGCATAGAGCTAGGAATTTCTCCTTAAAATCTCAGGATGTGGCCCTAAAACAAACAAATAAGCAAATAAATGCAATCTTGAAACATATATAATAAATATAATATCATATGTATATAATACATACATATTAAACAAAGTAAATGGACAGTAGATAATGGGAGCCACATTTCTCACTGTTGTAATGGGATATACAACTTAAATAAGGAAATAGGGTTCAAAAACCGTATAGTACTGGATTAGGGATAGAGATATAAAAAGTACTAAGCAAAAATTTATTCTAGCATAGTATGGTTTCTGAACATTATATATATGAATATGCATTTATATATCAACTAGTTATAAATACTTGCATGTCCAACTTTTATACACAAGGAGAGCCTAGAATTAATGGTGATAGTGATAAAGCATAGTTCTGAAATCAGTGTTTGTTTTTTAACAAAATAACATTATTATAAAGTTATATAAGAAATATCCCATAGTTTTTGATTTATGCAACTCTTATTTTTCTCTTCTAACAACCACTAACTTGTCTAAAATTGAAAAAAAATGTATTATTTTAGACCCCATATCTTGGTATTGTAACATTTTCAACACAAAGAATCCAGACAACTTTGAGAATTTTTGTCTATAATTCAGAAATACACATATAGAAACATTTTTATTGTAGGTGTACTGCTATTTATTCAGACATTTATTAAGCTGATTGAATTGGGCATAAAGTACACATTACTTTTTATTAATTCACAATGTTAATTGTATTTTATTATTATTTTTTTAATCACTGTGAGTTACAGTTACAAAGCTTTCCTGTTTGAGTTTCAATCATAAAATGATCAATCACCCAACCCTTCACAAATGCACATTTTCCACCACCAAGAACCCCAGTATTCCCCCCAGGCCAACCCTCTCCCTGCCTCTATGGCAGACAATCTCCCTCATATTCTCTTTTGAATTGCTTGTTATGAATAGCATAAGATGTTACGCTGCCACAGGAGCAGCCTCATGCTCCTGGAACTCTAAAATTTCAGATAATTAGGGTCTGGAGAAATCTCTGCAGCAAGCTGTTCGGTTCAGAGATTCCTTTGTGTGTTAGAGCAACATTTAATGGAAGGAAGTAAATACTTAGCAATTAAAATATTGGAAATTGTCAAAAGGTTACTGGAAGTTTTCTCAAGAGCAAAACGTTGAACAATTTGAGAAACAAAATAATTAGAATAGTTTTATAACTTAATGATGAAATAAGTATCTTTTAGTTACTGTACATAAATTATTGAATAAACAATTTAAAGGAGTTGTGGAAACCTTAGAGATACACTTTTTATCATTTCTGAAAATACTAGGAGATTGAATAAAACTTCCCACTTCCAATGAGTTAACAGAAACAAATGTTGTGGGAAGTTAAAGGGCATTCTGCAGATATATAAAGTCCTGGTTGAAATCCCAGGATCTTTCCTCTAAACAAAAATAATTCTTAATCATCAAAAATAAAGAGAAGCACAGCCCAGAGGAGTCTAAAGATATATGATAATTCAATGAAAATAGGAATTGTATATACAGATCTGTATCAAAAAAGAGGTATTATGAGGATACTAAAGAATTCTAAGGAAAAACATAAGGAGCACTTGACAATAATATATCAATGTTGTTTCTTTAGTTATGATAAAATACCATAATATTTGTGAGTGTTTAATTGTTACCATATATGTAGAATATATTTCCAAAGAAATTGGTGAAACATATTAAGCTGATATTAAGTTTGTAATAACAGAGTAAACTTTGCCTGAGGTATGTAGAAACCTCCTTTACTATCATAAAATTATTTAAAAGGTTTTTTTAATTAATTATTTTCAATATGAGCATGCAGCAGGGACTTTATATTGTTAAATTTACAATGCAGAGTGAATAAACTGCATCACAGATTAAATTGGTGAAAATAGATATGACTCATAAAAGCTTTGTGTTTTTCTTCTCTAAATTTATTTTACCAAGACTGTTCAGGAATTATGTAGACTTTCAAGAAAACAGAAGAATCAGATTTGTCTCCAAAATTGCAACTTTAAATTGGAAAATCTAATTTACTGTGATGTAAAATTATGACTCTTACTACTAAAAGATTAGAAAATAAATTTATGCTTAATTAGCTTGTCTATAGTAAAATGAGAATTATTTTGAATTGTTTTAGGTCCTCCTAACTTAAAAGACATAGTGTCCACCCAGACATCAAAAAAACAATTGATAAAGATTTTCAAAAGGAAATTAAAGGATACTGTAGAATTGCAATAGGAAAGTAAGCCTATGCTTATTTAAAAAAGATCTCCCCTAGTTGTTAAACAGAATAGTTTAAGTTTTGAAATAGATATTGTGTAGTAAAATGATGTAAGTGAAGTAACTATATTGAAACAACACTGAAGAGAATAAATTATCCTTAGTGACATAATGTTGAGCAATAGTATGTTCTAACAGGAATCCAAGACGATGAAATAAGAAAGCAGGCTGTGGTTGTAAATAGGGTCATTAAAATAGAATTCAAAGTAAAGATGACAAATGAATAAAGGTTTCATAAAGATTAAGAAGTCGGTATGTGGCTATTTAGAAGAAGCATCTTTACTAAAAGAAATGGTTAATGAAATAAAACTTAGTCAAATGTGAGTTTGAGTGAAAGTTCAGACAATTGCAATCAGGAGAGTACTTAAAGAGGACCAACAAGAGGTAAAGTATTAAGCAATGATTGAAGAGAGATTATGGGGTATGGATTAAAGTCACAGGATATTAAGGATCAGAGATTTTTAGTTTTACTTCCAAATAGAATACATTGGGAAGTTTTCTCCATAATCAAACATTAGTATATACTCAGTATATAAATGACTTGAATGATTTAAGGAAACATGAAGACAGCATAAACAACTTGTATAGGGTTTCTTTTAAAGTACACAGAATATAAGGGAGAGATATTTGTTAACTATATGTCTCATAAAATTTATAATATATAATTTTCATTCAAGGAAACACATTTTAGGCAACTGGGGTAACAATACATCTATGTGAATTATACTGCCCTCCCCATTTTAATATCCTTCGATAGTTTGCTAATTTTTAATATAACCATTGCAAATAACATGGGGAAAAATTGAGCATTTCTTTGAAGGATGTGTAGTCATGTAATTACATATCGAGATTATATTCAAAGGAATTGGTGAAGCATACTACACAGATATTAGGGTTGACAATACTTCCACATGAAATAACTAAAAATAAATAAAAATCCTCTAACACAATAGGGACAGAAGGACATAGTAGTTACATATTTCACAAGTAGGAAGTATTTGTAGCAGCAAAATTAGTAGTAGAAGCAGGAAATTAGGGTGAGTTTGTAGGAACGGGGCAGAGATGAATAGGTCACAAATCATAAAGTTATAACCAGCACAGAGCAGAAGAAGCAGACAGGATCTGGTTGCTTGAGCAGGAACAGAATGGGGTCATAAAAAACAATTAGTAAATGTCTATATGGAACTTAAAACAGAATGTATCAATCACTGATTATACCAATCATTACATATCTTAGTAACCATTGTCATATTAGATGGAAAAATTGTTTCCACAGAATTGTTTCCATAGAATATTGTTTCCATAGAATCAATGTGTCTTGAATCTAACCTCTTTAAGTTCTGTGTGAATTGTGTTCAGGGTTCAGCAATATCCCTTCAGAGTCCCTGGGTGTTAAATAAATTTAACTTTCCCTCTTCTCTCTTTAGTGCCAATCTGATTCTTGGTCAGATTTCTGTAACAATAGGACCACCTCTCTGAGCAGAGAATATAACATTGAATTCTCACTGTTTCTTGCCCTGTTAAATCTACTCCCAGTTGAATTGATAACATCTTCAGGTAAGATAACATAAGGGAGATATTTTCTTCATGCTCTCACATTAAAATTCTGTGGAGAACTCTCATTCCTTTCTCCATTTCCAGATCCCAAAGCTCATGCTGATATTCATGTAATACTTGCCAGCACAGCAAACATCAGGTACATGATCACTGAGACATTCTCAATAAACAAAGTGCCATATGACCTTTACTTTCTTACAAATTTCTAGATGTCAATAAAAGTACAGGAGAGAAAGAAAATAAATTACAAAATTTACATGAACAATAAGCCATAGGCTTTGTTTTTGCTTGATTCATAACTAGCTAAGGATGAAATTTCTATAAAGTCAGTTGTAGAAGCCATTAAAATTCAAATGCAAGATATAGCTCTAAGCAAAAATATCTATTAAGAAACACAATAAAATGATAAAATGTATTCTAATAATAAAACATTTATGTTGTACATTAAAACCTATAAATTTTGTTCTATGTTATGAATTTAATATTTATCACAATACTATGAAGGTGGCATAACCACATCAAATTTTAGATGAAGTTACTGCCATTCTATGAAGTTAGATTTTTCTTGAATTACCCTCTCGTGTAATATTGCTCCAACTATTATTTCTCCCGAAAATTGGATGTGTTTTTATAAGTCTGGCCTGTCTTTCCAACTTTACTTGGAGACAATAAATTTAAATTAATAAGTTTAGGTCAATATTTCAGGTTATGATTACAATAATAAACAAAAATATCAACACATTATTATTAGAATATTTCCAAGAAGTTCTCTAAGAGAGTGAGAAATAATAGTTTCCTTGGTACTTTCTCCAGAAATATAAACAAAATGTCAATTTATACTTTTTTCCTTTTTGTAAATTTCTGACTCACACCTAGCTGTGCTCAGTGTTCACCTCTGACTTAGTGCTTGTAGAATCACTCACAGCAATGCTCAGGGGACTATATACAGTACTTTAATCAACTCTGATTGACTGTGCACAAGATAAATACCTTCCTGCTGTACTATCTCCCCAGCCTTCATTGTTTCTAACTTGAACAGAGGCAGGGCAGGATGGGGAGGATGGGGGGTGGGAGGGATACTGGGACCCGTGGTGGTGGAGAATGGGCACTGGTGGAGGGATGGGTGTTTGATCATTGTATGACTGAAACCCAAGCACAAAAATTTGTAAATCTATAACTGTACCTCATGGTGTTTCACTAATAAAAAGAATAAATAAAGTAAGTAAGCTTAAATACCAATTAAAAAAAAAAACCTGAACCTTCAGTAAATTAATACGAAAAGCAATGTTTGGGAGAAACAGACTTGTTAAACCTTATCTTGAAAGTTTATATACAAACCCTGGGACTTCAGAGGGACATATATGCTTCGCTTTAAGTCAATTTTAATACACAAAGAAAATTAAACAGCCCAATACTAAGATGGCAAATCAATACGAGTTAAGATCAAGGACTCATTTTCTGAAATTAATTTCATAAAAAAATTGTTAAAGAGAATAGCTTTTAAACCAGAAATAAAATGTTTAGATTATACTTGGACATACATCTTACTTTCTAAATGGCTCTTTTATGTATTATATTATAAAATGAAGGTAAAGATAAAACATAAGCTTCATAAAGTTTGAATTATTGACTAGTTGAATGCAGAATGCATTCAATTCAGACTGAATTTAAACTGTGATATGTATTCCACATGTTGTTCTAATTCCTGAAGATATCCCAAGTAAGGAGCACAAAGTATCTGACATACTGGTACTAATGTTTTACTGTAAGAGATAAATGTGAATATATAGACAATCAATGTAGCTGTATGCAAGCTGTGTATGTCAGAAACCAGGCAAGAAACATTAAGTGCAAGTAAAAGTAGAGAAATTTCAACAAAAACTTTTCGCATGAGATATCTGACAAGAAATTTGAATGTATAAAAAGAGAAACCTATTTCACACTAAATGAAAGGACATATTTAAATTTTCTGAGACAAGAATAAGCTGATGAAGAAGTGACCCCTGAGCATTGCTGGGTGTGACCCAAAATAAAAAGAAAAAAGAATGAGTTGGTAAAGGACTTGCGAAAATGCTACTGTGAATATTACACAATGGATAAAGCCAAAAGAATGACTTGAAGAGGGAGTAAGTGATAAGATTACATAAAATTGAAGACTAAATATTTGGGATTTTGCACTAAACATGAAGAAAAAAAGTAGTGGGTAGGTATGTGGGCGCATGCTTGCATCTGTGCGTTGCTGCCTGCTCTAGATCAACTGAAATCTTAAGGGAAAAGAGTGTTAGCAGAGATCACATGACACAAATAATTGCCACAAGTGAGGTTCTAAATTATTATGGCATGGGCATGACAATCGGTGGATGTCTAGGGAGGGGAACTATAAGTTTGACTATACATTTATTTTTCAATTTATGAAATGTTAAGAGATGGATATATAATTAACATAGAAAAATTGATATTGAGTTTTTAAATTTTTAAAACAATTGCATTATCTGGGTGAACGACAGGTAAATGAAATAGGATTAAGAAAATTGGAGAAAAATATTTGTGAAAAAAAGGGATATAAGTTCTGCATTGAACATGCAAAGGATATTTCATGTATGTGATAAATAATAATGTTATGCATAAAAGTAGACATTCATATCTTCAATACAGTGATGGTAACAATATCTAAATAAGAAATTGGAAAGATTTTTGTAATTTTTTAGACAAATTGGACACTGGAAACAATATAACTTTTTTTTTTATTAGTGAAACACCATGAGATACAGTTGTAGATTTACAATTCTTTTGTGCTTGGGTTTCAATTATACAATCATCAAATACCCATCTCTCCACCAGTGCCCATTTTCCACCACCATGGATAATATCCCCCCCACCCCCATCCCCCCATCCCACCCTGCCTCTGTGGCAGGGCATTCCCTTTTGTTCTCTCTCTCCTTTTGGGTGTTGTGGTCTGCAAAAGAGGCATTGAGTGGCAAACATTTTCAGTCATAGTCTACTTTCAACATGCATCTCTCCTCCTGGGAGGATCCTCCAAACACCCTTTATTTGGTGCTCCCTTCTCTATCTGAGCTGCCCTTTCCCCTGGAATGCCCAGCTGGCCTCTAAGCTATGGAGTAATCCTCCTGGTGCTGATCTCAGCTATTCTTGGGTATTAATCTCATATTTTGTTACTTTATATCCCCCAGATGAATGCAATCTTTCTATGTCTATCCCTCTCTTTCTGACTCATTTCACTTAGCATGATACTTTCCATATTGTACCACTTGTATGTAAATTTCATGACTTCATCTTTTCTAAGAGCTACATAGTACTCCATTGTGTAGATGTACCAAAGTTTCTTTAACCAGTCTGTTCTTGGGCATTCAGGTTTCTTGCAGTTGGAAACAATATAACTTTAAAATGATCAGTTGAGGGGATATGGTGTCACCAGGAGGTCAACATGTACTTGTGATGCGAGTACATCAGCAGCCTGATGATGCCTTCAGACTACCTGATACCTCCAAATTGCCACTGTGCCTTTGTCTGGACCCCAACAACTTGGGGCCAACTTTACCAAGAAATTATACAGCCAACAACTTTACCAAGAAATTATACAGCCAAAAGTTAGTTATGTGGGAACCACACCCAAAAACCACCTCCAACTCAGCTATATAAGCTCATTTATTGGCTGCATTTCAGAGACCCATAAATCTTGAAAGAGATCAAAAGCCGCAATTAGGGTTGGACGCGTGGTGTGCTACAGGCCAGCAGGAGTGCCTTGCAGGGAATATGCCAATAGTTTATTCCTCTAGAAAAGATGTAAACAAGGACCATGATCTAGGGACACACAAAAGAATCTCCAAACCAAGCAGCGCACTGCAAAGATGCCTCTGGACTTTAAGCCAGGCTGACTTCACTGTGTGCCTCAGATGGAGGCAGGTGTTGTTCCTCTACGTGCCCCCTAAAAGCCACGGCAGCCACCAACTTCCAGAAACCAATGAGAAGTGGTTTCAATCTCATGTGGGTTCAGTGACTGCAAACACCAGGCCTCAAGGGATGAAGGATAGGCTGGTCCTTCATATACCCCTATCCACCTAGAACCCAGGAGGTCACACCCACAAACTGCCTCCAACTATTACTTGAATTCCTTAACAGCCGTGATCCAGAGACAGACAAAGGAAATTCCAAACTGAGCATCTCGCTGCAGAGATGTCTCAAGACTCTACTTATCTAAAATTTTAGAATTCCAGGTGCATGATTGCTCTTGAGCCGCATGACATCATATGCTATTCGTAACAATCAATACAAAAGAGAGTATGGGGGAGATTGTCTGCCATAGAGGCAGGGGGAGGGGTGGGATGTGGGGGGATACTGGGGACCTTGGTGGTGGAAGATGTGCATTAGTGAAGGGTTGGGTGATCAATCATCGTATGACTGAAATTTAAACAGGAAAGCTTTGTAACTGTATCTCAGGGAGATTAAAAAATAATAATGACAAATAATAAAATAAAATCAACATTCTGAATAAAAACAAGTAATGTGGAGTTCAAGCCCAATTCAATGAGCTAAATCAGTGGCTAAATAAATAGCAATACTCCGACATTAAAAATATAATAAAATATAATGAGCAGTTGAGTTTAATATATGTTTAGATATATAAATTGAGATAATTAGAGATGAAAAAGAGGAATTCTATATAATAGAGGCCATTTTAATTCAAAACGTTAACAATTTTAATCAAACCAATATGATGCAACAAGTAATATTATACAAAAGTACTATATTTTGCAACTTGAAATTGTTTCGCATGTCTTTATAAAATGATAAAAGTAAAAATCTTGACCACTTTCCAGTGATGGAATTAAATACATATTGTTCTGAAATACCATTCTAATTGAATTTCTCCAAAATAATTTATATACCTCTGTATATAAATGTATATGAAGAATTTATAAACCACCATATATGTATATTTTGTTTTATTATTGGACAGTTATTGGTCATGCACTAAACGAACAGTAGCCCAACAATTCTATTCACATCCCAGAATATATTTTTGCCAGTAATTTCAGTAGTATATCTAACTAACTGTTGATGACCAAATACTGTCTTCTATGGCTAATGCACCAGCTCTCACGTCATTTTCTCTAAAGAAAATTCTTCTGTAGGCACTGATATTTTCAGTGCTTTACTACTCACATGTACCCTAGCTCAAAAAATTTGCCTGGTTTCCCAGGTGGCTACAGACTACACAGAAGAAAATGACACTTGATGGCATGGAGTCAATAACAAGACTCTAAAAAAAAGTATCCAGAAAATTATGTCAGAGTGAGTCCATGTATTTTATATGTTAACTATAAACACAGAGGCTATTTTAGCAAATCATCTCTGGGACACATTGTATTTCTTCTAATGGCTATTGCTACAATTCTGTTTACAATATGTATATAATATACAATATATACCTCCTATTTTACTTTACTATTGTGATAATGTTTTTGACTCCCATGTCAGGCTGTTTACACTCCAGGTGCCCAAGAGGGGGGAGGGTGAGAGCCCTACCCATTCCAAGGGACCCAGCCCCGGCAGCCGACCCCCATTACCCAACCAGCGCCATGCTCCAGGCCACACAATATATCATAAGACACTTCCTATCAATTTTCCATAATTACCACACCATGTTTGATGGGGTTCAGACAGTAGGCAACAAATATATATATATATACACATATATATGTACATATATATATATATATATGTGTGTGTGTGTGTGTATTCATGCCTCTCAGAGAGCCCGGCAAGGTATCAAGAGTATCCCTCCTACACGGGCAGAGTCTGGCAAGCTCCCTGTGGCATATTCAATATGCCAAAAAAAAGTAATAGGTCTCATTCCCTTGACCCTGAAAGAGCCTTCAATCATTGGGAAAGATGAGTAAGGAGAGGCTGCTAAAATCTCAGGGTTGGGACAAATAGAGACATTACTGGTGCCTGCTCCAGTAAATGAACGAACAACGGGATGACAGTGATACAGTGATACAGTGATTGTGATAATGTATGCTTAGTTTAAGCAGCTTCAGATTTTACCACTATATTGAGGAATATTTTACATAATTAATTTATAGACATTAGCTTATCTACTCAAAAACAGTAAAAAAAATCTAGCTCTTTTGACACACATTATAAATATATTTTAATGAAGTATTGTGATAATAAATTCAAGAACTTTATTTGTATTGGGAAGGCCAGTAGCATTTATTCTAAACATTCGACTTTTATTTAGTAGCTTAAAATGATGTTAGAAACATTGGTAAATATTAAGCTGGGGAAGAAATTTAATTAAGAGATATTTTGGCTTGTGGGTAAGACTGAGAACAATCCCATTCAATTCCAACAGGAGACATTTCTCTCAGTAGGACAGAAAAACACTCCATGGGGAAAAATGGTAATTCCAATGCCCATACTAAGTACACAGATGTTTTCAGTGATTTGAACAAGACATTTGTTAAAATATTTTTCTTTTAAAAATTGCAGTTCAAAGTTATCATGCACCTGGGGATAATGTTTTGTGTAGATGACAATAAATTAAGATTGTGTTATTCTAGTAGTTAAACCTATATATAGTATTTTTCAGTCCTATATGATGGTGCTGCTTACTGGGTAACTGTTACAAGATAATCCATCTTTACTTAGAAAGCTGTTTTTATTCACATCACATCTTAAAAGCTATGGAATAAAAGACATAAAAATACCCAATGACAGATAAAACAGAGGAAACTGCTCTGAACAAACTCTTCTAGGATAGTGTTGTGCATGTAAATTATAAGCACACTAAAACTTGATCAAAAAGGAAGGTCTTTAACATTCATTTAAATGCATGAACAGATGTGGCAGACCTAATGTCAATGGATAAATGGCCCCAAAATGTGGATTATAAGGCTGAGATCTCTGAATGTTTTTAAACTCATGCCCAGCATGGCTGGATTCCTCCAACAAAAAAATAAGTAAAAAAACAATATGTAGGTCAGTTGTCTGTCAAAGTCTACAGACCTTTGACCACAAATGTTTCCACATAGCTCTGTGGGAGAAAAATCTATAACTTAAGAATTCACATTCTTCTAAGAATGTTGATTCTCATGTAAATATATATAAAATGAAATATATATTATATATGCACATATATATTCATTTCATTTCATTATCCTGTTATTCATCGATTGCCTCGAGCAGGCCCCAGTAACGTCTCTTTCATCCTAGCCCTGAGATTATATTCAAGGCACTTTAGGAGAATGAGACCCATCATTGTTACTCGTATTTGGCATATTTGGTACGCCACGGGGAGTTTGCCAGACTCTGCCCTGTGGGCAGGCTACATTTGATAGCCTGCAAGTTTGTCCAAAGTAGGAATGAGATAATAAGATATCATAAAAAGATGTCCTGGTAAGATGTCACGCGGCCACGAATGCGGCTGCGCGGTTCCGGGAGCTGAATTTTATAGTCTCTGAGTCTTGGCTGTTGATGGGATTACACGGCGCCAGGGGGCCAGGTGGTGGGTGTGACCCCCGCCTACTGGAATTTGGAGGATCTGGGTAGAGGATGCTCGACTCCGATCCGAGTAGGCTGGGAGATCTCGGCCCCGGAACCCGCGTGGATTTGTCCCTCTGCCAGTACCTTCATGTGTGCGGAGAGTGGTCTCAGCATGGTGGTGGCTGGTCCTGGAGGTCTTCGGCTGCCGGAGCCCTGGTCGGGGCGGGGAGGATAGCTCAACCCGCTCCCCTCCAACAGGCCCCGGTGAGGAACAGCCAGGCGCAGGGGCAGGTCGCCGCGGTTCCTTCTGGGTCACGGACACGCTTCGCTCTGCAGCTCCGTAGGGGTTAAGTGCCTGGTCTCGGGGGCCACTGTCTGGTGGTGGCGGTCGTCGTGGTGGCGGCGGCGTTGGGCGATGAGCTCCCAGAAAGGGAACGTGGCGCGTTGCTGGCCCCAGAAGCACCAGAACACGTTTAGCTTCCAAAATATATGTATAATATATAATGAAAATCTATTTTAAATTATGCCTCCAGTTTCATCCTTATAATTTTTATTTTATAACTTAAAAACTATAAGAATCTGCCTGTACATCTACTAACTCAACATTTCCTTTAATTTAACAACCACTGTATTTTTGAGTAATGTTTTATATTTGAGTCAATTTGATTAGTTTTTATATGTTTCAAGAAACTTGGAATCTATAGAAAACATATCTGATTGTGGTATATGTTCACACAAATGCAAAGATTATTTGAGCACTCTACATATAAAATTAGAAGATTATATTTATATTACAATTTGAGGCCATATAGATAGTAGAATGGGTAAAGAGCTTGCCTTGCAAATCATTACTGAGTTTAACCTCTGGCACCCCATGTAATTCCCTGGGTCCCACTGAGAGTAATCTGTATGTATAAAGCCAGAGTAAGCCTTGAGCACAGCTGGGTGTGACCACCAAACAAAAAATACACAATATACAATTTAGCACTGTAGCACAGTCCTCCTGTTGTTCATCGATTTAATCAAACTGGCACCAGTAATGTCTCACAACAAATTGTAAGACTTGTTGTTACTGTTTTTGACATATCAAATACATCATGGGGAGCTTGCCAGGTTTTGCTATGCGGGCAAGATACTCTCGGTAGCCTGCCGGGCTCTCCAAGAGGGGCAGAGGAATCAAACCCAGGTCGGCCGTGTGTAAGGCAAACACCCTACCCGCTGTGCATCCATATTCTCTAGCACGTAGAAGCTTTGCTACTAGAAGTTTATCTAAAAACCAAAAACACTTTTTACTTCATTGCCATTGGCTCAGAGTATAATATAACTTCAGGAGAACAGCTTCACATGCCTTGAACTGCAAACATTTTACCACATCCACCATCCAAATGCCAGTGCCACCACAAAATCAAATGGACCCCCATGGGGCCAGAGCAATAGTAGGGTTAAGGCACTTGCCATGCACATAGGTCTGCCAGGAGTAATTTCTGAGCACAGAGGCAGCAGTAAGGCCTGAGGCACATCCAAGTATTGCCTAAAAATATTAACCAAACAAATAATAACAAGAACAAAACAATTCCCTCCCTTATATCTATTTCTTTATTACTCGGCTAAACTTCTTGAATTCCAAGAAGGTAGGGAGTTTTGGTCCTATCTGCTACACCTGTCAAAATTCCTCAGTATCAGTTTGCTGAATAAATATTACTATTGTCTCTGTCTCTAACACTTATCATTATTAACCTAGTACTCTCTTATTCAAATGGTTGCTCTTCTATTCCTTAATGCAACCATTTTTTCAGACCAAATAAACTTCCCCATAATATTATCAAGAAGTCTTACTGCATTAGTCGAATCGTTAATTCTGTTAAAAAAAAAAAAACTCTACTCAGGGGCTGGAGCGAGAGCACAGTGGGTAGGACGTTTGCCTTGAATGCGGCCAACTGGGTTCAATTCCCAGCATCCCATATGGTCCCTTGAGCACCGCCAGGAGTAATTCCTGAATGCATGAGCCAGTAACCCCTGTGCCAGGTGTGACCCCTCCCCCCCCCAAAAAAAAAACAATTTCTACTCAAATTTAGCAGAAAAAGGAATTTAAAAGTTTGCATAATTTGAAAGTCCAATGATAGTCCTAAACTAAGTCAAGTTTGAACTCATCAAAGAAACTAGTATAGCAGGAAGACTAGATTTTGAAGTGTTCTCATACTAGGCTCAATCCTGGCTAACACTGTCTTCCCTGCTTTTTAGCTACTGATCTGAGAAAATTATAGATATGTATTATTATCTGTAAAAAAGGGAATAGTAATATCTAGCTGCACAGACAGGCTGTGTGATACTGGAGAAAACAGTGAAAGTGAGATAGCCCAGGATCACGAAATACTACCGTTATTACTAAATATGTTACTTACTACCAAATGGAGCGATAGCACAGCGGTAGGGTGTTTGCCTTGCACTCAGTCAACATGGCCGACCCGAGTTCGATTCCTCCGCCCCTCTCGGAGTGCCCAGCAAGCTACCGAGATTATCTCACCCACACGGCAGAACCTGGCAAGCTCCCCGTGACGTATTCGATATGCCAAACACAGTAACAACAAAGTCTCCAATGGAGACGTTACTGGGCCCGCTCAAGCAAATCGATGATTAACGGGAGGGCCTTTACCTTTTACCTTTACTACCAAATGATATGCCAAGTGGGAATAATGAAACTCAATCAAAGGTTATGAGCATCTAACAAGACAATTTATTGTAAAACAACACAATAGCAAACACTGAATGAACATTTAATAAATGTTAAATGTTCAAATTTTCTGTTGAAAATTGTTATGTTTTTATGTACCACCAAAGCATAATTTTTTAATTTTTATATACTTAAGTCTGCGAAAGCACAAATTTGTTGTATTTAGTTGACTATTTCTACATTTTAGAAACAAATATAGTCTAAAACTTTTTTATACCTTTTGTTCAGACAAAAATTCACCCATCAAAATGTTTTCTATAGAAATAACCAAATAAATGCAGACAATACTAAATGTAAAGCCTCAATCTTTTAAAGTTTAAAATAGTTTCATTTTTGGATATATATATTTTTAATTTTTTTTTTGCTTTTTGGGTCACATCCAGTGATGCACAGGGGTTACTCCTGACTCTGCACTCAGGAATTATTCCTGGAGGTTCTCAGGGAACCATATGAGATGCTGGGAATCAAACCCGGGTTGGCTGCGTGCAAGGAAAATGACCTACCCTTTGTGCTATCACTTCAGCCCCAGATGTATATATTTAGAATGTGGAAAATGCCCAATAATTATATATCTCTTGTATCACTTGTCCTCCCATTATTCATCAATTTGCTTGAGTGGGCATCAGTAACATCTCCATTCGTCCCGGCCCTGAGATTTTAGTAGCTACAGCTACTTAAAACAATCATATAGCTTTATGTATTACAAGTTCTTTATTTACATGTTTGTTTGTTTTTAAATTTTCTCTCAGTCTTTAATACATGATAGCACAGTGGGTAGGGCGTTTGTCTTGCATGCAGCCCAACATGGTCGACCCAGTTTCGATTCCTGCACCCCTTTTGGAGAGCCCGGCAAGCTACCAAGAGTATCTTGCCTGCATGGCAAAGCTTGGCAAGCTCCCGTGACATATTCTATATGACAAACAAGTGTCATGATGGAGATGTTACTGGGCCCACTCGAGCAAATCAATGAACAATAGGAGGACAGTGACAGTGACAGTGACTTTAATATTTTTCTTATTGGAACCGAAACAAATGTTATCAATTTGAATTCTTCTACATTTATTATATTTTATTCCTTTCCTCCCTTTTCAATGCCATTATATTAGTTCATGAATTTATATTTTCTTATTGGACTACAAAAGTTAATTTGGAAGTTACAACTCTTTTTTCCATGAATTCATATCATTCTATTTTATCCCTTAACGTGATGTCAGACAATCATAAATCATTAGAAAAAATTTTTCAGTTATTATTCTACTATTCTTCCTTTCTCTCTTCCATCTTACTGCTAAATATTTTCTTCTTTAACTTTATAAGAGATAATTGACATATAATGATGTAATTATATGCCATGCATCTATATTCTAAATATTATGCATTCCCCATCCTTAAATATCCCTCACTCCACTTTATCTACTAACCAGCAATATTTCTTTTTCAAGTCCCAAATAAGGGATCAAATTCCAAAAAACTTTTCTTCTCTACATAAAACTGAAAGTAAAGTTTGGAGATAGTCGGCTGAATTACTGAAAGCTTTCCTCATAGTTCTGATAATCCTTAGTTGTTTGAGTTTGTGTTTTATCCATCATTCCCCTAAGAAATTCTTTGAAAGAGGGGTATCCTAAAGTAAAGAAAAGGAGGTTGAGGTTTGCTCTGAACACACTTCCTCTCTCTCTCCCTTCACATTCTATGTAAGTTTCAATAAAACCAACCTTGATTCACAATAAAAAGAATTTAAAAAATTTTAATAAATAGATGAATAACCAGTTAAAAATAGAGAGCATTGAGTTCAGAGTAGCATTTCTCTGACATGATTATTAGAAACAATATATATATATATATATATATATATATATATAGTGAATACTTATTTAATTCCCATCATCATTTTAAGCAGTTGACATATTATTTTACTTTTGTAATAGTTTTCAAAGAAAATTCCTACTTTATTGTCAATCATAGATGGTCTAACAAGTTTAAGTCACTCCTGGACCCACAGAAAATCATAAAAGTAGTACCCTGGGCACTAATTGTTCTACCTTGTAAGTACATGCAGAATACATTGGGAACAAGTAGGTTAGGCATAGATTTTTTTTTAACTCTTGCTTTGTTCTTAAAGATCTAAACTAAAAGGGGTCAGTGATGTGGCTTAATGTAGATTACAAGGCCTTGCCTGTACCGGGCTCTTGATAAGTCTGCAACATTTGATCAATCACAATTTTTTATCTTAAAGACAAGCCATCAAGAATTATAGGTAGGATGTACATTAAAATATGTACAAAGTCACATTTTCTTGAATTAAAAAAAAGAAAAAAGGCAAGTATAGCACACAATTGGAAAATAACGAATTCTTATTACTACAAGAATCTGAGGTCTGTTCTAGAGAAGGATGCTAAAAGTGACTGCTTGTCTGAGAAAAATTTCTTTTGCATAAAACTGATAAAACTGATTCAAGGACAAGTTACATTTCTTTTGTTTGTTTGTTTGCTTTCTGGCTCAGGTGCACAGGGTTCACTTCTGGCTCTGCACTCAGGAACCACCCCCACCCCTGCTGGTGCTAGGGGGACCATATGGGATGCTGGGAATCGAACCCAGGTCGGCCACGTGCAAGGCAAACACCCTACCCACTGTGCTATTGCTCCAGCCCCAAGTTACATGTTTTTTAACGAAAGCTCTTTTATAAAATACAACAAATTTATTATCTGTGAATTTCAGTTTGAGATTCTGTAAAGAATTCAGACAGGATACTTTTAAGGCAAAACAAACAATCTCTTAAGATCAGGAACAATACACTAATTTTAAATATATATAAATAAAAAAACTTATGCCTTGCAAGGCATAAGTTTTTTGCTTCTAATTTTTTCTGGAATTTATGATTAACTCTCAGTGTATCAGCAAAAATTTTCACCGTCACCTAGATTACCAGCTAGGTCAAAATTAATTTAAAATAATTTTGCAAGCCTGGGATGTAGATCAGTCAAAAACATCAGTGTAGTATGTATGAGGCCCTGTGTTCAACCCGTGGTACTTTAATACTACTAGTACTACCTCTGCTAATAATAAAAAATATTAAAATTGTATCACTCTATCACTGTATTACTATTGTCCTGTTGTTCATGAATTTGCTCAAGCAGGTGCCATTAACATCTCCATTCATCCCAGTCCTGAGATTTTATCAGCCTCTCCTTACTCATCTTTCCCAATGCTGCCATATTGGAGGCTCTTTCAGGGTCAGGGGAATAAGGTGTTATTGTTACTGTTTTTGGAATAGCGAATATGCCACTGGTAGCTTGCCAGGCTCTGCTGTGCGGGTTTAACATTGTAAATGAATCTAATTTCAAAGGATACCAGAGAGCAAAATGACTATATTTTATATTTTAAAATAAGTAACATTCGCATATTAAAATAAAATACAGAAATATATCACATTTCCTTTAAACAAATGAGAGATGAGAATTTTTGTTGCAAAACATTTCCTTATGAGTTATTTCCCATTTACTGACTAGTTTTATAAAATGATCGTGCTTTTCTTTATTTGGGGAAATGTATGGGGTCACTTTTACTTTCTAAAAATTTTATCTAGATATTATCCTGTGAACCCTCATTGTTTCATTGTCTGAGATACTATTCACATGATCCATTTCACATCTCTGACACATATCACCAATATCATTACAGCACTGCTATCTGTCTCTTTGAATTTATCTTTTGATTCATCAATAATTGTAAAGCATCTTCCTCTGTCAATTTTTTTCTCTAAGCTATTAGGGACAAAAAATGAAAAATTCTAAATTCTCAATTGCATTCAATAAAAGTTAAAGCAAACTACAAAAAACGTTTTCTCCAGGTTTCTATTAAACTTTTTGAAAGATGGTACAATATTCTCGCAACAGAACAAGAAAATTGAAGGACAATAATTCAATATCATTCAATTTTTCTTACAGAGCATAACGGGTACATTTTTTTCTTAAAAGATATGATGGTTGAAATATTTTGAAGTTTACAAGTTCTATGATATCAGTAATAACTCTTAAACTCTGGTATTTAAGCCAAAGTAGCCATTAGCAATGAATAAATAAATAATAAACATGTTCCAATAGAACTATATATAAAGGGAATCATTTATCCATGTTTGACCCCTGGTTCATAAATCTATGTGGATATAGACTTCATCATTCTATTTTTTAATTTTTTTCTTTTAAAACATAACTCAGAGTAGTTTATATCTACTGATGAGACAGTTCTAAAAAGTAGTGAAATATAAATCAGTTTTAGTATATTAAAAAAAAAAGATCCACAAAAAGTATATAAAGGTCAGAGAAAGATACTACAGGGGTTCAGACACTTGCCATGTATGCAGCCAACTCTGATTTTATCTTCAACATCATGTGGTCCCCTGAGCCTAGAGCAGTGCCAAGGCACAAAGCTGGGAACAACCTCCAAGCATCACCTGGTATGGTCCAAGACACACCCCACCCAAAGTCAATGATCAAAGTTAGATTTAGAGATATGTGCAATTGATCTGTAAGATAAAAATGAATTTGATTTATTTTGAAATAATTGAATTTCAGTTTGTTCTTTCATGAATTCTAAATAAGATACATGGTAATAGTTGGTGATAGAATAGAATAATATTCATTTGTAAAACTTTACATAATATATGCTGATGAGTTAACATGTAGTAAAGATATCCAAAGCATATAGCATTGTACTAATTACCAGTGATATTCACTTATCTCTGTGTTGTTGTTTTTCCAGAACATGTAAGGCTGGATATTAGCAATGAGAATCACTAAGTCAGAAATTGAGCAAAGGGATTGGGTGATAATACATAATTTAAGGTACTTTTCCTTGCATGTGGCTGATGCAGGTTCAATCCCCAACACCATTTATGGTCTCCTGAGTAACAGCATCATTGTAGTACTCTTCAACCCACAGTCATGTTTATTAATTAACAATAAACAAGTGGCCATACTTGGCAGTGCTCAGAACTTATTCCAGGCTATTACTTTGGTATCACTCAAGACATAGATCAAAGAACTATATGGAAAACTGAGGATCAAACCCAGAATCTGTGGCATGCTTAGCAAGTGCCCTACTCACTATACTATTTTTTCAGCCTCAACTATATTTATCATCATAACTATCATAATTTGCTGTGCCTGGGGATGAATCCAAATACATGCTGGTATGCATTTTTAACTAACTCACTGTTTTGGTTTCATAACTAATTGCATTTTGTAACAATTTTTTAAATTTTATTCCTAAAGTTGTTCACAATAAATGATTACATTCAACATTTCAATACAAATCCCACCACCATTATACCTTCCCATCACTATAACTTGAAATGTTCCACCCAACACTCAAACCTTCCCCACAGGCAGATGCTAGATAATTTATTTTTGTATTATTTTGTTATGAATAGTCTAAGATGTCTATAAGGGTCTATCTCACAGTGACTAGACAAAAAGTGAAAAATATATATAAGATGTGATGGCCATGTGTTCCTAGAATTCTAAAATTTTAAATAATCGAAGTCTGGAAACATGTGCTCAGGTCGGTGGATCATGGCCACTAATGTGCTTAAATGGCATCCGGAGGCATGCATTTGTAGTTTGTATTCCACTGGGCTGGAGCAATAGCACAGCAGGTAGGTGTGCAAGGTGTGCAAGGTGTGCAAGGCAAACGCCCCACATGCCGACCCAGGTTCGATTCCTCCGCCCCTCTCGGAAAGTCCAGCAAGCTACCGAGAGTATCTCACCCACACAGCAAAGTCTGGCAAGCTAGCCATGATGTATTCGATATGCCAAACACAGTAACAATGAGTCTCACCATTGAGACGTTACTGGGCCCACTCAAACAAATCGATGAACAACGGGAGGACAGTGCTACAGTGCTTCCTTTGTATTTTACTTCACATTGTCACAGTTCCCTAAATCAGTCTTAATTACTTATAAGCCAAAACTTTCTGGTAATTCTGAACTTTGTATTTGTACTTTATATTGTGCTGGGCTGGAGTGATAGCACAGGAGGTAGGGGGTTTGCCTTGCACACAGCCGACCCAGGTTCAATTCCTCCTTCTCTCTTGGAGAGCCCGGCAAGCTACTGAGAGTATCTTGCCTGCACGGCAAAGCTTGGCAAGCTACCTGTGATGTATTTTATATGCCAAAAATGGTAACAACAAGTCTCACAACGGAGATGTTACTGGTGCCCGCTCTAGCAAATGGATGAACAATGGGAGGACAGTGTTACAGTGCAATTTGTACTGCTTTGCATTTGAATGCTGTATATTTATTTGTATCTGCTTTTGTATTTCCCCTCTCTGTCTCTGTTTCTCTGTTGGAGAGACCTGGGGAGATGGGGAGGTGTCTCTAGGCCACCGAACACACACACACACACACACACACACACACACACACACACACACACCTTCACAGCAGCACCCTGACATTTCACTTTCTGAACTCACAGGTGGAGAAATAAGAAGACTAATAAAAATTTTTGAAGTAGTGGATGTAGACGAAGAAAATAGTTGGCAAATGTAGATGCTGTTCTTCCTAAAGAGTAAGGTATAGTTAGGCTAAAAAAAAAACCTAAAAATTATGCTTTGGGAAATGAAAAAGGTGGTTCTAGAAGGTATTTGATGATCTCTAAGAATACTAACAAATTAAGATTCAAGAATTATCTTGATAATTGAAAATCAAAGATGAAGTTTTTTTTTAAATGAGGGAACAGAAGAAATAACATTACGTGGTATTAAGTCTAAAGGCAATAGGCAGTGCTACTTTATTTTTTTTTAAAAAAGAAGAATCATTGACAGTCTTTAGGTTCTAACATTAGATATCTCATGTTGGTACCTAAATTTGCTCTTAATATTACTTTTCCCAAGATTTTTGAAGACAATCAATCTCTCACTTGATGGCAATTGCCAGATGCCAGTGTGTAGAACATATGAATAAAAGCATCCCACCCACCAGTTTAACAGCTTGACTTAAGAAAATATGAGAGAGATCTTGATGAGAGAAGACAAACAAAAACAAAACTAATGGGCATTAGTCAAATAAGAAAAAAAAAGAGAATAATTAATTACAAAAAAACTTCTTTATAACTTGAAAGCAAAGAGCTATGGGAAAAGAAATAAATTTATTTTTTATCCCAAAATTTTCAAACCAATTTTGGAAAAAAAATAGTTCAAAAATAATACTACTTTCAGGTGGCAGTTTCAAAAATATTACTATTTTCAGGCAAGACTAATTTGGGGAAAAATATTTTTATATCAAGTTTATAATTTGGAGGATGTATAATTTGTTAATTTTTAAAGTACTCATTTTGAAATTTTAACATAAAAATAAAATGTATATCGTATTTTATATAATTTAATAACTTGTAGATAAAAGTATTTAGGGTGTGGTTAATTTCATGTATTAATCCACTGATGGCCAGCATCATAAGCTGACTATACATTTTTCATGTGTTACATATTAATGCTCATTCCAAATTATTTTATAAAACAATTTATAGAAAACAGTCATTACTAAGTATTCTTTATATAAAAGGTAGATACAGTGTATACCTTTGTACAACACACAAAAATTAGCAGTCAAAAGTCCATGTTGTTATACCTAAGTGCATTTATTGAAGTTATATTTTTCTTATACTTATTTATGTTATATTTTTATCAATTATAATGTTATTTTTAGCACCCATTTCTATTAGAATGGTTTAGAGAAGGAGGATAAAGCAAAGATCATTCCTCAGTGAAGCCTATGTCAAATACCACTTGACACTGCCTTAATTTTACATGTACTAGCAACCAAAATCCATGTTTTAATAATCAGTACAGGTCCAAAGAATAGTTTTTTCTTGCTAGAAGAAAAAACTAGTTGTCAATTTTGAGTGCTATATTTCTCTACAGTATTACGCTTGAAAAAACTACATGTGGGAATATCAAGATCTTCTATAACTGCCATCAAATATATTTTCAAATTGATGTATGAAGTTCAGAAATCTCTATGTACTAAAAAGATCACTTTTCAGCATTACAGACTATTTCTCATAAATGACATTTCTCCAGAATTTCCTTTATTTTCAAGAAAAAAATTTAAAGTGTTTCAGGTCTGTGGATATATTTGTACTATAAAGATTTTATTTTCAAAACTTCATTCTTTTAAAACCTATCCATGCTAGGTTGAAACTTAGTATCTTTAAAATCTTATATATAATTCTCTTCTATTTAACTCTTCAATTTAGTTTTAGGGCTGGTGTAATAGCACAGCATATAGGGAATTTGCCTTGCATGTTGCCATGCCGGGTTCAATTCCTAGCATCCCGTATGGTCCCCAGTAGTAATTACTGAGTGTAGAGCCAGGAGTAACCACTGAGCATCGTTGGGTATAACCCAAAAAGAAAAAAAAAGATTAGTTTTAATCAAGTCCTAAACTAGTAAAAATCCTAAATGTGAATGTATAAGGGAATATTCTTTTCTTTTTCTTTTATTAGTGAAATACCATGAGGTACAGTTGTAGACTTACAAACTTTCGTGCTTGAGTTTCAGTTATACAATTATCAAGTACCCATCCCTCCACTAGTGCCCATTCTCTACCACCAATGATCACAGTAGCCCTCCCACACCCCAACCTATTCCTCCCCAAACCACCCTGCCTCTGTGGTAGGGCATTTTCTTTTGCTTGCTCTTTCCTTTAGGGTTTTGTAGTTTGCAATAGAGTTATTGGGAGCTCATCGTGTTCGATTTATAGTCTACTTTCAGCACGCACTTGCATCCCGAGCGAGTCCTCTAAACGTCCTTTACTTGGTGTTCCCTTCTCTATCTGAGCTGCCTTTTCCCCCAGCATGTGCTGACATCTTCCAAGATGTGGAGCACACCTCCTGGTATTTATCTCAACTATTCTTGGGTGTTTGACTCCCATTCTGTTACTTTTTATTCCCCAGATGAGTGCAGTCTTCTATGTCAATCCCTCTCTTTCTGTCTCATTTCACTTAGCATGATATTTTCCATGCAGAACCACTTGTATGTAAATTTCATGACTTCATCTTTTCTAACCACTACATAGTACTCCATTGTGTAGATGTACCAAAGTTTCTATAACCAGGCTTCTGTTCTCAGGCACTGGGTTTTTTTTTCCAAATTTGGGCTATTGTGAACAGTGCAAGAATGAACATACAAGTGGAAATGTCATTTCGATTGTACTTTTTTGCCTCTCCGGGATATATTCCCAGGAGTGGTATTGCTGGGTCAAATGGGAGTTCAATTTCTAATTTTTTGAGAATCGTCCATACTGTTTTCCAAAAGGGCTGAACCAGTCAGCATTCCCACCAGCAGTGAAGGAGGGTCCCTTTCTCACCACATCCGGGCCAACACCAGTTGCTTTTTTTCTTTAGCATGTGGGCCAGTCTCTGTGGTGTGAGATGATATCACATTGTTGTTTTGATCTGCATCTCCCTGATGATTAGTGATTTAGAGCATTTTCTCATGTGCCTTGTTGTCATTCAGATTTCTTCTTTGATAAAGTTTATGTTCATTTTGTTGCCCCATTTTTTGTTTGGGTTGGATGTTTTCTTCTTGTGGAGTTCAACCAGTATTTTGTATATCCTTGATATCAACCCCTTGTTGGATGTGTATTGGGTGAATATCCTTTCCCATTCTGTAGTCTGTCTTTGTATTTTGGTCACTGTTTCCTTTAACGTGCAGAAGTTTCTTATTTAAGATAGTCCCATTTGTCCATCTCTGTTTTCACTTGCTTGGCCAGTGGCATGTCATCTTTGAAGACACCGTTAGCTTCAATGTCACGGAGGTTTTGCCAACCTTGTCTTCAATGGACCTTATGGACTCCTATCTGATGTTGAGGTCTTTAATCCATTTTGATCTTATTTTTGTACATTGTGTTAGACAGAGACCTGAGCCTATTTTTTCTTTGCATATAGCTGTCCAGTTTTGCCAGCACAATTTGTTAAAGAGGCATTCTTTGCTCCACTTCATGTTTCTTGCTCCTGTATAAAAAATTAGATGATCTTATGCTTGGGGGAGGGGGTGTCAGTATATTCAAGCCTGTTCCAATGGTCTGTGGATCTGTCTTTGTTCCAGTAGCGTGCTGTTTTAATTATTACTGCTTTGTAGTAGAGTTTGAGATTGGAGAAGTTGATTCATCCCATTTTATTTTTGCCAAGAATTGCTTTAGCTATTCGTGGGTGCTTATTGTTCCATAAGAATTTCAGGAGTTTTTGCTCCATTTCTTTGAAGAATGTCATGGGTACCGTTATAGGGATCACAGTGCATTCACAGAAAATTCTCCTGATCCATGAGCATGGAATGCCTTTCCATTTCCTCCTGTCCTCTTTTATTTCCTGAATTAGCATTTTATACTTTTCTTTATATAAGTCTTTTATGTCCTTAGTTAAGCTGATTCCTATGCACTTAATTTTCTGGGGCACAATTGTGAACAGGATTGTTTTTTTTTTCTCATGTCACTTTCTTCTCTTTCACTATTTGCTTATAGGAAAGCCATGGACTTTTGGGTATTGATTTTATAGCCTGCCACTTTACTATACAAGTCTATTGCTTCTATGAGCTTCTTGGTAGCGGTTTTAGGGTTCTCTAAGTATAATATCATATTATCTGCAAATAGTGAAAGATATTGTGATACCGCGATTTGGTTCCTTTCTTTCCTACCTGAATGCCCTTAATATATTTTTCTTTCCTAACTGATATTGCAAGTACTTCCAGTATTATATTGAACAGCAGTGGAGAGAGTGGGCATCCTTGTCTCATCCCTGATCTTAGAGGGAAGTCTCTTAGTTTTTCCCCATTGAGGATGATGCTTGCCATAGGTTTGTGGTAGATGGCTTTAACTACATTGGGGAAAGTCCCCTCTATCCCCATTTTGATGAGGGTTTTCATCATATATTGGTGCTGGATCTTGTCAAATGCTTTATCTGCATTTGTTGATATGATCATATGATTTTTATCTTTTCTTTTGTTGATCTGATGGATTATGTTGATTGATTTCCTAATGTTAAACCATCCTTCCTTCCCGGCATGAATGCCACCTGGTCATGGTGAGTGATCTTTTTGATGAGTTGTTGAATTCTATTTGCTAATATTTTGTTGAGAATCTTCGCATTTGCAGTCATCATGGATATAGGCCTGTAGTTTTTTTTTTCTTGTGGTGTTTTTGTTTCCTTTTGGTATTAGAGAGATATAAATTTCATGGAAACTGTTTGGGAAAGTTTCTGTTTCTTCAATTTCCTGGAAAAGCTTGAGAAGAACTGGCAGTAGGTCCTCTTTAAATGTTTGGAAAAATTCACTAGTAAATCCATCTGGACCTGGGCTTTGGTTTTTGGGAATACTTTTGATTACAGTTTCAATTCCCTTGATATTAATAGGACTATTCAGGTATTCTAGATCTTCTTGAGTCAGCCTTGGGAGATTATAGGAATCCAGGAATTCATACATTTCTTCTAGGTTCTCTTGTTTCGTGGCAGACTTTCAAAATAGTCTCTGATGATCTTTTGAATTTCTTTGGTTTCTGTTGTGATATCTCCCTTCTCATTTCTGATTCAGTTTATTAGGATTCTCTCTTTCTCTTTTTTTGTGAGTCTTGCTAGTGGTTTATCTATCTTGTTTATTTTCTCGAATAACCAGCTCTTGGTTTCATTGATCTTTCAGATTGTTTTTGGGTTTCCATGTCATTGATTTCTGCTCTAAGCTTTATGATCTCTTTCCTCTGCATAGTTTGAGCTCCTGTTGTTGGTCTTTTTCTATGATCTTGAGCTGCTAAGTCAAGTTGTTTATGTGGGACTGTTCTTCCTTCCTGAGAAATGCTTTAAGTGCTATAAATTTTCCCCTTAACATGGCTTTAGCTGTGTCCCATAGGTTCTGGTAGCTCATGTCTTCATTCTCATTTGTTTCCCGGTATCTTTTAATTTCTTCCTTGATATCTTTCCTGACCCACTCATTGCTCAACATTGAGTTGTTTAATTTTCCAGGTGTTTGATTTGGTTTTCTGTGTCTGTACATGATTAAGTTCTAACTTCAGTGCATCATGGTCTGAGAAGTTATTTGATACAAGTATTCTTGGTGAAGTGTTGATTTCAGTGAGTTTTTTTTTCACTATATCCCACCATTGTCTTGGGGCTTGGGGGGGTTTTCTCTGATAGGTCTGCTGTGAAACTAAGAGGTGCTCCTTTACATTTGATTTCCTTCTTTGACCTTGCTGCTTGCAGTATTGTGTCTCTATCAGTGGCATCCATCATTCTAACTATGATATATCTTGGAGTGTTTTTGTTAGGGTCTCTTTTAGCTGTCACCCTTCGGGCTCCTTGAATCTGGATGCCAGCATTGTCACGTTCCGGGACCTTCTCAGCAATAATTTGTTAACTGTGGCTTTTCATTGGGACTGTTTCCCTACCTCTGGTACTCCAATGATTCTAATGTTGTTCCTCTTGGAATCATCCCCTAGGACGCTGATTCACTGTTGAGCTATTTTGAGCTCTCTTGCCTTTGTTTGTTGCTGCCTTGTAGGCTTCGTGCAGCTCATCTTCCAGCTCACTGATTCTGTCTTCAGCTATAGCCATTCTACTGTTGAGGGCACAGACTGAGTTTTTTTTTATTTTATCTACTGAATCTTTTATTCGTGACATTTCTGAGTGTAACTTTGCAATTTCTGCTTTCATTTCTTCCTGTATTTTCTCGATTGTTTCTTTTATGCCCTCCTTTAATTTACTGGATTCTGTCTCAGTATTTCATTGAGTTCTTTGAACATCTTAATTACTTCATATCTGAATTCTTTTTCAGAGAGCTCCCTTACATGAGTAACACCTACTGAGGATTCTGGACTCTCCATCGTCCTCTCCTCGTGGTGGGGATTTCTGTTGTTTCTTCATGTTGGTGTGGTGGTATGGAGACTGAGATGTTACAAAAGATTGCCAGGTACAGCTAAAATAACTGGGAAGGGAAGCAGACCAGGCAAGGATTTGGGTAGGAATGGGAAGAGGCTCAGGGATGGTGGGCAGCCCAGGGTCTCAGAGGATGCCTGGGGGGCATGCGCAGGAAAAGCAGAATCCTGGATTTGAATATGGATTGATGTGGGAGGGGAAGAAGACTGGGCATGGTGTTGGAAATGAATGGGGGGCTAAAGGAATATCTTTTTAAAAGACATGCAAAACCTGAAATATTGAGTAGCAACTGAGATTATGCTTCTAATTGAATTTCAAATCAATTGAAAATAAAAGGAAAGAACAATATTTCATATTTGATAAGAAAACCTCAACAGGAGGGATAGAGATAGAGATAATGACTAGAGAAAGATTTTTTCAATAGAAAGCATACTATTGAGATAATAGATTTATGAAAGATTTTTAATAATCTTGGAGTTTTTATAAGTTTGAAATTCCATTTAAATAAATTTTTCAAGGGACAGAACCTGATGTTGGTTTTTCAGTTTTTTTTTATTATTGCCACATCTATATTGCAGTCATAAATTATGTTCAGTGCTCATATTTGCATTTCTCTGGATCTATCCATGTTTGCCCAGAAATGGGAACAGGTACACTGTGTTCTATTATGGTCACTCTCAAATTGGGTGAGGACAACAATGGCTGTTCTATTTTACTTGAGAAAAAACTCATAACCACCAACAACAGATTTATAAATATTTTAAAATATTTTTTAAACACGTATGTACAAACAAATACATAAAATTAATCCCAGAGAAATTAGAGACATAATACAGCAGGCAATGCTCATGCCTTGCATGGGGTCTACCTGGCTTTTGTATCCAGCATCCCATGTGCTTGAAACTCTGAGACCCACCAGAAGTAATCTCTGAGTGCAAAGCCAATAGAAAGTCCAAAGCACTGCTGGGTATGGTCCCCAAACTAAATAATGATAGTAATAATAATAATAATAATCCCCTCAAAGTCCTTCCATAGATAAAATAGTCTGAAATAGAATTTCTGGAGCATACGACCTCTCATACTCTACCCCACTTATGTACTAAGAGTAGCACACATTTGTTTGGGTTTAACATACATGTTTGTAATCTCTTATACAAGGGCTTAGTGGCTCCAGGATGAAATACAACAATCTCCACATACTTTCCTCTTATGGTGGTGGGAAGGTGTACAGTGGTGGGACCGGTGTTTGAATATTAAATATAATAAATTATTGTGAACAACTTTATAAAAATTAAATTAAAAACCAAAGTATTCTGAAATAAATGACATATTGAAAGATGAACTTATAAATGGCAATTTGTAATACTAAATACTAAAATTATTTTATATTATTATACTGCATTACTTATAAATTACACTGTGCTCAGGATGCTTTTCTCTTTATAATATCAAAAGATACATTTGTCATATATACCAAAATTCATGAAATTATCTTAATCTCACCTTATACATATAGTCTAAAATTGTAAATTTATTTTAAACATAGAAATTTTAGAATGATACCCTGATTTTCTATCAGATGTTGGCATCTTAGAAACACATGCCAGGCTTGATAATCAGTTTTTAATTGTAAATTCAAAAATGGATTTCAGCAGAGGACAAATCTGGAACTTCAGTCTGGTTATGCTGGAAGAAGGTATGAGTATTTATTAGTGAATTATGCAGATATTGTACAAGTATATTTCCTTAATCAAATTATTGACAAAGATGTACTATTCAGCTTATTTTTGACATGAAATGTAATCCAATGAAAACGTTATTTAAAAGAGAAAATAATATTACAAAATCTTTATTTTGTATTTACTAATCTTAAATATTTGGGATAAGTAGACAAAAATTTCAGATGCCACTGGAGCGCCCCCCTGCCCAAAATGTGTGTGTGTGGGGGGCTGGCCAAGGACGAGGGCACGAGTCGCATTCGCCTTAGTCTCATCACAGGCCTGGAGCGATAGCACAGCGGTAGGGCATTCGCCTTACAAGCGGCGAACATGGCCGACCCGAGTTCGATTCCTCCGCCCCTCTCGGAGAGCCCAGCAAGCTACTGAGAATATTCAATATGCCAGACACAGTAACAACAAAGTCTCCAATGGAGACGTTACTGGGCCCGCTCGAGCAAATCGACGATCAACGGGAGGGCCTTTACTTTACTTTACTTTAGACAAAAATAAGTAAAATTTTAACATGTGCTTCATAAGTGAATAAAATTGGATTTCACAGGAGTCAAAATTACTAAAGTTTCCAACAAGAAAAATGATCATCCACAATCAACAACTTCAGGTGTTAGGAGATAATTGCAACACACAGCTGGTATTCTGCAGTTGATTAGTGCTTTTAGCCATAATGTGCAGAGGTGCTTCAAAGAGCCCTAGAGGGTAGAAAAATTTTATTTGTGATAAGAAAATCCTCAGACACCCAGTATAGTATCCAACATAGAACTTCGGGGTCTAATATGTAAGAATAACCTTAAATAGATTCTCAGATTCTGCACCTCAGAGAAATTTAGTTTTGAAAGAAATAGTCAGAAAATATGGCACCAGCTGTCTTTCCTTTCTAAATGAATGCTCATCTTCTTGTTTAATGTAACCTCATTTAGTGGTAGAAACAGGAAGAGGGCTCAGTCCTTTAACTCACTGGTGCATCCCTGATACACTACATCGTTTCATGTTTTTATTATATAAATATGCCAACCCCCACCTATCCCACCAAAACCTGTTCCTCCAAAAGGTGTGGTTTATAGATTTCTGACTTTAATAAAAATCTTCCCTAAAATAATTTAAAACATATTTTTTGTAAGAGCTGATTTTCCAAGCATGTGCAATTATTAAATAAGAACAGAATTAGCAAGTTAATAATAAAAATGTCAAAATGCATAGCTTTTGCCTATCTTAAATTGTGAAAATATTTTAAACTTATGTCATGTGCATTTTCTCTGAAGATCAGTTATTTAAGAAGAACCACTCCTTGCTTCTAGTTTTATATTGAGAAAATAATAAATAAATAATTTATTTAAATTAAAAGAAATAAAAAGTAAAAAGTAAAAAGGCCCTCCCATTGATCGTCGATTTGCTCGAGTGGGCCCAGTAACGTCTCCATTGGAGACTTTGTTGTTACTGTGTCTGGCATATCGAATACTCTCGGTAGCTTGCCGGGCTCTCCGAGAGGGGTGGAGGAATCGAACTCGGGTCGGCCATGTTGGCCGCGTGTAAGGCGAACGCCCTACCCGCTGTGCTATCGCTAAATGTTTTGTGCCAAAGACTTAGATACATTTAACCCTCTTAGATACAATTGAACTGAGGAGTTCCTTTTACTTCCTTCTTTGTGGTGTGCTATTGACTGAACACAAAGGATTTCACTACAAATGAAGTAATAATGTTCAGTGATAAGTGAAAGTGAGGTGAAAGAGGACAAAATCTAGGAGCACAATTTTTCAAATTAAATCAAATTTGGTCCCATTATTGAATCTCAATTAACATAATCATCTCCTTGTACATACTTTGTAACAAATTTTACAATCATTCAGTAAATAAACAAGAATCTATGTTTCAACTTGTCCATTGTAAGGAGAATTCATCTCTCATTCTTTTATGGCAAACTCTAGTGCACAAAGGTTCACATGATAATTTAGCCAAAACAAATTGGATGAAAGTGACTAACTATGAAGGACAGTCCTTCATATCAAGTCTTATTTTCCTGGCTATTAAAATGTAACCGTTAAGCACCAGTGAACCTTGCCTGTGAAGAAAGGGGGCCACGAGCCACTCCAGTTTAGTGCTGCCCAGCTACAAGATCTGAAAGCTAAAAGTACTAGTAGGCATGGTTTCCAGGCCATCGTTTTACTCAGAAGGGTAATTCTCTGCCACAGGTACCAGTGAACCCCACCCGTGAAGAGTGAACCTGCTTTGCTTTGCTCCGTTGCTTTGCATTTTTCATCTCTCCATAACTCAACATAAATAATAAAAGACATCCTAACTTAGGCTCCTAACCACACAAAAACATGCAATAAAACAACTCCAAACTGCAAAAGTCACAACGGGAAAGCAACGCAGAAACCTGGAAAATGCTCTATATTACTAGTGACCAGGGAGCTGGGAATAAAAAAAGAAAACAATTCGATATTATCTCATACCAAAGAGACTGGTACACATCAACATCAGAAATAAAAAAGAACAAACAGTGCTGGTATGGGTGTTGGGAGGAAGAAACTCTCATTGTTGGTGGGAATGCTGACTGGTCAGCCTTTCTGGTAAACAATAAGGACATTCCTCATATAACTAGAAATTTAGCTTCCACACAGCCCAGCAATACATCTTCTGGGAATATATACTGGGGGTCCAAGAATATAGTGCAGAAAAGCCATCTGCACTTCTATGTTGATTACAGTCACTGTCAAACAAACACTGTCCTCCCATTGTTCATCGATTTGCTCGAACGGGCCCAGTAACGTCTCCATTTTGAGGCTTGTTGTTACTGTGTTTGGCATATCGAATACATCACGGGTAGCTTGCCAGGCTCTGCCGTGCAGGCAAGATACTCTCAGTAGCTTGCCAGGCTCTCCGAGAGGGGCAAAGGAATCGAACCTGGCTTGGACGGGCTGGCTGCATGCAAGGCAAATACCCTATCGCTGTGCTTCAGTACTATCCACAATAACCAGAATCTGGAAACAACCCCCAAAACAGATAACTGGTTGAAGAAACTATACCACACAATGGAGTAATATAAGCTATTAGGAAGAATGAAGTCATGAAATTCCCGTATAAATGGATGGACATAGGGAGTACCATGCTGAGTTAGATGAATCAAAATGGGGGGCGACAGATGTAGAATGATTGGACTATTATAGGATAAAAAAAAAACATAGTGAGTGACTAATACCTAAGAACAGTAGAAACAAGTGTCAGGAGACTGATCCATGGTTGGAAGCTTGCTATAAGTGGTGGTGGTAGGATGACAGGAAAGAAAAGCAACCAATGTGACAACAATAGTTGCAAATGACAACTCTGGATAAAAACTGAGTACTGAAAGTAGGTTAAATTACAAACATGACAACCTTTCAGTACCTGTATTGCAAATAATACCCAAAAAGAAAGAGAGTGATCAAGAGTGAGTGCAAGAGAGAAAGAGAGAGAGAAAGAGAGAGAGAGAGAGAGAGAGAAACAGAGAGAGAGAAACAGAGAGAGAGAAACAGAGACAGAGAGACAGAGAGACAGAGACAGATAGAGACAGAGAAAGAAGAAAAGTGCCTGCCATAGAGGCAGAATTGGGGGAGAGGGTGAGGGAAACTGGGACATTGGTGATGGGAAATGTACACTGGTGAAGGAACTGGTGATGGAACACTTTATGACTGAAACCCAACCCGGAACAACTTTGTAGCTGTGTATCTTTTGGTGATTCAATAAAAAAAAATATGGGAATTGAAAATAAAATTAAAAATGTGGATCAGAAGCATCCAGCATGTTAGAAATCTGGACCCTAATCTAAACCCACTGAATCACAATTTATACTTTAAAAGCATTTCTGATGATTAATAGGTAGATTCTTAAAGAAACACTGCTTTAAGCTAAATTTGATGAAGGGAAAGAACAGTGGCTGCAAGTCGATTACAATGTATATACAATTATGCTTGCTAATGAATAGGAATTATATCTTACATAGCACTGTCCTCCTGTTTTTCATTGATTTGCCCGAGTGGGCCCAGTAATGCCTCCATTGTGAGACTTATTGTTACTGTGTTTGGCATATTGAATACGTCACGGGGAGCTTGCCAGGCTTTGCTGCGTGGATAAGATACTCTCAGTGGCTTGCTGGGCTCTCCAAGAGGGGCAAAGGAATCGAACTTGGGACGACTGGTTTGGCAACGTGCAAGGCAAATGCCTTATCCACTGTGCTATCATTCCAGCTCATATCATATATAATTTCATATAATAAATTTTATATAATTATAATTTATAGCAAATAAATTATATAATGACTGCAATGGCAAAATATGTGATAGATAAGAAAAAAACATTTTTACTAGGAAAACATCTTAAATATTCTAGGCTTTCAAAAATCTTCCACACCTGCCATATGCCAAGGCAGTTGTTGTTTTGGGGTTTGTTTTTTTAAATTTTGGAGCACACGATGTGGTGTTCAGATTTTACTCCTGACCATGCTTGGGATCATTTTTGGTGGTGCTGCTAAGGGGTTGAAGGACCGTATTTTATGCCTTAGATCAAACTGGAGTCAACCAAGTTCAAGGAAAATGCCTTAACTCTGGTGCCATAAAATACTACCTGGCACTATTTTTATTACCTTAAGAACTATTAAGATAATATTTTGTTATCTTATAGTTTATTTTGTTATCTTAATAGTTCTTACTATCTTAAGATAAGATAGCAAAATACATAATCTAAAAATTTGATGGTGGGGCTGAAGCAATATCACAGCGGGTAGGGTGTTTGCCTTGCACGTGGCCGACCTGAGTTCGATTCCCAGCATCCCATATGGTCCCCTGAGCACCACAAGGAGTAATTCCTGAGTGCAGAGCCAGGAATAACCCCTGTGCATTGCTGGGTGTGACCCAAAAAGCAAAATAAATAAAAAAGTAAACAAAAATAAAAATTTGGTGGTGGCAAGCATTGACTAATTGCTTATAAGCCTTGTAATTTTAACTGGTACTAAAATATCTACTCAAAAAATATAGAATGAAATACTAGAATTGAATCCTAGGAGTCAGGGAGATAGTTCAAAGTGCTGGATTGCATGCATTATGAAAATGAGGCCTTCTGGATCCCCAGAACTTCTGAAGAGCTTCTTCATATCCCCCCAAAAATCCTAAATCTATTTAAACATTTTCTCTCTCTTTTTTAATTTTTGTTTTTAATTTTTGGACTACTCATGGTTGTGCCCAAGGATTACTCTTCATACTGCCCTCAAAAACTACCCCTGGCAGTGCTCAGTGAACTTATAGGTTGCCAAAGAATGAACCCAAATCAGCTTCATGCATGGCAAAAGCCCTACCCTCTTTACTATCTCACCAGCCCTTAAACATTCTAATGATTCATATATTAGAAAAAAATTTAACTGGGAATATATATATACATACATATATGCATATATATGTATATATATAAACAAAGAAATTGAAATATATATTTCAAATATAAACTATAAACAAAGAAATCAAAATATATAGTATATATAAGCATATATATATATATATATATATATTGCTTTATTTGGGCTGGAGTGATAGCACAACAGGTAGGGAATTTGCCTTGCATGCAGCCAAAATGGCCGAAACGAGTTCCATTCCTCCGGCCCTCTCTGAGAGACCAGCAAGGTACTGAGAGTATTTCACCCACGCGGCAAAGCCTGGAAAGCTACCCGTAACATATTCAATATGCCAAACACGGTAACAAGTCTCACGATGGAGAAGTTACTGGGCCCGCTGGAGCAAATTGATGAACAACGAGAGGACAGTGATACAGTGATTGCTTTATTTGACTTTGGAACGATAGCACAGCCAACTTCTATTTCATCCACCCCTCTTGGAGAGCCCAGCAAGCTACCGAGAGTATCTTGATCAAATGGCAAAGGCTTTTGAGCTACTTGTGATGTATTCGATATGCCAAACACAGTAACAAGTCTCACAATGGAGACCTTACTAGACCCGCTCAAGCAAATGGAAGAACAAAAGGAGGACAGTGCCGTAGCATTTGACTTTTAGTCCCCACTCCGGCTGTGCTCAGGCCTCTGTGCTCAAGGATCACTCCTGGTGGTGCTTAGGGAACTCTATGGAGTGCTGAGTTAGAGTCAGGGCTGGACACAGAGAAGCTATACTATCCGTCTAGTCCTGTTTACAGAATTTTCAAAAATTAGAACGATAAAAGAGGTTAAAACTCTTTATCAGTGGTAGTTGTCAGAATTTTTAAAAAGGCAAAAAATATGGCTGACATTTACTAAATGCTTGTTTACATGTAAGCACTTCCACAGTGGGATGTTTAATGTAGTTCAATCTTAGCCATAACACAAGACTAGCTTTATTCAGGTAAGAAATTTCAGAACTTTTAAATGTTGAACACCGAGCATAGTGGATCTTGCTCTCCATTCATATTACACCACTTGAAAAGAAAATCTGTTATTTCCTTTATAACATTTACCATATTTCAGATTACCTCCCTTTTCATCTATATGTCATTTTTTTCCTGAATTATTTTAGAGATGTATATTGTGGCTTATAGTTATACTAAAAATCTTCTAAATGAATAGACTATATAAATGACCAAGTTCATGTAGTTCCTTTCTCTCTATATATGAAGTATGCTTTTAGTAATAAGTTTTTCATTCATTCATCGAAAAACAAAACAAAAAGATTAAAGTATACTGTAATCTGTTTCCTTGCACCATCTAGTGGATTGAAATGACAACTACGGCGATTGTGTAAATGGTAGCGAGTGAATTTAACAACTGGATTACATTTTCAAATGATCTGAGGATCTTTAAATATGTTTTGGACATTTCCCAAACGTGGAAGGATTTTTTTTTTTTTTTCGTAAGAAAATGCCTCCAACATGGAATGTGCAACCCTGTGCAAACGCTGAAACATACTAACCCAGTAACCTGAGAGAGTATCCTTGCACTCTCCGTATCCTTAGGGATCGACCACGCAAGTCTAAGATAGGGGAAAAAACGTGCTTGCGCTTCTTTCTTTCCCCGCCGCTTAAACTGCCAGGTTTGGCCCTGAACCGTGCACAGGCAGCCCAGGGAGCCTGCGCGGGGCTACTGCGCAGGCGCGCTGAGGGGCGGAAGCGAGGAGGCGGGACTCCAGCCCGACCCGGGAGCGGAAGAGGCCGTCTCCGCCACCGCCGTCGCCGTTGCTGCCGCTGCTGCTGTCCGAGGCGCTGACTCCTTGGGGCGGTGAGTGCACGCCGCGCCCGAGCTCAGAGCTTCCATCCCGGGGAGTCACCCAGATCCCTGCAAGCCCAGGGGTTCCGGAGCAGGCGCCGCCGGCTGTTGCCGCTGCCTCCCCCGCCTCGGGAGACGCGGCCTTGAGAGGCCTCCAGGCCCCGGCGCGCCGCCGCAGGTGCTGCTGCGAGTCCTCCGGGCTCCCGCGCACGGCCCGTTAACCGCTGACCATGGAGGAGATTTCCTTGGCCAACCTGGATACCAACAAGCTAGAGGCCATCGCGCAGGAGATCTACGTCGACCTCATCGAGGATTCGTGTTTGGGCTTCTGCTTCGAGGTGCACCGGGCGGTCAAGTGTGGCTACTTCTACCTGGAGTTCGCCGAGACCGGGAGCGTGAAGGATTTCGGTCTCCCGCCGGTGGAAGAGAAAGGAGCGTGCCGCCTCCCGCGCTGCTCCCTGCCCGGAGAGTCGGGGAACGGGCCGAACCAGCCGCTGCAACGCTCTCCTCCAGAGTTCCAGTAGCTGCAACCGGAGAGAGGCTGAGGGGGGTAACCAGGACAGTGACAGAGATCGGTCCTGTGGTTTGGAGAAGTGAGGTAGCTAAGGAGAACAACAACAACAACAACAACAACCAGACAGAAGCCCCAGTTCCCATTGAAAATTGTATCCTTAAAAGGAAAACCAATGTAGAAGTTTTAGGAATCTGGATTTTTATTTTTTGACAAAAATGTGTTGCCTCGGTTCAACTTTGGAAAACCTGGGTAGGAAGCGATGCTCCCTCGTGGGCGCACTGTGCAATGTGAACTGGTCTCTAGACATAGCTGGATGTGCACAGGTGAGCAGCTGTGTGCCCAGCGTGTCAAACAGTTCCCTCGATCTTTCTTTCTGCTTTTCCGGTTAACGAACAGTTTGAATGAACATCCCTGATGGTCACAGGCCTTAAACACTGGGCCTCAGTGGAACTACTCCTCTAATCTTAGCCTCTCCCGTGGGCTTATTCGAGACAAATATGATTAGGTGTGTGAACTGGCTAATAAAGATTACAGTGTGGGAAACTCAAGAAAAAAAAAGTTATTGGACGAATCTGCTAGGGGAAGCTTTGTGGGCTTGACTCCCAATAAGAAGAAAAGTTCAAAGCTTCTATCTTCTTAAAGATCCAGCATTTGCAGTGACTTTAATGGACTTGGGGACAAGGGCTTGCCTTTTGCTGAATTCAGCCCTTTTTCTTGTTCCCCACTTTGCCACCTAGGATTGACAAGTGGACAACTTGGTTAATCCAGACAGGCTGAAGATTTAGTCACTATCTGGGAGAGATAGCAAGGGCCTCTGCAGCGATGCACGATCTCTGAAACTGCAAGATTTACTCTATGGATATGTGCTTTTGTGTATAACAGTTTGGTGAAGCAGTCATTTTCCTACATGGCCATGCTAGGTCACTGCCTGCTTCCCACCCAAGGGACAGGACAGGACCGAAGAGCTTCATGGGCTATTGGAGGTTGTGGGTTGAAAACTGAGCCTAGAGATAAACTTGTCCAGCTGCTGTCAAAAATGTGAATGGGTTAGTGCTAGGTTATCTAAGGAGCAGGATGGGGTCCTTACTCCTGTAATGCGGTCCTGTCCTGTTGAATGTTCTGTTCCTTGGTGGGATGGGGGAGAGTCACAAAATCCTGCTTTGGTGAACTTCTTTAATGTCACCACCTCTGCCCCTCACAAAAGTTGTTCTTTTCACTTGGCTCTTTTTGGACCTTCTTGAATTACGGTAGCTGATCCCTTGTTTGAAGTCGGGATGACCTCTAGAACTCCCTTGGCTTCAGTGAGTGGGATGATGAAGGATGTGAAATTGTGAGGTGCATATCAAAAACCACTCTATTTTCTGATAGAGGGTCAGTAATACAGTGTAGATGGGTGGGAGCCCCAAGTTGAGCGGGAATGGTGCTGCTTTATTTGAAATGTTTTCTTACCTCATTTTTGTGCCCCATCAGGGGTCCAGCCTCACATCTCTGGCTTGGCTCCATGTTCCTCCTGCCCTACTCCACTTAGGACCCTAGGTGCTGCCTGCCACCTCTCGTTTATGTTGACCAGAATCAGTTCATCTCTCGATGCTGCTGCTTCTGAAACCCGGCTAGTTTCTTCTCAGCTTATTTTAAAATGTGTTTTTTTCATGGATTTTGTAGGAGATTCGGAAGACACTAATGACTCCCTATATTGGGATTAAGATTGAAAAAAAAATTTTTTTCTTTTTATTGGAAAATGCTGAAACATCTCTCCCATTAGACTTAATGGCTAGTATGCCTTCCTGCTGTTTCTTACATCATCAGGAGTTTTATCTCCCCACTTCCTCTTAGATATTGCCCCTCAGGGCCTAAGCAGATCAGATAAGGCTGGCCAACACAAGGGATGGAGATGGTCTTGATCCAGTTTCTCTAATCCTTGCTCTGAATGCATCCTTGTCTCAGAAGGAGCTATTTGGATTATATTGTCCCATGTGGGTTACAGACCCCTGGAGGGTTAAAGAAACCATAGTGAAAATGTCTCAACATGATTATTGCATTTTGCCCCTAGGTTTTTTCTTCTAAGGGTTGGGGCCTGATTGCATATGCATATTCAAGGATTATAAAAACTTTTTTAAAATGTCAAACTTGGGTAAAAGCTAAAATATTTGGTTCTCTGCCTTTGATATTTTGCAGACATCTCCATGTTAGGGGATGTGGAGGGAAAGAAGTTTATAGGCCTATTTCCAAATAATGTCTGGGAAGTAGACTAAGGTAAGATAATGCCCTGCTTTTCAGAGAGGTTGTACAGATTGTGGCATTACTATTTCCTTTCTAGGCTTTTAGGTAAAGGAGGAAGTAGTTTTGAGTAATGGTTGATTTACATGGCCTTCCCTCATGGTTTTTGTGAGCTATCACTGGTAACTCCTCATCATTAGGGCTATAGTCCCCTGCCCTGGATGGGTATGAGGAGAGCTAGGCCTAAGTGCAAGACTAATTCGTTTGTCTTTGGGGGAGAGAATGCTCCTTACCATATATTTAGCCATGGTTTGGAACTCTCCCTTTCCCTGTCTTCTCTCAACAGCAGAATTGCTATCCTTCCCTCCTCTATTAAATGTATTGCTAACCCTGTAATTATGTATCTGAGTGTGTGTGTGTGCGTGCGTGCGCACGAGTGTGTGCGTGTGAGAGCACGCATGTGTGTGCGTGTTCATATGCGTGTGTTCGTATGTGTGTGTGTGTGTGTGTGTGTGTGTGTATATGGGGGAAGTGGGATTCTTTATAATTTTTGTGCTTTGTGGCTTTTCCCTCCCTGCATTATTTCCCACCACCGCATGCCCAGGGGCTATTGCCTGGCATTATCGCATGCTGGGATCTTTGGGGAGTATAGTAAAACTCACCACTATCCGTGTTTTGGAGATTTATTTTTGCATAAGTTGTTCATCTAATACAGATTGCTAACTAACTATGTATTCCCCTTGCCCCAATGGCTGCTGGTGTAAATAAAGTGCATCTCCCCATTGGTAAACTAATAAAATTTTAAAAAATCACTATATGTGGACTCTGTTCATCTTTTAAAATTGTGTGCTTTTTTTCAGGTATTGTAAAATTAATCTTGGATTGGTATGAAATCCTAGATACTTTCTCAATTGAGTTTTTAGAATAGAGGAATTCTGCCCAGGTCTTATTTCTTGTCTTGTAAATTTAGCTTTCTTTAACGAGTAGTGAAAAAAGATTAATACTTCGTTCCCTTTTCCATTGAGTTAAGAAAGTAATAAATGCACTCTAGGCCTACACTGATAATCTGTGTGAGAAATGGTTTAGTTTGGACTGAAAATAACTGTATATGTTTACTATTCCAAACTCTAATATTTTTTATTCTAAGAAATCAAAAGAAACAGTAAAAAATAATGAGGCTTTTCTAAAGGTCATTTCTTTTCTGATATCTTTTATTTTATGTCTACTCATTCACTAACTCTTTCATTTTGTCTTTTAGAGTACTTACAAGATTTCTTGAATATCCCAGTTTGAAATTCTGAGTTTGAGCCTTTCTTTAGAAATTACACTGTCCCTTAGCACTAATTAAACTCATTTACTATAAATAATCCCAAATTGGAAATATTTGTATAAATAAAAAATATAGAAAAGCTCAGTCAAGTACCTCTCCTTGTGGACATCTACAACAAATGGTTTTGTTTCTTGTTTTGTATGTTTAGCTTTGCGTTAATGTATTCAGTATTCACCCAAATTTCTGAGAAAACTAAGGGGGGGAAGCATTTTATACCTTTAACTGCCTACAACTAACTCCCTAGTTACTGCATTTTACAGCATGTAGCATAAATTCTAGAATCTAATAAATGGCTACTTGATGCTGACAAAGACAGAAAATTGTATGTTCAAGTAGTTACAGATTCTAAACAGTATTGTTTGCACAAAATAATTGTTTTCTGTAGGGTTGAAAATAATTAGTTTTATTTAGCAACACTGACTGACCCCCTTATGACTGTTTCTTCCCTGTAGACTCCCTGTTATAGATTGGCACCCTAGTCTCATGCAGTGGTCCCCGATTTGTGAGATTTTCATCTAGTTTCCCTTGGAATATCCAGGTGTCACATAGCCCCTGATTGAGAAACACTGTGTTTAAAGTGTTCCACACTAATAAAATGCAAATAATTTAATATGAAAATGCACTGCATACTTTATTAAGCATCTTTTTTACATTAGTCTAATAAAAGTAACCATGGTTAGCGAATTGCTGTTTCTAAGCAATAGTTTTAACTGAGTATATGAAAGTTTAATGAGGTTATAAGTAGGATATACTCATATATTCCAAATTGTTCCCATGTTGCTTGTAGGAAAATAATTGCTACAAATGAATTACTTTTTGAAAAAGATATTCTAGATAAGCCTATAAATCCTTAGTTGTCAGCTTATCCCCCTTAATATTACTTGGGCCTAGTTGAGTCACCAAAGAGAACACTAAGTTCCTTTTTTGAGAAAATGCATTTTCTTCCAAAACAAGTATGTGCAAAGTCATAGAGGTGGCTTTGCTAAGCAATTTACTTTGTAATCTTATAAGTGGATAATCCATTTGGAAATAAAGGTCATGGTTACAGGAGTATAAAACTGGGATACTAATGAAAAGCTTAAGGCAATATACAATTAAAATTTTTAAATATTCCTCATCAAAAGTAAGTCAAGGCATTTTTAATTTATTAACAAATAGATTGAAGAGCTCAGTGTCAATTATTAATTCCAGAAATATTAAGCAAAATCTAAATAACTTTATACTTTAACAAATGATTTGTGTCAAAAATTCACAGTAGCAAAGATTAATAATATTTTGAAACATTCCCTTTGAAAGGTATGGAAGAAAAAAATTCTTTGATGAAAACTAAATTGATAATTTTATAGAACTGAACATATTACTAATAGGTACAAGATTTTGAAGAAAATCATAGAATATATTAACCTAAATAAATGTAATGTTCATACGTAGGAATCTCAGTATCATCTTTCCAAATAACATGAATTGGAAGTAACTATAATCCAAATGGACATTTTCATGAAGCCTCAGAAATTTTTAAGACTTACTTGAAATGCAAGGTGCAAGAACAGACAAAATGTTTTTGTTGATTTTTTCTTTTTTGTTGTTGCAGAAGCCTGTGTTCCTATATGATAAATGATTATTATATGACAATTAAATAGTTACTAGATTATAAACCACTCAATGTGTTGTCCTGAGTAATTATTACAAAACTACAGACAAAAAATTTCATTAGTGTTATGAACAATTAATATTGATAGCTTAATAACATGAATTATTGTTAAATGTTAATATTGTAGGCAAGGAACTTTTTTTCTAGTGAATTAAAATAGTTTGAGAAAAAAAATTTTAGAGAAATGAAAGGAGGAGAGAAAGCAATATGTATTCAAGAAAGAGCACAGATTTCTTTAGGGGAAAATAAAAACCCAGAGTAGACATCTCAGGTCAAGATGCAGACAAATCTGGATTGAGGAGGCACTGACAAGGAACAATTCATAAATGGAGCGTCAAACATGAAAAAAAATGGCATACTGGACCATAATAAAAGGAAAACTGTCTTATTTGTGCATGTGTTTGTGGGGTGGGGGTGGGGGAGACATGTTAGTAGCAGAGTTGCATTCTTACAATTAACAAATTATTAACAAAGTAATTTTACAATTGGCAAATGGACACAAAAAGCTCAGAGGGGGGAAGATCTTGAAAAGTGTATTAAAAATTTACTGAAGATTCAGAAACAGGACTGGAGTGATAGTATAGTGGGTAGGATGGTGGGCTTGTATCCAGTCAATCCAGATTTGATTCCACCCCACTCCCAACCAACCCTGACCAATCCTATATGGTCTCCCAAGCATCACCAGGAGTAATTCATGAGTGCAAAGCCAGGTGTAACCTCTGAGCATTACCGGTGTGGCCCCAAACCCAAAACAAAACAAAAAAGGATTCTTCAGAAACAGGCTGGAGCTCTAGAGGTAGTACAGGGATTAAAGGCACTTAACTTTCTTGCTTCTGAAATTGCCCTGATTCCAATTTATGTGGTCCCCCTGAGTTCTGCCAGGTGTGATCCCTGAGTACAGTCAGGAGTAAGTACTGAGTACTTCTGAGTGTGACTTTCAAAACAAAGATTTACAAACATGTAACCTAAAGTGAAGTATCCATTGATACCACTCGATATGTTTAAAATAACATAACTGATAAATGAATTAATTCAAATTCTTGTATATTGTTTGTCCACTATAAATTGATTAAAACATTAAACAGTAATTTGAAAATACCTATTGCAGCTGATAAGCATAACCAATACCCCAATACTTCCAACTTGTGTCAGTGTCACTGTCACTGTCCTCCCATTGTTCACTAATTTTCTCCAGCAGGCACCAGTATGTCTCCATTGTGAGACTTCTTGTTACTGTTTTTGGCATATTGAATATATCACGGGTAGCTTGCCAAGCTTTGGATAATGCATCTGACTACGGATTAGAAAATTCCAACTCATGTAATAGGAAAAAATCAAAAGTGATTTAAAGATTAGAACACTTATGAAGGGTTTCATATTGTACAGAAGCTAAGGCACTTGGCTTGTATGCAGATGATCCTGGTTTGTCGGGGTCCTGGCCAGTTGACCCTGGCACACTGGAGTATGATCCCCCTGGTTGCCAGACTTACTCCCTATAGGAGAGGGAGTGGGAAGGGGAGAAACCTGTTCCCTGGCTCTCGGGGAACCCAAGGACTCCCACCGCCACCGAGAAAGAACCACATGGAGGGGGGAAAGCTGGTAGTCAATCAGCAATCCCTCATCCTCAACCAGAGTGCTTCCATGTGTGGAGTGCTGGAGAAAGTCCCTAGGCCCCTGTAAACAGGGCCAGCTCTTTCGTTCAGGGGCAGGGGATTTAGTCAAAATCTCAGGCCAGCTACTGAGACCCCAACAATGGTTCATCTCCATCCGTATGTGGTTCTCTGAGCACTGCTGGGAGCAACCATTCTAAACAAAGAACCAGAAATAACCACTGAATACCATTGGGTGTAAGATGTTTTTTTTTTTTTCAAAAAAAAAAAAAAAGAACAGCAGAAAACATCCATTAAAAATCTAGTTCTGGACCAAAGAGAATTCAATGGTCTGAGTACGTGCTTTGCATGCAGGAGACCTGAGTTTGATCTGCAAATGAAACATTATATGGTTCCCACTTACAAGTAAAAAAAAGCAAAAAAACATAAATATATATAAATGTATAATCACTAGAAGTGAAATTGAAACAATTTGCTATCTTTCATTTGAAGTTTAACAATCTGCATATAAATGCCATATTTATTGTTTGGGGATATATTTACATTAGTAACAAAAGAACATCCAGAATGTTTAATTAGACTTCAATGTATATGATGCTCAGTTTTCCAAACTTATTTGATTTACCCCCTTTCGAGGAAAAACAAATCACCTTCCTAGAAGTCCACCAATTACATCTAAGTCTACTACCACAATCTCTGGTCCCCATCATGCCAGCGACCATTTACCTAAATGGTGAAATCTCACACTGAAAGGAGGTTCTAGATATTGGAGAGACTTCTTTATGCAAAATGTCTAGTTGCTGAGTAAATTGCAGCGTAGATACCATCAAGTCCTTTGTGTTCTCCAAGGAAATACCCAGTTCCACCTTCTAAAATACAGAACACATAACACACTAAAACACAACAAATACAGTACTCAACATTAACTAAAGATACAAGTGAATATACAAATGAGAAATATAAATACCAGAATTCCAAATGGGAATGGAAGATTAGTTTTTTATCATCACAGATGGAAACCGGGACTGAGAGATAGTACATCAGGTACTGCATCAGCTATCTTGCATGCAACTATCCCTGGTATTCTGTATCATCCCCTGAGTCCCGCCAGTAGTGATACCTGAGCACAAAGCCAGGCATGGACCAAAACCTTGAAAAAAAACCATTATAATATACAAATATGAGAAAATTGGCAGAAAGTCTTAATATTGTTTTTTAAGGGATGGACAAAGTAAATGGAAAGAGAGAGAGAGGGGAGAGACTGACAGACAGAGACAGAGAGACAGAGACAGAGAGACTTCCTGTCTATAGACAATAGTCGAGAAAGCTTCTGCCATAGCTAAATAATATCATCCTTTCTTCTTTCTTTGGAACTTTGCTCCCCTATAACTGCTTTCATATACTTAAGTCTGCTATGAGGATTTACCTGGAAATTATAAAATGTGCCCAAGATACTATTTTCAAAAAAGGAACCTCAGTTCTACAGAGGTAAACACAAATGATAATTTATAAAATAATAATCTATAAAATCATAAGTCCTTTTTGTTATTATTGTTTTCTAGACCACACCCAGCAGTGCTCAGGGATTACCTCTTTCTTGCTCTGTGTTCAGGAATCACTCCTGGCAAGATTCAGGAATCATGTTATGCTGGGTATTGAAGTGGGTTGACAGCATGCAAGACAAGAGCCTACCACCTGTACGATAGCTCCAGCCCTCAAAATCCTTCCTTCCTTATACATTGTTAAATAGAAAATAATATCAGGAAGTATTTTTTTTGTGTTTTTTGGGTCAAACCTGTTGTTGCATAGGGGTTACTCCTGGCTCTGCACTCAGAAATTACTTCTGGTGGTGTTCGGGGGACCACATAGGATGCTGGGAATCAAATCCAGGTCGGCCACATGCAAGGCAAACGCCTTAACTGCTGTGCTATTGCTCCAGCCCATAGAAGTAATTTAAAAAAAAATAGTTCAAATTTCAGCTTATATTTTGTTAGAATGTTGAGAGTCCAAAATTCTATCAGGTAATCAAGAAGGAAAATAGTATCATGGGTACATTTTATAATTTTTAGGTAAATTCCCATAGCAGACTTAAGTAAATTATAATTTATATGAAAAAAAGTGCCCACTGAACTTTAAAAGTCCATATAGGTAGAGGACATATTTCCAATGAGAGAGGACATCTGGTAAGGCACTTGACATGTATGCAGTCTACTAGGGTTCAGTCCCTGCTAGAACACATGGTCTCCTGAGCATGAGAAATCCATGAATACAAAACCAGGAATAATTCTTGAACACAACTGTCTGTGTCCCTCAAATCAAAATAAAACAGAAAATAACAATAAAACACTTTAAACTTGATAGAATAACTTTTTTTTACATATACAAACTTTCGGGTACCAGGACTTTTTCCCGAACTGCAATGGTGCCACCCTGGCTCCCAGGCAACCTCTGATTCTGGAAGTCATGCCCACAACCCGCTCCCAGCACCATCTTACAGCACATAGCAGCAAAGAAAAAAAAAACCAGCTGGAGGGCCCCACAGCTCCTGGAGAATTCTCCAGGCCACATCCAGAGCCAATATCACCAGAAGGTCCCAGATGGGGTAGGTGCTGTCTCCCCGCCGTCTCCAGATTTACCGAATTCCCAGTGACCATGAGCTTCTACAAGCATGGCTCTGGCATGCGGGTACCAGGACTTTTTTCTGAATCACTTGGCTGCTTTCGTGGCCACACGACATTTTCTGATATGCAAAGTGATCAATGGAAAGTAAATGATCTAGCAATTGTCCCTGAAAATTAGGCTTGAGTGGTGGTGGGATAATCTGAGTAAAAGATAATGCCCAACCAGAATAGATCTGGACTGTGTATTTAACTATGGTGCTATGCCACCCTGGGAGGGGTAGGGTGTCTGTCCCTCTGCCTGCCCGCCTTTGTGGCGGTGACATGGTGACCTGCATCTTTTAGAGCCTAATGAACAGCCAGGTATGAGACTCCATTGTGAGGCACATGGGGCTTCATGGGATGGTTGTGGAATCGCCCCTGCTTCTCGCCACAACAATGCTCTGGGTTGCCATCCTCAATTGCCTCCTCTGGCTTCTGAATGACCATGATCCCAGGGACACACATACCACTATCAAAACCCAGGGACTTCTGGCAGTAATCCCTCTAGGTTTATTACTAAAATATCAGAAATCCAAATTTGCGTGGCCACTATTGTGGCCACATGACATCATATGCTCTTCGTAATCAGCAATAGAAAACAAATTTTCTAATGATGTCTTTGTGGCAGGTCTTAATGTTGGGGAAAATTCCAAATAACAATGTTGGGTCTTTTGTCGTAATATTGAATGTGATCAATGTAGAGAGAGAGAGAGAGTAAAGTGGAAATCTGCCATACAGGCAGAGGGTGGGTGGGTGGGGGTATACTGGGGTTCTTGGTGGTGGAAAATGTGCACTGGTGTAGGGATGGGTGTTTGATCATTGTATGACTGACCGAGACTTGAACTGAAAGGCTTTGTGACTGTTCTCACGGTGATTACACACACACACTCACACACACATATATTATATATATTACATATTTGATATATATATGATCTTAATGGTTTGTCATGTGCTTGGTTATTAAGGTATCAGTGTGTATTTGTGTAGCTTAATTGTCTCCTTTAAAGAAATATGGGCTGGAGCGATAACACAGCGGGTAGTGTGTTTGCCTTGCATGCAGCCAACATGGCCGACCCGAGTTCGATTCCTCTGCCCCTCTCAGAGAGCCTGGCAAGCTACCGAGAGTATTTCGCCTGAATGGCAAAGCCTGGGAAGCTATCTGTGACGTATTCGATATCCCAAGCACAGTAACAACGAGTTTCACAATGGAGATGTTACTGGGCCCGCTCGAGAAAATTGATGAACGGGAGGACAGTGACAGTGACAGTGATAAAGAAATATACCTTTTGAATTTGCTTTAAATAAAAATTTTAAGATGTATCAAAACAAATAAAGTGCTAACACTGAATGCTCACTTGGATGTGATTAGACTAATGTGTGGCAGGCAAAATTCTAAAAAAGATTCTCAAGATTTAATTGTTTTAAACTATCCTCGGCACCCACCTCTTCTCTCCATATTGTTGTCACCTGTTTTTTTCAGTCATCTAAATTATCACTGTGAAGTGCTTTCGTTGATGAAAACCTCCAAGTTATTTGACCTTAAAGATTTTTTTCTGGACTTGGGAATCAGATAAATATCTTATAGAGTTTCCTGCAATTGTTATTTGTGGACTTCAGAGAAACCCGGAGTGAGAAAGAAGGTTTTGAAGAGGGAGGGGATTGTGTAAAACAGTTTACAGGTGCCACTTTGGAGCTTACAGTAGCGTGGGCATATAAGATCTATTGTCACAGAGATTGAAATTGTCATACAACCTGAATGATTTTGAAAGCTAATATTTTCTAAGGGTGCCAGACAAGAATCTAGTCCTGCTGACATTTTGGTTTTAGTCTGTGAGATCTTAACAGACTGCTCGGCCCAGCATATTCTGACTTCTGAACTAGGGAACTGTGAGGAATGGGGAATTTTAAAATGCTAAATTTGCAACAAACAGTCATAGGACAATCAAAGCTTATACAATTGAAAATGGAAGCAAATTTAGAATGGACTGTGTTATTTACAAAACTCTTCAAACTATGGTAAGTTTTATAAATATAAAAGATTTATTTTCAACGTTTTTGATGTTATAAATTATGGTATACTAAGTTAATAATAATTTTACCACTTTTTAAATTTTCTCATGCATATAGTAGCTCATGAAAAGTTTTTTATTGTTTTCACAAAAATTCTTCAAAGGTGTTAAATTACCTTAGTGGTTTTTCCACTTATTGCTTGATAGTACCTTCATATCGACATGCATAGTTAATTCTATGGTTGGTAAAATTATTCAAAACTAGTTCTTACATGTATTGCTGTCCTTATTATCTTTCAGAAATGTTAGGTTTTTAAAAAATATATGCTAAATAAAACAACAACAGCAATAACAATCATAGATTGGTCTTTCTAACTCAGGGCTTTTGACCTAAACAAAAAGATAGTGTATTTCATAAGTAACACTTTGGTAAGCTTATAAAACTGAGAGAATGGAGAAAAAAAAAGCAGTTCATAGCAAAAAAAAAAAAAGAAGAAGAGGATAAATTATAAAGGAAAAATTTAACCAAGAATCAAGGCAAGGGAGGAAGATACTATCAACAATACCAAAAAATCTCAAGGTGAATTTATTGAGAATTAACACAAAGTAGTATGAGAGGAGAAAAGTTCATAAACATTATATCAGATAATTATGTCTTAATTCGCACTCTTATGTTTGTTGACAAAGGTTGGGAAGGATACATATTCAAAATGAATTCCAATTTTACCTTTTACTCTTAACAATAGATAAAGGAGTATTATATATCAGTTATGAAAACTAAATATGTAAGTGTAACCTAGTTGAGATATGGGTGATAATAGGCAGTTCTAAAGTAAGATTTTGCTGAGAAAGTGGTATTTCAACAAAGACTCTAGAGTTAAATGAGTTATCTGGGGCAAATTTGTCAGAGTAGGTGAGAATGAAACATGGGTGAATTGTTAAGAAGGAAGTGAAGAAAAGGAGTTGGAGCTGATGAATTAGAAAAGTTTAAATCCCTGAGACAGTTGTCATTTTGTGTCTTGAATATAGAAAAAATTCTGCTATTAACATAAAGCCATGTCCCTTTCATCTTAATTGGGATGTTTCAGAAAAACGAAAATGTCTTTGTATGATGTTATTATTGTTGGCATAAACCTCCAATTTTATGAGGTAAGTACATTTTATTTATTGTATGCACTCCTAATATTGTAATTAAGAACATAATTTCACAGAGAATTTATATAAGAAATGAAATAAGAAAACAAACCCTCATCATTATGTTTATTCCTAATGTGTAAGATGAAATACTGTTTTAAATACAGTGACCTCTCTAATTTGACTGTGTTCTACTCTTTTCTCCCGTCTCCTTTGCCCCAGCCCACCATCACTTGTCTTTGATTTCAAACATAAGCAGGTGCACATGTGCACAGACAGGAGTTCAAAGTTATAATCAAATCCCGCTCAGACAGATGTAACCTAATCTGCTTTTGCTCTCAATGCTGCATGAATTAACAGTAGTTCAAAGTCTGACTAGCAGGTCAGTCACTTTCACCTTTTGAAGGTAGATTAGTCTTGGCCTCTTAAGTACAACTAAATTTTCTTTTTGAATTAAACTGTTTCTGCTATTTCTGCTTAGTATGGGATTCAGCAATGGAGTCAACAATTGATTTAGACTGTGCGTAATATAGATTATAAAACATTAGGCTCAACGGGGGTATGGTGGCGCCAGCAGATCAATCTGTACCTGTGAGGTGAGTGTATCAGCAGCCTGATGGCAATGTCAGACTTTCAGATACCCCAAAATTGCTGCTGTGCCTTTGGCCAGACCCCAAAAACTTGGGGCAAAGTTGATTAAGAAAGTAAATGGCCAAAAGTTAGGTATGTGTGAGACACACCCACAAACCACCTCCAGCTCCGTTATATAATTGGCCTCTCTAGTTCCTGATTGAACTGCTTAATGGCCATGATCCCAGAGTCTCAGAAACGAATCTCAGATCCCAAAGGCTTTTGGCAGAAATATGTCCTGTTCCTGCAGTAGGTTACTGGCGCTGGGCCTCTCCAGGTGGGAATAGGTTTCGTGCCTTGGCCTGTTCCCCCTGGCAGCCTGGTGACCACCATCCTCCAGAGGCCACTGGACAGTCAGTTTTGGGCTTGCAGTGACGAGACACACGGGGCCTCACCTCATGGGGGTGGAGCCGACTCTTTCTCCCCATACCAACAAGACCCCGAGTCGTCACCTACAAATGGCCTCCCTGGCTTCTGATCAAGCTGATTAATAGCCATGATACCGGAGACTCAGAAACAAATCTTGAAACCCAGCGGCTTTTGGCAGAAATGCATTTGGACTGCATACAAGATGGCCGCTGGCTCAGAGCTTATTGGAAAGCCAGGTATGAGCTGGCGGTGATGGGGCAACTGCAGTCTCATGGGAAGGGAGACGGAACCGGCTTGTCCTTCACGCCCTACCGAGGTCATGAGTTGCCCCCCACATGCGGCTCTCTGGCATGACCATGGCTCCAGAGGCAAAAGGACTTAACCCAGAACCCAGCAGTTTGCAGCAGAAAAGTGAATGGACCATGCATTAAACTATGGTGCCATGCCTCCCTGGGAAGGAAAGGGTGTTGCTCCCTTCCACCTTTTTCCCCCCTGGCAGCAAGGTGGCCACCACCTCAGAGCTTATTGGAAAGCCAGGTATGAGGCGGCAGTGACAGGGCAACTGCAGTCTCATAGGAAGGGACGGCACGTCCTTCACGCCCTACCGAGGTCAGGAGTTGCCCCCCACGAGCGACTCTCCGGCACAGCCATAATACCAGACATGCAGAAACCAATCTCATAATTATTTGGCTCTTTGCAGAAATCCAAAATCGTGGCCGCGTGACATTATATGATTCTCATGACCAGCTACAGAAAACAAAATATTTCACAATGCCTTTTCAGCAATTTTGATTTTTGGGGGGGGAAATTCTAAACAATAATGGTACATCTTTTGTCGAAATAATGAATGTAATCAGTGTAGGGAAGAGTTAAGTAGAAATCATCTGCCTCACAGGCACTTGGAGGGGTGGGAGGGGGGATATACTGGAGTTCTTGGTGGTGAAGAATGAGTACTGGTGAAGGGAAAGGTGTTTTATCATAGTATCACCGAGACTTAAACCTAAAAGCTTAATAACTTTTCCCACAGTGATTCAATAAATAAATATAAAAAGAAAAAAATAAATAAAAAAAGTTAAGGTGGAGTTCATGCCCAATTCAATCAGCTAATCAATGGCTGAATAAATAACAGTACTCATACAAAGAGAAAAAAAGAAGTGCTGTGTTTTTGTACATTTGTGTATCTGTGTGCTCACGCAAACATACACTTTTGCACATACATAGATATTTTCAAAAATAATTGTTTACCTTCTGTATTTTATTCCTCTTAATTTAATCTAGGGTTGGAGCAACAGGGGGTATGGCATTTGCCTTGCATGTGGCCGCATAAATATAAAAAGAAAATAAATATAAAAAGAAAAAATAAATAAAAAATTAAGGTGGAGTTCATGCCCAATTCAATCAGCTAATCAGTGGCTGAATAAATAGCAGTACTCCTACAAAAAAACAAACCAAAAAAAACCCAAAAACAAAACAAAACATTAGTCTCAGCCTTGACTCTGCAAAAAACCCCAATCAGATTACTCCATCTTTCTGGGCAAATTTCTTTATTAATAAACTAGCAAGTGTAAAGTAAAAATTTTATTTGTTTCCTTATACCTCTACTATTCTAAGATTTCATAGTTTAGAAGGTTTGCAAATAAGTACTCAAAGCATCTTATCTCAAGATCTCAGTTTTTAGCAAAGAAATAATTATTCAAATATTACATGTTAAAAGATAGCAATTAATTTTTCTTTAATCCTCAATTTTATACACCTGGCACATTATATACTGTTTGTCTTACAAATCTTCTATATATCTCACAAATTAATATTTTTAAGCATAACAGATACACTAAGTGACATAATTAATTTCATTAGTTTAAGGTATCTTGAACATACAGCGGAAGTTGTTTTTCACTGTTTGATAACTTCTCAAATTTACTTCCCGTGACTGCTTATCTGTGTCTGCAAGGTAGCAACATATAGAACTTATGAGAAGCAATTAAGTAAAATAATATCTTGTAATAATATTTTAATTTTTTACATTATTTCATTTTTTATTGCTATGATAACAGTTGAGAGGAAGTATATATTAGTATTTTATGTTGATGAGATTTCAATAAAGCAAAGGTAATGCTACATGAGAGGTTTCTTTTTGGTTTTTCTTTTAGGCCGAGCTGGGTTCGATTCCTCTGCCCCTCTCGGAGAGCCCAGCAAGCTACCGAGAGTATCTCGTCCGCACAGCAAAGCCTTGCAAGCTACCCATGACGTATTCAATATTCCAAACACAGTAACAACAAGTCTCAAAATGGAGACTTCACTTGGCCCGCTTGAGCAAACTGATGAACAACAGGGGGACAGTGTTCTTTTGTTTTAGGTAAAACAAAGTACTTTTATTGAAAGAAACTTGATTAGAAAGATATGAAAGGAAAGAAAGATAGAAAATAAGTATCCAAAAGAGACAGGCTACTCCAGTGTGGAATTAAGCATGCAAAGAAACAGACAGTGTTCAGGAGGGAATGTGGGCTTGAAGAGCAAGTTGAGAATTTGAAGACATGATATCAGCCACATTGTAATACTTTCACAAAGGAGGGATTTTCAGAATGATTTTTTCCTTAATTTATGACTCTTACCTCTGGAGTTCTATGAACTCCATTTCCCTTTCTCCCTAAGCTATCAAAGGCAATAGATATTCCAGTAGATAATGTTAGTCATCTTTTTGCCTATCAGTGACATACAACATATGATTATCTTTTTGTTTACGGGACTTAGTTTTCTATTTCAAAGGACTTTAGAACAATGAGATACAAAGGATAACAATAAGAGTTGATAGGTTGAAAATGTGAACTAATGCAGTTAATCTTATCACTTTAAAATGTTAAGACTATTTTTTGTTATTTTTCTATTTTTGTTTTGGGGGCCACACCAGGTGTTCCTCAAAGACTTGACTCATGGCTCTGTGCTCAGGGATCACTCCTGATAGGCTTGAGGGACCATATGGGATGCAGGAATTGACACTAGTTTGCAATACAAGAGAGAGTAAGTGCTGCATATTGCCTGCTGTATTATTATCTGTTCCCTATAATACACTCTTGAATTGCATTTGTAGTATATATAACATTCACATATTTTTTAACTTTTCTAGAATCTATTTTTCAATGTTCTATTAATACTTTTCACTCTCATTAAATTAAAGACCTTGATTTTTTTTATTATCAACATTCACTGTATCAGTGTATCACTGTCATCCCATTGTTCATAGATTTACTCAAGTGGGTACCAGTAACATCTCCATTCGTCCCAGCCCTGAGATTTTAGCAGCTTCTCCTTACTCTTCTTTCCTAACGCTGCTGTATTGGAGGCTCTTTCAGAGTCAGGGGAATGAGATCAGTTATTGTTATTGTTTTGGGCATATCAAATACACCACAGGTAGTTTGTCAGGATCTGCCATGTGGGCAGGATATTTTCGGTAGCTTGTCGGGCTCCGAAAGGCATATATATATATTTTTTTTTTCACTATGATTTTTTTGCCTACTGTCTGAACCCTATCAAATATGGTGTGGTAATTATGGAAAATGGGTAGGGAGTGTCTTATGATGTGTCCAGGACTATGTTCACTCATAAGTGAACATATGAGTCACAAAGTTAAAAACTCCAGAAAGGTCACAAAGTTCCACATTACCTGGGATCCATGAGACTTCACTCATGCATGAGGCTCAGCCTGAGTTTGTGAAAAGTGATCTGGAGCATGGCGGCGGTTGGTTAGTGGAGGTCAGCTGCCAGGGCTGGGTCCCTTGGGGTAGGGAGGGCTCTTACAAGCCCCCCTCTGGGGTACCCAGAATGAAAACAGCCTGGCGCAGAGTTCCTATTATCAGCATTAGCTATAATTATTATTTCCCTTTGACCAATGACAACTGCCTATGAGGAAAGACTAGGCTGGAGATTGGGGTAGAGCATTTCCCTTGCATAAAGCAGACCTAGTGTTCTTTCCCTGTTGCTCCCTATGGTTCCTCAACCATACAGGAGTGATCTCTGAACACCATTGTATGTGACTTACATATGACTTACATACAAAAAAAGACTAATAATACCATCCACTATCCTCCCGTTGTTCATCGATTTGCTCGAGCGGGCCCAGTAACATCTCCATTGGAGACTTTGTTGTTACTGTGTCTGGCATATTGAATACGTCACGGGGAGCTTGCCAGGCTCTGCCGTGTGGGCAAGATACTCTCGGTAGCTTGCCAGGCTCTCCGAGAGGGGCGAAGGAATCAAACTCAGGTCGGCCATGTTGGCTTCGTGCAAGGCAAACACCCTACCGCTGTGCTATCGCTCCAGCCCAATAATAACATCTCATAAGCAAATAATATAAAAAAGAGTAGATAATCCAGTTGATTTATCTAGTTTTAATTATAGTTCATTAGTATTAATCGGTCAAATAATAATTTGTATTATAATATAAAATATATAAATCAATATATAATATAAAATTTGCAAAATGTGCCAACTTGTTTGTAATAGTCGATATTTCTGCCATTGGAAAAATTATCAGAAGGACTTAAAAGGTCACTGGAGACCCAGTAATGGTATAATAGGAACATTTTTTTAGGTTCAAATAAAGTATGTTAGCTGCTCTACCTTTTACATGTATGGAAATATCTATCAGACCTGCTTTCTTAAGACTCAAATTGTTATTACTAAAGTGAACATACATTCTGATTTTCTTGGTCTTGATTTACAGAGTGTTATTTTTTTCCCTGATGTTATTTATGGTATCACTTTGTTCTTTTGGAAGTGATTGTTTTGTGCCAAAATTGTGTAAAACAGATAATGTGATTGTCTTTCTTGCAGAATCCAGGTTCCATCTCAGCACCCCATGTGGACCCTTGACCCTGCCAAAGGTAATCCATGAACATAATGCCAAGAGTAAGTTCTCAGTACCACCAGGTATGTCCAACACACCGTCCCAGATAGTGTTAGTGTTATATCTGGGAAAATTGAAAACAAAGAAACACTGTCCTCCTGTTGTTCATAGATTTGCTCAAGCGGGTCCAGTAATATCTCCATTGTGAGACTTGTTGTTACTCTTTTTGGCATACTGAATACGTCATGGGTAGCTTGCTAGACTTTGCCATGCGGGGGAGATACTCTTGGTAGCTTGCTGGGCTCTCCGACAGGGGCGGAGGAATCAAACCCGGCTTGGCCTGACTGACTGCGCACAAGGCAAACACCCTACTGCTGTGCTATCACTCCAGCCCAGGGAAAATGGAAGAAATAAAGATATCTGAAGCTGACTCTTAATGCTTTATGTGAGTTCAAGAATGAAGACATGAACTGGAACAATGAAACAAACCATTATTTTATATTCTGAAATTTCTGTTTTGGACAGCGCTTGTGAATGAAATAAAATATCATACCTTCAACTGTATTCAATGTTTTATGTATGATGACGTGGCAAAGCCTTATACATTTGAAATATGGAACCCATTCACGCTGAGATGAGAATAATAAACAATTTCATATAGAAGATAACACATTGCAATGTACAAATATTAGCAGGAAGTATTAGTAAACAAACTGTGAGACTATTTGCTGTATTTAGTTTATAGTTACTCAAAGTTCTTGGAACAATGTTTTAGGTATTAAAAGTCATTAATGGACCCAAAAGGATATAGATTTGTGATATTTGATGCAGTTTTATAGAGTACAAAGAATATTTTATTCCTGTAGGACATATAATTTTTTTTTTACAATCTGCCCATAGTATCCCTATGAGGAGGAAGTGAAGTCAGGTAGGTTTGACCCGGTTCCTATTCTTAAGTAGAATCTTGGTCCCTGTATATCTATGGGAAGTCTGTCCAGAGACCTATCCATCCCATTCTTATCTCAGAAAATTTCTCTCCTGTCCTATTTCACACTGATTTACTGTATTCAAGATGGGAAAAAAATAACAATTATCAATGACCTTATTTTATTAATACCAACTTATGAAACAGGTGTTACAGTTACCTTCATAATATCTGGACACTAACATACGCCATTTATTATGTGTTAGATCAATACTCATTAGGGAAAATATCAGCAATTTATTAAGAAACAACATAGAAGGCAACAACATGGTGGGCTGGGCATTTGCCTTGCATGCGACCATCCTGGGTTTGATCCCTGGCATCCTAAATGGCACCCCAAGCACCACGAGGAGTGATCCCTGAGCACAGCAGTGTGGCCTCAAAAAATAAATAAACTGAGTAAGTAAGAAGAAATTATGACTTTGAGGACAAAATAGATGGAAATTGGTGTGATCATACTAAGTGAAATAAATCAAATGACAAATATTTTCTAGTTTCACTGATACGTTTAGTAATATGAGTTACTAAAGGAAATTGAACAATATGAAACAACGAAACAAAAAAACTATTTTCTCGACTCACTAAAAATTGTGCTACAAGACGTAAAGGGAATTCAGGGATGGAGGAATGAACAGAGGGGAATTTCCATTAGTCAGATGGTAAGGGAACTTGGATTATGGAAAGGGTAGCAATTACACACATAAAGAGGTATAAAGCTAAATAACTGAAATCCTAACCTTTAATTTTTTATTTTCAATATAATTTTTAAAGCAAGCATAATAGCTCAACTTGTAAAATAATTCAAAATCTCTAACAGTTATAACATTTAAAAAATACCTTTAAAGATAAAGCTATCTACTAGTACATTGTGGGTCTAAACAGTGAAATGTGGTTTGTTTGTTGAAAAATGCAAATGATATGAATTAATATTCATCTCATGACTTCCATTTCCTAAGAAGTACCTTTGTAATTAAAGTTTGATTAATTTATTTTCTCTCCTTTTTCAAAAGCAGTATTAATGCAATCACCAAACTTTGATAGAAAACTAAAGTGCTAGGTCAATAGAGTATATTATTATATGATAATCTTACAAATTTTACACTTAATTCTGCATAGAGGAATAACTTTTTAGGGTGATAGCTTAATTTAGAAAAATAAAAGTTCATAATAAAACATACTATATCAACAAATCACATAATAAATATCAGAGAACCACAATTAAACTAATCTACTGGAACAGAGTAAAATGATAGCACTATAATATTATTTATCTGCATTACTCATTCATCTCACTGCTTATTTTTGTTGTTATGATTGCTAAAATTAAATTCATCACAAGTTCTTATCAACTTTGATATATCTATTTTTGCTATGATGGAAACTGAATACATGCTAAATAGTATGATTGACTTCTTTCAGTGAACAAACAACAGTGGTCAAATCCCAGGTCTACTTACAATAGCAGATAATTTCATGTGCCTAATATATATGTTGAAAAGAAAATTTTATAACAATTACTTTACAGAAGAGTTCATACATTGGAATAATCACTTTTAGAGTTGAGAACAAAGGCAATTCACTAACTTAGAAAATAACTTGTTTTTAAATAACTTAAGCTATAATTTGAAATACTACCCTTAGTCGTATGGTGATTTTGGTCTTTGTTTTTAATTCTGTGGTTGTGCTACAGGTCAACCAATTGCTGACAGTTCATCTAGAGAATCAGTGAAATGGCTTCCAAGTATCATTTAATAAAAAAAACTCTTTGATCCATAAAAAGAACAAAGAAAGATCAAATCGATTTATTATATAATTTCAAACAAAACGTGTATATAGTTAAAGCATCAAACTAGGAATAAAGAACATATGAAATGTAGATTTTCGTTAATATTAAAGAAGGATAATTTCTAAATTAGCACACTCACAGTAATGTTTCCTGAATTCATTAAGGCCACTTGCTATTTCTTTACTTAACAACGTAGACAAGCATTCAAGTACTGCAATGATTCAAAGCAAGATTGTCTTACTATGACTAGAAAATGTTTTGGAAGAATTTCTTATAAAAAAAGTTGTTCAGAGTTATAGTATAGTCCACAATTTTATTCTTAATTAATAAACATAGTCTTAATATGTTTTGAAAGTGCATATAGATATATATAAATAAATATAAATTTAATTTTCCTTGGTGACCTATCTAAAGCTATTGAAAAGAACTTTCTCAGGAATCACATTTTTACCTATTTTAATTAAACACTTTGCTTATTCCAAAGGTTTAGTCCACTGGTGTCACAAAAATGCTTATCTCTTTACTATTCTCAGCTCCTGCTTTAAAATACTACCAAATTTCAAGGGGGTATGGTGCCGCCAGCAGGTTAGTCTGTACCTGTGAGGCGAGTGCATCAACAGCCTGATGGCACCGTCAGACTTTCAGATACCCAAAAATTGCTGCTGTGCCTTTGGCCAGACCCCAAAAACTTGGGGCAAAGTTTACCAAGGAAGTAAACGGTCAAATGCAAGGTATGCAGAAAAGTGAATGGACTATGCGTTAATCCAGGCCATCATGTCTGTCCAGAGGGGAAAGGGTGTTGCCCCATTCGCCCTCTCCTCTCTGAAAAGAAAGATGGCGACCGCATGGGAGCCTTGTGGATAGCAGGTATGAGCCGGGAGTGTGGGGGCAACTAAAACCTCATGGGAAGGGGGGCGTTCCGGTCCGTCCTTCATGCCCTACCGAGGTCACCAGTTGCCCCCCACGAGAGGCTCTCCAGCACGGCCACAGCTCCTGAAGCACAAGGACTTAATGCAGAACCCAGAAGCTTGGAGCAGAAAAGTGAACGGACTATGCGTTAATCCAGGCCATCATGTCTGCCCGGGGGGAAAGGTTGTTGCCCCATTCGCCCTCTCCTCTCTGGAAAGAAATATGGCGGCTGCTTGGGAGCCTTGTGGACAGCAGGTATGAGCCGGGGGTGTGGGGGCGATTAAAACCTCATGGGAAGGAGGGTGTTCCAGTCCGTCCTTCACGCCCTACCGAGGTCACCAGTTGCCCCCCACAAGCAGCTCTCCGGCACGGCCATGACTCCAGAGCACAGAAACCTATCTCTTAATTATCTGACTTTCAGTAGAAATACTTCCAGGGTTAATAAGTAAAATAGCGGAAATCTAAAACCAACATTTAATTCTTGAACCCAGCTCTAGAAAGCAAATCATTTCACAATGCTTTTTCAGCATGTCTGATTTGGGGGGGGGGGGGTAAACTCTAAATAATAGTGGTGCATCTTTTATTGAAACAATGAATCTAATCAAAGCAGATAGAGTGTTAACTAGAATTCATCTGCCTCGCAGGCATTGGGAGGGGTGGAGGGTGGGGTTTTATTGGGGTTCTTCGTGGTAAAAAATAAGTATTGGTAAAGGGAAATGTGTTTGATATTTGATGACTGAGACCTAAACCTGAAAGCTTTGTAACTTTTCCCACAGTAATTCAATAAATAAATAAATTATTTAAAAAGAAAAAACGAAAAAAAAAAACGAAAAACAAATGCAAGGTATGTGGGAGACACACCCACAAACCACCTTTTTGTTTTGGTGTTGGTACAAAATATTATTTATAAATACAACACAAAATAATTGAATGCAATAAAATTTTGTTAAAAATTTTATGACTTTCCATAAAAATATGTAATCATTATCAATTTTACCTCTATACTAAAGCCTTTCTGTTCAAATGAAAGACAATTATAACTTCTCAGTTTTTCACTTCTCATTACTTCAAGAAATATATTCAAATAACTATTTATATGAGTGTTTTAGCAGAATAAATTTTAGTTTACTGTAGCATCATAATTTGTACTACATTTTCCTTTCTCTGGCAATCTCTCAACCTGTAGTGTTATTTTAGTTTCACTAGAAGATAACTGTCATCACTTAAGAATTCCTTCCTAAAGCCAAGCCTAAATTTATATGGGGAGATCATGGTAAATCCGTAAGTATGTGTCAAGGCATTACAAATATACTCTTCTTCCTTGTAAAGAAGACAATCTGGTTCTTTTGACAGATGTGATTTACAGGAAAACAGTCAAATAGTTTATTTGCGATAAAATTACTTTTGAATGGAATGGCTCTGAATTGGGGCAGAATTAAGGTGCACTTGTGCCTGCTATGGCAGCAATAGTAGTTGCAGAGTAAAATGCCATTTTCTAAGGACAATATAGGCCCTCTTATCACAGTATGCTAGAAAAAAATTCATATTGATTCATCTTTGAAGTTTGACAAAAATCACTGGATTACTTTTTATAATATGAAGAAAGAAAAGAACATTCCAGAGAATCTCATTTAGGATTTTTCTCCTGACCATTGTCACAACCGTTAAGAAAAATTAGTAAAAGGCATTGGAAACAGCGTAAGGTTAGGGAATCATGTAAATATATTTTTTAATTCAGGTACTTGTGAAACTCCTGTGCTTTTTCATTTTAGACAAGTTTTCTGAGGTTCAGAGTTCCCATGGTACAATGGAATTATGAAACTGACTTGTTTTTTGTTGCTCATATATATATAAACTCTTACATACAAGGAGCCAGAGGGGCTGAGCACATGTTTTCTAGGTTGAAGGCTTGGTTTGAGCCTTGACACCATTATGAGCCACTCCTAGGCACATTAGCCTCCAAGCACCAAAATATAATAAAATATTATACACACACATCCACACAAACACTCTTCTAGTAGATTCATTAAAACTCAAAGAATGGCTTCCCTTGGAGTATCAAATATATCTCTTTATTTTGTTCCCTCACTTTATTTTCATGTCATTTTCCTCTCAACACCAGAAACAGTGCTGTAGTGGAGACCGTTAAGCCTGAGATTTGGATTATGACTGTATATTTAGTATTGAAGTGCACCAAGATTTTTTCTGGGGATTGTTTCATAAGGCAATGCTATTATTAGGGTCTAAAGTTTGTCCTCTCAATATTCACTTAAGTCCTAACCCCTGTACCTTAAAATGAGAATGAGGCATCTGTGTTTGGACATTCAGTAGGTAATTGGGCTAAATGAGATAATGTGGGTCCAACGCCATAAAATAAAAGTATCTGACTAGAGTAGGAATAAACTAAGTCATCAATCAATCAATCAATCACTGTCCTCCCGTTGTTCATTGATTTGCTCGAGTGGGTCCAGTAAAGTCTCCATCGTGAGACTTTGTTGTTACTGTGTTTGGCATAGCAAATACATCACCATCACCGGTAGCTTGCCAGGCTTTGCCGCGGGCAAGATGCTCTCCGTAGCTTGCCGGACTCTCTGAGAGGGGCAGAGGAATCGAACTCGGGTCAGCCATGTTGGCTGCGTGCAAGGCAAACACCCTACCCGCTGTGCTATCGTTCCAGGCCAAACTAAGTCATAAGAATAGAAAAAAATAATGTGAACTATTTCGTGTGAAATATTTTAGTGATTTTGCTGTAATATCCTAGAAACTGTGGTTATATTGAAGATGGATTATCATTTAACTTATGAAACTTCAGTTAGTCAATAAGCAGCTCTGTAGGTTTGGTGATGAGAACACTGAAGTTATGTATCTGGAGTGAATTTTTCAGTGAATTTATTTTGACTTAGTTATCAATTCAGATAATATTTAGCAATAAAATATCCAAATTTTTACATTGATGAAAAGGTGAGGAAAAAATTTTGTCAAATATTGGCATTATTTTCCATTCATGAAAAGCTAGAAATGGCATTTTTAAGGAGTAGCATGTTTATTTGGCAAAAATCAAGGTCTCTGAAGCCAAGCTAACAACATGAGGCTATCGAGTGCAATCAAATACAAACAAAAAGTGGGGATAATCAAGAACACAACTGTGAATTAAATTGTTATCTAATATTTGGTGCAGAATCTCTTTCCTTCCCTCTAAGTGCCATTTTGGTGACATTTCAGCAATTACCAGCCTACAAATGTTGTTCACTTTTCATTTATTTATTCATTAATTCAGTAAATGATTATAGAGTTCATCCTATGTATTTGTCACTCTGTTCTAAGTTCTAAATAGTTTGAAATAGCACAAGGCTATGAAGAAATTGGCAATAAATTGGCAATCTTGCTAAGACGAGAACATGCTAGACTCATTTCTACCTCAGTTTTTATATTTATCATCATTCTTCCTGGAGCACTCCACCCTTTTATCTTCACATCTCATTGTTCATTCATTCTTCTCCCCATATTATTTTTAGAATACTTAAATGGAAGATAAATCAACAGTCTATAAAATATACATCCAGATCTCACAAAAGAAAATGGAGTTTATGCTTGAACTTATAGTTCAAGCATTTAGAAGACATAACTGAAATAGAACTAATTTCCATAGAGTAACTGGTTTTTATTCTCTACTGCAGCTACTGTTATTCTTATTTTTTCCCCAACTCTCTTTTCAGGGAGGTAGGCATTACTTATTGAAGCAATATGGTAACACAGTACTAAACAGTATGTAATCTAGAAGCTGGGGATATGCTTAGTGGTCAGTGTTGTTGCATGCACACGAACCCAGGATCTATCCCTCGCACTGATGAACACTGATGAAGTGGTCCTCATGGACCCTGGACACCATCTTATTGACCTGGTGGCCTTCAGCATCACTAGATGAGCTGCAATGCATGCTTGGGTCACAAGGTCAATAATTTGGCATGAGTCACTGAGTATTATTGTGCCTGATCCCTAGGACACCTGAGCAATGCTTGGTAGGGGCACACACACACACATGCACATGCACACACACTCATGCATGCACACTCTCATGCATGTACACACACACTCACACACGTACACACTCAACACAGAAAATATGTATTTGGGCCAAGCTGCAATAGTTGGTTAGTTATGTGACTTATATAAATTTCTTAAATCTCTGTACTTATCCACATATTATTGTAGTAACTGAATGATACAGATTATTATAATAATTGAATTATTAATTTCTGAAATGATCTTCATCTGATTACATATTACTATGCTGTTACTATAAGTAACAATATACTTCCTTCTCTTCTTTTCTGCTCCACTTATATTTTTCTTATATATTTATGTCCAGTCACCTCTGCTTCATTGTTTTCCTACCCTCATCTCTGTCCACAACTTTACTGACTAAGAAGGACTCAAAATGACTCAAGTCCTCCTATTTTTTTTGAAGGAAACTGCAGGTAATAAGACCCTTGTGGACTTCTCTCCAAGTCTTCCTTCCAATGACTTGTGAATGAATAATATTTCCAAAATATTAGTAAAGTGTAAAAATGCTCACCTATGTTACTGAGGAAAGGCTGGAGGCACTGAAGATACACCTAAAAGAGAAAATAATGAAGCATCAGAAAACTAAGGAAATGAAATACTACATAAATAGGAAATGAAATTGAAATAAAATAAGATGGTAGGATGGTTTTCTGCTCCCCCTTCCACAAAAAAAAAACGTTTCCACAGCTGGAGGCTAAAAACAGCTGCATTATCTGTAATTCATTGGAGTGTAGTCATTAATATTTCACTCATGTACACACTTCATTATGATGCAATTTTCCTGCACAACCAGCCGGAATCATTTGCAAGGTATTTAACAAAATGATGGAAATACTCAGTTGCATCTGTTCATCATTTTGCTAACCATATTTTTGCATAAATTTAACATGGGATTAAACCACCACCATTATTTTCCTCTGTTTTTTCCTTCACTGTTCAAATCTACTTGCCAAAATTTATTATTATTCAGGTATGTCATCACACCACCACCCTAGCAGTTCACCTCAAAAACAGCAAGGCAACATTGAGAAGATGTTGTTTTCTAAAACAGCAAGCATGTAGATTCCTTCCCTAAGACAACAACTCAGTTGTTGCAAAGACAAACAGCTTTAATAATGAAAATAGACTCTTGGTTTTACCTACACACATGCAGTTTAATTTGCTTCTTCCTTATTAGAATCCTCAGGAGTATTCCTTCTCCACCCTGCTCCCAGATACAAAAACAACTTGGCATGCACATCAGTTCTATTTATTCTCAGTTTAATATACAATTTCTCATATACACAAAGGGGTGAATTGGTTTCTAAAAACATTGGCTGGTAATGATGACAGTAGAATCTAATTCCCTCAGGTACTCACTTCATACTTATCTCTTCGCTGGAGAGTATAATAAGGTCGTCAGGATTATTGAAGTTGACAGAGCACCAAGCTCAGATTAATTACATCATAGAATTCAGGAGGAATAATAAAAAGCAACAGTACCGCCTCTGGCAAGCACATATATTTTTTATAGTTCTCTCAGGATCCTTAGCACGTTATTATGGAAATGATTGAAGGGTGGCTAATGTAATTGATTTGTAGGTTTGCAGGTATAGATTTGGAAAGATTAATTATTGAGAGAATAAGAAGTCATAGTCACCATGAGAAAATAGAGCAGAAGATCTTAAATTAGGGAAGAATACTTGGAGGATAAGTGAAGGGTACTAACATATATGTGAGTCTCCAGCATGTGCAAGAACATTTTAAGTGACTGCAACATTTAGAGATTAAGGAAAAATAGCAGGTATAATCTATCAAAAATTGAAATGAGGTTTAAATAAGTCAATAAACATTCTTCACACGCATATTAACTTATTATGTAAATTTCTTTTCTGGAGGGCGCACACCTGGCAGTGCTCAGGGCAAACTCCTCTTGGCACTCAGGGATAATTCCTGGCAGGTTGGGGGAGCATATATGGTTCTGGGAATTGAACTTGGATTTGTTGCCTGCAAGGCAAGCACCCGACCTGCTGAACTCACAGGCCCAGTCTAAGTTTCAATCACTTCTCTTTTTAAATATATGCAAGGTCAAGACAAAACTGCTATATTCCATGGAGAAATATTTAGATAAGATAGATCATTTTTAATAAAGGCATATTGAATATGTTCTTCAAATGATATGAAAGCTAAATACATGTGTCTATGATGAAGAGTTTAGAGATCTTAAGGATTTGGTGAAGCACTTTTATTTTGCTTGAGAGGAAGGTGTCATAAATCAAAAATATTTAAAAAATGATATGGGGACTGGGAAAATAAAATAGAGGTCAAGAGTACCTACCTTGCTTATATAGGGGAGGAATTATAGTACTTGGAATCACAACACCATTGTGCTCCTTAAGTGTGGCCCTCATTACCTTCAGCTTTGGTTCAATGGGTCCAAACACTGAACCTTGAACACTGAACCTGGTTTGAAGAGCATCTCCAAGAATGACAGTTAGACCCCTGAGAATTGCTTGGGAGTACCCCTGACCTGAAATCTGGTAGTCAATAGCATTATTTTTATCAAAACCCAGAAATATATCAATCACTTTTGATAACTAAAACAGTTATCAAAAACAGTTATGATAACTAAAATACATCAAGATGTTTAATAAAATGACTGAAAAAGCCTTAAAAGCAACTGAAATTGATTACAAAGCAATCGGTCTTCAGATCAAACAACATACTTATCATTGGATGTGAAATATGGAATATTCTGTTTCCAGTGTATTGTTGAAACAGAAATGATTGAGACTGAAAAAAACATTCAGAGGAAAGTAAATATTCCACAGAAAGATAATGAAGAGGTAGTACAAGAGTTTAGGCTCTTGCCTTTCACGTGGCCACCTCTGGGCTGATCCTCATACCACATATGATCACTAGACTCTGCCAAGAATGAAACCTCAGGGTAGAGCCAGGAATAAACTCTGAGCACATTTAGGTATGACCTCAAGACATTAAAAACAACAACAGCAAAAAGAAAGATGACACCTATTTTGTCATCGCAAAATAAATAAATAAATAAATAAACAAACACAAGTATGTCCTGGGAAAAATGTCAAATAGTGACTCAGTCTGAAGTAAGAACCAAAATGGGAAATTATTCTGATGGGAATGGGGAGAGAGACAGAATAAAGATAGTGAAATAACAAACGTCAAAGCTCTTTATTCTATGATGAGTCAGCACACTGTTAGGCCTTAAATAGTAAGAAGTGGAAGTTTTTAATTGAATTCTAGAATAGAGTTTTGATTAGGCTCAATAAGACATTTTGTTCTTTGAAGTGATGGCTAAATTATAGAAGATCCCTGAAATGTTACCCAATAGAGAGGGGGATTTTTAAAAAGTAGAGTTAACTGTCACTTAATATCTAGCCCTGGTGACCTTCAAATCATGAACTGGACTGCACTGCATTGCTCGTTAATGCCACTCTGCAGTGCTAGGTTCAGCTTGGAAGACCTGTAAAGTTGGACCAAGCATCCCTGGCACTAACCTCCTGGACCTCAAGCACTGCTGGACATTGCCTTTTCTCCATCCTCACACCCTCCAAAACAGTAAGGCATGTTTCTAAAGCATGTTGCTAAGGCAGTATTGAGAAAATCAAGTTGTTTATATAGACCAGGTAATTATAGAACTAAGTTACATAAGTAAAGACCCTTGGACTGGTACTTATGCAATATTTTCTCTCATTTTGTAAAAAATGTATCATTTTTAAAAAATGTATCATTTTTTTAGACTCTGACTACAATGGACATCAGGGAAATAACTGTTACTAGGGTATTCTGGCAGCAGTGAGAAATGGCAGCTGTCAGTCTCAAAGTAAGGAAGACTCAGAGTAATATAAAACAGCCTCAAAAACTCTAGAATCAGATCAGCAATCACTGTTTTATGTTGGAGTAAACCTCCTGAACCCTGATTCTGATAATCACCCTATACAAAATAAAATAAAAGCTTGGCTAATAGTCCTCCACTTAACGTTACTGGTACTGATATTCTTTTTGTCTCTATGTGTCTCTGACTTTAGCATTTCACAATGAAGCATAAAAATATAATGTGCTTTAAATGATGCTCATTAAAAATAACACAGGACTGGTAATATTCGATTTTAAGTACAAGCTTTAGTCTTTCAGAAAACTCAGCTCAGCAAAATGATACATTTCTCATCTATCAAGTTGCTAAGGTTTTCCTAGTTGTATGTATTAAATACCATATAAAGGATCATAGAATTAAAACAAGGGGTGATAAGTGTCACCTACTCTGAGGCTGCTAGAAATTCTCCAGGAGCTTGGACCTTGGTTCTGAAACTTAAGATCAGGTGAATGAAAAAACTTCATAAAGATTAACCTGTGCAGAACACAGTGCAAAATGGCTTCAAAGGGGGAAGCAATTGCCCATCTAATCTCCAGGGTGGGGAAAAACCGTGGAAAAGAATTTTGCACATTTTGCTCTCAGCATGCTCTAGCCTGAGGGAAGATAAGCTGGGGAAATGGCTGAGTTTATTTATGATATTGCTTAAAGAATACATTACACAGAAGATAAACTAGAGAAATTGTCTGATCGTGTTTGCCCATATACAATCAAAGCCTCTGCACAATTGATGTATCCAATAAAATCATCAGATGCTACGTAGACTGTACAAAATAGCAGAATGAGAGCATTTTGCTTGGACGATGTCCAGAAGACAGTATATGTAGTAATTTATTGCATTTCCTAAACTCTGCAATGACATGTCCTAGAAAAACTAAAAAAAGGTGAGCAAGAAAAAATATAAGAACCAGAGAAAGTACACCATAGAAGCCAAAACCCTTACTAGAGATACTGCAACGCCTTTGTTCATTCAGTTCTTGTTTCAGTGTTCAGTGCGCTGTAAAAATTAGAGAAGCTGACTGGGGCTGACTATTAGAATAATTCCCTCAATGAGAAAACCAATTCACTACAAAGAGTAGCTGAAGAGGCACTTTGTAAATACATGTGGTTGCAGTGAGTGTTAGCTTATTTTGAATTAGAATCCATATACAAAAATGAAGGTTGTTCATATCTCAGAGGCATCCTTTTATGAGATATCCAATGCTATTCCCATATATGCAAATCTAAGTGGAAGATAATTATTTATCTTAACATAATTTCACTGCAACTCAGTTCTATTTTTATGAATGTAATTTTTTAATCTGATTTTGTTAAATATCTTAAATTACTTAATCTGTGGACCCTGTTTGCCCCTTCCAGATACATTTTTCTGAAGATTAAACTTTCCTAAAATGTGTCTTATCAGTATCTTTTTATGTGGCCTCTTCAACCTTTTGCCAAATAATACATTTTATTATCTGTGCACAAAGATTTATGGAATATTTCTTATGGCCAGGCACTATTAGAATGATGTTCAGACAATAGAAGAGCAAGAATGGCTGCTGTTTGGGATTTCAGAAATTATCAGATAAAACACACCAGTCGTCACTGCCTGGGGGGGTTCAGGTGAGAATGAATAGATCCCAAATAAATAGAAACAGAAAAGTCTTCAACTTTATGTCTATAGAACTTTCTTCCTTCTCTAGCCATAGAAGAGGTCTTCTTTAGAAATCATTTCTCTCTGCAACTTGAGTGCAGTAGGGGTCACAAGTTTTTTGGTTCCAGGCCTTAAGAGAGCAGAGGAAAGGAAAACAGGAAATTTATCACCAGTGCATTAATATCTTCAGCTCCCACTTAGCAACGCCTACTTGTCACAGTCCTCAGATTCACACACATTTATTTTTTAAGTGTGTTATAGTCAGAGGGAAGATCAGAATTGCATGCCCTATTCCACCTTAATCAGAACTTACCCCCAGTGCATATTTTTATAGTTTGTCAACAAAACAACTCTGAACAAGACTCTATGACCTGTGTTCAAACCTGATCTCTTGTTCAGAGAAATTGACGGGAGTAGCCCCGAACTGCATCATTCACTTTACAATCACGATCATTCTGTTGTTCGTTGATTGTCTTGAGCAGGCCATTCCAATGCTCTTTCAATGCATCATTCACTTACTATTCAATAACTGATAAATATCCCTACTCATTACTCATTTTCTAAAGAAATTCAAGCTCTAAAACATTCAAATCTTCATAGCTGTCCTGGGTTTGGTTTCATTCTTGGTGTCCAGACTCTTACTGACATGCTCAAGTGATGGTGATTTTCCCTTCCACAGTATACAAAGCCCAGTTATAAGTACACTCTTGTGGGAAGTCACCTCACAAATGTAGATTCTAATATCTGGACAGTCTATTGATAAGTCAAGCCTAGGCCTGGGTCATAAGAGCTGCAAAGGTCAAGCTAGGGAGAGGCCAAACTTAGAAATAAAACATCTCCTATTTGGGAAATCAGGGTTAGACAAAGTTATGTGGGTGGCAACACATATGATGGGACAATACTGTCAAGAAGAGCTAAACATTTCCAGTCTGAAGGTTACTGTCTATCTACCATATGTTTCTGTGCCCATAGCTATGCTAACAGCTTGTCCTTAGCTTTATGCTCATAACAAATGGTATACAAGATGGGAAGGAGGTGAAAGATTGGTGTTGTACTAATAAAAAGCCAAGAAGTCCTTTGTTCGGGGTTGTTAAGGCTAGCTTGCTTCCTAAACAAGCCACTTTGTCTGTCTCATTTTTTGGGACACGACCCTGAAAAGTCGAAGGTACCTGACAGAGTTGAAGTTAATGGTTCAACTGGTTTTACAGGAGTTATCCCACACACGTCGTCATTCTTTTGGTGTTAAAAATATGTAATATTTTATTGCATAATTTATACTTTCAGACCAAGTATATTATTATGCATTGTTTCAGATGCTTCCAGAAATCTGCCATTAAAATGGCATTGCTGCATTCAGTAATTCTACACGTTATTGCATATATGTTCTCACATATATTAAAACCTAAAAGTATACTGTATCACCATCATCCTGTTGTTCACCAATTGCCTTGAGCAGGCCCCAGTAACATCTCCTTCGTCCTAGCCCTGAGATTTTAAAAAGTGCCAAATTCGAGGCTCTTTCAGTGTCAGGAGTATGAGACCCACCATTGTTACTGGTTTTTGGCATATTGAATATGCCACGGGGAGTTTGCCAGACTCTGCCATGTGAGCAGGATACTTTTGGTAACCGGCCAGGTTCTCCAGAGTAAGAACTAAATAAGAAGATGTCTTCCAGGAGCAGGGTTTTATAGTCTCTGGGTCTTGGCTGTTGATGGGATTACACAGCGCAGGGGCAGTTGGTGAGCGTAACGCCTACATACTGGAAGGTGGGGGATCTGGGTGGAGGAGACCCCAGTCCCAATCCGAGCAGGCTTGGATTCTATACATTATTTCATATATGTTCTCACATATATTAAAACCTAAAAGTATAATACTATGTAAATAAACTATTAAAGTATTTATAATACTAAAGTGTATGAATTAATTGACATACTGGAATGTAGATTTACAATATAAAAGTGATTGTAGTCAACTCATCTGTGGAGTCTGAGGTCCCAGTTCACTGTGCAATGTATGGGAGGGGTAAATAAACTTACACGTTTCTTCTATTAGGATTTGATGACTCTCACTAGCTCAGGAGAACATGGGTACAATACCATAGGCTGTGGCCCCCCACCACTACTAGGATTGTCCTGGACCCAAACATTGACCGTCTGGCCTGGTGGGCCATGTATCAGTGGGAATGACCCCAGGAGGGAGCCATTGAATACTGTGTCAGAAATAGCCCCTTAAAATAAGTGGACAGAGGATGTAAACAAAAAATATAATGAAGAGGTACATGAAGGTTCTTAACATCACTAATCTCCAGTAAAACACAAATCTTATGCTTGTTAGAGTAAGTATTCTCAAAAAGATAAGAAACAAGTAGTCTTTCTGAGAGATCCCGAGACAACTCAGTGAAGACCCAGGTTTAATTTGGCCCCCATCACATGACCCTCAGCAACACCATCACCACCAAGCACCAAAGCCCCTGAGCACCATTAGGTGTGACTTCAAGACACAAGATAAAAACAATGAAGGCAAGAAATAAAGGAAAGGGGAATCTAACTGAGCACTATTGGTGGGAATGTAAATGGGCACAACCACTTACACAGTTAGGGGTTACTTCTGGTTCTACACTCAGGAAGTACTCCTGGTCATGAAAACAGTATGGAGGGGGGCTGGAGTGCAATCTGCCTTGCACAAAGCAGATCCAGGTTCGATACCCGGCATCCCATATGCTCCCCGAAGCACTGTCAGGAGTAATTTCCTCAGTGCATTAGGAATACCCCTGAACACTGCCAGATGTAGCCCCAAATCAAATAAACAAAAATTAAAAACAGGCCAGGAGAGCATGTTTATCATGGGGAGGCCTGGGTTCAATCCCCAGAACTCTAAGGTCCCCAAGCACTGTCAGGATTAACTATTAAACACATCCAAGAGTAGCCAGATGAATACTACAGGTTATGACCAAAAAATAATTCTTTGTCTGTAAGGAGCCTGGATATGATCCCCAGTCCATTCTGTCCCCTGAGCACAATAGGAATGGCTTATCAATAGGTGTAAACCCTACCATCCCAGAGAGGCAAAAAATTATAGTCAAAGTGATATCTGCAATTGTTCGTTCATTGCAGCACTCTTTACAATAGCCAGAATCTGGAAAAAACCTGAGTGCCCGAGAACAGATGACTGGTTAAAGAAACTTTGGTACATTTACACAATGTAGTACTATGTAGCTGTTAGAAAAGATGAAGTTATGAAATTTACATACAAGTGGTACTACATGGAAAGTATCATGTTAAGCAAAATGAGTCAGAAAGGGCGGTGTAGACACAGAAAGATTGCATTCATCTGGGGAACATAAAGCAAAAAAACGGGAGACTAACACCCAGGAATGGCTGAGATTAGTACCAGGAATTTTGCTCCATGGCTTGAAGGCCAGCCACACGTGCTAGGTGAAAAGGAAACTCAGATAGAGAAGAGAGCACCAAATTAAGGGTGTTGTGAGGACCCTCCCAGGGTGAGAGAAGCATGCTAAAAGTAGTCTATAGAACAAACATGATTGCCACTCAATGCCTCTCTTGCAAAACACAGTACCCAAAAGAAGAGAGAGAAAACAAGGGGGAATGCCCTGCCACAGAGGTAGGGTGGGTTGGGGAGATGGGGGGTGGGAGGGATGCTGGGACCCGTGGTGGTGGAGGATGGGCTTTGGTGGAGGGATGGGTACTTGATCATTGTATAACTGAAACCCAAGCACAAAAATTTATGTCTATAACTGTACCTCATGGTGTTTCACTAATAAAAAAAAAGTCAGTTGACTGGGGCTAGAGCAATACTACATCAGGTAGGGTGCCTGCCTTGCACAGAACCAACCCAGGTTTGATCCCTGGCATCCCATATGGTCCCCTGAGCTTATCAGGAGTGATCCCTGAATGCAGAGCCAGGAGACACTCCTGAGTACCACCAGGTGTGACCCCAGATTAAAAAAAAAAATGTCAATCTATCAGGGGCTGGAGAAATAACACAGCGGGTAGGGCGTTTGCCTTGCATGCAGCCAACCCAGGTTCAATTCCCAGTATCCCATATGTACCCCTGCGCACCACCAGGAGTAACTCCTGAGTGCAGAGCCAGGAGTAACCCCTGTGCATTGCCAGGTGTGACCTAGAAAGCAAAAAAAAAAATAGTCAATCTATCATATGATCAAACGATCCCAACTTTGGTATTTACTCAAGGAAAATGAAAACACTATTTCAAATAGACATATATGTTCAATATATATGAACAAATAGGTATATATGTTCAAACAGGTATATATATATATATATATATTTTCACTAAAGAATTATTTTTGTTTTGGGGGGGCACAAGGCATTGTATCCAACCATGTTCGAAGGCTGCTCCTGGTTCAAAGTTTAGTGGTTGCTTCCCGGAGGTACTTGAGTGATCATCTGATTCTAGGAATTAACCAGGTCTCCCATATGCAAAGGGAGCATTCTAGCCCTTTGAGCTTCTCCCCAGTCCACAAACTGACATCAAAGCAATTTAAGTGCTCACCGATAAATATAGAAAGAAAATGTAATATGTATACAGAAAATGGGGTATTACTCAGTTATTTTTTAAAAAGGAGGCCAGAAGAATAGATCAGTTGCTTAGTGTGCTTTCTGGCCTGTATTAAGACTAGAATTATCCCCAGGTCCCCAGTTATCTAGTTGCTTGGCAGTCATACCCACAAACTGCCTCCAGTGCCATATAATCTCATCAATGGCTGAGATCCAGAAACTATGAAATAAAGCTCCTGGAAGAGAGCGTCACAAGCAATTTCGAGCTCTCAGGTAAGCAAGCACCATAACCAAAAGGTGTACAACCCCCCATCCTGAACACTGCAACCAAGTGGTAAAAACTAAAATCAGAAACTATGATCCCTTGAACCTGAGATAGCTCATGAGGCTAACTGCATGCTTTCCATGAAGGAGTACATGAGTTTAGTCCCTGTGCATTGCATGGTATGGACCCATGAACAGAAAGAAAGGAACAGCATTAAATCATCTTTGGGTGTTGTCTAAAACAAAGAAAACAGAAAGTGTGTGATCCATGGCTAGCACCACAGTGATCCACAGTGAGCAGAAGTGAACGAGTACAATCCCCAGCAAGCACCACATCCAGGTGTGCATCAATTCCTGTCAATGCCAAGAGAAGGGAAGAGAGGAAAGGAGATCCTGCATGTGTGAAATGGATGAAAATTATATCGAGGAACAATTGGACAAAGACAAATGCCAAGAGATTATACAGGGAATAATAATGCTCTTGCCATGCAACAATCAAAGTCCTGTGGATATAATAATGTACAGCATGTCTGTATTTATTAATACTGCACTGTATAACTCAAAGTGGCAGTAATAGATGTTAAGGTCTAGAAGACTAGTACAAGAGCTTAGACAGTCTACTTTGTTAGTATACAGTCATGAATCAACACCCCAGTGTTCCTACCACACAAGGTAGAATCCTGGCAGCTCTGTAATTTCTAATACCACAAGCAAATTGACTTCAGTCTATAATAAATAAACATTACATCATGTTGAGATGCAAGGGGTTCAAAATACTCTTCCACTGTTCAATTTCACAGAACCTATCAGGGAGCCAATCGGTATGTTTGCTGGCCAAGTCTAAGGGCTTGCAGGGAATCAGAGCACAGGTGGGTGGCCCTAAATCTCAGGGGAAAACTTTTAACCCATACTTGCCCAAACAGTGTTTTATTTACCAATTCAACATTACTGCAGTATCTTAACAGGCTGTGATATAATGGTGGTGCTCTGGGCATATGGTTACCATATGATGTCAGGGACTGAACTTCATTTTTCACATGCAGGGCATGCAGTCTCGATCCACCTTTCCTCTGTCGATAATTTTTTTTTATTGGGGGGGGGTGGAGCGATAGCACAGTGGGTAAAGCATTTGCCTTGCACACATCAAACTGGTCGGCCCAGGTTCGATTCCTCTGCCCCTCTCAGAGAACCCAGCAAGCTACTGAGAGTATCTTGCCTTCACAGCAAAGACTGGCAAGCTACCCGTGACATATTTGTTATGCCAAACACAGTAACAACAAGTCTCACAATGGAGACCTTACCGGCCCACTAGAGCAAATCAATAAACAATGGGAGGACAGTGCTACTGAAGTGTAGTATTTTGTGCCTTTTCAATTTTTTCTATGACACTAACAATAATATTTTTGTTCTTGATTGTTGTTTTGGGGCACTCTCCAACTGTGCTCAGAGCTTTTTGATCAAGGAACACTCCTAGAAGTGCTCAGTGAACTGGGATAAAACTCATGTTGGTTCACTTAAGGCAACCTACTGCTTTACCTACAATACTACCACTTAAAAGTAACATTTTTGGGACTCTCTTCCAACATATTTTTTCTCACAATGTTCTTACCTATATCTCTATTTCCATCTATACATTTGTATTATAATACTTGGGTAAATCTCTGTTAAAGGGAAATAACTGACTTATGTTGATGCAAAATTTTAGGTATATCTTACTTGTCCCTGCATAGTTCATCGACTACATTTTCAATATTGTCATGAATATTGGTAGGTGATATATGAACATATTTTCAATCTTCTATTGCTAAGAATAAAAAAACTGAAGATCTCCTAATTATTTTCTGATATTTATATCATTATTTCCATAAATATTTCTGGGGCTAATTTAGCTAGATATATATTTCTATATTATCAAAACCCATATAATACCTTAACACTGCTTTAAATTTTATGGTACAGCATAATCTTGAGAAATTTAAGTATTATTTGAGGGAGGACCCTGATATTTTCATTGTTTGTGTGAAGGTCCTGATGAATTCCAGGATCTTCAGTCATGAGTGTGCACTGATTTACCAAATTAAAGTGCAAGCTCTAGGGCTATAATAGCCTCTGTTTGTTGCCCCAATATAGCCAGAGGCACTAGAGTCAGAGCATTGATTTCATAAAATAAAAAAATTCAATGAAACAGGATCTAAGACAGAAGAAATATTGTTTCAGCAGTAAAACTCTCACTAACTAATAGAGTTGTCCCTGGCTTTCCTGTGAATCCTGGTAGAAGCAACGTATGTAGAATAACACATTACTCCCAGCTTTATGACCCTGTTTTCACATCTGTACTTGTTTTCCAACCAGGCAATCATCTCATTCATCCACTCAGCACACATTTATTGAGTCTCAGGCAGAATTTAAGCCCCTGGATTAGTGTAATTAAAAGAAACTCACTTAAGGTGTTCACAATTTCTTTATAAATAAGTGAACAAACATAATTATTCTAGTGTGAAACTAGAGGGTGCTGAGTGGAGAAACACAGTTGAGTGACTTAGCCTATAGATACTGAATTGCAAACATAAGCATCTACATTCATGAGTACAGGTTTGTATGGTGGAAACTAAGAAAAATGTTTTTTAATATAGTCTTTAATCAACCCTAAATTCTTAGAAAAATCTTTGATAGTATTTTGGAAAATACATTTTTTGTGGACTTCAAATTCCAGGATTTGGCAAAGCAATAGAATGAAATTTAATAGCTCTCTCTCTCTCACTCTCTCTCTCTCTTACTTTTAAGCATTTTTTAAGTTTTATTTTAGAATTTATATTAGAAGCATTGTGCTTTGCAGTGCTTCTAATGATGGACTTTCAAGCTTCCAACATTCTAGAATCACACCTTCCAATAGTCTGCTTCCTTTCACCATAAATATTTGCATAAATATTTATACTCCTGTAATGTCCCAAGGTTGAATCAAGAGGAAACAGTAAATGCACATGGACAGGCCAATTACTACCAAGAAAACTGAAATGGTAACCAGAAAATTTTTCCCAAATAAAAGCCCAGCCTCATATGGTTTTGATAGTGGGTTCTTCTAAACCTTTTCTAAAGAAGACCTACTCCCAATATATCTCAGTTTCATTAAGAAAGATGGAGACACAGAAATCCTCCCAATCAACTTTTATGAGGCAAACATTACCAAAAGCAGACAGAAAACATCACCAAAATAAAAGGATATTCCTATATCTTCAGGAATATCCTAAAAAGAATGTTTGCAACTAGCATCACTATTGATCCATACTTAATACTGGAGAAATGATAAATATAATATAAGTCTGCATCTTAAAATAGTAACTGCAAAAACAAGCAGTTAAGAGAAGCTTCAATATCTCAGAATTTTTTTACCAATTCATTACGGTCACAGTCCTCCCGTTGTTCATCGATATGCTAGAGCGGGCCCAGTAATGTCTCCATCGTGAGACTTGTTGTTACTGTGTTTGGCATATTGAATACGTCACGGGTAGCTTTCCAGGCTTTGCTGCAGAGGCGAGATACTCTCAGTAGCTTGCAGGGCTCTCTGAGAGGGGCGGATGAATCAAACCTGGCTCTGCCGAGCCGGCTGCATGCAAGGCAAACGCCCTACCGCTGTGCTATTACCAATTCATATTTTATTTAAATTTAATTTTGGAAATGAGGCACATACAACATAATTGAGCATTTATCATAGAAAGTTTTAACCAAGTTATTCAAATCTAATATATAAGTCGAGGATATAATTAATGACCTAAAACATCATGGAGATTTAAAAAAATCTTTTTGATGTAAACTTTTTATCATCTTAAAAAACAATTTTCCTTGTTGACTGAATTGATGAGATACAGAGTATTTCACTCTGAATGTATATTCTATAAAGAATCAAAACATATTAGAAATGCAAGATGCTCATAAAAATTACTAAACCTACTTATGAAATACTAAGTAGCATTTATTATCCATTGTATATTCAACTTCAATTGTAGCACTGTCTTCCCATTGTTCATCGATTTGCTTGAGTAGGCCCAGTAACATCTCCACTGTAAGACATGTTTTTACTGTGCTTGGCATATCGAATGCACTACAGGTAGCTTGCCATACTTTGCCATGCAGGCGAGATACTCTCAGTAGCTTGCAGGGCTCTCTGAGAGGGGCGGAGGAATCGAACATGGGCTGACCGGGTCAGCAGCTTGCAAGGCAAACACCCTACCCACTGTGCTATTGCTCCAGCCCTTTCAACTTTTTTAAAAAATTTATTTATTTTTTATTAGTGAAACACCATGAGGTATAGTTATAGACTTACAAATTTTTGTGCTTGGGTTTCAGTTATACAATGATCAAGTACACATCCCTCCACCAGCACCCATCCTCCACCACCACAGGTCCCATAAATATACATACACACACACATATACCTTTGGACTCTGACAGTAGATTGGGTGAGAGGTGAAATGACGGAAACAAAGTGTAGAGAGAATTCAATGAACCGATTGGTGAGTTATTAGTTTTCTGAGAATAGGCATGAATCGAAGTTTCTGAAACATATACTATGGTACACCAATATTTCCTTAATTTTTAGGTCTCCTTTACAAACCTTTTGAAATATTTATAAATATTTTGAACTTTGAGTCCATTTCATTGGGTTGAGCATGAGTTTTATTCTAAAATATTTTCCATGCACAAAGGTATTACATCAATGGTTTATTCCCAATCATTAGTCTACTTCTACCTCCCCACCTTACTTTCACTAATGCCAAAATATTGCTGTACCATATGGAATGAGTATTTGTGGGATATCTCCCTATAATATATAGTGTTCATTCATTTCATCTTCCAAAAATCTGTGGGCATTCGATTTTTCCCATTTGATTACCATGACTACTATTTTAAGGCAATAACATTGAGAATAATAAGGAAGTATATACTAAGTTCAAAATGATAATCATATCGACCACTTATCTCTAATACAAATTAATATCATAGAACCTTGGAATAAAATAATAAGTCCTTCTCAAGTCCAGTAAAAATTGATTGTTGTAACCAATTGCAACTTGGTTAGAATATCTTATCTCATTAATTCTTCAGTAACTACTTAACCAATTTCTAAGGCTTCTTATTTTTTCTTAATTTTTTAAATTTTTTATTATTATTATTATTTTTTGCTTTTTGGGTCACACCTGGTGATGCACAGGAGTTACTCCTGGTTCATGCACTCAGGAATTACTCCTGGTGGTGCTTGGGGGACCATATGGGATGCTGGGAATCAAACCTAGGTCGGCTGCGTGCAAGGCAAACGCCCTACCTGCTGTGCTATTGCTCCAACCCCAATATCTTTTTATCTTTAGGTTAGTTTCTGTGGCAGTCTTACCCTATAGTGTTCAGTGGCCTGTGGTATGACCACTCCAGGCAGTGCTTGGGCTAAGAGGGGATAGTCCTTGACCCTAGAGGGTCAAGTGCTTCAGTGGATCTAAACAAAGTGCTCACATATACAAACTTTTTGCTTTTCTATTTGAATCACACTGCTATGCCCTCACAGGTTTTTCTCCAAAGACACATTTTCTTCTTAGTGATCTCTTAAATTTCCATTTATATTTTATCTAAATTTTAATAAGAATTATAGCATGCATAAAAATACTGATTTCTTATAAGAATAAATAATAACTATATCTTGAATAAGCTTTCAAATAGAATTAATCAGAACTTCATGATCTATGTCCATAGAATGTACTTTATAGAATGATAGGTTAATATAGCTCTCTATAGCTGTAATTATGATTATGCTTTGTTATTAAGGACTTCTCATTAACATCACTACTGGAAATTGCCTCTGTTTTTAAGAACACTTTTTAAAGTATGGTACTCATATTCTGTGTATAAATATCTGTTGAAATGTTTCCAGTTGGGAATAATTTAGAAATCGCTAAAATGAGCTATACAATTTTAATGTGGAACATTGGTCACAATGTGATAATATGTTTTTCCTTTTTAATTGCAGAAGAATTTGTATCTTTTGTTAGTGTTGAATTAAAAATATCATCCCTATGGCTTTGACTTGCTAATATCAACATGTTTTATGTTCAAGTGTTTTCTATTTAGGTTAATTAGCATTAATTTTCTCTTTTTCCTGTAGAAATAATTGTCTCGATCAAAAACCAGGTCAGTGGAAATACATTCAATTGTACTTCAAATTTATAAATTTTATGATGAATATTGGCATTGATTATTACAATATTTATTTTCAGTGACCTTCCATAACTCATGTTCTTTGTGATTTTGTTACAAAGAAACAAAAGAACATGAAACACTGAAACTGGACCAGAGTGACAGTACAGTGGGTAGGTCGCATGCCTTCTATAAGGCTAACCTAGGTTTGATCTTCAGTGTAACATATGGTCCCCTGATCCCTGCCATGAGTGATCCCTGAGAATATATAGCCAGGAATAAGCTCTGAGCACCACTGAGTGTGTCCCCAAAATAAACAAACAAAAAACTACTAGACTTCTACTCAGAATTTTGTTTCTGTTTTCTTGCACAATGAGTCAAATTCTGAAGTATGATAGGATATTTTTCATTGAAAAATACATTTCCAGATAGAATCATGTGCAGGCAAATGAGCATTTTAAAATATTGCAGTATTAATGACTTTTCTTGAGTATGAGTAATTATGTGCCACCATTTTGTCCAGAAAGATAATATTCCTTTCCATTTCTAGGAAGAATTCTAAGATACTGATTCATATCAGCTTATTAAATTCCTCAGTAGAAAGCATACCTTCTGTCAACAGAGAGAAGAAATTTTTCTGCTTCAACTAAAATATCTTCCTTCTCTTTACAGTTAGGTTTTAAATTTCAAGTTGTGTAAAGCTTTTCCTAAGAAAAATTACATATTTTTTTATAATTTCTACCTTTCCAAATAACTTTCACTGATATACCATACAAATAAATTTGTCTTTCTGGTGACAATAGGTTTTCAGTTTGAGTTTAGATTATATACAGTGAAATGTGTTTGTGTGTGTGTATGTGTGTGTATGTGTGTGTGTATGTGTGCGTATGTGTGTGTGCATGTGTGTGTGCATGCACACACACAAACATGCCTGAATACATTTCCTTTTGTCTTTTTTTTAATGACATAGTTATAGAAATATGTACTGGTAAGTCACAGCTACAACTAAAATAAAAATGAAAATAATTTTTATTCCAATTTTTGGGTAGTTTTAAAGATCAAGTCTTTCATAAAAATAGACAACACTATCTAAAATATTTTAGATGAATTGCATATAAACTGAAATATCAATAAATTTATAAGATAACATCGGACATAAAATAAGGTTATATTTTGTCCCATCCTAAAATTATGATATATTTGGTGCTATGTTTGGTACGAAAACTAAAACTAAAAATATAAGGAGTTAAACAAGGTTACAATAAAACAAGAGCAATCTAATGTTCCCTGAATGCCTAAGGGTAGGTGATGATCATTTTATACACTACGAATATTTGAGATGGTCTAGTGGGTTGCTCTAAGGCCATTCTCTTTGTCATTTCCAACAAAGAATAAATTCTACTGACAGTGTCATCAATATCACTACTAAAAACTTCCCCTATGAGCAATTTGATCTTGTTGCTACTGCTGCTGCAATTTACCTTCTATGCCTCATTACTTTATTTAGGAAAAGAACACATACTGTTTAACCTTTGGAGAAAAGGACTATGTCATTTTCAAGTTAGTGCTAGCTTGAAGGGGAATGCAATAAATATATCTCAAACTTGAGAAATGTTCTAAGAGTTGAGATTAAAGATGGGTGTGACTAAAACCCTAGGGGAAATCAAAATTATTGAACTAGAAATAGTTAAGGAAAGGACTGAAAGTAATATAAACACATTTTTGAAAGAATAAACATAACCCAAAGGTAAAATTTTTATTATTTTAAGAGAAGGTAGGGTTAACTAACAACATATAGTATTAAATACTGCTTAAAGTTAAGGAGATTACACTAAAGATAAAATTCACTGAATCTCTGATTGATTGCCTGTATTGGCATCTTACCCTTGCTTTTAGCTACTTAATCTTTCACAGTTAAGCAAATACTTTAAATCTAGTTTACTGATCCTATAAGAAGATTCCTCTCTGTGTCCTTGTTGTAAAGTTGGTATGGGAGGTAAGTAATTCAGTCCACAGTAAATGTTAAAATTACTAATGAAGAAAAACCTTTAAATTTATTTTTGAAATAAAGTTACAGTTCCCGCAGGCCAGAGTGATAGTGCAAAGGATAGGGTGCTTGCCTCGTGCACAGTCAGCCTGGGTTTGATCTTGGCACTGTACAGAGCCAGGAATGAGGCCTGAGAACTGCTGGCTGTAACAGAAACTAAACAAAACAAAAGTGTAATATGAAAATAAAAGTAAAGAAACAAGAACTAGGAAAAAAAGAAATATGTAGCTAGATTAATTATGACCATGGAATAATTACAACAGGTTAAATAGACAAGGAATAGTTTGTTTGACTGATGCAATAGGAAAGAGTTCTATTAAACTGCTCTGATGTAACTGTTTAATTGTTATGGGTGAGGAAGAATAAATGTATTGGCTAATATTAACAAGCATTTTGAGTAGTATGATTAGGTTGTTGGTTAGTGATAACTGTAGTTAGTATCCTAGCTTCACTAATATTCAACTTGATTACATTCCTAACATCACTCCCACTTCCCTGAGAAAGTCATTTTTTGCTGGTACAACTTGTAAGAGTCTAGGAGAAGATTTACATCTCCAAATGGCAGTGAAATATTTACTATTGGAAATTTTCTAAAGTAGAAATTCAATGAAAAAGGAGGTTGGCAATCTTTAGAAGAAACATCTCTAAAATTTAGCCAATATAATAATAATAATAATAATAATAATAATAATAATAATAAAAACCAGCTCCTGGAGGAGAAGAGCGTAGTCTCCTGCCCCCGTGCCTGGCTATTCCTCGCCGGGGCCCTTGGAGGGGAGCGGGTTGAGCTTTCCTCCTCGCCCTGGCCAGGGCCCTGGCAGCCGAAGACCTCCAGGACCAGCCACCACCATGCTGAGACCACTCTCTGCACACCTGAAGGTACCGGCAGAGGGACAAAGCCACCTGGGTTCTGGGGCTGAGATCTCCAAGCCTACTCGAATTGGAGTCGAGCATCCTCCACCCAGATCCTCCAAATTCCAGTAGACGGGCGTCACACCCACCAACTGGCCCCCTGGTGCCGTGTAATCCCATCAGCGGCCAAGACTCTGAGACTATAAAAACCAGCTCCTGGAGGAGAAGAGCATAGTCTCCTGCCCCCGTGCCTGGCTATTCCTCGCCGGAGCCCTTGGAGGAGAGCGGGTTGAGCTTTCCTCCCCGCCCTGGCCAGGGCCCTGGCAGCCGAAGACCTCCAGGACCAGCCACCACCATGCTGAGACCACTCTCCGCACACATGAAGGTACTGGCAGAGGGACAAAGCCACGTTCCAGGTGGGTTCCAGGTCCGAGATCTCCAAGCCTACTTGAATTGGAGTCGAGCATCCTCCACCCAGATCCTCCAAATTCCAGTAGGCGGGCGTCACACCCACCAACTGGCCCCCTGGTGCCGTGTAATTCCATCAGCAGCCAAGACTCTGAGACTATAAATACCAACTCCCGGAACTGCGCGGCCGCAAATGTCTTATTATGACATCTCATTCCTACTTTGACAAACTGGCAGGCTACCGAATGTAGCCTGCCCACACGGCAGAGTCTGGCAAACTCCGCGTGGCGTACCCAATATGCCAAATACCAGTAACAATGATGGGTCTCATTCTCCTAAAGAGCCTTGAATATAATCTCAGGACTAGGATGAAGGAGACGTTACTGGGGCCTGCTTGAGGCAATCGACGAATAACAGGATGATCTGTGATCTGTGCATAATAATATAAAGGCCATATTGGGCAAGAAATCTAATGGTTTAATGACAATCTAAGCATCACTTTTCAATTTAATATAATTTCATACTTCTTCATAACATGGATGTTATGGGTAAGGGAGACATAGTACAGTGGGTAGGGAGCTTCCCTTTCATGTGATTCCAGGTTCAATTCCTAGAATTCAATATAGACCTTCAATCTCCACCAGGAATGATCCCTGAGCATAGAGCCAGGAGTAAGTCTGAGCACTGCTAAGTGTGATCCAAAAACTAAACAAAAACTTGAAGAGATGGGAAACCATACTCCTTAAAAAATACACAAATGTGAATTTTAATTTTAAAAAGTATGATGTGACAGGGCCAGTGGTATAGAACATTGGGTAGGGTACTTGCCTTGCAAGCAGCAGACAGGGAATCCCCAGCAGCCTCTCTGTTCCTTTGAGCCCCATTGAGAGCGTGCTTTGAGCTTAGTCAGGAGAAAGCCCTGAGCATCACTGCCTATGATCCAAAAACAAACAGATGAACAAATAGATACAAAACAAAGTCACCTATTAAAACTCTTAATCATACCGAGACATAGTTTAGAGAAGAACTGCAAACTACTTGGACAAAATAATTTTATCATAATTCGCTTTTCATTAATCACTGTGAGATACACAGTTCCAAAGTTGTTCATGATTGGGTTCAGTCATACAATGCTCCTGCATATAATACGTGTTGGAATGATGAAGTAAGAGTAGAAGTGTAAATATGGAATCCTAACATTTGTTATAAAAGTTCATTGACATGTCAAGATAAGAAGATACAATTTGATTAATGAAAATTAATAAAATTTAAGTCTGTTCTATATTACTCTCTCAAACATACCTTAGAGCAGCATTTCTCCATCAAGGGTCAGATGAACCCCTGTTGCCCAAAGTATTTGAAAGGAACCATAGGTAAAAGTATTAAAATAGTGGTATGGGGCACTGCATGCAACTAGAGGGACAATAAGCAACACTGAGAAGCCACAAGAAAAAAGATTGGAAAGGGGTCAGAGTTGAAAAAGGGGTTGAGAAAAGTTAGTTGAGAGGATGTTGGAAGTTTTCAAGACAATTACAAGGACCTGATTTCTTTCATTAAACCATATCTTTTTTTCTTGTTTTCTATTCACTCTTGACTCCACACCCCAGCTTCTTGCTTTGGCAACCTTGATTTATTTTCTGTATTTAATAATTTGGTTTAGTCATTGTAGCACTGTAGCACTGTCCTCCCGTTGTTCATTGATTTGCTTGAGCGGGCCCAGTAACGTCTCCATCGTGAGACTTGTTGTTACTGTGTTTGGCATATTGAATACATCACCGGTAGCTTGCCAGGCTTTGCCGTGTGGGCGAAATACTCTCGGTAGCTTGCAGGGCTCTCCGAGAGGGGCGGAGGAATCGAACTCAGGTTGGCTGCATGGGCCGCGCACAAGGACGCCCTACCCGCTGTGCTATCGCTCCAGCTGTTGTAATTATTTTTTATATCAGACTTATAGAAGATGATCTAATATGTTTTTGTTTCTGAACTGCAGAATATAATTTAGCTTCATTTGATTGCCTATGACAATATTTTGTAATTTTTATGACTGTATAATCTATATGCACACACAAGAAAATTATTTAAACAAGAATGCTTTATAAACCAGATGATTTTTAGGCAGGAGACAACTTTCTTTTTTGCTTTTTGGGTCACACCCGGCTCTGCACTCAGGAATTACTCCTGGAGGTGCTCGGGGGACCATATGGGATGCTGGGAATTGGACCCGGGTCAGCCGCATGCAAGGCAATCACCTTACCCACTGTGCTATCACTGCAGCCCCCATAAGACAACTTTCTAAATTGGGAAACATTTAAAAGTTAGAAGAGCCCCAGCCGAAAATACAGTTGGATAGTCAATTTTTTTGAAAGTTATTATAGCATCAGGTTAATGGCAAATATAGTAATCTCTCTGTTCATGAGATTCTAGAATGCTGTAAATGACCATTTCTGCACTTCTATCAGAATCAACTGAGAAATTCTGTAAGAAAATTAAACTTTCATGAGAAATTCTCTAGCATTTTTTTCATAAAACAGCTTTCATTTTTATGCAGAAATATCATTATTAATCAGTTTTATAAGTACCCAAAGAAAACAAAAAATCAATATACTAATTGCTTGTAAGCCAAGAACATTTCTTTTGGGTCATCATCATTTATAAATATCTGTTCTGCTTACGTATACCGGTATGCATAAATTATACTTTTTTTTTGTAGTACAGCTGAACCAAATGGAGAAAACACATTTTTTGTAATTAGATTATTAAATTTCATGGATAAAGGGGCTGGAGAGATTATGCAGGTAAGTAACTTGTTCTGCATGCAGCTGCAGTAGCTGTTACTGGGTTTGAATCTTTGGCATCACACATGGTTCACTGAGGACTGCCAGGGATCACTCATATGCATAGAGCCAGGAATAGACCTTAAACATTACCAGGTGTGGCTCACTCCACCAAAATTTGGGCACATATTATCTCTATGACATATAAATTTTAATGAATAAATTTTATATTTCAATTTTATATTACAACCTCATATTAGATGATTGAAACTCAAATAGGCAGGCACAACTCTAGATCAGTGAGTTAGGATAGTCAGAAATAGAACATGAATTTCTTGGTCTTGATTTCTGCTCTTGTCATATTTCTACAAACATTCCCTTATCAGTAAACATAAAATAAATGAAGAGAAATAAAGTTTACTGAAGAGATTTAAAACACACTTAGTCAATAGCTAAGTATTAAGCTAATACTTCTATACTGAGAAGAATTAGTGACTATTAGAAGAAATTATTGTTTAAACTTTAAAGGGTAATACTCATCTGAAAAATAAATCATAGGGATTATGATTATATCACTACAAGGTAAATTTTATGTATAATCAGACTAACTACAAAATATCTTAAAATTGAAAATTGAACCAGCAGTTTCAATTTAATTGTTAATTCCTTTGTTGCTCCACTGATTTACCATGGTTTCGGGTATCAATCTGCCTTCCAGTGTAATTCTATCCTAAGAAAAGGATTATGTTCTTTTCTGTTGAAGAAATGTAATGCCACAGTATTAATCATTAAAGTAGCACTGTAGCACTATAGCACTGTCCTCTCGTTGTTCATCAATTTGCTCGAGCGGACACCAGTAACGTCTTCATTGTGAGACTTCTTGTTACTGTGTTTGGCATATCGAATATGCCACAAGAAGCTTTCCAGGCTTTGCTATGTGGGCGGGATACTCTCAGTAGCTTGCCAGCCTCTCCAGGAAGTACGGAGGAATCGAACATGGTCGGTCACATAAAAGGCAAACGCTCTACCTGCTGTGCTATCTCTCTAGCCAAAAAAAAAAAAAAAAAAAGTAAAGACTCTTAAGGCAGCCAGGAAGGCTGTACAGGAGCTATGGCGCTTGTCCTGTATTCGGCCAACCCTACTTCTAATCCTTGGCACTACATACAGTCCCCGAGCACTGTCAGGAGTGATTCCTGAGCATGGAACCAGGAGTGATTCCTGAGCACTGCCCAGTGCAGCCCAAAACAAAACAAAGAAAAAAATTATTAAAGTAGGAGCAAGAATAAATTTAATATAGCCCTTGCTATCCTTATAAATTCAATATTGATTATAAAGACTGAAAACTTATAAAGTACTTTTAACATAAATACATGAAAAAGAGAGAGAAATAAAGGGAGAGAGAAGGAGACGGAGAGGACAAAGAAAACTGATGAAAAATAAAATGATAGACTACTTAGGCTGGTTAAAAAAGTGGTAAAAATAAATATTTATGACACTAAGACTTTGATATTACACTAGCATCACATTGTGCATGGCATCTTTATTTCATATCTGTGGATCTGAGAATGTTGTCGTAGTTTCATACCAAAAAAGCAGCCTGGTCAAGTATATATACCATAAACTGTGAAATAAGATATTTTCAAAGATAGTGCAATAGAATGAATATTAATTTTAGAGAACAGAATCCAAGTTGTTAATCCTGCCTATAAATGGGACATAAGATCTGAAAAATTACATAGAATTTGGTCTTGCCGCCTTCATTTATTGAATGACTTAGTGGATTATTTGCAATGCATTATATCTTGAATTAATATGTATCAGTTATATGTAATACAAGTTATAGTATGCACTCATTCTATAATATAATGAATGTGCAAATTTTATTTAAAAATGATATCTCATACCTCGATGCTGGAGCGATAGCACAGTGGTAGGGTGTTTGCCTTACAAGCGGCCAACATGGCCGACCCGAGTTCGATTCCTCCGCCCCTCTCGGAGAGCCCGGCAAGCTACCGAGAGTATTCAATATGCCAAACACAGTAACAACAAAGTCTCCAATGGAGACGTTACTGGGCCCGCTCGAGCAAATCGACGATCAACGGGAGGGCCTTTACTTTACTTACTTTATCTCATACCAGTGAGAATGGCATATATCAAAAATACTGAGAACAATCTGTTTTGGCATTGAAAAAGGAATCCACTGCTGCTGATAATGTTGTCTGTTTCAACTACTATAGAAAATAGTGCCAGAGATTTCTCAGTAAATTAAGCTGCCATAAGACTCAGCAATTTACCTTTGCCTATCTCTTCCAGAACAAGAAAAACATTCATTGAAAAGGACTTATGCATACCATTATTCATTGCAGCACTTAGTACAAGAGCTAAGATATGGAATCAACATAGATGTCTAATGATAGAAGAGTTGTTTATGAAGATGTGGTATATATACACACTGGGATACTATACAGCGGCAAGGAATGATGAAATCATGCATTTACCTGCAAATTGTATGGAACTTAAAATGAGTTGGTGTTAGGGCATTTTTGTTGGTTATTTGATAGTTTTTGACATTCAATATAAGCAAGGAGTTTATTTCTTAAGAAGTTTCTTTCCATTGTTGTGCTGTACGAAGAGGCTCAGCTTGGGTCCCTTACTTTACCCTCTCCTCTTGTGATCAGGTTTATTCCCCCCCCCCATCTTTTTAAAAAATAGATCTTATTATTATTTTTTTTTTACTGAATCACCATAGGATTCAGATTTACAAAGTTGAATAAATGTGGCCCCAGATTTTTCCTTTAGTCCCAGTCATGAGTATGTTCTGATGTTCATTAGTTGTTGTCGATACTGGCCTAGGTTTCCAGTAATGGGGAGGCTTCTCTGACTGCCACACTATTCAGTTTCTCCCTCTGCAGGATGGGTAGGTTTTTGCAGCCTTATGCTAGGTCAGGCTGGAGCAATAGCACAGCGCATAGAGCATTTGCCTTGCACGTGGCCAACCTGGGTTCAATTCCTCTGCCCCCCTCGGAGAGCCCAGCAAGCTACTGACAGTATCCCGCATGTGTGGCAGAGCCTGACAAGCTCCCCGTGGCATATTCGATATGCCAAAAACAGTAACAACAAGTCTCACAATGGAGACATTACTGGTGTCCACTTGAGCAAATCAATGAACACCGGGAGAAGAGTGCTACTGTGTAGTGCTATGCTAGGTCAGCTGAAGAGGTTTAACACTGATGGTCCTTGGAATGAGGTGAGGGAATTACCTACCTATGCTGATAAAATTGCCAGACTTTAATTTATTAGTCCCATCAGTTATCTGCAGACTTCGTCCTGACTGGGTGATATCACTGGGCCCTAAGACGTACTGAGTATCCCCAAAGTCCTGACTGACCCCCTTTTTTGTCTCTAATTTGTGGAGTAGCAACTCTGCAGTTCTTTGCTTACACAGCTCCATCTTCTTCCAATTCAGTTCACACCATGGCCTTTTTGGAGCCCACCTTCAAAAATGCAGACGCTTGAAATGATTAGATCTCCTGTGGTGGTAATCCAACGAGGGATGTGTGTGTGTGTGTGTTTTGTGTGTGTGTGTGTGTGTGTGTGTTTGTGTGTGAGAGAGAGAGAGAGAGAGAGAGAAAGAGCAAGTGGACTCGTGAGCAGCTCATGCATTGTGTGATTTCTGATTGTGTCTAAGATGTATTTCCCGGAAATGCTCTATTCCACAATGCTTTATGGGTATTTCACTATAAATATCTCTTTTTTATTTTTTATTAATGGTTGTACAATTGTATCCATAATGGCGCAGATTAAATTTCAGCTGCAATACTCTAATATATTTGATATAAAGACTTGCAATTTTGAGCAAACCAGAGGGAGCTGTTATGTTATTAGTATGTTCATACTAAGAACTATATAAGAGTCATAAAATAATTTCAGTGATTACTTTAATATTTCAACTGTCCAATTATTTTAATGCATAAAATACTTTATCAAATAAAAAATAAGTAAAATAAAAAGTACATGTGCTTATTTCCACCACATTTATATTATAGCTTCAAGGTCATGTCTCGGTTTGAAGGATGGAAGATTCTAATATTTCAATATTCATGATATTCATTTAACAAAATGAATTAAAGAAAAAATAAAATAAAGATATGCTATAAGCCTGGAGGTCTTCTAAATAGCAGAGACTGCAATCAACTAAATGACTAGTCAAAGGGAAGACAAAAGAGAAAAGAAAGGCTGGTTTACAGCCTGTACTCTGTGTTTCCTCTAAGTCTGGCAATAAAGTGAGACTATTGCTTCTGTGCTCATTAATTATTTATCACTAGCTCTCTGAACTTCTGAACAAATTCTGTTAAAGAAACTATAATACACATGGAGTTATTCATCAAATGCAGATGTTCACACATTGTCTTTTAGGCAATAAACTAGAATGCCAGATGTCCAGAATCAGTAGAGTACTGATTTATAAAAAGCAATGAATTCTTCCATATATTAAAGAACAAAAATAATGGTTCTGGTAAATTAATAGGCATTAAATGCTTATATTTCCACATATGGAAAAGTTTCATCTATATAAATAATATATCTCTTGGAGAAAATAATAAACTATGTTGCAGTGTTTATATTGATATGTGGTACAGACTCATTTTTATTTTTTAAAAAAAATTAAAAAAATTATTTTATTGTACAAAAAATCCCCAACTGTTGATACAATTTTAGAATTAAAATTAATTAGATAACGAATATGTAATATTAAAATCAATAGGTATAAAAATCAATTTTTGCGAAAATGGTTATATTTGATCCTGAGGGTGCCCTGGACTTTTCACATGCAGGGACGAGTGATTCCATAAACTTTATCTGCTCAGCATTGCTCTCCTGGGAGTTTAGTAGGAAATCAGTAGAGCAGGGCCAGTGTATGGTTATGGAAAGTCTCAAACTATTATTTTCACTTTTTTAAAAAAACATTTTGACTCACTAGCTATATTTTACTGAGAAATAAAACTATTTTTTTGTACCCAAGAGTTTAAAAGTAGGCTTATTTAAAAAATTTCTGGACACCAAATTAATTAGTGAAGCATTTCTGAAAGCATTTCAATTACCTGGCCACTAGCAATTCTCTATCTCTTCTCTTAAAAATTTCTCCATATAACTATATTTTTTCATATTTGCTTCTTTTAATGACACACTTATTTACTAAAATCTTATTTTTGGACATAAATTTATACTGAAACAACCCTCTAAAATTGTGTTGGGCCAACAAATACTGCAGTGGATAAGAATCTTGCTTGCATGCCCTTAACCCAGGTTCAATCCCGACCACCACATATGGGACTGCAATAATTTAGTTTAATAATTATGAAAAAAGTACTGGAAACACTATTTTGAGTTCAAATCCTGACTTGGCCACTTATTAACTTGTATCTTTGTGCTATTACTAAGCTTATTTTTCTTATTTTTATTTATTATTTATTTATATATATATATTTATGTAGGAGTACTGGTATTTATTCAGCCACTGATTAGCTGATTGAATTGTGATGAATTCCACCTTGTTTTTTTTTCATTTTTTATAATTTTATTTATCGAATCACCATGAGAGCAGTTACAAAGCTTTTGGGTCTAAGTCTCGGTCACACAATGAAACACCCGTACCTTCACCAGTACCCATTCTCCACCACCAAAAACCCCAGTATACCCCCATCCCAAACCCTCCTCCTACGTGTGGGGCAGATGATTTCCACATTACTCTCTCTCTCTACTTTGATCACATTCAATATTTTGACACCAGGCCCACCAGTATTATTTGAGATTTTACCCCAACACTCAGATCTGCTGAAAAGGCAACAGTAGAAAATTTTTGTTCTATTGTTGGTTATGAATAACATATGATGTTGCGTGGCTGCAGTAGGGCCATGTGATTTTGAAATTCCTAAATTTTGACACTTAAATCTGGAGGGATTTCTGCCAAAACCTGCTGGGTTTCGAGATTTGCTCCTGAGTCCCTGGGATCATGGATGTTGAGCAGCTTGATCAGGAGCCAGAGGCCGTTCATGGGTGATGACTTGGGGTCTCATTGGGACTGGGAGACCAGGACCGGCTCCACCTCCATCCTGTGAGGTCCAACAAGTTTCGTCACTGCAGGCCCAGATCTGACTGTCCAACGGCCTCTGGAGGATGACGGCCACCAAGCTGCCAAGGGGGAGCAGATGGAGGGACAACACCCTTTCCCCCCGGCGACAGTAACCTACTGTGGGGTCCAGACGCATTTCTGCCAAAAGCCGCTGGGTTTTGAGATTTGTTTTTGTGTCCCTGGGATCAAGGCCATTAAGCAGCTTGATCAGGAGCCAGAGAGGCCATTCGTGGGTGATGACTTGGGTTCTCATTGGAATGGGGAGGACAGGCCCAGCTCCACCCCCATCCCGTGAGGCCCAACAATTTTTGTCACCGCGGACCCAAGCCTGACTGTCCAATGGCCTCTGGAGGATGACGGCCACTGAGCCGCCAGGGGGTAGAAGGCAGAGGGACAGCACCCTTTCCCCCGTGGGGTAGCCTGGCGACAGTAACCTACTGTGGGGTCTGGACACATTTCTGCCAAAAGCTACTGGGTTTCGAGATTTGTTTCTGAGTCTCTGGGATCATGGCCGTTAAGCAGCTTGATCAGGAGCCAGAGAGGCCATTCGTGGGCGATGACTTGGAGTCTTGGTGGGATAGGGAGGACAGGACCGACTCTACCCCCATCCTGTGAAGGCCTGTGTGTCTTTTCACGGGGGGCCCAAACCTGACTGTCCAGTGGCCTCTGAAGAATTGTGGCCACTGGGCCACCGGGGAAAACAGGCCAAGGCACAAAACCTATTCCCACCTGGGTTGGCCCAGTGCCGGTAACCTACTGCAGGGACCAGATGCATTTCTGCCAAAAGCCGCTGGGTTTTGAGATTTTTTGAGTCTCTGGGATCATGGCCATTAAGCAGTTCAATTAGGAACTAGAGAGGCCATGCCTCCAATTATATAGCTGAGCCAGAGGTGGTTTGTGGGTGTGTTTCCCATATACCTAACTTTCGGCTGTTTACTTTCTTGGTAAACTTGCCCCAAGTTTTGGGGTCTTGCCAAAGGCAAGGGTATCTGGATACTTTTGGGGTATCTGGAAGTCTGAATGCGCCATCAGGCTGCTGATGCACTCGTTTCACAGGTACAGATTGACTTGCTGGGTGCACCATACTCCCATTTTTTATTTTTTTATGTAGAAGTTCTGCTATTTATTCAGCCACTGATTAGCTGATTGATTTGGGCATGAACTCCACCTTACTTTTTCTTTTTCATAGTTTTATTACTTATTTATTTTTCTTCTTATTTTTATTTATTGAATCACTGTGGGAAAAATTACTAAGACTTCAGGTTTAAGTCTCAGTCATACAATGATCAAACACCTCTCCCTTCACCAGTACTCATTTTTCACCACTAAGAACCACAATATACGCCCCCTCTCACCCCTCCCAATGCCTGTGAGGCAGATGATTTCCACTTAACTCCTCTCTACATTGATTACATCCATTACTTCGACAAAAGATGCAACATTATTGCTTAGAATTCCCCCCCCCCACCCAACAATCAGAATTGCTGAAAAGGCATTGTGAAATACTTTGTTTTCTATAGCCGGTTATGAGAATCATATAATGATTTTGGATTTCTGCAAAGAGCCAGATAATTGTGAGATTGGTTTCTATATGTCTAATGTTATGGTTGTGCCGATGAGCCGCTCATGGGGGTCAACTCGTGACCTCCGTAGGGCATGAAGGACAAGCCGGTACCACCCCCCCCCCCCTTTCCATGAGACTGCAGTTGCCTCGTCACTGCCGGCTCATACCTAGCTTTCCAATAAGCTCTGAGGCGGCGGCCACCTTTCTGCCAGGGGTGAGAAAGGCAGAAGGGAACAACACCCTCTCCATCCCGGAGAGGCATGGCGCCGTAGTTTAACGCATGGTCCATTCACTTTTCTGCTGCAAGCTGCTGGGCTCTGGACTAAATCCTTTTGCCTCTAGAGACATGGCCGTGCCAGAGAGCCACTTGCGGGGGTAGGGGGACAACTTGTGACTTTGGTAGGATGTGAAGGACGAGCCGGTACCACCCCCCTCATGAGACTGCAGTTGCCCCATCACCACTGGCTCATCCCTGGCTTTCCAGGTTCTGAGGTGGCGGCCACCTTGCTGGCGGGCGTGGGGGAGTGTGGGGGGGGGGAGGAGAGAAAGTAAGAAGGGAGCAACACCCTTTTCCTCCCAGGGAGGCGTGGTGCCATAATTTAATGCATGGTCCATTCACTTTTCTACCGCAAGCTACCAGGCTCTGGGCTTAGTCCTTTTGCCTCTGGAGCCATGGCCATGCCAGAGAGCAGCTTGTGGGGGGCAACTCATCACCTTGGTAGGGCATGAAGTATAAGCCTGTACCACCACCCTTCCCATGAGACTGCAGTTGCCCTGTCACCACCAGCTCATACGTAGCTTTCCAATAAGTTCTGAGGCATCTGCCACCTTGTATGTGGTCCAGATGCATTTCTGCCCAAAGCTGCTGGGTTTCAAGATTTGTTTCTGAGTCTCTGGGATCATGGCCATTAATCAGCTTGATCAGGAACCAGAGAGGCCGTTTGTAGGTGGTGACTCGGGGTCTCACTGGGATGGGGAGGAAAGGGCTGGTTCCACCGCCATCTGGTAAGGCCCTGCATGTCTCATCCACTGGGGGCACAAACCTGACTGTCCATTAACCTCTGGAGGATGGCGGTCACCGGGCCTCCAAGGTGAACAGGCCAAGGCACGAAACCTATTCCCACCTAGAGTGGCCCAGCCCCAGTAACCTACTGCAGGAACAGGACACATTTCTGCCAAAAGCCTTTGGATTCTGAGATTCGTTTCTGAATCTCTGGGATCATGGCCATTAAGCAGTTCAATTAGAAACCAGAGAGGCCATACCTCCAATTATATAGCCGAGCTGGAGGTGGTTTGTGGGTGTGTCTCCCGCATACCTAACTTTTGGCCATTTACTTTCTTGGTAAACTTTGCCCCAAGTTTTTGGGGTCTTGCCAAAGGCACAGCAGCAATTTTGGAGTATCTGAAAGTCTGAAGGTGCCATCAGGCTGCTGATGCACTCGCCTCACAGGTACAGATTGACCTGCTGGTGGCACCACACCCCATAATTTTCTCAGTTTTTAAATGGGGTCACTCACTATTGGGGTTGATCTGTCTTATCGGATTGATAGAAACAATAAAAAAGTATGTATGTAATGCACCTGGAATTATATTGAGCAGAACATCATATACATGTTTTTAGTGTTTCTTTTCTTCGGCACTGGTCAAACAAACAAACACTGTCCTCCTGTTGTTCATCAATTTGCTCGAGCGGGCCCAGTAACATCTCCAATGTGAAACTTCTTGTTACTGTGTTTGGCATATTGAATACTCTCAGTACCTTGCCAGGCTCTCCAAGAGAGGTGGAGGAATCGGACCCGGCTCAGCTGGGCTGGCTACACACAAGGCAAACATCCTACCGCTGTACATAAAAAAATTCAATAAAATAATTATTGAAGTATAAGAAATTGTTGATGTTAAGTATGAAAAAAGTATTAAACAACACTAATAGATTCCTAGGAAGTATCTGCAAAACTCTTTAAAAGTATTGTATACAATAATACAATTGCATACATTGGGAAAGTACACATTACATTATATTCTTGTAATATAATTTGTAATGTAGTTTAACTTGGAATAGAGTTTAACTATCAAACTATAAAATGAAAACTACAGTAGTAATGTATTATATTAGTACACAGTTATATTAAAAAAGATTATCTTTGTGGATTCTTAAATGTGTTACTACTTATAAAAGTATTAGGTGACAGAGATTCAGAAAATTCAGAAAAAAGGTAACTGCTTCTCAAAACATATTTAATTAAAGCAAATTATTTTTATTATAGGAACAATAATAAAATATATTAAAAATATATAAATGTGTCATGACAATGAAAAATATTTACTACAATATTAGCACTGTAGCACTGTCCTCCTGTTGTTCATCAATTTTGCTTGAACAGGCACCAGTAACGTCTCACAACAAATTGTGACACTTGTTGTTACTATTTCTGGCATATTGAATACATCATGGGGAGCTTGCTGGCTTTGCTATGCGGGCTAGATACTCTCTGTATCTTGCCCGGGTCTCTGAGAGGAGCAGAGGAATCGAACCCGGGTTGGCCATGTCAGCCACATGCAAGGCCAATGCCTTACCCACTGTGCTATCGCTCCAGCCCTTACTACAATATCAATTTAACATAAATATTACTTAAAGCAATAATGAGTGAACAAAAAAGCTGTCATTGTTTATAGGCATAGGATGATTTTTATGAAAATCAACTAAAATGCATTATGTAATACATTATACTAAGAACTACTTTGAAAATAAAATAGAAAGCAGAATCAATACTTACCTATTTCCACAATGAAAAAATAATTGCTTTTTACAATTTAGATGACAAATAAAGCAATTGTTACATGCATTCTCCATTTTTTGACAGAATTTATTTGCTCATGCCATAATGAGGAGGAATATAAAAATAAATGAATCAAGTGTCCTTCATTTCAATAACTATAAGATTTAATTGAAGAAGACTTCTTTGCTAATCTCCATCTCAGAGACTGTGAAATTGCTTATTAGGTTATCTTTCCATTTTAATCACTTTGCAGGTGAAAGCTAAAGCATCTAGCACAGGCTTTTGGAAATGCAATAATCCCTAATACGTTTTTCATGAATATGCTTGCTAAAAAGACATACCATTTATTTTGATTTACAAGACTGTGAGTGTGATTAATTATATACAGTTTTAAATGAAAAAAATTAATTTTAATTAGTAAAAGTAATTTAAATTCTTTGGCAACGTTGCTAATATTTCTTGAGGGAGAGACACAGGTTTGATTCCTTGAAATGATTCCTTGATATAATTTTAAGGTGACACTCTAAAACTTTGTCTAATTCTCTGACTTGCTTTTAATGAAGGTTTTGCTCAACACTCCAGACCTTCCATGTATGTAGCTATTCCTTTATCTCAGATACTTGGATACAGAATATATGGAACAGATGATGATATAAACAAACATGAAATAAACAGATGATGATATAAATACAGGTATAGATAGTGTGTGAACAGATTTTCTATAACTCATCAATGCTTAACTATTTAGTTCTCCTACCACCAAGCACTAAGGACAACATACTTTTAGTGTGATTAAAAGAAGTGCTGTGTGTTTTTGTACATTTGTGTACCTGTGTGCTCATGCAAACATACACTTGTGAACATATATAGATATTTTCAAAATAATTGTTTACCTTCCGTATTTTATTCCTCTTAATTTAATCTAGGGTTGGAGCAACAGTGGTATGGAATTTGCCTTGCACTTGGCCTATCAGGGTCTGTTTCCTATGCCCCTCTCCAAGAGCACAGCAAGCTACCAAGAGTATCTCGCCTGCATAGCAAAGCCTGGCAAGCTACTTGTGTCATATTTGATATGCCAAAAACAGTAACAACAAGACTCACAATTTGTTGTGAGAAGTTACTGGTTCCCACTCAAGCAAATCGATGAACAACAGGAGGACAGTGCAGTGCAGTGCAGTGCAATTTAATCTAATAGTAAAATCTAATTTCTATTAAAAATTCAAAGTAGTAGTTAGAAATAACAGTTTTCTCTGCTTTGAATTGAAGCAAACTAAACTATTGAACTGCTTATAAAATTGTAGTTATTAGGTTTAAAATATTATGGTCTTAAAATCCTCTTCATAGTTTTATTCCTTTAGTTTGGATTAAGATTAGAGCACATACATAACTTTGTAAGATAAAAATATCTATATATTGATAACTAAATAGCTATCACTTTTGTGTTACTTCTACAAATATAGAAAAGATATAGTGATTATTAAACAAAAATCTCTTTTATTTCATATACATATCAGTCTGCGATAAGTGGTAGAATCCCAATTTCCAAAAGATTCTAAAGACGAATAGAAAACATTAATTAATTTTTTCCACTCGAGATATCTGGCAGATGATAAAACTAAGGCTCCAGATCATGGGGCTGGAGAGAAAGTACAATGGTGAGGGTACTTGATTAGCACTGAGCCCACCCTATATCACCAACACACTACATAGATCCTAAGAGCACTGAGCACTGAGCTTGGGGTAAGCTCTGAGCACAACTGGGTGTGCTATATACCAACCAAAAATCAAACAAACAAGATTCTGGTATTTCTGGGGCAGGAGCAATAGCACAGCGCGTAGGGTGTTTCCCTTGCACGCGGCCAACCCAGGTTCGATTCCCAGCATCCTATGTGGTCCCCCGAGGAGTGATTCCTGAGCACAAAGCCAGAGCATCGCCAGATGTGACCCAAAAAGCAAAAAAAAAAAAAGATTCTGGCATTTCTGTATTTATTGCATTTGATATTTGTAAAAAGCTAAAGTCTGTGTTCTCTTCACTGAACAACATTCTCCTTCAGAAGTTAGATTCAGAAACAAAAACAAAGTCTCTAATATTAGCGTTCTTAGGCAATTTCAAAAACAAAGAAAATTAAAAAATAATGTATTTACTCAAAAGCTATAATTATACAAAAACATTTATTTTATTTCTGCAATATGGTTTGCATAAGTATATATGTACATATATATATATAGAATGTATATTGTTATGATCTGTCACTGTCACTGTCCTCCTGTTGTTCATCGATTTGCTCGAGCAGGCCCAGTAACATTGTGAGACTTGGCATATCGAATACATCACAGGTAGCTTGCCAGGCTTTGCTGTGAGGGCGAGATACTCTCGGTAGCTTGCCAGGCTCTTCAAGAGGGGCGGTAACAACAAGACTCACAATGGAGACGTTACTGGGTCTGCTCGAGCAAATTGATGAACAACAGGAGGACAGTGCTACAGTGCTACAGTGCTACCATGTATATATTGTTATGATATACGAAGAATATGGTATGCTATTATATATAGTTATAATAATGATTTATACTTATAAATATGTCATCTATAGCACTGTAGCACTGTCTTCCCATTGTTCATCAATTTGCTTGAGCGGACACCAGTAACATCTCCATTGTGAGACTTGTTAACTGCTTTTGGCATATCAAATATGCCATGGGGAGCTTGCCAGGCTCTGCTTTGTGGGCAGGATACTCTTGGTAGCTTGCAGGGCTCTCAGAAAGGGACAGATGAATCAAATCCGGGTCAGTTGCATGCAAATCAAACGCCCTACCCACTGTGCTATCATACAAGACCAATATGTCATTCACTATAGTAAATTAAAATACTTAATAGTGTACATATATGTTAAGTGTAGTATATGTATACATCTTGAGTTTTAATGACACCACCTGAAACATGTTCAATAATAAGTTCACATTAACAAAGAGAGAAATTAAAATCTAAAAAAAATTTTGTTTGGAACATTTTTTATTTATGTTTTCAATTTTCTCTATAAGAAATATATATCTCCCTACCCAAGGACCAGACCCCAGGTCGCCAACCACAAAGGCCTCCTCCTCTCCCAAACGGCCATGATTCCAGAGGCACACAAACCAATCTGGGAGCCTCCTTACTTCTGGCAGAAATGCCTCTGGACTTCATTACTAAATTACCAAAAATCAAAAATTGCGCAGTAGCTGTTGTGGCCGTGCGACATTATATGCTCTTCATTTTAAGCAATAGAAAGCAAATTATCTAATGATTCCTTAATGGCAGGTGTGATAGTTGGAGGAAATAATAATAGTGGGTCTTTTGTCAAAAATTTGAATGTAATCAAAGTAAAGAGAGACTAAAGTCAAAATCATCTGCCACACAGGCAGGGGGAGGAGTGGGGTAGGGGGTATACTGGGGTTCTTGGTGGTTGAACATGTGCACTGGTGAAGGGATGGATTGTTGTATGACCGAGACTTAAACCTGAAAGCTTTGTAACTGTTCTCACGGGGATTCAATAAAATACATACATACATATGTACAAGAAATATATACCTATTTATACTATTAATAGCACCATAAAGATGCAATTAATAAAAATGGGTCCCTTTTCACAAGACTTTATTACACAAGCCACCAGCCTCAATCAAAGTTGCTGATAGGTTATTTCCCTGTTTCTTTTCAAAAAGTTACTGAAAGTTACCTCCTTAGGGTAGTAATTAACAAAGACTTGTTAATAGAGGCACAAAGAGCTATAGTTCTTGTTTCAGCTCAAAACTACTGGAAAGGAAAGAACCATCTCACTCCGGGAGTGACTGAGATTTTTGTTATAATTGAATCAGCATTTACATTCTCTTTCCACCTAATCCTAATCCAGTTTCCCAAATTTTAAAAAAATTGCTTTTAAGCAAATATTTTTCTGAGGTTGTTTCCAGAGGAACTTATATTACAACATAGCAGTTGTTGTTTATTTTGAGAAGCGGTCCCAGTCAGCAGTGTTCTGGTTGGCTGCACCCAAGGCAAGCACCATATCCACTTGTACTATCTGTACTATAGCACTATCCTCCCGTTGTTCATCGATTTGCTCTAGTGGGCACCAGTAATATCTCACAACAAATTGCGAGACTTGTTGTTACTGTTTTTGACATATCGAATATACCACGGGTAGCTTGCCAGGCCTTGCCATGCGGGTGGGATACTCTCTGTAGCTTGCCAGGCTCTCTGAGAGGGGCCGAGGAATCGGATCCTGGTGACCTCATGCAAGGCAAATGCCTTACCCACTGTGCTATCGCTCCAGCCCCTTGTATTATCTATCTAGCGCAAAACATACAAGTTGTTGACATGTCCACTAATAAACATGATACCTCTTTTCTTTTATACAAGACTATTCTTTTTCTACTGTCTTGGCAAGATTTGTGCTTTTCTTCTTAACGGTCTTAGCTTTAAGATCTAAGCATTGGAAATGTGTTGGCATTTAGTCAAGAAGTGAAGGCTGCCTTCTTGTCACTGTAAATTATCAAAAAAAAAACAACAAAAAACAAAAAACTGAAAATGAAATAGGAAAAAAGTATAAAGATTTGTAATTTGCCATTAAAGACTAGTAATTCACTACTGACACTAAAATATAGTAATTGCCTAAAGTATCTTGGGCTGGAGCGATAGCACAGCGGTAGGGCGTTCGCCTTACAAGCGGCCAACATGGTCGACCCGAGTTCGATTCCTCCGCCCCTCTCGGAGAGCCTGGCAAGCTACCGAAAGTATTTGATATGCCAGACACAGTAACAACAAAGTCTCCAATGGAGACGTTACTGGGCCCACTTGAGCAAATCTATACAATTAGCCCTCTCAAAGCCCAAATTATAAAGTAGGTATGGGCAGGCCAGCTCACATCACCATCTGAAACTGAGCACTCAGTGTAATCCAGCAACCTTGCTCTTTCTCTTACACTACTGGCTTCACAGGAAACCTGAAGATATCCCTGGCCTTTAGTCTCTCTGAACCATTGTTTTGAAACCCTTGCTACAAAGAAGTATAAACCTCAAATATAAATAATATGAGGGGTAGCACAGCGGTAGGGCATTTGTCTTGCACGCGGCCGACCCGAATGACCCGGGTTCAATTCCTCCACCCCTCTCAGAGAGCCCAGTGAGCTACCAAGAGTATCTCTCCTGCAGGGCAAAGCCTGGCAAGCTACCCGTGACGTATTCGATATGCCAAACACAGTAGTAAGTCTCACAATGGAGATGTTACTGGACCTGCTTCAACAAATCAATGAACAACGGGAGGACAGTGACAGTGACAGGGAAATATATTAAATGAACAAATTTTGTGTAATTAGTAACACATAATAAATTAATATTGACATAAGAAGCTATTTTGTAGGTAAATTCAGACAAATAAAAGTAATATATAAAGAATGCAGAGAGACAGAACTGTAAACTTTGATTCGTAAGAGTCTAGGAAACACCCAATGAACATTCTCTAAGTATTCATTTGGAGAGATTAGATATTCAGTTAACTGTAAATATTAATTTTAATTTAAGCAGTCAAAAGTTTATGAAGAAATAAAATATTTTCTTGAGTGATGACTGTTGTTCATGTACTCATCTTTGTGCTAAAGTTAAATCACTTAGTGACACATTCGTATGATTAAAATGGGCAAGAATTCAAAGCATGTATCAAAGGAAACAAAACTAGATAAAAATTTAATTTTTATCAGTATAATTTCCGTTTTTTTGTTTGGGGCCACACCCAGAAGTGCTCATAGCTATTCCTGGCTCTGAGCTAAGTATAGGGCCCAGAAATTGAACTCAGGATAGCCATGTGCAAGACAAGTGCCCAACCAAAAGTATTACTACCCAAGTTCCACAAGTTAATATACATTTTGAAACAAAAAAATAAAACTTTATCAAGACTAAATATTTATAATTATATATACCATAATAATCACATGAAAAAAATATTTATGAGGAGCTGGAATGACATACAGGGGGAAGACACTTACCTTGCATAGAGCTGATCCTGATTCAATCTCTAGCATCCCATATGGCCCCCTGGGCCTGAAAGGAGTCATCAGAGCATAGAGTTGGGAGTATTCCCTGAGCATAGCCGGATGTGGCTCCCAAACAAACAAACAAAACTTTATAAAAACTCTGTTAAGTCACACCCAGAGATGTTCAAGACTTACTCCTGGCTCTGTACTCTTCGTGGTGTTCAGGGACCATGGGGGATGCTGGATATCAAACCTGGGTCTGCACATCAAATAAGGCAAACATCTTGCTCAATGAACTATCTCTCTGGTCCCTATTTATGGAAATCCTAAGGAAAAACTTTACTTCTTGCTGACTTTCTTAGCAGTCAAAGCATTGAGTCCCAAAGAATACATTTGATTTCTTTTTGGGATTTTTGTAACATCGTATCTCATGCAGTCTGTGTGTTACTTTCTTAGTACATCAGACTTTAACAAATTGCCTTAAAAAATATGTATCTTAAGGTGTCTATATGAGCTTCACATTCTTTTCTTACTTTAAGTTTGTTAATTTCTCATGGTACGTGGTGTTTCCTATTATCTTTGCTCCTGACATCACTATCATTTTCCCCCCTTTTCTTTGCATTATAGTGAAACGACAAAACACTCAATTTGTTAGCAAGAATTTATTGGTCCAGGTTGGCAAGTGCAGATGGAGAACAGAAGATCAGACCAGTGGGTCAATTGTGATGTAATTAATTAAAATCAAGTAACTTTGAGTTCACACTGATGATTGTTCATTATGCTTCCCAGGGAGAGTTGGAGAACATAAATTGATTCTGTCACAAATAGCAAAAAAATGACTTTGTGTTTTATTCTGCTTACAAGTATACTTTATGAGAGATTTATTAATGTAAGAATAGATGTACATTTTTTCATTAAATTTTCCTTAAAATAGTTTTTACAAGTTATACAAAGCAATACATCAGTGTTCTTCATTGTTATTAGGCTATTAGACTGTTCTTTTCTTTAATGAAATATTATAATAAAAGAAAATCAATGCCTATTTACAAATAATTTTTCTTCTATGTAAAAAAATGCAGAGCACCAGCAAGAATTGTTTTCAAATTGATATAAATTAATTATATATGCTAAATAAAAGTAAAAAGATAATTATATTAAAATTCACAAAATGAACATATTTTTTCTTGTTTTACTTTAAATTCCTATGCTTTCATTACTAAAGCTTTTAACGATTCAATTTTTCTCTAAAATTGTCAACATTCTAAGAATTGATTAATTTCTAAATATTTTCTAATATTTTTAGATTATATTTGAGTTAATACTTCAAAGATACTAATGAGAAAATTTTCACTACACAATAGCAGCAGGGTATATATTTTTTGTTGTTGTTATTTATTTTCAATTTGTTTTAATCCATCTTGCTGGTTTCAGTACTTTCTAGATACCGGATTTTATTTTTAAAATCAACATAATTGCTAAACATATATGAATAGTGAATATCATATAAAGAATGTTCTGAATTCAAAGTTTTAGACAAAATATCTAAGAGGAAAAGAAATTAATACAACTTGAAATATAATAAAATGTACCAAGTGAGAATTTATAAATTATTCTATTTTTTATTTGCTTATTTGTTTGTTTGATTTTGGGGCCACACTCGGCTGTGCTCAGGACTTACTTCTGGCTCTGAAATCAGAGATCATCCTGGTAGTGCTCAGGGGATCATGTGGGATGCCAGGGATCAAACTTGGGTCAGCCATATGCAAAGAAGGTGCCCTACTAGCTGTACTATCTGTCCAGCCCCAAGAGTTTATATATTCTTAGTGCTTTTAAGGGAGAAATTTGATGGAATCTACAGCTATGATAACTGTATTCTTCCTTAAAAAATGTCCATAATGAATCAGAGATATGACTAAAGTTATAGAACACATTCTTTGTACATATGTGTCCCTGGTGCCTGCCTGTACCACAAGATGTAGTCCCTTGGGAAAACAGAAGCACAGCGAAATATGCAATACTCTTAATTCATTTCTGCATTGCCGTACTTTAGATCCTCTCCTCTCACCATACTTCTTTCTCTTCTTTCATTTCCTTTATTCTCTCTATAAATATTAATTTAGTGGCTAATATAATCTAAAAGAGGAAAATGGACATAGGAAAATAAAAATGTGTAGATAAAACTATACTGATTTATTATGTATATATTGGGTCTTTTACATTTAGTTTTGTATACTTTTCCCCTATTAATATAAAATTTAAAACTTTGTGTGTATTTGATTTTTATATCAGAAGACTCTAGTTTTCAAAAATAATAATACTTTTCTAATAATATGGGCAAAATGTGTTTGAGCATAACTGCTAAAAGCTCAGAGTTTTCTGTATCTTTGCTTCTCTAGGGTTTTTAATAGAAATGGTTAAATACAGCTTTTTATTGTATTGCTTATACATATGAAACACTTTAATACGACAATGGAGACAGTGGGGGATGGAAAAAGTGTCTGTCACATAGACAAACTAGTGGGTAAGAAGAAAACTGGGGATATTAGTGGAGGTTAGTTAATAGGCACGGGAGAATACACTGTATGTTGAAACAATATATGAGTGAAACTCAATTATAAATATCTTTTGTTTTTTGATTTTTTTTTATTTTATTGAATTACTGTGAGATAGTTACAAGCTTTCATATTTGGGTTACAATCACACAATGATTAAACACCCATCCCTCCATCAGTACACATTCCCCACCACCAATATCTCTGGTATATCCCCCCTCTCCCACCCTCCCTCTGCCAACATGGCAGACAGTATTCTCCGTACTTTTGGGTAATATGATTTGCAATGCAGATAATGAGAGGCTATCATGTTTGGTCCTTTATCTACTTTCAGCACACATCTCCCATCCCAACCGGTTCCTCAAGCCATCATTTTCTTAGTGATCCCTTCTCTATTCCATCTGCCTTCTCCCCTTTGCTCATGAGTCAGACTTCCAGCTATGGAGCAATCTTCCCATCCCGTGTATCTTGTATCCTTAGGTGTCAGCCTCATGTTATGTTGATTTATACTCCACAAATGAGTGCGGTCCTTCTATCCAGCTGTTAGAAATCATGACATTTGCTTATAAATGGATATAAAAAATGTTATTTTACTTACCTCAGAATATAAAGGTACTTGCACAAATTATTATTTTACTTTTATTTTATTAATTCTGGGAGTTCTCTTTTTGAACTTTGCAGCCCTTTCTCCCCGCTCTGTGAAGTAGAATTTTGCACGAAGGAGACGGTGGTCCAATCCCGTTCGAAATTTTGGGACAACAGCGACATCAGTCAGGCAAAACCGTCGATTGAATATGATGTGGTCTATTTCGTTGTGGAATCGTCCACCGGGAGACTCCCATGTCCATCGTTTAGATTCTGCCTTCTGGAACTGTGAGTTACCATGAATGGTCTTTGTCGACATGATGAACTCAGACAGTCTTTCACCCTGTTCGTTCCATTCTAGGCCATGGGTCCCGATGTGAAGTTCTTCAGCTGATCTTCTCGGTCCTATCTTGGCATTAAAATCACCCACAATGATCTTGTAGAAGGTGTGGTCTTCTTTATAGAACTTCTCTAGCTCCATGTAGAACTTCTCGATTTCTCTTTCATCATAATGAGATGTTGGTGTGTAGACAACTAAGATAGAAACTGCAGGCAGTGAGCCACATCTATTCAAATGTAAATGTCTGATTTGGGTTGTTAGGCATTCGAATGAATCAATGCTCTTGGCCAAGTTTGTGTTGACAAGGACACCGACACCTCCAACACCTCTTTTATCGCATGTTCCGAGGAACAATTCTTCTCCAGTGTCGAAAACGGCATGGTGAGATTCGTGCCTTCTTGTCTCGGTCAGACCAATGATGTCGTACTTGATCATTCGCGCTTGTACCATCAGGTCCTCGATGGATGCATCTGATGCTAGCGTACGTGCATTGAAAGTACAGACGATCATTTTTGTCTTCCTTCGTTTGGCAGCCTAGGTCGGCCTTGAGATTTTGTCGGCCTCTGCTTTCTCATCCTTCTCAGTGCTGCCATGTCGGTGAAGCCTTCAGGGTCAGGTGAATGAGACCAGTTGTAGTTACTGGTTTTGGCATATGGAATACACTGCGGATAGCTTGCCAGGCTCTTCCATGCGGGCTGAATACTCTCAGTAGCTTGCCAGTCTTTCCGAGAGGGATAGAGGCTTTTGGGGTGACCTCTAATCACCCTTGTAGGTGTTACCATATTTGAACCCTATCAAATATGGTACGACAATTCCAGAAGATGGGTATTTAGTGTCTTATGATGTGTCGCGCGGCCACAAGCGGCCGAGCGGGTCCGGAAATCATCCTGGAGTGTGGCGACGGCTGGGTAGTGGAAGTAGTGTCGAGAGTGGAAGTCTGCCAGTGGGGTATTTATCTGGGTAGGGTGGGTCTCCTGTGCACAATTCGATCCCTGGGTGGTTGATGGAAGCAGACAGGGCAGGGTAGGGTGGGGCTCCTGATTAGAATCCCTTTGTCACCTGTGGTGGTGGGAGCAAGCAGAGAAGCTCTGTCCCTGGGTCCGCCGAGCCTGGAGTCCAAGGTCTCAGAGAGTTCTGCTTATCTTGTTCTGTGGGTCTTCAGTCGTGCGTGGGTCTCGGCTGGAGCTGCCACGTGGGTCCGGAAAGCGTCCTGGAGTGTGGCGACGGCTGGGTAGTGGAAGTAGTGTCCCAGAATGACCACCAACTGGGAACTCTTTGGTACTATTGCGGCAACATGGGAAGATGCCATTGTTGACAACACTGATGAGGAATACGATCGACTGGTTCAGCACCTCCATGGATGTGCGAGGAACGCCAAGAGAGAGATAGCCACAAAAAGTCGCCTATCTTCGAAAACTCTTGAGCTAATTCACCAGCGTGGTTTGGTGCATGCCTCAGGCAACCGCAAGCTAATATCCGAGCTCGCAAAGCAGTGCAGAGATACGATCAAAGAAGACCTCAAAGAGAGAAGAGCAGAAGTACTGGTAGATGCGGCAGAAGCCGGGAAAAGTATTCGTAAAGCCTGCCTGTCTTTCGCCAACTATAAGACCAAGATGACTGCCCTCCGACGTCCTGATGGATCCATCACATCCTCCAGAATGACAATGGAGAAGATTATCCATGACTTCTACTCAAATCTCTTCGATAGCCATGTCCACTTGCCGACATACCAAATTCCACAGGATGGGTATGTCGTTCCCAACGTTCCCCTTCCAAAATCTGACACGCCATTTCGTCAGTAAAGAAACAAACAGCACCTGGCCCAGACAAGGTCAGACCTGAACACCTGAAGAACCTGCCGTCAGTACTCATCAATACACTGGCTCGGCTCTTCACTCACTACCTGTCTGAATGCAAGGTTCCGTCCTAATGGAAAACAAGCAGGACCATACTACTGTTCAAGAAGGGAGACATCCATGACATTGGCAACTATCGCCCGATCTGCCTATTGTCTGTCATCTACAAGTTGTTCACTCGAGTCATCCTAAATAGGATTGGCAGAACACTAGATGAAGGACAACCATGCGAGCAAGCAGGGTTCCACAAAGGATTCAGCACCATCGACCATATCCACAGGATAACCAAGCTCATTGAGGTTTCTCGGGAGTTCAAGATGCCGCTCTGTTTAACGTTCACTGATTTAAAGAAGGCCTTTGATTCTGTTGAGACGGAAGCGGTCATTGAAGCCCTAGCCAATCAGGGCATTCAAGCCCAATACATCAGGATCCTCCATGAGCTGTATTGCGGATTCACTACCAGGATCTCACCATTCTACAATGAAGTGATTGTTGATGTCAAGAGAGGGGTTCGGTTCGGCAGGGTGATACGATTTCACCGAAACTCTTCAGTGCCACCCTTGAGAACATCATGCGACGACTGGAATGGGAAGGAATGGGAGTGAAGATAGATGGCCGGCAACTACACCACCTCCGCTTTGCTGATGACAATGTTTTAATAACACCAAACATCAGCCAAGCGGCACAAATGCTGGCCGACTTTGACCGTGAGTGTGGAAAGGTAGGACTACAGCTGAATCTTACGAATACAATGTTTATGAGAAACAGCCTCGTTCCTGACGCCCCATTCGCTCTCAATGGAACGACCATCTCCGAATGCAACAGCTATGTGTACCTAGGTCGAGAGGTCAACATGACAAATGACCTGGCACCCGAGCTGCGCAGGAGGCAGGAGGAAGAGAGCGGCTTGGAACGCCTTCAAGAACGTCGAAGAAGTAGCTAAGAGGACGAAGAACCTCCGGCTCTGGGCACATCTCTTTGATTCCACTGTTCTTCCTGCATTAACATATGCCTCAGAGACCTGGGCCCTACGCAAACAAGATGAGAACGCTATTCAGGTCTCCCAAAGAAGAATAGAAAGAGCTATGCTTGGAATATCACGTTTCACTCAAATGAGAGAACGAATCCGGAGTTCTGACATCTGTCGACGATCAAGGATCAGGGACGCTGTCTCATTTACCAAGGTGTCGAAAATCAGATGGGCTGGTCACGTAATGAGATTTAAAGATGACTGTTGGACTAGAGCTGTTACTGATTGGATTCCACGGGATGTTAAAAGACCGCGTGGCCGCCCACCTACCAGATGGTCAGACTTCTTCGTCAAGATCATGAACGATCAGTTTGAGGCCCTTCATGTTCCCGGAGCGAACAGATGCCATTGGGCTACACTAGCACGCGACAGAGACAAATGGAGACGTTACTGGCGCCCGCTCGAGCAAATCGACGACTAACGGAAGTTAAGTGATTAAGTGAAGTGATTTTATTAATTGAGAGTATAAATATCTTTGTCACTTTTAAATTCAATGTGATTCATTAAATATATATACATATATACATATATTTATATTTTCAATGGCATAGTTTTAGATTTGTTGCATTTTATCACATTTTATTTTATTTTTCTTTCCCCTTCCTATCCCTTTTTTGGTGTTTCTTTAATGTTCAGAATTTTAACACACTTAATTGTGATACTCATGCATTTGTTAGTGGTGCTTGCAAGGATGCTCACCAAGGATATTACACTTAAAATTGTAGTTCGCTTGCATATTTTGGTACAGTGATTGCTAGTATTTCAAGAAACTTAACTCAGTATAAATTAAAGACTTGGCTCATAGATCAAAATCGTAAAAATAAAACACAGAAAATATTGGCGAAAGAGTCCATGATACTGACTTTAATGCTGTGTTCAGTGATTAAATTCATTAGCTAGGAAATCAAAAGCAAAATTACACAATTAGAATTATTTCAAACTAGAGAGTCTCTATGAAAAAGAAACTCTCAGTAAAGCTAGCAAAAGAAAATATTTACACATGATACAACTATTAATTGTTAACTATCAAGATATATAAAGAACTCACAGTATCCAAGAACAGGAATAAAACATTCTCAGATTACCAATAGAAAGCATTAGTTGATGCTTCGATGTTTTGTTCAATTATGGTTTATCTGATATTTGGGAACTCTTACCCAAACAAATATGTGGGGAAATGCAAAGAATTATGTTACTTAGAAAAGTTGCAACCTGAGATTTTCCATCTCCACTCTCTGCATATAGTATTCTACATTTGTGTAATCTTTTTTTATAGTCTTAAATCACATATCAACTTGATTATGCCTGTTCATTTTCTTAGAATTATTATCTCTTTATACTTTAAAATAGATGCTTGGAATGAAAGAAATTGATACTCTTGTTATTTTACTTACCTCAGAATATAAAGATACTTGCACAAATTATTATTTTACTAATGCTAGTTCTATGAGTCAGTGATTGATAATAGAATATATGCAAAATAATTTTCTATGTTCACTGAGATGACATCTCATAAATAATAAAATTTATGAATGTTCTTTGGTAAAATGCTTAGACAAGCATTTATCATGAACAAAATTTTCTTTCCAATAATGAATAGAAGTACTTCCACAAAGTTATTTTTAATTAGTTAATAGCACTTGGCATTATAAGTTATATTGCTTTATGTCTACCTAGACACTTCTGAGGATATTGAGAGCAGCTATAGCAGGAACTATTAAACAAATTTTATTTTCAATCAGTATTCTACTCTTGACTAGTGAAGGAGAGTATTTTAAACTCACCATGACCTTTTCAAATGTCTCTACCTAGAACACTTTTGAAACTGTCATACAAATGTTATGCAATTTAAGACTATAGGTAAATCTAACTCTAAATCATGCTAATATACTTTGACTTTTAAACATTAAAAGTATTTGTGAAACTTTCTTCATTGATTTCAAGCTTAACTTGTAGGATCATAATTATGCTTCTCTGCAAATATAATCCAGGAAAACAAATTATATGTATCTCTACTGTATTCATATACATTTGCCTAAATATACATATAGTATATGTCCGTAACTATTTTAGAAACACTTAGTAATGCAGAAATAAACTTAGTGTCTTGAAATATTAATCCAGATTTTAGCTAAACATTTGAATACTTAGGTATTCCATGTATAAATAAATACATATAAAGAGAAATATGGGACTGGAGCGATAGCACAGTGGGTAGGGTGTTTGCCTTGTACACGGCCCACACAGCCAACCCGAGTTCAATTCCTCCGCCCCTCTCGGAGAGCCCGGCAAGCTACCGAGAGTATCTCACCCGAACGGCAGAGCCTGGCAAGCTACTCGTGATGTATTCGATATGCCAAACACAGTAACAAGTCTCACAATGGAGACATTACTGGGCCCGCTCAAGCAAATCGATGAACAACGGGAGAACAGTGCAGTGCTATGGGAAAAAGCAGCATGCCATACAGGATAAGGAACTGAAGAAAAGAAGTTTGATAAAATCAAAATGAAAAGTTCATAAAGAAAAATAAATATGGAAAATTGGTTTGAAACCTATGCAAGATTTTTCTTCAAGCAATTTATAGCATAGATGGTACAAATGACAGAAACAAAATGAAATGAGAAAAGATGTTTATGTTTGCCAAAATATGTGTAAAATAGGTATGCTAGTAGTTTCTGTGAAAAGAGAAATTATATCTAACCACTTTAAAACCTAAAGACTGGATTTCTATTTTCCCACCACTGTCTCCCGTTTGTCTTGCATTTTTTCCTTAATTTTTAACTGTGGGTTGTTCAAACATATCCTTAAATTTAACCACAAATATTAGTAGTAACTATAGGGAGAGAAAATGAAGAGAAATTGCTAAATGAGCAAGTGCCATCTTAAAAATAATGATTGATATTTATTGGATTCACAACAGAAAAGGGGTCATCTCTTTTACAAAAATTATAGGAGATATATAGAATGGCTGGAGCAATAGCACAGCAGGTAGGGCATTTGCCTTGCACGCTGCCAGCCTGACCGACCAGGGTTTGTTTCCTCCGCCCCTCTCAGAGTGCCCAGCAAGCTACTGAGAGTATCTCGCCCGCGCGGCAAAGCCTGGCAAGCTACCCATGATGTATTAAATATGCCAAACACAGTAAGTAACAACAAGTTTCACAACGAAGATGTAACTGGTGCCTGCTCAATTGATGAACAATGGAAGGATGTTGCTACAGAGTATAAGGGCATATTAAAGCATGTTATACTGAAAATAAAAGATACTACATTTGATCTAAGCCAAAAATAAATAAAAATAAAGCATATTATATATCATAGAAACCTAAACACTGAAAAATCATCATAAGCAAAGGCACAACAGAAGAAAATTAAGTAGAAATTTAAAACATTTTTAAAAATTTTTAATTGAATCACCATGAGATAGAGCATTACAAAATTGTTCATGATTGTGTTTCAGTCATACAGTGTTCCAACACCCATCCCTCCACCAGTGTAATTTCCCAGCACCAGTGTCTTCAGTTTCTCTATCACCCTCCCACCCCAGACTGCCTCTATGACAGGCACCTATCTTCTCTTACTCTCATTCTCTTTCTCTCTCTCATTTTAGGCATTATCATTTGCGATACAGATACTGAATGGTTTATAATGTATAATGAATGAAAGTTTTAATAGATCTTGAGACATGAGTGTAATTATATTAATATCTTATCACTCCCAGACCAACTTTGCTTTGGGAGTCCTAGACAGTATTGCACAGGGGTTAATCCTAGATTTCTGCTCAGGGAATCTCTCTTGGCATAGTTCTTTACTAAAGATTCATTTTTTTTCCTGCTTATACTACTCATGTTTCTACATGTGAGCTAACTTTACCGTGAGAGCCCTTAAATGTTAATCATTGACTTTAAATTTCTGTTCCAATAATTGTGAGTTTGATTATATCAGACTTTTCTCTATATCTGAGATTATCTTTACATCTTGATCTCTTCTGAGTGGTGTGTGTGCGTGTTTTGGTGTGTGTGTGTGTGTGTGTGTGTGTGTGTGTGTGTGTGTATGCATGCAGAAGTGTGGAATGTGTTTTCTTCCATTATACCCTATACATTTTGTGAAAAGTTTGACATTATGTTCGGGATAAAAGAAACAACAGAGGTATATAGTCCACTGGTGTGAGGTATTATGTTTATCTTGTTGGAGGTTATGATATCTTTCCTATTTCCTGTAGTTGTTGTGTCAGATGCTTAACTCTGCTGACCCTCCTTTTAAAAACTCTCTTTGTATTTCCTTAGCAATTTTTAAAATATAGTTTGAGATGTGCAGCTCTTTCCGTTGTAATCTATTATTCTACAGGAACCCTACTGATATGATGGCAAAAGTAAGTGGAACAAGAAAGAGCTCTGTTTTTTCATATTCTGACCTCCCTCCTCTAATGAGCCTACAGTGGATAAAACCATGGGAAAGAGAATAGAATGTTATAAATGTACTTCAAAGTAGTAGTTTTCCCTATCTGTGCTGGAGGCATGCGAGGAGTTTTCTTCCATCTTAATTTATCTCACTAGTAAATTACCTCAAGATACATTCAGGAAAATGTGTGGCTCCTTATTAAAACTGGGATCCCTTGGAGTTATAACTGTCAAGCTTGTCCATACTATGTCCCCCTGCCCCCGAAATTTGTAAATTACAGTTTAAGTTTCCTTTTCTCAGAACTGGCTCCTAGTGTTTTATGCTCCTGGGATTCTGTTTAAATATCCATTTGTCTGTCTCTCTTTGGGAGCAGTTCCAGTGACCTTGATTCTGAGGTATGCAAGAAACAAAAGCATGGACTTTCAATTTTTTCAGCTTTTCTCTTGTTATAAGAATGGTAGTGATAATTTCCAAGGTTATTATATGCATTACAGGAAAAAATTATTATTTTTATTATTGGCCGTCTAATCTTAACAAATGTTCTATTACCTTATCTTCCAAAACATTGTACCTTTCTGGTTTTTTTATTTTACACTATTTATTAAATATCACTGCAGTATGTGACCTTAGGTTGTGCACATTAGCAATCAAAACCTGTTTATGCTACTTATACTTATCAGTTAAAAATTAATTTATATCCTATTTTTTTCTTACAATAATAGTACCTTCATTATCTTATGCTCAGCCTCTAATCACTGTCTGTTGTAGAGTTTAATCATTGACTGTTTTCCTGTCATAAACCTTATCTAAAAGCTGTCAGCAATGATTCCCAAAGCTAATTTGCTTTAAACATTAACCTTTGAGGGTTTATGTTTACATGCATATATTTTAAACTTCACTCTTGTCAATCCACCTAAACATTTTAAAATGGGTTTTTCTTGTACATCTCAAAATAAAAAGATTTTGAAATCTAATCACCTTTGTAATTCTGTGTCTCACTCAGTTTATACTCCTTCAGTAGAGACTTCTGTATTTTACTATAATTGCAGAATCTCAAGCTCTGATCCTGTTGCTCCAGCAGTTGACTGCATTCTTTCTCCTCTTTCTACTCTCTTATGTTCGTTTGCAAACCTAATCAAAGTTTTCACAGGTGATGTCCCCTGAAACACTTGTCCCCCGATAATAGTCACCTTTGCATAATTTTGCCCCCCCCACCAACTCAATGATAGTCTAAATAGTAACATCATCCTAGGTAAAATGACATGACCAAATCTCTTTGCAGAGTTTTTTCCTGACTACCTATTCTAAAATGTTGGCTCATACTATAGCCACAGAACTTATAGTAGTAGGTTTTCAGTAAACAATTATGAGTAAATGAATATTTTCCTTCAACAGTCTATATGTTATATTCACTGAACCAAAATCTAAACTTAGTTCCTGAATTTATATTTTGTACAAGAAAAGATACTAGCATCAAGATTGTATGATTTCCATGGTTCAATATATATTATTTGGTGGTCACTGTCACTGTCACTGTCCTCCCATTGTTCGTTGATTTTCTTGAGCAGACCCAGTTATGTCTCCATTGTGAGACTTGTTGTTACTGTGTTTGACATACCGAATACGTCACAGGTTGCTTGCCAGACTTTGCCGTGCGGGCGAGATACTCTTCGGTAGCTTGCTGGGCACTCCGAGGGGGGTGGAGGAATTGAACTCGGATCGGGCATATTGGCTGTGTGCAAGGCAGATGCCCTACCCACTGTGCTATCGCTCCAGCCCATATTTATAATATATAGATATATGTAATACATATAAATGTTCTATGTGAGTTAGTGCTTTTATTTCATTTTTCTTATGTATGTGATTTATACTTTATTATTTGTTGGATATAGTAGTGAGTAAAGAAAGCAAAAGTTTACCTTTCTAGAAATCAGTAATATGGTAATAAAAATCAGTAATATGGTAATAAAAATCAGGAATCGTAGTGGTCTGGAAATCAAATGAGAATATTTCCAAAGGGAATGATCAACTGTGAAATTCCTCAAAGGTCAATTCATACAAGTTCTTAGAACTGAAGATGGGATTTAGCTAATTGGCAGAATGGTTTCAAGTGGATAGAGTTCAAACTTTGAAGTGACATAAGTATAGATTTGGAAATTCCCTTATCCTCTTCAAATTAGACTTTCTTACCATATAATTCCCAAGACTATAAAATACAAGTAATGATTTCTATATCATTGATTTTGTAAACAAATACAAAGTGATAACTAAAATAATAAGTATAAAAACAATAATGTGGGATACATTGAGTATGTGTTCTCCATTTGTTTATAAATCTATATTATATAGATTTATATATACTAAAATAGCATGCACTATAAATTGAGCATTATGTTTGATATTATTACTTTTTCATTGACCTTAACCACTACAATTACATTTTACATGAATCAGGGCAGTAACATGGCTTAAGCATTAACACATCAGCACTGAGAGAGAAGAGAAAGACAAAGTTGTATATACATACATGTTCATGTTTTATGCATCCCTGCTTACTTTGTTGTGTCATTCTCTCTCTTCATACACACACAAACACCCACAAAGACACACACACATGTATGTATATACAACTTTGTCTTTCTCTTCTCTCTCAGTGCCGATGTGTTAATGCTTAAGCCATGTTACTGCCCTGATTCATGTAAAATGTAATTGTAGTGGTTAAGGTCAATGAAAAAGTAATAACATCAAACATAATGCTCAATTTATAGTGCATGCTATTTTAGTATATATAATTGGATTTAAGACTTTATAGTTTGCATAATTAATAAAACTATGATTTATTGGGACAAATGAAAGACTGATAATGAATTATTTAATATTTCTATAAAATTGCAACTAATCAGCTATTTAAAAGTATATTTAAAAGTTTATTTTAGAGAAGAATATATTTAATGTTCAACTCTTTAAATATGTGAAGAAATATTTAAAGAGATACATATAGATAAAGGAGAATTTTTTATGGTTTTCCAGTAAACATCATCCATTTTAATCTTCCAAACAAAAAATAAACTCAAATTTAATTAGGATCTTCTATTTGTGAAACTGTTAATTGTATCCTATTGTGCCATGAATTATGTTAAACACAGGGATATGCATGAGAAGAAATGCTTGTGGGGGTTATTCACTATTAATAGTTAGTAATAAGCCATTTCTGAAATAACCATGTTTCTAGAGTGAATTTTGATCCAGAGTCACAACACCTGAAACCAAACAAAAATACAGACTATTTTCTCTTGACTATAATTTCTTCTCTTCCTGAAGGACAATGGTTCCCCCTAGTGGTGAGAGATGCAATTGAAAAACCAGCTTCATTTATATACCTGTTATAAAATAAACCTGCTATTATTAAAAATGGCATAATGTAGGGAACAAGGGAATTCTCCATTAAGATCAATTGGTTAAGGTCTATGTTAATTACCTAAGGAAGGACAATTTAACTACACACCATGAATCATTTGAAAGCCTTAATGAAAGTAGAAACAAGATATTTTTGACAGACTTCATTGTAAAATAAGTAAATATAAAGAGAATTAAACAAACAAACAAAACATAATACAGCAATCCCCAAAAGAACCACATTCATTAAAACTGTCTACTGAAAATTTTTATGGACCAAAATAAAATTCCGTAAGTCACATAGAAATTAGTGAAAAACATGCCCTTTCACAGTTGAGCAATAGTTTGAATGTTTAGTAGTCAAGAAGGAGTATTTCATTGAGAAAGATTAGAGGATGGTGCATACATGTATAATTCGGAATATTTTCACACAAATAAATAATTACTATTGTGTTGAAAGTTTAATGGGTATTTTGTTTGAGAAGCTTGTTAAGTTATAGTCATTATGCTTATCATCTGCAAGTTTCTTTAATAGGCCTCAAGTAACTCAGCAAGATCGTTAAATTATTTTTTTCATTTGTTAAAACCATATGAACGACCACTAACTGGGAGCTCTTTGGCACTATTGCGGCAACATGGGAAGATGCCATTGTTGACAACATTGACGAGGAATAGATTGACTGGTTCAGCACCCCCATGATTGTGCAAGGAATGCCAAGAGAGAGATAGCCACAAAAAAAAAAAAGGCCTGTCTTCGAAAACTCTTGAGCTTATTTGCCCTACTGCTGTGCTATTGCTCCAGCCTTATATATTTATTACATATATTTATTACATATTAATTTGATTGTTTCCACTAGTAATAGTTTCATTTTTGTGATTTTGCACGCAGCCAACATGGCTGACCTGAGTTCGATTCCTCCGCCCCTCTCAGAGAGCCCGGCAAGCTACCGAGAGTATCTCGCCCGCACAGCAGAGCCTGGCAAGCTCCCCATGACGTATTCGATATGCCAGACACAGTAACAACAAAGTCTCCAATGGAGACGTTACTGGGCCCTCTCGAGCAAATCGATGATCAACGGGAGGGCCTTTACTTTACTTTACTTATCTTTCTGGAGTTATAGGGCAGAATGAAAGTGGCTAGGAAGTAAGAAAATAGCAAGGGGAGAAACAAAACTAATAAAGAAATGAGTAAGATGTGTGTTCTCTTCAACACTTATCTCTACCTTTCTTTTTCCTTATGTTTCTAAATTCCTTTCAATGAAAACTATTTTGCTTTATAAAAAAAATTAAAAGAATGTGTTGGATGGCAATAAATGGACTTCATTAAGATTCCCAGGATTTGGGCTAGAACTAGTACAAGGACTTGGATGCTAACAAAAAAATCATGTTTTTTTTGATACTATTACCTGAGTATTTGAATTTACTTTAAAAGGAAAAACACATTATGCCAGGTGATGGAAGATTAATTTAGAATTTAGACCCATACTTAAATGCTAGTTTCAATTGATGGACAATACACTTATGCATCTATAGCAAATGCATTTTGATTTTGATTGCCAATATAAAACTATTGGGTACAAATACTAGTAAATTTACTAGATACAACTTGAACTCTGAAAGTACATATTTTTAATTGGTGAAGGTATTTTAAAAACAATGTGTATTAATCTACTTCTACCCCACAATACCAACCCAATAATACAATATAAACAAGTAAATATTAACCTCCCGTTTTTCTGTATCAATAATTTTTCTAAATTACCTTTAAATTTTACATAGAACTGATTCTTTGTATTTCTTTTGACTGATTTTTAATTGAGAAAATTAAATATACTTATTAGATTTCAGGAGAAACTAGTAAAATTGCTACAACTAGAAGGCAACATTTGTTATAGTTTTATTTGTGTTATTCTAATTTTATGCCTTATTTTTAAATGATTTTTACTATTAATTTTAAAAATAATATGTCAGAAATCCATATATTAGAACAAGCTGTGTCCCTCTGTGACTCATTATAAAAAAAGACCATCTGGAGACATGAAAAGAAAAATATGTTCCCTAAACTTCAATGAAAGTACTCCATGTGAAAATATATTTGGGAAGCCTTTGCTAAATGGGTTTCAAAGATTGAGGAGTTGTCTGTCCCACCGATGAGCAGACACAACACTGAGGGCATGGCAAAGTTAAACGAATTCCAATTACTAAAAGCAAACATATAAACATCTGTAATTCTAATGGCCATAATAAATCTTAGCAGTTGAAAAAAGAAAAAGTTCTAACTGACTTGATAATTGGATCAATTTTTCACTTATGGGCTGTCAATTACTTGACATTTTAATGCATGCCAAATACATCTAAAAGTATTTTAATTAGAATAACATTGCAAAAACTAACCCTACAGCTTTAATTGTGGCTCTGAAGCACAAAATGTGCATCTGAATACCTATTTTCTGAGCAGAAGTTAATTAAAAGCATAGTTTTATATTGAACATGCACTGGGCAGAAAGAGAATGAAATAATTGTAATTAGGAATATGTAAGAGTCCACTATCTAAGCAACTTGCTACAAACTTTTAACAAAGACTAACTTTGTTTTTATAGTACTTTAATATTTTACATAAATATAGAATACTACGGTGGTCAAATTTCTCAATTTTATTATAAGAACTTTTGTTTATATTATTATTTATTATTATATAGTCACCAGAAAATACATCATTAGATTTTATGAAATTTTAGGTTAATTTTTGAGCAAATAGCGCTTATTTTAATCTAAGGTATAAATCATTTGCTAAGTCAAAGGGAGAAAGTATATCAACGCAGTCCCTATGTGTCCTATGAAATTATGAATGGTAAGAAAAAGCATGAGCCCCCAAATGGACTAATAATTCCCTATCTAGATATAAAATAATCAAAATATGTATTATGTTTGGCCACAATCTATTAGAGAGTTTATAAAATTGGAAAAGCTTACTTTTCCAGGAACTGGAAAGCAGAATGTTAAATTTATATATTTCTTATTATATCTGCCAAATCTTAGCAAATCACAATGAAGCCCAGGGAACATTTTGCCTCAAGTGCATGCCATTGTTCAGTTGTCTCACACTGGTCCAGAGGAGAAAAGACAAGATAACATCCCATTTAAAACACTTTCTAGCTTATTCCCATTCAGTAAACAATTCATAAATGACCCGCTGTCAAGGACATTCATTTTGCCATTGCCAGGAATAAAGCCAAAACAAGAGTTTAGAGGTGTCAAAGGAAAATAGTGTATTTTATGTAAACAAGATAAAAAGAAAGAGGAATCTTTTTTATTTGAAGCATATATATGTACCTGTGTGCAGATAGATAACATGTTATTGTCATTAAAAGAAGCAGTTTTGCCATTTAAAGCAGCTTGAATAAATCTGGAGGGCATTATGCAAATGCTAAACAAAAGAAGTCAGCCAGTGAAATGTATAATCTGCTTAGTTTGGAATCAAAAAATGGAAAATTCATAAGAATGGAGTAGGTTGGGGATTATCAAAAGTTGGGAATGGAGTACACAAACATGTTGATCACTGTCACTGTCACTGTTCTCCTGTTGTTCATCGATATACTCGAGCGGGCCCAGTAACATCTCTATTGTGGCACTTGTTACTGTGTTTGACATATCGAATACGTCATGGGTAGCTTGCCAGGCTTTGCCGTGTGGGGGAGATACTCTCGGTAGCTTGCCAGGCTCTCCAAGAGGGGCGGAGGAATCGAACTCGGGTCAGCCATGTTGACTGTGTGCAAGGCAAATGCCCTACTTGCTGTGCTATCGCTCCAGCCCACACAAACATGTTGATCAAAGGCTAATATTTTTCATTTATAAAAAGAATAAATTCTGAGGATCTAATATATAACATGGCAGTTAATATTAATGATACTGTATGGTATGCTTGAAATTTTGTGAAAATAAATTATTTTCTCACTAAGGTCACATTCACCAGGTCACACCAGTGGTGCTCAGGAGGCCATGAGATTCCAGATATAAAAACGCATAACATTACATATGCTAAGCATGTGTTCTAATATTTGAGTCATAACTTCAGCTCTCTAAATGTTCTCAACCTACAAAAACATAGCTAAACATGTTGATAAGTGCTAAGTAATGTTATTGTGATAATTATTGCATATTATAAACGTATAAAATAAACATATTATGTCCCTCAAATGCACTGAAAATTATTTGGCAGTTCTATGTCAATTAATCTGAAAAAAGCAATTTCATTCCTGGGAATATACACTAGAGGCCCCAAATCAGATGCCAACAACCAGCTGCACTCTTATATTCATCTAGGATGATTCATAATAGCCAGAATCTGGCAACAACCCAACTGCCCAACAACAAATGACTGGAAGAAGCTATGGTGCATAGACACAATGGAATACTACACAGCTGTTAGAGAAAAATAAAGTCATGAAATTTTCTGAACATAGATAGAGACTATCAGGCTGAGTGTGGTAGGGCAAAGGGAGAGGGACAGACATAAAATGATTGCACTCATTTGTAGGACATACAAAAACATGGTGTGAACACAATTCCCATACAGAATAGAAACAGTTCAGGAGTCCTGGTCTTTATTAGGAAGCTTGCCACAAGGGGGTGTGGGGGGGGAGATGTGTGGGGAGGGTGGTTAGGACAGAAAAGGGATCACTATGACAATGTTCGTGGGAGATGATCACTCTGGACAAGACTGGGTGCATAAAGTAGGTAAAATGACATGCATGATACTCTTTCAGCACAGTATTGCAAACAACAGTGTCTGAAAGGAAAAAAGAAAAGAATAAAAGAAAAGGGAAGGAAAGGGAAGGGAAGTGGAGGGGAGGGAAGGAAAGCAGAGGGTAGGAAAGGGGAGGGAAGGAAAAAGGGGAGGAGAAGGGTGGGAAGGGAAAAGGGAAGGGAAGGGAAGGAAAGGAAGGGGAGGACAGTGGAGGGGAGGGAAAGGGAGGGAAGGAAAAATGGAAGAGGGAAAAAGAAGGGAAGTGAAGATCAGGGAAAGGAGAAGAGAAGAGGCGAGGAGAGGCGAGGAGAGGAGAGGAGAGGAGAGGAGAGGAGAGGAGAGGAGAGGAGAGGAGAGGAGAGGAGAGGAGAGGAGAGGAGAGGAGAGGAGACAGGAGGGGAGAGGAGGGGAGAGGAGGAGAGGGGAGGGAGGGGAGGAGAGGAAAGAGAAGGAAAGAAAAGAGGAAAGGAAAAAGGGAAGGAAAAGAAAGGTAAAAGAAAAAGCAAAACAAAGAGAAGAAAATTGTTATAGAGACAGACGTGGGGACCACAGGAATTGGACCACTGATGAAAGGATGGGTGCTGGAACATTTACCACTGAAACTCAATCATCAACTTTTGTGATTCTGTATTTCTCATCAATCAGTATTTTCAAATGAAAAGATAACAAATCATATACATATAACTATTACTTTTTATGTACATATAAAAAGAGAAAAATACTCCAGATTGTTTTAAAAAGCATTCTGAAAGAATTGCTGTGTTAAATTTTTACATGGATTCATACATATTTTCATGCTTCATATTTTAAAGTCTAGTTAATGATGATTAAAAGGATATTTTATTCCAGGATATTTTATCCACCCCCAAAAAAAGTCTTCAGGACATTATATTTTTAAAAAACTGCAATATTTTGGAAAAAAAGAGCTAAAAGTATATTTTAAAGAGAAGCTTATAAAGTAATAACAAAAAGGCTACATGACACCTTAATTGGAAACTTTCACATCCCATTTCTCTAAAGCTTGTTTCTTTAAATCTTAAATCACTTCCTTGAAATCATTTTTATCAGTAGTTGAAATACTGACTAGAGCCTTAAATTAGAACACTAAATCCTCACTTATGATGCAGTCTTCTGTTACCTCTCTTAACAGTGACTTCTGTGTTGGTATCCAGTCAAATCTGTTCAGTGGTTCAGTGCTTATGCTTATGCCAACACTCAGCTTGATCTTACTAGTGTCTCAATTTTCAATCCTTGAATAGATCAGTTTAGATGGAGCTCTGATACCTGTTGACAGTCACTTCCCTTTAAATTTCTTCTCATTCTCGTTTTAAAAATTCTTTGTTAATAGTTTTTAAAACTATCTTTCTACAAATTCATTTCCATTTACTGTAGAAAACAGTGCTTTTCCCCAACTAGATAACTCTGTTTTCTCCCCCCAGATATCACTAAAAATATTGGTTTGTCAATTTTTGAACAGACATTTTCACTTTTGTAAGGTGGAGGGAAATCGGGCCCCATCCAGAAGTGTTTTATGTTTAGGGGCTTACTTACTTTATGGCCTTTATGTTTAGGGACTTCTCCCAGAGATGATTGGGGGAACTGTAGTAATAGAAATAGCATCTCTTACATACCAAACATGCTACTTAACGCCTGTAATATCTCTCTGACTCCAAGATATTTTGAGTTTATTGAGTGATTCTCGCCCCCACAGCAGAGCCTGGCAAGCTACCCGTGACGTACTGATACGCCAAACACAGTAACATCAAAGTCTCCAATGGAGATGTTACTGGGCCCACTCGAGCAAATTGATGAACAACAGGAGGACCATGACCATGAGTGATTCTAGAATTCTAAAAAATTTTGTAACAAGAAACAAATGCGGATGCATAAATGGTAGGATACACTTGTTCAATAACAACTCTTTTATTCATCTGTACCTCTACTACAGAATCAACTTTTTGTTATCTGTAACCCATGTAATTTATAAAATAGAACTTTTCATACCAAAGATTGTCCTTGGTTTATCTATGTGTATTACTACGTGCATTTTCCTAGAAATGGCAGTGATTCAAGAATGAAGAAATTTGCAAAACAGATGTTATGAGACTTGTTTTGGAGAATTTCAGAAAATCAAAACACCAGTATTTATTTAGATAATATATATATATATATATATGGCTGGAGCGATAGCACAGCGGGTAGGGCGTTCGCCTTACAAGCGGCCAACATGGCCGACCCGAGTTCGATTCCTCCGCCCCTCTCGGAGAGCCCAGCAAGCTACCGAGAGTATTGGATATGCCAGACACAGTAACAACAAAGTCTCCAATGGAGACGTTACTGGGCCCGCTCGAGCAAATCGACGATCAACTGGAGGGCCTTTACCTTTACCTTTACCATATATATATATATATATATATATATATATATGACTTATTTCTACAACTGAAAATGAACCAAAATAAGATTAATTACAATGGTGTAAATGTGTGTGATAATGATATTTTGTAAGAAGACAAAAATAAATGAAAAATCATCCCACATTCATTGTTCGATAGAATTAATATTTTAATATTTTAAATTTTACCATTATACTAAAGAATATATAGATTCATTGCAACTTCTATAACATTTTCAGTGGCATTTTTATTTTTTCTTTCCACATTTTTATTAAAGAACTGTGATTTACAAATTTATTTATAGTTGAGTTTTAGATATATAATATTGCAGCACTAATCCAACCACCAGCATCAACTTCCTTCCAACAATGTTCCCAGGTTCCCTCCTCTATCTCCCTTCCTCCATCCCACCCCCCCCTCCTAACCTCTTGACAGGCACCTTTATAAGGTTGTTTGTTAAATTTTGGGTCTCTTGATTTCAGTGTTGTTGATTCTGTGGTTTGGATATTCACCTGCATCTTTACTTAATACCACCTTTGTACCTGGCTCCCCTGTCCTGGCCCCTATCACTTATCATCTGTCTCTTCTTCCCCTCCCTTCTACGTCATTTTTCAAGGATATAGAAAAAATTCTAGTAAAATTTCCATGAAACTACAAAGTACCTTAAACAGTCAAAGCAATCTTGATGAAAAATATTATGGAAAGCATCAAAATTACCAACATAAAACTAAACCATAAAACCATATAATTAAAAGGTATGGTATTAGAATAAAAATGATATATATCAATGGATTAGAAGTGAGAACTCAGAGGTAAATACTCTCACATATAGGAAGTAAATTGATGACAAATTACCAAGAGTATGAAACAGAGAAAGAAAAGACTTCAACAAGTGATCTGTGGAAAAGTGATTAATCAAAAGTAAAACAATAAAATTAGGCTGCTACCTCATGTCATACACAAAAGTTAACTAAAAAATGATTCTAGGTGCAGCTATTATGTTCAAATCCATTAATTGATTGAAGAAAATCTAGGCATGTGTTTTCACTGATAAAATACCACTGACGAAAAGAATGAAAACAATGGCAAATGAAAGTACTTCAACTAAAAACATTCTGTGTTGTAAAAGAAACTGTACTAAAATATAACATCTTATTTTAAGGGAGAAAATATTCTAAGCTATATAAAGAACTCAAAATTAAATAACATAAAATCAAATTACCCTATAAAAATTTGTAAGGAAAAACTAAACAGAAACACCCAAAGAAGAAATACAAATGATGAATATAAACATTAAAAGTGTTCATATTCACTGTCACTGTCACTGTCCTCCTGTTGTTCATCACTTTGGCCAGTCCCATCTCGATGCCAGGGTGGCACATGGCTTACCGCTTGCCCTGGTTCCATCCAGTCCCTCATCGGGACCCTGCTTTTGGGGGCGTTAGAAAGAAAGGGAAGCTGAGGTTTCAGTAAGAGAATAGATGTCCAGGAGGAAAATATCACTGAGAGTCACATAACAAAAGCATAGCATATACTGTATTCTTGTGCCCATACAAAAAGGACATTGCTCTGAATAAACTATGCAAAGGACTTAGGGAGAAGAGAAAAACAATATTTACAAGCCAACAGAGCACAAAGAAAGAAGTTACAAATAAACACAGAGGAATGGGAGCACTGTGATGGGAGCAACCCAATAAACCTAAGCTACCTGAGGCTATGCAGGAAGGACAAAACATATTCACTGATTATCAGAAAAATAGAAACCAAAATTCTAATGAAATCTTCACTCACATCTGTTAGACTTATCAGATAAAAGAGCAAGGGCTAGAGCAACAGTATAGCAGGGAGAATATAACCCTTGAATCAGCTGATCCCGGTTGAATTCTGACATCTCATGTGGTCCCGCATGCAATGCCAGGAATCATTACTGAGTGCAGAGCCAGGAATAAGCCATGTGCATTGCTGGGTGTGACCCAAAAGGCTAGATATAGATATAGATATAGATATAGATATAGATATAGATATAGATATAGATATAGATATATTGGGCAGGAGCAGTAGGACAGCAGGTAGTGCACTTGCCTTGCACGTGGCCAGCCCAGGTTCGATTCTTCCGTCCCTCTTGGAGAGCATGGCAAGCTACTGAGGGTATCCTGCCCACACAACAGAGCCTGGCAAGCTCCCTGGGCATATTCGATATGCCAAAAACAGTAACAAGTCTCACAATGAAGATGTTACTGGTTCCCGCTCAAACAAATCAATGAACGAGAGGCCTGTGATATATATATATATTAATATAATATATATTATATATAATTAATAAAAGTGTTATGGCAGAGGTGAAAAACAACTTAAGACTTAGGAGAAACAGTACAGTGTATGAAGTATTTGATTTGCACAGGGCTGACCTGACTTCTATCCTCAGCATTCCTTAAGTCCCCAGAGAGTAAGACCTCAGCATAGCCAGTTGTGGCCCAACAATATTACCAGGACAAAAAAAGAAAAGAAAAAAGATTTATCCATTTGTTTTTGAAAATGTAAAGTGTCCCTGTCTCTTTAATATAGTATAGAAATGTCTCAAAAATATAATGTAAAAATTTCACTTCCAGGTATCTATAAAATATCACCAATCACCAGAACATTAACCTGAAATGGTATGTGCACACCTATGTCCATGGTAGCATTATTTACAACAGCCAAGATCTAAAAATAACCCATATGACAAGCTACAATGAGTGGATAAAGTATCTACAATATAATGAAAAACTATACAATTTTAGGGATGTATGAGATTTTGCTTATTGCTGCATTTTGGTTGGGGCTACCATGATAAACATAGTAAGTTACAAGAAAAAAGCGTCAATTATCTAACTTATAAGTGAAATATAAAGAAAAATAAAGAAAAGGAATATATCAGGTACAGTGAAAAGTTATTATAATAAATACTGATAAGAGAACTGACATTCTGTAAAAGGCATGGAATGGAAAGGAAGTGTCTCATGGGCAGTGTTGGAGGATTATCAGCATTTCAATGGTGAACATGGCTGGTGACTTTATACTATGAATATATGTAACATTTGCATGTTAAATAAGTCACTACTACCTCTAATTTAAAATAATTTTAATAAAACAATTTTTAATTCCAATATTCAATACAACTAAAATTAATTCTTCTCCTTGAACATTTAAATATGGTAGATTATATTATTGCCCCTATAATCTCTGGTGTTTGATAAAGCAATAAGCATTATGTGAAAGTCATAGAAAGTGGAATCAAACAAATTTAGATTCAATTTTACATTATCTATGCTTATACTTAATCAAGTTTCTTAACCAATCTGCACCTGTAAAAGGAATATACAATTTATTCAGAGATTTTCTTTTATATAATCATTAAAAATCAAGTTGTTAAGACAATTTGGTTATTAGATTGAAAATCTTTTAGAAGATAATTGAAAAGTAGATAATTGAGCAATTAATCTTCCATTGATTTTATATGTAACCTTGCTGTATCTTTAATGATATGATCTTAATAAACTAGCATCACAGTCACTGTCATTGCCCTCCCTTTGTTTATTGATTTGCTTGAGTGGGCCCAGTAACATTGTAGACTTGTTGTTACTGTGTTTGTGATATCAAATACATCACGAGTAGCTTGCCAGGCTTTGTCATGTGGGTGGGATACTCTTGGTAGCATGCCGGGTTCTCCAATAGGGGCGGAGAAATCAAAGGCAGAGGAATGGAACTCGGATCGGCCAGGTCGACCGCATGCAAGTCAAATGCCCTACCTGCTGTGCTATCGCTCCAGCCCAATAAACTAGCATAAATATTTTAAATATTTAATATCTTTGTTTTATTAATTTATAAAAATTAATATTTAAAAATAAGCTTAGGACACACAAACAAATCTTGGACCCGGAAAACTTGCTGCAAAGATGGCTCTGGACTTTGCAATAGGTCACTTTCGTTGGGCCACTCTAGATGGCGACAGATGCTGTACCTCTGCCTGTCCCCTAGGAATTCTGAAGGCCACCATCTTCTAGAATCCAGACAAAGCTCCAGGTATGGGGTGGCAATGACGGCAAATGCCAGGCCTCATGAGACAATGGAGGAGTTGGCCCTTTCTCCTTTACCCTGCCCCAATGGGACTCTGAGATAACGCTACATATGGCCATGACTACTTAGACTCCCACATGGCCATGATCCAGAGACATACAAACAAATCTTGGACCCTAGAAAATTGCTGTAATGATCTCTCCAGACACAAGTTATCAAATTTTAGAATTCCTAGAGCACCCAACTGCAAGAGCGACATTATAATTTAGCCATGACAAGCAATGAAAAACAAAGTGTCTAGCATTGCCTTTTCGGCAGGTATGAGTCGTGGTGGGAATGGTCTCGAATTATTGAAGGTAACCAAAGTAGACTGAGTATTGTGCAAATTGTCTGAAACACAGGCAGGGGAAGGTATGGAATGGGGGTGGGGGAAGATACTGGGGATTTTGATGGTTGAAAAGTGCACTGGTGAAGGGATTGGTGTTTGATGATTGTATGATCAAAGCTTAAACATGAAAGCTTTGTAACTCTACCTCTTGGTGAATCAATAAAAAGTGGTGAAAATAAAGCTAATAAGATAGAATTAAAACTTTATTCTTTGAAATTCAAGAATTTATGATTTTATTTGGAAAAAAGAAAAGTCCTTCTTGAAAATGATTAATAAAATTAAAAAGAAAAGATATGAATAAGTTTTTTAAATGTAGAAAAATTTAAAGCACAAAACATTAGATTTTTTTTGTTTTCACAGCTTCAATAGTTTTGAATTTAAATATAATCCCTATTTATGTAAATATATTTTCTACATATGTTCATATGTAGTAATTCTAATATAACACTGCCTCCAAAGCAGTGTTAGGGGACCCTGGGATAATCCTTGATAATTCTCATCCTAGTGGACTCAACAGTTTTTATTTCTGTGGATTCCATTGGCATGAACTAAGAAGATACCAAGTCAACTGTGTCAGCTTGACACAGGTTCTCAAGATTCACACAATATACACATAGTTAAAACACACTACTAGACCCCAGCTTCATTGAAAAGTAACAGAATTCATAGCCCAAATATAAAACCTTACATACTTGACAACTATTTTATAAGGGATCAAAGAAAACTCAGCAAAGACAGCATAGGTTCTCCAAAATTATATCATAAAAATTGATTATCATCCAGCAAAGTGAATCACTTTCTTAAAATGATAATAAAATTTAATTCAACATGAATTAAATATTTTAACATAACTTCTCTATCAGGAGCTAGAGTGATAATGCAGCAGGTGGGGTGGGGGTGGACTTGCTTTCACTAGGCTGATCTGGGTTTGATCCCCAGCAGCCCAAATAATATCCCGAGTCTTTCCAGAGGTGGTTCTTGAGTACAGAGCCAGGAGAAGCCCTGAGTACAGCCATATGTGGACGAATGAAAACAAAAATATCAAAGTAAATGCCAATAAGTTAAGTCTTGAATTAATAAATGTCTAGGAGAAAGCATTTGGGAAAGTTCACTGACATTGGCTTTGGAATTTTTTTTTAATTGACCAAAGTGATAGTACAGCGTGTAGGATGTTTGTCTCATAACTGTGATATAGTTAAAAAGCTTTCATGATTGAGTTTCAGTCATACAATAGTTTTACACCCATCCCTCCACCAGCGTACATTTCCCACCACCAACATCCTTCTCCTTATTCTTCATGCCACTTCTACCCCTGCCTGGCTCTATAGCAGGTACTTTTCTTCTTTCTCTCTTTATTTCTCTCTGTGTATTTCTCTCTCTTTCTCTCTGTCTCTGTCTCTATATATCTCTGTCTGTCTCTGTCTCACTCCACTTTTGGACATTACAGTTTACAAACAGATACTGAGAGGACATCGTGTTTGGTCATTTGCCAGCTTTCAGCACACATCTCCAATCGGTAGTATTTCTTTCCAACCATTATTATCATAATGGTACTTTGTCTGTCCCAATTACCCTTGACCCTGCCCTTCAGAGGCAGGCTACCAACCATGAAACATTAATCTTTACCTCGTTTCTACTGTCATTGGGTGTTGGCCTCTTTATAATTTTTAAATTAATTAATTAATTAATTAATTTTTATAATGTAGGAGTACTGCTATTTATTCAGCCATTGATTAAGCCGATTGAATTGGGCATAAAATCCACAGTACTTTTTTTTTTCTTTTTCAGAATGTTAAATTTATTTTATTATTTTATTAAGGGCTGGAGCGATAGCACAGCGGGTAGGGCGTTCGCCTTGCACGCAGCCAACATGGCCGACCCGAGTTCGATTCCTCCGCCCCTCTCTCGGAGAGCTACCGAGAGTATTCGATATGCCAGACACAGTAACAACAAAGTCTCCAATGGAGACGTTACTGGGCCCGCTTGAGCAAATCGATGATCAACGGGAGGGCCTTTTACTTTACTTTATTAACCCCCCCTCTTTTTTTTTGATTCACTGTGAGTTATAGTTACAAAGCTTTTATGTTTGAACTTCGGTCATACAATCATGAAACATCGATCCCTTCACCAGTGGTGCACATTTTCCACCACCAAAATCTCCAATATTCTCTCCCCTTCCCCACCCTCCGTTCCAACCCTTCCCCTGCCTGTGTGGCAGGCAATTTCCCCCATACTCTCTCTCTACTTTCGTTACATTCAGTATTTTAACACCAGTTCCACCACCATTTAAACCTGCCAAAAAAGGCAATTCTATACAATTTGTTTTGTATTTCTTGTTAGAGGAGTTGAGCCTAACCAAGATGGGATGAACCTCACCCGAAAGTGTACCGAATGTGAAGGAATGTGAAGTCTCCAACAAAGGTGCTGCTGCTGAAAAATGTAATTCATTTTAGTTATTCCAAGACTTTGAGGCCAGAGAAATAGTGTAGCAGGTAGGATGTTTGCGGTGCATGCAAACAACACAGGTCAATACCCAGCACCCCACAGTTCTCCAATTTAGGAGTGATCCTTGAATGCAGAGCCAGGAGTAGCTTCTGAACGCTACCAAGTGTATCCTCAAAACAAAAACAAAACAAAACAAAAAAGGTCCAAGAGTTTTTAGTCATTAAAGACTATCCATTTCTTCATTTTATTTTTAAGTATGCCCGACATGAGTGAGATAATCCAGCATTTGTCATTATCCATCTGATTTATTTCACCTAGTAGTACCCTCTCTTAGCTTTATCTCAGTTGTAACAAAACACAAAGTATTTTTTTTTTGTATTAGCACTGAATCATATTCCACTTTTTTAAAATTTTCCAAAACTTCCTTAATGGCACTTCTGGTTTTGGATATTTGGATTGCTTCTGTATTTTAGCTAATATAAATAGCGCTTTAGAAAGATATGTGTGCACGTATCTTTTTCAAGTTAACATTTGTCTTTTTTGGAATGAATGTCAAGAATTAGAATCACTGGCTTTTATGAAAACTCTATTTAATTTTCTGAAAAATATTCATACTATATTCCATAAAGGCTGAATCAGACAACATATCCAGCAACAATAAGCTAGGGTTCCTATTTTACCACGTCCCCACCAATGCTGGTTGTTTCTGGTTTTATATATATATATTTTTTTTTCCAATGGAATGAGGTGTCATCTTACTGTCATTTTGATTTGCATTCCCTGATAATTATCAACACTGAATTCTTCTAAATTCTCTTACATATACTTATCAACTACTTCATTGAGAAAAAGGTTGCTCTTCTTCTCTTCACATTTTATGAGATTGTTTAATTTTTTGGTTTTTATATAAACAGACATTATATAACTAGCCTTTATCATATTTGTGACATGGAATTATTTTCCTATTCAGTTTTAGCCCTAGTTTCTTTTGACATACAAAATAAAATTGTAAACAAAAAGTAGAGTTTCATAATAAGCAATGTAAAATTATTTATGCTCCTTCCAAGGGGTCAGGCTAGCTGGGAAATGAAAGGGAAAGTCACAATGGTAGTGGAATTGGCATTGCAACACAGTAGGCCTGAAACAACTCTATTATAAACAGCTTTGTAAATCATGGTGTTTTAATAAAAAAAAAAGTATGATTTTATTCAACTGTGCTCCATTTTAAGTATCAAAATATCAGTTTTAAGATTTAAAAAAAACAATGGGTATATCCAAAGTTAAATATGTAAAGAACCATGATACCACCATGTCCTAAACCATATTTTTATTAAAGGCTGCTCTATATACAATTTATCCTTGAAACTATTTTCCATTTTAAGGGCGGCGGGTTGTTTCTCTCCTGTCCCAAGCAGAGCCCCGGCAGTCGAAAACCTGAGAACCCAGCAACAGCCATGCTCAAGGCAGAGGAACCCAGGTATGCGGGACCCATGGCTAAAATCTCTAAACCTGTTCGTATCAGGACTGGGACTCCTCCACCCAGATCCCCAGCTTTCCAGTAGCTTTACAGTCACAAACTGCCCCTGGGACCATGTAGTCTCATCAACAGCCAAGAACCAGAGACTATAAAACAAAGCTCCCAGAAGAGAGTGACTCAGTTTTTCCTGGAGCGCATGGCCGCATTAGCTCTAGCCCACTGATGTACCTAAAGCAGCACACATGTGTTTGGTTTTAACATTTGCTTGTATTCTCTTATATACGGGCTTAAAGGGCTCCAGAATGAAATCAATAACCTTTACTTACTTTCCTCTTATTGTGGTGGCAAGATGTTTGCTGGTTGGGTGGGTGTTTGAATACTATCTGTAATGAACTATAGTTACTGTTACTGTGTCTGGCATATCGAAAACTCTCGGTAGCTTGCCGGGCTCTCCGAGAGGGGCGGAGGAATCGAACTCGGGTCGGCCATGTTGGCCGCTTGTAAGGCGAACGCCCTACCCGCTGTGCTAAAATAAAATGCATAAAAATCACAAAAACGAAACTATTTTCCATTTTAATAATGCAATTATTTTGCTTGATTTTAGTTCACTAATTCAAAACTAAACAATTGAATCTTTTCTATAAAGAAAGCTCTGTGAAAAAATAAAGACAAACAATAATAAAAATGATAATCCTTAATCTAAGATGCTTGCATTCAGTTAGTCAAAGATGTTACATACAATTTTAATATTGTGAAAAGTGCCATTGTTTTCACAGAAGTATAGAATGGGCACTAATTATACACAGAATATTCAGGAAAGTATCCTTAATATTTTCAGGAAAGTACCCCTAATATTTTTATTTTAAAATATTTAAACTTATATTTTGGTATCAACTAATGACCAAATTAAAATTATAAAGATAATAAATATTAATTAACATAATTTAAAATTAACTAAGTATGGTAATAGTTTGGACAGGTGCAGCCCACAATTCAATAATAGAGAATTATTACAAAATATAATTCAGCCTGATAGTTGGATCCTATTAAAATACTGGAAAACTGGAGTTCCTTCAACTACTGCCTAAATGGAAGAGATCATATGAAATTTTATGAAGCACTTCCACTGCTGTAAAACTTAATGAAATTTCTAGTTAATTCATTAATCCAGGATGAAATCAGCTCCATCTGTATCATACAGAGATTAGATTATGACAGACAGCAACTCAAACTATTGCTGTGAATCCATCAACAACTTCAAATTTTAAGCAAGTTCAAAACTAAAAGCTAAATTGTTTGTCTTATTTTTTAACATGTCTTTGCTGGTGGTCAGTAAAAGCAGAAACTAACAATTTTCTTTACAGCAGACTCAGCATATAAAAAAATACACTTCAGCTCTGGCTATTACTTTCTTGTTCTATTAAGCACTCTCCCCTCCTTGGGCCCGGGCAAACTTTTCTTCTCTAGAGATCAATATATATAATCATTGTCTAGTCATTCTGGTTTCTCTTTCAGACTGACAATTCTGAAACTCAATAAACCATCACTTGGGCCCTGTTAATACCATATCAGAATGAGATTTCACACCCTCACATATACTAAGAGCTGTGTTCCTCTGTTAGCATGAAGAACTTTCAGAAGACAGACATTCATTCATGTAGCCCTTAAAGATTTAAAGCGGGTGAAATCTCTAGTAAGGTAAATGTTGCTGGCAGATAGGGGAGCTCTGGAATGAGCTTTGAGGAAATAATGAAACTCAAGGAAAAATTGCTCACATTTAGTACATTTACACCATGGAGTACTGTGTAGCTGTTAGAAAAGATGAAGTCATGATTGCCACTCAATGCCTCTCTTGCAAAGCACAACACCCAAAAGGAGAGAGAGAACAAAAAGGGAATGCCCTGACACAGAGGCAGGGTGGCAGGGTGGGATGGGGGGAGATGGGGGGTGGGAGGGATACTGGGACCTGTGGTGGTGGAAAATGGGCACTGGTGGAGGGATGGGTACTTGATCATTGTATAACTGAAGCCCAAGCACAAAAATTTGTAAGTCTACAACTGTATCTGATAGCACAGCAGGTAGGGCGTCTGCCTTGCACGCAGCCAACATGGCCGACCCGAGTTCGATTCCTCTGCCCCTCTCGGAGAGCCCGGCAAGCTACCGAGAGTATTCGATATGCCAGACACAGTAACAACAAAGTCTCCAATGGAGACGTTACTGAGCCCGCTCGAGCAAAACAAAATAAAGTACCTTAAATGTATGCAGGACACATTCCTTTTGATATGAATCCTGAACTTTGGAGAAGAAAACCCTGAGTCATACACAAAATTTAAAACCTAGGCACCGCTCTGAGTAGGGTGTAACCCTCAGGAAGGAGACACTGGGGCAGGGCTGGTAGTACAGTGGGCAGCGTGAAAATAAAAGAAAGATGAAAGGAAGGGAGAGAGAAAGAGGCAGGGAGGGAAGGAGGGAGGGAGGGAGGGGAGTGTGGAAGGAAGGAAGGAAGGAAGGAAGGAAGGAAGGAAGGAAGGAAGGAAGGAAGGAAGGAAGGAAGGAAGGAAGGAAGGAAGGGAGAAAGGAACTTTAAAGAATCTAAAGGTGATTGTAAAGAATTGAAAGGGTCACCCAAGGCTTGTCCTGTTAAAATGCACAGATTATGTATGTGAAGAACTCTAGGCCTATACTATTTGAAAAATTATGTATAAATTTCTTACAAAAACCAGTCTCTGCTTTTTTTCTATTATGAAGAAGCTCATGTTTTCTCTTGAACATGTGTTGCACTCTCTTTCTCTCACCTCAAATTTCTCTAAATTTCTTTTAATAAAACTATTTTTCTTCATGCACAGAAAATGTGTATACAGCTGATTGCCAGGGAGAGGAAGCAGCAGCAGCACAATGCAGAGGCATAGAATATTACAAAATATGCCACAATCATTATACACAAGCTAGTTATACCATATTATAAAATTAATATTGGAAAGATAAAGTCAAGATTGGAGCATATTTTTGAGCTATATTTTAAATTTCTATTATGCTTCAAAATTATAATGAAGAGTTCATGCTGATACACAAAGCCAGCATAATTTTACCTTTAAAACATTCTTCTTATAAATGTTATGGCAAAGGCACAATAAGAAAACAATATGAATAATGATCATTTTTAAAGTAATTTAGGAGGATAGAATACTAGCATCTATGGAATTACAATCTAGAATTACTTTATCACTTTCCTTCCTGCTTTTCTACTTCGGCTCTGAGAGTGATCAGTGGTGTGTACACAGGGGGTCTTCCACCAGTCCAGCCCTACCTGGTCTCAGGTCACTACACCACATTCACCAATCTGAGGTAATTGAATCACTTACCTGTCGTGTAAGTAGGTGATAAATTAGTCATTGTGGTTAGGGGCCACTCAAGTTTTGTCAGTCAGTAGTAGGACATTGCTGTTGCCTTTGTGTGTGAGTGTGTTTGTGTGTGTGTGTGTGTGTTATGTAATTGCTAATGTATGTGATTTCCGGGATAGACTGACAATACAGTGACTAGGTAAATTAACAATGACTTTCAGTGTCATTATAAGCCTACTTTGAACATAAATTGAATCACGGCATATAAATATTATGAGTGAAAAATCATATTATTAACAAACTGTTGTTTTGTGTAATAACATCAAGGAGAAAAGAGAGGGACTTTATGAGTTTTGACTTTATATAATCCAAATATATGTTAAATAATGTTTTAATGGGCTGGAGCGATAGCACAGCAGGTAGGGTGTTTGCCTCGCATACAGCCGACCCTGGCAGATGTGGTTTCGATTCCTCCACCCCTCTCAGAGAGCCCTGCAAGCTACCGAGAGTATCCTGCCTGCATGGCAAAGCCTGGCAAGCTACCCATGACACATTCAATGTGCCAAAAACAGTAACAAGTCTCACAATGGAGACATTACTGGTACCTGACTAAGCAAATTGATGAACAACGGGAGGACAGTACCACAGTGCTAATATTTATTAAGTGGTTTTTTTTTATTAAAGATGACCTATTAGAAAGTACAATTTGGTAGTTTTTATTTATTTGATTGTTTTATTTTGGTTTGGATTTTTTTTTCATGTAGCAGTATTCAAGGATTACTCCTTACTCTTCTAAGAGATCAACCCTGGCAGGGCTTGGGACCATATGGGGTGCTAGACATTGAACCTAGATTGGTCACATTAGGGCAAGCTCTCTGCACACTGCACTATGTCTCCAAATCCTGAAAAGTACAATTTGGAGGAAGATTAAGTACATATGTTTCTATATTTGTTTCACAGGCAAATTACTAGAATCCATTTCCCATATAGTCAGCAGTTTTCCTAGACACCTTTTCTTTCAATACTCTATTCTGCTCTTTGCATTTATAGCTATACCTGCCCATTAAAGAGCTGATCTATAGTGATAAGATTATCAGTGGTGATGAATTTTTGAGTTGCTATCACTGAATAATACTTATCAATATGGTTTATGTTTTTTGAATGCCAAATATCTTAATCCAAATATGTTGTTTATAATCAGAAAATCCACATTTTATGACAAGGTTTTGGGTAGTTACTTTTGAACAGATGGGCCTTTTAGTGTGCTTAAAATTGATAACTAAATATTTCCTCTAAATATGGTAGTAAGTTTTGGTGAGAATTCATTAGAGGAGCAAGAGATGATTAAAAAAAAGTGTAAGCAATGATGGTGTGGCAACACTATAGGATGTCTCAACAGAATTTCTGTTTTCTATTCCCTTTTTTGTCTTAACAATAAACATTTTTGTCTCAACAATAAAAAAAAATAGGAATAGGAAATACTAGACACTATGCTTTAGCAAGGACAAATAGCACAATTCCAACCAGTGAAATGGCAGTAACCTCTCTTCTCAGAACTTGGCAGTCAGCCCTTTTTCTTTTTTTTTTAATTTAATTTTATTTTTTAATGAATCACCATGAGGCACAGTTACAGACTTACAAACTTTCATGCTTACGTTTCAGAAATACAATGATCGAGTATGCATCCCTCCACCAGTGCCCATTCTCCACCACCAATGTTCTCAGTATTGCTCCCTCCTCCCCTCCTCCCCTGGTCTTTGTGGCAGGCACATTCCCTTTTACTCTCCTCTCCTTTAGGCTGTTGTGGTTTGTAATGCAGGTATTAAGTGGCCATCATGTTCAGTCTATCGTCTACTTTCAGCACACATCTCCCATTCAGAGCAGGTCCTCCAAGCACCCTTTTCTTGGTGGTCCCATCTCTATCTGAGCTGCCTTTTCCCCCAGCATGTGAGGTCGGCTTCCAAGCTGTGAAGCAATCCTCCTGGTCCTTATCTCTAATATCCTTCGGTGCAGACAGCTCTTGATTTACTGAGTAATGCGGACTATAGGGTTGTTACAATGGAAAGACACTACCATTGTACAATTAATCATCTCCTTGGCCAATAAATAAACCAGTTCACTAAATACCAATATGGTAAATGAAATGGTGGATTAAAGATAAAAACTATTGCTCTGGCAGAAGAGACTTTGCACAGAAACATTAGCACTGTAGCACTCCTCCTTTTGTTCATCGATTTGCTAGAGCAGGCACTAGTAACGTCTCCATTGTGAGACTTGTTACTGATTTTGGCATATGGAATATGCCACGGGGAGCTTACCAGGCTCTGCTGTGTGGGCTAGATACTCTTGGTAGCTTTCTGGGCTCTCTGCGAGAGGCAGAGGAATCAAACCTGGGTCGGCCATGTCCAAGGCAAACACCCTACCTGCTGTGCTATTGCTCCAGCCCACAGAAACATTATAAAGAGAAATATGTACTCACTACTGATCAGTGGCAAAATAGTGTCTACTACCTTGAGTGGACAGTAAACAAGCATGTAAAACTTGTAAAACAAAAACAAAAGTCACAAGTTGATGAGAGTTCCTGATTGAAATTATCCAATAAAACATAAGAAAACTGAATTTGGACCGCCCATGTTTAAGTCACTATTGATTTTCTGTTACTAACAAACACCTTGCTGACAGAAATCAAAAGAACATTACATTTATTGAAGTCAAGTTCTTAGTTGCAAACAAATGAAACTAATCTAGATGGTTTATTCATTAAATAATTTGTTAAGTGGAAGTCACATAATTCGAAGGCTGGGATGATTTAAATTTAGACACTGCCCCTAAGTGACCCACCTGAGACAGCTGTTTTGTGTACTTGATTTCCTCATCCATGTATCATGCAGGTGTATCTTCTTGGCAGAATTTAAGTCCCACACCTGCATACTCGTGAAAAGGATATTTGAGAAATGAAAACATCACCCATTGCTTAAGAAAGCTTGACCAAAAAGAACATTCAAATGAGTAGTGAGTGAGCAAATATCAAGTGTCTACAGCAAACTGTGCCAAGTTTGATTGGTATTGACTTTATGAAGCAGTATTCTGAAATTCGCCAAACATGCAGGCTCAGCTAGAAAGAATAACATGATTTATTAGTGATATCTGCTCAGATACAAGAAGAGAATTGGGGTCTGACTGTTGCTTATTGATTCGTCCCAGCAAAGATGAGAGGAAAGAGGCAGCTTGGTGGTGGCAATATGGAATTTAAGAAGATAACAAATTGTAGTAAAATAAAGTTTAGAAGATATAAAGTTTCTATAATATCTCTGTTGCAGAGTCAGGAAAAAACAGAGAATGGAGATGACAGAGGTTGATGTCCTTGGCATTAGTGCCATCTGGGAACAACAACAGTCACATTTACTCTCCACCTGATTTGAGCTATATTTTGGCTCAAAATTATATTTCCTTCTGTCATCAGTTTATGGTCAGAAAATCAACAAAGAAATAATTATGGATTCTATTTGTATTATGAATTCACTTGAGGCAAATTTGTGCCTGAAATCACATGGAGGCATATCATACTAAATGGTCCTTGACTTCAAGATACATTGATTAGAACAGGAAGTCTGGAAGTCTAGAATCATAAAAATATCTCACTGTTTCATTCTACATTTAAAGAATCTGCAACTAAGAGATAAACTGTGGTTTAGACAAGTTTCTTCCCAGTTACAGTTGCTTTGAGTATTTCTATTTCTATTTCTATGGATTTTCTTTTATACATAATTATAGTTAATTATTTAATTATATATTTAATTAAAACTAAAGATAGTTATTTAATTAAAGATAGCTAATTATTTAACTGTCACTGTCACTGTCCTCCCATTCTTCATTGATTTGCTTGAGTAGGCCCAGTAACATTGTAGACTTGTTGTTACTGTGTTAGGCATATCAAATATGTCACGGGGAGCTTGCCAGGCTTTGCCATGCAGGCAGGATACTCTCGGCAGCTTGCTGGGTTCTCTGAGAGGGGTGGAGGAATCGAAGGCAGAGGAATGGAACTCAGGTCGGCCAGGTCGGCCACATGCAAGGCAAATGCCCTACCCACTGTGCTATCACTCCAGCCCAATTATTTAACTATCTATATTAATAAGATGTTATGCTAAATTAAAAGAATTCATAATATTTGGACTGCATGACCATGTAAGTTATATAAATTATTTATAAAATAATTTATAATATTTAGATTCCAAGAAGTTTATGACTAAATGAAGGAACATGCACATAATGCTTATAATCTCTACAGATTCCAAACAAAGGGAGTTCACAGTGAAACTGAGCAATCAGTTGGCAATGGTCAGTTTTAGATTTCAATAAACAGTCATTGTTTATCTGAAGAAAAGAAGAAAATGAGTTTACTGAAAGAATCATTGGAAAGAACAAGTAATAAAAATTTAAATTAATCACTAGAAACAATAAACAAAATCACACTTAATATAATAGCATTCTTTCAAAGCTAGTTGTATCCTTTCTCATGGTTGAGTAAGAACATTCTTCACAACTAGATGAAATTAGAATATTATATAGATAGATATAAAGATATTTCTTCAAAACTACTCATTTCTTTTGTGATGGTTGTTACCTCTGAATCTATAATTATCCAAAATATCTGAGAAAGATAGTCACTTGCTTACAAGTTACTGAATCAAAGTGAGTGGGCTTTGTAAAAATTGAGACCAGGAGTAACTTTATATCAAATACAGTTATTTTTTCCTCAATACTATTATTCCTAAGTATTTTCCAAACATAGAGATTCAAAAATGAAATGAACAAAAAAAAATTCAGCAGAAGCTGTTCCTCCTGATGCTGGAGGAAGTGGCCACTTCCTATCATCCGCAGCCTGTATGTATGTGACTTGATGATGGAGTTGATCTTTTATCCCTTTTTTTCTATTTTTTTCTCTTTTTTTTTTTCTTGAGTGTTGGGTACTGCAGGGGGTCAAACCTGATTAGTCTACTTCTGGTTCTGCACTCAGGTTCATTCCTAGAGAATCTCAGAGGACCAAATGTAGTGGTAGGGATCAAACTCAGTTCTACCATATACAAGGCAAGCAAGTACTCTAATCACTATACAATCCTCTGGCCCCTGATTTGGTCTTTTGAGTGACCGTGTAACAGTAACCTGATTCTGCCTAGGAGTGCCATCAGGGTAGTGGTATATAGTCATTACGGTCACATATAGCAGTGCTAATCAGAGGGTGTATGGTACAGTATATTGAGCTAATAACTTTTCACATGCTAAGTACATGCTCTAATGTTTGAGGTTTCTTCCCATCCATAAATGATTTTCAAAGCTATCCATCACAAACATCCAAACAGAAAAATGCATGGCAAAATAAGCCAATAGGTACCCCCCCTCAAAATTGTTACATTGATAATAATATTAATCTTTTCAATGAGATATCTTCAGAACTAAGAAAGATTTTAATTGTTTTACTTCATAAATTTTAATTCAATTAAGATATACAGATGTTTCATATTAATATGTATAAAATCTATGTTAATGATATATTATGTAAGTACGTTTGAGGAAAAGTGAATGAAAGTAAACCTATCCACCATAAATTTATTCAAATATTAATAAAACATTATGCACAAAATTATTTTTCAAAACACTGTGCAAGATAACCTACGATTTGAAAATACCTAAATGAACATTAACAGGACAATGGACACCGGGGGTATGGTGCTGCCAGTAGGTCAATATGTACCTGTGAGGCAAGTGCATCAGCAGCCTGATGGAGCCTTCAGACTTCCAGGTACCCCAAAATTGCTGCTGTGCCTTTGGCTGGGCATCAAAAGCTTGGGGCAAAATTTATTAAGAAAGCTAATGGCCAAAATTTAGGTATGTGGGAAACACACCCATAAACCACTTCCGGCTAAGCTATATAATTTGAGGCATGGCCTTTCTGATTCCTGATAAAACTTCTTAATGGCCATGATCCCAGAGACTCAGAAGCAAATCTCGAAACCCAGCAGCTATTGGAAGAAATGCATCCGGTACCTTGCAGTAGGTTACCGGTGCTAGACCAATCCAGGTGGGAATAGGTTTCGTGCTTTGGCCTGTTCCCCCTGTTGGCCTGGTGGCCACCATCCTCCAGAGGCAACTGGACAGACAGGTTTGGGCTCACAGTGACAAGACAAGCAGGGCCTCAAGGGTTGGGGGTGGAGCCGGTCCTGTCCTCCCCACCCCAACGAGACCCCAAGTCATTGCCCACGAATGGCCTCTCTGGCTCCTGATCAAGCTGCTTAATGGCCATGATCCCAGAGACTCAGAAACAAATCTCAAAACCCAGCGACTTTTGGCAGAAATGTGTCCGGACCATGCAGTAGGTTACTGTCACTGGGCCACCCCAGGGGGTAATGGGTATTGTCCCTCCACCTGCATCCCTCTGGCGGCTCGGTGGCCATCATCCTTCAGAGGCTATTAGACAGTCAGGTTTGGGCCCGCAGTTACGAGACATGTTGGGCCTCATGGGATGGAGGTGGAGCCAGTCCTGTCCTCTCCACCCCAACGAGACCCCAAGTCATCACCCACAAATGGCCTTTCTGGCTCCTGATCAAGCTGCTTAACGACCATGATCACAGAGATTCAGGAGCAAATCTCGAAACCCAGGAGGTTTTGGCAGAAATCCCTCCAGATTTGAGTGTTTAAATTTCAGAGTTTCAAAATTGCATGGCCACTACTGCAGCTGCACCACATCATATGTTATTCATAACCAGCAATAGAAAACAAATTGTCTACTGTTGCCTTTTCAGCAGATCTGAGTGTTGGGGTAAAATCTCAAATAATACTGGTGGGTCTAGGATCAAAATATTGAATATGATCAAAGTAGAGAGAGAGTAATGTGGAAATCATCTGCCCCACATGTAGGGGGAGGATGTGGGATGTGGGTATACTGGGGTTATTGGGGGTGGAGAATGGGCACTGGTGAAGGTACGGGTGTTTCATTGTATGACCGAGACTTAAACCCGGAAGCTTTGTAACTACTCTCATGGTGATTCAATAAATAAAATTATAAAAAATTTTTAAAAAGTAAGGTGGTGTTCATGTACAATTCAATCAGCTAATCAGTGGCTGAATAAATAGCAATACTCCTACATAAAAAAAAAACAGAACAATGGACAAAGAAAGAATGCTGTAGTCATTCAATGGAGCACTGTATATTAATGAGTACAAAGACACGATATATATATTGTTGAGATAGGTAAATGTGATGTTGAATAAAGAAGCCAGGCTTAAAATAATACATGGTTTCTGATTCAGTTTTTAGAAACTTCAAAAGCAGGTAAATTAAATGCACGTGTTAATGTGAAGATAGTGTCTACCAATGACTTAATGATAAAAAATGTGGTATATATATACACATATATAATGAAATATATTTTAGCCTTAAAAAGATAATAATGCCACTTCGTCAATCTAAATGAAGCTTGAGGTTTACCAGAGAAAGAGAAATCTATCAGACAAAGATAGACAAATAATCTATAACTGAACTTACATACAGAAGAAAAACATAAAACTCAAAGTAACAGAGCATAGATTTGTGATTGTCAGAGGTAAGAGAAATAGAAAGAGAGAGAGAAGAGGGAGAAAGAGAGAGAGAAAGAGAGAGAAAAAGAGATAGAGGAAAAAGGTGAAGGAGTTTAAAAGCCACAAAATTTCAGTCATAAAATAAATAAATCCTGAAGTTGTCATGTACACCACAGTGGCTATAAATAATAACACTGTAGTGTATATTTCAAAGGTTCTAAAAGAGTAGATATTACTGGTTTTTCACAAGAAAAAAATGTGTAAATATTAGAAGAGATGGATATTAATAAAATAACACTTATTGAACAATATATATAGGTATTAAATTATTGTTACTGTAACAATAACATCTGTCATCCTGCCCAATGTCAAACGGTATCTTTTACTTTTTTTTGTCTGCTGGGGGAAATATCTTTTAAGCCAGTTTTTGTTCTGGAAAGTAAAAGGCTGAAAATTTCCTCTTCTCTTAACCTAAAACCAAACAGTTAAAGAACGTGCTCTACCATTTTAATGGGAATCTTTTGATACTGTAGGTAGCATACTAAATATCTAGACATTAAAGTCATTTTCTTTTTAGCTACCAATTTCTGCTTATATTGACTATATTCAGATGGTACATTACTTCGAATTGTTAGATTTATATTTTATGATAACCAGAGGAAGTGTTAGCTAATGACCCTTCATTGAAAAAGCAATTCACCTTATTGAAAGAAAATAGGGAGAATAAATCATGCATGCAAACAGATGGAAAATAATAGTGATGCCCACAAACTTGTTATTATTTCTAGATAGAAATTTGAATCTTTAGGAAAAGTAAATCACTGGTTCCTTTTTCCAATATCTCTATTATTTTATTCAGTTTTTGAAAAGCTGTTCTGTTGCTACTTTTTCATTAGCTTTCTAGCACAAACATCTGTCACCAAACAAATTCCCAGGAGCTGCAGCCAAATTGGATAAAAATCATGTTTGAGAATGAGTATTTATGAATAAATACTTGCCTGACATTCAATAATACTTTTACTTTATTCTTCTCAGGAAAATTTTACTTTGAACTCCATTCACTTTAATAACAACACTTTCCTTCTGCTTCTATTGAAGCCCTGAAGGCTGAAGATGGATAACTTCATTAATAATGAAACTCATGTTACTCAAAAGTGATATATTGCTTCTTTTTCTCTTACAAAAGTCAAGATTTTTCTTTGTAGTTCCTGGCAATCTTTGTTTTTCTTCTTTACCCTTTACTTCAATCATTGGGAAAAGACGAGTAAGAAGAGGCTGCTAAAATCTCAGGGCTGGGAGGAATAGAGATGTTACTGGCTCCCACTGGAATAATTCGACGGTCAATGGAATGACAGTGATACAGTGATAGCCCTTTTTAAACATTTCATTGCGGTATATCCAATATATTAAAAGTTATATATATATATATATTAAATGTGTTAACTTGTGAATTTGAGGTATACATCTATAAGACTAATACCATTAATATCTTTCTACCCACTCATTATTATCGTACCATTATTTTTAAATTATTTTCTAATAAGAACACTTTTCCAGTCCCACGTGGCATCTCCGGCCGAGACTCACACACGACTGAAGACCCACAGAACAAGATAAGCGGAACTCTCTGAGACCTTGGACTCCAGGCTCAGCGGACCCAGGGACAGAGATTCTCTGCTTGCTCCCACCAACCACAGGTGACAAAGGGATTCTAATCAGGAGTCCCACCCTACCCTGCCCTGTCTGCTTCCACCAACCACCCAGGGATCGGATTGCGCACAGAAGACCAATCCTACCTCTACCGGGACCAGATAAACACCCCACTGGCAGACACTGCAGACATTACCTCCACTACCCAGCCGCCATCACACGCCTGGATGGTTTCTGGACCTGCGCAGCCGCAAAGCGGCTGCGCGACACATCATAATAGACTAATTACCCATCTTCCGGAATTAGTGTCATAAGACACATCATAAGACACTAAATACCCATCTTTTGGAATTGTTGTACCATATTTGATAAGGTTCAATATGGTAACACCTACGAGGGCAATTAGAGGTCACCCCAAAAGCCTCTATCCCTCTCGGAAAGACTGGCAAGCTACCGAGAGTATTCCGCCCGCACAGAAGAGCCTGGCAAGCTATCCGTTGTGTATTCGATATGCCAAAACCAGTAACTACAACTGGTCTCATTCACTTGACCCTGAAGGTTTCACCGACATGGCAGCACTGAGAAGGATGAGAAAGGAGAGGCCGATAAAATCTCAAGGCCGAACTACACTGCCACAATGAAGGAAGACAAAAATGATAGTCTGTACTTTCAATGCACGTATGCTAGCATCAGATGCATCCATCAAGGACCTGATGGTACAAGCACGAATGATCAAGTATGACATCATTGGTCTCACCAAGACAAGAAGGCACGAATCTCACCATGCCACTTTCGACACTGGAGAAGAATTGTTCCTCGAACTTGAGATAAAAGAGGTGTCTGAGGCGACGGTGTCCTTGTCAACACAAACTTGGCCATGAGCATTGATTCATTCGAATGCCTAAGAACCCGAATTGGCCGTTTACATTTGAATAGATGTGGCTCACAGCCGGCAGTTTCTATCTTTGTTGTCTACGCACCAACATCTCATTATGATGAAAGAAAAATTAAGAAGTTCTACATGGAGCTGGAGAAGTTCTATAAAGAAGACCACACCTTCTACAAGATCATTGTGAGTGATTTTAATGCCAAGATAGGACCGAGACGATCAGCTGAAGAACTTCATATTGGGACCCATGGCCTAGAATGGAACAAACAGGGTGAGAGACTGTCTGAGTTCATCATGTCGACCAAGACCATCCATGGTAACTCAGAGTTCCAGAAGGCAGAATCTAAATGTTGGACATGGGAGTCTCCCGGTGGACGATTCCACAACGAAATAGACCACATCATATTCAATCGACGGTTTTGCCTGACCGATGCCGCTGTTGTCCCAAAATTCTGAACGGGATCGGACCACCATCTCCTTCGTGCAAAATTCTACTTCACAGAGTGGGGAGAAAGGGCTGCAAAGTTTAAAAAGAGAACTCCCAGAACGACCACCAACTGGGAGCTCTTTGGCACTATTGTGGCAACATGGGAAGATGCCATTGTTGACAACATTGACGAGGAATACGATCGACTGGTACAGCACCTCCATGAATGTGCGAGGAACGCCAAGAGAGAGATAGCCACAAAAAAACGCCTGTCTTTGAAAACTCTTGAGCTTATTCACCAGCGTGGTTTGGCTCATGCCTCATGCAACTGCAAGCTAACGTCTGAGCTCGCAAAGCAGTGCAGAGATGCAATCAAGGAAAACCTCAAAGAGAGAAGAGCAGAAGTGCTGGTAGATGCGGCAGAAGCTGGGAAAAGTATTCGATAGGTGGTCGGCCTGTCCTTCGCCAACTACAAAACCAAGATGACTGCCCTCCGACTTCCTGATGGATCCATCACATCCTCCAGAATGGCAATAGAGAAGATTATCCATGACTTCTACTCAAATCTCTTCAATAGCTATGTCCACTTGCCGACATACCAAATTCTACAGGATTGATATGTCATTCCCAACGTTCTCCCTTCCGAAATCTGACACACCATTTTTTCGGTAAAGAAACAAAGAGCACCGGCCCAGACAAGGTCAGACCTGAACACCTGAAGAAACTGCTGTCAGTACTCATCAATACACTGGCTCGACTCTTCACACGCTCCCTGTCTGAATGCAAGGTTCTGTCCCAATGGAAAACCAGCAGGACCATACTACTGTTCAAGAAGCGAGACATCCATGACATTGGCAACTATCGCCCGATCTGCCTATTGTCTGTCATCTACAAGTTGTTCACTCAAGTCATCCTAAATAGGATTGGCAGAACACTAGATGAAGGACAACCATGTGAGCAAGCTGGGTTCCCCAAAGGATTCAGCACCATTGACCATATCCACATGATAACCAAGCTCATTGAGGTTTCTCAGGAGTTCAAGATGCCGCTCTGTTTAATGTTCATTGATTTAAAGAAGGCCTTTGATTCTGTTGAGACGGAAGTGGTAATTGAAGCCCTAGCCAATCAGGGCATTCAAGCCCAATACATCAAGATCCTCTGTGAGCTGTATTGCGGATTCACTACCAGGATCTCACCATTCTACAAAGAAGTAATCATTGATGTCAAGAGAGGGGTTCGGCAGGGTGATACCATTTCACTGAAACTCTTCAGTGCCACCCTCGAGAACATCATGCGACAACTGGAATGGGAAGGAATGGGAGTGAAGATAGATGGTCGGCAACTACACCACCTCCGCTTTGCTGATGACATTGTTTTTATAACACCAAACATCAGCCAAGCAGCACAAATGCTGGCCAACTTTGACCGTGAGTGTGGAAAGGTAGGACTACAGCTGAATCTTATGAAGACAATGTTTATGAGAAACAGCCTCGTTCCTGATGCCCCATTTGCTCTCAACGGAAAGACCATCTCCGAATGCAACAGCTAGGTGTACCTAGGTCGAGAAGTCAACATGACAAATGACCTGGCACCCGAGCTGCGCAGGAGGAAGAGAGCAGCTTGGAACGCCTTCAAGAACGTCGAAGAAATAGCTAAGAGGACGAAGAACCTCTGGCTCTGGGCACACCTCTTTGATTCCACTGTTCTTCCTGCATTAACATATGCCTCAGAGACCTGGGCCCTACACAAACAGGATGAGAACGCTATTCGGGTTTCCCAAAGAAGAATTGAAAGAGTTATGCTTGGAATATCACGTTTCACTCAAATGAGAGAAAGAATCCGGAGTTCCGACATCCGTCAACGATCAAGAATCAGGGACGCTGTCTCATTTGCCAAGGTGTCAAAAATCAGATGGGCTGGTCATGTAATGAGATTTAAAGACGACCGCTGGACTAGAGCTGTCACCGACTGGATTCCACGGGATGTCAAAAGACCGCGTGGCCGCCCACCTACCAGATGGTCAGACTTCTTCATCAAGATCATGAACGATCGGTTTGAGGCTCTTCATGTTCCCAGAGCGAACAGATGCCATTGGGCTACACTAGCACGCGACAGGGACGAATGGAGACATTACTGGTGCCCGCTTGTGCAAATCGATGACTAACGGGAAGTTAAGTGATTAAGTGAATTGAATAAGAACACTTAATGTATGATCCACGCTTTTATGGAATCTATAATAGAGTACTTCTCATATATATATATATATATATATTACACTATATAATAGATTGCTAGGATTTCTTTATAATTAACTTTTCTTTTTATTTCTTTTTTTTTTTCGCTTTTTGGGTCAGACCCAGTGATGCACAGGGGTTACTTCTGGCTCTGACTCAGGAATTACCCCTGGCAGTGCCTAGGGGACCATACAGGATTCTGGGAATCAGACCCAGGTTGGCTGCTGTGCTATTGTTTCAGTCCCAATAACTAAATTTTTATATCTGATGAAGAACAAATACTCATTACTCCCTCCCCCTGCCCCTTCATGCCACCATTTTAATTTCTTTCTTGATGAGTTTGTTTTAGATACCTCATAAAAGGACTTATGTTGCTTTTTCCTTCTATGTCTGACATTTCATTTAATATCATGTCGATCCATTAACTTCCACATTCATCCATGCTATTCAATATGGTAGGATTTTCTTCATTTTTAAGTAATATTTAAAATGTGGTATAATATAAAGCATGTTTGTATTCATTTATCTGCCAAAGAACATTTATGCTACTGTAGTAAATTGAAAAAAAATCAGAAAAAATAAACATGTTATCAGCAAAATATCAATTCTTTTGTATATTTTTTGTAAAAGTGGATTCCTGTATTATAAGGTACTTTTCTGTGTATTTAGTTTGTCAAAATTCATATTATTATCCATAGTGTATGCACCACTTTATGACAGTGCACATCCTTTTTCTACATCTTTTTGATAATGGCCATCCTTGTTGCTGTGTGAAGTGATACATCATTGTAGCCTTGGTTTGAATTTTTCTATTAGTGATATTGAATAACTTCAATATTGAATGGCCATCTCATCTGATGGCCATTTTATGCTTTCTTTGGAAAAAACTCTTGTAAGGTTTTTATCTATTTTTTAATTCAACTATTTTGTTATTTATTTTTATTGGTTTTGGGTTTGGGGAACAAACTCAACAGGATGTAATTTTTTGAGTCTTTGATCAGTATGTAGTAATATTTATAGGTATCAAGACTTGGGGTTAAGTTGCATGCAGCAAACCTTGGTTCGGTCTTGGCTCCAGATGGTTTTCCAAGCAACACCAAGTATAACACTGAAAGCTTCTGAGTATTGACTAGCTGTCCGAGATAAAAATGCAAACCAAGGCTACAAAACACATCCTCAAGCCCTCCTATTGATTTATCAGCCTGGTTGACCAATAATTGCTAAGAGGAGTCCATAGGCACTCTGAGCACCATTTACAGCTCGCCCCAAATATAAAGAATATGGTATCTAGATTATATCACAATATACCCTATGAGCCATCTTCGATTATTGACTTCCCATATATGCTGAACTTTGATGCTTAAAAAATCTTTCTTTGGGTCCAGAGAGGGAGCACAGCATATTTTATGTGATCAGTCGCTTAAAATTCTGAATAAACAAATAAATAAAGTGAATTAATATATGCAAATAAATACATTTTACAGCAACATAATCTTACTTCTTTTGTTCTTATCATGACCTAACATGTACCATATCTCTAACCTATCAATCTCTTTGCTCTTGTAAGAATCATATGTAAATAAGAATAAATATATAATAGTCCCTAGAATTTTTCAAATATGAAAGTTTATAATTAAAATTCCATGTTTATTTTGTATACATATACAAACTTTGATGCTTTGAAACCTCTGCTTCCTGTATACCATTAAATTCTTTATTAAAGCTCCTTCAGTTATTACTGAATTTCCAGGATTCTGTGGACATTTTACATTATTTTTTCTTTGCTCCCATTCCCATACAGACCATCAGAAGATCATGTATCTGCTTCATTTGCTTTCAATTCTTAATCTCGTGTCCAAGCTAGGGAAAATACACATGGCCTTTTCTCAAGTAATATAATCTATTTGCAAGGAAATTAGATATGATTATAAAGAATATTTATCATCTGACAGTAGTATTAAAATAATGAGATGAAAAACTTATGGTTCATAACAAAGCTTTGAAAACTTTGCCAATGCATTTAAAAGACATTTTTGGTAACCTGATTAGATTCCACTTTTAGAAAGGAAAAAAGCCCAAGAATGTTAATCATTAATAAAATTTTGTACTTGTTTTTGTCTTAAATTATGTTACTTTAATTTTGGAAATATATATCAACTTGCTTATTTTGTTTGCCTGTCTTTTATACATAGAAAATTATTAAATTTCTTTGATTGTATTCTCTGATCCTAAGAAGCCTAAATATCACTAGATGGCAGCCTAACTCAATTCTTATGAAACTCATTCTAACTGAGTTATAATTCCGATGAATATTTGTTTCAAACATTTTAATGATAAAAGCACTGTAGCACTGTCCTCCCGTTGTTCATGGATCTGCTCGAGCAGGCCCAGTAACGTCTCCTTTGTGAGAACTGTTACGATGTTTGGCATATCGAATAAGTCACAGGCAGCTTGCCAGGCTTTGCTGTGCAGGAGAGGTATTCTCTGTACTTTGCCAGGTTCTCCAAGAGGGGCAGAGGAATAGAACCCAGGTTGGCCGGGTGCAAGGCAAACACTCTACCCGCTGTGCTATCGCTCCAACCTAATGATAAAAGCAATATATTTAAATACTGTGATAGTTCATCTTAAGTATTATTTGCATCCAAATGCAAATAATTTTTAGAATAAGATTGACGTGTTTGCTGTACTGCAGGGCAAAATCTTTTAAACTACTGATAGTAAAGATTGAGTTCTTACAAGATACAGCTAACACCAGTGAATTTTTGAATCTAATTAGGGCCTGAGTCTTTCATATTCACAAAACATGGGGATGTTGGGATTATTCACAACAATAGTATTATGATTGCTCTAATACTTATATATAAATATATGCATACAGTGACAGTGACTTGTATATTCATTTCTATATATAGATATGTTATTATATATGTTGTATGTATTTCTAGTTCTTGATTAATCTCTTTGCAATTGTTATCTTTGAAGTAGTTTTATAAATTCACATTCCATTATTTATTTATTTGTTTGGGGCGATGCCATTAAGTGCTTGGTGCTTATTTACTCCTACCTTTGTGATCAGGCATCACTCCTGGTGATGCTCAGAGTACTGCATGTGGAACTGCATGTGGAACTTCATAATGGAACTGTGAATGACTACATGAAAGGTGTGCCTCATAATTCCTATACTATCCCTCTGGTATAGAGATAATGGTATAGAGAGATTTCTCTCTGCATTTCACTTTTTTACATAGCAAATTATTTCCTTATTTTACCCAATGATGATTGTGCTTAAATAATTGTATCTTTAATTATTTGATATGATATGCATAAGGAATATTCATTCACTGTATGTATATATTGTTTGTATGTATTTCAATTCTTGGGGATAAAATGAATACTTGATAAATGCCTACTATCATGATTTCACAATACCATTCAAAATAAAAATGAAATCATCTATTTCTCAAATATTAGATCTTTGCTATAAAAAATGAGATAAGCTGGTTGAAGAATCAAATTCAACTTTTGCACAAGTTTTATAAGGCCATATAATTAGTTGAAGTAGATCCAAGACTAGGAAAAAATTATCTTTGCAATATGCCACAAACTGACTCTTGTTCATGGCTATATATTATGACTCAAGTTAGTAATTTTATTGAAAATTATTTTCTTGTTCTCCCTCATTCAACAAATTTAATCGTCAAGTATACTTCCAAAAAGACCTTGATTTTATCTTTTTATTATCCACATTTTCAAAATTTAATTAAGTTCTCAATTATCGCATGCATATGATTACAATGATGTGAAATTATCTGTTTCTACTCAGGGACCACTATATTCATCTATTGCTTTTTGTGAAATATCTCAGCTTAATTTAATCAAATTTTAATTTTCTGGAATTATGAACATCCTTCTTTCAGGTTTCCTAATTTGTGAGAAGTGAACCACATACAACTGAAAGAAATAAATTGAAATGTGTTATTTCATATATTGTGATTTGAATGTATGGAAGACTAAGCATATGCTCTACCTTATTTCATGTGTGTCTGATTTAAAAACTCAAAACATTTAAAAGAACACAAAATATAAAAAATAAAGATGAACCTTTTTTAACTACTTCATAACTGAAGATTTAGGAGAAAGCTGGAAAATTCTTCACTAAATCAATACAGCTTTCTTCTTTTAGCCAGGACATTATAGTTCTCCAATGACAAAGGACAAATAAAATGAAGTGTTATATTTCATCCTAGAATCTATGTGACCAAAAACAAATTTAAAAAGTAAATAATAAGGAAAATAAAACAAACAAAAAGACAGTCATACCTACTAAGATTTCATTTTTTTTTCGGTATTTTTTGTGTATACTGGAATAGAACTAAGTGACCACTTTGTCTGGAGTCAGCATATCCTTTTTATCCTTTTTATCTGAATGTCTAGCACAGTTGATCTGTTGCAAATGTCAGAGTAAACAGTACAAAATTAAACAGGTAAGTAAAATCTTATTCTAGATTTTAGCTGGAGAGTAGAGGACTAACCAGTACTATAGTGAAAAGAATGTGCTGGAGAGTTGCTCAAAGGAGAGGCTGAAAAGTGAGTCATAGTCCAGCCACATTTGTGAAATAAAAAGTAAATCCTAATAAAAAGTAAGCTTTCTCACATCTTCATGAAAGATTTCTGAAAATGCATGGAAAACTGCCTCTGGGGAGGTTTTGTGTCTGTTTGCATTAGTTTCCTTGGAAAATATTACCTTTCAGAGAAACTGTCCTCAAAGAAAGACATTCTTGTTGTGGGGCAGCTTAAGCCACACCGGTGTTACTTATTTCTGACTGTGTGCTTTGGGGGTCACACCTAGCAATGCTCAGAGGACTACAAGTGGTCCTGGAGATGGAATTGGGGTCAGTTGTGTTCAAGGTAGGTGCTTTATGGGCTGCCCTATCTCCCCAACCCAAAAGATCTTCTTATGTTGAAATTTCAAAAACAAACTTGAAAAACTTTTCTATCTCAAAGGGCACAGAGGGGATGTAAAATGATTTTTTTTTTCTGAATTAAAAGTTGTGGGGAAAGTAGAAGTCAGGAGTGAAGTCAGGAAAAAGGGTATGTTAAGCCTAACCAATCTGAGAAGAACATTAAGACCTTCTTGGTCATTTGTGATCATCGATATGTTGTTCAAATACAAGTCTTTGAGAGATAAAATAAGCCTCTGTGAGAGAAAAAATACTGGAGTCAAGAATCTGGAGGACAGAAAGAATGAGGCTGTCTCTATTTTATTCTGGGATTTGAATAACAAATACTATATATATTTGAGAGAGACATAGACACAGAGACAGAGAGAGACAGAGAGAGAAAAAGATAAGGGGGAGAGGAACATTAAGTTACTATAGGAATCACAAACTTGAAGAATTAGACAATTTGAATGAGAATTTGGTAGTCATCTCATACTCTTATATCAAAGACTGGAAATGGGCAATTACTGAATTGTGGTATAAAAGAATCCTTAATTGTTAGTGGGAAGGTTGCCTTTTTCAACCTCTTTAGAGAACTATATAGAGAATTTTCAAAAACTTAAAACTATTGCTTCCATATGACCTAGTGATTCCATTTCTTGGCACCTAGTACAAGAACACAGATACATTAATTCAAAAGAAAATATGTCCGCTCATGTTCATTGCCTCACTAAGTACAATAGCCAGGATACAGAAACAAGCCAGATGCTCAATAAAAGATGAAGGAATAACGAATTTGTGGTTATAAGATGAAATCATTTAGTTTGATCCAACTTAAATGGAATCAAAGGTGATCATGTTAAATGAAATAACTCAAAAAGAAATTAATAAATAATGACTTATACCACTCATCTATAGTAAGAAAGACAAAAGGGGATAGACAATATTAATTGATGACAAGTCCTTGGCTTGGAGAAGTGAGATTATCAAGCAGTTACAGAGAGAGCTCCAGAGGGAGTGGTTCACTAAAAATAACACAGGACAGTGAAGGAGGATCTAGGACACTTTGGTGAAGGTGATAGAACTCTGTACATCAAAACTAAGAATACTGTTACCATGTTACCTAAACTACAATGAAATGGTTTGATATATATGTGTGTGTGTGTGTATACATATACATGATGAAGTGCTACTCAGTCATCAGAAAAGAAGAAAGTTTACCTTTCATTAGGATATGGATGGCAATGAAAGAGGATGCAATGTGCAAAGTAAATGAGGAAAATGATATCAAATGATCTCTCATATATATGTATACATTATATACACATATATACATGTAATACAGAGAAACAAACCAAGGAAACAATTAAAACTAAATACAAAGAAACACTTGGACTCTGAGGGTAGAGCTGAGTTTTCTAGAGAAGGAAAATTAAGACCGGATGGAGTCAGGGACACAGAGCAATAGCACAGCGGGTAGGGAGTTTGCCTTACATGCAAGCAACTGGGATTGATCTTCAGCATCCCATATGGTCCCCTAAGCACTGCTAGGAGTAATTCCACAGTGTAGAGCAAGGAGAAACCTTAAGTATTGCCGGGTGTGACCAAAAACAACAACAACAACAAAGAGTGGATGGGTGTGGGGTGGGGGTGGGATAATATTTGATTTGAGTCACTTAGAAATCCACTACCCACCTAACTCATCAAATTCTCAAGGTTACTTGTCACTTAGAAAAATAGTATGACTAACTACAGTCCAGCTCTTGACACTTCAATAGTTTATTTTTAGGACAAACCCACAAGTTATTAGGGGCTATTTCTGTTGCTGTTCTCAGGGGTCACTCCTGATGGTGCCGAGGCTCAAACCAGAGCTAGCCCACATGAAAAGCAAATGCCTTAATGCCTGTGTTTTCACCTGGGCCCAGACTGTCCTGAAATGTCTTCCCAGGCTGGGAGAATTCCGGGAAGAATTCTTTCTGAGGCTCTTCTGTGTTTCATTGACCATAAATTCCATTTTTGTTAGTTTTGTTTGGGCCACACCTTCTGTGTTCTCAAACTTACCTTGGCTCTGAACTCAGAGATTATACCTGAAAGACTCAGAAGAACCCTGTGTGATGCTGGGGTTGGGTTCTGGTTGGCTGTGCACAAGGTGAAAACCTTCCCTCCCCTCAACTATCACTCCAGCCCCTAACCAGGAAATTCCTTATTAAACTGTATAACTTTGCCCTTGCCAAAATGCCTCCTTTTATGGGTAAATTATTTTACCAGTCCTCCACTCAAGTCCTTTGGAGTCCAGGTCTAAGGGATTCCTTCACACTGTCATCTTGAACAACTCACATAACCTCTCTGAACTTCTAGGTCATTATCTATGAAGTGGAAATACCACCTAGCTTTTCACAAATCAAAGAATTATTACAAATATGAAGTGATATAGGGGCATAAGCATTATTTTTAATGATACATTTTTGAAACTTATGTTAAAACACATTTTTACTATAAAAATATTTTTAAATGGTAGAAAATTCTACCATTAAAAATTTGTATCGTAAAAATTCAAGTGTGATGATGTAGATAAGGTAAGTTATCAATGCAATATTTTTCCTAGCTATAATAGATCGTTGATGTTTCTTGTGTTTCAATAATAGTTGTGTGATAGAGTAAAATAAAACAAAAAAGATGAAATTATTTTTAATGAGAGCCAGCTAGCATAGAGCATAACTGTGATTGAATTAATTTTGTGACACTTTTTCTACTCTCTCACTTTCAGTCCACAGTTTACATATTTAAATTGCATGTAATTTATATTCTGTCAGATCCCCAGCTGGATGAGATTCTAGGCCTAGTGTAAATATGAATGACATTCTTTGGCATCTACAACTGGAAGCTTCAATCTAGTTTCATTATCTCATATGACTTAATGTTTTCCTTCCAGCAGTCTGTCAGCCTTACATTTGCAGAATATTGGCTCTCATTTGTGTTTGAGTTCCTCCACAACACCCACCAACTCTTATTCTCAACTCACCTGATAGACTATTATAGACCTGATAGATATGTTTCATCTTTCATTGGGAAAGCAAATTTCAGAAACAGGCTGACATGGTGCAGTTCTTTTGGAGGTTAGACAGTATTTTGTGCCTCCAAAGCTGTTCTCAGGGGACCCCAGAGGCACTCCATGTAATTTTCCACCAACTGGACACTCAATACCCCACATCTGGTATTTCTCGGCACTGCAGTGTTGAGGATTATCAGGGAGCTCCAACAGTGAACATTGGTCACCAGGAGATCCCGCTAGTGCTCAACATCTGCATGATTACCCCCAGCAATGTTGGGGGCCTATGCACATGTGTTTCTGGGGATCAAACCAGGGTCTGGCACATGCAGACTTGAGTCCTAACCTCTGTACTAGTTCCCTGGCCCCAGATGCAGAGATTTGATGAAAAGTCTTTTATTCTAATGATTTCAACTTTGATTGATGAAGCTAAGAATCATTTTGCTTATCTTTCCCATTACTTGTTAGTAACAAGTAAAAGAGATAATGCAAAGCAATCTCTCTTTTAATTTATAATAATTAAACCTCTCATTTACTAGATGTGATCACTGTGTCAAGCCCTGAATGGAAAGCTTTATTCATTTGCCTAATTTATTTTCATCTAAAATGATTCCTCTGAAGTAGATATCATGAACTCTGATCAAACTCAAAGAGATAGCGAGTAGAAGTTACAAATTTTAAATGCAGATCTATGTGAATCCCAAATCTATTTCTTCTTCCATGCTCGTCTTAGCATCCATTTCAATTGACAGGACATTTTTTGGGAAAGAAATAATTGCGGTGACTGTCTGGCACTCTCTTCTTGAAACCCTCCAAATCCCCAGCTGGGACCATTTAATTCCCACCGGCAAACTCCATCTTTTCTCATCTGCTGGGAACCTCTCTTTAAAAGGCTCTAGACAAATAGTTCATAGTGCAGAATTTCATTTTGTTAATTCTGTAATGTTGCTATACCTTACTATATCTTAGAAAAGTTAGTTGCTAAATTTAGTTTCTTTTCCCTGTATTTTATAAAGTGGTACCTGAATCTAATATTGTTTTCACAAATAATTCAGAGCTTACAGTTCTTTTACCTGTATTAATAAATATATTCATTTTATTCTCACCACTTTCAGATGCCTGCTATTTTTCCATACATTTCTGGTCATATAATGAAAAGTTTGAATATTAATTGGAAGAATTCCCATATATATTTTATCCCACTCTACCAATTCTTAGTATTTGACACATTTTATATATATATAATATATATATGTGTGTGTATTTGTATATATGTGTGTATACATATATACATACAAATTAGTTTGGAGATAAACGCACACTCATATATATCTATACATATATATGTGTGTGCATATATATATATGTATATATTTATAGGCCATATCCAGCAATTCTCTGGGCTGACTCCTGGTTCTGCACTCTGGAATCACTGCTGGAGAAGCCAGTAATTGAGAGCCAGCTGATTGCAATGAGAGGTAAGCACCTTACATGTAATACTCTCTGTCCCATGCTATTTTTTTCTTTCTAAGTATGTAATACTGTCACTGTCACTGTCCTCCCGTTGTTCATTGATTTGCTTGAGCAGGGCCAGTAACATCTCCATTGTGACACTTGTTACTGTGTTTGGCATATCGAATATGTCACTGGGAGCTTTCCAGGCTTTGCCGTGTGGAGCTTGCAGGCTCTCCGAGAGGGGCGAAGGAATCGAACCTGGGTCAGCCAGGTCAGCTGTGTGAAGGCAAACGCCCTACCTGCTGTGCTATCACTCCAACCCTGTATGTAATACATATTTTTGTAACCGTTCAAGCTGTAAATCTCATTTAAATTAATTACTTTATATAGAGGCCACAGCCACTGTGGCATGATCATCTCCAGGTAACACAGCACTTGGGAGTCACCAGACCCCATGTGGAAAGGAACCTGGGAGGTCACTTGGTACCACGGACGAAATTCAGAGTCTTCTGTATGCTGTGCATTAGCTTTACCACTTGAGCTATTTTTCTGACACTAAGTGGATGTTATTATTTTAAGCTACTATATGGGATAATTACGAAATGAATAGATTTACTTTATGGTGATTATTGTGCAATTTTTAATCAGTAGTCAATAGGAAAAGAAAAAATGATCTTGTATATAGAGGATGGGTGGTACCTGAAAAGTACCATTTCTTCTATTTTCAAAATATTCATCAGGCAAGACTGAGTTTTTAGCTGCAAACACTGCATATTCATTATTCTTCATATTTTTGGCTCTATCATAACAGAATCACTTTCTAATACATTAATATCTACTGCCAAAGTAATGTATTATGAGCAATTTTGAGTAAAATTTGCTTTTAATGAGGTATTATTGCACTAAAATTATGACTAAATCACTTGATTCATTTTTCAATATGTGCATCTATTTCAAATCCCCTATTATAGCCTGATATTTATTAAAATACAATTGAGAAGAGCACATTGAAAATAATTACCTACATTGATTTATTAATTCACCTTATAGTAAAAGTTATGACTATATTTTACCAAAAGAAAATAATTTTATTCATGCTAACATCACAAATGTACATGAAAACATGTTAGCTTGCTAATACATTTTAATTTTTTATTTTAAATAATTAAAATAATACATATTTATTTCATTGCAAATAGAAATAATATATAAATTCAATAAAAAAATAGCCTCTTTGGGGCTGACACTATAGCACAGTGAGTAGGACATTTGCCTTGCACGTGGCCGACCTGGGTTGGATTCCCAGCATCCCATGTAGTCCCCCAAGCACCGCCAGGACTAATTCCTCAGTGCATGAGCCAGGAGTAACCCTGTGCATCTCCGGGTGTGACCCAAAAAGCAAAAATAAAATAAAATAAAATAAAAATAGCCTCCAATCAATTTAAGCATTTTATATCATATTTTTATAAAGGAAATATCCTCCCATTTTAGCTTTTAAAAATTAACAAAAGGACCTACAAAACAATTAGAAAATTATAAGAGTAAAAGAAATTACCTAAAAGGAAAAGGAAGGTTGTTCAGAATAAAGAACTAAAATATTCAACTTTATTTTACTTTTGTTTTTCTTATTTAATTTTATTTTTTTTGGTTTTCAGGCCACACAAGGCAGTCCCACCAAGATTCTTAGCCAACATACCCCTGTTTTAATATAAGGACTGAGGTATAGTACAAGAGTCTGAAGATGTGATATTGCTTGGGTCATGCATTGCCCTGGGTATCTGCTGGCCTTGCAGTGACCAGGGCCACTCCAAATGTGCTGGAGCTCTCCAGGTTCACACCTGACAGTGTTTATTGCCTCCAGGACCACAGTGGCATTGCTCAAGGAATTACTTGTTGCCGGAATCAAAGTCCTTTGGCATACACTATCCACAGCATTGCTCTATCTCCTGGTCCTTCATGCTGACATTTTAATGCTGGAAATTCTCCTTTAATAGGAGGCTTGGATAGCAAAAGTGTTGACTCCTAGCAAAGTGACTTTTAACTTACCACAGTTGCATAGAATCATATTATTATTTCATTGTGGGAAAGTCCATATTGCAACATTATAAGCAAAAATGTCCATAGACAGCAAAAGTCATGGAAGGTGAAGAACCATTTGGAAATTGTTTGGACACTGGCTGGAGATCCAGAAAGTTCCTGGAAATGTCTTTTCATGGGGAGAACATGAAATTATCCATGGGTTTTGGCAAAATCCAGCCTCATAAGTTTAAATACAGGGTAAAATTTTTCTCAGCATGTTTTTTTATCAGTTGCCTATATTTATTCTTCAGTTCAGAGATATATTATCAAGGCCAGATTTTAACACATGAAAGTATTGCCAGACTTTTAAAATATTTGACTTCACAAACCAGTCGTTGCTTTTAAGTAGATATTAGATAGTAAGTCACTCTCTCACTTCACTCCTGGCAACGTATGCTACATAATCCAGTATCATATATATATGTATATATATCACTGTCACTGTCCTCCCGTTATCCATCAATTTTCTCGAGCAGGCCCAGTAACGTCTCCATCGTGAGATTTGTTGTTACTGTCTTTGGCATATCGAATACATCACAAGTAGCTTGCCAGGCTTTAAATATATATATATATATATATATATATATATATATATATATAGCTGGAGTGATAGCACAGCGGTAGGGTGTTTGCCTTATAAGCAGCCAACATGGCCGACCCAAGTTCGATTCCTCCGCCCCTCTCGGAAAGCCTGGCAAACTACCAAGAGTATCTCTCCCGCATGGCAGAGCCTGGCAAGCTACCCGTGATGTATTCGATATGCCAAACACAGTAACAACAAAGTCTCCAATGGAGACGTACTGGGCCCGCTCGAGCAAATCGATGAACAACGGGAGGACAGGGACAGTGACAGTGATATATATATATATATATATATATATATATATATATATATACACACACACACAATAGGGTTGGAGTAATAGTACAGTAGGTAGGGTGTTTGACTTGTACGCAGCTGATCCAGCCAACCCAGATTTGATTCATCCGCCCCTCTTAGAGAGCCCTGCAAGCTATGGAGAGTATCTCGCCCACATGGCAAAGTCTGGCAAGCTCCCCGTGATGTATTCGATATGCCAAACACAGTAACAAGTGTCACAATGGAGACGTTACTGGATCCACTTGAGCAAATCGATGAAAAACGGGAAGACAGTGACAGTGACAGTGATATACATAATGAGCAAATCAAAGCAATGCCCACACAAACTAATTAAATTATAATAACAAACCCATAAATTTTATGTCACTTTGGAATAAAAGTATTTAAAGAACAGATTAAACATTGAAAGTTCAGTCATATTTGTGATCAAACTTTCAAGGACATATGATTCGGTTTCAAAAATAAAACAAAAGTCATCAGTTTTACTTTGATTACTATAACAAAATGTGTGATCAGAGTCATAACTAAACTGAAAATTTTGCTTCTATTCTTGTTATCACGAAGATTTTTTTTCATTTTTGCAAGGAATTTGATTATTTAATTGCCATAAAATTTTACTCAGTTTAAGCAAAAGTGACACATTAGAATTAGCATTTCCTTCCCAAATTACACAACAAAAATCACATGCTACAAATGGTTTTTGATGTTATGTAGAATAACGTTTCCTCAAATATGCACCACATCAGAATTTCTTGATTGGTGGCTAACTTTTTAAGCTTCCTTACCAGATTGATTTATCAAATCTATAATATGGAACAAAATTTTGTTTGCACTGAGTGTAAGTTGATGCTAGACCACTTTTGCAAAAAGCAAATTAGGTGAAGGAGGAAAGGAGGAGATTTGGAATACCTATTCCTTTAGGTATTGTAGGTTTCCCAATATTTAAGGTTTAGTCCACACATTACAATTATTTTTTTGTTTGTGTATCTGGGTAACTCCTAGCAGTTATCAGAGCTAATTCCTGGCTGAGTGCTCAGAGATCATTAGTGACTGGTCTTGGGGGACCATATTGTCAAACTCATATAGTCATGTACAGGAAACAACTCTAGCCATTATTGCTTAGTCCCTAAATTTATTATCATTTTTTTAAAAATACAGATATAATAAACACATGGGTCAGGAGATATATTAATCATTAGAGCACAAGCTTCACATTCACCCAACCCAAGTTCAATCCCTGGATATACATGGTCTCCAGAACACTCCTGAATGTAGCTCTGGTTGCCCCCACATAGTAGGACCCAAGGTAAGGTAAAGGTAAAGGCCCTTCCGTTGATCATCGATTTGCTCGAGCGGGCCCAGTAACGTCTCCATTGGAGACTTTGTTGTTACTGTGTCTGGCATATCCAATACTCTCGGTAGCTTGCCGGGCTCTCCGAGAGGGGCGGAGGAATCGAACTCGGGTCGGCTATGTTGGCCGCGTGTAAGGCAAACGCCCTACCGCTGTGCTATCGCTCCAGCTCCCAGTTAGCACTATATACTCATAACCATACTCATGGCATTGAACCATTGGCTTTTTTGGTCAAGTATTACAATTAATTGCCCCAGACTCTTCAAGTACCTCTAGAATGTCCTCTTTGCAAAATAATCACTTTGTAAATTCTAAGACGCTAATTTTTGAAATATGATCCTTAAGACATTTGCCCTATGTCAACAAATGCCCTGATCAAATAATTAAATTACTTGCTTTATCGATTACTTTTTTCTTTATGAAGCGTGCTTAATAAATGATATTAGATTAATATTTTGAATATTTACTAAAATATATATCTGTTCATTAGTTAATAAAAATAATTTTGAAGCTAAATTTTAGATATATATTTTCTATAAATTAATTTTCATGAAAAACTATAACAATTTTTCTTTACTTTCAGAAGATGACTTCCTGAGACATATTAGATTTTGTTTTCTAATGATAAATTTTATATTAGTCACTAGTCTATATGTGCATTGCTTATTTATTATGCAATACATAAGAATTTATTTGCACATTTATTCTTTTTGTTTGTTTTCTTAAAAAAATATTTTTGAGCCACCGTGAGATACAGAGTTACAAAGCTGATCATGGTTGAGTTTCTGTCATACAGTGTTCCAACACCCATCCCTCCACCAGTGTACATTTCCGATCACCAATGTCCTTAGTTTCCCCTCCACTCACCCTCAATCCCCACCCCAGCATGTCTCTAGAGCAAGTACTTGCATTCTTTCTCTCTCTGTCTCTTTCTCTGCCTCTCTCTGCTTTGGGGCGTTATGGTTTGCAGTACAGTACTGAGAGTTTATTTATGTCTGTACTTTACTTGTTTTCAGCATGCAGTTCTTATTCAGAGTGATAATTTCCAACTATCTTTGTTGTGGTAGTTCCTTCTCTATTCCAACTGCCTTCTCCTCCAGCATTTGATGTAGGCTTCCAACCACGAACCAATCCTTCTAGCCCTTGTTTCTACTGTCCTTGGAATTCGATTCATATTATGTTTTTTTTTATATCCCACAAAATTTATTCTTAATATCTAATACAGGTTGTGATATAAGAAAGATGAAGTTGCACCGAGTAGCAAAGAAATGCTATTCAATAAAGCATTTTGACTGTTAATTTCCCTATTATTATATGCATAGAAGTTTAAATATCATCCTATAGAAGAGAAGAAACTTATTACAAAAGAAAATAGGAATATAAAAGTGATAAAGGGCAAAGACTTGAGGAGGTAAAACATTATTAGATGGAACTGAGAGAAAATGTGAAATTTAGATATTTTAATAAAGTTTTAGAATGTTTTCCAGACTATGCTATGCAAGTATGTCACCAATTACTTCCCCATCCTTGTTTTTTAACATTATATGAGACTTCTGTAGGCACTCATGTTATTTTCCTATTTACAGAGTGGAGTCAAATATGCTTTTCTTCACGATACTTTGAGTGTGTATTTGTGCCATATAAGAGTTACAACAAAGCACAGATCTTTTAAATTTTTAAATGTAATTCAAATGTGGCTTGAATGTGAACGATTGTTTTTAAATGCTTTGGTTCATATATATACATATATACCCATATTTGTACTTGTACACATATCTGTCACTGTCACTGTTCTCCCATTGTTCATTGATTTGCTCGAGCGGGCCCAGTAACGTCTCCATTGTGACAATTGTTACTGTGTTTGGCATATCGAATACGTCACGGGTAGCTTGCCAGGCTCTGATGGGCGGACGAGATACTCTCAATAGCTGTCGGGCTCTCTGAGAGGGGCAGAGGAATCGAACTCGGGTTGGCCGCCATGTTGGCTGCTTGCAAGGCAAATGTCCTACCCGCTGTGCTATCGCTCCAGTCCACACATATGTGCATATATGTAATAATATATGCTTCATGTCTAAACATTTATATGAAACTGATGGGATGTATAGTAAAATATTCAAATTGTTCCTTTGAACTATGAAAATATGTAAGATCCTAGAAAGAAATTTTTAATATTTTCTTCTTGTTTTACCAAAATTTCTGTGTCAGTTATACACACTCCATGTCTACCCCCAAGTAAGTATTTCTATAAATGATCAAACATGGATGGTTAGGTAAGGCGCACTTGCTGATAAATTTTAGGAAGCCATATAAACGTGAAATGCTTGGAGAGACAAGAGATAATTCTAAAGGAACCACAATTCCACCAGTTTGTAATGTATACCACATCCAGGAATGCCTGACAGGCAGCAACAGTACTCTCAAATGACTGAGAGCATTAGCACCCATAAGAGCAAAATCCCCTTTTTTCTTAATAAGTTTCTGGCAACAACTCATTTGTGGAAGAGTAAAAAATGGGATAACTTGGAAGAGTCCTATGTAATTAGCTACCCAAAGTGACTTGTGGTACTCCATCCTTGAGATACCAGTACCAATATACCAGGGGGTATATTAAACATGTACTCTCTTTAATAAAACTCTGTTTTGTTTTATTGCTCCCCTGTAGAATAACATTGGTTTGTTCTTCCTGCCTTGACACAGGGAGCTTAGGTTTACTGGGTTACTCCCATTACAGTGCTCCCATTCCTCTGTGTTTATTTGTAGCCTCTTTCTTTATGCTCTACTTCTCCAACTGGTCAAGGTCAGTCACCTTTATCTCCTAATCAGACTCTGTTAACTTGTAAATATTGCTTTTATTTTCTCCTTAAGTCCCTTGCATAGTTAATTCAGAGCAAGGTCCATTTTGTATAGTCACAGGAAGACAATTAATGTTATGCTTTTGTAACTTGAGAGTTAATTGAGTCTGAATGATATTCATTCCTGGGCATCTGTTCTCTGATCTAATCCTCAGTTGACCTTACTTCTCGCACCCGAAAAGCAGGGTCCCGAAGAGGGATTGTATGGACCCAAGGCAAGCTGTGAGCTACCTTGGCATTGAAATGGGCCAGGCCAAAATACCATAATACTTAACTATAAATTAAGAGCATTGTCATTGACAAAAATTAACAGCTGGATTAGGACCCCGCTAGGGTTAGGAAAGATTAATCTGCCCTGAGCACTGTAGTCTGAGATCTATAGCAAGATGTCCCCAGGAGAGTCACCCTACAATCTTAATATATCTCTTACTGTGTCCATACAAAATAACTAATATTAAGAAGTAGAATTAAGATGTTAATTAATATGTTAATTAGATTACTAGTCTAAGGAGATGAGAAACACCCTTACGTGGTATTTCTGTCCTTTAGGACAAAAGGATCAGCGATCAGAAAGGGCTTTTGATATCTTGGTTGTGCTACTGGATGGGGCGTGGTGTCTACACCTGATGCGGGGAGTTGGTGAGAAACTAAAGAGAGCCTAGGCTGCAAGATGGAGCGCAGAGAGATGAGCAGGAGAGACAGGAGGTGACGGGAATGAGGGGCAGTGTGAGACTAGAATGGGAAGCTTAGTGAGATTGGAACAAGTGCATGGGGAGAATGGAATAAATGGCAACTTATCATCAACCAGCCTGGCAGCCTCATTTCCTCCTTCACCCACCCATTCCATTGCCGTCCTGGGTAGGGGAGTGGCCAGAGACCACCAAAAGCAGACGTCGAGAGAGAAGGGGGACTCCATAGCCGCTTTGTGATTACACATTCTCCCTTTCTCTAGAGAAGATTGTGATCTCTCTCTTGAATCGATATCATCTTTTTTCCAAGAATTTTCTTTCAGGGCCAGAGAGTACATGTGTTAAAGTCATGTTTTGCATGTAGGAGGTCCAGGTTCAATACCTGCTACTGCCAGGGCCAAATCTCAAGTCAATAAGAGCAACAAACATGCAATCTTCTCTTCTAGTGGAGACACTGCACACACTGAGTTAACCCCCAAAACAAATAAAGAACTTTTTCCCATCTTACTGTTTATCTATCTAACTTTACGTAAAGATAAGGATCTGAACCCTAAGTGCAGTAGTAGAAACTGGTTTTCTCCCTTTTTTGGGGGGTGGGGGTACTGTGGGTTAAGGGACATAACTTTTCTGCCTTAGTTCAAAAACACAAATTACCAAAATCTTTGTGTGGTTATTATTTATTCTTAGAACATAAGCATCAAGTGACTCTCAGGAGCATTTTGGCACTTGCATTAATGAGAATGGCAGGATCTTAGTATTCATACCATGCACAGCATGTGCAAACTTTCCAGTACTGACCTCCCTGGGCAAACATCCCACTGGTGAAAGAACATTTATGTGTCAAATAAATTTTTCAGAAAGAGATATAGCATAAATGCAAGGACTATTTAAAACAGTGCTGAGTCCTGACTTTTCAGATTTTACTCTCAAAGATATATCTCCAGACCTTCAATTACGGACATGTGCCATAGACCTAAAGTTTTAGTAAAGCAACGCAAAAGATATAGTGCTATATCCTTAGGTGGCGCTAAAATATAAATGTTGTTTTATCAGTCTGGCCTATGAATTTTAGTTTTCCTCCATGTAAATCAATGTTCTTAAATATATTAGAGTCAATAAATCTTTATAATAATATAGAATAAAAATGACATAAATTTGAAACTGTTATCTTGGGTTATTTATGATTTTGCCTCTAAAATCTCTATTAAAATATATATTCAGCAATATAGTGAGTGATAAAACATTTCTATTGCACATTTTAAATACAGAGATTGTATATACATATTCAGTTCCTTACTCTTCTAAATTTCCATAGAGATAAAAAAAGAAACACGTAGTAGTAAGTGTTTGTAGTCATAAATAAAAATATGATGAAATTATAAAATCAAGTTTAAAGAGGATGAGATAAAGTCACCATTAATTCTTAATTTAGTCAGGATATAAGTGAGAAATTGCAAAACTTCTCCAAAACCTTATATAAAAACAAGAATTGAAGACAAAATGGTTTTCATTTTTGTCAATTGGAGAAAAATCTAGAGGCTAGTAGGTATAGTGAAAATCAACATTAGGACATACTCAGTCTTATTCTTGTGTGAGTATAGAGTACACAGAATGTAATAGGAAACTTCTTGTGAAGTACTTGAAGTAATCTTGTCTGAAATTGTCAACTCAATTTTGTCCTCTCTGATCTCTTATGTTGTGCTATTCTGGTGTTTGCTCTGCTATTATTAGTATATGAAAAGAATGCAGACACAATTGTCTGAGGGATAAAGAGGGATATTAGTAAATGCCATTTACAGCCATATAGATAATAAACAGCATAGAAAAAAAGGAAAAATAAATAAGTAGGTAAACTTAGTATTTCATAGCTCTGGTGAAAAGCTATGAAGGGATGAAGACAGGTAGTGGGAAGTATAAAAGAACAAAAAGGTATTCTAAAACTGTTTGGACTATGACTTCCATCTCTCTTTAAGTTATTTCCTGATAAGGGAACAAACATTACAATGTCCCTTAGAAATAATTTTTAGCGAATAATCTGTTGATCTTAACTGAATTATTGTTTATAAATTAAACTATGCAATAAGCTTCTTTTTAAATAGGGGCCGCATCCAGTAGTACTTAGTAGTCTCCTTTTCAACATTAATTAGGGATTGTATTTTTCATGAATATTCCAATAAAAATAATTGATTTTGATTCCATTTGTAAACTTGACATAAATGGCTGGCATTTAATCACGAAGCAGAACAGATATTACAAAGAAACAGCCTTTCTTGTTTTGTCTAAACTGGTCCAAGCCTTTAGACTGGACCAGAGCACAGTTATTTTAAGAAACCATTAAGCAAATCAATGTTTGAGAAGACCTCTGGATCATAATGAATAATCATTGTAGACAATTTTTTGGGGGGAGGGGCCGAGGATTGAATCTGCAATCAATGATGTTTATCCCAGAATACTTAAACCTGGTAATAGCAATTAACTGTTTTTTTAACCACTACCACTTATCTCACCTTCTTTTTCCTTTTTACAAAATAACTTTGACTTCTTTCTTTCTTCTTAAAACACTAATTTATTTTCTAACAAATTGTGTGTTTTCTGAGATACAATTTATCTATCCCAAATTAATTCAGTAGTAGCTTGCCTATAGGTCCTCATATTTAAGGTTGACAGACCCAAAGCCCAATTTAACATCTGGGTTGTTGATATTTGAAGACAAGAGGAATATTTTAAGTAAGAGACATGGTATCTGCTCCCAGTGGAAAGAAAAAGAAGAAGTCAGGAAATTTACTAAGCTCAGAAATAGAAATAAAAGCATGCTATCTTTGGGTAATGGATATTTTGAATCATGTACATTTATCTCATGAATGAAAAGAGATGTTAAGGCTCAGAAAAATAAATTGAACTGTAACAAGAAACTAATAAACAGTCCTGTGATTGAATTTATTCTCAGGAATCATGTCTTAATTCTACCTAGTGAATAGATAAATTAAATCCGAGAAAAAAATCTATAGGTAGATTTAATGGCATATATGGAAGAAAACTGAACTTAGAATTGAGACTTAAGATTCAAGGCAATTTTATAGCACTAGATTAGAGTTATTCTTTATTTAACATAGTGATGAAAATAAATCTGAAAGGAACACTCTATGTTTCCTCTATATAGGGAAAAATACAGCTAGAAGATATCCCTAAAACATTGGTGTTAGAGCTAAAATATGTGAGACTTAGGTCACATTAACAGGAATTTAATACAAATTTATGAGTCTGTATTCACATGAGTTATTAAAACCAGGAGTAAGATAAAACTTACTCAGTTAGATAAAATTGCAAATAACTTTAGATATATCTTAAGAACTTCCTGAAAATTTATTTATGCAAACATTGGACTCCTGAACTATCACTCAAAAGGATAACATGTCCTATACACTCAGATCAACTTAGGCTTAATTATTGACTATTAACTCATAAACTTTCACTGAAAAATCCTTACTATCAGGTACATAGCAACGCAAGAGCTCAGGTGTCCCAAATCAGGCCCCCAAGGATATAACAATGTTTCATATGGAATATTTTGAATTAAAAAATATTTTTGGATATATGCACCCTAAACTTTTCTTTCTACTAAAAGCAGGGATTTTTGATCCCTTTTCTTTGTTCTCCTGAAAGAATAAATCTATCTGGGAAAGATACTACCCACCTTCCACAAGGTGGACACTGGGAATGGAAGTATTGCATACAGGATCTACTTAACTCACTAAATGAATCCCGCAGACCAATATTCTCAAAGAATTCTTGTCTTCCCTGCTTTTCTATAACTTTGTAGAGTAACTGTAGAAACTAGAAAATTTAGATATTCTCTAAGTACCATATCACTGGAACTGAATCTGTGAAAATTAAATTTGTGTTTTCTCTTATTAATTTCTCTTGCATCAATTTGTTTTGGGAGAAGCCAAAAGTTCCAAGTGAGTTAAGGAGTTTGCCTTAACAAATTTTATCAACATTATTATGGCATAAATTTGCTTCAAAATTAATCATGTTTCTAAATTGAAAAGTACCCACATTCCAACCCCCTAAAAACAGATATGTTTTTACTTTCTCTAACACCACTAAGATTGTCAAGGTAGCATTAAGCTGTAGTTCTGGACCACTAAGCTCTAGTACTGAATGTAGCTGGGAGTGGTCCCAGATGTGCTCCCAGCCCTCCTGCAACTATTCTGAAGTGTGTACAAAGGAAAATTTCAGACCAATTTTCTTAATAAACATCGATATTCAAATCCTGAACAAAACCTTAGCAAACATTTGGGGCATTGAATTCCCCAGTACCCCAATAATACCCAGAACCCTTCTGAGCACAGAATCAGATCAAGCCCTGAGTCCGGCAAGCTAACTAATTAGTAGGTAAATAATGCATACCCTATTTCTATGGAGTCAGTTATTGAAGAAAAACCAAGTACTTTTTTTATGTATATTTTGAAATTGGTTTTCTTCAAAGGCATAAAGAACTGTTTCCAGGGTGACATAATTTTTTCTGTATTGGATATTGATAATTGGGAAAGCTGTATACTGTGGAAGCATGAAGTGAGATTATATTCAATTTTGTTAAGAATCTAAAACTGCTCTAAAAATTTAAAATCTATTGGAAAAATACAAAATTAAGAAAACCACTTTTTCTGTGCTAAAAATACTATGGAATATTAACAAAATATTAACCCTAAACTTAAAAGAAGTAATCATTGATGTCAAGAGAGGGGTTCGGCAGAGTGATACCATTTCACCGAAACTCTTCAGTGTCACCCTCGAGAACATCATGCGACAACTGGAATGGGAAGGAATGGGAGTGAAGATAGATGGTCGGCAACTACACCACCTCCGCTTTGCTGATGACTTTGTTTTAATAACACCAAACATCAGCCAAGTGGCACAAATGCTGGCCGATTTTGACCGTGAGTGTGGAAAGGTAGGACTACAGCTGAATCTTATGAAGACAATGTTTATGAGAAACAGCCTCGTTCCTGATGCCCCATTCGCTCTCAATGGAACGACCATCTCCGAATGCAACAGCTATGTGTACCTAGGTCGAGAGGTCAACATGACAAATGACCTGGCACCCAAGCTGCGCAGGAGGAAGAGAGCGGCTTGGAACGCCTTCAAGAGCATCAAAGAAATAGCTAAGAGGACAAAGAACCTCCGGCTCCGGGCACATCTCTTTGATTCCACTGTTCTTCCTGCATTATCATACGCCTCAGAGACCTGGGCCCTATGTAAACAGGATGAGAACGCAATTCGGGTCTCCCAAAGAGGAATTGAAAGAGCTATGCTTGGAGTATCACATTTCACTCAAATGAGAGAAAGAATCGGGAGTTCCAACCTCCGTTGACGATCAAGAGTCAAGGACGCTGTCTAGTTCGCCAAGGTGTCAAAAATCAGATGGGCTGGTCACGTAATGAGATTTAAAGATGACCGCTGGACTAGAGTTGTTACCGACTGGATTCCACGGGATGTCAAAAGACCTCGTGGCCGCCCACCTACCAGATGGTCAGACTTCTTCATCAAGATCATGAACAATCGGTTTGAGGCTCTTCATGTTCCTAGAGCGAACAGACACCATCGGGCTACACTAGCACGTGACAGAGACAAATGGAGACATTACTGGCGCCCGCTCGAGCAAATCAACGATTAACGGGAAGTCAAGTGATCAAGTGAACCCTAAATTTCTAATTATATGCATAAGCTATAAAATTATTGTCATTATAATACACTCCTTTGTGGAAAACCAGAACTTATTTTGTCCATATGCGCTGTGAGAGAGTAACTTGAAAGTTATACTACTAATGTGATTACTTTTTAATATTCTTTAAATATGTTAAGACAGTTGGAAGAGCAAAAATCTTATTTAGATGAGCTTGTGGAGAGAAAAAGAATAACTGTAATGTTGCTTCAGCTGGCATTTGTCAAAAATGCAACAAAATTCCTGCAATTTACTGGATTTAGCCTCCATGAAAGGCTTTGAATCAATTCCATCTGAAACCCATTATACTCAGAGTTTTCCTGTACAACATATAAGCACATTTATTAAATAAGTCCAAAGTTTTAGAAAAATATTGAGACATTGATTTGCCAGAGAATAAGTATTTAAATGTCTTAGGTGTGTAGGGTACTCCACTATACACTCCAAATGCCCTACCCGCTGTGCTATTGCTCCAGCCCCTAGCATGACACCTTCTAATTCATTACCCTTCTCTTCACATATATACTTCCCCTTAGATTATCTTCCTAAGAAATTTCCCACCAATTTATTGTTCAATCTAGTAATTACATATTGTTTCTAAAAATTATAAAAGTCATGCAAAAGTATGTTATCTACATATTAAGATTTCATGAATTTTAAAAACATTGAGAGGTGAAGGAGATTGACGTTTATATTATAAGGAAATGTATAATACACTTGTTACAGTGTAACCTAAGGAAGATAAAACACAAATCTATAATATGTAATCATTGTAGTTGAAGCACAAACACATTTCCTACTAGTAGAAAAGAAGTCAAACTAGAAGTTATCTCAACTTCTTATGTTTTATTATAATTATAGAATTGAACATATAATTATAATCTTTTTGATGATCAATTAATATTTCCTCCTCATAAATAAAATTGGACAATGTACTTTTACTATATATTTTTTGACCCAATGAACATTTATATCTAATGTTTCGGTTCTAAACACTAAATGCTCTCTTAGTTGACTAAGACATTAAATTTATTTAAATTTTCATTTAATGCCAAGAAAATTTGCTGATGGAATCATTTAATCAAAATCACATTTAACTCTAAATTACTTAAATTATAAGAATAATTAAGCACACTTGAAAATGTAGCCTATATCAAGCATATATTAAGCTGAAGTGAAAAACCTACTTTTGTGCATATACAAAAATTTGCATTTTTAACTTTGGAAAAAAATAAGACTAGTGATTTTTAATCAAGACTTTACGGCAATCCATATTTTATCTATTTTTACATAGATATGTAATTTGCTTAACACTAAAATTAGCATATAGATATGTTAAATACATAATATTACATTCTGCTATGCTTTAAGTACACACAAGAGAAGGTATCCATATCTTTAAATTGCAAATATAGGTAAAAAGAAATAACAGAATGAGAAAAAAATGACACTAATGAGAAATAAAAAACAATTTAAAAAATAGTCTACAAGGAATTTTGCTAGAGAAAAATTAAATATGATTAAAATGCATTTATTCTCATTGATATCAAATATTAAAAATTTACTATGTGTAAAACATATAAGCAGCATTCATTTAGACTTAAAGAAAGTCAATATAAGACATTGGAAACAAATTAAGACACTGAAAAAATTTAAGTTAAATCTAAGAAAAATTACAAAAATACAAAGAAATAATTTTTGGAAGCTAGTAGCTGACACTGGACTATATTGCTTCTATTGTGCAGAAACAAAGGATTCTCTATAAACTATAAAAAATTATTTTTTATTTTATAATTTTAGTTTTATAACTTTAGTTATGGACTGGAGCGATAGCACAGCAGGTAGGGCACTTGCCTTGCATGTGGCCGACTGGGGTTCAATTCCTCCACCCCTCTTAGAGAGCCTGGCAAGCTACTATCCCGCCAACACGGCAGAGCCTGGAAGGTTGCTCGTGGCATATCCAATATGCAAAAAACAGTAACAACAAGTCTCACAATGGAGACTTTACTGGTGCCCACTCAAGCAAATTGATGAACAACAGGAGGACAGTGCTGTAGTGCTAAATTTAGTTATCACTTTTGTTCCAGTCGTTGAATATTCCAACAACAATCTTATCGCCATTGCACTTTTCCACCACAATTATTTCCAATTCTTCGCAACCACCCCTTTAGCCTGCCCGCATAGCAGGCCCTCAATAATTTATTTTATATTGCTCGTTATTAATAATTTTCTAAAAGAATGATCAAAAAATGTTTCCTTAGAAGAAAGCTAGTGAAGATTTTTTTATCTCATCATGGAGCTTTAAGCCCTTCCTTGTATGAGAGATTACCTACATTTTGTTACAGGTTGAGCTTTCTGTTTATATTTTGTTTAAAAGATTGGTTGCCTTCTACATTACATACCATCCAGTCTGGTGTGCTATTCCTGTTCATCAGTACTGTACAGTTTGAGATGCACACAATAATACAGCTGACGTTAAAATTTTAACTGGGAGGTGGCTTTGGGCCATGATTGCGGTTGTTGGTACTTACAGAAGTACAGGGAAAATGACAGAGGGTGGGGAAGGTAGCCATCCTGACTCCATGAAAGCCTGGAGATTTCAGTCACCAACTACAGAAATCTGAGTTTGTCAACAGATTAATTTCTGGGTAAAGTAGTAGAGTCTGGCTGGGAGCATAGCAGCGATTGTAGGGTGTAGAGATTTTCAGCTGCTGGCAGCTCTGTTTGGGTGGGTGCTGGGCTTCCCTACTCCATATGGGATGCTCTGGATAACTCAGCCTTGTGAGAGGTCTGGGAGAAATTCTGCTACTAACCAGAAACAATTTTAGAAATAACTACTCCATCACTACTCTTCCACTACAGTGGAAGGAGAGAAAATATTACCCCTTGATTTCCTGACTTGTCAGCAGAGGGAGTTAGTTCTCTGTATTAAAAATATTATAGGAGTACCCTGAGCTCTGCTTTTTTTTTTTAATAATTTATTTCTTTATTGAATCACTGTGGGAAAAGTTACAGAGCTTTCAGGTTTAGGTCTCAGTCATGTAAGTATCAAACACATTTCCCTTTACCAATACTTATTTTTAACCGTGAACCCCAATAGAACCCCACCTCCCACCCCTCCCAATTCCTGTGTGGCAGATGAGTTCTAGTTAATACTCTATCTACTTTGACTAGATACATTGTTTCGATAGAAGATGCACAATTATTGTTTAGAGTTTATGACCCCCCCCCCCCCAATCAGATATGCTGAAACAGTGTTGTGAAATGATTTGCTTTCTACAGCTTGGTTTAAGAATAAAATGATGTCGCCGGTTTTGGATTTCTGCTGTTTTACTTATTAACCCTGGAAGTATTTCTATTAAAAGTTAGATAGTTAAGAGATTGGTTTCTGTGCTCTGGAGTCGTGGCTGTGCCGGAGAGCCGCTCGAGGGGGGCAGCTGGTGACCTCGGTCGGGCGTGATGGACGGCCCAGAACGCCCCCCTTCCCATGAGGCCCCTGCCGCCCCCCGCCCCCTCTCAAACCTGCTGTCCACAAGGCTCCCGTGCGGCCGCCATCTTTCTTTGCAGAGAGGAGCGGGCGAGCAGGACAACACCCTTTCCCCTCCGGGCAGGCATGGTGGCATGGTTTAACACATAGTCCATTTGCTTTTCTGCTCCAAGCGGGTGGCTCTCTGTGCTAAGTCCTTGTGCCTCCGGGGCCGTGAGCTCTGCTTTTTATGTGTACTTTAAGTTTAATAATATTATCATAAACATAAACATCCAGGAAACCTGTGAGCAAACTTCAGTGGAGGTCTCTAGATGAAACCAGTCTGTAGCAATCTTGACACTCTTAAGATGCATTTCTTCATTTTGATACCCAATTCTCTTCCTTGGGTTGGTGGTGAGACAGACTTGATATTTGTGAGAAAGATAGTCACACTATAGCTAGAACCACTTTTTTCTCTAGAGCCTTTTCAAAGTGATCATCAAACACCCGTGTGTATGTGGGCTATTTTATGAGCCATAGCAAAGATACTTTATCAATTTATTAATGTTTTGTTTTAAAAGTGAGAGTAAAAGGTTCGAAGTGGTGCACAAGACATCCAGGGTCTCATTCTGCATTTCTGGGCAAATGAGACCAAAAGTTTGTAGAGTTTACACAAGCCTTGTTCCTTGGGGGTTAGACCTTGAGGGTTGCATCAAGGGTATATTAATGGCTGCACTCTGAAATTCGAAGGGGACCATGTGATGCTGGACACTGATTGCTCTTTTTATATATAAATATGAATATACTTATTTTTTATGTAGCATGTGTTGATTTTATCATGCCTGTGGGTGCTTCTGACTTTGTTATGCATGGTGTGGTGAATGGAAGTAATTAAAACTTGTGATTGGTAGTACATTATTCATTTCATATAAATATATAAATACCATCATTTGTGAATACTCTTTTTAGGTTGAGAAAACTTATTTAATAAATATGTATTTATTAAATTCATATTTTATCTTAATTTTAACATTTTTATTAATGTTTAGGTGATGTGGTCATAATATAGTCTCGATTTTTATGGTACTGATGGATTAAGTTACCATGACCAAAATGTCCAAGACCATCCACCAATGTCTTTATTTTACTCTTAGACCATCTCTCCATTCCTCCTTTCTCCCCCTATTTTTTAGCAATCTGAGTTTTGTAATGCAATGTCAAGTGTGTGTGTCATTGTTTGATAATATTGATTTCCCTATTTTATCACAGGTGACTTAGATCATATGTGTTTGTCCTCTCCCTCTGACTTATTTTACATAATATTTTGTCCTCAGTTTATCCATATTGCAGGAAATTAAAAATTTTATCTTTCCTTATCACTGCATAATACTCTGTTGTGTACACAACATTTTTATCTAAACATCTGTTGTTGGATGTTTGGTTGTTCCATACTATAACTGTTATACAAAGTATTGAAATAGACATAGGTGTGAAGGAATCCTTTAAATTTGTGTGTGTACTTGCATGTGCGTGGGGGGGAGGGCTTGGAAGTAAATTATCAAACAATGCATCATAAAATCAAACATCATGAATTTAATGTCATGAATTTATCATTGATATAACTTCACTCCTATATTTTTAATACATTTAATGCAAAATAAAAAATTCTTACTTTAAAAAGTTCTCTACATTCAGATAATTCAGGCATTTAATAAAGATTTCCAGCAGTAAAAGAAGAAAACTGAAATTGTATGTGGAAAAAACACACTAAACTGATGTGTGAAAATCAATTTAGAAATAGAGAATCTATTGGAGAAGAGAATGTATATTCAACTTCACTTGTCGGCATTGTTTATTAAATATTTATTATGATGATGTCAAAATGATTTAAATCACTCACCCATAAAGCGTGATACATGAACTGAAAAAATAGTTGCCCTTCTTGTCTGTTTTGTTTTGAGCCACACCTGGCAGGGCTCAGCGACTACTTTTGGCACCAGGATCTGGGTAAGATGCGCTGTCATGAATCTAATTCCAACATACAAAGTATACACAGCATCCCTTTGAACTTTCTTTCCAGTCCCAATAGTTACCTTTTTAGATATGGTATTCTGTTAGCAATGCCTAATATATAAGACACAAAATATTCTTTGTATATTAGAATCACTATTAAAATATTCAAGCCAGTGCTATAGTACAGCAGGCATGATGCTTGTCTTGCATGGGGTTAGCCCAGAATTGAGCCTTCGTGCTTCATATTGTCCCTTGAGTCCTGACAGAAGTGATCCCAGAGTATAGAGCCAAGAATAAGCTCTGAGAACAACATTTGAGGATACTACTTGTATTAGGATAAACAATGAAAGGGAGGTACTTTAAGGAGTAAGGATTATTTTTACTTTTACATCGCAAGAATGGAAGTACAGCTGAAAAGTCAGAAGACAACTGGAATTGGACCAGTCATCAAGAAAAAAATAAAAATCTAATTTTCAATTAACATTCAGTGCATTATCAATAACCCCATTCGTTTATTTTTAAAAATACAATTACCAATTCTCATGGAATATGAAACACTCTCTTTAATAACAAACTGCCACTGTGCCCCAATAATTCTGCCCATAGAATTTTATTGGTATACTTAAAATAGTGCGTGTTGTTTTCCTAACCTTTTTATGCTCCTTGTAACTTAACTTTTGCAAGTACATAATGCAATTATTATGCAAATTAACAAAGTAAAATAGCATATAGCAAGAAAGACTTTTCTGTGAAATTTAATCTCAATTCTTCGGAAATGCTTGACAAAGATGCACTACAGTTCTACAGTTAGAGTGTAAAATTAAAATGTATGGAAGAAAAATATTTTTTACAATAAAAAAGTTTTATACAGTGTTTCTCCCAAAGAAATTTAAGTTTTTGCCTCATTAAATTTTTCAAACTAGAAATTACAGATTATAATTTTTGTTGATTTAAAACATCCTAATAAACAAAAGATTAGCAAAACAATGCTTACAAAAAGGGCTTTGATATTCAGTGGAATAATATGGGAATAAATATATTATAAATATAATTACACTGAGATAAATTAGAACCTCAAGTCAGAGAGGCAAACAAAATATGGCCTAATTCATATGTGATATATAAAGAAACATAATGAAAGAATAAAAAGGGGTCACTAGTAACAGAAATTAAGAGTCAGTTTACAGAGACTGGAGTACGGTGGAGTATGGTGGAGTATGGTGGGTAGGGCATTTGCTTTGCACGAGGTCAACTTGGGTTCAATCCCCTGCATCACATATGGATTGAATTAAGCCTTTATTTATTGAATATGCTTTTTCCTTATTAGTAAATTTCCTAAAGGACCTTAATAAACTCCGCCAGGAGTAATTCCTGAATGCAGAGCCAGGAGTAATCCCTGAGCATCTCTGGGTGTAACCCAAAAAGCAAAAGAGAGAGAGAGAGAGAGAGAGAGAGAGAGTCAGTTTATAGAATTGAGCTTTCTAAAGTGGGGTGGAGATGGGGTTTGAGAGGCAGAGGATCTGGAGAGACTTTGACATTCTGTTGATGGGTGTGATAAAATCTCATGTACTTGAACTCTATCATTACCCATATTATAAGTCACAGTGTGTAGATAATTTTTTCAAAAAGAACAAATTATAACCACTATGGCATGTATATATTCCTTATTTTAACCAGATTATCAATTGCCAATACTCCTCATGTGTGATCAAATGATTTCATTATACCATCAAAACTCTCTATACCTGTGAGATCAAACGATCACTTTTCCTACTTTCTTGTGTAGCACTGTAGCACTGTCCTCCCGTTGTTCATCAATTTGCCTGAGCGGGCCCAGTAATGTCTCCATTTTGAGACTTGTTGTTACTGTGTTTCGCAAATTGAATATATGTAGCTTGCCAGGCTTTGCTGTGCGGGTGAGATACTCTCAGTAGCTTGCTGGGCTCTCCGAGAGGGGCAGAGGAATTGAACCCACCTCGGCTGGAGCGATAGCACAGCGGGTAGGGCGTTCGCCTTACAAGCGGCCAACATGGCCGACCCGAGTTCGATTCCTCCGCCCCTCTCGGAGAGTCCGGCAAGCTACCGAGAGTATTCGATATGCCAGACACAGTAACAACAAAGTCTCCAATGGAGACGTTACTGGGCCCACTCGAGCAAATCGACGATCAACGGGAGGGCCTTTACCTTTTTACCTTTACCATGCATCATTACATGAACATAGTTTAAAATATTCTTATCCTGCTCAAGATTGCGTTCTTCCATCAATTTTCTAACATTATTATTAGCTATTTTGAAAAACGTTGTATGTCAGATATTCTTAAGTTCTTCTGAACATAACAAACAGCAAGTGACTATTCCATATGCGCTTAATTCAAATTATTTCTCAGAAAAATGCAACTCTCCCTGAGATACAATTTTTTCCCATAAGTAGGGAAAATGAATGCATGAATGCATCACATCATTACTCCCTTCTGCTTTTCATTATTTTTCCTCCCTACGAGTCAGCATCTTTAACCACCACCAAAATATCCTACCTTCACAAATTTAAAAAAAAATCACAAACAAAAAAAAGTTTATTCAAACAATTTCTATCAAACATCAATTTTGGGGAGTGCGTGAGTGTTAGGCCACATCCACCTGTGCTTGGACACCACTCCTGGTTCTGTGCTAGAATTTCTTCTCAGTGGAGAAACCAAGTGATGCTAGTAATCTAATAGGGATCTGTCCCAAGAAAGGCAGATGTGTTTAAATGTGTCTAAATCCATTCTATCCCCTACAGAGAAGTCAGGCATAAACTCACAGCCAATAGTTACCTACATACTTCATTATTTACTAACTAGTGAGAGGAGAGAACAATGGTTGCTGTCAGTTGACCATTCTACCAACAGAAATGTAGCACCTTTTCATGTTCATAATTCATGATTTTCTAAGGAGGGGGGCATTTATAGCAGTGTTTAGGGGCTCCAGGGCTCACTGCCAGCAAGAGGGAGTCAACTGCACATTTTGATGCTGGGATCCCCAGACCTACCTAGGCAGAACTCGGAGGTCTCTAGGCTTTTACCATGTGGATCTTAGGGGTCTTGCAGTGCCACATAGAGAATTCTAGGTCATGCATGGGCAAGGCAAGTCTCCCTGGCCCTGATCTATCTCCCCAGTTCTCCCTTGCCTATTCTCTTCTTCTTTAATTTGAATAAATGAGACTACTTATTATTAGTAGGCTATGTCATATGAATTCTGAAAACTTATGAGGAAGCTTGCTGAGGATCTTGCTTGCCTTTTGGCATTTTGCTATTAGGAAAATTGTTCTTGACAAGTCTAATCATTAAAGCTAGGAGAAGAAGAGGACAATCTTGCAAAAGATGTTGAAACAAAAATGCATTTACTTTATCATCACCGGAAGTTTAATAGAAACATATTCTATTTCTAAACATCATCTATAAATAAAATTCAATGTGTCCAATTCATATTTTATACTCACATTAGCTAAAAACAAGGGGAAATGTTATGTTACAAAACAAGCTGTTAAAATGAAAAAATGTGTTTAATTTGTCATAAAAGGAAACTTAACAGAATATTTCTGAATTTCAGCTATAATTAAAACTTTTCAATGCTCTTTCAACATTTATATCCATCCACAAAATACAATTATATAACAACTTATTTTTTCTTCTGTATGTTTTATTTACCAATATGATAGTCAGAAATCTGTTCTTTTTTCTCCAACTCCTTCCCCAAAGAGTTGTATAAATTCTAAAATTAACAAATTAAACACTAAAATTAAAATTTATATATTTTCAGCGTTATTTTTCTTTATGATTACAAAATCTAGTTAAACATTATGGCAGTTATATGTCCTAAAGTGATCTAAGGTTATTTCAAATGCAAATTTATTTATTTTTTTTGCAGGAAATGTATATATTTCTATACTATCCGGTGTTGCTTACATTCACCTACACAATATTGTTGAGTGTTAATCAGATTAAATAATCACTGTTATCACTGTCATTCCATGTTAATCATCAATTACTCGAGCGTGCGCCAGTAGCGTCTCCATTTATCTCATCCCTGAGATTTTACCATTGTAAACTTTATGCTCTCTCTCCGCAGATGCGGTACATTGGATGTCCTTGGGGATAATGGTGATGGTGTTCTCAAAGATAAAATAATAAAAATTATCTTTCCTAACTTTTGTGAAAGTATTAATAACCAGGTACCAACAAAATATTAAATATTCAGAGTTCTTACTACTATGTAAAAGCGCTGTGCACACAATCATTTTTGACTACAGAAATTTGAAACAAAACTTAAAATCCTTGTTTAATGGAAATGATATGACAGTCAAACACAAAATATGGGAAAATTATTTACAAAATCTGTGTAGACAAAATGGATTCCTTATTCCTAACTCTTACTTTTAAAACTGGCAGCAAAGGAAACTAAAAACTGTGGAAATCTTGGGATCAGATCTGATTTCAAAATAATAGCCTCTTCAAGATGTTGATGAAAAATATCAACTGGGATACAAATGGCTAGAATGTGCCCAGATATCTTTGGAGTATTTTTTACCCATTTTATTAATTTCAAGACATTACTCAGTAAATTGACTATTAAAAGTGTTTGATACGGATGCTATCACTGAAACAATAATATTTATTGACAGAAAATAGTGTAGGTTATTATAGTTTTAAATTTGTTGTAATAGGTGCTAAAGATCAACTATGACAAATAATACTGTAAATGTAACTCATAGCTTCTTTCTGCGCTCTATTACCACACATAGATAACTCTCCAGTGAATATCTCCAAACAACATTGTTAGAGATGAGGAGGATAGTCTATTAGTGACATCAGTCACTACATGGGTGTTGCAGGATTCATTAGCTTACCTGGCTTATTAAATAGATATCTTCCTTTCTCTCTGACTATTCTCTGTGTGTGTCCCTTGTGAATTTTCCCATGTTTTGATAAGGGATCATTTTTCCCCCCTTAAAGGATACCATTTTTAGTAAAGGGTGTACTGGTTGCTATGATCCCCAGCTAGAACCTTAAAGATTTTAACTACGGTGAGTGACATGAAGACAGTGGTGAAGAGTCTTTCACCCTTTTGTTGTAGATGTGCAGGGACTTTGTTACTTAGCCATATAAAAAATCACTTCATAAGTAACCATATTATCTCAATAACTATAAAATAGTTTTAAAAAAACTTCCAAACAAGGGGCTCGAGTGATAGCACAGCGGGTAGGGCATTTGCCTTGCATGCAGCCAACCCTGGTTCAATTCTCAACATCCCATATGGTTCCCTGAGCACCACCAGGAGTAATTCCTGAGTGCAGAGACAGGAATAACCTCTGTGCATCACCGGGTGTGACCCAAAAAGAGAAAAAAAAAACCTTCCAAACAAGCTCTCAAGGTCAAGATGAGATTTGCCAACTCTCAATATGTCCAAAATAAAGCTAATTATTTTTTGTCTAAAATATGCAGATTTTCTCTCTGCCAAATTCCAGTGAATTATGTAATCATTCATCAACTCAGGCACTCAGAAGTTAATGATGATTTCTGATCTTACCCACTTATGGTCAGTCATAAGATCTCTTCATTCTACTTCGTGTATGTCTCTTGACTCTCCTTCTTACCTCACTACTCAGTTCTCATTATTTGTCATCTTAAGCTTTGCAGCAATCTGCTTCTTTGAGCTTATCTTCCAACCTGAATTTCTCTGATTCATTCTCCAATTGACAGGCATAAAATTCTTCCTAAAGCTCATATCAAAACATAAAACTTCTCTATTAAAACTTTTGTGAGACTTCTCATTACCAATATGGGGAAGTTACACTTCTCTTGTCTATCAAATCATAAAATTAGTTTTTTCCTTTTATCTTTTATATTTCCCATCACTGTTCCAAAACAATGCATTCTGTTTCATTCATAGGGATTTAAAATGTTTCTCCTACGGCACTAGTTTAAACACTTTGAATCATGAAATCAAATTAGTGCTCATTCTAACCAATTTTAAAGTAAATTAAAACATAATTTAATAATGAGATAGTATGAAGTAGAAATAATAAATTAAAATGTATAATGCACAAACTGAGTGGCAGTTCACCCTGATACTCTGGATTGCTAAATATTAGAATTGAATATGGGTTTTGTTGCTTTTTGGGTTTTTGATCCCCCCCACCTTTTTTTTTTTTTGCATACTGGAAGTTACTGGCAATGGCCCTAATGTTATACTGCATAAGAGAGTTGTTTCAATTTGAAGGGATGGGATGATTCAGAGAACCCCTTCACAGTGTTCAGTGTCTTAAAATCAAGGAATCAATAGGCAAGTAGATATAGTATAGATATGTAGCCTGTTGTTGAAATTGGTTCATGAAACAAGAAGTCCCATTAGTTATTGTCTGCAAGCTTAAGGATCTGGATAACTAGAAAAGCCAGTACTAAAACTAACTCTTGATTTAAGGGCCTGATTATCACAGGAACTGATAATCTATGTTCTTCTTTGAATCCAACACCAGAGCACCAGGAGTGTTCATGTCTCAGCACAGGAGTAAATGAATGTCCACACTTAAGAAAAGAAAGAACTATACCCATTCTGTTTTGTTTTAAATTCATCCAGGCCCTTCATGGGTTGGGTCATACCTATTGCTTTGGTGACTTTATCCCATCTATTAATAGAAATACTAATATTTGAAATAATACCCTCACTGGCAAAAAACAGAAATAATATTATACTAGTTTGCTTTTCTTCTCTCGTCCAGCCAAATTGATGCACAGAATTAATAATTGCAGTTGATAAATGTATTTTCTTGCTTTGAAAGAATATTTCTATTATCTTTTATATTACTTGGCAGAACATAAGTAATTCATAAGTGTGTCTTGAATTGTTAAATGCTAATTTTAAAGTTCTAGAATATCCTTCCTTTCTATTATTGCATGAGTCAAAATGTCATTGTTTTCCATAATGTATAAAAGCTAGAGGATAATGGTATGTTGTTACAGTTTCAATATAATATTCTTAAATTTTCAAATGCAGTATTTCAAATCTTTCAATAAAAGTATAAAGTAAAATACAGTAGTTTTAAGTGGTACATTTTCTCAGTTTTATGAACAGTGCTGAAACATGACATCTCTGACATCTTTTAGGTTATTGTGTAAAAATTTATGAATCACTGAAGATGTTCACGTATATATGAAACTGTAGAGAGGAAAGCAAAACATAGTAATACTAAAATATTGATATAGCTTATACAAGTATGTTTTCTGAACATTCAAATAGAAAAATAAATACACTAAATTAATATTTCAAACATGAAACAATTCTAAACAAATATGATATTATTATAAAATAAATTTAGTTGGTATTTCTAGCTCACTTCAATCTATACATTTTTAAATTTTTGATTGCAAACGCAGATGGATAATATCAAGATATCATTTTATAGAAAAGCTGACATTACAAACATAGTTCTAAAATGTGTTTTACTTGTTTAGAAAAGTATTCACTTGAGATGTGACCAGTAGGCAGCTTTCTCTTGCTTATTTTCAGTCTACTTACTACTCTAAACATGTAAAATGATGTCAGTGTTACTGCCAGATGTGACCAATTATCACAAAAGTGTTTCCTTAATTCCGGATCTGGAAAATCTAAGCTATATAGTTCTTATATTTGATATCTCAAACCTAATTGACATCGGAAGCTGTTACCCAGCAAAAACTAATACAACTATGAAAGAAGCCTCCAAATTTAAATATAAAAAGACATTGACTATGAAATTAAGTGTCAGCATGTTTTTATCTATGAATCAATATTGGTTGAAATTCAAATTGGAGTTAGAAGCCAAAATTTATAATAGAAGTACATTAGATGCTGAGAAAATTATGTCTATTGACAGGAGTGCTTGGACCAGTTTTACATTAGAAATTATAGTCTATTAGAATCTACAATGCAAATGTTATACCTGTTACCAAAAAGTAAACGTCATATGGATAGATAGATAGATAGATAGATAGATAGATATTCTGATTTCAGTCAAAATAGAGATTCACCTTCATCATTATCATCATCACTGTCATCCCGTTGTTTATTGATTTACTGAGTGGGAGCCAGTAATTTCACCATTTATCCCAGCCCTGAGATTTTAGCAGCCTCCCTTACTTCTTACTTGTCTTTCCCAACACTGCCATATTGGAGCCTCTTTCAGGGTCAGGGGAATGAGACCCATTATTGTTAGTGTTTTTGGCATATCGAATACTCCACGAGTAGCTTGCCAGGCTCTGCTGTGCGGACCGGACACTCTCGGTAGCTTGCTGGGATCTCCGATATATATATATTTCCTCTATGATTTGTTGCCTACTGTCTGAACCCCATCAAATATGGTGTAGTAATAATTATAGAAAACAGGTAGGGAGTGTAAAACCATAAAAAGTGAAATTAAATCAAAGAATAATAACAGTCACTATCTGCTAGGATTTATTCTTTGAGCTTTGCCTGCTGCTCCAGATATCTGTGGAATCTCAGCTTTACTTGCATTCTAAGTTTTGTCTTCCAGTCTAGAGAAATCCCAAGTACCAGAAGTATGTGTTGTGGTTTCGGCACTGCAGTAACAGGAGTACAGATTTTAGAATTCCAATGGGATACCTATAATTTTCAGTGGCTGTTCTAAAGTAGCAGTTGCCACAATGATGCTCTGTTGACCTCACAGCAAATATGATCCTACTTAATTCCTAGGGCTAAAGTAGAGCTTCTGGCTGATGTCCCTGTTCTTCTTCCAATACATTCCCAGCCAACTACCTTCATGGATCTCCCTTCATTTTTCATATCCAGATTGTTTTCTATTTCCTTAACTGTACACAGATTGATAAACATATATTGATTCACTTAATCTACATAAATAAGATTCTTGCTAGTTACCATTAAGAACTCCATAATTATTGCTAATAATGAGTTAAGAGTACTGTTATGCTAACTGGAAATCCGAAGATTTTTTTTCAATTGGTATTCCAAGTTGGAGTTTCTGTCTAATTGATTATTAGAGCACCAAGCATGAGGCCCTATTAAATGTTCTGAAATAGTCTGAAAAAAAAATTAGTATCCCAAAAAAGATAACATCTCTCCCTTTCATGAAGCTGAAAATTTTGGAAAAACTTTATTTTAATCTCGAAAATGGGTAGATAACTCTGCTGCTTTGAAAATATTGGGCCAAGTGAATCATATTTCTTTAAAAGTTATAGGAACCTATTTTTTCTATCATTTTTGCTTCCTCTTTCCTGTTTTTTTTTTTCTTCAGTGAGATGGCACTTTAAACCCACAAAGGTGGTGACAATAAAAGTGATAGATAATTAAAAGTGTATCTAAACTCATGTTGTTTCACTAATAAAAATAAAAAAGAAAGTGTATGTAAAGATGCAAAGGAACAACTCTCAAATGTTTCCGATAGAATTACAATCCAGTGTTACTACTCTGGGAAAAAAATAGTAATTTCTCACAAAGCTTTTAAACAAACATTTAACCCAATGATTCAGCAATTTCACTCCTAGAAATTTACCTAGAAGAGATGAAAAAATTATATATATGGCACCATGATTTCCAAAGTTGTTCACAATAGTTTCAGACATATAAGGTGCCAACCTCAATCCTATACCATCGTGGTTTTCCTCCGTCAATGTCCCCAATTTCCCTCTCACTCCAGCCTGCCATCTCATGAAAATGTCTTTTTATGCAAACTTATGCATGAAAGTCATGGCAGCACAAGTCAGAACTGAAGAAGATAATAGAAATCATACTAATAATTAATAGTGAAGGTAACTATTGGTGTTTAAATAAAGAAAAGATTCAGGATATCTAAACAATAAAATGTTGCCATCAATAAAATGGAATTAACACTGTAACTTTGTGAATTGGATGAACCTTGGACAATTGTAGTAAGCAGAAGCCAGAGGCAAAATATGTATACTGTATTATCTGAGTCATTTAGATTAAATGTCCAGAAAAGGCAAACATATAGCAATGGAAAGTGAGTTAATGCTTAGGCTGGATATAAAATTAATGAGTTTTTCTGCAAGTGGGAGTCGGGAATAATGAAAATGCTTTAAAGCTAGTTTGTGGTGATGGTGAATAACCCTTTAAATCTACCAAAAGCTTTGAAATTGTTCACTTAAAATGAACAAGAACTATGGTATGTAAATTATAACACAATAATGACTAGAAATAGCATGTGAAACCATTTATTTGTATAAATAAAAATTAAATAATTCAATAAGATGCATTTTCAAAGTGCAAGGCAAAATCTTTTTGTTCTGCACAATAAAACAACTGCTATAAAACAAATTGAAAATCTTTTAAACACATTACTTTTGGCACACTGTTAGAAAAGTTTAGACATTATATCCATTCAGAAGCAAAGGAAGTATTTCATGTTCCGTGACCTTCAATAGCATATCAGAACACCGTTTTGGTTTATTTGCTTAGGAAAATACTTAAAGATTGCATAATTGCCCATGATTGATTAACATTAATCTAGCAACAATAAGAAATGAAACCCAAAGCACTGATCAAATATTTGGTAAGGTAAAGGTAAAAGGTAAAGGCCCTCCCGTTGATCGTCGATTTGCTCGAGCTGGCCCAGTAATGTCTCCATTGGAGACTTTGTTGTTACTGTGTCTGGCATATCGAATACTCTTGGTAGCTTGCCGGGCTCTCCGAGAGGGGCGGAGGAATCGAACTCGGGTCGGCCATGTTGGCCGCTTGTAAGGCGAACGCCCTACCCGCTGTGCTATCGCTCCAGCCCAAGTATTTGGTAAAATTACTAATACTATTATATAGTTTTTCATTCTTTATTTTCTTCTCCTTAGGAAACCCAGTCCATAGTTCTGTCAGGAGCATTGTATCACTGTCATCCTGTTGATCATCAAATTACTCGAGTGGGCGCCAGTAACATCTCCATTCCTCCCAGCCCTGAGATTTTAGCAGCCTCTTCTTACTCATCTTTTCCCAACAACTGGAGGCTCTTTCAGGGTCAGGGAAATGAGACCTGTTGTCGTTACTGTATTTGGCATATAAAATACACCACTGGGAGCTTGCCAGACTCTGTTCGTGGGGGCGGAATACTCTCGATAGCTTGTCGGGATCTCCAAGAGGCATATATTTATATATTTTTCTCTATGATTTGTTGCCTTCTGTCTGAACCCCATCAGATATTGTGTATTAATTGTGGAAAACGGGTAGGAAGTGTACTATAATGTTTCCGGAAAGCAGCCTGGAGCATAGCAGTGGTTGAGTAATGGAGGTCGAACACCAGGGCTGGGTCTCTTGGGGCAGGGAGGGCTCTCACCTGCCCCAGAGCCTGGCCCGGAATTCGGTGGAACAGTTCTGGGAGCCTCATTTTATACTCCCGTCTGGGAGGAGCATCTTGAGTTCTGGAGGGTGGCTGATGAGGAGATAATCTGGTGCCAGCAGGGTGTGGCTTATGGGAGTGATCTCCGAGTCACGGAGACTGGGGAAAGCAGGCAGAGAATCTCTGTTCCTGGGTCCTGTTGAGTCCAGAGTCCAAGGTCACAAAGTTCTGCATTATCTGGGCTCCTTGGGCCTTTATTCATGCCTGAGGCTTGGTCTGAGCATCTGGAAAGCAGCCTGGAGCCTAGTGGTGGTTGGATAGTGGAGGTTGGCTGCTGGGACTGGGTCCCCTGGGGTGGGGAGGGCTCTCAACAGTCCCACAGCCTGGCATGGAGTCCCATAGATCTGTCAGGATCACCTTGTACATTCTCAAATCTCAAATTTCAAATCAAATTAAGCTTTGAGAGCCTTAGATTTTTTCAGCTAAATTCTGAATCATTGAGCCACCACCTAGGCTCTTTCTCACTGGAGTTATGTAACAGTAAGGACCCCTAATAACTTCAGCCTAGTAACTACATGTGGTAGCATCACTTTTGAACTCACAGCCTGCATTGCTGAGCAAGCACTTTACGCTTTTAAATATTCCTTTGGGACGACATGTAGTTCTTGTTGCAGCAACCAGGAAATGCCAATCTTTTAAATTTGCAGAACATCAATGATAAATGGATTTTAAAGAGTATAAGAGCGATAGCAAAGCGGGTAGGGCATTTTCCTTGCACGCTGCCGACACGGCCAACCCGAGTTCGATTCCTCCTCCCCTCTAGAAGAGCCTGGCAAGCTACCGAGAGTATTTCGCCCGCCCGGCAAAGCCTGGCAAGCTACCCGTGGCGTATTTGATATGCCAAACACAGTAACAAGTTTCACAATGTTACTGGGCCTGCTGAAGCAGTCATGAACAATGGGAGAACTGTGACAGTAACTGTAATGGAAAGCAGCATCACTGATGTAACTATACTGTTGAAGTGTAAAAAAATGTTAAAAGTTGCAAAAATTACAAAAAAATCATTATCATATTGTTTATTTTGTCATTAATATGCTAAGCAATTCTTAGAAAACTCCAAAACTTAAAAACCCAGAATATTGCATATGTTATGTAAAATAGTGATATGTAAATTAGTATTTGAATTACTTTTGTTATAAAACTATGTAGGACCAATATAAAGAAAAAGTTTGTCATTTTTTTCTTACTTTTTTATTGAATCGCCATGAAAATAGACCTTTGCAAAGCTGTTGATGATTGGACTTCAGCCATATAGTATTCCAACACCCATCCCTCCACCCGTGTACATTTCCCATCACCAGCGTGCCCTGTGTCCCTTCATCACACCCCACTCCCTACCCTGTGCCTGCCTCTATGGCAAGCTCTTCTCTGTCCCTCTGTCTCTCTGTCTCTCTGTGTCTCTGTCTCTGTCTCTCTCTTTATCTCTGTCTCTGTCTCTTACTCTCTTTGGGAATTGTGGTTGTGCAATATTAGTACTGAAAAGTTATCAAGAATATCCCTTTACCTACTTTCAATCCTTAGATCTTGTCCAGCATAATCATTCCCAGCTAATATTGTCATAGAGGTCTCTTCTCTATATTACCTACTCTCATTCACTTGTGATTAGTTCCAACCATTGACCAGTTCTCCTAACCCTGTTTTCCCTGGCCATGGGTATTAGTCTTCTACATTATATATATTTTATATAACACAAATGAATGCAGTCATTCTATATCTGTCCCTTTTCTTCTGATTCATTTCAATCAGCATGATACTTTCCATGTCCATCCATTTATCGGTAAATTTCATGACTTCATTTTTCCTGACAGCTGCATAACATTCCATTGTGTAAATATGCAATAGTTTCTTTATTCATTCCTCTGTTCTTGGGCATTCTGGTTGTTTCTAGATTCTGGCTATGGTGAATAGTGCTGCAATGAACATATGAGTGCACATGGTGTTTCTGCTGTGTTCTTTTGTCCCCAAGGTATATTACTATAAGTGATATTGCTGTGTTAAATGGGAGTTAAATTTCTAGTTTTTTGAGAAACATCTATATTGTTTTTCAAAAAGGCTGAACCAGTGGGCATTCCCATCAACAATGAAGGAGAGGTCCTTTCTCCCCACATCCACACCAACACTGGTTGCTTTTGTTCTTTTGCATGTATGCCAGTCTCTGTGGTGTGAGATGATAACTCATTGTTTTGATCTGCATCTCCCTGATGATTAATGATGAAGAGCGGTTCTTCATTTGCCCCTTGGCCATTCGAATTTCTTCTTTGAGAAAGTTTCTGTTCTTTTCATCACCCCATTTTCTGATGGGATTAGATTTTTTTTTCTTGTAGAGTTCAACCAGTTCCCTGTATATTTTGATATTAACCCTTTATCAGAAGGGTATTGAGTGAATAACCTTTCCCATTCCATAGACTGTCTTTCTATCCTAGTTACTGTTTCTTTTGAGGTGCAGAAGATTCTTAGTTTAATATAGTCCCATTTGTTTATCTTTGCTTCCACTTGCTTGGCCAGTGGCATTTTGTTTTTGAAGATATTTTTAGCTGCAATATCGTGGAGAGTTTTGCCAAGCTTTTCTTCAAAGCAACTTTCATGTTTTGGTCTGATATTGAGGTTTTTAATCAATCATTTTGATCTGACTTTTGTGCATGGGATGTGTTTCCATTTCCTCATGTCCTCTTTTGTTTCTTGAAGTAGAGTTTTGCAATTTTCTTTGTACAGGTCCTTCACCTCCTTAGTTAAGCTGATTTCAAGGTACTTGATTTTCTGAGGCAAGATTGTGAATGGGATTTTTTTTTAATATCACTTTCTTCACTCTCATTATTTATATATAGGAAAGCCATGGACTTTTGGGTATTGATTTTATGGCCTGAGACTTTACTATACAACTCTATTCAATAGTTTCTAGGAACTTCTTGATAGAGGCTTTAGGGTTCTCTAAGTCTAGTATCACATCATCTGCAAATAGTAAGAGCTTCCTTTCCTATCTGGATGCCCTTAGTATCCTTTTTCACCCTCACTGCTATGGCAAGTACTTCCAGTACTATATTGAATAGAAGTAGAGACAGTGGGCATCCTTATCTTGTCCCTGATCTTAGAGGGAAGGCTTTCAGTTTTTCCCCTGTGATAATCATGCTTGGTGTGGGCTTGTTGTAGATGGTTTTGACTATACTGAGGAAAATTCAATTCCCATTTTGCTCATAATTTTCATCATAAATGGTTGCTGGATCTTGTCAAATGCTTTAAAGGGAAAAAAAACTTAATTTTAAAGAAATGTTTTGATCTTTTTGAGAAAGTATGACACTAATTAGAAACAAAGTATATGCTGTTATTTAGTTGATTAAATAACATACCACATAGTGACAGATAAAATGCAAAATAATCTGTGGGCAACTCTTTATATTTATTTGATTTGATTTTTGCTTTTTGGGTCACACCTGGTGATGCACAGGGGTGACTCCTGGCTCTGCACTCAGGAGTTACTCCTGGCGGCGCTCAGGGGATCATATGGGATGCTGGGAATCGAACCCGGGTTGGCTGCGTGCAAGGCAAACGGCTTACCCCCTGTGCTATCTCTCCAGCCCTAAATTTATTTTAAACTTACTTATATGGATCACAAATAGTACTCATTGAAATGTTACTAATACTGAAAGCATCTTTAATTGAGTATAACAAAATTTTCAGCCTAAGTAGCTATTTATTTTTCATATAATAATTAAAAGCTTATATATCCCCACTAGCAATTTAAAATATTCTAAATACCAATGACCTCAACTCATGTTTTTAAGGTTTGCATTCTTCTGTATATCATACATTAAGAATGTTTGAGAAAGTTGAGCTCTCTACTGAGCAAGGGTCCTACACAATGTCTATTCCTTTTGCTGCATACTCCATTGTGAACCATTGCTTCCTCTTGTCCACAATCTACAAATCCTGCCCACAATTCCCAGGAGCAAAGGTAAACAAAGACTGACTGTTTTGTTTTGTAACCTTTCTATTTCTTATTTTTAGGACCGAAATTAAGAAGGAAGCTTAGAAACAGAACCACGGGGCTCTTCTCCTGATCTTATCAAATTATATTATTCTGATCCATATTCAAAGTAATCTTGATGACTCCCAAGGTAAGTAATATGTTTAATATCATCAACATTGTAAGTAAAAATGATATAGCATTGTAGTGCACTTTTGTTATTGTTTATTCTTTATATTCCCCTTATACGTTTAACATTTATTTCAAGATTATTTTATTAAGCATTTTTGAGCAACAAATGGTCAAATGCACCAGAACTAGAGAGTTGATTTACAGAACTGAGATTTCCTGGGATAATGGGGCACCTTAGTGGTGGGTTTGGTGTTGAAACAATGAATTGATGTATGCATAAAAGTATCCTTAACAGTATTGTGTAACATTATAGCTCAATTAAAATGAAGCAAAAAATGTTTTTGCTTAAGCTTTAAGCTGTCAATAGCTAATTGCGTATATTTATCTTAAATATTAAAAAGGCATGAATTTGTTGTAATTCAAACTTGTTATGAAATATATAATAATATTATTCATCAATTTGCTTGAGTGGACCCAGTAACGTCTCCATTGTGAGACTTGTTGTTACTGTGTTTGGCATACTGATTACGTCACAGGCAGCTTGCCAGGCTATGCTCTGCAGGCGAAGTAATCTCAGTAGCTTGCCAGGCTCTCTGAAAGGGGCAGAGGAATCAAACCTGGGTCCGCCATGTCGACTGCGTGTAAGGCAAATGCCCTACCCACTGGGCTATCACGGGTAAGGCGTTTGTCTTGCACAGGGCCAACGACATGGCCAACCCGAGTTCAATTCCTCTGCCCCTCTCGGAGAGTCCAGCAAGCTACCGAGAGTATCTTGCCCACACGGCAAAGACTGGCAAGATCCCTGTGATTTATTCGATATGCCCAAAACAGTAACAACAAGTCTCACAATTTGTTATGAGATGCTACTGGTGCCTGCTCAAGCAATAATATTATAAGTTTACATTTATTTTTTAACTTTTCATTGGTATTATACAGGTTTATACAATTATATAGATTTCAGTCATGCTTCATTATAAGTCAACATCTGTGTATAATTTTGTTGCATATTTTGTTTTAATCTATAATTACTTTTTTCTAAAAATTTATAATTCCTTCTAATGTATTCATAATCAATTTTGGTTTTGACTTTCACATGTTTATAACCGAAGTATACAGGTACATTATTTTTTTAAAAAGTGGTTCTTTATTGACTTTAAAATCCAGACTAAATTGAAATTTAATATGCATAAATAGTCTATAACATAATTACTCACATGTTCGTTTTCTGTTATAAGAAATTGAAGTCATTTTATGATAGTTGAGATTTAACCTTTGCGGTTTAATGTTCCCGAATGACTTTCTTAACCTATGCTCTTTCCATTTATAAAATATTTATCTACTGTTATTGATGCAGAACTTGATTTCCTAAGTTAGTGATAGTAAGTGAATTAAACTATATGAAATTCTTATTACCCTTAAAGGTTCTTAAAGAATGCCACACCCTTGGACCCTAAGATTTAACCATCTAGTCAGCTTCCCTGGTTATTGTTGGGTATATTACCACCACAGTACTGCTAATGAAAAAAATATATATTGCTAGATGAATAGTTTCTTTTCTAACAAGCATATGGTTTGCATGAATATATTTCTATCAAATTTTCTTTTAGCAATAAAATGCACTAATAAATATGTGCATGTCATAGTCATTAGTTTAACTATTGAAAAAAACATTTTGAGTAGAGTTATCTGTTTAGTCATAGGTCTGTAGCAAAAGAAAGACTCAATGAAAATATCATCTGGCATGATATGGTAAATAATTATTGAACAAAAATTAATTATTTGGGAAAATTGTGAATATGATAGAACTTGATTCTAATACGAATTGACATATCTAACATCAATACAAATTATTTCTTTAATGAGAAAATGTCCTTTTATACATAAGTATACCAACATCTTTTCATGCATCACTTACTTAACTTCTATCTAAAATTCATTTCTTTTGTCATTGAGTTAGGAGTTTATTCTATAATGTCAACAGTATCATTAGAGTATGTCAGACCCCTTTTAGAAGCACAGTAATTCATTCCTTCATTTCCGAATATTAGCAAACATCAAATAGAAAAATAAAAATACTCCTTAGGTACACTTAATCTAGTTACTACTCTTTATCTGCCTAATCCTTCCTTCAAAAACAAGAGACAACTCCTATACCTTTGTCTGCTCTTCACCTATATTATATTCCCAACTTCAGCTTTTCTAATGTAGGCTTCTTTTTCCAATGTCACTAGAATTTGAAATGTACTTTTCATTGCCAAAAATGCCTAGATAATAACCACGATCACGATCACGATCACAACCATCCTGTTGTTCGTCGATTGCCTCGAGCAGACCCCAGTAACGTCTCCTTCATCCTAGCCCTGAGATTTTTAAAAAGTGTCATATTCAAGGCTCTTTCAGAGTTAGGAGAATGAGACCCTTCATTGTTACTGGTATTTGGCATATTGGGTACGCCACGGGGAGTTTGCCAGACTCTGCCGTGTGGGCAGGTTGCATTCGGTAGCCTGCCAGTTTGTCCAAAGTAGGAATGAGATAATAAGATGTCGAGCGGCCACAAACGCTTGGTGGTGACTGGTTCTAGAGGTCTTCAGCTGCCGGAGACCTGGTCAGGGCGGGGAGGGAAACTCAACCCACTCCCCTCCAAGGGGCCCTGGAGAGGACAGCCAGGCGCAGGGGCAGGAGACTCTGCGCTGTTCTCTTCCAGGAGCTGGGTTTTATAGTCTCTGAGTCTTGGCCATTGATGGGATTACCGGCGCCAGGGGGCCAGTTGGTGGGTGTGACCCCTGACTACTGGAATTTGGAGGATCTGGGTGGAGGATGCTCAGCCCCGATCCAAGCAGGTTTGGAGATCTCAGCCCCGGGACCTGCATGCCTTTGTTCCTCTGCCAGTACCTTCATGCATGTGGAGAGATTAACCAATCAATCATAATCAAGGCTTTTGAACTCCAATGCTAATTCTCTACAAAATACCAGAAAGAGGACCAGAGAGATAGTACTGTGATTTAGGTACTGGCCTTGTTAATGGCTAAGCATGGTTCATTGTCTGATATCACTTGTTCCCAAGTCAGGAGCTAACCTCCTGTAGCAGCCCAGAGCGGGAGAAGCCCTACACACCACTAAGCGTGACCCAAATTCAAAACACACAAAAATTTCAAGAGATATAGAACCTCTTCATATATTATAGAATGATAAATAAATAACTCAAAGTAGAGCAGGCTGAAATTGAATTAGGAGTCAGTGTAGAAAATTACTATAAGCAAAAAGAACTATCTTATGTGCCAAAGAAAAATAAAGGGACCTTGAGACTGGAAGCTAGACAGCATTAAGTTATCAACTTGCTGATAAAGAGAGTAACAGTGAAACCTGCAAGGGCAAAAGTCCTTCTTCCTGACAGCTTCCTACAAATGATCCTTAGTCAAAGTTAAGGAAATTTGGAAAAAGCCTATACAATCTGCTTTGCAAAGGCAATTCCTGTGCTCTCCATTCCGGAATGGCCCACTCCTCTCTACCCTGAGGGTGTAATTTCTTTCCTTGATGGTCTCTCCATATTGGGTTGAAAAATTCCTTTGACATTATAAGATTCTCTCCCTTCTGTTATATTTGCCAAATAAAACTATTTTTCTCCATTATCTGCATTTTCTGGGAATTCTTTCCTGTGAGATAAAGGGAAAGAGCCTAAGAGTAGTTGAAGCCCCCTTTTTTTTTTTTTGCTACAAAGATCAAAACTTCACCTTTCTCTTAAAAGAGCCACTTCCCAATACTTCAGAAGCTAGAAACCAATGACCTTAATGTGAAGGGCATCTGGGCCTCAGGTGTAGTGAGCACTACATGAAGAGGCTGATATGACCTCTCTGTCCACACAGTGCAGGAGCTCTTGTTCCACTTTGCTTTTCCTGATTTCCTTTTGTGCAAACCCTAGTGAAAATAAAATGTTCTTTTCTCCCTTTAATAAACAAGAAAAAGCCATTAAAATCCAGCAGTATGTTCTTTTCTATTAACAATACTGAAAATTGTAGTTTTTCCATTATGTGATTGCTCTTTTGAAGCAATTTATACCTCTACATAGATTTGAAGACTAGCGAATTCTTTCATAATCTTGGAAAGTAAATTCAAAATATCAAAGTGTTATTGCAATATTAGAAATGCCACTTTTTAGAGTGACATCACGTTTATGTGTCAATTTTTTTAATTAAATAAAGTGTTATTCTAAGTGTTTCTTTGAAAATAATACCCTCTTTTTGTTTAAAAATGAGAATAATTACCAGTACACAGCAGGATCAAAATTAAAAAAAAAAACTAGAGGAAGGAAAATTAGCATAAATGCAACGTTCTGTGTCATTTGAGAGCTTTTATTGATTAAACTGAAATGAAATAAAAAAATAAAAACAGAAAGAAAGACATGGTTGCCTTAGTTACAATTATCATTTTACATAATTACCTGTCTCTTCTGTTTGCTGTAACATTTAATCACTGGTGGACAAAGAAGAAAGAAATGACAGAGTGTATACTTTTGCAAATATAATATAGTAGTAATAATGTAATTGTCTTACTTTTCCTTTTTTGACAGTATGTCCAAATGATTCCATAAAAATAATACCTCGGTGATTTACACATTAATGGCATGTAACTTCAAATTCAAAACATTGTGTTTTTTTGGTGACATATAGCAATTATAAAATATTAATAGTTAAAGGGAGCTGAAGAGATAGTACTGAAAACTGGGCTTTGATTACATGACATCCAAATGGTATCTCAAACCCTCTGGTAGTGATCCCCAAGTGATCTGCAGAGCTGGGAGTAGCACCTGAGAGCAGAGGGTGTGGACCCCAGAACAACATAAAACAAAATAGCAATCATTAAAATACAGAATATCTCCTATGAGTTCAAAACTATACTAGATTTTTTACATGCACCATTTCAGTTATTTCTTTGAAAAAACTATGTGTTGCCTATTATTTCCAATGTCAAGAAGTAACACTAAGATTGAGTGAAAATAGTTAAATATTTTACACAAAGATTCTAAAACAAGGCCAGGATAGAAGACAGTTCTGATTTGAAAATCACATACTTTGTATTGACCTATAAAAGATATTATCCACCAAACAGGACTTTCAGCTAGCTCTTGAAAAAATAATATACATATTCAGATATGTGGTTTGGTATATAATGTAATGGAATATTACAATTTACTAAAGTTCTAAGAAATATCATAAATTTTCATCAACAGAGATAAATAACTAAGGAGAATCATACATATATAATACATATATACATAAATATGGCTACATATTGAACTCTATATTTATATCTTTTTCTTTTTTTTATTAGTGAGATCATGAGGTACAGTTGTAGACTTGCATATTTTTATGTTTGGGTTTCAGTTATACAATGATCAAGTACCACCCATCCTTCCACTGTGCCCATTCTCCACCACCAATGAACCCAGTTCCCCTCCCACCCCCCAAGCCCCCCACCTAGTCCCACCTCTATGGTAGGGTATTTCCTTTGATCTCTCTTTCCTTTAGGGTTTTGTGGTTTGCAATAGAGGTATTGAGTGGCCTTCATGTTTGGTCTATAGTCTACTTTCAGCTCATGTCTTGTATGCCGAGCGAGTTCTTCAAACACCCTTTACTTGGTGTTCCCTTCTCTATCTGAGCTGCCTTTTCCCCCAGCATGTGCTGCTGGCTTCAAAACCATGGAGCAGACCTCCTGGTACTTATCTCAACTATTCTTGGGTGTTCATCTCCCATTCTGTTACTTTACATTCCCTAGATGAGTGCAGTCTTTCTATGGCTGTCCCTCTCTTTCTGACTCATTTCACTTAGCATGATACTTTCCATGTAGAACCACTTGTTTGGAAATTTCATGATTTCATCCTTTTTACCTGCTGCATAGTATTCCATTGTGTAGATGTGCCAAAAAGTTTCTTTAATCAGTCATCTGTTCTAGGGCACTACGGTTTTTTTACAGATTCTGGCTATTGTGAACAGTGCAGCAATGAATATACAAGTGCAGATGTCATTTGGACTATACTTTCTTGCCTCCCTGGGATATATTCCCAGGAGTGGTATTGCTGGGTCAAATGGGAGCTCTATTTCTAATTTTTTGAGAATCATCAATACTGTTTTCCTAAAGGGCTGAACCAGTCGGAATTCCCACCAGCAGAGAAGGAGGGTCCCTTTTTCTCCACATCCGTGCCAACACTGGTTGCTTTTGTTCTTTTGGATGTGGGCCAGTCTCTGAAATAATAATCTCATTGTTGTTTTGATCTGCATCTTCCTGATGATTAGTGATGTAGATTTCATGTGCCTTTTAGCAATTCTGATTTCTTCTTTGAGAAATTTTCTGTTCATTTCATCGCCCCATTTTTTGATGGGGTTGGATGTTTTCTTCTTGTGGAGTTCAACCAGTGCTAGTATATCCTTGATATCGACCCCTTATCGGATGGGTAATGGGTGAATATCCTTTCCCATTCTATTGATTGTCTTTATATTTTGGTCACTGTATCTTTTGTGGTGCAGAAACTTCTTAGTTTAATATAGTTCCATTTGTTTATCTCTGTTTCCACTTGGTTGGTCAATGACATGTCATCTTTTGGAACAAACTGCACACAAATAGCTAAAGAAATTTTGGGGAAAAAGACAATGGGAGACATCACCCTCCCCAACCTCAAACTCTACTACAAAGCGGTAATAATTAAAACAGCATGGTATTGGACAAAAACAGGTCCGCAGACCAATGGAACAGGGTGGAATATCCCTATACTCAACTCCAAATGTATGAACATCTAATCTTTGATAAGGGAGTAAGAAATATGAAGTGGAGCAAAGAAAGCCTCTTTAACAAATAGTGCTGGCATAACTGGACAACTATATGAAAAAAAAATGGGCTTAGACCTTGACTTAACACCATGCACAAAAGTCAGATCAAAATGGATTAAAGACCTCAATATCAGATCAGAGCCTATAAGGTACATTGAAGACAAGATTGGCAAAATGCTCCACAATATTGAGGCTAATGGTATATTTATATCTTCATATATATATCATTGCCTAAATTATCATTTCCAAGCTTTACCATTTTAGCCACATAATTTTTTTTTCTTGGCGGAGTTATTTGTGAGTGATAGCACAGCTGTAGGGCGTTTGCCTTGCATGCAGCTAACATGGCCGACCCGAGTTCGATTCCTCTGCCCCTCTCGGAGAGCCCGGCAAGCTACCGAGAGTATCTCGCATGGCAGAGCCTGGCAAGCTACCCGTGATGTATTCGATATACCAAACACAGTAACAACAAAGTCTCCAATGGAGACGTTACTGGGCCCGCTCGAGCAAATTGATGAACAACGAGAGGACCGTGACGAACAGTGACGAAAAATTTTTTTTCAAAAATTCTTATATCTTTTACAAATCTAAAAAATACTTTTTAATATGTTCTTCTTTATTTTTGTAATAGACTTAAACCTATGGTCACTTAGCCTATTTGGCCATTTTCTTGAAAATTTAGTTTCTTAATATGAATCTCACAAATTAATAGCACATATAATTATATTCTAAACAAAGCATTTTATATTCCGCTGAAAAGGTGATGTGTCCAAAGTTTTTCTTGAATAAACAGAGATACTTACTTTTGAATCATTTTCCGTGTTTTGAATGTCAAATATATAAATGATTTATATTTTAGAAAATAAAATATGTAATATTTGTAAACTTTAGTGGACAAATGAAGCATTTTAATCTCAGTTTCTTTGCTAACCATTTTAAAATATTTTATTTTAAAATAGAATAAAAATTTTTAAAATAAAATATATTTAAAATCAACTTTAAAAATAATTTAATATTCTACAACTTCCAAAATCCCACTTCATGGTAATTTTTTTTTCACTAGATACCCAAAGAAATTTAGCTTTAGTCTCATGGGCATTTGCTATTTTTTAAAAAGTAATTAAGTCTTCAGGAACAAACAGCAGAGGGAGCTCACAGTGTTCTCTTGAATCCTGATGATTTACACATTTTCCTTCTGTCGTTCAAAAGAGACATTATAAAACTAAAAGATTTATTTTATCATCAGAAATTATGTCAATATGTAAAGGCAGATATACTTATGAGCTATGACTTAGCCAGCAAAATATAGAAAGAAATGAAATTGATAATTTCATTTAGGACTCATTTGAATCACTTCTGAATGATCTAGATTTCTGTGCCCCATTGAAATATTTTCTGAACTTTACATCTTTTGTTTTGGTGTTGGGAGTTGGAAATTACACCCCCTGGTGTTCAAATGTTACTCCTAGTTCTGTTCTCAAGGATTATTCCTGGTTCTGTACTCAGGTTTTACTCCTGGTACTGTATTCAGGGAATACTTCTGACTTTACATGGAGAACAGGGTATAGGATTGTGGGGGTGCCATATTAAGGGCTGACCATCTTACCCAGGTGAGCTACATGCAAGGCAAACACTTCATCCTCTGTACAATGTCTTTTGGCCCATGAATTTCAGATTTTGTTATTCATTTAGTATCTCTCTTTGGCTGCCTAAGAGACATTTCACCCACTTCAAAATGCACTTTCTCCTCTGCAAATCTGTCTCCAGAGTGTTCCTTCTCTCTATTGTGAGTGGAAATATTTTTTGTTGCCACTTAAGCCAAAACCACTGAAGTTGACTATTAATCAATCTCTATAATCTCCAGTCTTGCCCATCACAAATCATGTTTGTATTCTCTAAAAATATTTTTTGAATGTATACAAACCACTTTTCAATATAGCTATAGTACTACTCATCTGATCTTTCGCCTGAATTACTGTAAGAAACTCCTAAAGGTATTCTAAATTCTTCAGCTGTAAATCATGCCTCTACTACAACCCTTAACAAAGTATTAGGAATATTTTTAAAGCTATGCCATGTCATTATTATACCTTATTTCACTGAGGACACATCACTTTTTACTTAATACATCAAGGTTAAAATTTTAAAAAAAATCTAAATGATAATTATCAATGACATATAAATTATACACAAGGATATGTATATGATTGTACATATGCATGTTTATATGCCTTATAAGAGATAGTAGGTATTAAATGAAAATTGATTTATAACATAAAGTAATTTTAAGCAAATGGATGCCAGACTTGCTAATAATTTTCTGTTGAGAAATAGTACCGTGTTACAGTCTCACTTGAAAGATTTAATGATAAAATTAATTAGTTCAGATCTCAATAAAACCTTTTCCTATTTCCTTAAAATAATAATGCTAATGTATTATGTAAATGAGATGAGTCTGTTGGCATTTTGGACTTATCAGTATTTGATTGCCTACTGTTACTGAAAAAATTCAAATCTTAACTATTTATTTGATTTAAATAACATATTTACATGAAGTTTCAAGTATTTTTTATCAGCTCCATATGGTAAAGTAAAGGGACCCCAAATGGTCCCTCAAGCCTGCCAGGATTGATCCTTGTGTACGAAGCCAGATGTAAGCACTGAGCAGAGCAGGGGGTGGCCAAAAACCAAATTAAAAACAATATAAAATCTGATCCTTACTAACAATTATTCCACAGTTCACCTCCATTATTTAAAGAACAAAATTAAAAGGCTTTTGCATAGCTTTTGCTTTTACAACTATAATCTGTTGCCTGGTAGAATATACCAAGAACATACATATTTTGAACATCCCAAGTATGTTCAAAACCTAGAATTTCTTTTAACTATCTTAGCATTCTCTTTGTTTGAAACAGTTTCTGAAAGCAACAATCAAGTCTAATTTCTTGAAAATTTATTCTCTTTCCCTCCAAATATTATCTTCCAGAGTAGTTGGATGTGGTAGGTGAGTGAGAAAGTGCTCTCAAACTCCTATTTCCCACAGGAAATCATACCACATCTTTGTGTCTCTCCTGACCATCTACAAGAACTACTGTATGCTTTTCTCCAAGTTAATGGGGAAAGCTATACCTAATTGACCCAGAAATCATATTTAAAATGTCAAATTTGGGTCTGGACAACAGTACTGTGGGTAGAGCATGTGCCTTACACCTGGCCTACCTGCACTTGGTCCCAGACACTGCATAAGGTCCCCAGAGCACAGCCAGAAGTGATTCTTAAGTGCAGAGTCAAGAGTAAAAGTGCTGGTGAAGGGATGGATGTTAAATTATTGTATTACTGAAACCTGATCATAAGCAGATTTGTAACTGTGTATCTCACAGTTTTATTCCAGTACTGTGGGTAGAGCATGTGCCTTACACCTGGCCTACCTGCACTTGGTCCCAGACACTGCATAAGGTCCCCAGAGCACAGCCAGAAGTGATTCTTAAGTGCAGAGTCAAGAGTAAAAGTGCTGGTGAAGGGATGGATGTTAAATTATTGTATTACTGAAACCTGATCATAAGCAGATTTGTAACTGTGTATCTCACAGTTTTATTCTCACACTTTCATTCTTATAAAATTCAACTATTTGAATTTTTTTTTTTTTTTTTTTGTAGAGGCCTGGTTGGACTTACACCTGGCAGTAAGCTTGGGAACCATATGTAGTTCTTGAATCAGTACCAGAAACAGTCATGTTTAGGGTAAGTGTCTTAACCGCTCGTCCTATAATTAAAGGGTTTTTTTGTTTTGTTTTGTTTTTAGTGGGACACACTGAGTGATGCTTGGGTTTGCACCTGGCTCTGTCAGTGCTTGGGGGACACATGGGATGCCAGGGATCAAATATCAGCCAAACTCACTGTACTATTGCTCTGGCTCTTAAAATTCAACATTTAGATGACAAGTACCGAACTATTCCTATCTTTAGTACCTCACTTATAGGGTATTAGGACCCTAAATTTTCAGAATTGCTTTATTAAATTAATACATGAATGATAAATTACTGGATTTAGGGGTAATACACACAAAAGTTAGTTTAATGGCATTAACTTTATTTTATTACTATTATTATTATTATTATTATTATTATTATTATTTTCTTTTGCTTTTTGGGTCACACCCGGCAACGTACAAGGATTATTACTGGTTCAGTACTCAGGAATTACTCCTGGCGGTGCTCAGCGGACCATGTGGGATGCTGGTAATAGAACCGGGATCGGCCGCATGCAAGGCAAATGCCCTGCCCATTGTGATACTGCTCCAATCACACTTTATTAAAATTATTAAAATGGGTATGGAGCGATAGCACAGCAGGTTGGACGTTTGCCTTACACGTGGTTGACCGAAGTTCGATTCTTCTGTCCTCTCGGAGAGCCTGGCAAACTACTGAGAGTATCCTGCCCGCATAGCACGGCATACAAAACAACCCCGTGGCATATTCCATACGCCAAAAACAGTAACAAAAAGTCTCACAATGGAGACGTTCGTTACTGGTGCCTGCTCGAGCAAAATTGATGAACAACAGGAGAACAGTGCTACAGAGCTACTTTACTAAAATAGTAGATATTCAAATAGTTAAAACTACAAATGCTCACTCATATTTCCCTTTTCCCTCTTCATCTCTCTTTCTCAAATCATACTGACATCTGCTCTTATTTCAACCACAAGATACCTGTTGTGAAGTAATTATAACCTTTTAGAGAAAGGTGTCCTCATTATTACAGAAGAAGAAGATATGGACAAAATCAAAGAAAAACTCATGTAAGACAGATAATTCAACCAACTAATATGACATAATAAAATTAGAAATATATAAATCGTACACCAAACAATATGGGTTTATAAAGTCATTTATATCTCGCCCGCACTGCAGAGCCTGGCAAGCTCCCCGTGACGTATTCGATATGCCAAACACAGTAACAACAAAGTCTCCAATGGAGAAGTTGCTGGGCCCGCTCAAGCAAATCGATGAACAACGGGAGAACAGAGACAGTGACAGTCATTATCTAGATAGTAATATAACAGATTACAAAAGATTTGGGGACTTTCTATAGCCAGACAAAGGTTAAATTTTTTAAAACTCATTACTTAATAATGAACACAAGACTATATAGTAGAATTTAAACTGTAAAAAAAAAAAGTTGATTTATTCAAGCTGGCAATTCTCTTCTTTAGTTACACTTGAGAGAGTCTTTAAAATTTATATTAGGAGCACACATCAGTTAATACAGTAAGGGCAGCTTTCAAAAGGTCAATTGTTATTGTGTACATAGAAACCTTAATAAAAGCATATTGCTTAGTCACTGGCAGGGTTAATTAGTTAAATATTCAGCGCTACTTAGTAATTTTCACACAAGTCACATAGTTCAAGTGCACACAATGCAAAGCAATTACACAGCAGTAGAAATTTGACAAAGAAAAAAGCAAGATATATTCAATATGTTTACCTTTTTCTTCTAAAAATAATACAACTTGGCTCAAACATAAACTCATGTGCATTAAATTACTCTGTGCTATTAAACAAAGTATAAGAAAACCAAACAGAAAAGATGATATATCAAATGAAAATAGGAATTAAACACAATGCATAGCACTCACAGCAGAATAAACTGTTTCCAGAATATTGTAAATCACACAAATTACAGTATCAAAACAGAAGAGCAATAAGGCAAAAGAAATACAAAGCAGCAGCTGTGGAATAGTTTTATTACTTATTTTTTTTGGAGGGAATGATCATTGGAGCCATACCCCATGGTTCTCCTGGACTATTCCTTGTTTTATATTCAAGAGTGCCCCTTAGCAATGTTAATAGCACTATATGTAGTTCCAGGAATTCAAAGGTTAAGATAAGGCAATACCTTCTATCTCCCTGGTCCCTTTGTTGACATTTCTTTGGATGGGGAGAGTTGGGCCACACCAGATGATGCTCAGAGGTGGAGCTGGAATCAGCCACATACAAGACAAGGCCTTGTATTATATTTCCTTCCTTGATTATTTTAGAAACCCATGCTTCAAAATTTAAAAATCTGCAATGTGTCTTCTGAGAAATAATTTTGCTATATTTTTCATTACTTAATTTCAGAAATCATTTCTTATAAATTAAAGTTCCAATACTCTATATCATGTCATACAAAATACTAATATAATTCAAAAATTATTTATAGACATATGTATATAACCACTATTTATTATATAAAACTATTTTGTTTCCTAAAATAGGTATTACTTTGGAAGAAAATCTCATGTTAGACATAATATTTTACTCAGAATCATTTTTCTTATAAGCATAAAATTCCCATGAGTCTGTCCTGTTATTTATTTCCTCGAGAAATGGCCCTTGAGTTTTGCAAATTGGAAACTGGCACACCTGAAAAATAAAGCCTTTCCATGGAGATGAGCCAAAATGTAGAGCAATTAGGAACCAAGACTTAACTATAAATCTCCAAATGATTTTAAAACTTGAAATACCTAAAGAGATCTATGAGATTAGGTAAATCCTTGAGACAAATTTAGGAGCATTCTTTGGTTATGAATAAAATGAATGATTAATTTTTATGTTTTATTACTGTTTTGGGGGTGCTAGACCTGATTCTGCTCAGGACTTACTCCTAGCTTTACACCAATGAATCATTTCTGTTGAGTGTAAGGAACTACATGAGGTGCCTGGGAGTCCATATGGGGTTCCAGGGATGGAAACTGGTCAGCAACATGCAAAGTAGACGCTCTACTCACCATACTATTGTTCCAGTCTCTAGATGTTTATGTTTCCATAAAAACACAGTTCAAGTAGAAGTGTTGTTTCTCGTTTTCCTAAAATTATGTACCTTTTCCATTTGCCTTTCATTATTGCATTTTTGATAAAGCCATAAATGAATAGATATATCTCTTCTCACCAATATTCAGTATAAAAAATAAAAGTTAAAAATTAAAATAGATAATATAAAAAGTGTGTGAGCCAAAAAAAAAGTGTGTATGTCCTGGGCATAAAACTGACCACTTGTGACCTCTTTCTAAAATATCAGACTATTGCCCTATGGGATTATCATGGTACATGAAATTATAGATATCCTAATTTAATTTTAAATCACTGGAGTGCTAGCACAGCGGGTTGACCTTGCATGCGGCCAACCAGGGTTTGATTCCTCCACCCCTCTCAGGGAGCCCGGCAAGCTACCGAAAATATCCTGCCTGCACAGCAAAGCCTGGGAAGCTCCCCGTGGCATATTTGATATGCCAAAAACAGTAACAACAAGTCTCACAATGGAGATGTTACTGGTGCTTGCTCGAACAATTCGATGAACAATGGGAGGACAGTGCTACAATGCAGTGCTACCTTTAAATTATTTTGTTAATGATTTTACCCTTCCAAGATATTTACAAAGTTCAAAAATTACTACTTAAGTTACTAATGTTTGATTTTCTAGGTATGAATCCATTTATTATTTCCCCATGGTACACTGTGAACATTACTCATAAATTTGTTTTCAACTCTAGAATATTTTTTTCTCACTGTACTATTGACTTTTAAAATTTTTATTTGCTTTTTTCTTCTTTTTTTCTTGTATATGAGAAATTTCTCCATCTGCTACCATCTATTTTCTATAGCTGTCATCTCTCGCTACATCTTTTAATGTCTCTGCAAAATTCCTCTGAACATTTTGAAAATTTCCTAAAATTCTTGTATGCAGCATATCTCTTCCTTAATCACTCATCGTTTTTCTTGTTCTCAGTATAAATAAAATTAGAGTATCTCATAGTCTAGTAAACTAAGAATTATTTGATTCTAATACTAGGTAGGACTACAGCTATGATATTCCTAGATATCAGAATTCTAGCAATAAAATTCTTAAAAACTAGCATATTCTGTTACACAAATTGATTCCAAGATACATGTGTATATTTTTCCAACACTGAGGCTATATATATATCATACATAGATATAAACACAGTATACGGAGAACTATATCATTTTTCAAAATCTGCATTGCTCAAATAAAACCATCCTCTGAGACCTGCAATATCTGTTCATTTTCTTACTCCTTCTCACACATAATAAAACTTAAGAAATTTTTTAGATTTAGTGTAGAATAATTATCTAGCGTATTGATCGTAATAAGGAAGACTCTTGACATTTTTTTTTCTCCTGTAAATTCCAGAGCAGAGCTAACCCACCTCAGTGCCGCAGTAGATGTCATATGGGAGAAGAGAACGCAGAAGAGAGGGAAAGTTTGCCAGGTCTCATCTTGTGCAAGAGCCATTCCTGTCTAATCTTGGTCTGCTGACAACAAATAGAGAAAGTGGAAGAGAAGAACCAATCCATAAATGACCATGTTACTATTCCCAACTTTGCCCTGTTCATTCCTTTGATGAAGAGGGAATAAAGAGAAGAGTAGAGGCATTAAAAATAGGGAACTTGCATTCTTAATCAGCATGGGTTCACTGATGTTAATGCATTTCTATTATTTCTTTTGAGTATTAATTTTAGTAAACTATTTTCTTATCTCATTACTTACTTTTTGTTTTCTAGTTGTTTTTGTAGCTCTGATTTCTTTTCATCCCATATGTTATTTTTTTTTAAAAAAACACGAATCTCATTTTGAGGTCAATAGCTATTTTGTTTTAAATCTGAGCCACATACTATTGTGCTCAGGGCTTACTTCTGGCTCTGTGCTCAGGGATCATACCTGGCAGTGCTGGGTGGACTATAGGAGTCTGGGGCATAGGCATAGAACCGAGGTCAGACATGTAAAGCACTTGTTCCTTAACTGCTGTACTATCTTTTCGGTTATGAGGTCAGTGAGTTTAAAAAATTATATTCTCTTATTTCCAAGGAAAGCTGTTTGGTAATACATTTCCCTGCTTCATTTGGCTCTCTGTTCCTTTTACATTGTGCATGAGCACATTATATATATTTATGGTGTTTATAAATCTTTGCATTATGAAACTTACTCAAGCCACAATATTAGATTCTCAAAGAGCATAAATGTTTCTTTTGGTTGTCTGCTTTCATATTTATTTTCTACTAAATATTCATCGAGAGCCTATTTTAATACTATGAAGATGTATTCCACTTGCTGCTGATATAATTCTCCACTTAGAGCTCAAATTTAATGCTCTTTATATTGTTCCAAGCCTTGAGAAGTAAGTAATAAGTAAAACTTGTAAAGCCTTGTTAGTTTTTTCTCGTAATTTTTACTTTTGAAAAAATAATTGGTACACAAACTTAATTAGGCCATACCATTTGTGATCTTAAATGTCTTAAACTGAGATTTAGATTAACACAATATCACCATGGGGATAAAAAAGAAAGGAAATAGTTCCTGCCATAGAGGCAGCCATTGTGGCAAGAGGGAAACCAGTAACTTTGGTGGAAGGAAGTGGTTACTAGAGAAGGGATTGGTGTTGGAGCATTGTACAACTGTCAACCATGAATAATTTTGTGACTGTAAAATTCATGGTGATTCATTTCAAAAATTAAAAATTAACAAATATCTGAGTTCAGGCAATTCTAAACAACACACACTCACGATGGAGACATAACTGGGCCTGCTCAAGCAAATTGATGAACAATGGGAGGACAATGCTACAGTGCCTCTTATGTCATTGTGAGCAGACTTTTGATGCCATTATTCTATATAATAGGAAGGATTTCTAAGTAATTCCTTTCTTAGGTTGTGCCAATCTACTCCTTTTTTCTGTCCCATTCACTTTTATTAGACTCATTTCTTTTTGAAACATACTATTTTTAGCATAAAATCTCCATAGTGTTAACCCAATACTTTTGTGCTTTTGTTCAAAATATAACATCACTTATTTTAACGTGTGTGTGTGTGTGTGTGTGTGTGTATTTTGGGTTTGGGGACCACACATAGCTGTAATCAGTGATTAGTCCTGGATCTGTGCTCAGGGATGACTCTTGGTAGTTTAGGAGAAAATATGGGATGCTAGTAATCAAGCTGTAGCTAACTGAATGAAAAACAAGGGCCCTAAACACTATTGTTTCTCTGGCCTCTAATCTGTGAGTGTTTGAATACAAATGAAATAAATCAGAAAACCAGTGGTTGTAATTTAGGATTTATTATTGGAATCATTTATGAAGATACAAATGAGTAACACCTTGTATTTGTCTAGTATGGAAATATTATATATCAATAAGGATTTGTAGATTTCTTCTAATAGTTTTCATTTGCTGACTTGTTAAATTTTAAAAGAATGTTGGGAGGAATGTCTAATGACTCATCTGTTTTCCTTTCCAAATAAAGCTGAGAATAGGCAGAAGACACTAGTGGGAATTTTTTAATAGAATTTGTTTAGTTATTAGTAATGTTGGATGAGTGGGTGCAGTGCAGTATTTGGAAAATATGGAAAATATAGTTTTATATTGCCTTTTCATGAAATAACACCCTCCTCCCTCTAGCTAAGAGTAAAAAAAGGTAGGTAGACAATACCAAGTCTCTATTCCATAGGATGAGGGTTAGGAAAGACTTGGGCTTGTCATATGGAAATACAACTGGGAATGGTATATATAGTTTATCAGAAGACTGAATGCAGCTCCAGGAGGGAAAGGGCCATGGGATTACTATCAGAAAATGACTATTAGGCTTTCAGTAATAGCAATCACATCTCATTCCATTGGGAATCCTAGTAATATTCTTAGAACATGGCACCTTTTTGAGGAAAGAAGAGAAACAATTTATCTTACTATGTGTATTTTAGCCTTTGAAGCTATTTAAAAAATTTAGAGAAAATGTCTCAAATACATAGGAATTTTCAATCTAGGTTTATGGATTATTTTAAATTTAAGTAAAGAGAATACATGTTCCTTAATATCTGATAAACTCAAATATTTTAACTAGGAAATAAAAAATATATTGAGATACAGTTAGGAAGAAAATAAATGAACATGTCTTTATTTCCCTCGGGAAATGTTAGATACTATGGGATGAATAAATTATAATACAATTAATATGTTCTTTTGAAGATTTTGTGATTCACTAATACTGATTGATCACGCAATTGTTCAAAAACAGGCAGGAAGGACAGGGAGTCAGCAGATAAATTTGCTTATCTTGTGTACAGTTTATCCAGCAGGTTTAATTTCTCATATGGCCTCATCTGGACACTAAGTCCCACCAAGAGTGATCCCATAGTGCAGATCCAGGAGTAAGTCCAGAGCATAACTAGTTCCAAACAACAACAAAAACCAGGACTCTGGTTTCTGATTCAACAAGTAAGAAACTTGATTTAAAAGAGAAAAGAAAAAGAAACTTGATTTTGTCATGTAACTTGGAAGAACTAAAAAAGGATTCAACATTTTGTTTTAGATATCTAAGAGCAATGAGGCCGTGGGACCAGCTACAATCCCCTGAATTGGAGAGACTAATACAGCTATACAGAGAGCTACTTTCTAGAACAAAAACCCCATCAGTAGCAATCTGTTTGTAATCGGTGCTGTGGATTGGAAAATTTGAGCTCTAGGCAACAAATTACTAGAGGTTCAATGGGGACAACTCCAAAAGTTAAAAAATACAGAAATATTCAGTCATCAATCACTACAAAATGTTGTGGGTTTTACTTCCTGGAGTTTTACCAGGTTCTTAGGTTGCCTATTTGGCATCTCATGTTACAGCAGCAGAAGAACTAGCCTCATTTCAGCCATTTACTTTTTCTGAACAGGATCTTCCCTCAGGAGAAATTATTTGACTAGAGACTAACCTGCTAGGACTTTGATGCAGGTGATGGGGAGTGGCGGAATGGCTTTGATTTAAAGCACTAACTCTATCAATAACCCTAAAGGGATCCCAAATCACAGAGGGTAGCTCCATTGTTATGGACACAAGAGGCCTTTGTTACTCTAACTAGCACCAGCACAGCCTTCAGCAAGAACAAAAGGCTGTGACAAGAGTATGAAGGTGGAAAGGCAGCAAAAGTTGAAAGCTAATGAACTCATGTCTACACAGAACCTGCAAATTGAGGCAGTTTGAGAACATCTTCAACGTTTAAAATGCATATCAATGCCTCCCTTTCTTTGTGGTAGGTCCTCTACATTTTAACCTGACATTCTCTCTTGAATTCTTTATCTTCCTTTCCTTGTATTCTCTAAATAAAACTGGCTTTACTTCACTTTTTGTCTTATCCTGAAATTCATTTCAATGAAGGAAGGTGCCGGAGCTGCAAAGAACCTGGGTAGAAATGAAGATTTCTTTATCCCGCTTAAAGCGTGTCCTCACTCCAGCTGAGTTCGCTGGCTTTCTGAGAATTGGGTGACAGGAACCATATTCAAAGCCATTAAGATCAAAATTGGGTGCAGTTTGATGGAGTCGAGCAGCTGGTGAGACATCAGATCTGTACCTTTCCGGAGCAGGTTCTCCTGGCAATATTTCTCAGTCCTGACTCATCCAGGCACTTCCCTGGATTACCTGGGAGTGCAGAGAGGGAAGCACATTAGACTCCTCTTTCAAGACTCTCTGATCACTATTTCACACAAGTAGCCTGAAACCATTTCACCAGCAAGTAATTATTCTGAGAGAAGGGAAATACTCAACTCCAGTGCACTTTAGCCATAGCCATCCTGTTCCAGCTAATTGAGGGATGAGAGGGTGGTGCCTGGGGTGGGATGTGAGAAATTCAGTCAGGTCAGCAGAGTCACAGACTCCCTGAAAGAGGAAGCCTAGTCATAAGAATAATAGGGTATTTTCCTTTCCACACACCTCAGCAGCACAATTTTTTTTCCTTTTTTTTTTTTATTATTTATTTATTTATTTATTTATTTTTTTATTAGTGAAGCACCATGAGGTACAGTTGTAGATTTACAAATCTTTGTGCCTGAGTTTCGGTCATACAATGATCAAATACCCATCCCTCCACCAGTGCCCATTTTCCCCCACCCCCCCTCCCACCCTGCCTCTGTGGCAGGGCATTCCCCCTTGTTCTCTCTCTCCTTTTGGGTGTCGTGGTCTGCAAAAGAGGCATTGAGTGGCAATCATGCTCAGTCCATAGTCTACTTTCAACATGCATTTCCCCTCCTGGGAGTATCCTCCAAACACCTTTCATTTGGTGTTCCCTTCTCTATCTGAACTGCCCTTTCCCCTAGAATATCTGGCTGGCCTCTAAGTTATGGAGTAATCCTCCTGGTGTTGATCTCAGCTATTCTTAGGTATTGATCTCATATTTTGTTGCTTTATATCCCCCAGATGAATGCAATTTTTCTATGTCTATCCCTCTCTTTCTGGCTCATTTCGCTTAGCATGATACTTTCCATATTGTACCACTTGTATGTAAATTTCATGACTTCATCTTTTCTAAGAGCTATGTAGTACTCCATTGTGTAGATGTACCAGAGTTTCTTTAACCAGTCATCTGTTCTTGGGCACTCAGGTTTCTTCCAGTTTCTGGCTATTGTAAACAGAGCAGTACAATTTTTTTTAAGTCTGTTTGTAGTTGGATTTTTACCAGTGCATTGTGCTTGCTACCAAGGGACACACAAAACACACACACACACACACACACACACACAGTATATTAAAAGGTAAAAGACACTTTCAATGAAGAGACCAAAAATCAAAACCAGACTCAGAGTATTAGGTGTATCAAACCAGAAATTTAAGAAACTATAACTATGGCAAGAGCACTGCTTAATAAAGTAGACAACACGTAAGAATACATGGACATCATAGCACTGTATTACTGTCCTCCTGTTGTTCATTGATTTGCTTGAGTGGGCACCAGTAACGCTGCCATTGTGAGACTAGTTACTGTTTTTGGCACATGGAATAGGCGACAGGGAGCTTGCCAGGCTCTGCCTTGTGGGTGTGATACTCTCAGTAGCTGGCTTGGAGAGGAGGAGTCGATCCCAGGGCGGTCACGTGCAAGGCAAATGTCCTGTCCGTTGTGCTATCACTCCAGCCCATGGACATTGTAAGCAAGGAGAAATAAATTCTAAAAAGAACCCAAAAAGAGACATTGGCGATCAAAACAGGGTAACAGAAAAAAAGAATGATTCTGATGGGCTCATTCGTGAAATGGAATCAACTGACGGGATTGGTGGATGGAATACCATGATCTTTGAAATAGCAACAACAGTAACTACAAAAATGAAACCAAAAAGCTAGTGTTAAATATATCAAGATTACTAAGCAACTTCAACTTGGACTCTGGACTCAACAGGACCCCAGAGCAGAGATCTGCTTCCCCTAGTCTCGGTTGACCTTGGGGTTACACCCATAAACCACATCCTGTTGGCACCAGATAATCTTCTCATCAGCCACCCTCCAGAACTCACAGCTGCTCCTCCCAGACTGGAATATAAAATGAGGTCCCTATAACAATGTCACTGGACTCCGCGTCAGGCTGTTTTCACTTGGGGTACCCCACAGGAGGGCAGGTGAGAACCCTCCCCTCCCCAAGGGACCCAACCCTGGCAGCCGACCTCCACTACCTGAGCGCCACCATGCTCCAGGCCACTTTCCACACGCTCAGGCCGAACCTCACATATGAGTCAACATATTCCTGGACACATCATAAGACATGCCCTACCCATTTTCCATAATTACTACATCATATATATATACATATATATGTATATATATATATATATATATATATATATATACATTAAATGCCTCTCGGAGAGCACAGCAAGATACTGAGAGTATCCTGTCCACACAGCAGAGCCTGGCAAGCTACCAGTGGCATATTTGATATGCCAAAAACAGTAATAATAATGGGTCTCATTCCCCTGACCCTGAAAGAGCCTCAGATACGTTGGGAAAGATGACTTTGAAGAGGCTGCTAAAATCTCAGGGCTGGGAGGAATGGAGTTGTTACTGGCACCCGCTCAAGTAAAATGAAGAACAGTGGGATGACAGTGATACAGTGATACTAAGGGGGAATTTAAAAAAAGAAACTTTAGAGAAGAATTTTTCTTTTTTTTTTTCTTTTCTTTCTTCTTTTTTTTTTTTTTTTTGCTTTTTGGGTCACAACTGGTTACTCCTGGCTCATGCACTCAGGATTTATACCTGGCAATGCTCAGGAGACCATATGCAATGCTGGGAATCAAACCCGGGTTGGCTGCGTGCTACCCACTGTGCTATCACTCTAGGCACCTAAAGAATTTCTTAAACACATCTGTAGCTTGGGGGATGGAACATTAGTACAGAGAGTAGGGCACTTGCTTTGTATGCAGCTGTCCAGAGATGACTCCCAGCATCCCACACGGTCCCCTGAACCTCATCAGGAGTGATTATTGATCACAGGCCAGGAGTAAGGAGTAAGTCCTAAACATTACGGGGTGTCAGTAATGAAAATAGAAAATAGAAACCGGAAACAACTATGAGCTAACTAAAAAAGATTTAACATGCACCCAATTTATGAGCGTTTCTGTGTGGGGCACAACTCACAAAAGGGATCCAATTGCCTTCTTTTTCATATGAAAATGAAGTTTCCTTAATACTTTCTTTTTGAAGGAGGGAGGCATTTCTAATGAGTATTCTTGAATTTCTTCAAAAATATTAGTTAACTATAACACATGGTTTTATTTCTAATCTATTTCATTGGTATATGGTCCTATCACACAGGGTTACTACAGATTTGCACTATAGCTTAGAATCACAAAGTGCAATGCCTCCAGCTTTGTTTCTCTTCCTCAAAACTTCTTTGACTATTAATTTTTCTTTGTAGTTTCATATTAATGGAAGTACTGTGGGTGGGAGGGGGACTGACAGATAGTCTTTTATTGAAACTTTTTTAGAAATGTGAGGGGAGGTAAGTGAGAAGTGTGTGTTTGAGAGAGAAAACATGTTTCTCCAGAGCAGAAATAAGCAAGCAAAAAACAAAAAAAAAAAACAAAAAAAAAACAGAGACAAGCAAGCAAGCTTGTTTTCAAGGGAGAACATGGGCTTAAAGACCACGTCACTACTAGCATTTTAAAAAACAGAAACATGCCATGAAGATTTTGATAGTGATTGTATTATGTCAGTGACCATAGCATTAATATCTAAATATCAATAACTTTTTATATCCAGTGAACCCAGAATAAAGGTAAAGGTAAAGGCCCTCCCTTTGATCGTCGATTTGCTCGAGTGGGCCCAGTAACGTCTCCATTGGAGACTTTGTTGTTACTGTGTTTGGCATATCGAATACTCTCGGTAGCTTGCCGGGCTCTCCGAGAGGGGTGGAGGAATCGAACTCGGGTTGGCCATGTTGGCCGCTTGTAAGGCGAACGCCTTACCCGCTGTGCTATATCCTTCACTTATTTATATTTTCCCCGAAATCTTTCATCAATGTGTATAGTTTTAGTGTAGAAATTTTTTATCTCTTTGCTCATATTTTAAAATAAGTTTAAAATATGTGATGGACAAAGTACCTAATGGCAATTTAAAAGCTTTTAAACATTTCTTTTTTCAGATAATTTATTGTTAGTACTCAGAAATGCAATGATGTCTTAGATGGATTGATGCTAGTTGCTCATTGTATGAGTCTTAGTATTTTCTTATTAAGTTTTTTGGCTGCTCATTTTTTTTATGGTCAGTAAGAATTTAAATTAAAGGAAAATCATGTTGAATAGCTTAAACTCCTGTGATGTTGCTGCCTGTTCAAAGATGCTGCTCCATCTTTATATATACATATTCTACATGTATGTCTATGTATTCAATCTATATATTCCAAAATAATTTGCCATAATTGACTATAAATTTATAAATCTTATAATTTGAACACCAAAATAGCATTTAAAAAAGTGTTGGGTATGTCTCTCTCCAAGAAAATGTTAATAAGGCACTTTGCAAAAATAGAAGTTATGACTTAGTTTTGCACCACTGTCACTTGAGTCAGAAACACTTACTTCACCCTAAAACATTCTTAATAAATAATATCTTTGATTCCAAAAATTGTTCAAAATAATTTGGTCAACTTAAATATTCATAGCTATTGCTACTACATAAAACGTAGTTGTTGAACTAGGAAAAGGTGTCTCTCTGAGACAGTATATTGAAAAATATTATACTTTGCCTGAAGGCTTACATAATCTTGCATCAAGTACCACGCTGAGTGGGTTTTTAGCTTCATTAATTTCCCTAGACTGGAGCGATAGCACAGCGGTAAGGCGTTCACCTTACAAGCAGCCAGCATGGCTGACCCAAGTTCGATTCCTCCGCCCCTCTCGGAGAGCCCAGCAAGCTACCGAGAGTATTCAATATGCCAGACACAGTAACAACAAAGTCTCCAATGGAGATGTTACTGGGCCCGCTCGAGCAAATCAACGATCAACGGGAGGGCCTTTACCTTTACCTTTAACAGTTTCTTTGTGGGGCACAACTCATAATATTATACATTTGACCTCTATATGTATTTTTTAATCCACTTTTGTTCACAAAACAATGAGAATAAGAATTTCATAAAATACAGTGTTATTTTAAGTAAATATACTTATTGTGATACTTGTTACTTGCCAAAATACTATCTTTGAAACTTCATCTACGTATAATTTTTTAGCCAATATATTTGAGCTAATATTAAACTCTCATGATAAAAAGAAAACCATAAAAACCAGTATTTAAAACTTTTTAAAACAAATAAGTTGCCTGTATGTACTTCTTTTATATTGTCACTGATTATTTACATAATACTAAAATTAGAGCTTAGAAAAATGAAATGGCTAAAGTTTTTAATATTTCAAAAATAATGTATTTCTCTATCATGAAATCTAGGATATGAATATTTTTAATTAACCCAAATAAAATAATTCATTTATTTTGTTGTAAGGTCAATAATTTGATAATCAAAAATGACCTTCACAGATTTTGTGTGTTTCACAATAGAATACTATCAAAGAAAAAAATGTAATTTTAATGTATACAGTTTAATGCCCAGTTATATATACACTGCCTATATTACAATAATTAATTGCCAACTTTCAGTTGTGCAACTCTGAGCAACAGAATTTGTTGAAAATAAAGAAAATTTTTAAAAACTATACAAGAATGTATTCCAACATTTAAAACCCCTTCCAAAACATATTTGTTTTTTTATTCACAATTTTATGTATTGGACAATTTTATGTTTCTTTAGGACCTTTTATTTTACCTAAATGTAACAGACAAATATAATTCTCATGCTCTAAGAAACTTAAAACTACCTCAAGAGGGGTTGGGAGTTAGCTGAATGGTTTCGAATGTATATTTAACATGCAGAAGTCCACAGTTTTATTTCCTGGAGCCTCATCAGGAACAATGCTCAAGCACTCGGTTGTCAGTAGCTTTCAAACACCCACAACCGTGGTCCAAAATCAAGAGTAAATATCAAGACTTATTTATACATTTTCATTTAGTTATAAAACCACTTTATAATCTGCTTTCCTCTGTAAAATACCACTTTCATTTAATTGGTTTATTATAATCAAATGAGTTATAAAGGTCATGTTGTTGAAATAGCATTTGAACTAAACGCTGATTGTTATCATTATATTCTGTTATTATAAACAACATTTTCTGAGTATCCTTTTATATGAGTCACTGGAATTTATAATATGTGATTGAATACGTTCCAATAAGTAAAGTTGGCAGGTTAAATTTATTAGTCACTAAAATTTGGTTATATGTTTGAATTTTAGCTTCAACATAGTAACTCCAATCCACATTTTCATAAACAGTATAGGTCAGTTGACGTATATCATTCTTAAAAACGGGTTTGATCGAAATTTCATTGTCTTTTAGCTCCCAATGTGTCAAGGGTATAAATAATCAGGATGATAAATATGCTTCTGGGTTTTTATCTGACAAGAAACATAAAAATAGGACTCCCTATGAGTTAAATAATCCCACCCATATCAGTTCTACCAAGGCAAGTTTGGAAGGATACATGGAAATAGACAAAAAAAAAAAGGAACTCAGACATTATGTAATCGGGCACTAATTTCTCTTTCTGATGTTCATAGGGACTCATTATGGGAGGTAAACTTTATGGTAAGTTTGAACATGGAAATTTCAACAATAGCTTTAGAGCAGGGACTGTAATTGTTACTGATAAAACAAATTGTCACCGTTATAATGGCTCAAACAAGAATTTATTAGCCTAAAGTTATGGAATTTAAGATACCTAAAATGAATTCTCAGTTGTGTTTCTTCTAGAAATTCTAGGAGAGGCATTTCTTTGCTTTTTTCAGCATCTGGAGACTTATGTATTTATGTATTTATTGTTGTTTCTTTCACCTTTAAAACCTGAAACAAAGTTTAACTTCTTCCAAATATCTCTAACTTTGGCTTCCTTTATTATATCATTTTCCGAAATTAATCCTCTTGCCTCTCTCTCTCATAAGGACCCTGTGACTACATTGGACCAGCCTGCTTTAATGAAGTCTACCCCCCACATCTTGCCCAATGTGTCAAAATTCTAAGTATCACATCTACAAAATCTCTTACAAAGTATGTAATTTTGTTAACATTATTACTATCAGATATCTTACACTTCAGAGTAATTATGCATTCTAAGTACATTGAGTTACAGTGGATGAAGTAATGTCATTTTTTCAGTCAGAACCACAGAAAGCTTTGTGAAGAGGTACCATATGAACATAGGCTTTGGGTAAAATGAAAAGAATATGTGAAAAAGAACCAAAAGACAAAAATAAAAGCAGCAAACAAAAATCAAATATGAAAAATAAAAGATGAAATCATAGATACATGAGAAGTAAGGACTAGAGATTGAACTAAAGCATATTAAATTCATTTCGGTGATAATGCATCTAATTAAATAAGAAATAAAAAATCCAGAGGTTTCAAATGTAGATTTTATGCTATTATAAGATTTTAGTCAGTCATTACTTAATACCTATGGTATTGCAAAAATGCTCATAGACATTTGAACAAAACTAAATATTTGTGGGTTTTATTTATAAATAAACCCTGTCAATTTACTTGATATTTACTTTAAAACGTTGGGCACTTACAAACATATAATTTATAAATGTTTACTTAACATTTTACTTAACTAGTTTACATAATATCGTGAGTTAATAAATTAAAAGAGATGGCTGAAAAGGCTCACATGAAAAGAAAGTGTAATATAGTATAATTTTCAGAGAAAATAGACAAGCATATATGAAGTGATAATGTTGTCTAGAAGAACAAACCTGGGCCAAAGCCATAGCACAGTGGGTAGGGCCTTGTTTGTCACTAAACTGGTTCAATCCTTGTCAACCATATGGTCCCCTGAGCCTGGTGAGGAGAGATTCCTGAGTGCACAATCATGAGTGATCCCTGAGCAAGCACCAGGTATGAAACAAACAAACAAAAATGTAGAACAAATTAGAAACGGAGCCATCTTCACACACAGGGACAAGATATACCAGCTCTAGGCAACCAGAAATAATAACCATATCTGTGGTCAGGGAAAATGTCCCAATAACCTGCATCCACAGAAAAAATAATTGCATGACTGAAAATGGTTTATTAAAAATATATCAACTGAGATGTTATGGAAATAAATATCAGATGAAAAATAAATATTTTTACTAGTTTTATGCCTAAAGGGATAAAAAGAAGGAACATTTTCCAGAACCCGACAGAGATAAAGCCATGGGAAAGACAGGCTGTGGAGAGGAAATGGAGCTCTGTAGCCAAGTTTCAAGGGTGCCCTTAAGGGAGTTGGTAGCCATTTTCTGATATCCCATGACTACTACTGGAAAAGTCTATTTAGGAATCAAGAAAAGGAGAACTGGTGCCATTTTGAAGAATCTAACACCAGAAGGTAAATCAGGGACAAGGAGACTATTTGTAGAGTCAATTGGATAATAAGTGGCAAAGTGGAAGAGGACACAAAGAAAGGTGACTGTCACTATAAAATATCTTCACAGCTATTGGTAGACAATGAAAAGAAATTCACTGTTGATGGCAAAAGAAGAAACATTTGTCCTCTAATATTTTGGAATATAAGCAAATGGAATACTAAACTTGTTTCCACTGTCACTTGCTTATTTAAATGCATTACTTCTTTTATATATTAATAATATTGGAGATAATAAAAATAACTTTGCTTTCATCCCTCCAAATGTTACTTCTTTATCAAAAGGCCTTTCATTACATTGTAAGAAGAAATGCAAATATGAAGTTGTTAAATGTCTACAAATTTATGTACAACATCCCAGTCCTTAAAATTATGTGATTTTTAACATTAACTAAGGCATTTTCAATAATTCTTTAGATTACTTCCATTATGCTAATGTTATTATATTAGTTCATTTTATTATTTTACCCAAGGGTGCAGTAAAAATATTTAAACTAAATGTTGCTCACTATAAACTCACTGTTCGGGTAGTAGACACAAGTCAAATTTAGAGTGAGTTCACATAGTTTCTCATGATTTTTAAGATATAAACTATTACATTGTTAACCTATTCATCATTGAATCTATTCAACAAATATTTACTTTATTTACTGAATAGCTTCTATTGAAGAATGGTAGCAATACTAGGGATCTCTTTCTCTCTTTATGCACTCTGTGTAGAAGCTTAAAATATAATCAGTGTTTATATTAATATAGAATATATTTATTATATAGTCTATATTAAAATATAATCATCAAATAAATTTGAAAACAGATTAAAAGTAAGAAAAATAATGTAATAAAAGTTATGATGTGGATAAAAAAACAAAATGTTACAAGCAAGAAGACATAAAGTTCAATTTTGCTAATTCATAAGCTTCCCCTTAATTACTATACTATCTCATTACCTCTTTAAAGTGCTATTTAATACTCAACATGGTCCACACACCAAACATCTTTTATTAGCAAAAAATAGTTTATGTCTTCATTCCATAAAATATAAATTCTTACAGTAGTTCAGGAATATATAGATACAGGATGGAGATGCACAATGAAGACTAAATCATGTCCTGAATGATTTCATTACCTAATTGAGAGAGGAGAGGAGAGGGGAGGGGAGGGGAGGGGAGGGGAGGGGAGAGGAGGGGAGAAGAGAGGAGAGGAGAGGAGAGGAGAGGAGGGGACTGGAGAAGAGAGAAGAGAGAAGAGAGAAGAGAGGAAGAGAAGAGAAGAGAAGAGAAGAGAAGAGAAGAGAAGAGAAGAGAAGAGAAGAGAAGAGAAGAGAAGAGAAGAGAAGAGAAGAGAAGAGAAGAGAAGAGAAGAGAGGAGAGGAGGGGAGGGGAGGGGAGGGGAGGGGAGGGGAGGGGAGGGGAGGGGAGGGGAGGGGAGGGGAGGGGAGGGGAGGGGAGAGGAGAGGAGAGGAGAGGAAAAGAAAAAGACAGAAGGGGAGGGAAGAGAAATTTACCAAAAGCAGAATAAGGGCTTTCTGAGGAACAAATAATGAGTTGGTTGTGCACACAGGAAAGGTATTTGTCAGATAAATGATGCTTCTCAGAAAGGGGTTGAGATCAGTAAAGGGAGAAGCTGGTCTTATAACAGGTACAGTAATGGTACTCTTCTCCATTACTATCCAGGTTGAATTAAAAAGTAACTAAAATAAGGCTGACATAATTCATCAGCCAGCACATACCAAATGTTGGACAAAGCAGGATTTGAAGCAGGGTGTCTGACTGTGAATTTCAAGGGGCTCTTGTATTCAAGGGCCTCATGTCCCTCAAAGATCCAAAGATGTTCACACTTGGATTCTTAGAACCTGTGAATATCTTCTGTTACATGACAAAAATAAATCTGCATATAGAATTAAAGTTGTTAGTCATCTGGTCTTAAAATAGGGAGATCACTGTGAATTTTCTAAATGAACCTAGTATAAGTACAGTACCATTAGAGACAGAAAGAGGAGGTAGGAAGGAAATTGGAAAGAAGTTGAAGTGATGTGATTTGAGAAGTACTCAAACATAGCTTCTAAGATAAAGAAAGGAAGTCATTAGACAAAAAATTCAGTCTCCAGAAGCTGGAAAATCTAAGGAAACAGATTTTCCTCTAACAGTTTCAAAATGAACACAGACCAACTGATACCTCGAGTTCAATCCAAATAAATATGCCTGATTCAAAATCCAAGGAAGATTAAAATATTAATTTTGTCATAATTTCTTATAGCACCAGTAGAAAAGCAAATAGCTCTCTAACCACAATGCTTGTATATTATATGTATATTATGCAAAGGTATATTTTATCTATAATACAAATTTAAATTATATCAAGAATGCAAAATAATTAGTATGCATAAATATATAGTATTATAGTATAAAGAAGATTCTTGAAATTGTCAAAATACAAAAATATCTATAAGATAAAAGTAGCTTACATCAATAACACAAAATATACATTGTGCTTGAAATATATAGTACTATATTAGAAAGAAGATTCTTGAAATTGTCAAAATATTATAAAGGTATGTTATTATATAATATGAATTCATATAATTCAATAAAGAAAAACATTTTATGGCGGGTATAACAATTGCAATTTTTCCTCTATTTTCTCAAAATTAAACTCTTATTCAAAAACATTTGATGCAATCATTTACTCTGTTTTAAAAATATTATTGTTATTCTTAAAAATTTTATTATTGTTTTAATATTATTGTTTTCTCTCTTTATTACAAATGGGTGAAATGCATAAAGTGTAACCTTGGTTTATTTCTCTAAACATAAAATCTAGGTAACTATGTTACTGTGAACAGAAGAATTTCATCTTTATTTATAGTTGATAATTATTGCATAACATACATATTTTTATTTTTAGTTATGTGGCTTTTTATTTTTTAGTTATGTAAAGATTTTAATAAAAATTAACAATCATGTAAATGAAGAGCGGAATCAGAACTATCAAGTAAAAAATACAAACAATATATTGTAAAGGACTAGTTTGAAATATTTGTCAAACAATTTAATTTGGTTATTAAATTAAATTAAAATGAAGCAATGTGTCATATCAGATGTAGCTACAAGTTAGATTTTGATAGTTTTAATACATTTTTATAAGAAATTTGTTTTTTAATTGACAATGTCATTTCTATAATGAGATAAGTTCATATGTCATTAACATTCTTGCCTACCTATGAACTGTGAAAACATAAGGAAGAAAAATATAGAAGTTTCTGAGGGTCACTGAAATGTACATAATGTTTATTGTGGAGGAATGTTGACACTTGAAAGAGAAAGATGTGTAGAAGTTGCTTTTTTTTTCAGGTTTGTAGCCTAAGGGTAGGTCACGTCACCACACAATGTGGCTTAAACTCCACTTGAAAACTTGACTTCTTCCTGACCTTTAAATATCAGAAGAGGTCTTAAGAGGTAGAAACTGCAAATATATTATAGTACTTCAGTAATTTGAGATTAATTAGGAAGCAAAAGTTGTAGGACAGTCATAACAAATTTTGCATATAAACTATGACTAAACATCTTACTGATTCCCAAATTACACATCCACAGGTCAGAATCAAAGCATTCCAAAACAGGAAAAAAAACTGTAGAAATATATGCTGTGTGCTGGTACCTAAGAGACAAGTTTTGCTATACTAGCCCACCTGGGTTAGCACAGTAGCAATGTCCTCCCATTGTTCATTGATTTTGCTCAAGTGGGAACCAGTAAGTCACCATTGTGAGACTTGTTGTTACTGTTTTTAGCATATCGAATACTCCACGGGGAGCTTGCTAGGCTCTGCAGTGTGGGTGGGATACTCTCAATAGCTTGCCAGGCAATAGCTTGCCAGGCTCTCCGAGAGGGACGAAGGAATTGAACCTGGGTCGACCCGGTGCACAGCAAATGCCCTACCTGCTGTGCTGTCACTCCAGGGGAGACCTGGGTTAACAGTTGATAAGTAAAAATAAAGATATTAAATAGAAAAAATTTTGCCAAATTCAAAAGAGATTTTATTTAAAAGAATAGAAAGAAGTGGAAAGAGCTAAAACGTCGATGGTGTTATAGAGACCGCAAAAACAGGATTCACAAAAAGCAGCATTTTTAGAAAAACAAGATAAAATTCAGGATCATGAAACATTGATGGGTTAAATAAACTAATCTCTTTAATAAACAAAGAAAATTAGCCTACTGTCAGGGATGATATTAAAAAATAAGGTAAATTTACTGAGGTATGATCTACAATAATTACAAGTTCATAATTTCCATTCATTCTAGAGTATTTCATACAAATATTACAAGATTATCTTCGTTAACTGTTGTGTAATGTAAGACATAAGCAACCTTTATAAGAAAACACCAAACCCTCCTGTGTCATAATCAGGAATCAGGATAAGTTAGCAATATGATGTCACATAAACATGGTTTTTGGCCTATTATCTCAGTTTAGTGTTGTGAGCAGATAAACTATTCCTTCTTTTAGCATTAATGAAAAAAAAACAAAACTAAATCAAAGCAGAGCCATTGATTAAGATTGGCCCTAACCATGCTCCAGGAAGCTTTGAAGGATAAAAATTGTTTTCATGTAGGTCAACCTACAGGGGGTTTATCTTCCATAAGATGAACCTCTCAAAATAGGCATTTCCTGAGGCTTTTATCCTATAAATAATCATAAACTCAAATATATCCTAGAAGTAAAAATGAGTTACATGAGCAAAAGACTCACTTGTCCTTATTAATGCCATAATCTTTCTCTCAACTCATAACTGAATTGTTTAGGTAGTGTAAAGTGATTTAAAATAGTTGAAAACTATGAAAGTTTAACAAAATAAATTTTATTTCAAACTATATAACTTACCAAAAAAAGTGTCTCTAAAGGACTCTCTTCTTCAAGAAGGTATCCTGGTTCTGTATGCCATGTTGCTCCACATCTTCAGTATATAACTCTCAGCACTACTGTACAAGAAAAAAAATGCTTAAAGATTGTTCAAGAAAATGTTTTTGTGGAACAGTCGTCTGAGCACCACAGTTTTATTTAAATTCTATTGTCTGGAATTCAGTTTTACGCCTAAAGCTAATTTCTAGAAGGTCAAACATATTGTCTAAGACTTAGAGGACAAGTACAAGGAAATCAGAACCAATTAACAGTCTCTGCCAAACTTCCCATGAATATTTGGCCGAGAAGGGTGAATAAATATGAAAAAAAAGAAAACTAAAACAAAAATTACTTGACTTATCTATGAATTGCCTGGTAACAGAGGCCAAAAATAGATGTCTGCTTTTACAGAGTCATTCAAGGGTGACCCTTGGGATGCAAGAAAATTGAAATTGTCTTAGTGAAAAGAATTTGGAGGTGACACATATCATTGTTTTGAAAGAAAGACAAAATATGGAACATATAGGACATTCCAAGAGGGACAATTTTACTCAAAAATAATTAAAATAAAATTTATGGATTTATATATATCTCCTAGAGGCCCAAGTTAAGATATAACTATGTTCCATATATTTGTTAATGTGTTCTGTTTCTTGATATAATTAAGAGATGATGTACAATATGTTTCACCAAATAGTGAACGAGAACAATCTTTTTCACCACTAATGTCAATTTTTATTTTATCTTTACATAAACAAAGTTGACAAAATGACAGAATTAAAGTTTATACCAGGATCAATAACATGGATTTCCATTAAATTTTCTAAAAAGCTTAGACACATCACCACGCTGGTGGAAGATTTAGTATAAAGCTTATCCAAGGGATAGAGAGGTAATTTTTTTTTACTGGAACAAACATGGTGATTATTAAAGTATGCCTTCCCACACAGTTAGAGCAATAGTAAAGATGGCAGGATATTTGCTTTGCATCTGGCCAACCCAGGTCCAATCCTGTCATCCTATGTGGTCCCCTGAGCACCACCAGGAGTAATTCTTGACTGAATGAGTAACTCCTGAGCATTACCTAGTGTGGCCCCCCAAAACACAACAAACAAAATAAAGTATGTTTCCTCTATTGTCAGACATCCACCTGCATCCTCATCCATAGACATTTTAAATTTCTTTTTCCTAATCAGAATAACTCACATAACAGTGTTTCTTTACAAAAATGTTTCTAGGGAAAGTAACTTAAAGCAATGTATTAATATATAAGGGTAATGAGATAGTCTATTAAAGAATATATATATATATATGCATGTATTGAAAAAATCTGGTGGTATTGGGACATATTGATGTAATATATTTTTATCTTTGATCAATATGTAGTAATATTTATAGATAGCTAGAATTTATGTTAAGGTACATGTGGCAAACCCTGTTTAATCCCTGACTATGGATGGTTTTCCAAGCATCACCAGGTATAACACGAGTGGCCTCTGAGCACTGATGGAGTAATCTAGGTAATCGCTCTTAGGGTAGGGCAAGAGCTGCACCACATCCTCAAGCCCTCATATTGGGTCATTAGGATTATTGACCAGTAATTTCTAATAGCAGTCCCTGAGCCCTATGAGCACCTAAATATCGTATCTAGATTTTGTCACAATATATCTAGTGAACTACTCTCTATTATTGACTTCCCATGTATGCTGAACTGTTATGTTTTTTTGTTTGTTTTTTTTTTAAATGCCTATAAGAATGAAAAGTTTCCACCAAGAATCACAATAATATTTCCATCAAATTTCAAGATGGAGGGGAAATGATAGTATAGCAGTTAGGGCATTTGTCTTGCATGCAGCAACCTAGGTTTTACTCCCAGTACCTCATATGGTCCCTGAGCCCTGACTGAGTGATCCCTATCATTTAATACTTCTAACATAATTAAATGTAAAAGTGGGATGCTTTTGTACAGTATAGTTGTTGATCCTAATTATCAAGAGAAAAGGAAAGGAAGGTAGATCTTCATTCAGTAGGTTGGGAGACATATGTCTGGAAATTAAAGGCCATTCTAAACTATTTCATACTATTCATATCTCCACAACTTCTTATAAACCAACTCTAATGGTTCAAGTCCACCAGAACTAATCACAACTTTATTTAAAGAATTCTAACTGACATGATAGCTAAGAAATATGTGGACATGTAAAAAGTCATAGAACCAAGAATAATTACATACATAGTTTTTATAAATACGACACATACACATATATGCATATGTTTAACTCTTTCCCTCTATCAATTTTTATATCTCTAAATAAATGCTGTTATAATAATTCTGTGAATCACTGAAGTTGTTTTATGATAGGCTTGTGTATGAACTGCTAAAAGATGAACATTCAGAGATAAAAGCAATGACTTAATAAGATATGTATTTCTATTTGTTTGTTTAGGTTTATGAGTAAACCTAGTAATGATCAGTAACTACTCCGTGCTCCTTCCTTGGGATCATTCCCAGTTGTACTGTTGGGAACATGTGGTGTTGGGAATAAATATTAGCTTTCTGCATGCAAAGCATTCACCCTAGTTATTTAAACTATATCCCCACCCTGGATCTCTGCTTTTTGAAGAAGACATTATTGTGCATATATTATGCATGTATAGTTTTACTCTGTGAAGTTGGGCAAAATGCTTTTGCATATTATCTTCTCAAATTAGATTAGGAGAGTTTTTTTTTTTTGCACACAATTTATTTTATTTTATTTTTTTTATTAGTGAAATACCATGAGGTACAGTTGTAGACTTACAAGTTTTTGTGCTTGGGTTTCAGTTATACAATGATCAAGTACCCATCCCACCACCAGTGCCCATTCTCCACCCCCACCAATCCCAGTATCCCTACCAATCCCCCATCCCCTGTCTGCCCTGCTTCTGTGGCAGGGCACTCCCTTATGTTCTCTCTCTCCTTTTGGGTGCTGTGGTTTACAGAAGAGGCACTGGGCAGCAATCATGTTCGGTCTATAGTCTATTTCAGCATGCATCTCCCATACTGGGCAGATCTTCCCAGCACACTTTATTTGGTGCTCCCTTCTCTATCTGAGCTACCTTTTCCACTAGAGAATGTGGTTGTCCTCGAAGCCATGGAGTGAAACTGATTAGGAGAGATTTTGTGCATGATTCTCAAGGAGACAGAACTGTATGATATAATATGTTAAAAATTGGGTAAGTAGGGATTTAAGAGATAGAACACTGTGTAGGGCACTGCTTTGCCAACATCTGACCCAGATTTGAGCCCGAGCACCACACACCATGCTAAATGATTGAAGAAAAACATATACTATCATCAAACTGTTTCAATTAATGATGCATTGTTAACATTTATTTATGTTAAAAATTCCAGTACAATGGATGTGTGGGGTACTTTGGGAATTCCCTACTGTCTCAGTCATATATTTTGATTGCATTACCGGACAATTATAAAATATCATATGTTTGTAAGAATTACGCTAGCAAAGCATTTTTTTTCATTTTATTTTCAAAAGTTGTTCAAAATCATTTGTTACAGTTAATATTCCAACACCAATCCCACCACCATTACACCTACCCACTACCATATTTCAAATATTTCCATTCAGCAAACCCTGTCCCCAAAGGAGAATCAAAATAATTTATTTTGTATTACTTGTTATGAATAATCCACAAAAAATGATGCACAAAATTTTCTTAGAAGAAAGTATGTGGAACAGCCTCTCTGGCTCCTGATCAAGCTGCTTAATGGCCATGATCCCAGAGACTCAGGAACAAATCTCGGAACCCAGCAGGTTTTGGCAAGAAATCCCTCCGAATCTAGTTGTTAAAATTTTGAAATTTCAAACTCTTGTGGCCACTACTGCAGCCATGCGATATCATATGTTATTCATAACCAGCAATAGAAAACAAATTGTCTACTGTTGCCTTTGCGACAGAACTGAGTGTTGGGGTAAAATCCCAAATAATAATGGTGGGTGTGGTGTCGAAATGTTGAATGTGATCAAAGTATAGAGATAGTAATTTGGAAATCATCTGCCCCACAGATAGGGAGAGGGTGTGAAATGGGGCGTATACTGGGGATTTTGGTGGTGGATAATGGGCATTGGTAAAGGTACGGGACCGAGACTTAAACCCAAAAGCTTTGTAACTGCTCTCACTGTGATTCAATAAATAAAATTATAAAAAATGGGGGGAAAAAAAGCAAGGTGGAGTTCATGCACAATTCAATCAGCCTAATCAGTGGCTGAATAAATAGCAGTACTCCTACATAAAAAAAAAAAAGAAGAAAGTATGTGAAGATTGTTGTGTCATACCCTGGAGTAAGCCTTTGTAGAAGAGGTTATCAAATATAAATATATATATAAATATATTAAAAATCAAACATAAATATCTTATATAAACTGTGCATTTGTGGCCCCTCTCCAGGAATTCTAAAATTTTGAATATGGATATACAGCTGTCGTTAATTTAATTCTTTTCATTGGATGATGACTTTGGGGTCTGGAGGCATATTTGTGATGTATCGTTCTGTACCATTCTCTTCTGAGAGCTTTATTTGTGAGTCTCTGGATCACGGCCATTAATGAGCTTAGATAGTACCAGAGGAAGTTCCTGGGTGTGACTGCCAGGCTATGAGAAACAGAAGAAGATGTGGAAAAAAATTTCTTAAAGTACGAAATATGACAAGAATTTTAAGAATTTAAAGAAATTTTTAGTATATTTTATTTTTATTTATTTTATTTTATTTGCTTTCTGGGTCACACCTGGCGATGCACAGGGGTTACTCCTCACTCATACATTCAGGAATTACTCCTGGCAGTGCTCGGGGGACCATATGGGATGCTGGGAATTGAACCCGGGTTGGCCGCATGCAAGGCAAATGCCCTACCCACTGTGCTATCACTCCAGTCCCAAGAAATTTTTAGTATATTTTAGTTTTTTAACCATTTCATCCATGTAAATGAATTCCTATAAGGCTACTTAATAAAGTTTGAATCATAAGATTTTAAAAGTGCTATTGTAACAAATAACTTTTTGTAGACTATTTGGGCCACTATAACAAGATTTCACATACTAGCGGTCTTATTAACCAAAAATATAAATTCTCATTAGATGCCATTCTGGTCACAGTGTAACTCTATTTCATGTGCAAATTTAATATGACTATGTAAGGTGAATGGACCACAGAATTTCGTGGAATCTGTTATAAAAAAAAACACTGATCCCATTTAGGAAGAGTCTAGCTGATTATTTCTAAAAGATGCAGATCATAATGCTAAAGCATATTAACTATTAGCTATTTTAAACATTTAACATGTGCATTAGTACAGAATTTAATTTCATAGTTTATATTTTACTATTACTGAGTATAGTTTATTAATATTTATATTGCTATAATGACTTAAATAATAAGTCTATAAAATACTGATATATAATGTTATAAGTGAACATTATTTCCCTTATTGATGTTTCTCTTTTACGTATGTTTCTGTCCATCAAAAGCATCTTACATCTTTTGTAATTGGAAAAAAGTTTAGATGTATTCTTTTTCTTGTTTTTTTCTTTTTCTTTTTCTTTTTTTTTTTTTCAAAATGAGAATAACAACGTCGGCAAAGTCTCACACACACTCATACAAAATACAGAGCTTACTCTGGGACTGGCAAATGGAATTTACCCTTGAATTTACAGAGTGCTTTATAGTTTTCAAAGTGCTTTCACATATATTATTGGGAATTAGAGCAATCATGTGGAAGTTTATAAGAAAGCTATATTTTATTTTATATTATCAAGGCAGAATTTAAAGTTAAAGGAGAAATGACTTTTATAAAGTTCACAATAAAAACTGCTAAGGCAGAAATCGTTGTTAAGATTACTCTGGTAACAGCATGAAAAGGAAAGTGCAGAGAGAAGATAATTGAACGTTACTGCAAATTTCTGACAAAACCTAGGTGACTGGATCAAGAGTCTACACTAGGTCTCTCTCATTGCAATGATTCTCTTTAGAGATGGTGCAGATTCACAATGCATATGACTTGACTCGTATTGAGATGTAAGGAGAGAGAACAAATGGAAGCAGCAAAAGGCTGATCATATATAAAGAGAGTCTGGCTTGGCCTTCAAGATCATATCAGTAAAGTCCCTTAATGGAATCATATTACTTGCAGCTCTAATTCAGAATATTGGGAAATAGTAAACCTAATTCTAATTAAACATTGGTCTTTTTTTCACTTTTATTTTATTTATTTCATTTTATTTTATTGCTTTTTGGGTCACACTTGGCAATGCACAGGGTATACTCCTGGCTCTGCACTCAGGAATTACTCCCGGTGGTGCTGGTGAGGACCATATGGGATGCTGGGGATCGAACCCAGGTTAGCCGTGTTCAAGGCAAACGCCCTACCCACTGTGCTATCGCTCCAATCCCTATTTTTTTCTTATCTAAAATTATACCTTTTATCTTTTCATTCTTTTTTGAAAGAACTAAAAAGCAATAAAAGTTCTTTTAAAATAGAAAGTCAAGTGAAGAACAAGTTTAAGCAACCTTACATTTCTCATTCCCAAATGATAACATTCCAATTCATCGGAGAATGTAATCACTTAATCACTTAACTTCCCGTTAGTCGTCGATTTGCTCGAGCGGGCGCCAGTAACGTCTCCATTTGTCCCTGTCGTGTGCTAGTGTAGCCCAATGGCATCTGTTCGCTCCGGGAACATGAAGGGCCTCAAACCGATCGTTCATGATCTTGATGAAGAAGTTTGACCATCTGGTAGGTGGGCGGCCACGCGGTCTTTTGACATCCCGTGGAATCCAATCAGTAACAGTTCTAGTCCTGCGGTCCTCTTTAAATCTCATTACGTGACCAGCCCATCTGGTTTTCGACACCTTGGCAAATGAGACAGCATCCCTGATTCTTGATCGTCGACAGATGTCGGAACTCCGGATTCTTTCTCTCATTTGAGTGAAACGTGATATTCCAAGCAGAGCTCTTTCTATTCTTCTTTGGGAGACCTGAATAGCGTTCTCATCTTGTTTGCGTAGGGCCCAAGTCTCTGAGGCATATGTTAATGCAGGAAGAACAGTGGAATCAAAGAGATGTGCCCGGAGCCGGAGGTTCTTCGTCCTCTTAGCTATTTCTTCGACGTTCTTGAAGGCGTTCCAAGACACTCTCTTCCTCCTGCGCAGCTCGGGTGCCAGGTCATTTGTCATGTTGACCTCTCAACCTACATACACATAGCTGTTGCATTCGGAGATGGTCGTTCCGTTGAGAGCAAATGGGGCATCAGGAACGAGGCTGTTTCTCATAAACATTGTCTTCGTAAGATTCAGCTGTAGTCCTACCTTTCCACACTCACGGTCAAAGTCAGCCAGCATTTGTGCTGCTTGGCTGATGTTTGGTGTTACTAAAACAATGTCATCAGCAAAGTGGAGGTGGTGTAGTCGCCGACCATCTATCTTCACTCCCATTCCTTCCCATTCCAGTCGTTGCATGATGTTCTCGAGGGTGGTACTGAAGAGTTTTGGTGAAATGGTATCACCCTGCCGCACCCCTCTCTTGACATCAACAATCACTTCTTTGTAGAATGGTGAGATCCTGGTAGTGAATCCGCAATACAGCTCACGGAGGATCCTGATGTATTGGGCTTGAATGCCCTGATTGACTAGGGCTTCAATGACCGCTTCCGTCTCAACAGAATCAAAGGCATTCTTTAAATCAATGAACATTAAACAGAGCGGCATCTTGAACTCCCGAGAAACCTCAATGAGCTTGGTTATCGTGTGGATATGGTCGATGGTGCTGAATCCTTTGCAGAACCCTGCTTGCTCGCATGGTTGTCCTTCATCTAGTGTTCTGCCAATCCTATTTAGGATGACTCGAGTGAACAACTTGTAGATGACAGACAATAGGCAGATCGGGCGATAGTTGCCAATGTCATGGATGTCTCCCTTCTTGAACAGTAGTACGGTCCTGCTGGTTTTCCATTGGGACGGAACCTTGCATTCAGACAGGTAGCGAGTGAAGAGCCGAGTCAGTGTATTGATGAGTACTGACGGCAGGTTCTTCAGGTGTTCAGGTCTGACCTTGTCTGGGCCGGGTGCTGTTTGTTTCTTTACTGACGAAATGGCGTGTCGGATTTCGGAAGGGAGAACGTTGGGAACGACATATCCATCCTGTGGAATTTGGTATGTCGGCAAGTGGACATGGCTATCGAAGAGGTTTGAGTAGAAGTCATGGATAGTCTTCTCCATTGCCATTCTGGAGGATGTGATGGATCCATCAGTACGTCGGAGGGCAGTCATCTTGGTCTTATAGTTGGCGAAGGACAGGCGGGCGTTACGAATACTTTTCCCGGCTTCTGCCGCATCTACCAGTACTTCTGCTCTTCTCTCTTTGAGGTCTTCCTTGATCGCATCTCTGCACTGCTTTGCGATCTCGGACGTTAGCTTGCAGTTGCTTGAGGCATGCGCCAAACGACGCTGGCGAATTAGCTCAAGAGTTTTCGAAGATAGGCAATTTTTTGTGGCTATCTCTCTCTTGGCGTTCCTCGCACATTCATGGAGGTGCTGAACCTATTCTACTTCCTGAGAATGTAATGCAGTATAAATTTATATAATATAATATTACAACATCACATAAACTTCATCTCAAAATGATAACACAGTTGTTCTATTGGATTTCTAGAGGAATAAAAAGGAAGAAATTGGAACTATTAAGGATAGCATGCCCTATTAGCAGAGAAAAGCTTATACATATTTTAATGTATCACTGTGAGGTACAGACTTACAAACTTTCATGCTTACGTTTCAGTCATACAATGATCAGGTACCCATCCCTCCACCAGTGCCCATTCTCCACACCAATGATCCCAGTATCCTTCCCACCACCCACATCCCATTCCTCCCCACCTTATTTTTTTCTTTATTAGGCAAATAACCTGTAGTCATTTAGTTTGTGTGTTAATGTAATTAAACAATATGGAAGAAAATATAGAAATAAACCATTTTTTAAAAATCAACTGTAAAACAGAGTGGAGGTTTTAATAGAATATTTAAATTTCAAGTTATGTGATATATAGTCTTTTGGAAAATATTGAATAAATCATAATTACATATTAAAATAATATTAAGAAATTTATGATATAGACTTATATAAGCTTAATATATGCATACATACCTGTTATATATACATGTTTATATATATTTGAAAGTTTGACAATTCCAATTTCAAAAAGTATTAAGCATAAAAAATGAGCCTGTTACTGAACCCAAACCCCAAGTTTGGGAATTGCTGCTTGAATGTCTCATTACTAGAGAGACAGGTTGATGTGGGATGTTGGGAGCAGAATTGTGATGATTTGGGGAGCTAGCAACTGGAAAAGATGAGGGAAATGCTGTCCTAAAGGTAAACCAAAACTATTCCTACTAATTTGAGATTAGGATTTCTGTGGAAAAATGGGAAAGCAAATTGGCAGAAATTTATTTCAGTGGGCAGAGGAGAAGAAAGTCTTGTCTTGAGGGAGTTCAGGTTAGGTTAGTGGTTGATGAATCTTGGTGGTGGTGTGTATTTCTTGTAAAACTTCAAAATGATGTGATTAAAGAACCATCCATCATGAAACCTGTGTACCTTTCAAGATCTTTCCAGAGAGTCTGGTATTGGCTTGTACTCCCTCCATCCATATCTGTAGCTGGTTTTACATTGAGCTTCCAATTTAAGAGAAAAATCTTTTAAGATTGTGAGACTGAGCAAAAGTTAAAACGGAATGAGAAATTATGAGAAATATACATGGAGTTTATAATGTTTGTTTCTCTACAAATCAGAACAGGAACTCACAAAGCAAGGAAAAAGGAGGAAGCTGAACCTTAAATTGGAATAGCAAAAGAACAGAAAATAACTTTACACATTTAGCCTCATGAATGTTGCTTTTTTTTTCTTCAAAAAATCGATTTAGTTCTCAGAAATAGCTTGACAAGACTGACTTTCAATTTATTGGACATTTAATCATCATAATAGAACAAAATCCCCTGTGAACTATTTCATTTACAAACTGTTAGCTAACATAAAGATTTAATAATGATGTCCCATAGTGAATTAGAATATATATTTCTATCATACCTGTTCTATTTGAGTTTATACCTTCTGAGTTAGCTGTCAGTCTGATGGTACCAGATGTAGAGATCACTTTGCCCTTATTAACCTTGTAGTTATTTTATAAAAATGAATTCTCAAGATTTTATTTCACCCTGTGTCTTATTTTGAATATCAGCAATTCTATATGCTGGCAACCAACAGATTTGATTTATTTTAGAGTGAGAAAAGTTATTGAACTTAGGAAATTTGGGCAAAATAGTGCAAAAGGAAAAATTTTACTCCGATAACATACAAACATCAGTATTAGGATTTGATCTTCATTGCTATTATAAGGAGAAATCACTGCTATTTTGGTGGCATTGTCCTACAATAATGCAATAATTTCCTTTAAAATCTTAACAAAATGCAATAATAAAAACTTATTAAATTAATTTGTGATTTAAAACTATCAAATGTTTAGTTTTATAGCCATAAATCCAACATGTTTTAAGTCCAGGCAAGTTGTGATTATTTTAAGCATGATACTTTAAAGAAATAAAAATAAAAGTATTGCCATTGTTCAAGAACATAAAGAAAAAAATTTTATCTGAATTATCTGGAATGGATTGCTCCTTTTCTCTCATCTAGTTACATTTTAAAGCCATCATTAATATTAAATTGTATCCCTTGAATATACCTGATTATTGTGAAGGATAAGAGAGTAAGAGAGACAGAATAATTCTTTGTCAAATCTTCTCTTATCTCTAACCTTTAACTTAGCTGTTTTTTGCTCTTTCCTTACTTACTTTTTCTTTTTTCACATTTTGTATATTCATTTTATTCCTCGTCCATTCATTTAAAAATATTTGCTGTTTTGTCTGAGGAAGTTTTTACTTATGACATTTCTGCATTTGAACATGTTTGATCTATTTTACATGTTTGGCAGAATTTTGTTTCATGATGATTATTGAAGGTGATATGTAATATAATCTATTAACAGAGCTAAAACTATAGCACATGTAAACAATTAATTACAAATACCTCTATTGTGGTAGAGATTTTATCTTGATCACTGTGCATTTTTAGTGTTTCGAATATTTATGATGTGGAATAGAAAAAATAAGAAATCATGAATTTTCAGATCAGAGACTCTGAAAATGACGTAGAATGATTTTGGAAATGGAATCTGGATTTCTGTAACTGAATTATTGCTTCATTGTTTAATGTAGTCGGGACTGAGTTTTTCTGATAATACTATATTTCATTAAGGGGTCAGATAAGCATACAATATAGGGAACACAATATTGACATAAAGCTGTTGGAAGAAACTAGAATTCTCACAGAACAGACAATAGATCTGTCTAAAAGATGAAAAAGAAATGCCGGAGGAAAATAACGTGTGCTGATTATTAAATATTAAAGTAAAAACATAGGGGGTATCTGCAGTCCACAATCATGAACCTCTCCACGACGTTGTTGAACTTGCCCGTCAGCAGAGCAACCAACATTTCTGGCGAGACGTATTTCAGGTCTTGGTGTTTCCCATCAGTGGTCTGCAGGAGGAAGGCCTTGGAGTAATCCCGATAAGTTCTCGGTGGTCACTGTCCAAGAGACTCTCTATTTCATTATGACACAAAGACTTGCAGCGAAGGACATGGGTTTTGGGCTCCTTGGGCTCCTACTCATCCTCCTCCTCGGGAAGGATGATGCTCTTTCTTCTTGCTCTGCACAGGGCCCTCCTGGTCCTATGGTCGCTCCAGCAGCTTCAGGGCTTCAGCATGGGCCAGATAACGCTGCAAGGCAGGGATGGGGAGCAGAAGAGACGCTGGCACTTGGTGAACATGATGAGGCCCTGTTCCTTCTCCTTCGAGGTCTTGACCAGTGGGGTGCTAATGAGGCTCTCCATGCTTGGGGGGACCAAATCGTCAGCCTTTAGGTCCTTTTCCTAGAGGTCCACAAATCCATCCTCCTCCTCTGGGGATCCCTAGGTTGGGTTCAAGGAGAAGGGGCTTCAAGTCAGAGGGCTCATCGTATCCAACTCCATCTTCTGCTTTGGTCCATCTTCTGCATCAGGTCCGACACTGAGGTTGGCATCTGGGCAAAGGCTTCGTTGTGGCTAATCCACTGGCTGGGGGCAGTGGGCATGTCTGGTGTCTTGAAGACAAATTCATCATTCTCTTTCTCTGCCTCTTGGAGAACCCAGAAAAGCTACTGAGAGTATCCTGCCCGCAAAGGGAGAGTCTGGCAAGCTCCCCGTGGCGTATTGGATATGCCAAATACAGTAACGACAATAGGTCTCATCCCACTGACACTGAAAGAGCCTCTAATCATTGGGAAAAGACAACTAAGAAGAGGCTGCTAAAATCTCAGGGCTGGAAGGAATAGGGATGTTACTGGTGCTGGCTCAAGTAAATCGAAGTTCAGTGGGATGACAGTGATACAGTGAAGAAAAAATACATTGGCTTTGAAAGTAAGAGGGGCATGCCACGAAAGGGAAAAGCAAATGGTCGTGAAATGGTACTTTTCACTGATGCTTCAGAGTTAGTGAATCTTTCTCTCCCCATCTCCATTAACAGGACTTAGTGACAGCCTGTACGTTCTGCTCCAACCTTGCCCAGTCCACTTATATTTCCAGTGGACTTTAACTGATGAAGAAAAGCATTGGTTTTTGTATAAATGATAAAGAATTTGCTTATACTCTACTCCATGAAGGGGAAAGGATGTGTCAAATCATCAGGAATAAAAATTATGTGTTCTACAAGACTTCAGTTTAAAAATAATAATAATAATACTTACAGGTAGAATTTCAGACTGCAGCGTACTTAGGAAAGAGAAACGTCTCCATCCGCACTATACACTCTTTCTATCCTCATACAGGACATAGAATGCAGATGCTGTGAGGTGTGGAAGAAGATGACAGTAAATTAGCTCAAGCTCTCTCTGAACTGGAATGAACTAACATTAAAGGCATAAAGTGAATGTGCATCTATGTAAGCTGCTAAAATGGAATGAGAAAATGGAATGCAACCTATTTTTGTACAGTGAAATTTTGGACAGAATATGAACTTTCCTTATTCATGTTCTCTTTTAGTTGAGATTACTCCAAAGCACGGGGTTTACATGTGCAAAAAAACCCACATATATAAAAACATGCCTATTTCAAGACCAGTAAATTGTTTTGAGTGATGTAAAGTTAGGATATTCTGGTGAATGCTAAAAAATAAAGTAAAAACACTGGGTAGAGCAATGTATTTCAGCTTTAGAATAGAAATTATAGTTTATGGTGAAGAATTTTCTGAGCAGCTGAAGAATAAAAGTAATAAATATAATCAAATTTCAATTTGAAAAACTAAATATATAATTTTTATCAGTCAATAGCTTTAATTGAGTTAAATTTCAAGAGAAGTGTTTTATATGTATTAATGAAGTGGATCTCATTCAGCTTATAAACAGAAAAAATGATTAACTAAGAATCATATGATGCAAAACGTTTTAGAGTCTATAGGATTAGAGCTAGACTATGAATGCTGGACTATTAGACTATTATTTAAGTACTGCTTTTATAGGCTGAAATAAATTCAAAGCAGATAGAAGTTAAACAGAAAATAAAATTTTACTTAAAACAAGCAAATACTCCAATTTTTAAAAAATAAAATAATAAGACATGCAATTATATTTCTTGCCTCAATGAGCACACTTTTAAGATAAAAATGAAATTTCAATAATTATTTTCTTGAAACTTGGTTGGGCCGGAGACCTAAAAGCCCAGGCAAAAGAGTCTCCAAAGTTCTTCTTTATATGTACCTAACCTTGTCCTCTATATTTTCTGATTAGTTGTCTGACTTGGGAAAACACCTCTCAGTTCTCAGTGACCTAATGAGGTCTTAGGCTGGTGCTAGGTATTAACTCCCAGGTTCCCACATGAAAAACACATACGCAGTCTTTTAAGCCAACTGGCTGAAATAGCTCCACACATGTGCCAGCAGTTCACTTTGTAGGTTAGGTTATGGAAACTTTGATCTCCAAGAGTTGGGTATCATGCTTGAGTCCATGACCATGTGTGTAGATGAGGTTCCTGGACTTTGGATCTTTTTGTTGTTGCTGTTGTTGTCCAGAAACGCACAGATATTCTCACCAGAGCCTCTTCTCTATAACTCACATGCGACATCATGCACAGGTGTGCACGACAAAAGGTGCCCAACAAAAGTGTCATCCCCTATCTCACATTTGATTTCACACAGTCATTTTTGAGGTATGTGCAAGTACACATACACATTGCCAGTTTTTTCACACACCTATCCCCTGGAAGAAAACTCAAAGATCACATGCCCCTGATTCATTTCAGGTAAATTCTGTTTTTCTGAGTCTCCTGCCCCCGCACCTGGCTGTCCTCACTGGTGCCCCTTGGAGGGAGGCGGGTTGAGTTTCCCTCTCCCCCACCCCGTCTCCCTCCCCCCTCTCCCCCCCCCAGCAGATCCCCAGCAGCCGAAGACCTCCAGAACCAGCCACAACCATGCTGAGACCACTCTTCACATGTCCGGACAAGCCTCATGCTTGAAGGAACTGGCAGAGGAACCTAGGCATGCGGGTCCAGAGCTAGATCTCCAAGCCTGCTCAATCAGGACTGGGCCTTCTCCACCCAGATTCCCCATCTTCCAGCAGGTAGGCATTACACCCACCAGCTGCTGCCGGTGCCAGGTGGTCCCATCAATGGCCAAGACCCAGAGACTATAAAACCAGCTCCTAGAAGCAACATCTTATTATCTCGTTTTTACTTTGGAGAACCTGGCAGGCTACCAAAAGTATCCTGTTCACACAGCAGTCTGACAAACTTCCCGTGTCGTAATCAACATGCCAAATACCAGTAACAATGATGGATCTCATTCTCCTAACCCTGAAAGAGCATTGAATATGGCTTTTTTAATATCTCAGGGCTAGGAAGAAGGAGACGTTACTGGTGCCTGCTTGAGGCAATCGACGAACAACAGGATGATCGTGATGGTGATCTGTTTTTCTGTGCCATTCACTCCCAAAGAGTGAACAGAACCTTTTTGGCAGAAGGCAGAGGGTATAATAGTGACATAATTGTCATCTTTTCCATCCTGTATCAGCCCATAGGAATAACTACCTATAGCCATTACTCCCCATTGGGCCTGGCATGTCTGTTGGCGTCTTTGAGGCTCTGCTGGGGCTTTGTCACATTATGGTGGACAGTTCTGCATTCTGGTGGTCACTTACTCTTAGCTAACTGCTCTATACATTTTTATGTATTTTCTCCATGAATAATCTGTCTAATCTGAGGAAAACTTTTTATTTGTTTGTTTGTTTAGCCCCACAGGGGCACATAATAGTGATGATAGGATACTCCTGGAACATCCACATGCACACCAGGCAGTGTGGAAGTTGACCAGTGACAACTTCCCTACAACTACTTTACTGGTGGTGGGATTGTTGTTGAAACATTGTGTGCAAAAAACTCTCTTTTGACCAGATTTTAAAACCCTGGTGATTAATTAAAAACTAAAATTATAAATATTTATTTTATATTTGTAAGTAACCAGAGCAAATATAGAAGGGGAACATCTATGGAAGTAAAAAGAGTTAATAATTAAGAGAAATATGTAATTGAATAAGAGCATAGCAAATATAAAGAGGGAGAAATGTTCTGAAGTCCAGTAGAAGACAATAAAAGAAAATCAGAGATGAGGTCAAGTACATGGTTCATAGGGCCTAAGTGTTGCATGCAACAGTCCTGGATCTGATCCCCAGCAGATCAAGTTTCCTTGAAATCGGGATTTCTGAGTGAGCGATAGCACAGCAGTAGGGGGTTCGCCTTACAAGCACCCAACATGGCCGACCCGAGTTCGATTCCTCCGCCCCTCTCGGAGAGCCCTGCAGGCTACCGAGAGTATTCGATATGCCAGACACAGTAACAACAAAGTCTCCAATGGAGACGTTACTGGGCCTGCTCGAGCAAATCGACGATCAACGGGAGGGCCTTTACCTTTACCTTTTTACCTGCTCCCAGTATGGCTGGTGTGCCCCCAAACTAACAAATAAAAACACAAGTATTACATGAAATAGAAGGAAAGCAATGTTTGATTAAAAGTTAGTATCATTTTACAGAAAGTTTTTCTTCAATGTTAGATAATTAAACATTTTATAAATTAAATAAATTATAAAAATCAGAAGATCTGGGGCTGGAGCGATAGCACAGCGGTAAGGCATTTGCCTTGCACGCAGCCAACATGGCCGACCCAAGTTCTATTCCTCCGCCCCTCTCGGAGAGCCTGGCAAGCTACCGAGAGTATCTCGCCCCCATGGCAGAGCCTGGCAAGCTACCGTGATCTATTCGATATGCCAAACACAGTAACAACAAAGTCTCCAATGGAGACGTTACTGGGTCCGCTTGAGCAAATTGATGAACAATGGGAGGACAGTGACAGTGACAGAAGATAAAATTTGAAAACTGTTCAGAAGTTGTTTTCTATCACCAATAATTAAAATTAATGTAATCATGGTAGAAAATATAATTGCATCTGCCATTACATATTATTATCCCTATGATATGATCAGGGAATATATGCATTTTCAGTTTTAAATTGCCTTAAATCAAATTGCAGGGGCTGGAGTGATAGTACAGCAAGTAAGGCATTTGCTTTGCATGCAGGCGACCCAGGTTTGATTCTCAGCAACCCATATGGTCCCCTGAGCACTGCCAGTTGTAATTCTTGAGTGCAGAGCCAGGAATAACCACTGTGCATCACCAGGTATGACCCAAAAAACAAAAAAATAAATAAAACAATTAAATAAAATTGCATATATACCTGTCCAAATATATCACAATATGTATTTTTGCTGTTTTTCAATAGTAAATAATATCCATTATTTTAATCATCTAATATTCCTCTATTTATACACATTCAGATAAATTTAAAAACTCTTAATTAGTTGTCTAATCTACTTAGGGTCCACAATTCTGTTCAATTTCATCAATTTGTCTATAAACAATGATAAAATAGTTATTTCATTAAATATCAGAGGTATGTTTAGCATTTCAATTATTGTCATCAATTTATACATAAACATCCAATATATAAATTATGACAAAATTGATGAAATTAATGCTAGCTATGTTTTAATAACCTTTTAATCAGAGTAAAATTTAAGAAACTCTTTAAGTTTAAAAAAGAAATAGCACATCTTCAGTGGATGTATTACAGATATTCTTTTAATTAACAAATACAAAAATCACAGCTATATAGGATGATTAATATTGCCTTACACATTTCTGGTGTTTATCATATGAACTAGTGTTTTAGTGTTTTAGTTACTACTTACTAAGTTGAATTTATTGAAAAGTAATGTATCCTTGCTTTCTTCTTTGAGACACTTTCTTTTACCATAATTTGTTTTATTTTACTAATAAATTCAGAGACAAACAGGAGACCCTTCTTGTTAGTATATATGTGTGAGTATCCCCACCTGTTATAGATCATACATATATATAGTAATTAATAAAATGCACCAATATTTTTCTCACATAATGTTTTTGGCAGGGAGGCACACTTAAAGATGTTTAGGGTCTACTCCTGACTTTGTGCTCAGGCATCATTCTTGGTGAAGTTTGGGGAATTGAAACCAGATTAGGTTTGTGCAAAGCAAGTTTCTCATCCACTGTATTGCCTCTCTAGATCCATCTGATGTAATATTTAAAAACATTATGAAGATTACAGCATTCTGAATACCTACCCACTCCCACTTTGTCTCTTTCTTTTGGCTTTAGAAACATGCCTGGCAGTGTTTGGAGTTTACTCCTAATTCAGTGCTTAGAGGTCATTCCACGCTGTGTGAGGAACCATGTGATAGGTATCATGCGTAGGTCTTCAGCCTAAAAATCATACACTCCAGCTTGTGGATCTAGCTCTTATTTTTTATGTGCTAATAGAAGTGTCACATGTAAAGTGGTCTGAATTTCAAAGTATTTTAAGAGAAAAACAGCTTGATAAAATAAGTCTTATAAATAAAAAGGTATTCAAATTTTTAGAGAGAGATAAGGAAAAAATGATCATTTATGAATTAATTATCCTGGCTATTAAACATGGTAATGTAAAGATGACACCAATTTCTTATTCTTAATTAAAATTAGTATTATTGTTAAGACAAACTACTTACCAAGATCGGAATGTCTAGAATAGCTTTCATCAAATAGCTATTTAACCTAATAATGTGTGACTTAAATATGTAACTGAACATAACTATTAACTAATAATTAAAGTAACAACTAAATAATTAAATAAATAATTAATCTTAATCAATAATTTAACCCAAGAGTTAATCTTCTTAAATTTTATATTCAAATTTCTATTTTTTGCCTCCATTCTCCACTTAAATCTAATTAGCCCATCTCTGGATACTGAAACTTGAAGTTTCCTGAATCTAAACCATTTTGAAATCTTCAGAATTATGTCCAGTCAGGCACTTAAGAGTTTCAGTAAATGTCTCCTAGGATTCCTGTACTTCAATTTCAATTACAATTCTAAAGAAAAATCAGTGTTTTTCATTGATAAGTTATCTTGCATTTGAGTAGGTAATGTTAAACCTGACGCCAAGTGCAGCTTTTAAATCCTGAATGGGACACTTACTATCAGGCATTATTAGGTTGCTCGCCTATTCAAATCTGTTTCCTCCTCTGTCAAATTAGGAGTTATAGTCCTAATCACCTAACACCACGCAGTAAGCACTGTAGCACTGTCGTCCTGTTGTTCATCGATTTGCTGGCGTGGGCACTAGTAACATCTCCATTGTGAGACTTGTTACTGTTTTTCACATATTGAATGTGCCATGGGAAGCTTACCAGACTCTGCTGTGTGGGCGGGATACTCTTGGTAGCTTGCCGGGATCTCCAAGAGGGGTGGAGGAATAAAACTCGGGTTGGCCGTGTGCAAGGCAAATGCCTTACCCGCTGTGCTATCGCTCCAGCCCATCATACAGTAAAGATTAACTAAACTAAGAGACTTTGAATCCTAAATAAATAGTTAAAATACATATTAATATTTATCATAACTATCAGTAATATCGTCGAGCGGGCCCAGTAACGTCTCCATTGGAGACTTTGTTGTTATAATTATAATACTACCTAGAATGTTATTTGTTTTAGCAACTGGTTTTAGCTTTGTATTCCTGTGAATGTTATACCTAGTGAAATTTGTTATGAAAATCACTTTTTTAAAAGTGACAGAATAGGTACATTTTTAATAACAATATAATCATATGTAATAAGTGAGTTTACCGATAGCATATGTAAATAAAAACTCATACAATGATTGTCAATACAGAATTTAATGCAAATAGAATTCAGGAATCATCAGAGAATTTGATATCTCTTTTTTTCATCCCATGCTTTGTTTAAATTTTTTAAATTTTTTTATGAATCACCATGAGATGCAATTACAGACTTACAAACTTTAGTGCTTATGTTTCAGTCATACAATGATCGAGTACCCATCCCACCACCAGTGCCCATTCTTCACCACAAATGTTCCCAGTATCCCTCCCACCACCCTCATCCCATCCCCCCAGACCCTGCCTCTCTGGCAGGCTGATTCCCTTTTATTCTCTCTCTCCTTTAGGGTGTTGTGGTCTGCAATGCAGGTATTAAGTGGCCATCATGTCATCCCATACTTGATATGAGATTTTCATTCTTGAGTTATGCACATCATTCTAGGTAACAAAGTATGTGCAAAAAGTTTCTTCTCCAGAGAGGAACAAAGGAAAGTGAAATAATATTCAAATATCTTCTATCCTCTGAAGTTTTGCCATCTCATACTTGATAGAAGATTGCCATCCTCAAGGCCTGCTCATTATTCTAGGTGACAAAGTTTGTGCAAAAATTTTTTTTGCTCTAGAGAAGATCAAAAGGAAGTGAAACAAGATTCAAATATCTTCTATTCTCTGAATTGTATTTTAAAGAGAACACTAAAAGAGTTAATGACATTCTTGTTCTTGGTTTTCATTGTAGTTAAAATTTCTATTCATGGTACAAACCTGTACTCTTATGGATCAGATTGACTTGGGGATGAGTGTACGGAAAACAAACTGAAAACCTCTTATCCATTCCCACATTCTGGGCAAGAATCTAGAGATGATCTTGTGGGTGGAAGAGCATTTTCAGGGTGAGATTAAGGAGATAATTTGAACAAACCTAGATGTTTTTATCACTTTTCATGTTCAGTACCCTATCTTCATCATCTTCATGAAAACATCTTCGCTCCCCACCATCCACCCCGTCTTTCTCAAGATTAGTCTGGAATTTTCTTTGTTCTATCTTTGTTCTCTATTTTATATAAAATATTCGTGCAGTTAAGGCACATGAACCAGTGCAGTTAAGGTATCAGAAGCAGCTGGCAGCCTGCTGATTGTGCTCTCTGGGTTGCTTCAGATCATTGGGCTGGTACTGCTTATCCAACTAATCTTGATTGATGCTTCTATAAGTATAAAATATTGTATACATGTCACTAATTACTGGCTTAAGTGATTTCTTTTGAAATGGTAATCATTAGGTTCAATCTTACAAAGACCTCGACTCGCAACATTTTGGCAATTCATTGAAGAAAATGCTTACACTATATACTGTGAAATAAAGTAATAGACTTAGATGTGCATAAAATGCAGAATAATGGTCAGTGAGACTCACTAAAGAATGTTGTGAGGCTTCTAACATCTACTAGAAGCTTGATATTAACTCAAGGCATTTGGTTTATAAAACAAAATAGAATAAAAGTCAGAATCCGTACAGTTAATTGGGTAATTACTGCATACCATAAACTCACAATGACTCAAATGAATGACATACAACAACAACAACAACAAAAATATCGAGTCTTTGAGGGATTTAAATAACTCACTGAAAAGGAAAAAGAAACATCGGCTTGACTGGATCAGCAATCAACAGACAGTTTCACATAAGAGCTATTCTTTCTTATCTGTGTTCTCTAGTTCTTGCAATTTTATTTTCACTTCAATTTGTATCTTATTGGGAAACAAATTTCATGAAGGAAAGAGTTAAAAGCAAGTATCAGGCAGCATATAATATATAATATATATAAGATATAATGCTTGATTAGAAGATACAGGTATTAAAAATGTCTATTCTTGTTAGGCAGTGAAATAAGAGGAGGCATATCTCTTACTTTCCAAAAACTTATGATGAAATGAATTTAATGATATAAAGTAATATGTACCTACCTTGATTTACATCCAAGGACATTATCAAATAATTAGTCTTTTCCACATGATTGTTTAAAAGAGAAACTTTTCTATTTTTGGCATAATTTTCCACTAATAATGTGATTTTTTTAAATTTATCTCCTAGAAGAAAGCTGAATCGATTGTTTTCAACTGAGGCTAGAGGATAGAGGACATTTAGGACACTGAAATTTATTAGTGAAGTTGATTGAAACACCATATTCTACCAAGCAAGATTCATTATTACTCAAACTTGCTATGTTTAACCCCTGGGAAGATGCCAAAACAAAGGATTTCAGACATATAGGAATTGATCTAACTTGCTTGGATTAGATTTCTTTTATTGATTATATAATGAACTACTTGTTAAAATGATTGAACTCTTTAGGTATTTTCAGCCTTTTAGCATTGTAGAATAATTAGCACCATATAATGGATAATCTATGTTAAGTAATATTGATACCAAGCACTATGACAACTTAATAGCATTTATGTTTTAGCATATTAACTACAATTAGTTGAAACAATCAAAAAGAAAGCATTAGAATCCTCAATCAATTCAAAAAATCATTGCTATTGCAAGCCACTAAAAAAACTAAAAAACAATATGTTAATGGCTAGTACTAATTTTAATAAAAAAAATTCTTCCCATACTCTGCCATATTCTCCCCATATTTTCAGACAGACAAAAAAAATCATTGTTGACACCATTTAATTTTATTAATTTCATAGGTAAGATTTTGTTGCTAACATTAAATCCATGAAGAAAACATATTTAAGTGGTTCAGCTTACTTGTCTGCATCATGAAATTTAGAGTACCAGTAGCATTAGATTTGGACGTATGTAATATAGATAACCAATAGAATATAAATGTTTGTATGAATTTATATATATATATTTTTTCAGTTAAAATGGTGTTCAGACACTGTTTAGGGTTCATCAAGTGCTTTTCCAGGGCAATTATAGACAGAAACGTCATCTATATGTTGATTCTGTTGTTTTTTTACATACTTAAGGTTTTCATTATATAATTTCAAATCTCAACCATATCAATGACCATGTGTATAATCCAGTATGACAAAACACACTTTTTTTGGTAGTTTAGGAACATTTTGCATTTGTATATTTGAAGCAGGTTGGCAGGTAGAGGAATCTTGGCAATGCTCTTCAAGTGAATTTCAAGAGAGAAAACCAGATTAAACCCAACAAGTCACCATCAAGGGTTCTTGTTTGAAAATGCACCAGCAAAGGACCCCACACAAAGCTAGCTAAAACCATAAAATACCAGCTTGGAGAATCAAGGCCCATGCTCATCATCTTGTTGTTCGAGCCCCACTATTCTGAGTGTGCCTTCTATTTTCCTTTCACTATAGAATACACTTCATTTCTGAGTGGTCTACATTTTTCCTCTTTTTTTTTTCTTGTCCCGCATATTTCTAAAATATAATTTATTTTCTGGACAGAAATGAAACTTGGACCCAACCAACTTGCTACAGAGATAGAGATGGCCTTGGACTTTGCAATAGACCTTTTGAGCTAGGCTACTCCAGACTGGGCTAGGTGCCATCCCTCCCCCTACTCTCTAGGAACTCTGGCGACCACCATTTTCTAGAAGTCAGTGATAAGCTCCAGGTACCAGCGGCAATGACATCAAATGCCAGGCCTCACGGGACAGGGGAGGAGTGGCCACTCCTCCTTTCCCCCACCCTGATGAGACTCTGAGATGATGCAACACCCTGCCACCATCTACTTTAAGCTCCCACACGGTCATGATCCAGATACATACAAACAAACCTCGGACCCAAGTAACTTGCTGCAACAATCTCTTCAGGCCCTAATTATTAAGACTTTAGAATTCCTAGAGCATGTGGCCATGAGAGGGTTGCATCCAAAACAAAACACATTGTCTAGCATTGCCTTTTTGGTGGTGGTGAGTCTGGTCTTGAAATATCGAAGGTCACAAGATCACAAGCATCCTGTTGTTCGTCGATTTCCTCGAGCAGGCACCAGTAATGGCTCCTTTGTCCTAGCCCTGAGATTTTAAGAGAGCCATTTCAATGCTCTTTCAGGATTAGGAGAATGAACCATTATCGAAGGTAACTAAAATAAAGGAAGAGAGCATTGTGCAAATTGTCTGCCAGGCAGGGAGAGGTGTGGAATGGGGGGGGGAGGGGAGGAGGGGGATACTGGGAATTTTGGTGGTGGATAATGTGCACTGGTGAAGGGATGGGTGTTGGATGACTCTATGATTGAAACTCAAACATGAAAGCTTTGTTACTGTAACTCACACTGAATCAATAAAAAAAAAAGAGTCTGTGGGCAAGGGTGATAGTCACTAAAGCCAAAAGGTTGAATTAGTTAAATTTGAAAATGGAAAATCGTATATATACATATACATACATATATATATAATTTATTTTCTTCACTATTTCTCCTCTAATGATTCTGTGAGAATAGATAAACTCTGTATCACTGTATCACTGTCATCCTGTTGATCATGAAATTACTTGAGCAGGCCCCAGTAACGTCTCTATTCCTCCCAGCCCTCAGATTTTAGCAACCTCTTCTTACTTGTCTTCAGGGTCAGGGGAATGAGACCTGTTGTCGTTACTGTTTTTTGTCATATCAAATACGACACGGGAAGCTTGCCAGGCTCTGCCCATGCGGGCAGGATGCTCTTGGTAGCTTTCCAGGCTCACCAAGAGACATATATTTATATATTTTTCTCTTATTATTTGTTGCCTACTCTCTGAACCCCATCAGATATGGAGGGGCGTAATAGCCATGGAAAATGGGTAGGAAAAGTCTTATAATGTGTTGGTCTGCAAAGGACCTGGAGCGGTGGTTGGATAGTGGAGGTCAGCTTCTGAGACTGGGTCCCTTGGGGTGGGGAAGGCTCTCACCCGCCCCACACCCTGACTCAGAGTTTGGTGGCATAGTTCTGGGAGCCTCATTTTCTGGGACTCTGCTCCAGGCTTTAGGGTGGGTGAGAGCCCTCCCTGCCCCAAGGGACCCAACCCCGGCAGCCAACCTCCACTGCCCAACCACTGCCACAGTCCAGGCTGTTTTCCTATGCTCAGGCCGAGTCTCATGCATCAGTGAAATCCATGAAAAACTGAGATAATGAGGAACTTTGTGACCTTGAACTCTGGACTCAACAGGACCTTGGAACAGAGATCCTCTGCCTGCTTCCCCTAGTCTCCAGTGACTCAGGGATCACACCCCAAAGCCACACCCTGTTGGCACCACATAATCTCCTTTTCGGCCACCCTCCAGAATTCAGGATGCTCCTCCCAGACGGGAGTATAAAATGAGGTTCCCAGAGAATAGATAATCTCAGAAAATCTGAATAGTGATCAGGGGTGTAGGATCACAATTTATAGGAACTCCTGTGGGTTTCAATAGGTGTTCAGAAACCTCACTAATGAGCTTGTGTTGGGCCAAAGAGGAAGTGATAGAATCACTCTTGCTGGTACTACCTATCCACTCTGTTGCACTTTATATTTCTCTTGCATTTGTGTATATGTAGGAAGAGGTGTAAGCATAACATGCACGAACCATAATGTTGTTTTACATGGGCAACAAGAGACCTATTGAACCCTACAATTGTGAATTGTTTTATTTTTGTTAAGGTTTATAAAGAATTTAAACTTTTAAAAATAAACATATTTTTACAGTGGGTAAGGCGTTTGCCTGGCATGCGGCCAACCTGGTTGACTAAGGTTCTATTCCTCTGCCCCTCTCAGAGAGCCCGGCAAACTACCGAGAATATCTCTCCCGTATGGCAGAGCCTGGCAAGCTACCCGTGGCATATTCGATATGCCAAACACAGTAACAAGTATCACAATGGAGATATTACTGGGCCTACTCGAGCAAATTCATGGACAACGGGAGGACAGTGACAGTTACAATGACAGTTCACCAAAATTCAATAATTTTTAATATGTAAGTTTTAACATATTAATATATCTTATATGACCTCTCTCTGTTCTCCTATCATATTCTAAAATCATCACTGTTTAATCAATGTTATTTATTCTCCTTTCTGTGGGAATTATTAACAGGCAGATGTTTTGTGGGTTCCAAATATGATATCACTACTTCTGTTCATGTAAGCAGGTTTCAAGTCTAGAATTCTCAAGATGTTCAGAGTACCACATTAGTTTCAAAACAAACAAACAAACAAACAAAAAGAGGTTTTGGATTTTTTTATTGATGTAATTTTTCCCCTTCTTTTTTAACTACTGAAACTTTGTCTGTAAACAAAGGGAGAGCTTGATCTTCTAGCTGACATCTGCTATTAATGTATGAGAGTTGAGGCCCTAGAGCTAAGATATGTAAAGATTTGTTGAAAGTAGACTCCATCAACTTTGAATTTTTATTTGTATTTGTTTCTGTTTCCTTAGGAGACATCAACAAAGGCCTTGTTTCTTCTGCTAAACTAGCTCTTTGCACTTTTAAAATTTGTTCTGAAGGTGAATATCATAATAGTTTCTTTTAAAATTAACATTTTAGTTAAATCTTTGGTTCATTGTATATAACATTGTGTACATATTATTTCAGCACTCTAAATTTAAAAAAAAAGAAGAAAAAGAGGAGGAGAGGTAAGTTTTTAAAATTTTTTTAAGATATACACCCACAGTAAAATTTCTGAATTTTGACACTTAAGTTTTACTTGACTATTGCTATCTGGACAAGTGAATGTGTCTCTTTAACCCTAAACATCTCATACAAAAAATGGAGACTATGACAGCACTTTTATACAGTAAGTTATAATTCTCACTTGAAGTGCTACTTTTTAAATGTTTAGAACAGGTCCTGATATATATAATAAGCATACAGAACATGTTTCTTAGGTTATGATCACTCTGATGTGATTTGGGTTGTGTTTACCTGTAATTTTTTTTCTGAGAGGAAGGTTGAAACAAGAAACACATTGTAATTATTTTATTATTCTTTTTTAAATTTTTAAAAATTTTAATGCAGAGTCTCCTGCCCCCACGCCTGGCTGTCCTCACTGGGGCCCCTTGGAGGGGGGGTGGGTTGAGTTTCCCACCCCACCCTGAGCAGAGCCCCAGCAGCCGAAGACCTCCAGAACCAGCCACAGCCATGCTGAGACCACACTCCACACGTCCAGACAAACCTCATGCATGAGGGAACTGGCAGAAGAACCCAGGCATGCGGGTCCCGAGGCTGAGATCTCCAAGCATGCTCGAATCGGGACTGGGCCTTCTCCACCCAGATCCCCCATCTTCCAGTAGGTAGGCATTACACCCACCAGCTGCTGCCGGTGCCAGGTGGTCCCATCAATGGCTAAGACCCAGAGACTATAAAATCCAGCTCCTGGAAGCGACATCTTATTATCTTGTTTTTCCTTTGGAGAACCCGGCAGGCTACTGAGAATATGCTGCCCGCACAACAGAGTCTGGCAAACTTCCCGTGTCATACTCAATATGCCAAATACCAGTAACAATGATAGGTCTCATTCTCCTAGCCCTAAAAGAGCATTGAATATGGCTCTTTTAAAATCTCAGGGCTAGGAAGAAGGAGACATTGCTGGTGCCTGCTTGAGGCAATTGATGAACAACAGGATGATCGTGATCCTGATTTTAATGTAGGAGTATTGCTATTTATTCTGCCATTGATTAAGCTGATTGAATTGGGCATGAACTCCATGCATCTAAACAAATCACTCTAATTTGGTTATTTATAGAGAATCAAATTTATGCAATTATTTATTTATTTTGATTGAGGATCATACCTGGTGGTGGTCAGGTGCTACTCCCAACATGATGCATTCTTTTAAGTTATCCCTGGTAGTTTTTGGGACCATGAGTTCCCCTGAATCAAACCTGAACCTTCTGCATGCAAAACATGTATATGGATGAATGCTTTGAGTTATCTCTCTGGCTCTAGAGAATATTATTGACATGAAAGTTTAGACTTCAAAAGTCACTCCCAAGGAATATATTTATAAAAAATATTCTAATAAATAACACAATGAGTGGCCACAGGAATCAATTTTTTCATAACAACTTTAACAGTCACGGTCACAGTCCTCCCGTTATTCATTGATTTGCTGGAGTGGGCCCAGTAACATCTCCATCATGAGACTTGTTGTTACTGTGTTTGGCATATCGAATACATCACGGGGAGCTTGCCAGGCTTTGCTGTGTGGGCGAGATACTCTCGGTAGCTTGCCAGGCTCTCCAAGAGTGGCAGAGGAATCAAACTCAGGTCGGCCATGTTGGCCGCTTGCAAGGCAAACGCCCTACCCACTGTGCTATCGCTTCAGCCCAACTTTAACATAAACCCTTTTATAATAATGAATACTCAAATGAAATTTCAAAAAAATTGTTTGCAAGTTATAAAATACTTTCAAAATTAAAACTGCTAATTTTTATATTTCAACATCTTGCTTCTTATAAATAATAATTATATAAACATAATACTTCTCTTTGACTGGTAAATTTTATTTAATATAACTTAGACTAGTGAATCATAAAAACAGGAAATTATTTTCTATTGATAACATTTAATATTTATAATATTTTCTTCTTAAATATAAAATTTTTGGTATCTTTATTGAATGATATTTTTCAATGTATGTCTTGATGATAATATGTAAAACTCATGCAAATATTATTAAATTTAAAGCTTTTTGGACTACATTACAAGTGCATACATTAGTTAAAAATTTATTTATAATAAAATGTGAAGATTATTGTTGAGTACTGTAGAAAATCATTGACTTCTCATTTTCTTTTTTATATATTGTCTGATTCACAAGTCTGTACTCTTTCCTTTATTTCCCTTTAATGACAGCCCTTGAACTGGAACCATCCTTAGATTGTACTGAATTGCTTTTATATAGCTTTACATGGACCTTTAACACCTCTGTAGGGCACCTTGTATAAAATATCAGTTTGTTCCACTGGGAAAAAAATCTCATTGTTTCTTTGATTCATGTTATCTATTTTGTCTTCTTGCTTTATTGTTTTCACTGATATGGTAAGTCACAGTCCATTGTGACAAAAAGTAACTGATTCTCAGTGAAGGGTCATAATAAAATACTTTATAATGTTTTTTAAATGTTTCTGGCATGAAAAGCATTTATAATGGAAACATACCATTGTAAAAATAAGACGATGTGGATTCTTTTTTCTATGTTAAATTTATTTTATAATTGTATTGGGATGTGAAAGTAGATATACATTCTTTTGAAAAGTTTAATAAATATGGCTTAGAGTCTTCACCAAATTATTGTGATTTTATTTAGGTTAGGAAATGCTCAACAAAAAAAATTGACCCAGTTTTAGCTATGTATATCATCTGTGACTTATCTACTTCCTCATTATTTAATAAACCACAGTGAATTTTTGATAATAAATTTCTAGGTTTTAACATCTCATGCACAATTATTCTCTACTCACATATATAGCACTGTAGCACTGTCCTCCTGTTGATCATTGATTTGCTCAAGAGGGGACCAGTCAAGTCTCCATTGTGAGAATTGTTGTTACTGTTTCTGGCATATCGAATACGCCATGGGTAGCTTGCCAGGCTCTGCCGTGCAGGCGTGATACTCTCGGTAGCTTGCCGGACTCTCTGAGAGGGATGGAGGAATCAAACCCAGGTCCGCCCCATACAAGGCAAATGTCCTACCCATTGTGCTATCGCTCCAACCCACATATATATGTATATATATGTATATACATATATATATAATAAATACAACTCTTCATGTATGTAACCATAAATAATATCATACTGTCCTCCAAAATTAAAAGGTGACTGATACATTTTTTTCAATATTATATGTTGAACTGAGTACACATGACAAATCATATATGGATAAAATTGTTTAGGGTCTAGCATTGAAAAGTTAATAAGACTAACACAAAGACTCCTAAAAATAATATAAGAATGCTAAAAGATGGTGTAATAGTTTTAGAAAGCAAATTAAAAATATGGCACCTATTTTTATTTAGTAAAACAAAAATTAAAATATCACTGATAAAATAAAAATAAGCATTTTGAGTGAGAATTATTATACTGTTACTTATTTTAAATCATCATCATCCAGTATGTTAATACACAGAAGAAATTAATTCAGTTCAAAGTGGAAATCACATATGACTTTAGGAGAGGTCAGAAATATTAGTGGAATCAAATACTAAAACATGTAAAACATAAGGGCTGGTGAGATAGTACAGCAGATAAGCACCTTGCATGTTGCTTTCCTGGGTTCATGAACCCCAAGACAACACATGATCCCCCAACCACCATCAGGGGTGAACCCTAAGCACAGTGCCAGGTGGATGACATGAGCACAGTCATTTGTAGCCCATGAACAAGTAAAAAACAAAACAAAAACAACATAGGCCTGGGGATGTAGCTCAGCCATAAATCACTGTCCTGAAAATGTGAGAGGACCTGGTTTTGTGTTCTAACTCTGGTGAGAGAGAGAAAGAGACAGAGACAGAGAGAGACACATAGAGACAGAGAAAGACAGAAGGGACAGAGAAAAAGAGACAGGCAGAAAGTGAGAGAGACAGAAAGAGAGAGAGCACAAGAGAGATGGCTCAATGGGCTGGCATGCTCGCTTGGTGTGCTGGAACCCTAGGATTGATTAGCAGAAAAATGTGGTTCTGTTCATTTCATGATCTCCTGAGTGCCACCACATGTAACACTCTCAAAATAATAAAATAAAATAAAATTTAGGCTGGGAATGCAATTTAGCTTTAGAGTGCTTGACTTAAATGTTTAACAAAGGACTGAGTTTGGATGCTGGTATTACAATAACACTTTAAACAAATTTTATTTTATATTCAATACCGCGCGCTAACCGATTGCGCCACTGGAGGCTGGAGCGATAGCATGGAGGTAGGGCGTTCGCCTTACAAGCGGCCAACATGGCTGACCCGAGTTCGATTCCTCCGCCCCTCTCAGAGAGCCTGGCAAGCTACCGAGAGGATTCAATATGCCAAACACAGTAACAACAAAGTCTTTAATGGAGACGTTACTGGGCCTGCTCGAGCAAATCGACGATCAACCGGAGGGCCTTTACCTTTACCTTTACCTTATATTCAACACAAGGTCTATAAGGCATTGTACAAATATGTATGTGTGTGTGTATGTGTGTGTGTAAAATAAAACAAGCCTCACTATTAGAGACCAATTAATTAAAATAATAAGAGTAGGTTTGATCAATTTGAAATTTAAAATTATTTCAGCTTATCACCAGAATAATTGCTATTATTGATGTAAGATAATTCCAAATAGGAAAAATTATTATTAATATAAATCAGCTCCAAAGTAGAAAGAAAGATAAATAGAAAGCTAATGGTCAGTTAGTTCAAAAGTAAACATTAATTAAGCCTATGAGAATAACTGCTACATCAAATCAAGCACATATGTCATCTCTAAAAGACTAAACTGAAAAATCTTAAAGGTTTCCTGAAAACTTGGTTAGAAAAATAATACTACTTTTCTTTTGATAAGATTTATAACTCATTATATAAGCATATTGATTTTAATGCTACTCAAGGTCATGGATATAGACTTGAATTTAATATTATGCAAATGACTGTAATCAATTGTATATCTCGGTTGATGTCAGACTTTTTTGAATTTATGTCATTTTATCTTGCTAATAGAAGATAACAATATTGAGGCAAGTTTCCAAGTTGTTATTTGTTTCTGTCATTTTCAGTTAGTTTACTACAATGTTGGTAACTGATCTGGCAATGGAAAGGACAATAAGTGATTCTATATTTTCTAGGCATCTCCTATGCAGATAGTGCTTTGTAATTATGGACAAGGGATTTGCTAATAGAAACAGAGTCCAAGGTGTGGCTCACCACAGCTCCAGTGACAACCTCTAATGCTCAGTTCTTAGCCAGGTGCAAAGGATCTAGTAGGAAAATATTGCTGTCAACTAGATCGAAAGAATGTGAATCACTGAATAACCACATGGATTCTGCCTGTCTCCTCACTTCCGAGTGGGCATCAATTACATTAGAGTACAAGTTCATACACACTTTTGAGTGAGTACAAATATAAATTTAAGTAGATACTTTGAAGTTGTCTCTTTTGACAGACATTCTCTGAAATTTTGAAAAGAGATCCTATATTTGGAGTGATAATATTTCAAATTTAAGATATAATTAATCATTGATAGGACAAATGTAAAAATATTTTTAGAAATAGCTCAAGAAAGATTTCAAGCTTTGAAATCAGTCATTGAATTATATATTTGAAGTGTCTCATTGTTGAGAATAAGATAAAAATGAAATGTCTGGAAAATGGCAATGTAGATAAAGACAAAAATAAAATTGGTCTTTGAAAAAGTTTGAATTAATGTAACAGTGTAACTTAGGAAAGATAATTTTGTGCCCTGACTATTTTTGCGTAAGCACCAGGGACAAAAATTTATCTGAAAACAGGTATTTGAGATCATTCCAAATAATAAATATTTGCTTCTACTATAGAAATTTCAAGAGAGAAAATAAGCCATGATCCAGACAAAACATGATGAATATAAAAATATAGAATTAAACATATAAGCCATACTCCATCAGTTTAAATAGTTTTAAAATTTTGTGAATTTAAGAGTTTAATAGAATCAAATTTCCAGGATTTTCTAGTGGGGAAAATCAAAAGAGAAAAAATAAAGCTAAAAGTGTAAAAGTGACTAACTTTAAACATTAGAAGAAGGAAAATAAATTCAAATAATAGATGACTAGAAATTATTAGGCAAAGAAGGCACTGTAGCACTATCCTCCCATTGTTCATCGATTTGCTCAAATGGGCCCAGTCATATTGTAAGACTTCTTGTTACTGTGTTTGGCATATTGAATACATCAGGGTAGCTTACCAGGCTTTGCCGTGCAGTAGAGATACTCTCGGTAGCTTGCCAGACTCTCAGAGAGGGGCGGAGGAATTGAACTCAGGTTGTCCTCATCTGCCACGTGCAAGGCAAATGCCCTATCCACTGCACTATCGCTCCAGCCCAGGGGAAGAAATTAAAATAAAATAGAAAATAAAATTAAAATACAATAAGCCCAAAATAAAGTTAGTTCAAAAAGAAGTTAATAAAACAGAAGTTTTAGGTTAGTATATGATATAATGTACATTTCATAATAATACATTTAAAAGCGATATAAAACCAACGTAATTAGAAGAACCTACTTACACACTGACAAAGAGTTATAAGCTTGATCTTAAGTGTTCTGTCATTGAATTGTTAATAGTAAAAAATCATAATAAATGTCTTACTACTATAGTATCTAGTAATAAATTTTTAACTTCTAAGGGTATATGACTGCAATTTTATGCTGATTGTTATAAAAATAAGAAAACAACATACATATTAGCATAACCTTGTATTAGAGAACAAATGAGAATAATAAATTAAAAGTAAGTTGCATGTAAATCTCAAGCATGAACATAGATTAAAAAACAATCTCAGAGATCCTGGCAAGCTACCAAGAGTATCTCACCCGCACGGCAAAAGCCTGGTAAGCTACCCATGATGTATTCAATATGCCAAACACAGTGACAAGTCTCATCCAGACGTTACTGGGCCCCTTCAGCAAATGGATGAACAACGGGAGGACCTGACCATGACCATGAATCCCCCCGAAATACCAATGAATTGAAAAAAGTAACATGCTCAAGCTCATCTTGTTGAGTTTATTTCAGGTATTAAAGTTTACTTAAAGTTACTAAGGGCTGGAGAGATAGTCCGGGGTTAGGTAGGACACATTGCTGAAAGGCAGATGACCTAGCTTTTCTCCCTGCCATCACGACTCTCAGCAAACACTGCTGATGTGGGCGTGAAGAAGTCAGAGCTCCGTCAGGATGACCATGTTGTTTCTGATATCACAGGGTGCCAGCAACACAGCATCCTTGGACCCCAGCACTAAATCTCCACGCTGTTTGGCAGATAGTTGCCAAGATTGAAGCCCTGAGACCCTCTAAGAATTCCTAAGGAGGTCTTCCCCCCAAAAATACACAAAATTAAGTAAGTCAAATAAATGTTGTAAGTCAGTAAACATTGTAAGTTAGTTCAAAGGATATTCCAGGGAGTAGTTCAGTGAGAGTTCATGCTGCCTCTCAGATATGAATTTGATCCCTGACACTGCTCCACTGTACTGCAGCTACGTACTGCTTTAGACATCTCAAAATCAACAAAGGGGAAGAAATGGGGAAATTAAAGTTAACATAATTTTTTAAAAGAAACATTGTTTTGGAGGAGGCACACCTAGTGATGCTCAAAGGTCTAATCTGTCTCTGTACTTGGGAGATTACTCTTGGCTGTGCTGAGGACACCATATTTGGTGCCAGGATTGAACCCAGCCTTCTGCATACAAAGCATGCTCTCCACCCCTGTGAGCTATCTATTCTGGCCAAGAAACTCTTAAAGAAATGAAATTGTGTGGAATAACAACCGAAGCAGATCGACACTTAAAAAGAATTCCATGTCTTGGCAACTACATTTATTGTACAGAATCTTCTATTTTCCATATAGGATGTTTATTTCAGCTGCTGTTCATTGGGGTGTGACTATTCCAACATCATCTCCATGAGCAAAGTGTATCAGAATATTCTGTTTTGTTGATGTACAAATCTCTTCTATTTTCTTTATTTGACCCCTCCCTTTTCCTTTCATTGTTGTTGCTACAATTAAGGGCTGGAGCGATAGCATACAAGTAGGGTGTTTGCCTTGCATGCGACCGACCTGCGTTCGATTTCTCTGCCCCTCTCGGAGAGCCCGGCAAGCTATTGAGAGTATCCCACCCGCATGGCAAAGCTTGGCAAGCTCCCCGTGGCATATTCAATATGACAAAAACAGTAACAACAAGTCTCACAATGGAGACTTACTGGAGCCCACTCAAGCAAATCAATGAAAAACGGGAGGACAGTGCTACAGTGCTACCAGGTGAAATTCAAAAGAAGCAAAAACATCATCTCATTAAATGTCAAAAACATTTCCTGTTTTGCTTGCACAGGACTCAGGGAACATTGCATTTGGTGCTATTGGGCATAAATCTAGCCCTGGAATTTTTCTGGATCATAGGGGAAATGTTGACTTTGGAGGGAATGTTACCAAGTTACACATCTAATTTTCCAGTATGGACAATACTTTAGGTATGTCTTTTGAGAAATAATGTTTTCAATTTTATTATAGCCCAATATATCAATGTTTTGCTGCGTGGGAATTCCACTTTCAACTAATATTTCTCTCTTCCTCCATCACTTCTCTTCCTTCATTCTTTTCTCTCTTTTTTTCATTTTTTGGGATGGCAATACATTTTAATGTTTTCTAAGATTAATTAGAATGTTTCCTCAAAAATACAAATATTTACAAAACTAAAATTTTACTAAACAAAAGTATTTGAATTGCAAGGAAAATCTATGCAGAAGAACAGAGAAAGGAATGAGAAAAACGTTTTAACTAAAATTTTATAAACTATCCTCTTACAGAGACAGAAAAGAAATAGAATTTTTTTAAGTGAGCACTTACTAATTTTAAACGTTGTGCATGTTAAATGTGAAGAAAACAGATCAATATAAACAAATCAGGTAAAGAGTGATTAGACAATGTAACATTGTGTTTAAGACTGAGTTCAGAAGTTAGACTGCCCAAGGGGTCAGAGAGATAGCTCATCAGACTGAGTCTGCTTTTTATGCAGAAGGTTGAGGCTTGAGCCCTGGCAATACATCGTCCTCCAATAACTGCCAGGAGTGAATGCCAAGCATAGTTGTAGCTCATGATTACCACCTGCTGTGGTCAACCCTCCTTACTCATTTCCAATTCCTTCCCCCAAAGAGAATTACAATAACTCGAAATCAAGTGAAAGTCTTGTCTGAATAACCTTGAAGAATTTCCTAAAATTATCTTTGCCTTAGCTTCTTCATCTGTAAAGGAAAGGTATGCTTAGTAAATACATAACATTTCCACCAATACTAAAATTTCCCATTATTATTATCAAATCATTTTGTCATAGTTTTAATTGACAGTACTGAATAGAAACAAATTTAGAAACATTAAACTAGTTCAAACTTTTATATATTCATTTTTCTGAAACTTTATCTATTTCCCCTGTGCTTTCATTATAGGGAAATTTAGGTTTTACTTCATTTATAATATCTGTTTTCTACTGGGGACATTGGTGTTGGGAAAAGTACACTAGTGGAGGGATGGGTGCCCGATCATTGAATCTCAATCATGAAAGCTTTGTAAAACTATATATCATGGTGATTCAATTTTTAAAAAGGTATAAAATTACATGTAACTAAAAATAAATAAATAAATAAAATACCTGTTTTTTCACATGCATGGACCCATTGGATTCACACACCATTATTCATTATTCTTTTTTATTTTTAAATATATTTAAACACTGCTATTTGGTGAGGGAGGGGTAGTGCTTCTGTTTTGTTTTGTTTGTAGAATGGGGATTTCTATGCAGAGATCAGGAGCCAAGGAAACTTTTCAACCAATCAGGCCAAGATTCAATGTGAGGGACAAAGGTCGTAGTACTACTTTGACCCTGCATTGTCATGAGTTAACCAGGCCAACACAGTCATGTTGGAGGCCCCCAAGGACTTGGTGGTGCTGGATGTCTTCAGAGCTATTCTCGGCAACACTTAGAGACCTCCCTAGAGCTAGCCATAAGTGATATATGCACCTGAACCCTCCTCAATCTCTTTGGCTCTGGAACACTGTTTTTCTTTTTTCTTTCATTTTTTAAAAATTTTATTGATTCACCATGAGATATAGTTTCAAGCTCTCATGTTTGAGTTATAATCACACAATGATCAAACACCCATCCCTCCACCAGCGCACGCTCCTCACCACCAATATCCTCAGTATACCCCCTTAATTTTCCACCCTCTCACTGCCTCCATGGCAGACAATATTCCCCATACTCTCTCTCTACTTTTGGGCATTATGGTTTGCAATGCAGAAAATGAGAAGTTATCATGCTTGGTCCTTTATATATTTTCGGCACAACTCTCTCATCCTGACCATTTCCTCCAACCATCATTTTTTTTTGTATTTTTTTTCCCTTTATTATTATTTTATTTTTTTTACAGTTGTAGATTTACAATTTTTTGTGCTTTGGTTTCAATTATATAATGATCAGATACCCATCCCTCCACCAGTGCCCATTTTCCACCACCGTGGATAATATCCCTCCCACCCCCATCCCCCCATCCCCCCTGTCTCTGTGGAAGGGCAATCCCCTGTGTTCTCTCTCTCCTTTTGGGTGTTGTGGTCTGCAAAAGAGGCATTGAGTGGCAAACATGTTCAGTCCATAGTCTACTTTCGACATGCATCTCCCCTCCTGGGAGGATCCTCCAAACATCCTTTATTTGGTGCTCCCTTCTCTATCTGAACTGCCCTTTCCTCTAGGATACCTGGCTGGCCTCTAAGTTATGGAGTAATCCTCCTGGTGCTGATCTCAGCTATTCTTGGGTATTAATCTCACACTTTGTTACTTTATATCCCCCAGATGAATGCAATCTTTCTATGTCTATCCCTCTCTTTCTGACTCATTTCGCTTAGCATGATACTTTCCATATTGTACCACTTGTATGTAAATTTCATGACTTCATCTTTTCTAACAGCTACATAGTACTCCATTGTGTAGATGTACCAAAGTTTCTTTAACCAGTCATCTGTTCTTGGGCATTCAGGTTTCTTCCAGTTTCGGGCTATTGTAAAGAGTGCTGCAATGAACAACATCATTTTTTTTTAATGTAGCACTGTAGCACTGTCCTCCCATTGTTCATCAATTTGCTTGAGCGGGCCCAGTAATGTCTCCATTGTGATATTTGTTGTTACTATATTTAGCATAACAAATACGTCACAGGTAGCTTGCCAGGCTTTGCTGTGTGGGCAAGTTACTCTCAGTAGTTTGCTGGACTCTCTGAAAGGGGTGGAGGAATCGAACACAGGTTGGCTAGGTCTGTTGCGTGCGGATCTCTTCTCTATTTCAGCTTTCCTTGCCCGCCCGCTCATGAGACAGGGTTCCAACTACAGAGCAATCTTTCTCACCCTTATATCTACTGTTCTTGGGTGTCAGTCTCGTTTTATGTTATTTTATACTCCACAAATGAGTGCAGTCCTTCTATGTCTGTCCTTCTCTTTCTGACTCATTTCACTTAGCATGATACTCTCCATGTCTATCTATTTATAAGCAAATTTTATGACTTCATGTCTCCTAACAGCTGCATAGTATTCCATTGTGTAGATTTACCAGAGTTTCTTTAACCAGTCATCTGTTTTAGGGCAGTTGAGTTGTTTCCAGATTTTGGCTATTGTGAACAGTGCTGCAATGAACATATAGGTACAGATGTCATTTCTACTGTGCTTTTTTGTACCCTCAGGATATATTCCCAGAAGTGGTATTGTGGGGTCATATGGAAGCTCAGTTTCTAGTTTTTGAAGGACTGTCCATATTGTTTTCCAGAAAGGATGGACCAGTCGGCCTTTCCACCAACAGTGAAAGAACATCCCTTTTTCCCCACATCCATACAAGCACTAGTTTCTTTTGCTCTTTTGAATATGAATAAAAGAACCCCGTTCACAACAGTACCTCAGAAAATCAACTACCTCGAAATCAGCTTAACCTGATCATTGTTTCTTACAATATTTTGGTCCTTACACGTTCTAACAACCAAATTTCATGTTTTCTCTTGCATATTATTCTGCAAGAGTATGTTAGCAAGTCAAATCATATAACTTAGTGTCATTGTAAGGCGATTCTAATCTACTATCTCCTACATCTGTATCAGATGTTATTATATATATTTTGTTTCCCTGACATGTACCCAAATCCTCACAATAGTCTTCATAGTGATTAACATTGTAATTGTATTCTTATCTGGTGAGAAAGCAGAAGAAACGAGAAGAACTATTAGAAATGTTAAATCAGGCTGATAATACCCCTTAATAATTAAATTTGCTTCTATCCCATAATAGAAAATAATTAAACTTGTTTAGAAGCTGAAATACTCTATTTGCCACAATCTGTGCCCTAATACAAAGCCTTTCGAAACAAGCTGTAGCTTTCTCAGCATCCGATCATTAAGCTTAATATAGATACTATTGGAATCAATCAATCACATGCACCATTTTTTGTTTCTCTATATATACATTTTCAAAGCAATGCAATTTTTTCACATAATAAATTATTTATGAGAAAAATTATGAACAACGTATTTAAAATGAAAACTATTTGTATACCTACCATTTAGCATGTCTTTTAGTAATCATTTGGTGAACACTTAGTTTAAGAAGAGTCTGGAATCTTTTCATCACTTGCTAGGTAGTTTTGAAAAACAAAACTTTATAATCTGCATATCCATTAATTCATCTGATAAAGAAATAGGCTATCTGCTGGAGGAAGTATGGAACTTCATAATTCTCTAGCAGTAATCTTATGAAGCCATCGCAAATGTGTCTCATGTTGAGAGTTATAAAGTCAAAATGATCCAGCTCAAGTGGATTGAGTGGTCATCAAGGATCTTAAAGAATAGTTCAACAGTCCCTTTCTGACAGAATTCCAGCCATGGACTTTTGGGAGGAGCATCCTTAACAAATCCCTAGGAGACAGCTTTGAAGAAGTATATGGTACAGACATAATGTGCTGTCTTGGAGTCACCCACAACTGTGTTCTGGGTGTGCAACTATTCAGCTTTATTATAAAGTGTCCTTTCCATCGTGGTAATTATCCACAACCCATTATTTTGGGTGTGCAACACATTCCCTTTACTTTATTTTTTTAAATTTTTTTATTGAATCACCATGAGAACACTTACAAAGCTTTCAGGTTTAAGCCTCGGTCATACAATGATTAAACACTCATCCCTTCATCAGTGCATATTTTCCGTAACCAAGAACCCCAATATTCCCCTCCCATCCCACCCCTCCCCGTGCCTGTGAGGCAGATGATTTACACTTAACTTTCTCTCTACTTTGACTACATTCATTATTTTGACAAAAGGTGCACCATTATTATTTGGAATTTTCCCCCAACAATCAAATTTCCTGAAAAGGCATCATGAAATAATTTATTTTCTGTTGCTGGTTATGAAGACCATATAATGTTGGATTTTGGATTTCTGATATTTTACTAATTATGTCTGGAAAGATTTCTGTCAAAAGCCGCAAAATTCCGAGATTGGTTTGTGTGCCTCTGGGGTCATGGCCATGCCAGAGAGCTGCTCGTGGGCGGCAACTCATGGTCTCGGCGGGTAAAGAAGGACAGGCTGGTTGTGCCGCCCATCCCATGAGGCCTCAGTTGTCCTGTCACCGCTGGCTCATCCCTGGCTGTCCAATAAGCTCTGAGGAGACCGCACCGTGCCGCCAGGGGGTTGGGGGAGGTGGAAGAGACAGATACCCTTTCCCTCCCAGAGGGGGTACACAGCACTGTAGCTTAATGCATAGTTCATTCACATTTCTGCCAGAAGCTTCTGGGTTCCAAATTAGATTCTTGAGCCTCTGGGGCCATGGCCGTGCTGGAGAGCCACTCATTGAAGGCAAATCGTGGTCTTGGCAGGGCAAAGACATTGCCTTTAACTTTATGGAGTGTTTTTCATCCTTGGGAGTCACCTCTGTCTCAACTTGGAGCATGTAACTTTTTTTAATTTGCTATTTGTTTTTCTGCAGAGACCTGTTTTCAATCTGAATCATATTCCCTCTTTTACTCTCTCTTACTTTTCACCTTCTTATTTCTTCCCCAAAAGTTATTTGCTTCTTTTTTTTTCCTTTTTGGGTCACACCTGGAAATGTACAGGGATTACTCCTATTTTTGCACCTTTGCACTCAGGAATTATTCCTGGAGATGCTTGGGGGACCATAAGGATGCTGGGAATTGAATCCTAGTCCGGTCATTTGCAAGACAGATGCTCTATCCTCTGTACTATCACTCCAGGCCCTAGTCACTTCATTTAACAACTGAAACATTCATCAACTGATGGATAAAATGTTAGTAATATCAATAACTTTGTGACCGAACACAATGAAGTAATGACTGACATATATATGCCATAAAGTGGATGAAACTTAAAAACAATATGGCAATTAAATGAAGTCACAAAACAGAATATATTGTATTCTATTTTTACAAAAGTGTACAATACATATGTAGGGGCAGAAAATAGATTAGTAGTTGTCTAGAGCTAGTGGGAGGCATATGGACTGATGCTAATGGTTATTGGTTTCTTGTTGGTGTGATAAAAATGTTATAAAATTATATTATGGTGAAATCAGTTTTCAAATTTACTAAAACTTTCTTAGTAACATGTACACTTCAAATAAATGTTATGATATTTGTATTATATATAATAAAAGTTAAAAAGTGAATGATATACCAGAATTTGTGTGTGTACACGTGTGATTGAAATTTATTTGTATCATACTCTGATATATGTGTTAATTCTGATTTTTTTTTTTGGCGGGGGAGGACACACCTAACTACTCAGTGCTTTCTCTGACTTTATACTTAGGAATTGCTCTTAGTGGTGTTAAAGTGATCATATAAAGTGTTGGGGATTGAATCAGGGCGGCTGTAGGCTACACAAATACCGTGACTTCTGCAGAAACCTGATTATTATCATTTTAATGTTTATTTAAAAGAGCTGATGAAATATCTAAATATGTATAGATATATGCTTGCATCAGATTCAACTGCTTAAAATTGTCACATCAAATATTAATTAGTGGTACTTTTCAAATAAAATTCCTTTATTTTTATATAAATTATCTGATCTATACTTTCTGAATAATTCATACTTTACAAAGTTTTGTCCTTTTCACTATATTAATTTAAATACATATTAAAAGAATTATCCTATGTTTTCTTTCTTGTATGGGCTGGAGCAATAGCACAGCAGTAGGGCGTTTGCTTTGCACGCAGCCAATATAGCCGACCTGAGTTCGATTCCTCCGCCCCTCTCCGAGAGCCCAGCAAGCTACCGAGAGTATCTCGCCCGCATGGCAAAGCCTGGCAAGCTCCCCGTGACGTATTCGATATGCCAAACACAGTAACAAGTGTCACAATGGAGACGTTACTGCGCCCGCTCAAGCAAATCAATGAACAACGGGAGGACCATGACCGTTTCTTTCTTGTATAGCTCTTTAGTCTCATTTCAAGTCTGTATTGTGGTTAGATAGAAATCTAAGTTTATTTATCTTCATATATGATCTAGCTTCTATAATATCATCTATAAAGTACTAAGGAGTACATTGTTTTTGTTTATTTGCTTGAGGGGAATGGGTTAATAGTGGTTGTACTTTCCAAGAATACATAAAGTTTTGGATACCACTCACAGCAACAGTGAACAAACTGGGGTGAATAGAACCAGATATTTCAATACACGGGTCCAGAAATGCAGCACTGCTAGAGCCCAGTGGTGTTGGAGTACACAAGGGTAACATTTAGGAATTCTCAGGGATAATCTGATCTGTGGAATTGAACTCAGATACTTGTATTTTCAGGGTATATGCCCATGATCCTAAGCTAACTTTTTCTCTCAAAATGTTCATTACAAGTTTAGATTTTCATGAGTTGGTGTTATAGCTTCCTTTTTTTTAACCGATCAAATCTCGTAAAATTACCACATATATTTATGACTATAATCTCAAATTTTCTTCTATTAATTTGTATTTATATTAGGGTTATTGTATTTTCCCTAATAAAGAAGACTCTAAGGTTTGAAATGGTTCATTGTAAAACATATAGTAAAGGATCATTACTGAATACATGAAGAACAGAAAGAAATAATATGTAGAGGTTATGTGTATTATATTCAATAATCTAACAATACAATGGCTTATGAAATTATACAAAATATATGTACTTAATAAGAAGAATATACAAGAAGCTATTACAGTATACAATGAGACGTATAAAGAGGAGATAATGTTGCCCCAAGCACTCCTAAAACAACAAAAATATGTCAACCTAATATGAATAAAGATTTAGAAATTGGCTCAGAAAAATATTACAGCTGGAAAGACACTTCCTTATATGTTGTCAACTCTCATTTGATCCCCAATATATGGTCCCCTCAGCACAAGAGTGTTCCCTGAGAATACGAATAGGAAAGAGCCCTGAGCACTGCTAAACATAAAAACAAAAACAAAAGTGTAGATTATTTTTACTGTTCAAATTAACACAGTATTAAGTTAGAGTTATCCCATTATCTCAATATTATGTTTGTTACATGTAGGGTATTTTTGAATTTGAAAGTACTAAATATCTTTAAATCCATCTACTTTAATTTTGTAATTTAATGGTTTCTGCTCTGGGTATGAAGAGATAGTACAGTGGGCACTTGCCTTGCACACCACTGATCCTGGCTTTATCCTGGCATCCCACAGGGTCCCCTGAGTACTGCCAGAAGTAATTCCTGAGTGCAGAGCCAGGAGAAAACCCTGAGCATCACAGAGTGTGACTCCAAAGCAAAACAAAAAAACAAAACAAAACAATATAGTTTTATTGCATTAATAAAATTTTCAGATTCATTAGATATAATTGCTTCTTCAACAGTGAGATGCAAATATAAAAATATTTTAATAAATATAAATTTAATACGTGATAAAATATTTATGATATCTTGTACATGTATAATTTATTACTACAGCAATATTTGAAGTGATTTTGAATTTTAACTATTTTTTCATCATTCAAAGAGATATTGTAATTATTTTTCTATGAAAGTAACATTTATATTTATAAACTAGCTAGGGTTTTTTTGAACTATTTTTAGTCTAGCCTTACTTTCTTCAATGTAAAAGTCGTTTGAAAGGGCTACTAAAGTTGGATTGAAAACCACTTACTCTCTGTACTAGTTTACAACCACTTCTTTCTTCAGAAGAGCAGGTTGAGTTTTTTATAGGCCCCAAACAAAGTATTAGACCTCTAGAATTAAAGCCAGACTAATAAAACAGCTGGTGGTTGTTTGTTTTTCGTGGAGGCAACCCAAATTTAGTCCCTGACATCCCATATGTTACCCGGAGTATCATCAGGAGTGATCTTTTAGCAAAGAGTCAGGAGCAACATCAAGTTTGACCCAAACAAACAAAATATATCCAGAACATAATGAAGCAATATTGTGTCTCAGCCTTCTACAGCTTTTGTTTAAAGGAAAGCAGAGCATGGCCAGGACATCTTCAAAGTCTACAACACTGTTAATCTAGTAGTTGCACACCAGATGTTGGGATGGAACATAGAAGGCAACCAATCTTGACTAACAAAACCTTACTTAACATAAAAGGCTTAACCTGTAACATTTTAGTAATTCTCACACTAGACTTAGTGTGTCTATGGTGAGACAACAATTTTCTCTAATTCTTTTCTAAGAAAAAAATTTTTGAGCATTCTGGTAACAATTCATTGATAACAAGCAATATAAAATAAGTTATTGTATGCCTGCTATGGGGGCAGTCTTGAGGGGTGACTGGGAAAATTGGAAACAATGATGGAAGGAAGGTAATAGTTGTGGTGGGATTGGTAGTGGAATATTGAATGCTTGTAACAAATCATTATATTCAGCGTTGTAAACCACAGAGTTTATATAAAGTATAGGGGAATAGAAAATTTACAAATGTAGTTATTTTTAAAAGTTTTATTAATGACAGTTAAGAAATGATTAATACCATAATGGGATCCATAAAATTTAATACAAAATAGAAGAAATAAAGGAAAGCAGAGACATGTTCAAAGCTACATATGGTCTCTGGAGATCAATTTACCATCTCAACTATATAGAGCTGTGAGTTTCTAGAAGTTGGAAAATGAGTTTGGATAGGGAATCAAAAAGATAATGAAGGAAATTTAAATACAAAGTGGGTTATTTCTATTTTCTATTTGCTGAATGACTTCCATGGGTCTAACTTTGCTCTTTGTACTTTAATATAAATGTTTTAGAATTTAATATTAATTCAAACAACACAAATTTTTATTTACCTCTGTTAGATACAAAATATTTCTTAGTAAGAACACCAAAAATTAGAATCAATAATTCTTAGAATCTGACTATAAAATAAATACTGAACTTCTACTTAAACTAGGCATTTTATCAATACCCTCATCATCATAGCAAAAATTCAAGACTTATTTAAAAGAAAGATTATTTTTAGAATAATAGCATAATCACGATCACAATCACAATTCTGTTATTCATCAATTGCCTCGAGCAGGCCCCAGTAATGTCTCCTTTGTCCTAGCCCTGAGATTTTTTTTTTAAAAGTGCCATATTCAAGGCTCTTTCAGAGTTAGTAGAATGAGACCCATCATTGTTACTGGTATTTGGCATATTGGGTATTCCACGGGGAGTTTGCCAGACTCTACCATGTGGGCAGGTTACATTCGGTAGCCTGCCAGTTTGTCCAAAATAGGAATGAGATAATAAGATGTCATGCGGCCACAAATACGGCCACGCTTCGGGAGCTGGGTTTTATAGTCTCTGAGTCTTGGCCATTGATGGGATTACACGGTGCCAGGGGGCCAGTTGGTGGGTGTGACCCCCGCCTACTGGAATCTGGAGGATCTGGGTGGAGGATGCTCAGCCCTGATCCTAGTAGGCTTGAGATCTCAGTCCCGGGACCTGTGTGCCTTTGTTCCTCTGCCGGTACCTTCATGTGTGCAGAGAGTGGTCTCAGCATGGTAGTGGCTAGTTCTGGAGGTCTTTGGCTGCCGGAGCCCTGGTTGGGGAGGGGAGGGAAACTCAACTCGCTCCCCTCCAAGGGGCCACAGTGAGGACAGCCAGGCGCGGGGGCAGAAGACTCTGCTCTGGTTTCTCTTCATATCGTATAAATAGCATAATATTCACTAATAATATATAATCTTGGTCTACATGATGAACTCAGACAGTCTCTCACCCTGTTCGTTCCATTCTAGGCCATGGGTCCCAATGTGAAGTTCTTCAGCTGATCTTCTCGGTCATATCTTGCCATTAAAATCACCCACAATGATCTTGTAGAAGGTGTGGTCTTCTTTATAGAACTTCTCTAACTCCACGTAGAACTTCTCGATTTCTCTTTCATCATAATGAGATGTTGGTGCATAGACAACGAAGATAGAAACTGCAGGCAGTGAGCCACATCTATTCAAAGGTAAACGTCCAATTTGCGTTGTTAGGCATTCGAATGAATCAATGCTCTTGGCCAAGTGTGTGCTGACAAGGACACCGACGACGCCTCCAACACCTCTTTTATCGCATGTTCCGAGGAACAATTCTTCTCCAGTGTCGAAAACGGCATGGTGAGATTCGTGCCTTCTTGTCTCGGTCAGACCAATGATGTCGTACTGGATCATTCGCGCTTGTACCATCAGGTCCTCGATGGATGCATCTGATGCTAGCGTCCGTGCATTGAAAGTACAGACGATCATTTTTGTCTTCCTTCGTTGTGATGGATCCAACACATCCTCCAGAACGGCAATGGAGAAGATTATCCATGACTTCTACTCAAATCTCTTCAATAGCTATGTCCACTTGCCGACATACCAAATTCCACAGGATGGATATGTCATTCCCAACGTTCTCCCTTCCGAAATCCAACATGCCATTTCGTCAGTAAAGAAACAAACAGCACCCGGCCCAGACAAGGTCAGACCTGAACACCTGAAGAACCTGCCGTCAGTACTCATCAATACACTGGCTCGGCTTTTCACTCGCTACCTGTCTGAATGCAAGGTTCTGTCCCAATGGAAAACCAGCAGGACCGTACTACTGTTCAAGAAGGAAGACATCCATGACTTTGGCAACTATCGCCCGATCTGCCTATTGTCTGTCATTTACAAGTTGTTCACTCGAGTCATCCTAAATAGGATTGGCAGAACACTAGATGAAGGCCAACCATGCGAGCAAGCCGGGTTCCGCAAAGGATTCAGCACCATCGACCATATCCACACGATAACCAAGCTCATTGAGGTTTCTCGGGAGTTCAAGATGCCGGTCTGTTTAACCTTCATTGATTTAAAGAATGCCTCTGATTCTGTTGAGATGGAAGCCATCATTGAAGCCCTAGCCAATCAGGGCATTCAAGCCCAGTACATCAGGATCCTCCGTGAGCTGTATTGCGGATTCACTACCAGGATCTCACCATTCTACAAAGAAGTGATCGTTGATGTCAAGAGAGGGGTGCGGCAGGGTGATACCATTTCACCAAAACTCTTCAGTGCCACCCTCGAGAACATCATGCGATGACTGGAATGGGAAGGAATGGGAGTGAAGATAGATGGTCGGCAACTACACCACCTCTGCTTTGCTGATGACATTGTTTTAATAACACCAAACATCAGCCAAGCGGCACAAATGCTGGCCGACTTTGACCGTGAATGTGGAAAGGTAGGACTACAGCTGAATCTTACGAAGACAATGTTTATGAGAAACAGCCTCGTTCCTGATGCCCCATTCGCTCTCAATGGAATGACCATCTCCGAATGCAACAGCTATGTGTACCTAGGTCGAGAGGTCAACATGACAAATGACCTGGCACCTGAGCTGCGCAGGAGGAAGAGAGCGTCTTGGAACGCCTTCAAGAACGTCGAAGAAATAGCTAAGAGGACGAAGAACCTCCGGCTCCGGGCACATCTCTTTGATTCCACTGTTCTTCCTGCATTAACATATGCCTCAGAGACTTGGGCCCTACGCAAACAAGATGAGAACGCTATTCAGGTCTTCCAAAGAAGAATAGAAAGAGCTATGCTTGGAATATCACGTTTCACTCAAATGAGAGAAAGAATCCGGAGTTCCGACATCCGTCGAGGATCAAGAATCAGGGACGCTGTCTCATTTGCCAAGGTATCGAAAATCAGATGGGCTGGTCACGTAATGAGATTTAAAGACGACCGCTGGACTAGAGCTGTTACTGACTGGATTCCACGGGATGTCAAAAGACCGCATGACCGCCCACCTACCAAATGATCAGACTTCTTAGTCAAGATCATGAACGATCGGTTTGAGGCCCTTCATGTTCCTGGAGCGAACAGATGCCATTGGGCTACACTAGCACGCGACAGGGACAAATGGAGACGTTACTCGCGCCCGCTCGAGCAAATCGACGACTAACGGGAAGTTAAGTGATTTAAGTGATTAATATATAATCTTGTATTTACTTAGATCCATTAATTAAATATAATTGACTTTTCAGTATATAAGTGAGCTTTTCAATTATCATTAGAATATAACTTTTGTAAGAATTTAATTACCATCATTTCTTGTGTAGGAATTTTTATGAAATAAGAACAATTTGTAATGATTTTTAAGTTGATGTAATTATAAGTAATGGGATTATGATTAGAAAAAAACATATTTTTCTTACATCTGAGGTGAATTTTGGTATGATGCTATAGCACTAGGTGTTTCCTCAAACCTTGAAAATACAATTTAATACTTCAGTGTACTCTAAGAACCTAAGTTAAGTGTGAGTAGGGAAGTTTATTACTAGATTTCAAATTTTAAAAATTTATTATATTTAAAATATTTTATTTTCTTATATTTTATATAAACCTATCGTTTTAAATATTTCACAGTAAATTTCCGATCTAGTAAAAAAATAAGAGTTGGTTATTATTATTAATTTTTTTTTGGCCCGAAGGAATCTTCATGCCTTTATCTGTTGATGTTTTGCACTTTTTTTTCTTTTTCTGTGCTTTCCAAATATTGCCTAGGACATCTTCGGTCACTCTTAGCAATATTCAGCCCAGTTTTGGGAACCTGACTTGGGCCAACAGTATAAAGCAATTAATTCCAGAGTACCATGGAAGTTCCAGACTTTGAAATCAGGTCATCAACATACCAGGTATGTGATTCTAGTCCTTAAAGCTATCTTCCAGACAATCTGACTTTACTTTTGAGGCAAAAGAAAAATAATTCATTTAGTTTAATACTTAAAGATGTTTTAAATTTACGATATGATTAAATCATTACTTAATCCACTTAGTTGCTGAGGATTATAATTCATTTTAATTAGTAATTTCTCAAACTATGCTCAGATATGGCTGTTTCATGAAATAATAGCATGAATAAATATTATGTTTTAATTGAATTCATCTTGGTAGTATTTACTATATGCTACACATGGGCAAAAAAACTCTTTTATATATACTTTTTAATTGGGTACAGTAGCCCAATTGAGAAGCTAAGTGTAAATGATAGAATGAGAATCAAAGTGTTTTGATGACTTGAAACATGTTATATTATCTTCTGGGTAATAGATTCATTACATTAGGATACAGATTGTAAGTAATTGTGATTTTTATAACACGTATAAAGAAGATATAGAAAAAATGTTTTGAACAGCAATTTTGTGAAATACAAGGAAGTGATTTTATTGGCAACTAGTTTCCAGGAGTATGTTTGGTAATCTCACATTGAAAATGAAAAGAAAAAATAAATTGGAGGAAAATAGACTATCTCGAAATCTGAAATACAAGTGATTGGATTGAATGGCTTACTTCAAACAAATAGAGAAAAAATAATGACTGTTTAAGTCATAGACTCATAGGTAATCTGACATGAAGTTAATGTCTTCTGGAATGATAATTAAACTGTAAATTCCCAGACTTAAACTAAATTAAAATTCCATATTGGGGGCAAGATTTATCTGATGAAGTTGACCCTTTGCAATTCTCATGTCTTAAATTTTAATGCAGTATATAAAATTCCATTTGAAGAAAATTATATTGAAAAGTCTGAACTTGGCTAAAATCACAAGAATATGGACGAAGAAAATTTGTTGATTATTCTATCACCCACTGAGTACCCAGATGAATAAGTTGATGGCAATTTAGTATGTGTTATGAGTTTGGCAGGGTTGAGCAAAAGAGATGCTTTAGGTCAAAATATAAAGCCTAAAAGGGAAAAAATAAGGTTTTTATAAAAGATAATTTAGCTTTAGGGAAAGAAAATTGAAGTACAATTTAAGAATGGTCCTCAAATATATAAATTCTATTTTAGAAACTGTGACAGCTAGGCTGTATCTTTTTTTCTAACAAGAACAAAAATTCATGGAGCCAATTTGATATGTTATAAAGAAAGATACTTTTAGACTACAATAAGTTTAAAATGTTAGTCATAAATGACATATATGATATGTTATGTATACATATGTACACACATGTGCAAATGTGTGTAGTAATTTGTAAAAAAATGGTTATAAAAAGCTTAATCATTTTATTAACCTATGACTTATATTCTGGTTAAAATTTTATTATAAGACTTCAGAAAGTAAGGATTCAACTTTCTCTTACTATAGAAACACATGATCCCACAAGGTATTGAAAGTTTATTGTCACCTTTTCCCTATATCTTCACAGATTATATGAATAGAAAGTTCCTATTGGATCCTTCGCAATTAAAGATTTTTAGCTAAATTAGTAGGATTAGTATTTATTGAGGAATGGTCAATTGAGGAACCAAATATTGAATGAAAGAAAGGCCTTTCTTTTTCTTTTTGAGCAGAATGATCTCTTCTATGTACTGTACTAAAACAAAGTTTCATTGATATACTTTAGTAATGTACTTTTAGACTGGATGCAGGATGCTTTTATTAAAATGACATTTCTTTTTATCTCAATAGCTCTCTGGTGTCCTTTCCTTCTTGTGCAAATGCAATTTTCTCCCTTGAAGATCAGAAGAATATTTTTTCCCCTCTCCACAGAGTTCGCACAAAGATTAAATAAGGTAATAATGTAAAAACAGTTTTGAAGTATAAACTTCTAGAAATATTGAGAGCTGTATCATAGTTTCATTTTTCTTTATGAGGTAAATAATCTCTGTAGTAAATATTTATTTATGTTTGACTACTGTACTTTTTGCTAGTTTTGTATTTCATGAGTTTGGTAAGTGTCATGTTAGTTGAGTTGGACTCAGAAAACAATCAGCCTTTTGAATAATGATGAAATAAATTTATTATAATGAGTTTTTAAAAGTTTTTTAAGCTCAGTTTTTAGTTTTATACTTTGGCTAACTTAGCAAGAAATTCAAATTCATTAAAGGAAGAACTGAAGACTTGTTTGGTACAAGACAGAATTAATATAATCTCAAAGGCTAAAGAAAACAGGATAAACTGCTAATATTTTAGTAAACCAGCTTAGCTCTCCACCCTCATATCTATGTTACTTAATTTTTAATTAAAAGTCTCAATTGAGTCTAATAAATTTAGTGGAGCTCATGGCTGTTTTATGTTTGGGAATTGATCCTCAATGTTAATGATAGTTTATTATTTTTTCTTTCTTTCTTTTTTTTGTAATGATAGTTTCTCCAAGAATGTAAACCTGCAAAATAAATTACCTTCTGCAAGACTGTTAATAGAAACAAGAGAAGATACTGATTAAATAAGGATCACAACAAAAACAAAACTCTAATACATATTAGTGATTTAGAATTTAGAACATGAGTAAGATGAGTTTCTTGCCAAATGTTCCAAGTACTGGAGAATATTTAATTTATTTAAATAATACAATTTATGATAATTTCTTCAAAATTGTAACATTAAAATTCTTATGTTCCCAGTAGGTAGACAGTTACACCCACCAACTGCCCCTGACTCCGGATAATCCCATCAACAGCCAAGATCCAGAGACTATAAAACCAAGACCTCTTCTTGTCTAGTTCTCACTTTTGGAGAACCCTGCAGGCTACCGAGAATATCCTGCCTGCATGGCAGAGTCTGTCAAGCTCCGGGTGGCGTATTTGATAGGCCAAAAACAGTAACAATAATGGGCCTCATTCCCCTGACCCTGAAAGAGCCTCCAATGTGGCACTTCCTAAAATCTTAGGGCTAAGACAAATGGAGACATTACTGGTGCCTGCTCAAGGAAATCGATGAAAAGTAAGATGACAGTGACAGAGTGACAGGGATAAGCTACATATAAACCAATAAAATAATAAGATATATAACTGATACTTTCTTTTTTAGCTGTATTTCCTTTAGAATTACACTGAAGTCTGACATTTTTCTTAAGTAATACAAACAGCATTTATCTCCTGATCTCTGAAAGGACTCGCTGATATCCAAATAACTAATGAATTTATATGGTTGGCTTTAACTTTAAAATAATTGATATTTGTTTAATTAAAGTGAAAAAAATCCCTTTGATCTTAATCGGCATCTATCAAAGCATGTAGTAAAATTATATTTTAACAATGTTTTCCTATTTTTTTCAATATGTAAAAGTAGTTAAAACTATCTCCAGGGCTAGAGGGATTTCTCAGCAGGATGCCTGCATTCATCATATGTGTTAACCTAGGTTTTATGCCCAGCACTACTGGAGTCCCTGAAAACAAGTGAAAGTGAGCCACTGTGCACAGAGCCAGGAGCAGCCCCAATTATCATTGTATATGTCGCAGATAAAGCAAATTCATATATACAATCTCCATGTTATTCATTTATTTCTGTGAGAAATATAATGTTCTAGACTGTATTAAGAAATGCACATTAATTCACTATATTCAGATATTGATCAAGCAATTCAGACACTAAGAAGATCCCAATAAATCTTATCAATACTTATAAATCTCAAAATTTTGCTTAGAAGAAAGTAAGGGCATTCTCAGAAAAATGATTTGAGAAATATAGAAAAAGAACACAAACCTACCTAAGATAATCGACTGATGGTTGCCAAATAATATACAATGTAGTACTATATAATTTCTTCCCCATAGATGTATTGGAATAAAGTTGACATAGGAAATCCTATATCCCTTAAGTTATGCTCTTTAACACTGACATAATATGTATGCATTGAAATTTTAATTGACATCTATCACAATTTTCTTTATTTCTAAATATCATGATTTATAATAGCAATATATTTGCTTTAGGCATACAATGTTACTGCAAAACACCTATACAAGTTTTTTCTTACTATGAAAACTTTTATGATTTCTCTCCTACAAACTTTAACTATATACTACAATCATGGTAGTTACATTTTTTCACCAGAATTATATGTTGTAAGTGTATGTTTTGAGTACTCTACAAGATACTCAGTAGTGTTGGGGATACCTTAGATTGTTAAAGTAATCAGTGGGATCAACTTTGTCCTTATTCTTCTTGAATATTATATATACACAACCATGATAGTTAAAATAATGAAATTTTTATAATGAACATGACCCCACACCTTTCTGATTTATTTCAATATATTAACTCAAATATCATTCGAATGTGGGTGTTTTTACGTAGGTATGCAACTTTCCTTCTACTTTACAATTTGGGACAAAGTTTCCTTCTATCTCTTAGACCTTCCTGAGTTATCTTCTTGAGACTGAAGCAAGGAGTGAGGTTTTTCAGAAACAACTTTTATGGCTTCCTCTTATATTCCTTTGGTGAGAACTAGTCAGATGACCACATAACATTTCTGAGAAAGCTCTATTCTATGCAATAAAGTTTATAGCAGGGGTTTGGGGTATTGGGGAGGGAGGAGACTCAAGGACGTGCTTCTGTGGTAGTATACTTGCCTTTTAGGCTGAGATGGGATTTTTTCTTGACACTAATCCACTTTTCAATTCCTATCTGTGCAACCATGTGTATGATTTATGGTGGACTACAGCCAAGTGTCTGTGAGCACCAAAGCTAGAGGCAAAACATTCATTCATTGCAACAACAAAAGGAAATGGAAGTAGGGAAAATTATAATATAAATGATAATCTGCTGCTTTGCTTCATAAATTTAAGTGAAGAGATATGAAGATATGAAGGAGGAGAGAAAAATGTGGAGAGAATAAAACAATGCAGATATGACAATAATATATATAGTTTTGCAGCCACACTCAGTCTTGCTCTGGGGATATTCCTGACTCTGCACTCAGGAATTATTACTGATGGTACTTGAGGGTCCACATGGGATGCTGGGGATAAAGCCTGGCTACCCATGTGCAAGGCAAGCACCTTACCCACTATACTATCTCTCGAACCCAAATATGGTATTGTATAATAATTTGGTGTTATATTATAACTCCAAAGACACTTTCAAATGTTATAAATAGAAACTGCCATATTTTTATGCTGAGACTAATATAAAAAGAATTGAGAGCCAGATATTCGAATTATTAGTAATTATGTGATTTTTTGGTTTTAATTTCTTCTAAGAAATAGGAAAATGATACTATTTCATAGATTGTTTATTTCAGTGTATTTGGATCATAAAAATTTAATGTTACATGTAAAGAAATTTTAAGTATATCAAGGTATGAACAAATCACACCAACTGTGTAAACTAAAATAGAAGTTACTTAAATTAGTTACTATTCTAAGTTCCTCCCTGGGAGAAGTTCCTTTTTCTTTCTTTTCTACTTTACAATAATTTTTTCTACTTTCTAAAAAATAAAGAAACAGAAGATATATCGCTACATTGTGTTTATAATATACACAAAGAAGAATTACTTTAATATGTATGGAGGAAAGGATACCAAAGATTCCACAATAGTTTTCCTCTAGGAATATAAATATAAAGAATAGTAGAACTCTAATAGATTATTACATTTATTATGAAATGTCAGAATATGGAAAATGTTTATTTTTTCACCTTGACACTATTTTATTTAATTATTTTTCCTTGACACTAATCCACTTGTCAGTCCCAATCTGTGCAACCACATGCATGATTAGGCATAAAGTTACCTGTTGAATATGGTTCTTTAAAATTAAATTAACCATATAAACCTTATTTAGCTTCCTTCTTAGAGAAAAGAGACTTGATACTCATATTTAGTGCAATTTTATCCTTCTGGGGTCTTATTATATAGTGATTTGGACAGTATGATCTGAGAATTTATTGTGCAACCTTTAATGAGCTAAAAGAACTTTGTTCAGTATATTTTAAATTTGAAAAAGTAGAGTGAATTATTAGCCAAGACGGTATTATATGACTGGATTGAATAGAATTAGACTCTTCTATGGTGTTTTTTTTTTATTAGTGAAAAACCATGAGGTACAGTTATAGGCTTACAAATTTTGTGCTTGGGATTCAGTTATACAATGATCAAGTCCCCATACCTCCACCAGTGCCCGTCATCCATCCCCATGGGTCCCAGCATCCCCCCCACACTCATCCCCCCCCCTGTCCCATCCTGCCTCTGTGGCAGGGTATTCCCCCTTGTTCTCTCTCTCTTCTTTTGGGTACTGTGTTTTGCAAGAGAGGCTTTGAGTGGCAATCTCGCTATGGTGTTTTTTAAGGCTTCAGAAAGCAAAATAGTAATTGCTACATGGTTTCCAGGAAGATACAGAAAAGTAAGCAGTTACTGTACAGAAAGCAACCCATTCATAAGTGAGAAGTATTCATGTGGTTGGCTCTTTTCTTTTTTCACTTGTATCATAAACCAGCTACATTATTGGATTTACCTTACTATCCACATTATTGGATTATCAAGTTAAGAGAAAAGGTTAATGAATTGTTCTTTGTCTTTCAATATAAAATTTTTTACATAGTACATAATACAGGAATTTTGCTTCAGTGGAAGATTAGGGAGAATCTGGCACTCATTTACTTTACCCTTTGGAAGCACCAATAATGAATCACAATAATAAGATGATGCATCAGTTATGCCTGTTGGGATTAATAAGATCATTTATTAAAAAAAAAGTACGATGTTTTGATAATATTGAGTGTTAGAGACAGGCTAGACAGCTAGCATGAGAAAGTATCATTAAATAACCAGGTTTATAATCCAGCACCACAGCGTATATTTTAGTCACCAAAGCACATTTCATTATTAAACTACAACCTCCTGAGATATGTGTGACACCTTGATTTTTAGAAAGTCTTATTAAAGGAGGAATCTTTTCTATCCTAGCAACAGCCAAACTAAGTGGGGAAGAAAACTATGATTAAAATGCAAGCAGATAACATCAAAAAAGAAAAGGAGATGCAGATCATGAAGTCTACATATTTCATAAGCATTGCATGCTGACACTACCTCCACTACCCAGCCGCCACCACACTCCAGGACGCTTTCCGGACCCACGTGGCAGCTCCGGCCGAGACTCATGCACGACTGAAGACCCACAGAACAAGATAAGCGGAACTCTCTCAGACCTTAGACTCCAGGCTCGGCAGACTCAGGGGCAGAGATTCTCTGCTTGCTCCCACCAACCACAGGTGACAAAGGGATTCTAATCAGGATCCCCACCCTACCCTGCCCTGTCCGCTTCCACCAACCACCCAGGGATTGGATTGCGCACAGAAGACCCACCCTACCCAGATAAATACACCACTGGCAGACTTCCACTATTGACGCTACCTCAACTACCCAGCCGCCGCCACACTCCAGGATGCTTTCTGGACCAGCGCGGCCACTTTGCAACACATCATAAGACACTAAATACCCATCTTCCGGAATTGTCGTACCATATTTGATAGGGTTCAAATATGGTAACACCTACAAGGGCAATTAGAGGTCACCCCAAAAGTCTCTATCCCTCTCAGAAAGACTGGCAAGCTACCGAGAGTATTCTGCCCGTATGGAAGAGCCTGGCAAGCTATCCGTTTTGTATTCGATATGCCAAAACCAGTAACTACAACTGGTCTCATTCACCTGACCCTGAAGGCTTCACCGACATGGCAGCACTGAGAAGGATGAGAAAGGAGAGGCCAATAAAATCTCAAGGCCGAACTAGGCTGCCACAACGAAGGAAGACAAAAATGATCGTCTGTACTTTCAATGCACGTATGCTAGCATCAGGTGTATCCATCAAGGACCTGATGGTACACGCACGAATGATCAAGTATGACATCATTGGTCTGACCGAGACAAGAAGGCACGAAGCTCACCATGCCATTTTCGACACTGGAGAAGAATTGTTCCTCTGAACATGTGATAAAAGATGTGTTGGAGGCGTCGGTGTCCTTGTTAACACAAACTTGGCCATGAGCATTGATTCATTCGAATGCCTAACAAGCCAAATCGGCCATTTACATTTGAATAGATGTGGCTCACTGCCTGCAGTTTCTATCTTCGTTGTCTATGCACCAACATCTCATTATGATGAAAGAGAAATTGAGACGTTCTACGTGGAGCTAGGGAAGTTCTATAAAGAAGACCACACCTTCTACAAGATCATTGTGAGTGATTTTAATGCCAAGATAGGACCAAGAAGATCAGCTGAAGAACTTCATATTGGGTCCCATGACCTAGAATGGAACAAACAGGATGAGAGACAATCTGAGTTCATCATGTCGACCAAGACCATCCATGGTAACTCAGAGTTCCAGAAGGCAGAATCTAAACGTTGGCATGGAAGTCTCCCGGTGGATGATTCCACAATGAAATAGACCACATCATATTCAATCGACGGTTTTGCCTGACCATGTCGCTGTTGTCCCAAAATTCCAAACGGGATCGAACCACCATCTCCTTCGTGCAAAATTCTACTTCACAGAGCTGGAAGAAAGGGTTGCAAAGTTTAAAAAGAGAACTCCCAGAATGACCGCCAACTGGGAGCTCTTTGGCACTATTGTGGCAACATGGGAAGATGCCATTGTTGACAACATTGACGAGGAATACGATCGACTGGTACAGAAACTCCATGAATGTATGAGGAATGCCAAGAGAGACATAGCCACAAAAAAATGCCTGTCTTCGAAAACTCTTAAGCTTATTCGCCAGCGTGGTTTGGCGCATGCCTCATGAACCGCAAGCTAATGTCCGAGATCACAAAGCAGTGCAGAGATGCGATCAAGGAAGACCTCAAAGAGAGAAGAGCAGAAGTGCTGGTAGATGCGGCAGAAGCTGGGAAAAGTATTCGTAACGCTCGCCTGTCCTTTGCCAACTACAAAACCAAGATGACTGCCCTCCGACATCCTGATGGCTCCATCACATCCTCCAGAACGGCAATGGAGAAGATTATCCATGACTTCTACTCAAATCTCTTCGATAGCCATGTCCACTTGCCGACATACCAAATTCCACAGGATGGATATGTCGTTCCCAACTTTCTCCCTTCCGAAATCCGACATGACATTTCATCGGTAAAGAAGCAAACAGCACCCATCCCAGACAAGGTCAGACCTGAACACCTGAAGAACCTGCTGTCAGTACTCATCAATACACTGGCTCAGCTCTTCACTCCCTACCTGAATGCAAGTTTCCGGGTCTGAATGCAAGGTTCCATCCCAATGGAAAACCAGCAGGACCGTACTACTGTTCAAGAAGGGAGAAATCCCTGACATTGGCAACTATAGCCCGATCTGCCTATTGTCTGTCATCTACAAATTGTTCAGTCGAGTCATCCTAAATAGGATTGGCAGAACACTAGATGAAGGACAACCATGAGAGGAAGCCAGGTTCCGCAAAGGATTCAGCACCATCGACCATATCCACACGATAACCAAGCTCATTGAGGTTTCTCGGGAGTTCAAGATGCCGCTCTGTTTAACGTTCATTGATTTAAAGAAGGCCTTTGATTTTCTTGAGATGGAAGCAGTCATTGAAGCCCTAGCCAATCAGGGCATTCAAGCCCAATACATCAAGTTCCTCCATGAGCTGTATTGCGGATTCACTACCAGGATCTCACCATTCTACAAAGAATTAATCATTGATGTCAAGAGAGGGGTGCGGCAGGGTGATACCATTTCACCGAAACTCTTCAGTGCCACCCTCGAGAACATCATGCGACGACTGGAATGGGAAGGAATGGGAGTGAAGATAGATGGTCGGCAACTACACCACGTCCACTTTGCTGATCACATTGTTTTAATAACACCAAACATCAGCCAAGCGGCACAAATGCTGGCCGACTTTGCCCATGAGTGTGGAAAGGTGGGACTACAGCTGAATCTTACGAAGACAATATTTATGAGAAACAGCCTCATTCCTGATGCCCCATTCGCTCTCAACAGAACGACCATCTCTAAATGCAACAGCTATGTTTATCTAGGTCAAGAAGTCAACATGACAAATGACCTGGCACCCGAGCTGCGCAGGAGGAAGAAAGCAGCTTGGAATGCCTTCAAGAACGTCGAAGAAATAGCTAAGAGGACGAAGAACCTCCGGCTCCGGGCACATCTCTTTGATTCCACTCTTCTTCCTGCATTAACATATGCCTCAGAGACCTGGACCCTACGCAAACAGGATGAGAATGCTATTCAGGTCTCCCAAAGAAGAATAGAAAGAGCTATGCTTGGAATATCACATTTCACTCAAATGAGAGAAAGAATCCGGAGTTCTGACATCGTCGACGATCAAGAATCAGGGACGCTGTCTCATTTGCCAAGGTGTCAAAAATCAGATGGGCTGGTCAAGTAATAAAATTTAAATACGACCGCTGGACTAGAGCTGTTGCCAGCTGGATTCCACAGGATGTCAAAAGACCGCGTGGCCGCCCACCTACCAGATGGTCAGACTTCTTCATCAAGATCATGAACAATCGGTTTGCGGCTCTTCATGTTCCCAGAGCGAACAGATGCCATTGGGCTACACTAGCACGCGACAGGGATAAATGGAGATGTTACTGGCGCCCGCTCGAGCAAATCGACGACTAACGGGAAGTTAAGTGATTAAGTGATTAAGCTAATAATGCTCAATTGTTTCTGTAACTCAATCACTGGATTGAGCAACTGATATATTTTGGTTAGCAATGACCAAAGTAAACTTTGACTTCAGACATCTTTATTAGTAGAGTAGTACTGTACAATCAAAAATTAACCCTGCTTTTATATAATTGAGCTCAGTGGCAATTTAGTATTTTTTTTTCTTTTCATTATGGTGCCACTTTGAACTTAGAATGTCTTCCTGCATCATAACTTTCTCAGTACTAAAGGAGGTAAGACAGAGTGTTGAAAGGGGTTCAGTAGCAAGCAGATAACCAAACAGCAATCAAGAGCATTCTCCCATTATGTTGCAGTGAGGTGTTATTTTTTGGTTTTGGTTTTGTTTGTCTGTTTGGGGGTGGTGGCATCGGAGTGGAGGGGGACTGTCTTTTTCCAATGAGAATACTCCTCTGAAGTGGTTGGTTCAGCTTGGTGATGTGGACGAGCACCAAGGGCTCCCAAGATAATGCCTGATTATGCTTGATGACTTCCGTGGCTACACCCAGCAGTGTTAGTGGGCCATGTAGAGCCGAGAAATTAACTTGGGGGCAGAGATATAATCTACTGTATAAGGCACGTACCTTGCATGCAACTGACTTGGGTTTAATCACTGGTAATCTATATAGACCCCCACGCACTGCAAGGAGTAATTCCTGAGCACAGAGAGAGAAGTAAGCCCTAAGTATTGCTGATTGTAGCTCAAAAACGAACAAATAATTAAACTCAAAGTTTCAGAAATTCAAAGCATGTACTCCAGTCCTATAAACCCTTTCCCCAACACCACGTGTGAATTTTTTAGTGTTTGTATAAAGAGTAAAGCATGCCCAACAAGTTTCTGTCCTATTTGATGCTCTATGGCCTCTTAAATATGTATGGTTTAATCTGTGAAATTCATTCATATCATGCAATGTTGAATGCAATATCATTGATTTGAATTGTTTTACGGTATTTTATCATACACAAACATGACTTGTATCTTGTATCTGTTCACTATTAATGAAAATGTAATAATTTCCAATTTTTTGAATAATACATGTATTCTGTTTTACACTTTTTATACACAATATTTTTTCTGTATAATCTGGACACAATTCTATTGAGAAGAGTTGAGTATTAATATTTCAGCTTTCAAGTTATGCCATATAGTTTTCTGATGTCTATTCTCTAAAAAAATTAAAAATTAAAAAAACCTAAGAAAGAGCTATAGTGATAATTTAGGGAGTAAGGTAGTAAGGTTCTTTCTTTGCATGTGGATGACCTCAGTTCCATCTCTGCACCCAAGACATTAATGTCCCCAAGACATTATTGGGAGGTATCATGCAGCCAGACTATGTATGGTTCAAACGTCCTCCCCTCAAAAAAGATTTTATAAGGATTTCTGTTGTTCCATGTTATTCAAAATATATCTACTGTCAGTATTTTGAAACAGTGATGCTGAAAAATGTGTTGGTAAATTATTGTGACTTCAGTTTGCATTTCCTATGTGAATAATGAGGATAAGCACCTTTCAAGTACTTACTGTATTTTTTATTTTTCTTTTAGTTAAGTGACAACAAGTTCTGACCATTATTACTAGTCTGTTAGTTATCTATATATTTTTATATTTAAGAAATTAATATTATGGATATTACATATATAGTGAAACTTTAAAATATAGTGTTTCATCTGTGTTTCCCCTTTTTAAAAACTTCACCTGGGAGCACAAATTCATAATAATTTTTTTCTTGTTTTTTCCCACTTTTTTTTTTAATTAACGTAGGAGTGCCCGGCAAGCTACCGAGAGTATCTCATCTGCACGGCAAAGCCTGGCATATTCAACATGCCAAAAAAAGTAATAACAAGTCTCACAATTTGTTGTGACATTACCAGTGCCTGCTTGAGCAAATCAATGAACAATGGGAGGGCAGTGCCACAATGCTACTGCTATTTATTCAGCCATTGATTAAGCTGTTTGAATTGGGCATGAACTCCACATTACTTTTTTTTTTAATTGAATAACTGTGAGATACAGTTACAAAGCTTTCATGTTCGAGATTCAGCAGTACAATGATCAAACACCCATCCGTCCACCAGTGCACACTTTCCACCACCATGTTCCCAGAATATCCCCCACCAACACCCCAGTCTTTACCCTGCCTCCATGGTAGGCAATTTCCCAAATACTCTCTAATTTTGGGAATTTTGTTTTGCTCAAATTTTTCCACCACCACTCAAGCTGGCTTGCCATGGGCACATGCTAGATCATTTATTGTCCATTGCTCATTATGAATATCTTGGGTGCCACGACTGCACGCTTTTGGAATCCTAGATTGTAAATGGCTGGGTTCTAGAGACATTTCTGTAGGCCACTAATCCATTTTTGGATTCAATTGGGTATCTCCGTACCAGGGCTGTTGGTTCACTAAAGTGGCACACGGAGGCACATTGTTGGGGTGACAGCCAGGCCGAAGGACGGGCAGGGAGCAGAGAAGGGACAACCTGGCGTCTCTGCCACCAGCTGCATGGAGATTTAATTCTGGAACCCGCATACCTGGGCCTTGTTTGTGGAAGCTCTTGGTTGCTGGGATTCCCTGTGGAGTAGGCAGAGAGACTGCACCTGCTCCATCTAGAGTGCCCTCTGAAATTGGCTCAGTATAAGGCCTGGAGAGACGTTCCCCTCTGTGGTGTCTTCAAGGACTAATTGCTGTGTCTCTGGAACAAGGCTGTCAGTGTGATAAGTGGTGCTGGGAGGCTCATTGTGGGCTGACAGTCAGGCCGACCAGTGGGTAGAGAGCTAGAAGAGACAACCTGGTGCCTCTGATGCCATGCGGCATGGAGATTTTGTCCTAGAACCTGCATACCTGGGCCTTGCTTCTGGTAGTTCTTGGTCATTGGGATTCCATATTGGAGTAGGCAAGGTGACTGCACCTGCTCCCTCTTGTCTGCCCAAGTAAAACTGACTCGGTATGAGGCCCAGAGAGATATCCGGCTTTGTGTTGTTTTCCAGTACTCACTGTTGTGTCTCTGGATTTCAATCTCTTTCAAGATTTATTTATGGGTCTCTGAAGCAAAGCCAGTAATAGAGTTTACAGGGTGGCTCTAGAGTTGGTTTGTGGGGTGATTGCCAGTGCTTCCATGTGTATTAGGAAGTGGGGGGAGGTAGCTCATCCCAACTCCGTGAAAGCCTGGAGATTTCAGTAACAAAACCTGCATGCTCAAATTTTCGACAGATTATATCTTGGTGAGGTCTATCCTGAAATGGTAGAGTCAGGCCGGGGGTGTGGCAAAGGTTTTGGATTGTGGAAGCAAGCAGTTGGTGGGGGCTCTGCTTGGGCAGGCACAGGACAACTTGCCACTCTCCAATTTACCCCTGCCTGTTCCACCATGCACGGATCCGAGATTAACTGTGGCTTTTGATCTCTCTTGAGATTCATCGACCGTCTATCTTCACTCCCATTTCTTCCCATTCCAGTCATCACATGATGTTCTCAAGGGTGGCACTGAAGAGTTTCAGTGAAATGGAATCACCCTGATGAACCCATCTCTTGATGTCAGTGGTGAGATCCTGGTAGTGAATCTGCAATACAGCTCATGGAGGATCCTGATGTATTGACTTTGAATGCCCTATTTGGCTAGGGCCTGGATAAACGCTTCAGTCTCAACAGAATCAAAGACCTTCTTTAAATCAATGAGTGTTAGACAGAGTGGCATCTTGAACTCCCGAGAAACCTCAATGAGCTTGGTTATCATGTGGATATGGTCGGTTTGCTAAATCCTTTTCGAAAACCAGATTGCTTGCATGGTTGTTCTTCATCTAGTGTTCTGTCAATCCTATTCAGGATGACTCGAGTGAACAGCTTATAGATGACAGACAATAGGCAGATTGGGCGATAGTTGCCAATGTTGTGGATGTCTCCCTTCTGGTACAGTAGTACAGTCCTGCTAGTTTTCCTTTGGGATGGAAACTTCCATTCAGAGAGGTAGCATGTGAAGAGCCGAGCCAGTGTATTGATGAGTACTGATGGCAGGTTCTTCAGGTACTTACGTCTGAACTTGCCTGGGCTAGGTGCTGTTCGCTTCTTTACTGATGAAATGGCGTATCGGATTTTGGAAGGAAAACCTTGAGAACGACATATCCATCCTGCGGAATTTGGTATGTGGGCAGGTGGACATGGCTATCAAAGAGATCTGGGTAGAAATCATGGATAATCTTCTCCATTGCTCTTCTGGAAGATGTGATAGATCCACCAGGACGTCGGAGGACAGTCATATTGGTCTTGTAGTTGGCAAAGGACAGGAGGGTGTTGCGAATGTGTTTTCCAGCTTCTGCTGCATCTGCCAGCACTGCTTCTCTTCTCTCTTTGAGGTCTTCCTTTATTGCTTCTCTGAACTGCTTTGTAAGCTCGAACATTTGCTTGCAGTTTCCTGAGGCTTGTGCCAAGACACATTGGCAAACGAGCTCGAGTTTTCAAAGACAGGCATCTTTTTCTGGCTATCACTCTCTCAGCATTCCTCACACAATCATGGAGGTGCTGAACCAGTTGATCGTAGTCCTCATCAATGTTGTCAATGATGGCATCTTCCAATGTTTCCGCAACAGTACCAAAGATCTCCCAGTTGGTGGTTGTTCTGGGAGTTCTCTTCTTAAACTTTGAAGCCCTTTCTCCCTGCTCTGTGAAGTAGAATTTTGCATGAAGGATACAGTGGTCCAATCCCGTTTAGAATTTTGGGACAACAGGGACATCGGTCAGGCAAAACCATCGATTGAATATGATGTGGTCAATTTCATTGTGGAACTGTCTATCGGGAGACTCCCTTGTCCAACATTTAGATTCGGCCTTCTGGAATTGTGAGTTACCATGGATGGTCTTGGTCGACATGATGAACTCGGACAGTCTGTCACCCTGTTCATTCCATTCTAGGCCATTGGTCCTGATGTGGAGTTCTTCGGCTCATCTTCTTGGTCCTATCTTGGCATTAAAATCACCGACAATGGTCTTGTGGAAGGTGTGGTCTTCTTTATAGAACCTCTCCAGCTCCATGTAGAAATTCTCAATTTTTCCTTCATCATAATTGGATGTTGGTGTGTAGACAACAAAGATAGAAACTGCCAGCAGTGAGCCACATCTATTTAAGTGTAATCGTCTGATTCGGGTTGTTAGGCATTCGAATGAATCAATGTTTATGGCCAAGTTCGTGTTGACAAGGACACTGACACCACCGATGCCTCTTTTGTCACATGTTCTGAGGAAGAGTTCTTCTCCAGTGTCAAAAATGGCATGATTAGATTGATGCCTTCTCTTCTACTTCAGACCAATGATGTCGTACTTGATCTTTCGTGCTTGAACCATCAGGCCCTTGATGGATGAATTCGATTCCAGTATACGTGCATTGAAAGTACAGATAGTCATTTTTGTCTTTCTTCGTTGTAGCAGCCTAAGTCAGCCCTGAGATTTTATCAGTCTCTCCTTCCTTACCCTTCTTAACTCTGCCATATTGGTGGCTCTTTAAGGGTCAGGGGAATGAGACCCATTGTATTTACTGGTTTTGGTGTATGGAATACACCACGAATAGCTTGCCAGGCTCTGCCATGTGGGCAGAACACTCTCAGTAGCTTGCCAGGCTCTCTGAGAGAGATAGAGGCTTTTAGGGCGACCTCTAATCGTTCTTGCAGGTGTTCCCATGGTTCAAACCATATTTCAACGCAATCAAATATGGTGTGGTAATCTTGTATTAAGTGTTTTATGATGTGTCTCATATATATATACATATATACGTATATAAATTTAAATTATTCTCAGTAAGTTTAAATTATTGAAGATAGCTCTGAAGTCAATAGTCTGGAGAGTTTTGCCTGTTTTGCATAATGTATTTTTTAATTCAGTTCTAATACAAAGATCTTTAATCCATTTTTAATTCACTTTTGTGTCTGGTGTTAGATGGTATCACCATTTCATTTTGTTATGTGACAATTTTTATGTGACTAACCAGTTTTTCAAGTTTTTTTTTGAAAAGGGTTTCATTCATTCAATTATGTATGCCTATATAGCTCAAGATTTACTTCTGTACTCAATTCTATTCCATTTTCTGTTAATCTTTTTATTACAGTACCACACTATTTTTATTACTATAGCCTACTATGGGCTTACTATGGGCTGGAGCGATAGCACAGCAGGTAGGGTATTTGCCTTGCATGTAGCTGACCCAGGTTTGATTGCTCCGCCCCTTTTGGAGAGCCCTGGAAGCTACTGAGAGTATCCTGTCCGCACGGCAAAGTCTGGCAAGCTACCCATGACGTATTCAATATGCCAAAAGCAGTAACAATAAATCTCACAATTTGTTGTGAGACATTACTGGTGCCCACTCAAGCAAATCAATGAACAATGGGAGGACAGTGATACAGTGCTATGCTATTGCCCAAAGTGGAAAGAAAAACAAAGGTAACTTCTATTTATAATAAAATAATAGTCATTTTGTGGGAGAGGTGGAGTGATAGCACAATGGTAGGGCGTTTGTCTTGCGTGCAGCCAGCCCGGCCGAGCTGGGTTAGATTCCTCCACCCCTCTCGGAGATTGGCAAGCTACCGAGAGTATATTCAATATGCCAAACACAGTAACAACAAGTCTCAAAATGGAGATGTTATTGTGTCCCCTCGAGCAAATCGATGAACAATGGGAGAACAGTGTTTGTTTTTTTTTATAGTCATTTTTAAAAAAAGAAAAAAGATAAAGGGAGCTAAAAAACACTGCAAGATGGGTTAAACTGCAACTTTTTCTTTGTTCATCTCTTTTTTTGAATTAAGAAATACCTTATATTGATACATTGTTCTAGGGATGACAACACTAGAAACATAAGCAGGAAGTTAAGCACAGGTAACCACAGAGGCAGAGCAGCCTATTCTGGGAATTGGGCAGAGAAGAATAGGACACAAATCATAAAGCTGATCAGAACAGAAAAAGGACCCAAATGCACCCATTACCTAGGAGGGAAAGAAAGCTGGGCCTCCAAAACAATTCCTAAATTTATAAATATCTCTATTGGACCCCAAACAGAATGTATCCACCACAAAGATTCCCAGAAAAAGGGGCCCCTCACTGTCCGAGTTGTGCTCTCCTACCTTAGTGTGCTTAGTAGATCATGGTGAAGAAGTCTAATGAAAAACTTCTATCTTGTTCTCTTCTTTCTTGGTTTCACCATTGCTATGATTTCCAGAAAAACCCCTACATAAAGTGCTCTGTACCCCTGCTTGGGCCTGCCACTTAAGGTGATTGCCTAGTTGCAGTACATCTTCATATTAGATCAGTAAGTCTCTTGCTTTCTCACTTACAGATATTTTCTATGGAATTGATTGAGTGAATTCCATTAAAATAATTATAACCCAGAATATATATGTGTCTTTATGTTTGTTGCCAGTGGAATGCAAAGTAGTGCCTTAGAGTGGAAGTCTGTAGCAGGCTACCGCTCTCCTGCCTGGCATACTGCAATATTGCTGGTGAAGGGAATGCTAGGTAGAGTGCGGGATTGATGAGTCTGAGTCACAGGAGCTCCTGGCGCGATGTGATCAAAATCCTGCCACCTCACCAAAGCAGCTGTCAGCTGCACTTCAGTTGATTTGCTTATGAACAACCATATGAAGTTTCAGAGAGCCATGTTTCTCAGGCTGAGGTGAGATTATTTTCCTTGACAGAAAAGAGGAAGATTGTCCCAATGTCCACACAGAATTTCTAGGTTATTTAACGTGTATCAAAAATATTATCCATGGTGGTGGAAAATGGGCACTGGTGGAGGGATGGGTATCTGATCATTGTATAATTGAAACCAAAGCACAAAAAATTGTAAATCTACAACTTTAAAAAAAATAAAATAAAATAAAGGGAAAAAAAATAAAAAAAAATTGAATTTCAGATGACAAACAGTGATGTAAGATTACATTATGTATGAAATATGAAAGAGGACATAAAAGAAGACCTGAAAGGAAAAGAAATTGCATATTGAGAGTGTGGAATGTGTTCAGTTCCAGGAAGGAGTGCAAATGAAAGTGAAGAATGTATGCAAATTAGTGCGTGGATGAGAACCAAGTGGAATGAACTTGGGAAACCGATAGGACTTTTCCAAGCTGCTTTGGCTTGCAACACTCTGTGCATATAAAAATTCAGGTGATTTCCAGGGGGGTCATCTACATACAAAACCATATCAGACCTTCATTTCCATCTAACTAATTTTTCCTTTCTTGTGTGTCTATTTGTCTGAGGATATTCTCCTAATATCTACTCAAGGAGCTCAGGGCTGTTCCATGCAACTCTCAGCAAATTGGGATAGTGATTTTGTGCTAGGGTGCAAGGATATAGTACTGCTCAGACCCTATAGTGCAAGGGACCACCAGAACCACGCTAGCAGAGGTGCCCTCTTCAGAGAGGGTACGAGGTGATGCTTGGGGGAATCTGTGATGTAAGAAATAAAATCCAGAGCACCTTGCAAGTTTCCTAGCTCTGTACTATCTACCTGGACATTCCAGATAATTTCTAGACAGATAACAGTCTTAGAGTTTTAACTGGAGTTTTCAGTCTGGAGCTGGAGGAAGGATAACTCCCAAACATGTCTTAGTTTTCTGGCTTTCTGAAACTCACTACCAGAGGAATGAATCCCTACCTGATTAACTACTCATGCTCATATCCTTTCAGCAAAACTTTAAAAATTTAGCTACAAGAAAAATTGACAAATGCCCCTTTCATAAATTCAAAGTAGAGTTTGGTTACTGAAGCCACTAGTATTCTTTCCCTCTAACAAAAGAGATGCTAAGGACTGGGTACATAGTAGAGTGGGTAAGGCTCTTGGTTTGCATACCCTGAACTGTGTGATCCCTGGAGCCCCATATGATCCCTTGAGCTCCACCAAAAGTTATTCCCAGCACTGAACCAAATGTAAGCCTTAATCTTACAGGTGTGCAACCCTTACCCTCCAACCCCCACCTGCTAAAAATAGATGTGAATGTTAATAGAAATTGAGTCTTAAAAAGAATGAGATGTCAAAATTATTTTGCTGTAGTAAAATTATAAAATTCATTACATTTATGAGAGAGAGGAGGCAACAAACTAAGGGTTTAATTCCAAATAATGTGGTTCTGGAGGAAACAAACCTCTTCAAAGATGGATTAAAGAAGACAGAGATAACAAAATGGAGATAAATTCAATGATAATAATATGGAAGAAATAAGCCTTTTCTAATTCTTTGCATGCTCATGGAAGGAATGCAAATTAAAATACTGTTTATCGCAACTTGACATTATTTACAAAATTTCTCACTTTGCATATTTTTTTATCCAGATACACCCCAGTTATTTAGCATCCTCACTTCTAAGCAATGAAATTCAGGTCAACATTGGAAATAAATGTTTAGTAACAGGCTTGCTCATACATTCAACAGCCTGCTATGCACCATTAAAAAGAAGATGACAGTTCTATTTGAACCAATATAGAAAAAATTGCCATGCTGTATAGGGTCTTTTAAAGTCAAGACATAATAATAAGTACTCTATAGTACCTTTCTGGCTAAAAGCAATAAAAGTTAGACATGCATAAGTATGTGTGGATAACCTTAAACTATAAATTAGAGAGAGGAATATATCACAATCTGTTAATGGTAAATGTTTCTATTGGAAGATACTAGACTCTGTGGGAGTTATAGAGAAAGAAAGATTTAGTTTAATTCTATTTATTTCATTCATTTTGAATTTTTTATTGTATGAATATATTGCTTTTGTAAAAATAAACAAATAAAACAAGCCACACTTAAGAATCTCTAAAGCTGTGGAAAGCATTTAATGATGAAAAGGGTAAGCCAATTGTTGAAGTATGTTTGTGATTTAAATGTTTACACAAATATGTCTAAGATGTTTAATGTGAACTGAAAATAAAGTCATCTCAGGTTAATGGTTCTGAGCAATTTAGAAATACCAAGACAAGGTGATGGTATGTATTTCCTTAAGTGAAACATGATTTGTATGCTAAAGTATACAAATGTCTCATCTAAAAAGATATGAACACATATTTCATCCTTAATTTGATCTACAGCTTTAAAATATTAATAAACTGAACAAAAACAAGAATTTAGAAAATGTGATCTTCTCATTTACGTTACTACTGATGTAAGACACACTTTGGAATAGATAATATAGTAATTTGTTTTATATTTTACAATACAGTATATAAATGCGAGATACACATACTATACTTAAAATCCATTAACTCCACAATAATGTATAGGCAAAATTTTCTTACAAAGTAATAAGAAAAATCTTGATGTTAATATCTGTCCTTAATAGTGGCATCAACTATTTAATAATATATGTCACATTGATTATGTGACCATCTTAGCCTATTGAGCAGTGTTCATGCCTTACTGAGGATTGGAATTATAAGAAAATAAATCATCCTGATAATCTACACAAACATATATAGGTCGATTTTATAATTTTTGCTGAAAAATAAAACTGATATGCTGCTTCTTAAAGAAAAACTAAAAAAAATGCTTAATGGTTTTAAATCAGGAAAAGGAAAAGTAATTGATCACTTGCTGGAAAATGATGCATTCATCTCTGTAGCAGACAGAATTCTTTTTAAATATTGAGCCAAATGTTACTTATTAAAAAAGATGGCACTTATTTAGCAAGAAAAAAAGACATCGACAATTCCCATTTTATTACTTCAATCTTTTCTCCTACAGTTTCATTAACAAGAGCTTTACACAGAAATTGCTGCTTGGTCAATAGGTTTATCACTGTCTTTGCAAAAATATCTATAAAATATCATAGTTTGAATAGCTCTCAACAACCTAACCCTGAGCTCTGAGAAAACTTGCTTTCTTCTGGGCTACCCAATCTTTCTTCTCTGGTCAAGAGACATTTGGGGACGTTTCTCTCTCTTCTTTTTAACTTCTCTCTCAGGTTTATTTTAATAAACAGGGTTGCCCCTTATTACCACCTGAGCTTTCTTATTCATGTCCTCCGTCATGTCTGGAGTTATGTTGTTCTTTATGTATTGAGAAAAATGTTTCTTACAGGCATTTTCATCTTCTTCCAGTAGGTTACGCTTATAGTCAGCAACATTCTGTTCCATAGTGTGTTTCCCATGTACTAATCACTTAATCACTTAACTTCCCGTTAGTCGTCGATTTGCTCGAGCGGGCGCCAGTAACGTCTCCATTTGTCCCTGTCGCGTGCTAGTGTAGCCCAATGGCATCTCTTTGCTCCGGGAACATGGAGGGCCTCAAACCGATCGTTCATGATCTTGACAAAGAAGTCTGACCATCTGGTAGGTGGGCGGCCACGCGGTCTCTTGACATCCCATGGAATCCAATCAGTAACAGCTCTAGTCCAACGGTCGTCTTTAAATCTCATTACGTGACCAAAAATTGGTTACCGTGTGGATATGGTCGATGGTGCTGAATCCTTTGCGGAACCCTGCTTGCTCGCATGGTTGTCCTTCATCTAGTGTTCTGCCAATCCTATTCAGGATGACTCGAGTGAACAGCTTGTAGATGACAGACAATAGGCAGATCGGGCGATAGTTGCCAATGTCATGGATGTCTCCCTTCTTGAACAGTAGTACGGTCCTGCTGGTTTTCCATTGGGACGGAACCTTGCATTCAGACAGGTAGCGAACTACAGGTAGTAACTACAACTGGTCTCTCTCATTCCCATGTACTACTGCATTTAATTCCTTGGTTTCCAAGTCAGAAGCAGGTAATCTTTGCTACTATGAGGAATAGCTCCATCTGTAGCTCCTCTCAGGGTCTCAACATTGTATACAGTAGTAGTTCTGGCAACTCCTGCATCCAAATAGCAGGTGAAGGCACCAGGTTATTCATAACGCTTTCCACATTATACTCATCTCCGGTGACCCCCCATTTGACCTTGGTACATCTTATTTATGCCAGATGAGAAGCCTACGGACAGCTTTAGGCTAGTACAATATACTGCAGCCTAATTTGTCAGGCCAACCTTTACACCATAATTTGGAAGCTCATGAGCAAAGGCTGCTCAAACTATCCTATCTCCTTCTACATGAGCATAAGCAATCTGGTAAATGATGTCTCTGCTGATGACAAGGATTATCCTCTGTATTTTGGTGTGTTGTATTTATTTTTATCCTGATTTACCAATGTTTTTGAGTATCATAATCAGTTTTGCCCTCTTGCCATCTTCTAAATTTCACTAGGTATTTCTGAAGTACCCCTTATTCTTGACAACTTGAACAAACTTTATCCTGTGGAACAGAGACCAGAGCCCATGGCTTAACACAGACAGAATTTTTAAATTTTTAAAGGAAGCTTATATACCTTTAATATCTGCTTTTGTTTGTTTGGTTTTGCTCTTTGGCGATGCTCAAGGGTTAGTCCTGGCTCTGCCCTCAGGAATTGTTCCTAGCACTCGGGGACTATATGGGATGCCTAGGATAGATTCTCAGTCAAAACATGCAAGGAAAAAGCCATTCCCACTGGACTATTGCTCTGGCCTTAATATCATTTTTGATGTTTCCTAATATCACCTTTTACAAATATTTTAGTTTGTTCAATTGTTGACAAGAATTGTAAATACATTTTTTCTTGTGAAAATCTCCTGACTCTAAAAGTCTTTTTGAAAAAAATATTTTTGGTTTGCAACCTACCTGCTTCCTTTACTGGAATCACATCCTCCCAAGAATATTGAATGTTCGATGCAATTATTGTGAATATTTAACTCTTTTTTTGTATTTTCGACTCACAGAAAGATGATCAGGGATTACTCCTGTAGTGCTCATTGGACCATATGTGGTTCCACGATTAAACCTTGGTTGGCATGAAAGGCAAGATTCTTATTCCCACACTATCTCTTCAGCCCCTCTGATAATTTAGTGTTAAATATTTTATTACATAAACTGGAAATTTAGGGATTGAGAGACGGAGTTTTCACTAAGTATGGGACTTAGTCTTACTTAAGGACACCCAATAGACCTAAATTGAGTATTTTCAAGTTCAAATAGAACATACATAGCTCTCTAAATTAGCATTTCAGAATAAAACTATAATGAGTAAAAATCATTTTTTTACTCCCCAAGACTTAAACTAATACATTCTATTGTCATGGGGTGTCTAGATGTGCCTAAATTTTATCTCAAGGACCCAAAAGAGCTATTGAGAGTAAAACTGCCCAATAACCTTCACATTTTTTTATCCACCACTGTGAACATAGCAGGTGGTCTCATGAACACTTCACTGATCCTCAGGAAAAGCATCTGGATGCCAGATGCTATGGATGGTCAGTCAGAAAGCTTCAACAGCAGAAGGTGAGCCACCAAGCCAGATGGGCATCTTGACAATTAGAACCCATAAAATAAACTGGAAAGGGCCTCAAGAGCAAGTTCTTGAAAGAGTTTCAACATTTTCAAAAGTCAGAACACCACCTGGATGAGCTATCAAGACTTTGCCTTAACTCTCATTATAGTTTGTGTTTACTATGAATAACTTTTTTTTCATTTTATCTGATGTACAATTACTAGAGATTTCGGGAGTGGAGCATCTGACTATGAAAAATATATTCTATTTTATTGTATATTTCATCTGACTATGAAAAATATATTTTACTTTGTGTATTTTATTTACTTGACAAAGGTTTAGCATATATACATATAAAAATTATCTTTGGTTGTAGTTTGTAGTTTGTCTAAATGTCTCCCAATTCCATTGTATTACTCACCAAAAGTAAGCATAAAAGTTTTGATAGATACAAGAATGAAAGGGGTAGAACTACTGTCAAAGAAGAGTCTCAGATTTTCTTCATGCCTGTGCTCTCCCTTGAATGTCTATCTTGCTTGCTTGTCTCTATGTTTCTTTGTTTGCCTATTTCCACTTTGGAGAAGCTTGTATTCTATCATGAACACATGCTTCACTATCTCTAACCTTGCATTGTTCTAAATAATTTTCATTGAAAACTATTTGTTTTTAAAAAAAGATTTTCTTAATGCGTTGACTTTTTCAATTTAATGAAAATTATTTTACATTATTTCACCAAAGTATCAACTCAGCATCTTGAATGACACTGTGTCTCTTGTCTCAAATCTCCTCTAACTATTGAGGTCTCAAGATAGCAGGGCCACAAGATATTAACCATTCTTATGCATTTATATTTATAAACTTGTAGAGTTGGGGAGAGTTACGCTGGGCTACACTCTGCAGGGTTCAGGGCTTTTTTCCTTACTCTGGAGACCCTACGAAGTGCCCAGAATTGAACAGGATTAGCCATGACAAGTCAAGCACCATAACCCTTATAAAATCTCTCTGGCCCCATATCACAACTTTTTAATATTGCTATAAAAATGAAGACATTAAATTTCCATGACCAATTTTAATGATATGCAATAATTTCATTTAGCCACTTTAAATGGGCTGAACTGGGCAGGGTTTTAATTTAGTGATTTTAAATTGCCTTGTACACGGCCAACCCAGGTTCAATTTCTCCAACCTTCTTGGAGAGCCTGGCAAGCTAGCGATGGTATCCCGCCCACATGGCAGAGCCTAGCAAGCTCCCCATGGTGTATTCAATATGCCAAAAACAGTAACAACAAGTCTGACAATGGAGACATAACTGGTGCCCACTCGAGCAAATAGGTGAACAACGGAAGGACAGTGCTACAGTGCTATCCACTTTAATTTGAACAAAATAGCCCTAAAACATATGGTTACTTTGATTTATTTACCTGATTAATTAAAAACTTATATGGAAAAATATAAAAAGTCATTGACATTAAAAATATAAAACTATGCTTTCATATATAAAATAACTCTTATGTGCTAGACCTGTGAGAGAGTTTATGGGAAGCATTCCATTTTGTGCTTGAAAGAATTCTTTAAAAATATGTCAAAGATAAGAGTTAAAGCATATACATCATCCTAGGTTCAATTCCAAACAACAGATAGTGCACCGAGCAACTCTAGGGCAGTTCTGGACGCCTCTCAGCACAGCAGAAGTGACCCTGATAATCCCTGATATGGAATAGCTGGAGCAGCACCTCATCCTGTAATCCTCATATTGAGCTGCCAACTTATTTTGACAAGAATTTCCTTAGAAAGGGCCCCCAACCCCACACTCCTCAAGTATATCTGATAATAAGGGTGTCATCTAGCAACCAGTTTACAGCTATAGAGACTAAAACCTTACATTTTATAAATCTTTTTAATGTTGCATAATCAATAAGTGAAAGGGAAAACCATCAAATACAGGTTTAACTTTGTCATACAACTTTCCATTGCACAAGGAGATCCACAATCCAAATATTTAATTTCAAAATGAATTCACTGTGGTCAGTCTAGGACAGATGTTCATTTTAAGGTGCTAATGCAAGTAACTATTGCCACCTACCCCTACTTTCTGTCTACAGCAAAAATTTAGCCCAGCTATTGACTTTCAGTCTTAGTTTCAATGAGCCCATATGCCAATTTTATAATGAATATAAATTATGTAAGCACTACGGCTTAAACATAACTGGTTCAAAACATCTTAGTTCGCTCCTTAAATTAATGTCTATAGTGACAACAGATTTTAAGTTTTTATGTCATGACTTCATAAAAAAAAATGGCTATACTAGAAGTAATAGAGTTTTGTTATACACTTCCTGAATTTAGCAGTAGAAATTTTTATCATGTATCTGTAAAGTTATTGTTCTTGCTGCTATCTAATGCAAATTTACTATGAATGTAAATTATATTATGAATAGTTTCATTTCACAAAAAATTCTTATAAATAATAACTTAGACCATATAGGAAATAAGCTACAAGAGTATCTCGCCTGCATGGCAAAACCTGGCAAGCTACTCATGGCGTATTCGATATGTCAAAAACAGTAACAGCAAGTCTCACAATGAAGACATTACTGGTGCCCGCTCGAGCAAATCAATGAATATAATGGGAGGACAGTGCTAATCGTTCATTATTTCCACTTTACTTTTTATAAACAGCAACCATTAGCAATATTCCATATTTTCTATGTGAAAATAAAAAATGACAAAATACTGATTAAGGAGAGTTCAGAAAGGTATGGTTCCTAAGTTTTATTTTGAAATGAAGGAAATTGAGCTTTGAAAGGGCTGAGTGGTCTGTTCAAGTGTCTGCAACCCAGAACTTAGTATCTCTTCTGACATTTTCCACTGGAATTTTGTTTCAATATCAGAGCTATCTGGAAATTCTGAAAGAAGGTCATGGTACACTTTGTGAAAGTTTAATACCTGTTGCCCTATCATTTTAAAGAAGTTATAATAATTGCTTTAATAATGAAAGTTTAAGGTCTTCCTGGCTTCTGATTATCTGTTGACATCTGAAGTAACATTTTCTGTGATAGCAACTAAAACATGTCTTTGGTTGTTTTCTTATTTTCAGTCCTTGAAATCACTTATCAGGTCAAAAAAAATCTATCCATCGACTATTGTGAAGTAAAAGGACACGCATGTGCTCTCATTGGCAAGGGGAAGGTGCAAGTCAAAGCACATATTTCCACCTCTAAAAAGTACACTCTATGGGGCAGAAAAATAATTGGAAAATAATTGTAATAGTCCTATGGAACTATGCTATGTGAAGTTCAAAATTTTTTACAATAATAGCTCAAGAAATATTACGGAAAAAATAATTTAACTATGATGCTAAAGTACAGCCACCCAATAGCGCTTTTCCTTTGCTATTATAGTCTCTTCCTTTTCTATAATTTCCTCTGCAAATAATTGAGGAGTCTGAAGTGCTCTTTCCTGAATTTCTGAGTAAATAATTCAATACATACACTTTTTAGAGATTCTATCTTTAGTATCAGGGTGTTAACTTGTATCAACAATAAATTAAACTTATTTAACAACATAAAGGTGATTGAATATAGGATTTACTTTGATGACTATAATGGTTTTATATACCCATTTGAATGAATTATTTTATAGGTTCCCAGTCTAGTTTACAGGTTACTAAGTTAAAAACCTGTAATGTTAATGTTTTGCCTGCAAATTCATCAGAGACGCTGAACCACAATTCCCAGATAAGCCTTTTCTCAATTTTTGTGTCACAGAATCTTTAAGCTTCAGGGTAAGGGAATATTTATTGTTTCAAATTTTGAAATTTAGAGCCAACAATATTGGTCAGTTATGGAACACATTATTTACATGTGTATCACACACACACACACACTCACACTAAACAAACTGCTCAACTTACTGGTAAAAATAATTTTAATGGATAATTCTTATATAGTTTAATAGATACACCTAATTAATATAGTAGCCAATTTGAGCATCGAAAGTATTTTAAGGACTGAATTGTATCTTGCTCAATAGACTTGAACCTTGAACAACGCAAGTATCAGGGGCACAAATATCCTTTCACTTTCACCCAGTCACAGTAGAATATATACATTAAACTTAGGGTTGGCTTTCCATATATGAAGATACTGCTCACAGTTTCAACCAATCTAACCATAGCCAACATTGGCTGAATCTTTAAATATGAAGTTTAGGAAAGGAAAAACCTCATGTATAAGCAAGTTCATGTAGTTCAAACTGTGTTGATCAAGAACAATGAAGTCACTGCAACGTGAATGATTTTAGAGAGGGGCCTTTTGCGAAAGTAATTAACATTTAAGGAAATAAAAATCAAGGAGCAGAGTCCTAATCTGAGGAGTCTTGTACCTAATTTAAAGAAATGTCAGATCTCTTTTTCTCTGTCTCTTTTTGCCTTTGTCACCCTGATGCTCTCTCGCTTCATCTCTCTCTGTCTCTGTTCCGTCTCTCTATCTCTGTCTCTCTGCCTCTGTATCTGTCTCTGTCTCTGTGTCTCTGTCTCTGTGTCTCTGTCTCTGTCTCTCTGTCTCTCTGTCTCTCTGTCTCTCTCTCTCTCTCTCTCTCTCTCTCTTGCTGTTTCCATGTACAGAAGAAAGACCATATGTTCCTGCAGGAAATGGCTCTTGAGCCTGAATGTCTAACCTCCAGAAAAAGAACATTAATATCTGTTAGATAGTTTATGTAGCCTAGTCTGTGGTTGGCAACAAAGACTAATATAGATCCATCCTATAGCCCTTTAGAGTAATTTATAGCCAAGTTTACTGATCCATTTTGTTTCAAATGCCAGTAGAACTAAAGTTACCTTATGCATGTAAAATTTTTGTTCCTCACACACATTTTAACTGCTTAGCATTATGTCCACAGTTTTACCAGTTTTTATATACGATCTAATGTCGCAAATCTGTAGAAAGAGAGAAAATTAAGAAAAAGGAGAAAATAATCATACAGTCAAGCTTGCCTTTGTGTACGGGGATCCATGATCCTGTTAAACCTTAATGTGCCTAATTAGAGTTTGAGTTCCTCAGGGCATATACTGTGCCTTACTTATTTTGTAATAAATTTTAGTAAAGAATCCACATTACACAGGGCATATTAATTTTATTTGTCTAAAATAGAATACTGTTCTTATAAAAGAAAATATTATTTTTATAGCACAGTGGACCTAAAGGATGAAAATACTTATTTAAGTAAGTCAGGTGCATATTAACAAATACCATAGTTTTCAATAATACATAGTAAATAGAAAAACCCAAGATATAGACTAAATAAAACAAAATAGACTTTTAAAAACAGCCTTTTATTTTAAAATCTCAAACTTTCGTTTTTAACAAATATGTACAGTTTCTTATGTACTATTTAATCTTTGGTATTCATATATATAGGCATAAACTATCTAACACTCTCCACAGGCATGAAGGTACCGGCAGAGGAACAAAGAGGCATGCGGGTTCCGGGGCTAAGATCTCCAAGCCTTCTCAGATCGGGGCTAAGCATCCTCCACCCAGATCCTCCATATTCCAGTAGGCAGGGGTCACACCCACCAACTGACGCCCTGGCGCCGTGTAATCCCATCAACGGCCGTGACCCAGAGACTACAAAACCCAGCTCACGGAAGAGAACAGTGCAGTCTCCTGCCCCCGCGCCTGGCTGTCCTCACTGGACCCCCTTGGATGGGGCCGGGTTGAGTTTCCCTCCCCACCCTGACCAGAGCTCCAGCAGTTGAAGACCTCCAGAACCAGCCACGACCATGCTGAGACCACTCTCAACACACATGAAGGTACTGGCAGAGGAACAAAGGCATGCGGGTGCCGGGGCTGAGATCTCCAAGCCTGCTCAGATCGGGGCTGAGCATCCTCCATCCAGATCCTCCATCTCCCAGTAGACAGGGGTCACACCCACCAACTGACCCAAGAGCCATGTAATCCCATCAATGGCCAAAACCCAGAGACTATAAAACCCAGCTCCCAGAAGCGCGGCTGCATTTGCAGCTGCGTGACATCTTATTATCTCATTCTTACTTTGGACAACCTGGAAGGCTATCGAATGTAACCTGCCCACATGGCAGAGTCTGGCAAACTCCCCTTGGCATACCAATATGCCAAATACCAGTAAAAATGATGGGTCTCATTCTCCTAACCCTGAAAGAGCCTTGAATGATGGCACTTTAAAATCTCAGGGCTAGGACGAAGAGATGTTACTGGGACCTGCTCGAGGTAATCGACGAACAACAGGCTGATCGTGATAGTGATTCATATATATTTACCATATGTTAAAATTCACTAATTTAGTTAGTTATGAATTTCATTAAATAATTTTAAACTAAACAGCATTTGACTAGATATGGGAATATTCAGATTTTTACAAGATTAGGTATTCAAGATCTCCATCCTGCTTAAAGTCTTTCAAAAGATTATCATTGCACTTAAGATGTTTCCCAGTTTCCCAGTTTCCCAATTTCAAACAGCTCTAATTATAATTCAATTTAAAGTCATATCTGTCTTTTTATTTTCCTTAGCCAAATCAACTTGTATCCTGAGCTGATCCTTCCTCCTCATGTTTCATTTTCTTCTGTCATTATGTCCAAGAAGAAATATCTTTTCTAAAATGCTATATAGAGTCCACAACTTCAGTTACTTCTACTCTTTTATATAACCCTGGTCTCATACTGTTCATGGGCTTATTACTATTAAATACCTCATTATTTATTCATTACTTTGCTGAAGCTCAGAGCTGTTGTGTGTACTGTTTTATCTTGAGAGCTCAAAGCAATAGGTTCATAGCTACTCTGCTCAGTAGTTATTTATTTATTACATGGATAAATGTTCCTGGATTATAGAGAAGAAAGGACTTTGGATAATTTTGAATTTTATTATGCATCAATCAATGCTTAGAAAATGATGCCTTTTAAGGCAATAGAAGAGTGAAAGGAGGAAAAGTCTTGGGTGAATAAGAAATTAAGAATTTTTTTGTTGGCTCATTCTATTTTATATTGTAATTGGAAGATTAAAGAAAGGAAACAATATGGCTAGTCAAGCATTAACTTAATACATTGTTTACATATTTGAATATCAGTGATAAGCACAAGAAAATTATTATAAATGCAAACTTCAAAACCTTATTGTGCTATTAATCATAGTATCAATAATTATAACAGCTAATGTAAAAGATATGTGCATTAATTAGTGGCCCAGACACTATTCTTTTAGATTAGTTCATCCAATTTTCATAGTTTCAATGTAAATATATATTATTTATCTCAGTTTACCATGTAAGAAATCGAGTGACAAAGAATCTACATGAAGTTTCTAACTGCATATTAAATAATAATTGGCTGTGGAACTTAGATTTCATTCCCAACATTTTAAACCACCATAGTAAATAAAGTAAATAAAGGGCTGGAGTAAATAAAGGGCTGGAGCGATAGCACAACAGTAGGGCGTTTGCCTTGCATGTGGCTGGCTTGGCTGACCCGGGTTCAATTCCTCCGCCCCTCTTGGAGAGTCCATCAAGCTACTGAGAGTATCTCTCCTGCCTGGCAAAGCCTAGCAAGCTCCCCATGATGCATTCGATATGCCAAACACAGTAACAACAAGTCTCACAATGGAGACGTTACTGGCCCACTTGAGCAAATCGGTGAACAATGGGAAGACAGTGCTACAGTGCTGTGCTATAGTAAATAAAAAGAGGTAAGTTCAATGTGACTCTGCTATTATTCCACTCTTAGAGAAGGAAATAGTAGAAGACAATCAAGGAGAAAATAGTGGAACACAATTAAGAACAGAAAAAATGCTAAAAAGGAAAATTAGAAATAAAATTATACAGCATGTCATTATTTGGAAGAAATATTTCTTTTTAGAATTATTTTATAGTAAAGATATCAGTTCTGTCATGTATTTTTAAGATCTATAAAATAGAAGAATTGGGAAATCTCCACTGGATTTTCAAAACAGGTATGTGAAACTTCACGAATATAAAAATGATCACTATTCTTTTTGTATTGCAAATATAAAAACGTAGAATAAGAAGAGAAATTGTAGAAATAAAAAATAAGAAAATAAAAATTTAAAAAAATTGAAAATCAAAGATTTCCTCAGGGGGGATATGGTGCTGCCAGCAGGTCAACCTATACCTGCAGGGTGAGTGCATCAGCAGCCTCATGGTGTCTTCAGGCTTCCTGATACCCCCAAATTACTACTGTGCCTATGGCCAGACCCCAACAACTTGGGATCAAGTTTACCAAGAAATTAAATGGCCCAAGGTTAGAAATGTGGGAGCCGCACCCACAAACCACCCCCGGCTCAGCTATATAAGCTCATTTATTGGCCTTATTTCAGAGACCAATAGATAAATTTCAAAAGAGATCAAAAGCCACAGTTAATCTTGGAGCCGCACATGTGTCCCTTTGGGCACAGAATGGGGTAAATTGAGGGGGGTGGGTTGGCCTGGGGGCCCACCCAAACAGCCCCAGCAGTCGCTTGTTTCTACAATCCAAATTTGTGCCATATCACTAGCCTGACTCTACTGTCGCAGGATGGACCTCACCAAGATATAATCTGCTGAAAATTTTGTAATGTGGATCTTAGCACCAACAGCCCTGGCCCAGAGACACAGCAGTGAGTCCTAGAAGACGTCACAGTGCCGGAGATCTCTCCAGGCCCCATGCCAGGCCAATTTCACCGGGGCACCCCAAAGGGAGCAGGTGTAGTCTCCCCGCCTATTCCCGATGGAATCCTGGTGACCAAGAGCTTCCACAAGCAAGGCCCAGTTATGTGGATCCAGGACTGAATCTCCAGACAACATGGTGGCAGAGTACCTGGGATGTTCCTCCTCGGGTCCTCGCCTGCCCAGCGACTGGCTATCGTGCCCACAATTTGCCTCTGAGTTCCCCCTTAGTGCACCAACAGCCCTGGCTCAGAAACTCCCACTTGAATCCCAAAATGTATTAGTGCCATACAGAGATGTCTATGGAACCAAATCATTTACCATCTAGAAATTTACATTTACAATCGCGGTCATGCAAGCTCTTGTGATGCTCAAAATGAGCAATGGAAAATAAATGATCTAGCATCTGCCCCTGGCAGGTAGGCTTGAATGGTGGTGGGAAATTTTGAGCAAAACATAATGCTCAAAATTAGAGATAGTGTTGGGGAAATTGTCTGCCATAGAGGCATGGTAAGGACTGGGATGTGGGTGATGGAAAATGTGTACTGGTGGAGGGATGGGTGTTCCATCATTGTATGGCTGAATCTCAAACATGAAAGCTTTGTAATTCTATCTCATGGTGATACAATAAAAAAAAAAAGTAATGTGGACTCCATGCCCAATTCAGTCAGTTTAATGAATGACTGAACAAATAGCAGTACTCCTACATTATTAAAAAAAAGATTCCCTTGCATATTTCACATTCTTTTGTCTATAGTATATGAGATAAATTAAGTGGGTTAAGAAAATTTATGAAAAAAATTATAAAATTTTATTCTGTAAAATTGTATAGCATTTTATAGTAAAATTTTATAACATTTTTTATTACAATTCTAGCAAGTATCTGAATAAAGACTCTACCACAAGTTTTCAAAATCACCCTTAACCTTCTCTGTAGCCACTCAATTTTCGCATTCCAACACATACTAGCATCTAAATAAAAAAGTATTTAATTGCCAAAGAATTGACTTAAAAGACTAAAAAATAAAACAAAAATACAAAAGTACAAATTGTGACTCTTATTCAAATTCTTATTTCCAATGATGGCAAATTTCAGCTGTTAGATATTAATAAGAGTTGTAGTACAAAAATTATAAAAACGTGATGATTTCTAACCTGATCAGAGAATATTCAAAATAAGCCTTTTAAGCTACTGCTTTTTGTTTTTTGTTTTCCTAGGACACTGAAATATTGTCATCACTTACTAAAATCAAAGATGTCAAAAGGAAATAAAGTAGTTATTGAAGAAAAAAAGACATTCTTATCTAGCCAGCATTTGTGACTGGACCCTACAATCTTTTGAAATCTCTTTTGAAAGTCAAAAAGAGAGAGAGATGTTCATCATTATCAAACCACATGACAGAGTGAAAAGAGGTCTGGCAAAAGGGTATAGAAAGTGTTGAAAGAAAAATAGTGTTGAAAGAAAAAGGCAATTTATAAATCCAATTACATCACTGTTGCATCTGACAATGTCAAATCATCTACCTTCCAAACCTTCACATATATAGAAATATCAACTACATTTGTGGACACTGTTTCTAGATAAAAGTCATGAACTTGTCCCAGAAATTAAATTTTAAAATATTTTGTTATGGATGATATCTGAGGTACTTATGCTAAGAAAAAAAAATGAGGATGTGGAAACTAGGACATGAAAGACAGAGACAATTACCAAATATTTTCAAGCATGTGGAACCAAAAATTATACAAGCATTTAAAATGAATGAATAAATAAATAAATAAAACTGCAACAGCAAAATTTCTGGATTCAGTGAAAATTATGATAGTTACTGGAAAGAAAGGAAAAGGGTTAGATAGAGAGGAGAGAGGGTCTTTTGGAGCAGTGAAATGACACTGGAACCTTAATCGTGCATATAAGTGATGATTCCTGTACACATAAAGAGATGCAAGCTATAGTCATAATATTCCCTGTAGCACTGCAGCACTTTCCTCCCATTGTTCATTGATTTCCTTTAGTGGGCACCAGTAATGTCTCCATTGTGAGACTTGTTGTTACTTTTTTGGCATATCAGATACGCCATGGGTAGTTTGCCAGGATCTGCCATGTGGGCAGGATACTCTTGGTAGCTTGCCGGGCTCTCCAAGAGGGACAGAGGAATTGAACCTGGGTCAGCCACGTGCAAGGCAATGCCCTACCTGCTGTGCTATTGCTTCAGCTCAATATTCCCTAATATTCCCTAATTAAATTTTTAAAAAATTAATAAATTTTAAAAATAAATATACATGAGTAGTTACATAAATAAACATATTTTGTTGACATTTAGTGTCTAAAGTTTTATACAGGATTGGAATATGTTTTGTATACATGGTGACATGCAAAGTAGGAATTAGTTTCCTTATTTAGAAATATCTAACAAATCAAGAATCAAATAGAACTGGAAGAACTGGGCTAAGCAAAATGCATTATTCAGTACTTCAATTCTGCATGCTAAGCCTAAAACGAACTTGAAAATAAAATTTAGTTAACATTGTCTTAGAGCAAACCAGGAATTGTAATATGGATAGTGATTTTTTGCAACCCCAAGGCAGATTGGCGCTTAAAATCTGTTACCAGTACTTATGCTGGTTGTATTGATGTCACTGCCACCTGCATATGTCTGTTTATGCCATTGTGCCCATCTACCATGTGTCTGCCCTGTACTTTGGAATAAATTGCTTTATTTCCTGGAGCAACTATTACATAGCAAATGATTGCTCAATATATCACTAAGGCCCAAAGAAATAAGATGCATATAACTCAAAGCCATCTGCTACTCCAAATGCTGTTCATTGAACAAATAAGTATTGATTTAATCTGTGGACATTTATAAGCTGATCAGTGAAAGCAAGCAAGGATAAACAAAAGAGTTAAATTGTATCACATTGATATGGATTATTTATTAATTATTCCAAACTCAGAAACATTTGAGGCCATATCTTAATTGTTGCTTTATGCCCAAATCAATAAATAATGGTTGTAGGAAATATATCTTCTATGTATTTGTATAAATCTTATCTATGGATATACTATAAAAGCAACAAGACCCATAATATGCTGAGGGCATAAGATATAGTAAGAACTGAAGTATTACTTAGTAGTATCTTCAAAGTGACATTATGACAGTACATAATTATCACTGATTTCATTTTAAAGATAAGACTTTTAATTGAATAGAGTAATATATCCACAAAACACATGTATTAGTGACTAGGAAATAACAGTAGCTAAATAAGTTATCATTAAGCACAGGGTTTATGCTCAGGGTTTCAACTATTATTCTTTGATAAAACCATGTGTTAGGACCCGGAAGATAGTTCAAAGTTCTGGGACACAGGTTGGTCATGTTCTAGGTCCCAGATCTGATCCCCAGTATACCATTTTCCCATAAAGGAGGGAGTACGCTCCCTCCCACCAGCAGCAATAAGGCCAGGTATAGCCCTGGTCTTCCCTAAGCACTGCAGGCCTTAGAAGATCCATATTACCAGACGAGCACTAAAGTCATCCACCTGTCAGACCCACAAAGAGATTTTTGTGATTAGTTTAAATAAAGAGAGAGAGAAAGAGAGAGAGAGAGAGAGAGAGAGAGAGAGAGAGAGAGAGAGAGAGAGAGAAAGCGAGAGATATGAAGCACTCCTGCTTCTCAATGTAAGTCTTAAATTTTCTGATCATTCTCTCTCTCCACTTCTCTTACTCACTCAAAAGAAAATAATTTCTGAATAGTGGAGTCACAGAATAGAAGGATCTTAAGTCATCCATAAACTTAAATCATCTCTTAAAAAATATTCCCAGAGGATTCATGAAATTCACAAATGACTATGATTTGAATAAAAAGGTATATTAAAAGCACTTGATATCAGGGAGGCTTGTTGTGACAGCTAACTAGTGACTCATGCACTATATATGCATATATATGTATATACATATGCATTACTCAAATCTTGCTTATTGAGCAATGAAAAGTCCTCAGTGTTATACCGGGGAAAGATATCAGACTTATGCAAAACAAGGTTTAAGATGAAAGGTACAAGAGTCACTTTCTTCGAGAATCTACAGTGATAATACATTGTTGTTTTATTTTTCCCCAACGGAAAACTCTCAGAAACTATATTTACTGTTGTTTCTCTCTTATCATAAGTATACACATCTCTCTCTCTCTCTCTCTCTCTCTCTCTCTCTCTCTCTCTCTCTCTCTCTGTACGTCCCTCCCATTCAGAGAGAGGGGAAAGTGGGGAAAGGGGAGGAAGGGAAAGTGCTGTTCATTCCTGAGCAATGCTTTTTTAATGGTTAGGGAATAGAATGATAACATTTATGGTTGACAGGTTCCTGACACAGAAAGAGTATATGTCAAGAATTCAACCACCCAGAAATTACAACATGATTACACCTCCATTTTGTAATACAAAAGAACAGAGAAAAATAAGACCATTAGGTGAGCTTTATCCACTCCACATGAATATTAAAATCTGAGTCATAATGCAGGAAAGTTCTTTGAGTGAGCTAGAGGGTCTTCGACTGATCTTTATCTCAACCTCAAGGTAAGTTCATGACCAACTTGTTTATGAGTCAGTCCAATCAAGAGTGAGCCTGTGCAAAACTTCAGTAAAGCAGACAGAAATAAAAAGTGAATGAACAAAGCATAACAAAATAATATGCTGTGATACCATGAGTACAGCAATCCTCTGTAATAAACTTACAAATTCCTCAGACTGCAGCATCATCCTATAGATTAAAAATATTAACAGATAAAATCAAATGAAGGGAGGGTTTAGGTTACACCTGGTTGTGTTCAGGTTTTGTTTCTTGATTTGTGCTTAAGGATCACTCTTTTTTTTTCCTTTTTGTGTCACACCTGGCAATACACAGGGGTTACTCCTGGCTCTGCACTCAGGAATTACTCCTGACAGTGCTCGGGGGACCATATGGGATGCTAGGAGCCGAACCAAGGTTGCATGCAAGGTAAACGCCCTACCCACAGAACTATCACTCCAGCCCCTGAAGGATCACTTTTATGGGTACTTGGGACACCAATGATCAAACCAAGATCAGTGACTTACTTAAATGTGTACTATTTCTCTGTTCCAAATGTGTACTATATCTCTGTTCCAAGGTACTTAAGGTAGAACTATCAAAAATCATTGGTTTTTGTTAAAAAAATGCTCAGATCTTTTTCTGGTTCTTAAGAATGTTGTTCATAGGTTTTTGTTACATGTACTTCCCTTAAGTCTTATTATGACGTCAGCAAGTTATCCATCTAAGGCAAAAAACAAAACAAAATATCATTTTAAATTTTATAGAAGTACAATGTTTAGCAAATTCACACACACAAAAAGTGTAACATATTATATAATTTAAATGTGAAGTTTATTATACAGTCAAATAATATTGCAAATAAATAATAACGAGCATTCCTACTACTGTGAACTCTTAGTGTATTTGATAATTTGAAAACTTTGCTTTAGGATACTGTGTGAGTTGGTTTGCACAAGCCTATTATGGAGCATAAGCACTACAAAAGCAATAGATTTTCATATTGCCTACAGAGAAAGCTAGACAACTTTAACAGTAGGCAATCTAATTCAAATATTACCTATACTGGGTTTAATGGACCAATCTGTTTCATGCCCATTTAATTGAGTTTAAATCAGAATTATAATAATTTGAGTGGTGCTACTCTTTCAGTTTTTAACCCTATGTGTAATTCTTTCCTCCAATACACTTTTTTTGAGATCCTGTGATTTACAGTACTGTTAACAGTAGTCTCATTTCTACATTGCTCCAATAACACACCCTCCCCCAAAGAGTCCTTCCTCTTCCCTCCACCAATGACCCCAACACCCAGGAAAAACCCAGATAAACTCCCCTTCGTAAACCAGTTCTCCAGTTCTGTTGCTTTTGTATGACTAATCCTGTTTTGTTTTGTTTTATTTTGTTTGCTTTTTGGGTCACCCCCGACAATGCACAGGGTCTACTCCTGGCTCATGCACTCAGAATTACTCCTGGCAGTGCTTGGGGAACCATATGGGATACTGGAAATCGAACCCTGGTTGGCCATGTGCAAAGCAAATGTCCCCCCGCTGTGATATCACTCCAGGTCCTTCATGACTAATTCTGAAGTAAGACTAAAGTTAATGGACTAACAGTGCAACAAAAGGAGGGATTCTTAAACTTTAAGGTGCATAGAAAACTTAATACACTCAATGCTGGGAGCCCTCATTAGAATTTCTGATTCAGTAGGTGTAGGATAAGATAAAGATGAGTATTTCTAACAATTCCCTACTCATTTGATACTAGAGTCACCCAGTGACATGCCTAGGGAAAATCTAGTACTGATCAAAGTCTACAACAAGCACTTACACACTATAGGCCTCACATATCTGAAATCCAATGGGGTAGTCATCAAAACACAGTTGCTTCCACTTGTTCTGCCTTTTGTTTCTCCTGAAATTTATCCACTCATGTGGGGGTTAAGACTTTACCTAAGTCAGCATTTATCAGGCCTTGATCCTAATGCCCACAATATGTGGCCAGCAAAAATTTTTTATTCTACTTTATGGATAATAATAGTGAAACTTCTTCAAATCCCATTTTAGTTTAATTACATCCTAAGGAATCGATGCTAGGGTAGTCCTTATCTATCTTACTGCTTCAAATCTATACTCAAATAAAACACTGTAGTACTGTAGCCCTGTCCTTCCATTGTTCATAGATTTTCTCAAGTGGGCGCCAGTAATGTCTCCATTGTGAGACTTGTTGTTACTGTTTTTGGCATATCGAATACATTACAGGGAGCTTGCCAGGCTCTGCCGTGTGGGCGGGATACCCTCAGTAGCTTGCCGGGCTCTCTGAGAGAGATGGAGGACTTGAACCCAGGTTGGCCTTGTGCAAAGCAAACGCCCTACCTGCTGTGCTATCGCTCCCTGCACTAGCAATAATAATTCATGACAGGACCTTCAGTTTGCCAACATCATATTCATAAATCAGTGATTTTTCAAGTTCCAGGTTATCTTCAGTGAACATAATAGGGACAAGTGTTCTGCATGAATATTTGTTAGATATATATTTTGTTCCATAGGGTTGTAAAATTATAAAGACTATACTTCATAGAACTGTTTTTGTAGGTGAAAATTAAGTATGAAAAACTCTGTGACCTAATGTAAGGCTAGTAATATTAACTTTCGAAAATGTAAAATTAATATTGAAGATTTATGTGTGGATTCACATAACTAATAACTCAGTCTCTCTAAAATGACTCATCTGTTTTTCATCTGCAAAACACTGCAGGCAGGGAATCTGGTAATAATATCTTATTTAAATAATGAAGAAAGGAGTCAACTCCCCGCCAAAAAATCTCAGTATTCTAGAATTTGAGGTTATCTATTAAAATCTTGGCATTGGTTTTAATTTATCCTACATATTAAAATTAAGTTCTCTTATTCTTATTCATCTTGCAAAATGGACACAAAATTACGTAAAGTCTAAAAGAACCACTTTTCTTTTTTCAAGGTCAATATGCCTAGCTTGTGATTTATATTTTCAGTGGTCCCATATTTCCCTATGCAATTATTGTCTTCTTTTAAGGCAAACTTCAATGTCATATTGTAGAGAGAACCATTCAAAATAGTCATCTGAAATAGACAGATTGTCTTGGTGGCTTTTTTCTGCAGCTTCCTGTCAAAAAGAATGAACTGATCTTGGTTATGAACTGTTAGAAAGACATTATAATAAATGATCAGCAGCTGTGGATGTCCCTCCCTCTCACTCAAAAGTTATAATTGTAAAGAAAAATTAATAAAAATGAAGAGGGAAGTCCTTTCCAAAAGTGTATGTTTGGTCATAGGTTATTTAAATGTCTATGTTAAATAGAGTTTATAGCTCATGATGAAATGAAAATTTAATGAAGGCATTGATAGAACTACAAGGTGAATAGCTAAGTCCATGAACATTTATGATAAAATACCTCTATGCTAAAGCAGAGTTGAGCTAGAGAGATTAAAGGGCTCTTGACTTTATAGTCATTCTAGACATAGCAAATGCACAGAGTTAAAGAATTTGAATGAAATGATGACCTCTCCACAGGTGTCCTAAAGCAAGAACATGGCTGCCAAAGAATCTCAATTCAATGAAAGCATTTTGGAAAAACCTTTTTGCCACGATTGAGAACTAAAAAGAGCACCTGGCCTCTGACTGCTGAGTTATATATTTTTCATCATTATGAAAAAAGCTTTTTAAGATTAAAGAAAATCATCCAAGATTTTTATCTGTAAGAAGGTAGAGGAGGAAGTAGGACACAAAGAAGTACAGCAAGTGAACCAAAATAGAAACACTGAATAAAACCAGATGAAGCCTGAAGTACGAACGTATTATTTATTCATTTGACAGTCTCTGGAATCAAACAAGAATTACATGTTCTGGATACATCAAATATTAGAATGTACCAGGGATAGCAAAAAAATTGAAAGCAAAGCAGAGACAGTGATCACCAAGTCCTATAATGAAACTTAAAGTGTACAATTGTTGCTCTTGTGAACACAGTTAATTGCTATCATTAATATCCTCTAAATTCTAAACAATTACAATATTTTCTTTGTAAGAAATCTCATGCATTGCATCTAAATAATGCTAATTTTATCAAAAATTTAAAAAACTTTTACAGAGATTATATATTTTTTTCTTTATGCTTTTTTATTTGGTTAATGTAAGTCACTTTTTTTCTCTTTAAATGTTTTTTTTTTTATTAGTGAGACACCATGAGGGACAGTTGTAGACTTACAAATTTTGTGCTTGAGTTTCAATTATACAATGATCAAATACCCATCCCTCCACCAGTGCCCATTTCCCACGACCACGGATCCCAGTATCCCTCCCACCCCCCATCCCCCCTATCCCACTCTGCCTCTGTGGCAGGGCATTCCCCTCTGTTCTCTCTCTCCTTTTGGGTGTTGTGGTTTGCAAAAGAGACATTGAGTGGCAATCATGTTTGGTCTATAGTCTACTTTCAGCATGCTTCTCCCATATTTTTAAGCCTAATTATTGATTGATGTGTTCATAATAAAAGTATACCATTTCCTATTTCAGCATCGAAGCTATGTGGCAAGGGGAAGCAGAAGATGCTATAACAGCAACACAAACAGTTTAATCCAGAACTTTTCTGCAAATGATGAACTGAAATGAATTCTTGGGTAAGCAGTCAGCAAGAATCCAGATATTTCTAAAGGTAAAACCAGGAATGCAGTCAGAGCCAACTGAATCACACAGGTCTCATATTTGTCTCAAATTTGATTACCTAACAAAGTGTACTAGAGAAATGAAGGAGAATGAACATGAGGAGGTCACAGAGACTGTGCAGTGTGTGTGTGTGTGTGTGTGTGTGTGTGTGTGCAGAGAGACAGACACAGAGACAGAGAGACAGAGAGAAAGAGACAGAGAGACACACACAGAGAGAGAAGGACATAAGTACAGTGGGTATGTGGTACATATAGTATATATGTATTTTATATGTACTAGTATATGTACTATATACCTCCTATAGAGGTTGTATAAGTATATGTTTACACTAATCCTATTCCACAGGATTCTGGATAGGGTGCAATTGATTAGACTCACTTCCACTGAGAGTCAGTAGAGTCACTTCCTTAGTTCCCGAGATAGGCTATGATGAGACAAGTTTATTTAATGCTTATTCATCTTTGAGGACAGTACAGGAGCATGGTCATGAGCCAAAATTAGATTAGCTATCTATCCTATTTAGTCTGATAGGCTTTAGGGAAATTCTGGGATAAAAGGGAGTGTTCTTTTCTCTTTGAATAAGATCTCAAATTAATGCTTTTAAAGGGGTTAGCAGAGCATACTTCTTTGGAATAAAGTCAACATAAAAGTCAAAAAAGAGAGAAAGAAACAGGGAGAACTGGTATGAAATGATAGTGCCTTTGGATCTGAGTACCCTTTGAACCTGGACCCAGCTGTGCTCATCATATGAGATCACAAACTATTTGATCCGCCTATTGAGATCACTGGGGTCAGTTCCATCCCAAAATGTCTTGATTACAAAAGTTACCCTATATAGGAACCACCCCAACTCAGGTTCTCTGCCAGAGATGCTGGGGAGCAGGGATCGGGGAGAAGGATACGTGCAGCGAGGGAGTGAACTCAGAAGATATTACAGCCAGGTAATAAGGTTCTTGAGATACTCAAGAACTTGAGTATCTCATTAGTCTCACCCACCCCCACACACAAACACACACACAAAGAGATACACACACATATAATACACACACAAATATATATGGGGTGGAGCGATAGCACAGCGGTAAGGTGTTTGCCTTGCACGCAGCCAACATGGCCGACCCGAGTTCGATTCCTCCACCCTTCTCGGAGAGCCCGGCAAGCTACCGAGAGTATCTCGCCTGCACGGCAGAGCCTGGCAAGCTACCCGTGACATATTTGATATGCCAAAAACACAGTAACAACAATTCTCATGATGTAGATGTTACTGGGCCCACTCGAGCAAATCTATGAACAACGGGAGGACTGTGACCGTAACAAATATATATATATATATATATATATATATATACACATATATATTACATTATCTGGAGGGGGCAGAAGGTAGGGTGCTTGCCTTGCATGTGACTGACCTGGGTTCGATCCCTGACTCTCTGGAATACCATATGGTCCTCCAATCTCACCATAAGTGATCCCTGAGATCAGATCCAGGAAACATCTTTGAGCACCTCTGGGTATGACCCAAAAACAAACAAGAAATTACCCCAAGAGTGATGACTCAGTATGTTCTTTCAAAACTGTCCCCAATACTCTAAAAACTACAAAAGTGACAATAAATGCTGAACACTATTTAAAACACTTCACAAATATCAAATCATCTACTTTGCATAACAAAAAATTTATATACAAGTAAAATGTAAAATTATGGTTCAAATCTTTTCCCAAGGTCATACAGATAATATAATTGGTCACAAGTTTCTTCAAGACAGTAACAGTTACCACTGACTGCATGATTTAGACCATAAACATTTATTTTTCACCTTTTAGAAGTTAGGTAGTTCAAAACCAAAGTACTGGGGCCAGAGTGAGTACAGCAGGGAGGGTGGTTTGCCTTACACGCGGCCAACCCAGATTTGATCCCTGGCAGCCTATATGTTCTCCCGAGCACTGCCAGGAATAAGTCCTGAGTACAGAGACAGGAATAACCTCTCAGCATCATCATGTATGGCCCTAAAATTAAAAAAAAAAACCTCAAGGTATTAGCATACTCAGATATATATTCTGTTTCTATGCCCTCTTGTTGGAGAACATGAAGAAGAGAAAGAAACAGGAAAATTGATCGCTCATTCTGGTCTCTTAGAGATGTAACAACACATATCCCATTTTTAAAACCCAACCCTCAAGACTATCTAAACCAAATTATCCCCTAAGGCCTGACCTCCTAATAATATCACTTATGTGGTTAGAACTTCAGCACTTGAATTGTTCAAGCAATCAAACATGCAGTCCAATCAGAATCATCATTTCAAATGAAAACCAGAAAATTTGTCAAGGAAAGGGTAATAGTCTTTGCCTTCCCTTCCAGCAAAGCTAATTTATCCCCAAAAGTTCACTTATTTATTTAGTTTTGAAGAAGAATGAGAGGGCTTTAGGGTATGGACCCAAAGAGAATTTTATTATTTGTTCTAGGACCACAAGTCCTCAATCCATCCTTTCTGAAAATGTGCTTCCCTGTTCTCTTTTCCTATTTCAAGAAATTTAAAAGGAACTTTTGTGGTTGTGCAGACAAAAATGATCATTTAAGGACAGAGTTTGCCTTTCAAACCTGCGTACTTGTTGCCAGGAAAACTATTACTTACCCCATAATTCCCTGACTCAATTGATTGGCCCTTGAGCAGCAGACAACAGTGCAACTGTTGAAAAGGGAAGCCTCAGTTTCCCCTTGCCAGCTGCTCTGAGCAGTCCCATTTTTGATTGCCTCCATCCTACAATTTTGATTTCTTCTGAACACCTGGAGTCTTTCTGATAAACATGAAGTTAACAATTGTTTTACTGAACAATTTACCCATGTTCTACTCAATTTACCCTTGTCAGCTGTTGTGAGCAGTCCGGCTTTTTGCTGAACCATCCTATATTTTTGACCTCCCGCAAATTCCAGGGCTTTTCTGATAAACAGGAAGTTAACAATCACCCATCATAAAATTCTGTCCCAGAGTTTAAACTCAATGGAGACTAAGATTATGAACAATCCCTGAGGCAGATGACCAGAAAGATTCAAAACAGCCAGATTACCCAATAGATTTTGTGCATTTTCTGTATTACTGATACAATCTGAAGAAAAACCAGAGCATTCACCAACTCATTCCCACATTCCAGCAATGCTGTAAATTGCTGCAATCCCTGAGCACTGTTTGAGCTGGGAATGCAGTGTAAACACTCCTGTCTGCTCTGGAGCTTCCAGTATACATGGATGGGAGGAGCAGTAGATGAGGGCAATCAGATCAGGTTAAAGTTAATTATGGACAGAGCCTGGCAAGCACCCCGTGGTGTATTTGATATGCCAAAACCAGTAACTGTAACAGATCTCGTTCCCCTGACCCTGAAAGAGCCTCCAACCTTTGGAAAAGATGAGTAAGGAGAGGCTGCTAAAATCTCAGGGCTGAGATGAAGAGAGAAGTTACTGGAACCCGCTCGAGTAAATCAGGATGACAGTGATACAGTGATCTGTATTGTTGATTGATAAGAAATGTAAAAGGCTTTTAAAAAGATATACACAAAACTTTTACTTTTAACTTAGTCCTATACTAAGTACCTTCCCACGTTGGAAGTTTCTTTTCCTTTCTCTTCTACTTTCCAACAAATAGTTCTACTTTTCAACTCTGAGTCTGAGCATCTTTATTACACAATATTTTCACCTTGAAAATATTGAAGAACCTGAGAATCATGAATGAACAAAGTCTTGCTATCAAACATCATTTGCATCACTACTTCATACAATTCATTCCAGAGCTTAACTCACCAGAAGGATAAGATAATGGGGAACACCTATGGCAAATGGCCAGATAAGGATCTATTTCATCCTTGCATCCTCTGTAATATTCCTGTGAATTGATAAGAAATGCAAAGAACCTGCTTATTATTTCAAAGGACCTATACAAGAAACTCTTATCTTTAGCTTGTGTTCTCTCTAACATAATGACCCAGTTACCTTACTAAAACCTCACAAAAGAAGTCATAGTTAACTTAATTCTATACTGAGTTCCTCCCATGAGATCCCTTACATAGGCAAAGTTCCTTTTCCCTTCTTTTTTACCTTCCAACACTTTTTTTTCTTTCTAACTCTGATTCTGAGCATCTTTATTGCTCAGTATTTTTATTTCTTAAAATATTGAAAAACCTGGGAACCATAGACCAACAGAGACCCACTGTCACGGTTCCTGCATCACTAATAGTGATTTAAATCATTGGTTAATTATTCATTAATCATTGAGAATTGCTAATGATTAATTGTAATAGTGATTGTACTAATATTCTAGTCACTTAGTCCAGAAGGCATAAATATATTGTAACCTGAAGGTCCGTGGGCATTGCCATTTGAGGACTAATCGATAGAGACTTGATAGTTTCCCTGAGGCAAACTCCATTTTATCTGCGTTTTATACTTAAACAGAATGTTAGATTTGGAGAGAAGAATAAATTATCTTTATCTTTAAGCTTTGGAGCAAGGACAAAATGTTATCATCTAACAATGATCTTTAGCCTAGTTTCTACCATTATAAATTCGCATTGTTCCCAAATTCCTTTCCATCATATGGATAATCATATACCATTAATAGTTGGAGTGTAAATGAACTATATTACTAATAACCCAGACATATGAAGACCTTCCATACATCTATAGATATATAAATGATATAGGTAATTATTTAAATGACTACTGATCTTAAGCAGTGATCAGGATACCTAGGGTCCATTTCAAGCAATACTCAGCATGGCTGTGTGGCCCTAACAGTTCAATACTTGGATTTCATGATGTTGGGTGCCACCAGGGTCATGTTTAGTGGTGCTAAACAAACATCAATGCTACACTAGGCAGTGTTCCAGGAGTCACATAATGTCAGGGATTAAACCTGGGATCACATGCATAGAGAGCATGCACTCCTATACTTTGTGCTCTTTCTCTGTCTCTCTCTCTCTCTGTCTCTCTTTCTGAGATAATTTTGAAATGAAGAAGCAGGTTGTATAAAAATATACAAATTAGGATCCTAATAGTGTATACCTCCATTTAAGTCTAAATATATAAATAAATTGGACCAATTTCACTGCCTAAAACGTGGATAATTCTAGAAGACAATATAAACATTTACTATATTAAGTCATTAAATGACACTGAAGGAACTTTGCACCATAGGGTTTAAAAATAATTTATAAGTAAACCAGTTATATTTTTAATGAGAATTAACTCTAGTTTAGTAAAAGTAAACTATCATGATGGGTTGATAATTCAAAGGAACTCATTTTAGTGTAGCTATAGAGCAACTTTTAGTTGAAATCATGGGAAAGATGGGCTGGCGCGATAGCACAGCGGGTAGGGCATTTGCCTTGCACGCAGCCAACATGGTAAAGATTATAATGATAAAATAACCATGAAAGAAATATGAATAAATTTCTCATGATACCATTAAAAACAAATCACAGATTCTTTGTAATATTTTAGTCATTTCTCTCTCCATTTAGTAGTGTTGTTTGTGGCCTATAAACTGAAAAAGCTAGGGGTTGCTTCTGACTCGATTATCAGATAGTTGCTTAGTAGTGTTTTATCTCATTTACATCATAAAACAAAAAATATCCGAAGACTATAAAATGTGTAATATGTAGTCAAATAGAAAATATTTCTATTTAGTTTTTGCCTTTTCAATTGTCCTTTTTACAAATTAAATGTTCTCAAAATGTTTAAGAGCAGAATTAAATTTTTTTATAATAAAATCATGCCCCTGTTAGAGAGTGTTAGGAAATAATAGGGAGTCCCTGATGATTGGGGAAATCATAAAACTAAGAGGAAATTTCCTACCCCTAAATTAGCCCACAGGCATGAGGAACATCTTACTTATGGATGCAAATTATGCACATTTTGGAGATAGAGAAAATGAGGTCCATTAATGTATAAACTGAGGGTACACCCAAAAATGAGAACCATTTCAGAAAAGGTTAACCTGATGCAGGCAGGCAGGCAGATAGAGAAAGCCACCTCCCAAGGCAATGGCTATAAAACTCCTGGGAAATAATAATATCTGACAGCCCTGAAGTTGCAAAAGCCAACTGAGACTTCACCTGGCTCACCCAGTGCCAGTAACAGACCCAGAGAAGGCCGAACCCCTAAAGAGGTGGCAGACTTCAGCAGAGACAAGAACTACGAACAACGACTAGGAGGAGACACACTGGGAACTTCAAAGCTGTCCCTTTATGACAATATCTGATCAAACCCTCACCTCCAGAAAACTACAGACCAAGGCAGCCTTGAGAATATGCCTATAAAAACTGGCTTTCAAGGCCATTCCTGTCTTCTCTGTCTTTTGGGAAGCCTGCTCTGTCTATGTCTATGTCTATGTCTATGTCTATGTCTATGTCTATGTCTATGTCTATGTCTATGTCTATGTCTCTCTGTCTCTGCCTCTATCTGTTTCTCTCTCTCTCTCTCTCTCTCTCTCTCTCTCTCTCTCTCTCTCTCTCTCTCTCCTCCCTCCTCCCCTTCAAAATCTCCAAATAAAATCTGTTTTACTTCACTACTTCACTGCTTATCTACTCCTGAAATTCTTTCTTGCAACACTAGATAAGAACCCCCAAAACCCTGGGTAAGGCCTGGTCTGACCTCTCCTTTCCTTCAAAAAGAAAATCCTCACTCCAACCTGAGTTTGTGGCTCCCGGAGAAATCTGGTGATAAGGATCAACTCCCTTGCCTGGAAATGCAAGCGGACTTCAGGTGTGGCCTGATGGCCACCTAGTGGAGCTGGCAGTATTCTGACCTTAGCCAAGCAGGGACTTATCTCAGACTTTACCAGTCTTGGTCTTCTCAGCAGGACCCAGGTGACAGAGAAGGATGGGGAGAAAGTACTGTCTTTCTCCTACCTGCTTCACGTAAGTCACCAGTGGGGCCTACCAACATCAAAGCTACGGGAGACTCTAAAGGTTGTGGCAAGAATCTGCAAGGACCATCAAGCATCCAAGACTTTTGCTTTTACAAAACCTGGATTAACTTCTCTTTACACAAAGAATTTAAGGCCAGGGCAATTTGGAGAAATTGTATAAAACATATCCATAAAAGCCATTTTCCTTTTTTTTCTACTTTGCAGAAGCCCAGTGTTCTTTATTAAATATGTGTTTCTCTCTCTTTTTCTCCTCATATCTCTATATAAAATTTCTTTAAACAATTTTATTTTAGTATTTCACCTCCTCCTGAAAATCTTTTCTTCAAGGGAAGACAGCATTCCTACAATGCCTGTGCCAAGGTCTCATGGAACTGGTTGGGCATTGGTGTCCATGCGCGAAGGTACTTGTTGTAACCAACTTTGCAAATCCTAACCCACGCCAACCATTTCCAAGGGTGACCAAGATGAGTCAAGAAGAGAGGTGTGAAAGCAGTTTTTTTGAAGCTGTCTGCTTCAATCCCCACTTCACCCAAGTCATCAGCAGCACACTCATATTTAAAATAGCCACTGGATTTTAAGTTTCAGGAAATAGGTATAGGTCAACTGACAATAAGCTGTTACATACACACATACAAGTATATGCACAAACTATTTTATATTTGAACTTAATAAATAATCATAGAAACTAGAACCAGGCATAGAAATTCATATATCATCAACATTGACTGTATTTTTTTTGGTTATTTTGTTGTTGTTGTTTATCTAGAGAATTCAAATAATAAACATCAACAGACTTCCAACACAATTCAGTTTGTGCTAAAGCATGTGATACATAAGAAGTGTTACTGAAATGGAAGACGCAACAAAAATCTGCCTATGCTATTCATTCTGTAGGATCAGAGAGAGGCAATTGATTTATTGCATTTAGGTGTCATAAACTTTTTTTATTTTTGGCCTTTTTTGCGAACACCTAGAACACTCAGGAATTACTCCTGCCAGGGCTTGAGGAACCATACGGGATGTTGGTGATCAAACTGGGGCGACAGCATGCAAGGCAAATGCCCTTCTGCTCTATCACTCAGCTCTAGTGTCCTTAACTTTTAAACACAGTTTTGATAATATTCTCTTGTTTATAAGTAACAACTAGAATTCAAAATAGCTCTATAAAATTGAAAACAAAAGTACTGATATTAAAATGATTCCAGAGATAAAAACAAAAAGCATGGTAAACATATTTTATTTTTCCCAGTGTTTGCATATTATGCAATGAAATTTGATATGTATCACATCTTTCTTGTGGCCTGAGGAAGCCAGATTGACAACTCTAGGATCACATAGGGTCATTATAATTATAATTCATAATCCCAGAGACAATAAATCTCTCTCCTGGTACCTATATTAGTAAATGTCAGCTAAAATTCTAAATTGTGCTGTTTAAGTTACATACTTATTTATGAATCAATCACATAAACCAAAGTCAGTGGGCTAAGGGGGTGTTGTGATTCAATTCAAAGAGTCAGTGGACTACAAAAATGGGGGTTTTTTTTTGCCCAAAGAAAACAATTTAAGCTATAAAATCTTCAGAATTATTTAAAATTTTAACTAATTTATATAATTGAGTGTGAAAGTGTGTTAAGATGTTTTCAGCTATGCATTCCCTTTACCAGTTATTTCCTTTGATGCTATTTTTAAGCAAATGGTTGAAGCACCTACTTTAGTTTTTAAAAAATTAATTAGAAAAAAAATGCAAGTTTGGGAATAAGAACACAGGAATTCTGAGAAAGAGATAAAGGGAACTCCAAAATGTTGAATTAATATGACAAAGAATTACAAGGCAAATTGACAAAACATGTAGCATAGATATATAAAGAGAAGATTCATGCAATTTTTCACAAAATGGAACTAAGTTGATAAAAATAGATTGAAAATAAATCAAACAAAAAGGTCAGATAGGAGATATGCATAGAACAACAACCAATGCAATTTTGAAGAAAGGAAAATTAATCATTATATACCCATAAAGCTTCTGTGTGAACAGTAATACATAGTTACTGTAATGGAAACACTGAGTACTAAATGAATCCAAGTTACTTACATCTCCAATGAAGGATGAAGAAAAAGGAAGTAGATATGTGGGAGAGGAGCCAAAACTTACTTTTCATTGCAACTTGGAATACTGCCTAAAACAAAAACTTAATGAAGGTCATTGTTTGTAAATCAGGCTGTTAGTAAATATATATGAAATAAGTGTGTAAAAAAAACACTTGAAGATTTACAAATGGAAAAATATTGAAAGTAAATACCTGTGCGGAATGAGAATCAAGAAGAAGGGAACTAAGATATGTTTTTAATGATCAATTATGAATGTTTAAACAATGAATATATTATTTTATCCTAGTAATATATAGTATGTCGATGCTGTAGTTTTATAAGGATAAAATTTGTAATTCTATAGATAAATATAAGATGAGTTAATAGATGAATTTGAGCAATAGGGAAAAAATATTCAAATATAACAGAAGACTCCAAACTTTTGCCTGCCTTGCATGTGGCCGACATGACTGACCCGAGTTCGATTCTTCTGCCCCTCTCGGAGAGCCCTGCAAGCTACCAAGAGTATCTCGCCTGCTCGGCAAAGCCTGACAAGCTCTCGGTGACATATTCGATATGCCAAACACAGTAACAAGTCTCACAATGTTACTGGGCCTGCACCAGCAAATTGATGAACAACGGAAAGACAGTGACAGTAACAGTGAAGAGCTAAAGGATAACTTTGGAGGAACTAGTAGAGCTAAAAGTGAATTTCACAAAACTTTGAAACTAGATAATGTGCAAGCCCTTGTTCTAAACTTTTGAGAAGGTTTACTTCAATAGGAAACTTCACTGCCCTTATCTCAGTCCTATCAAGGTTTGGCCAGTGTCTCTGTAAAGTGGGGAGTGGGCAAGGTAGACTGGAGAAAAGTGTTTCCACCTCTCCGCTAGAGCCACCTCTACCACCTGTGCTATGGGAAATGCCTGCTTGAATCAAGATTGTCTAAGCCTTCCACAAGCATCTACATGGCACTAACACTCAAGTCCTTTCAGCCGGATAAAGGGACCACCAAGCTGCTCCTGAAGTCCACTTGCTCTGAGCTACAGAGCAATGGGTCCCCAGCACCTGATTTCTTGGGAGCCGTGGATTCAGGCTGGAGCCAGGAACTGTTCTTGCAGATAAAGAACACCAGTTCTAAACTAGCACAGGTGTGCTGAGTTCCTTGCCCTCCTTCACAGAAAAGAACTTGGGGGTGGTAAAGTGAAACAATGAAGCAAGGTAGTTTTTACTGAAGAAACTTGCTTAGAATATGTGAGAGGAGAAAATGAGGTGAAATATCTATTTGAGAGAGAAGACTGGCTTCTCCAGAGTGGATAAAACAAACACAGTAACAAAAACAAGAGAGCAAGATACATGTTTAAGGGAGAACACTGGTTTAAAGAGTAAGCTCAGAGTTGCTTTGGGGAGGAGATTTTACACAATTCTTACAATTTTTTTTTAATTATTCTTTTTTTTTTTTTTTTGCTTCTCTGGAGTTTTGCATGTTACTGTGTTCAGCATATCAATATGTCACAGGTAGCTTCCCAGGCTTTGCCATGCGGGCGAGATACTCTTGGTAGCTTACTGGGCTCTCCGAGAGGGGTGGAGGAATCGAACCCATCTGGCTGTGTGCAAGGCAAACTCCCTACTGCTGTGTGATCGCTCCAGCCAACAAGTCTCAAAATGGAGACGTTACTGGGTCCGCTTGAGCAAATCCATGAACAATGGCAAGACAGTGGACAGTGGACAGTGGAGTTTTGCATAACATGAAAATGAATCACTTCATAATTTTGTTTCCCAAAAGTACATTACAGCCCCCCTCCTTGTCTGCAACAGAGAGAAAAACAAAAAATTACACACTCAATCTGATTTCCTACGAAATAATAACAACTCTGTACCTTGTTAGATTGGTAAATTTGGACAAGTTATTAAGTTCTTTGTGCCCTATTTTTCCTCATTTGTAAAACTGGGATTAATATTTTTCTGAAGCTCAAAGAAATTAAATAATTAAAATTAATTAAAAAATTAAAGAATGTAGGTAAAATACCCAGAATGCTTCCTAAGTGTAAGAACTGTTATTACTGCAATTTTGAGAGATTAAAAGTTGTTCTATTATCTATGGTAAGGAAGAATAATTTTGAAAACCCTGTGGATTGCTATTTATATTTTATTGTAGTTCCTGTCCTGATGAAATTTGTGAAAGGTATCAAGGAAAGATAGAAAGAGATGACAAAGTATTAATTTGAAATAACAAATTAAGGTACTAGAGTATAAAATTGAAGATTACGCACAAGAATTAAAATTCATGATCTGTATTTGAGAATTTACTTAAAGAATTGGTCAGTACATAGATTGAGACTTTACCTGATGTTGGTAAAATGAGTGATTCAATAAGTGGAGGAAAGACTATGAAGCTTGTAAAAGCAATATAAAAGTTACAAATGAACTTGATAATTTAAAGAAGTAAACTAAAAAACAAAGATAACAAGAAATTGAGTTTATATAAGAACTACAAACTACAATTTGGAAAAAAAATGCTATAGCAAGCCACAGGTTAATCGATTGAGGGCTTGGATCAACTGTATTTATGTACAAAGAATGTAAAGTGGTGGAGGGTAGGGGGTGGGGGTGGATAGGGGTTCAGTCAGAATGTAAGCAGTAAGTGAGCTCTTGGGCTACAGAATGAAAGAGAATATATAGAGACAAATGTATATTGGTCAGGAGGTGTCTCCATTTTCTGTCACTTAATCACTTAACTTCCCGTTAGTTGCCAATTTGCTCTGGCAGGTGCCAGTAACGTCTCCATTTGTCCCTGTCGCGTGCTAGTGTAGCCCAATGGCATCTGTTCGCTCTGGGAACATGAAGAGCCTCAAACCGATCGTTCATGACCTTGACGAAGAAGTCTGACCATCTGGTAGGTGGGCGGCCACGAGGTATTTTGACATCCTGTGGAATCCAAAGATGACCATTTTCTGTAAATTAGGTATTTATGAGTAATCAGTTCGATTCTCTTTCTAGGGGAGAGGGATAAAAGGGATTGAGCCACATCCAAAGATATTCAGGCTTTAATCCTGGCTCCATGTCAGGTGTTACTCCTGGAGGTGCTCAGGTGACCACATGCAGTCCCAAGATCAAACTGGTTATGTGGCGTGTAAGGTAAGTAATTTAACCCCTATTCTCTTGCTCTTTGAACTAATCTTTTAATTCTTAAGTTTTGTACTTTTCTGGGGCACATTGTGAGAGTCTCCTTTTCAGAGCTACTGATTTTATTTAAATTATAATATTTTCCCAGCTTCTGTGATGGTTGTGCCAACCCTGTGTCAAAGACAGAAAGCAACAGCTATTCTTAAAATTAGAGAAATGTGGGCCAGTTTGTGTGACTTACAGAGATAAGAGCAGCAGCACCAAGGCCAAAGAAAAGCAAGGAGGGAAGGCAATAGTTTATGGATTCCCATAAGAGAGAGAGGAAGGATGCAGAACTGGATAAGAGATGATAGTAAAGTTGCAACGGATGTCAGAGATAGTCTAGGGACTAAAGCACTTACATTAACTGTAGCCAGCTGGGTCAGATCACACATAGCATATCCACTGCCACGTAGCATTTTGAAGGCTAGGAAAAAGCCCTGAGAAGCCCTGGGTATCTGCTTCTGCCAAAAACAAAATGTGGTGAAGTTTAAGAGAGATTCTAAGCGAAGGCTTCTTTTATTGTACACTTATTATAATCATATCTCTTAACTTTTCCATTTCCTAGTTGAGCCGCAGCTGAAAATATGAGTGATGTTGTTATTGTAGAAAAATATATTTGGCAAATACCTAAAACATACTGTCTCTAGAGCAATATTACTTTATTCAGGGTCAAAAATCCTTTTTTTAATTATAAATATTATTTACCTTACAGGGTTGGAGCAATAGCACAGCAGTAGGGTGTTTGCCTTGCACACAGCCAACGTGACTGACCCGAGTTCGAATCCTCTGCCCCTCTTGGAGAGCCCGGCAAGCTACCAAGAGTATCTTGCCCACATCACAGAGCCTGGCAAGCTACCCCATGATGTATTCAATGTGCCAAAAACATAGTAACAACAAAGTCTCCAGTGGAGACATTACTGGGCCCACTCGAGCAAATCGATGAACGGGAGGACAGTGACAGTGATTTACCTTACAGAAATCAGAAGGTACACACAAATATAATTTACAGTTGTCTCTATATTCAGTTTAGTTTTAATTGTCCAGTATTATCCATGTAGGTAAAGAATTTTATCTTACTAAATTAGTGAACTAAGTCTCCAGTGATTTACATATAATGTATTGATGAAGTCATTGATGAGAAATATATTAAAAGTCATAACTTCTATTGTCAGAGCAAAGAATAAATCTTCAAAATAATATAATCAGGAGAATAAGAATTTGCCATTGAAAATAATTTTGATAAACATAGTAGAGTGATGCACTGAAGGTCTGTGTTCCACAAAATTCATATATTGAAATATGATATTAATAAAAATGGGATTCTCTGAGAAGTGATTAAATCATCAGAATGGAGCCATCATGCACAGGTTTAGTGTCAATATAAAAGAGACCTCAGAGAGTTTCTTCATCCATTTTCCCATGTGAGGAAACTGTGGGAGATAAATTATAAACTGGTTCTCACTGAAAGCTAATTACCTGAAGATATTAAATCAGTTGATGCCATGTTATTAGACCTCCAAGTTTCCAAAGCTAACAGATAAATAGTTGTTATTTGTAAGTCTATGGTATTTTATTATGATAACTCAAAGGCTTGTGACATAGGAAAATTCATATTTTAAAAATAAGCAGGAGAATACCTACTATTCTCATTGTGTGTGTGTGTGTGTGTGTGTGTGTGTGTGCATGTGTGTGTTTGATATGCTCTCTGTCTTAGGTACTTAATATCTTCCATTCATGCCACTTTCTGTAACAAATGCTATATATTTACTAAAAAAACCCTCCACATAAATAAAGCCTGAATAATGACTTGGAATTTTTGGTGTGTCATAGTCTAAAATCTAAAAGTTAAACTGTTTCCACAGCAACCACAGTTTAACTTCTCAAGCACAGTTAGACCATTTTTTTTCACTAAGGCTTGCTGATCTTTACAAGTCTTATAGGTTATATAAGCCTATGCCTGTGATTCTTTCTTACATTTAAAAATTCAACAGAAATTTTACATAGAAATAGTTTCAGAGAACATACTGGAAAAACTAAGAGCATAATTATAAGCAATGAAGACTTCAACTATATTTTATATAAAATGATATAGTGAGTTCTTTTAAAAGGTAAAGATTTGTCAATTTATTTATAAAAATAGCAAATCCAAGTTTTGCAAGTCCATTTCTTCATACACAAACACATACACATGTCTCAGAATATTTATGGTTTACCCTGAGCCATACGAATAGTGAAGCTATTGCCTGAGGACAGTTTGAGTTATTGCTGTCTGATTGTTGTCTCATTCACCTACAAAACTAAATGATCTATGTGTACTGTGAATGAGGCCTTTTAATAATTTTTTTCTAACCATTTAAGTTTTCTGTTTCCTTTGAATTCATGAACAACAGTGTATCCCATTTACACTTTGTTTAGATCTATTTTATCCACTGTAGCACTGTTCTCCCGTTGTTCATAGGGTTGCTCGAGTGGGCCCAGTAACATTTTCATTGTGAGACTTGTTGTTACTGTATTTGGCATATCCAATACATCACAGGTAGCTTGCCAGGCTTTGCCGTGCGGGCGAGATGCTCTCGGAAGCTTGCCGCCGGGCTCTCTGAGAGGGGTGGAGCAATAGAACCTGGGTAAGCCCGGTCAGCTGTGTGCAAGGCAAATGCCCTACCAATGTGCTATTGCTCCAGTAAGGAAACAATACAATTTCTCAAAATCATGAGACACACTGTATCACAGTCACAGTCTATAAAATAGATAGAAATAAATGAATTAAACTCTTTTCCAGAGCCTCATTGGCGTCATCAATATGCTAAGATGGCAGAAATCTCAAAAAAAGTGACTCAAAGAATTTTGGAGAAAGTATTTTATAAACTTTAGAAAAAGTAGGTAATAGGTTTTTCCCAAAATAATAGTTTGGGTTTCTTATATAATGCTGCCCTCTTTTCGTCTTTATAATCAAATCTTAAAGGCATGGTTTTCATTCAAATTATGCTCATTGTGTGTTCACAAAATTTCATATTTAGAAGTTTTGATATAATGTTCAAAAGTTTTGATTATTATTTGGTACAGTAAAATTGCAAACTCTTTCTCACTGCATTTTTTAAAATTTCAATGATAATTTATTGTTTATGTTTTTAAAACATGTTTTATGTACAGACATGCCAACACATGCACATTTATGTAAACATGTATTTTCTCCTGAACATTTCTCCTGAACAAAGTAAAGGTTAGTGAGTATATAAAAATTAATTTTTTGCTAATATTCTGACAGAAATAAAGACAAGCACTTCCAATTTTAGAAGTTTATATAATACTCCTTGTGCATAAATACTTCATTTACTCTTTGGACAAAATTGCATATCAAAATCATTCAACTGTGCAGTCTGGTAATTTTACAAAATTATGGATTATAAATACATATGAATTCTCAGTGATGCTTAGTAATCTATCTATAAATAGCCATTCTCAATCTTTCACATTCCTTAGAGAATATTTCCAACATCTTTCACATTCCCTTTGATCTTTCTAACTTTTTTCCTTTTGCATAAACTTTTTACTATATGAGAAATGGATATCATAAGATAGGATGCCAAATGCCTGTTGCTTTCCCCAAAGATTATAATTCAAACCTTTGTAAACAAATAACTCTTCTTTTATTTTAGAATAAATGAATCTACCCAAGTCTAAATAATGATATTTCTGCTTGATCACTTGATCACTCGACTTCCCGTTAATCATCAATTTGCTCAAGCAGGAGCCAGTAACGTCACCACTTGTCCCTGTCGCGTGCTAGTGTAGCCCAATGGCATCTGTTCATTCTACGAACACAAAGAGCCTCAAACTGATCGTTTAGGGTCTTGACGAATAAGTCTGACCATCTTGTAGGTGGGCGGCCACACGGTCTTTCGACGTCTTGTGGAATCCAGTCAGTAACGGCTCTATTCCAGTGGTCATCTCCAAATCTCATTACGTGTCCAGCCCATCTGATTTTTGACGCCTTGGCAAACGAAACAGTCTCCCTGATTCTTGACCGTTGAAGGAGGTCAGAACTCTGGATTCTTTCTCTCATTTGAGTGAAATGTGATACTCCAAGCATAGACCTTTCTGTTCCTCTATATTACAATGGGTCTCATATTTCTGCTATGGACACAATATTCATTACTACTGTAGTTATTGATTTTAAAATTTTTCTCCAGTGATGAAGTTTTTGTTGTACATTGACATTCTTTTTCTCTATTATTTTTTCCTCCTTTCCACTTATAAGTATGTGGAAGTTCTTTTGTAATTAAAATAAGGCTTTACCTAAAACTTTTCATTTCTCTTTATTATTAATTTCACTTTAAAGGTGAAAAATTATTTAAGTACATTTAATTCTCTACATAACATTTTATGTGTCAGTCTATAATGCTTAAATATTTTATTACCACATAATTCTGCTATAATTATACTAATTTAAGTCTTATGATAATGCTTATTTCTAAATACAGTTATTTTTATCCTCTTTGCTGTGATTTTCAGTACCAGTTATTATACTTTGTTAAATTTGTCATCCTTTAGAATTCAGAATATTATCTCCCCACGTATTATTAGTTCCACTCTTAATTTCTTTGAAATCTTGTCATAATTTATTGTTGTTGTTTTTGGCTAGAGGCACTGGAGTATTGGCTGCACCCCAATACTGAAGGCCCACTCTTGCTCAGGAATCACTCTTAGCAGCAAGGCATAGTAGAGCTTATGGGGTGCCAGGGATTGAAGCTGGGCTAATGTTGTAGATGGCAAGTTCGCTACCCTCTGTATTGTTTTTCCAACTCTAATTTTGATTTGCCGTTAATCATCTTTTATTATGTAATTTATTCTTTAGAAACTTGTATAGTTTAATGCTGTGATTACTCAATTAAACTATATTTTGAACTAAGTTTTATTTTCTAGCTTCATATTTGTTTCAATTCAATAACAGGAACCTAAAGATTAGTATAGAATGATGAGTCTCATATCCAATACAGTTCTTTCTACTACTCCTTTCATAAGTTATTAAAATTCTGTAACTTGTTTCTTAGTATAATTTGAATGCATCCTCCTCTTTAAGTCCCCACACTAATCACCTTGCTTCTGCTTTACATTGATCTTCTAGATTATTATGATTGCCTCTAGGATCTCTAGAGTCAGTTGTAGTTTTCTGCAATATTTTCCATATCTTTATGAAAGTAATATTTTCCAAATCAAAGCCGACCATGCTATGCTCACCATAATTCCTTCAATGATTTATTCTGTGGGTCACATAAAGCTTACTCATAAACTGAGTACTATATATCCAGCTTCAACTACCTCCCTGATTATTACCCATTCAGAATTAATTGTAGTATCTAATGAGATGTCAGTCATATTCTATCCAATACATATTCTATTCCATGCTTAAGACCACTCTCCACGTATTCGGACAAGCCTCATGCATGAAGAAACTGGCAGAGGGACCCAGGTGTGAGGGACCTGGGGCGCAGATCTCCAAGCCTGCTCGGATTGGGACTGGGCCTCCTCCACCCAGATCCCCCATCTTCCAGTATGTAGGTGTTACATCCACCAATTGCCCCAGACACCGTGTAATCCCATCAACCGCCAAGACCCAGAGACTATAAAACCCAGGTCCTGGGAGCACACAGTTGCATTCATGGCAGCGCGACTTCTAATTATCTAGTTCTGACTCTGGACAACCTTGCAGGCTACCAGAATTATCCTGCCCACATGGTGTACTGTGGTGTACTCAATATGCCAAAATCCAGTAACAATGATGGGTATCATTCTCCTGATCCTGAAAGAGCCTTGAACGTGGCAATTTATAAAATCTCAGGGCTAGGACAAAGGAGATGTTACTGGTGCCTGCTCGAGGAAATTGATGAACAACAGGATGACAGTGGTACAGTGATACATATTCTATTCAATACTATTCAGTGCCAAGCATAGTCTCCCCTTCACACACACAAATATTTGTTGAAAAAAATAAAAGTTAGAAAACGTCACAACTAAAGAACACAACAAAGAAAATTTTTATTTTTCAGGGGAGAAAAGACTGGGATGTTCTTTGTCAATCCCACCTTTATTGCTCTTCCTATTAGTTTTTCCATTTATTTTTTCCTTTACAGTTTTTATTAAACCATTTGAGTGTGTGTTACATTTGGTTATTTAGAAGCCATTTCTATATTTAGGAGATAGGTTTGAAGTAGAAGCTTAACTTCAATGTAATTCTTATGGCTTTATGCAATTACATCTAGAGCTGGGGTGATCTCTCTACGTTCTGTTGAACTGAAACAAAAGGTTAAGTTGTGTATACCCACAAATAGAACAGTGAATGGATATGTTCTATCTAGTTTACCCTGACAAGGGGTACATGAACTCAAAAAAAAAAAAACTCATTTTATCAGACTAGAGATAGTGTAGGGGCACTTGCCTTACATATAATGAACCTTTTCAATTTCCAGAATTTCATCAAGTCCCCTGAGTATCATGAGGGATTAGTCCTGAGCAAAGAATCAAAAATATCCCCTGTCCACATATGGGAGAGCTGCAACCCTTTAGTGCCCCAGTCCTAGATGTTCACTTGCCAATAAAAATTGTGAACTACTATTATTCAGACTTTCTATAGCACAGAAAAAAGTTAAGCAGCTTTCTCTAGAAAAGGCCTCAGATTTCTGCTAGGTGACTCACATCTCCTTTCTACTGCCTATAATAATTTCTTCTTTTAATAGGGATCATCTTGATAATTTCCTTGGTTCTTCTCTTTTTGTAGTATGTTTATAATCAGAAAGCCCTCTCAAATCTACCTAAAAATCTGTCTATAGCATGAAATTTCTCTAATTTTGTTGCAATTATTTTAATTAATGTATTACTGCAACAAGAATTTTATCAGTAAATGTCTCCTGAGCAGTTATTCTGATTTTAATTTCCATCTTAAGTGACCTAATGAATTTTTTAAAATAGTCATTGTGGATAACTCAGGAATGGCTTAGTGGTGAATCTGGCTAAATATACCTTTCTTGAAAGTGTGAAGCTTACAAGGAGGTGATCATTGACATCAAGAGAGGGATTCGGCAGGGTGATACCATTTCACCAAAACTCTCCAATGCCACCCTTGAGAACATCATGCATCGACTGGAATGGGAAGGAATGGGAGTGAAGATAGATGGTCGGCAACTACACCACCTCCACTTCGCTGATGATATCATTCTAATAACAACAAACATCAGCCAAGCAGCACAAATGCTGGCCGACTTCAACCGTGAGAGTGGAAAGGTTGGACTACAGCTGAATCTCACGAAGACAATGTTTATGAGAAACAGTCTCCTTCCTGACGTTCCATTCGCTTTCAAGGGGATGAACATCTCGAATGCAACAGTTGTGTGTATCTAGGTTGAGAAGTCAACATGACTAATGACCTGGTACCTGAGTTGCGCAAAAGGAAGAGAGAGGGTTGGAATACCTTCAAGAGTGTTGAAGAAATAGCTAAAAGGACAAAGAATCTCCAGCTCCGGGCACATTTCTTTGATTCCACTGTTCTTCCTGCATTAACATACACCTCAGAGACCTGGGCCCTATGAAAACAGGATGAGAACGCTATTAGAGTCTCCCAAAGAAGAAGAAGAGCTATGCATGGAGTATCATGCTTCACTCAAATGAGATAAATAATCCAGAGTTCCGACCTCCATCAACGGTCAAGAATCAGGGATGCTGTCTCATTTGCCAAGCAGTCGAAAATCTGATGGGCTGGACACGTAATGAGATTTGGAGACAACCACTAGACTAAAGCCATTATTGACTTAATTCCACGGGACATCAAAAGATCACGTGGCTGTCTACCTACGAGATGGTCAGACTTCTTTGTCAAGACCCTAAATGATCAGTTTGAGGCTCTTTGTGTTCCTGGATAGAGCAGACGCCATTGGGCTACACTAGCACGCGACAGGGACGAATGGAGACGTTACTGGCGCCTGCTTGAGCAAATCGATGAGTAACGGGATGTCAAGTGCTCAAGTCAATAGAGATCATTGCAGTTGTGCTTGGGGACCACAGGCCTTACCTGGTAATGTTAGAGAAGGTTCTTTGTTAAAAATTAAAATAATTGCTGCACTGATGCTTAGCAAGTGATCTAATACCTGAACTTATCCCCTCCAAATATCATCTCTTTAACATAACAGAACAAACTTTTTATTATTTATAACCTCCTATAGATACCAGATAATTCACACTTTTGGGAACATACAATTGATAGCATTTTTCCATATCACCAATTTTTGAAAAATTAAAAATATTGAAAATTTAAAATATGACATCTGGACTTCTAATGATATATTAAAATGTGGAATTAACCATGTAAAAAGCATTTTAGGTTTACTTTCCTTTCTAATTGGTCTTTTAGTCATCATGTCACAGTTTATCTTGATTTTTAATATTGTTATCCAAAGCAACAAATGTCTTGGACTAGCTTTTATTTAAATCAGTTAGTACTAGATATAAATTTATTAAAGAATAAATGAATGGCATTCTTTATTTATTTTAAAATATATATTTGAGTATCAAATTAGAAAATATAACTAAGATTATTGTAGGAGTATATGTAAAACATTCTTCCTCTATTTTATATTTTTGTGGGAGACCAGTTGTAATGATATTATTAAATTATACTGCTAAAATATTAAATATAATTTTGATTATCTTTTAGTGGCAGTCATTAATTTTTCAGAAAAGTATTTTATGATCATGATAAAAATCACAGTTTGATTCAGTATTACAATAATTTTCGTGGGAAGTTCAGAGTTGACAATGTATTATCTGTTTATATTAGCCATAAGAAGCTCAGAAAATTAGAATAATTGTTTTTATTCTGTCCTACCTACCTATTTCTTGCCAAAATGTATCTCCTGTTGCATTCTCCATGAAACAGCAAAGCTATTCTCCCGGTTTGGGGGAAAGAAAATCTTGATAATGTCCTTGATTCTTCTGTTTTTGTAGTATGTTTATAATCAGAAAGTCCTCTCAAATCTACCTAAAAATCTGTCTATAGCATGAAATTTCTCTAATTCTTTTGCAATTATTTTAAGTAATGTATTACTGCAACAAGTATTTTATCAGTAAATGTCTCCTGAGCAGTTATTCTGCTTTTAATTTCTGTCTGAAGTGACCTAATGAATATTTTATAATAGTAATTGTGGGTAACTCTGGACTGGCTTAGTGGTAAATCTGGCTAAATGTACCTTTCTTGAAGGTGTGAAGCTTTGAGTTCAACTCCCAGTGTCATCAGTATGAGCCAAGGAGTCCTTACAGATCTGCTATTTGACAGCCCTGCAATGGAGCATATCAACTCCAGTCCTTGCCCAGGTGTACGTGAACAGCACAGCTACAATGGGAGGCCCTAGCCAGTACTAAAGTGTGTGACCCCTTGGCTTAGTGTGTGAATACCACCAACAGATGAGCACCATAACTAAAAATACAAACAGCACAATCAAACACATGTACAACCTCCTTCACTATACTGGAAAAAAAACAGAAAAATGTAGGATTTTCCAAAGCACATATTATATAAGGTTTTATTATGTGTATGATAATAGAAATTCCTTTTTTTGTCTTCAACGCTAAATGTTGATATAATTTAGCCACTCACTTACATTGAATAACTTGAGAAATTTTGATCTAAAAAATAATTCTTTTTTTTAAATTGGAGAACATATATTTATGTTTAGAGAATAATAAGTCTATATTTTACATGAAAAGATTAAAGATATATACAGATAATATAAATGGTTAAGAACAAATTTAGGAAATTAAAGAGCTTTGTATTATGAAAAAATTGAAGGGTTTGTTATTTCAGGAGGTAAAATCACTACTCTTAGGCAAGAAAGAGAAACTTACAATATGGTTAGAGTTTAACATCATCTTATTCTGAACTACGTGATAGGATATTTAACACACTTAAAGTTTCAATATTCTTGTTGTTTGTTATTTGTTCAAAAAACATGTATTGATCCATCTGTCATGTATTGTCACTTTGATAGGCATTGAAGATATACTAAGGAAAAAGTAATAATGATATTTATATTAATTAATTTTATAGTCTTAATATACTTGGGTGCAAGGATTATTACATGTTCAGTGCTATATTATTATATAAAATGGGAAAAATACCAGGTGTTGAAGTCTCCTAATCCAAGTCAATAAAGGGAATACAATTAAAAATAAATAAGTGACCAAGTTTCATACTAAACCTTGAAAACTAGTTACATTTATATTGCAAAGTTACAATGCATGTTAACTACTTTTCTAAATTAACTTAATTTGCACTGTAGCACTGTAGCTGTCCTCTTGTTGTTCATCTAGTTGCTCAAGTGTGCCCAATAATGTCTCCGTTGTGAGACTTGTTGTTACTGTGTTTGGCATATGGAATACGTCACAGGTAGCTTGCCAGGCTTTGCCATGCAGACGAGATACTCTCGGTAGCTTGCTGGGCTCTCCAAGAATGGTGGAGGAATCAAACCCGGCTCGGCTGGGCTGGCCTTGAGCAAGTCGAATGCCTTACCGCTGTGCTATTGCTCTATTTGCATTAATCAAATATTAAAAATGTTAAGTGTAACCAATTTTGAGGTTGATGAGATAAAATTACTTGTTTATATATCCTGTCTGAAATTGGAATTAAATAATTCATGTATCATATCATTCGCAGTGTTCACTCAATTGATGATTCTTTAGGTGATATACTTAAAGCAGGTCATATGTATCAGATTCTTCATTGCAAATCAAATCTATATGTTTTGTTATTTGCACTCAATCTTGATTAAGTTTCCCTACTTCCTTTTTATGTAAGCTTATTTTTTATGTTCGTCCTCTATAAAATTTATACTATATATTTGCATATTTAATTTTATGCAAATTGCTTATCTTTATTTAACATCGTATACATTATAATTTGGTAGGCATAATTGTGCCGAGAATGAAACCAGGGTCTGCTGCCTGAAAGGATGCTTTTGTTTTGTAAGTTTATGGGGGAACCACAGCTGGCAGTGCAGAGGTCAGGCTCCTGGTTCTGTGCTCCTGGGAATTCTCAGGGAACCATAAATGGTGCCAAGCTCAAAAGGGTTTGAGCCACATGCAAAGCAAGATCCTGAACCTCATACTAGCTCTCTGGACTTTATCTGTATTTTCACTGTGCTAACAACTTTCTCATGATTTTCTCATATTTTTCAATAGTTCCCTTCTCTTTCTTCATTAATTTATAGGTGTATTGTTTAAATTATGTCAATGGCTCTATATTTAATAATAATTGGCTATAACAATTTAACCTTAGGCTACTTTATTGTAGTTCATGTTGCTTCACCAAGAAAAAAAAGCACTGTTTTAGTCGTACTTTTACTGTTGCCATCTGATACTGACCTGCACTAACAGTGAGGAGTCTACATTAGGTATTGAGCAAGAAGTTGTTGAATAAGCTTTGAAAACAAATTGTTTTCCTTATATCAGTTAATCAGTAGTCCATTTAATTGAATTTTTAGTGCAAATATTGTTCAACAGAGTGGAAGATTTAGTAATCTGTGATAATCATAATGGATATATTATAAATTTTAATACATTAATTATTATATAGAAATAGATATTTCTGTACAAAGGAAATAAGGTTGAAAATATTTTTCATTCATGGTATTGGTTTTTTGAATGTACTTTCAAATTATTTTATTCTTCTTTTGTTATAAAGTATAATCAACTTCCCCTTTCTTCAACTTGGACTTTTTTTTGTAGTTTGTTTGTTTGTCTACCCCAATTAATTAAAGTAGAAAAGATACTCTGTGCATTCTAAGGCTGGGTTGAAAATTTCATGCAGTTTCAATTAATGTTTTATTGGAACACTTGCATTTTCTCTGGAAGTTTTTTGTTTCTATGTAAGAAGATTGGTGTGTGACTACATAAGAAAAGGGGGTGTGTTTGCATATTTGTGTGTGTTGTGTCTGTGAGAGAGAGAGAGAGAGAGAGAGAGAGAGAAGCAGAGAGAGAGAGAACATTTAGCTGTTGGTGACTCTTCATTATAAATTTCATAAATTTGAGTGAAAAAGCCTTTAGGTGACCCTGACTCTAGCAACCAAAAAAAAAAAAAGGAAGCAGATGACAAACACCCTAAATAAAAATTAAACTTTAGTTCAATCAGCCCAAAGATTTGAGAGAAAAATAGCTGATAGTTTACTGAAATGTCTTAGATTCAAAATACCAAATACAGGTTGTTTCTTATTTGTATTAAGAAACATTAAAACTAAACTTACACACAGGTAGGGGAGATAGTACAATGGGTAACACTATTGCCGTAAATGTGGCTGTCCTGGGTTTGTTTCCTGTCACCACATATGGTCCTCCAAGCCCCATAGGAGTGATCCTTGAGCATTGCTTGGTGTGAGTCAAAAAAAATAAACAATTTTGAAGGAAGACCAATTACAAAAGATGTACCTAAATCAAGCTTTAAAAGTTTTAAATATTTTATAGCAAATTCTGCATATAATCGTCTCTAATCACATTTTAAAATATCTGGGTATTTTTTTTTTGCTTTTTTTGGGTCACACCTGGTAATGCATAGGAGTTACTTCTGGCTTTGCACTCAGAAATCACCCCTGGCGGTGCTCAGGAGACCATATGGGATGCTGGGAATCGAACTTGGGTTGGCCGCGTGCAAGGCAGACGCCCTACCCGCTGTGCTATTGCTCCAGCCCCTGTTTCTTTTCTTTTTTTTTTATTAGTGAAACACCATGAGGTACAGTTATAGGCTTACAAATTTTGTGCTTGGGGTTCAGTTATACAATGATCAAGAGTCCATCCCTCCACCAGTGCCCGTCATCCATCACCACGGGTCCCAGCATCCCCTCCCCCATCCACCCCCCCCCCGTCCCATCCTGCCTGTGTGGCAGGGTATTCCCCCTTGTTCTCTCTCTCTTCTTTTGGGTACTGTGTTTTGCAGGGGAGGCATTGAGTGGCAATCATGTTTGGTCTATAGACTACTTTTAACATGCTTCTCCCACCCTGGGAGGATCCTCACAACACCCTTCATTTGGTGCTCTCTTCTCTATCTGTGCTTCCCCTTCACCTAGAACGTGTGGCTGGCCTTCCATTCACGGAGCAAAATTCCTGGTACTAATCTCAGCCATTCCTGGGTGTTAGTCTCCCGTTTTGTTGCTTTATGTTCCCCAGATGAATGCAATCTTTCTGTGTCTATCCCGCTCTTTCTGACTCATTTCGCTTTAACATGATACTTTCCATGTAGTACCACTTGTATGTAAATTTCATAACTTCATCTTTTTTAACAGCTACATAGTACTCCATTGTGTAAATGTACCCAAGTTTCTTTGACCAGTCATCTGCTCTTGGGCACTCAGGTTTTTTCCAGATTCTGGCTATTGTAAAGAGTGCTGCAATGAACAAACAATTGCAGATGTCACTTCGACTATACCTTTTTGCCTCTCTGGGATATATTCCCAGGAGTGCTATAGCTGGGTCAAATGGCAGATCAAATTCTAATTTTTTGAGAGTCGTCCATACTGTTTTCCAAAAGGGTTGGACCAGCCGGCATTCCCACCAGCAGTGAAGGAGGGTCCCTTTCTCGCCACATCCGCGCCAGCATATTCTCGGGAAAAAGAAAATGGGAGGAATCAACCTCCCTAACTTCAAACTCTACTACAAGGCAGTAATAATTAAAACAGCATGGTACTGGAACAAAAGCAGAGCTGCAGACCAATGGAACAGAGTTGAATATACTGACATTTCCTCCCAAACATATAATCATCTAATCTTCGATAAGGGGACAAGAAAAGTGAAATGGAGCAGGGAAAGCCTCTTCAATAAACTGTGCTGGCAAAATTGGACGGCTACATGCAAAAAAGTGGGCTCAGATCTCTGCCTAACACCATGCACAAAAGTAAGATCAAAATGGATTTATGACCTCAACATCAGACCAGAATCCATAATGTTTATTGAAGACAAAGTCGGCAAAACTCTCCATGATATTGAAGCTAATGGTATCTTCAAAGATGTCACGCCACTGGCCGAGCAAGTGAAAACAGAGATAGACAAATGGGACTATCTTAAACTAAGAAGCTTCTGCACCTCAAAAGAAACATTGACCAAAATACAAAGACAGCCTACAGAATGGGAAAGGATATTCACCAAGTACACATCTGACAAGGGGCTGATATCAAGGATATACAAGGTACTGGTTAAACTCCACAAGAAGAAATCACCCAACCCCATCAAAAAATGGGGTGAGGAAATGAACAGAAACTTTCGCAAAAAAGAAATTCGAATGGCAAAAAGGCACATGAGAAAATGCTCTACATCACTAATCATCAGAGAGATGCAAATCAAAACCACAATGAGATATCATTTCACACCACAGAGACTGGCCCACATCCACAAGAACAAAAACCCCTGTTTCTTTTCAATTGATAACATCTTTTAAACAAAATGTGTATAAATAGTTATAAACATTAAGAAACAACACACATTTTATTTTGTCATGATTGAAATCAAATGTATGACAAAAATTAAGTTCATATTCATGAGGGAAAAATATGAAACTAATTTGATATTTATTACTTCTTGTATATATTTAAGAAATCAAGTGTATTACCTAGTTTAGTTTTCAGTGTAATAAGTTAAAATTATAAATTATAAATAGAAAATATACTTTGATTTTTTTCCAGTTCTTCCATATTCCTCATTTTAAAATTTATAGTATTTCCATGTTTCATTACTTGGCATCCTTATTCCTAAGTCTTGAACCACATCAATCAAAGACTTTTTTGGATATTTTACTAGTAAATGTCTCCTTGTTTTTTATGGTTGCATTTAGTTTGGCAGAAAAACAGAATTCTATGGAGTAATATAAATGAAAAATAGGTAAAAGCTATTCATAAATTAATCACCTTTTTCATTTAGCTGATCTAACAATGACTCTATTGCTAAGTATAATTCACAAAGGAAAAATTGATAATATCACTTAGGTGTTGATCAAAAATATAAATTTTTAAAACTAAATACTTATTTTAATTTTAAAAAATCTTTATTTAAAAATTCTATTTCTTTTATCCTATTATATTTATTATTAACCAGTTTTTTAATAAAACATCTGAATATTAAACTAGAGAATATGGGGACATAAAGGAATGAAAATAGAAGAGTATGTTTTTAAAAAGTTATATTTGTTTGAAGGATCAAATATGCCAAGTTCATCAGTAGAGTCCAGACAGTGTTTTTAAATGACAGAGCCCAATATCATGAAAATAATAATAAGCAGTTATAAAAAAGAACAGGTTTTACTCAAAATCCAATCAAAAATATGTATTTCATCATTTATTTTTTACCTCTTCTTGATCACTTGATCACTTGACATCCCATTAAACATCAATACGCTCAAGTGGGCGCTAGCAATGGCTCCATTAATCCCTGTGGCGTGCTAATGTAGCCCAATGGCATCTGCTCATTCTAGGAACTGGAAGACCCTCAAACTGATTGTTCAGAGTCTTGACGAAGAGTCTGACCATATCACAGGTGGGCGGCCACACGATCTTTTGATGTCCCATGGAATCCAGTCGGTAATAGCTCTAGTCCAGCGATTGTCTCTAAATCTCATTACGTATCCTGCCCATCTGATTTTCGACACCTTGGCAAACGAGACAGTGTCCCTGATTCTTGAGCGTTGATGGAGGTCAGAACTCTGGATTCTTTCTCTCATTTGAGAGAAGCGTGATACTCCAAGCATAGATCTTTCGATTCCTCCTTGGGAGACTCAAATAGCGTTCTCATCCTGTTTATGTAGGGCCCAGGTCTCTGAGGCGTATGTTAATGCAGGCAGAACAGTGGAATCAAAGAGATGTGCCTGGAGCCAGAGGTTCTTTGTTTTCTTAGGTATTTCTTCGACGTTCTTGAAGGCGTTCCAAGCTGCTCTCTTCCTTCTGCGCAGCTCAGATGCCAGGTCATTTGTCATGTTGACTTCTTGACCTAAGTACACATAACTGTTGAATTTGGAGATGTTTGTCCTGTTGAGAGTGAATGGAACATCAGTAACAAGACCATTTCTCATAAACACTGTCTTTGTTAGATTTAGCTGTAGTCTGATCTTTCCACACTCACGGTCAAAGTCAGCCAGCATTTGTGCCACTTGGCTGATGTTTGGTGTTATTAGAATGATGTTATCAGCGAAGCGGAGGTGGTATAGTTGCTGACCGTCTATCTTCATTTACATTCCTTCCCATTCCAGTCATTGCATGACGTTCTTGAGGGTGGTACTGAAGAGTTTCAGTTAAATGGTATCACCCTAACAAATCCCTCTCTTAACTTCAATGATCAGTTCCCTGTAGAATGGTAAGTTCCTGGTAGTGAATTCGCAATACAGCTCACGGAGGATCCTGATGTATTGACTTTGAACGCCCTGTTTGGCTAGGGCCTCAATAACTGTTTCAGTCTCTAAAGAATCAAAGGCCTTCTTTAAATCAATGACCGTGAGAAGGAGCGGCATCTTGACCTCCCAAGAAACATCAATCAGCTTGGTTATTGTGTGGATATGGTCGATTGTGCTAAATCCTTTTCAAAAACCGGCTTGCTCGCATGGTTGTTCTTCATCTAGTGTTCTGCTAATCTTATTCAGGATGACTCGAGTGAACAGCTTGTAGACGACAGACAACAGGCAGATTGGGCAATAGTTGCCAATGCCGTGGATGTCTCCCTTCTTATACAATAGTACAGTTCTGGTTTTCCACTGGGACTGAACCTTGCATTCAGACAAGTAGCATGTGAAGAGCCAAGCCAGTATATTGATTAGTACTGACTGCAGGTTCTTCAGGTGTTCGGGTCTGACCTTGTCTGGGCGAGGTGCTGTTCACTTCTTTACCGACAAAATAGCATATCAGATTTTGGAAGGATCCTGGAAACGACATATCCATCCTGCAGAATTTGGTATGTGGGCAGGTGGACGTGGCTATCAAAGAGATCTGAGTAGAAGTCATGGATAATTTTCTCCAATGCCCTTCTGGAAGATGTGATAGATCCATCAGGACATTGGAGGCCAGTCATCCTGGTCTTGTAGTTGGCGAAGGACAGGCGGGCATTGTGAATGCTTTTCCTGGCTTCTGCTGCATCTACCGGCACTTCTGCTCTTCTCTCTTTGAGGTCTTCCTTTATTGCTTCTCTGCAGTGCTTTGCGAGCTCAGACGTTCGCTTGCAGTTTCCTGAGGCTTGAGCCAAGCCACGCTGGCGAATGAGCTAAGAGTTTTCGAAGACAGTCGTGTTTTTGTGGCTATCTCTCTCTTAGCGTTCCTCACACAATCATGGAGGTGCTGAACCAGTCAATCGTATTCCTCGTCAATGTTGTCAACGATGGCATCTTCCCATGTTTCTGCAATAGTCACACAGTTGGTGGTTGTTCTGGGAGTTCTCTTCTTAAACTTTGCAGCCCTTTCTCCCTGCTCTGTGAAGTAGAATTTTGCATGAAGGAGACTGTGGTCCAATCCCCTTTGGGATTTTGGGACAACAGCAACATCGGTCAGGCAAAACTGTTGATTGAATATGATGTGGTCAGTTTTGTTGTTGAACCGTCCACTGGGAGACTCCCATGTTCAACGTTTAGATTCGGCATTCTGGAATTGTGAGTTACCATGGATGGTCTTGGTCGACATGATGAACTCAGACAGTCTCTCACCCTGTTCATTCCATTCTAGGCCATGGGTCCTGATGTGGAGTTCTTTGGCTGATCTTCAGCTATCCAGCAGAGTAATTTCCTCTGCATACAATTATGTTTCCATCTACAAAATCAAGTCTGATTATTGTCATTTCCCTTGATTCATTCCAGGATAAATTTAATCTCAATTACTAAGGTTATTCTATTAGAAGTGGTATTGAAGAAATTAAGAAAAAAAATTTGAACATATATTACTTTTCTTTTGGAGGAATTGTAATTGATAAGGGACAAGAAAGCACAGCACAATAGCAAAAAACAACCTTTGGGAATCATACAGCAATATCTTAAATTTCTTGATATATTATATTTTTGACACATACCTTTAGAGAATTCCTGTACTCTTGTTTATTTAAACTATCAGTATAAAGAAATTCTAAATTTCTGTTATTTTTGTGAAGGCTATTGAGTGAAGGGGTTTTCAAATGTAGGTATAAACACACCTAGGTTTGTATGAACACACCTAGGTTCGCATTGGTTCCCAGACCTGAAATGCTACTACAAAAACATGATCCTTTCTTAGGATATAACTGAGGCTTTCCTAGAATGTAACAGCCTCAAGGGAACTTACATAGTATTAAATAGCAAAGTCCCAGGTATATACATGCCACAATACTAATATAAAAAAATTAGTTTAGTTTCATCTTTATTTCAAGTACGTAGAAAGCAAGCTGAATAATCTTGTGTAAGAAACAACACTTCCTTTGCTGTTTCAGAAGGAATATTTTCTAGTAATCAAAACAAAGACACATATATACTCTCTATATAGGAATTTATTTAATATATTGTAAAATATAGTACAAATTACATGATGTTCACTGAAAATTTAAAGTAAGTCATATTTTGGAGGTTTTATAATCTATAGCTTTGAGATTGTGAATTTTGAGTCACACAGCAATATTTTAGTCTTCCTTTAGGTTCTGTGCACAGGGATAATTCCTGGTTGGTGTTGGAAAACCACATAGGGTATCATGGAGAGAACTCTGGATCAGCCACATGCCAGGCAAATGCTTACCCACTGTACCACTTCTCTAGCACTTAGAGTCGTTATATTACTGTACATTATATTTTTAAAACCAGTTGCTTTTAAGGTGAAAAAAACCAAAGTATTGGGGATTGGAATGATAGGATAGAGGGTAGGTCACTTGCTGTATATGCTGCAGGTCCCAGTTTCATTCCCTGAATCTCCTATGGGCCCCTAAGACCTGCTAGAGTGATCCCTAAGTGCACAGTCAGGAGTAAGCCCTGAGCACTGCCATGTATAGTCTAAAAATAAAAACAAAACAACACAAAAAATCAGAATATTGTCCAAACTTGCTCCAAGATTTTAGTTTTGAAATTAATACAGGTATTTTTAAAACTACATACAATAGAAAAATATTTGCATTTCATTTTAAGGATGTTTATTATGGATTTATTTCTGGAACATGAAAAAAATGACAAATTTAATTGATTCTTACCTTCTGATAGAAAATATAAAAAAATACAATGTGTCTGTGACCTGTGTCATTTATTTATTTGCCACACAAATTCTAGAAGAATATGTTTTATGGGGCACAGTGTGGGCTGGAGCAATAGCACAGTGAGTAGGGCATTTGCCTTGCATGCGGGCCGAGAGAGCCCCGAGAGCCCGGCAAGCTACCAAGAGTGTCTCGCCCGCACAGCAAAAGACTGGCAAGCTACCTGTGATGTATTTGATATGCCAAACACAGTAAGAAGTCTCACAATGTTACTGGGCCCACTCCAGCAAATCAATGAACAACAGGAGGACAGTGACAGTGACAGGGGCACAGTGTACTAGGTCAATGTTTAATAAGTCAATTAAACTTGCAACTCTATGATTGCAAGTTTAATTCCAAGTATTATACTATGCTCTGACCATTTAAACCTGTCAGTTCTGTTGTCTGTGTTCTGCAGCACAAAAGCGATTTACTGCTGCACTACAGCAAGTATGTGTAAGTACCACAACAAAGGGGCATGTCCCTGGTGAGTACTGTTACTACACTGTCTGCATAATTGACTCTGGTCAGCAGGGTTCACTTATGATTGTTCTCAGAGTTCATTCCTGGTACTCTTTGGGAAATCATATGCATTGTCAGGAAATTTAACCAGATCTAGTTAGAATCTGTCAAGTGCAAGGCAAGTGTCTTAACACCTATGCCATTTCTCTCAGCCCTAATTCCACTTTTCATAGGCCTACTTCTTAGTTCAACTCAAATAATGTTAAGATACAAGAAAGTAAGAGTCACTGGAAACAATTTTAGAAGCTGCCTATAACAAAAATAATCACTTTATTTCAATTGTAAGAGGCTAGTTTGGTTAAATAGTTATCAATAAGTTTCATAATGTGTTAAGCAGTAGAGTAGTATAAAATATTGCATAATTTTATAACGATATTGCAATAATAATGTGTGCCTTAAAGAATTTCATAATCTGTTTTAGAAACCAGCAGACCTGATTCTACTGTGCAGACAGTGTGAGAAAATAAGTTTCATCAATTTGTGAGATCAGGAAAAGCTTTTCTGTAGAAGAAGTTGAGTAATGCAGAGAGTTGAATAACATATCAAACAGAGAACACCAGATATGCCAATAGACTAAAGCATGACAAAGCACATTATTGGATATGCTTATAATAGTATTCATGCTGAGTACATTAAATCTTGTACCATGCTGTATTTCTCCAAAAGCACAGACAAAGCACTGTATTATAAAATTCTATGAGTTAATACTTCTCTTCTGTTCTCTCTCCCTTGGACCATGTTGAGCTCCCCTGTTTTTAAAGAGACATTTCTAATGAGTTATTCTATACAAACTATTGCTCAAAATTGATTCAACTCAAATTGCCGGGGAAGTTGATGAAACTCATAAATTATCTCCTCATACAAATGCCAAAAGATTTATAGAGTCTGGGCCCCAATAGCAGCCCTAATGTCCCTGCTTATTTTCAAAAACAAACATGATCATGTTCAACAGTTTTTCTACAAATAGAATGATTTACATTTGAACCAATTCTAAAAAAAAATTAGTGCCACACACATCATTTTTAATAAGAGAAGATTATTTGAAAGTGGAAGATTCACAGCAAAGTTGTTTCAAAACCAGTGGGGAATTTTATTTTATCTTATATTACTTTCTGTAGCATAGAGGTGACGCACTTAGGTGGTGCTCAGGGTTTACTCTAATCGATGCTCAGGGATCACTCCTGATAATTTTATGTGGTGACAGCATCCAAGCAGGGTCTATTCCACTATGGACAATTTTAAGTCTCACTATAAAAACAATCATTTCCCTAACCCTGAATATGCAGAGTCGAGAAGGATATGGAAGGAGAGGCTGATAAAACACCAAGGCAGACATAGGCTGTCAAAACGCAGAAAAACAAAAATGATTGTCTATACTTTTAATGCTCGTACGCTGGCATCTGCTGCATCCATTGAAGACCTTATGGTACAAGCACGAAAGATCAAGTACGACATCATTGGTCTGACCGAAATGAGAAGACATCAATCCCATCATGCTGTTTTCGACACTGGAGAAGAACTGTTCCTTGGAACATGTGATAAAAGAGGCATCGGTGGTGTCGGTATCCTTGTCAACACAAACTTAGTCACGAGCATTGATTCATTTGAATGCCTAACAACCCGAATCGGATGATTACACTTGAATAAATGTGGCTCACTACCGGCAGTTTCTATCTTTGTTGTCTATGCACCAACATCCAGTTATGGTGAAAGAGAAACTGAGAATTTCTACATGGAGCTGGAGAAGTTCTATAAAGAAGATCACACCTTCTACAAGATCATTGTCGGTGATTTTAATGCCAAGATAGGACCAAGAAGATCAGTCGATGAACTCCACATCGGAACCCATGACCTGGAATGGAACGAACAGGGTGACAGACTGTCTGAGTTCATCATGTCAACCAAAACCTTCCATGGTAACTTACAATTCCAAAAGGCTGAATCTAAACGTTGGACATGGGAGTCTCCCGATGGACGGTTCCACAATGAAATAGACCACATCATATTCAATCGGCGGTTTTGCCTAACTGATGTTGCCGTTGTCCCAAAATTCCAAACGGGATCAGACCACCGTCTTCTTCGTGCAAAATTCTACCTCACAGAACGAGGAGAAAAGAATGCAAGGTTTAAGAAGAGGACGCCCAGAACAACCACCAACTGGGAGCTCTTTGGCTCTATTGCGGCAACATGGGAAGATGCCGTCATTGACAACATTGATGAGGAATACGATCGAATGATTCAGCACCTCCATGATTGTGCAAGGAATGCCAAGAGAGAGATAACCACAAAAAACCATCTTTCTTCGAACACTCTTGAACTTATTCGCCAACGTGGCTTGGCACGTACCTCAGGCAACCACAAGCGAACGTCTGAACTGGCAAAACAGTGCAGAGAAGCCATCAAGGATGACCTCAAAAACAGGAGAGCAGCAGTACTGGTAGATGCAGAAGAAGCTGGGAAAAACATTCGTAATGCCTGCCTGTCCTTCACCAACTACAAAACCAAGATGACTGCCCTCCAACATCATGATGGATCTATCACATCTTCCAGAAGGGCAATGGAGAAGATTATTCATGACTTCTACTCAGATCTCTTTAATAGCCACATCCACTTGCCCACATACCACATACCACATGATGGATATGTCGTTCCCAATGTTCTCCCTTCCGAAATCCAACATGCCATCTCGTCGGTAAAGAAACAAAGAGCACCTGGCCCAGACAAGATCAGACCTGAACACCTGAAGAACTTACCATAAGTACTCATCAATATATTGGCTCGGCTCTTCACACGCTACCTGTCTGAATGCAAGGTTCCATCCCAATGGAAAACCAGCAGGACTGTACTACTATACAAGAAGGGAGACATCCACAACATTAGCAACTATTGCCCAATCTGAATATTGTCTGTCGTCTACAAACTGTTCACTCGAGTCATCCTGAATAGGATTAGCAGAACACTAGATGAAGGACAACCATGTGAACAAGCTGGATTCCGAAAAGGATTCAGTACCATCGACCATATCCACACAATAACCAAGCTCATTGAGGTATCTCGGGAGTTCAAGATGCCGCTCTGTCTAACGTTCATTGATTTAAAGAAGGCCTTTGATTCTGTTGAGACGGAAGCGGTCATGGAAGCCCTAGCCAATCAGGGCGTACAAACTCAATACATCAGGATCCTTCGTGAGCTCTATTGCGGATTCACTACCAAGATCTCACCATTCTACAAAGAAGTAATCATTCATATCAAGAGAGGGGTTCGGCAGGGTGATACCATTTCACCAAAACTCTTCAGTGCCACCCTCGAGAACATCATGCGACGACTGGAATAGGAAAACATGGGAGTGAAGATAGATGGTCAGCAACTACACCACCTCCGCTTTGCTGATGACATCGTTCTAATAACACCAAACATCAACCAAGCGGCACAAATGCTGAACGACTTTGACCATGAATGTGGAAAGGTCGGACTACAGCTGAATCTTACGAAGACAATGTTTATGAGAAACAGCCTTGTTCCTGACGCTCCATTCGCTCTCAACGGAACCACCATCTCCGAATGCAACAGTTATATATACCTAGGTCGAGAAATCAACATGATTAATGACCTGGCACCTGAGTTGCGCAGGAGGAAGAGAGCGGCTTGGAATGCCTTCAAGAGCATTGAAGAAATAACTAAAAGGACAAAGAACCTCCAGCTACGAGCACATCTCTTTGATTCCACTATTCTTCCTGCATTAACATATGCCTCAGAGACCTGGACCCTACGAAAACAGGATGAGAACGCTATTCGGGTCTCTCAAAGAGGAATCGAAAGAACTATGCTTGGAATATCACAATTCACTCAAATGAGAGCCAGAATCCGGAGTTCTGATCTTCGTCAACGCTCAAGAATCAGGGACGCTGTCTCATTTGCCAAGACATCAAAAATCAGATGGGCTGGACACGTAATGAGGTTTACAGACAACCACTGGACTAGAGCCATTACTGATTGGATTCTACGAGACATCAAAAGATCACGTGGACGCCCACCTATAAGATGGTCAGACTTCTTCGTCAAGACCCTAAATGATCGGTTTGAGGCTCTACATGTTCCTAAAACGAACAGATACCATTGGGCTACGCTAGCATGCAACCGGGATGAATGGAGACGTTACTGGCACCTGCTCGAATAAATCGATGAATAATGGGGATTAAGTGATAAGTGATTAAGTGATATAAAAACAACTGCTACTGAGGGCCATATAGTGTGCTTGCCTTGCAAGCTGACAAATGGTGTTTGATCCTCCCAACATCACAGGAATGACCCTGAAACACTGAGTTATAAGTAAACCTTGAGTATTACTAGGTGTGACCAAACACGCACAACCAAAAATAAATAAAATGTTACGTGACTTACTTTTCTTGACCACTATGACTCAATTAATTGCTGATTTATATCTTTCATCTCAGAATGGTTATTTGTGCAACATATATATATATATATAATATTTACAGCTTGTTTATAAATAAGTAGGAGATAGTGTCTTGTAATGGAGCCAAATACTGTATATTTCCCTCATCTTGGAACATAGGAAATAAATCCCAGATGGTATTTGACTCATTCCAGTAGAGGGAGAAATGTCCCACTTCCTTGGAAATTAAGAATTTCCTTGGAAATTTCATTATGTTCTTTAGAAAATCTGCTTGCTCTGAAAAGTTGTGATTTTTTTTAATATTTGCTAGATCCAATTTGAGCATCGCTCTACAATTCCATGGTATCAAATAGTTCTTCATCTCCATGTCATTTCTACAGTTCTGAAGGGAATTTGAGCAAGAGCAAAAAAAGCAAAGGACTGGCAGGAAAAACAATCTTTAGTTTATCAATTTTTTTCTATTAACCTGTACTATTATCTATATAGAATACAAATTTCCTATAAGAATCTGCAACTATGTTTGTATTATTTATTGTTAACATGAACTTTTTTCCTATACGAATGATATATTATATCCATCAAATCATAAGATCTTGTACAATATAGAGGAATATACTTCTCATTAAGAAGGTTGCTGATTATTTTATCTGCCCAACACTAAAGCAATTCAATTGTATAACCACTCTAATAATAAAAATTGGTCATTAAAATCCACAAAATAAAAGTAACAAAAACGAACACACAATACTAATATTTGACTTGGTTAAGGGGCATGTAACATTCACAGACACAGACTATGGCATCAGAATGACCTAGTTCAAAGCCATATTTTCAAATAGCTTCAATCTGTTAGAAAAATTACTTAACCCCACTGGTTTCTCACAATCCTCTTTAGCAAAGTCAGGAAAATAATAACACCTGATGAGAAGTTTTTGTAGCCAAAGGAATTTCACATATGAAAAATAGATAAGAGATACATAGTGTTATATGCTTGAAAAATTGAAAAACATTATCTCCGCAATACATCATGATCACTACTTCTCAAATATTTAAGATAATTGTTTAAAAATGACTTAACAAAAACAATTTTGATTATGGTTTTAGAGATCTCTGGGGTCTGGTGATTATCCTCTTGACTGCAATCATTTCTTTACTGAGGATTTATCTGTCAGCAGCAGTAACTGAAGTGCGCAATTATCCACATTAGCTTCTCCACTGATGTTTATTATTATTGTTGCGCTAAAACAGAGATGAGGAACAGTTAAGGAATCCATGCCACTAAATATAAATTCAGTCACTAATTTGAAAGCTTATACATAAATAGTGATATTCTAGATTGTTCTACAAATAATTTTATTTTTATAATTTTAAAATAAAATAAATATTATAGGAAAATTTAAATTTCCCTAGAAATATTATAGGCGTGACACCTAAATGTTCTTTCTTTTATAAAGAAATATTTTTTATTTCAGTAATTACAGATACGCGTTACCTTTTCTCCTATTTATTTTTATAGTCTGAAACATCAATGAAAATATTCTTAATACAAATTACATAATGAAAAATTTATTTCAGAAATATAGTATGGGAATACTGTAAAATCTATCTCCCAAACTAAAAGTTCCATAAGGTGTCATATCTATATCACTCCTCATTGAATCCTCAGCACTAATTAAACCAATTATATCATAGCAAAAACTAAACATGTGACAAAATAATTGATAAGCATTTATCCTAAACCCATCTTAAGCTCAAATTTTTTCCAAATAAATTCTTGTCTCTTAACTGGCAGTAAAGTTTATTTCTTACTAGCCACTGACTATTTTTTATGTTTACCTGAGTAACAAGTACCACCCCAAGTTCCATCTTTCTTCCATCTCAGCCCCTTATGTTTTATGGGTCCCACCTTTCTGATAGATCTTGCAATCATTCCCCTGCATTCAGCTAAGAGATGATAAATCATTTGATGAGTTCTCCATATTTCTCTTATTTCAGGAAACGATTCTGATTTCTTCTTCTCTCTTATACATGTTGTTCACCTATGTTGAATAATGTTAAACATTAACCTCAATTATGTTAAAACTAAGATTAAAAATAGTTGAGTGTGAGGAAAATAAATAAAAGAGAGGTTTGAAATTAAAATTTACTGAAATACTGAGACATTAAACTTGATCATCATGGTAAGATAATTTCAGTATTTCTACCAATGCATGCCTTCATAAGAGCATAGATGATTCACAATGAACAAATTTAAAGTATATCTTCTATTGAACCATCATCCCATTACCCCAACGCTATAAGCTTGTCAATAGAACTAAAATTCAAATCTCATTTAACTATTGGACTTACCTGTCTCTATCAAATTTATCAAAACTTGAAATATTCTGATTAAAGTGACAGGTGCCCCATTTTTCTAAATAAGGGTGTACTAATCAAGAGGCTAATGGACACACTACAGTAACAGTTATAATTAGAGGGGAGGTATCATGACATATGTTATCAAATAGAGTTCCAGTTCATGAAAATGAGTTTTGCAACAAAATCTTATTTTTCTCATCATAAATTCTTTCTTATCCTAAGGTAATTTATTTCATTTGAACCATGAGTATTGTTACTTTGGAAAAGTGGAACCTTCACCTTCACTGTGGCCCAGGAGATAGATTTCATTTTTAAATTCTTCTTTTAGTCATTCGAAATGATGTAAGAATTCAGATTTATTATCTTTATACTATGTAAAAGAACTGTGTTTAGGGACCTTGGCTTGTCTTAATATTCCAGAAAAGAGTTGAAATTTGAAGATGATGATCTGAGAAAATACCTATTGAAGAATAGAATGACATACAGACCTATGGTAACTACAACTGGTCTCATTCACCTGACCCTGAAGGCTTCACCGACATGGCAGCACTGAGAAGGATGAGAAAGGAGAGGCCGACAAAATCTCAAGGCCGACCTAGGCTGCCACAACGAAGGAAGACAAAAATGATCGTCTGTACTTTCAATGCACGTACGCTAGCATCAGATGCATCCATCGAGGACCTGATGGTACAAGCGCGAATGATCAAGTACGACATCATTGGTCTGACCGAGACAAGAAGACACGAATCTCACCATGCCGTTTTCGACACTGGAGAAGAATTGTTCCTCGGAACATGCGATAAAAGAGGTGTTGGAGGCGTCGTCGGTGTCCTTGTCAACACAAACTTGTCCAAGAGCATTGATTCATTTGAATGCCTAACAACCCGAATCGGACGTTTACATTTGAATAGATGTGGCTCACTGCCTGCAGTTTCTATCTTCGTTGTCTACGCACCAACATCTCATTATGATGAAAGAGAAATCGAGAAGTTCTACATGGAGCTAGAGAAGTTCTATAAAGAAGACCACACCTTCTACAAGATCATTGTGGGTGATTTTAATGCCAAGATAGGACCGAGAAGATCAGCTGAAGAACTTCACATCGGAACCCATGGCCTAGAATGGAACGAACAGGGTGAGAGACTGTCTGAGTTCATCATGTCGACCAAGACCATTCATGGTAACTCACAGTTCCAGAAGGCAGAATCTAAACGATGGACATGGGAGTCTCCCGGTGGACGATTCCACAACGAAATAGACCACATCATAGTCAATCGACGGTTTTGCCTGACTGATGCCGCTGTTGTCCCAAAATTTCGAACGGGATCAGACCACCGTCTCCTTCGTGCAAAATTCTACTTCACAGAGCGGGGAGAAAGGGCTGCAAAGTTCAAAAAGAGAACTCCCAGAATGACCACCAACTGGGAACTCTTTGGTACTATTGCGGCAACATGGGAAGATGCCATTGTTGACAACATTGACGAGGAATACGATCGACTGGTTCAGCACCTCCATGAATGTGCGAGGAACGCCAAGAGAGAGATAGCCACAAAAAGTCGCCTATCTTCGAAAACTCTTGAGCTAATTCGCCAGCGTGGTTTGGCGCATGCCTCAGGCAACCGCAAGCTAACGTCCGAGCTTGCAAAGCAGTGCAGAGATGCGATCAAGGAAGACCTCAAAGAGAGAAGAGCAGAAGTACTGGTAGATGCGGCAGAAGCTGGGAAAAGTATTCGTAACGCCCGCCTGTCCTTCACCAACTATAAGACCAAGATGACTGCCCTCCGACGTCCTGATGGATCCATCACATCCTCCAGAACGGCAACGGAGAAGATTATCCATGACTTCTACTCAAATCTCTTCGATAGCCATGTCCACTTGCCGACATACCAAATTCCACAGGATGGGTATGTCGTTCCCAATGTTCTCCCTTCCGAAATCCGACACGCCATTTCGTCAGTAAAGAAGCAAACAGCACCCGGCCCAGACAAGGTCAGACCTGAACACCTGAAGAACCTGCCGTCAGTACTCATCAATACACTGGCTCGGCTCTTCACTCGCTACCTGTCTGAATGCAAGGTTCCATCTCAATGGAAAACCAGCAGGACCGTACTACTGTTCAAGAAGGGAGACATCCATGACATTGGCAACTATCGCCCGATCTGCCTATTGTCTGTCATCTACAAGTTGTTCACTCGAGTCATCCTGAATAGGATTGGCAGAACACTAGATGAAGGACAACCATGTGAGCAAGCAGGGTTCCGCAAAGGATTCAGCACCATCGACCATATCCACATGATAACCAAACTCATTGAGGTTTCTCGGGAGTTCAAGATGCCGCTCTGCTTAACGTTCATTGATTTAAAGAAGGCCTTTGATTCTGTTGAGACGGAAGCGGTCATTGAAGCCCTAGCCAATCAGGGCATTCAAGCCCAATACATCAGGATCCTCCGTGAGCTCTATTGCGGATTCACTACCAGGATCTCACCATTCTACAAAGAAGTGATCGTTGATGTCAAGAGAGGGGTGCGGCAGGGTGATACCATTTCACCAAAACTCTTCAGTGCCACCCTCGAGAACATCATGCGACGACTGGAATGGGAAGGAATGGGAGTGAAGATAGATGGTCGGCAACTACACCACCTCCGCTTTGCTGATGACATTGTTTTAATAACACCAAACATCTGCCAAGCGGCACAAATGCTGGCCGACTTTGACCGTGAGTGTGGAAAGGTAGGACTACAGCTGAATCTTACGAAGACAATGTTTATGAGAAACAGCCTTGTTCCTGACGCCCCATTCGCTCTCAATGGAACGACCATCTCCGAATGCAACAGCTATGTGTACCTAGGTCGAGAGGTCAACATGACAAATGACCTGGCACCCGAGCTGCGCAGGAGGAAGAGAGCGGCTTGGAACGCCTTCAAGAACGTCGAAGAAATAGCTAAGAGGACGAAGAACCTCCGGCTCCGGGCACATCTCTTTGATTCCACTGTTCTTCCTGCATTAACATATGCCTCAGAGACCTGGGCCCTACGCAAACAAGATGAGAATGCCATTCAGGTCTCCCAAAGAAGAATAGAAAGAGCTATGCTTGGAATATCACGTTTCACTCAAATGAGAGAACGAATCTGGAGTTCTGACATCCGTCGACGATCAAGGATCAGGGACGCTGTCTCATTTGCCAAGGTGTCGAAAATCAGATGGGCTGGTCACGTAATGAGATTTAAAGACGACCGTTGGACTAGAGCTGTTACTGATTGGATTCCACGGGATGTCAAGAGACCGCGTGGCCGCCCACCTACCAGATGGTCAGACTTCTTTGTCAAGGTCATGAACGATCGGTTTGAGGCCCTCCATGTTCCCGGAGCGAAGAGATGCCATTGGGCTACACTAGCACGCGACAGGGACAAATGGAGACGTTACTGGCGCCCGCTCGAGCAAATCGACGACTAACGGGAAGTTAAGTGATTAAGTGATTAAGTGAATGAATATGAGAAAAAAGGAATAAACAATTTGTAAAGAAGATCAAGAGAGTACAGAAGGAAAAAACCTGCTATGAATTAAAATCAATGTAAATGAACACCATGGAAGTACATAGAGAGGAAAAAAAAACATACACAAGGGATTTTATTCCTTTCTGGGTTAAATAGTTTCTCTTCACATAAAAATACTAAGTCTTGATAAGAAAAGAGTATTGAAAGTAGGTAAAGGGATATACATGAAAATCTTTTAGCATGTGTATTGCAAACCATAATGACTACAATGAGAGAGATACAGAGAGAGAAAGAGAGAGAAAAAGAAAGAGAGATGCCTGCCATAGAGGCAGGATGGGGTGGTTGGAATTTGGGGGAGTGAAGGAAACTGGGAATATTGGTTCTGGGAAATTCCACTGGTGAGGGGATAAGTTGAAATTATTATTTGGCTTCTGTGTTTGCTTGTTTTTGTGATTTAGATGTTGTCAAGATTAGTACTCAGATTCATAATAGTGTGGCATAGAGATCCAGATGGAAGTCATGGCTAACATTATTGGCATAACCCTGTAGGTGCTAGTTAGCATCAATTAAATTATAGATATCAAGTCAAGAAAACAAAAGATTGTATAGAAAAAGTGCATTCAAGTTGTTCAAATTTGTTCATCACTGTCATCATCACTGTCATCCCGTTATTCAGCGATTTGCTTGAGCGGGAAGCAGTAACATCTGCATTCTCCCTAGCCCTGAGATTTTAGCAGCCTTTCCTTACTAGTCCTTCCCAACGGTGTCACGATGGAGGCTCTTTCAGGGACAGGGGAATAACTCACATCATTGTTAGTGTTTTCGGCTTATAGAATATGCCACAGGATCTTGCCGGGTTCTGTTGTGTGGGCAGGATACTCTCGGTAGCTTGCTGGGTTCTCCAAGAAGGAGAATAAGACAAGAGGTCACGTGGCTGCATATTCGGCTGTGTGATTCTGGGAGCTTTGTTTCATAGTCTCTGTGTCTTGGCCATTGATGGGATTTCATGGGTCTGGGGGCAGTTTGTGGGTGTGACTGCATAGCTACTGGAAAATAGGGAATCAGGGTGAAGGAGGATAAGTCCCAATCCAAGCAGGCTTGGAGATCTCAGCATGGGATGCATGCACCTTGGTTCCTCTGCCAGTTCCTTCATGTGTGAGGCTCATCCGAACATGTCGAGAGTGGCCTTGAGCATATGCTGTGGCTGGGTACAAGAGGTCTTTGGCTGCTGGAGCTCTACTCGGGTTGGGGAGGGAAACTCAACCCAAACAAAATGAAAAATAAATTAGCAAATAAATAAACACTAAGAAGCAGATTCATTGGTGTTTTCTTTCTTATTGCAAAGTAATATTCCACTGTAGTAGCAGAGTCAGTTTGCTTACCCAGGCACCCACTGGTACAGATTTGGGTGAATCAGGTTGCTTGAGATTGCAATTTAAAAGTTATATGAACTGTCCAAAAATTTAATAAACTGGTAATCGAAGGAACATCACTTGATCACTTGACATCCCTTTGCTCATCAATTTGCTTGAGCAGGAGCCAGTAACGTCTCCATTCGTCCTGTCGCTTGCCAGTGTAGCCCAATGGCATCTGCTCATTCTAGGAACACGAAGAGCCTCAAACTGATCATTCAGGGTCTTGAAGAAGAAGTCTGACCATCTCGTAGGTGGGCAGCCATGCGATCTTCTGACGTCCCGTGGAATCCAGTTGATAATGGCTCTAGTCCAGCGGTTGTCTCCAAATCTCATTACGTGTCCAGACCATCTGATTTTCAACACCTTGGCAAACAAGACAGAGTCTCTGATTCTTGATCATTGATGGAGATCGGAACTCTGGATTCTTTCTCTCATTTGAGAGAAACGTGATACACCAAGCATAGCTCTTTTGAATACTCTTTGGGAGACCCAAATAGCATTCTCATCCTGTTTTCCTACAGCCCAGGTCTCTGAGGCATATGTTAATGCAGGAAGAACAGTGCAATCTAAGATATATGCCTGGAACCGGAGGTTCTTCGTCCTCTTAGCTATTTCTTCAACACTCCTAAAGGCATTCCAAGCCGCTCTCTTCCTCCTGCACAACTCAGATGCCAGGTCATTGGTCATGTTGACTTCTCGACCTAGGTACATATAACTGTTGCATTCAGAGATGTTTGTTCCATTGTGAGTGAATGGAATGTCAGGAATGAGACCGTTAAAGAGATGAAAACATATTTAAAAGTGAAATATATATTTTGATTTATATAAAATTTTAATGGCTGGACTAGAGCCATTAAGCTCGCAAAGCAGTGCAGAGATGCGATCAAGGAAGACCTCAAAGAGACAAGAGCAGAAGTGCTGGTAGATGCGGCAGAAGCTGGGAAAAGTATTCTTAACGCCCGCCTGTCCTTTGCCAACTACAAGACCAAGATGACTGCCCTCCGACGTCCTGATGGATCTATCATATCTTCCAAAAGGGGAGAAGATTATCCATGACTTCTACTCAAATCTCTTCGATAGCCATGTACACTTGCCGACATACCAAATTCCAAAGGATGGATATGTCGTTCCCAATGTTCTCCCCTCTGAAATCCAACACGCTATTTCGTCAGTAAAGAAACGAACAGCACCCGGCCCAGACAAGGTCAGACCTGAACACCTGAAGAACCTGCCGTCAGTACTCATCAATACGCTGGCTCTGCTCTTCACATGCTACCTGTCTGAATGCAAGGTTCCGTCCCAGTGGAAAACCAGCAGGACCGTACTACTGTTCAAGAAGGGAGACATCCATGACATTGGCAACTATGGCCCGAACTGACTATTATCTGTCATCTACAAGTTGTTCACTCGAATCATCCTAAATAGGATTGGCAGAACACTAGATGAAGGACAACCATGTGAGCAAGCTGGGTTCTGCAAAGGATTCAGCACCATCGACCATATCCACATGATAACCAAGCTCATTGAGGTTTCTCGGGAGTTCAAGATGCCGCTCTGTTTAATGTTCATTGATTTAAAGAGGCCTTTGATTCTGTTGAGAAAGAAGCGGTCATTGAAGCCCTAGACAATCAGGGCATTCAAGCCCAATACATCAAGATCCTCCGTGAGCTGTATTGCGGATTCACTACCAGGATCTCACCATTCTACAAAGAAGTAATCATTGATGTCAAGAGAGGGGTTAGGCAAGGTGATACCATTTCACCGAAACTCTTCAGTGCCACCCTTGAGAACATCATGTGATGACTGGAATGGGAAGGAATGGGAGTCAAGATAGATGGTCGGCAACTACATCACCTCCACTTTGCTGATGACATTGTTTTAATAACACCAAACATTAGCCAAGTGGCACAAATGCTGGTCGACTTCGACTGTGAGTGTGGAAAAGTCGGACTACAGCTGAATCTTATGAAGACAATGTTTATGAGAAACAGCCTCGTTCCTGATGCCCCATTCGCTTTCAACAGAACGACCATCTAGAAATGAAACAGCTTTGTGTATCTAGGTCGAGAAATCAACATGACAAATGACCTGGCACCCGAGCTGCGCAGGAGGAAGAGAGTGGCTTGGTACGCCTTCAAGAGCGTCAAAGAAATAGCTAAGAGGACGAAGAACCTCAGGCTCCGGGCACATCTCTTTGATTCTACTGTTCTTCCTGTATTAACATATGCTTAAAAGACCTAGGCTGTACGCAAACAGGATGAGAACGGTATTCAGGTCTCCCAAAGAGGAATTGAAAGAGCTATGTTTGGAATATCTTGTTTCACTCAAATGAGAGAAAAAATCCATAGTTCCGACATCCATCGACGATCAAGAATCATGGACGCTGTCTCGTTTGCCAAGATGTCAAAAATCAAATGGACTGGTCATGTAATGAGATTTAAAGATGACCGCTGGACTAGAGCTGTTACCGACTGGATTCCACGGGATGTCAAAAGAGCGCGTGGCTGCCCACCTACCAGATGGTCAGACTTCTTCATCAAGATCATGAACGATCGGTTTGAGGCTCTTCATGTTCCTAGAGCGAACAGATGCCATTGGGCTACACTAGCATGTGACAGGGACAAATGGAGATGTTGCTGGTACCCGCTCGAGCAAATCAACGATGAACGGGAAGTCAAGTGATCAAGTGAAGTGATATAAAATTTTATTATAATATCTTCCCTAAAATTTTGGCTGAAAGGAAAGGCATCTTGATAATTTTCTAAATATCAATAGCAAATGTCTTAAAATACAGTTTAATTATCCCACAGTAGAAAAAAAATTGGGCATTTGCCTTACAAGTGGCCAACATGGCTGACCCGAGTTCAATTCCTCTGTCCCTCTTGGAGAGCCCAGCAAGCTACCGAGAGTATCTCGCCCACACGGCAGAGCCTGGCAAGCTACCCGTGATGTATTCGATATGCCACACACAGTAACAACAAGTCTCATGATGGACACGTTACATGAGCAAATCAATGAACAACGGGAGGACCGTGGTTACCGTGGTTATATATGTGTAATATATATATATATTCACTTTCTTCTACCACTTTTGTTAATTATTTGATTTTGGTTTTACATGCACACATATATAATATTATATAGTGTATATATGTATATATGATATATAAATCATTTTTATTCAAAATTTCTGGCAAATTAATGCTGATTGATAAATCACCAACACTATGTTTAATGCCTACCCAATAAGGAGAATAATGTCTAGCAGTTGGAATTTCTTGACAACAGATTCAACACTAGTACACTAGTACTAGTGATGCTAGTACTCTGAATGTTTTAGAAAGGACCCATGCATGACAAAGGATAAGACCTTCCCAATACTGGATCTGGAAATTATTTCATAAATATAGTAACAGTATAAACAACAAAAGCAAAAGACAAGCAGGACTGTATCAAACTATAGACCTTGATAAAACAGGGGATGAAAACAATAGGATGAAAACACAGCCTATACGCCTATAGAAAGAAAAGAAATCACACTTTAAATTATATATCTGATTAAGGGTTTACTATGCAAAATATAAGGCATTCCTACAAACCACTATTTTTTAAGACAGAAAATTGGATTGAATATGTACTTGAAAGATAGTATTTCAAAGTAGACATATAAATGAACAACAGGTTTAAGGAAGTATGCTTAATATCATTAATCATGAAGAAAATGCAAACGAACACCAATGAAATATTTATCTTACACCATCAAGATGACTATTATAAAATAAGCTATTTGAATGATAACAAAATATGGAAAAATCTTACTTTTTATAAAATATTGTTAGGCATGTAAATTTGTACAGCTTCTGATTTGGAAACATTACAGAAACTCCTCAACAATTTAAACTAGAATTACTATATTATCTAAACCTAGTTTGGATTTTTTTTAAGGAACTTGATATCAGAAAATGAAAGAGATATCTAAAATCTCATTTCACATTCTAATGAAGCATATTAACAATATTCAACATATGGAAGGGATATAAATGGCACTTAGTGAATTAATTAATAAAGAAAATAAGGAGGAACCAGAGACACTGCATAATGAATAAAGCGTTCGCCTAGTACACAGCATACCTGAATTGAATCTCCAATACCACATATGATCATCTTGGCAGTAAAGAATGTGATCACCCAAAAAACATAATAATGAAAAAACATAAATAAGATTAAAATTGTTTCATCAAAACATTAACATTCTCTATAATCCATAAAAAGAACATAAATGACTACAACACACTTTTTTTTTCTTTTTGGGTCACATCTGGCAATGCTCAGGGATTATTCTTGGCTCTGCATTCAGGAATTATTCCTGGCAGTGCTCAGGGGACCATATGGGATGCTGGGAATCGAACCCGGGTTAGTCGCATGCAAGGCAAACGCCCTACCCACTGTGCTATCACTCCAGCCCCACAACACACTTTCTTCAGGGAGTCTTTTGATCTGCTATCAGTTGTCTAAGAGTTCTTAGGCCTCTTTAATTATAAATAAATGGTTTGCACTCATTTATTTATTTAATTTTTCAGAAAATTACAATGCCCTCTATAGCATACACTCATGAAAAGATCATGCAAATAATTTGATAGTCAAGCTACGTATTTGCTACATTTAAGCTAGCAAAATGTGACTTATTTTTAAATATCTATTTCAATTGTCTGTGAGGCCCCCTGACTTCAGACATCAGTCTCATCAGTTTTCCTTACATTTAAATAACATCACTAAAGAACATGTAATACATCGTGTTGTGCTTATTTTATTAGTGTATACATATTTCTCTTGGGATACGGCTTAAAGCAATTGAATTCTTTGTTTGTTTGGTGGCAACACCTGGAAATGCTCTGGTTTACTCTTAGCTTTGTACTCTGGGATCACTCTAGTAAGTTCTGGGGAACATGAGGGATGTCGAAAATTGAAGCAGGGTTGACCACAGGCAAGACAAGCACCATACATGCTGTGCAATCTCTCGAGCCCTGGTGAGAGAATTTACGTACAGCAAGCACTTATATACATATTTTTTATCTTAAAATGTCTTTGTTCTCCTATAAATTTATTTGACCTCATGATAGATATCACATGCAAGGCCAATTTTATATAATTATTTTTAAAAGACATTAAATATAATTTGAATAGAAAATGCAACATTGTATTTTTTACTTTTCTTTTTTAAATATAGGTAGCCTTTACTTTCATTGCTTTTTTTTTCTTTTTGGGTCACACCTGGCAATGCTCAGGGGTTCCTTTTGGCTTTGCACTCAGGAATCACTCCTAGTGGAGTTCAGGAATTACTCCTGGCGGTGCTCCATATGGGATGCTGGGAATTGAACCCTGGCCGGCTGCATGAAAGGAAGACGCCCTACCAGCTGTGCCATCACCCCAGCCTCAGTTTTTTTTACATTTATAGGGTATCTTTATTCAATTATGTTTTAGAATAAATTGATCTAAAGCATTTAATGTCTCTCAAATTATGAACTGTTTTCTGTGCTTCAGTACTGATCTTATTTGAAATACTTAATTAAAATTTAGAATAAAAATTACTTGTTTACTACTTTTACTTGCTTTAATCATCTGTATCTTTAGCACATTTTTCTTATAAATATTTGACCATGTATATCTCTTGTAATAAAAATACTCATTGTTCTGAAACTTATGTATGTATATCTTTAATTCTTAAAAAAAGAAAGCATCTTTAACACTTATATTGTTAAGATGATTATCACAGAAAATTTATTTAAATATGACCGGCTCCAGACAATATAATTGGTTATTTAAAAAGAGCTTGTCTAATTTATATAGACATCAATATAGCCATTGCATTTACACCAAATCATCTTTTATCACCTTAATTTCCATCCCATAAAATGTTGCATGATAATGTCAATGTTGCATATTTATGTGGTATTATAATTTTAAAATGTAATCATTTTGAGAGTTAATTCATTTCCTAGTCTTACAGAAAATTCCATATATCACAGTCTAAATAGCACCGTCTACTTCAACTACTCACAGGAGTAAATTAATCCAGTGGGACTCAGTGTTCTACTTAATATAGACTATAGCAATTTGTATCTTGATGCTTAGGATCATGATACATCATTATACATTTTATAAATTCAATAACATTAACTTTATTTTTAAAATGTTCAAGTTTTAAAAACTAGAACTTTAATCCCATGAATGCATCACATATCATTTATGTCGTATATTCTCCACAATATCCAATAATTCTTTGCCTTTTAATTATGTTCCACCTAACAGTGGATTTAGTTAATTTAATTATGGATTTAATTATGGATTTAGTGGATTTAAAAGATTTAATTATGCTTCACTTAGCAATGAATTTATATTGTAGAAAGAAATCAGTCCAGAAAACTTTAAATTATTTTGGTGAGGAAAATAGAAAATAGAGGAAAATATCTCAGCTGGGAATCAGTAAAAAGGCAAAACCACCATCACCAAATGCATTTAGAAGTTCAATTTAAAGCCGTGACCAGAGGAATGAAGTCAAATAGTTGAATCTAGTCTTACAAAAGTAGTGAGTCCTTAAAAATTATAATTTAATAAGATCAGTTTAAAGTGATTATTATATAAATTAACAGTAGTGCAATTGTATACCAGTCCCAAAATATTTACTCAAAACTGACCATATTAAGGAATGAAATAATCTTTTATTGAAGCATTTCTCAAGGTAAACAATTCTGTAGTTTTGAATGAGAAACAAGACAATTAAAATTAACTGATAAAATTACTCCTGAATGCCAGTACTTTCATTTTCACTCATTCTCTCAATTTATTATGTAGGTTTCATAAACTTTAACAAAAGAAGAAAGGGAGTTTCAGAGAGACAAAGAAATTTGCCACAGCAACTATGTAGTGGATCTGCAAAGAAAAAGTTTGTCGAATCCAGTCCATTTTACTTCTACTTCTCTAGGTTGTTTTTGAAGGATATTATCTAAGACTATGATAAATTTATCTTTTGTATAGTAGCACAGAATTACTTTTTTTAAAAAAATAATTCTTCATGTCTCACATTTTCTTATTTGTGGGTTTGAATATATTCATCTGAAGCTGGAATATTCTGTCTCTTAAATATTGGTACGTTGCTTGTTCTCAGCACTATTTTGTCATGTTCTTCTTATTGTGCTGTAATACAGGATATCTGACGCAACTTGATTCATCTCCCAAGAAAAAGTCTTGCCATTTCCACTTAATATTTATAACAACTAATTTCAATAAAAATGAGTCAAACGAGAGCCCGGCAAGCTACCGAGAGTATCTCGCCCACACGGCATAGCCGTGACGTATTTGATATGCCAGACACAGTAACAACAAAGTCTCCAATGGAGACGTTACTGGGCCCACTCGAGCAAATCGATGATCAATGGGAAGGCCTTTAAGTATGTGTTTAAAGAACTAGTTTTTAAAAACTTCCCCAAGGATTAATATGATCTATGATATTATATTGGATAATATTTTGGCCAAACCTTTTTGTTAAAAGAGAGTGTATGTTCAGAAATCAAACATTTCAATCTCCTTTAAACTCAAGGCCTTTTTTTTTTTTTGTCCCCACAAGTGGTTTTGCTCATAGGCACAAACTTTCTGGGAGTTAGGCCTTATCTATGTATTCCTCAGCTTCTGAATTGCCTTAAACAAATGATAGATCTGTCACAAAATGAACACAGAGAGAATGAAAGTAATAAATAAGATTTGGAATTGGTTAAAATTACTGCTATGCTGCTGTAATAATAACAGCCTATTTCCTCCCAAGCAACCAGAGATTGCAAATACTCAAAAAATAATTTAAAAAATGTCATCTTTTAGAAACTTTTGGAAATGACAAAATCTTCACAAAGTAACTGTTTCCAATGAAACCCTTTGGGCAAAATGAGCTATTTGGGAAAAGGATTAAATACAGTTTGTTTTTATAGCTTCTCACCATGATAGAGCATTCTCTCTACCAACAACTTCACCTAGGATTGAATAAGAATGAATATTGCTAAAAGGCCCTGTTACAACAATATGTACAACACACACGAATTCTTATGATGAGGATGTTTTCATATGGTTTTATAGGGTGAATATATTCTAAATGTAAACAAAGGAAAATTAAGCAGAAAGTGGCTAAGATTAAGTTTAGAATTTGCTGAAAATATCAGCTAGTGAAGAACAGCTGACAGAATAAGACATTTCTACTCATAGTCATGATTTTTTCTTACAAAATTTGAAAGAAATTGTAATGAAGAATTATAAGCCCTGCTATAAATAAATAATGATTGCAAATTGCTCGATACAGAAATATTCTCATTAAAGTCCATTGTCTTCGAAGGCAAAATTGCCTCATTTATTATTTCAGTAGACTCGAACCAATTTAGAATAATTAGAGCCTGCATTATCAAGCATGCTTGATACGCACTGAAAATTTAAAAGAGAAACAGGTGCTGTTCTGATCTAATAGGATCAATCACTGACTATCTACTATAAGGAACATGCTATTTGGTTGTAGAAACAATTCAGAGAGTCTTGCTGAATAGATGCCAACTTCCAAACAGCTGAGGACATTGTGATATCAGACTATGTGAACCTGTTTCTTCATTAATTTAATCATTTATTCAATTCGTCTACATTTATATTGCACCAATAATATGCAAAACAATTGGTCAGCTATAATAAGAAATCAAAAGATTATCTTTAAAATCTTTCAATTAAGCTCATGCATATTCTCTAGTGGAGTACAAGTAAAATGGGCTCATAATGATTACATAAGATTGAAATCGCGTTAAACATGTACTGCCTGGATCACTGTCACTGTCACTGTCCTCCCGTTGTTCATCGGTTTGCTCGAGCAGGCCTAGTAACATTGTGAGACTTTGTACTGTGTTTGGCATATCCAATACATCATGGGTAACTTGCCAGGCTCTGCCATGTGGGCGAGATATTCTCAGTAGCTTGCCGGGCTCTCTGAGAGGGGCGGAGGAATCTAACTGAGGTCAGCCATGTTGGCTGCGTGCAAGGCAAACGCCCTACCACTTTGCTATCACTCCAAATAATAAAAACAAGGTGAGAGACATAGTGCAAAGAAAGTATTTTTTGGTTGATATTATCAATTTTTATCAATTTTTCATGTCTTACACTTAAAATCTAGTTTTATTATGTTATATTTGCAGCAAGTTTTCCTGTTCTGTTCAGATATCTATTTTAAAACACCACAAATTGTATACTTATAAACAACAGGAACTCATTTTTCAGATTTGATTTTGATTCAGGGGTCATGCTCAGTGATGCTCAAGGCTTACTTCTGGCAGGGCAGTGCTGGGACAGGGTAGGGGAATGAGTTAGGAATTTGAAACAGTGTCTGCTGCAAATAATGTAAGTACCTTACCTTCTGTATTATGTTTCCAGTCCTGTAACAGTTATGTGTTTAACACAGTTCTAGAGACCAAGATGTCCAAGCCAATGCAACAGCAATGCCATCTCGCACTAAAGGAATAACCACTCAACTTAGTTCATACCTAGCACCTTTTCACTGAACCCTTACTGGTAGAAAATTCAGCAAGTTCCTGGGGCATATTTTTCTAAGAAAACTATATCTTCATTCAGATGCGCTCATTTTTCACTACTATTCACCACCCAAAGGTCTGATCTTCTTGTATTGTCACTTGGAGATGAAGATTTCAACAAATGAAAGTTTTGGAGACAAATATTCATACATAGTATACCCAACTTTAATGTTCAGTGTTGTGAGCGCTGTCATTATTTTTACATTTTTGGATTGCAATTGTTGATTGTTAATATAGAGATATGAAATAGAATTTTGGATGTTTTTCTTGTATTTTGATCTTATTAAATATCACTGTTTCCTGGTACTAATCTCGGTCATTCTTGGGTGTTAGTCTCCTATTTTATTACTTTATGTTCCCCAGATGAATGCAATCTTTCGATGTCTATCCCTCTCTTTCTGACTCATTTCGCTTAACATGATACTTTCCATGTAGTACCACTTGTATGTAAATTTCATGACTTCGTCTTTTCTAACAGCTACATAGTACTCCATTGTGTAAATGTACCAAAGTTTTTTTAACCAGTCATCTGTTCTCAGACACTCAGGTTTTTTCCAGATTGAACAAAAGGGAATGTCCTGCCACAGAGGCAGGGTGGGATTGGGGGTAATGGGGGGTGGGAGGGATACTGGGATCCGTGGTGGTGGGAAATGGGCACTGGTGGAGGGATGGGTATTTGATCATTGTATAATTGAAACCCAAGCACAAAAATTTGTAAGTCTACAACTGTACTTCATGGTATCTCACTAATAAAAATTAAAAAAAAAAATCTTAGTAGGTAGATTAAAAAAAACACTGTTTCCAGGATTTGTTCTCTTGATATATATATATATATATATATATATATATATATATATATTTCTTTTTAAGTATCCCTCCAAATATGTATCAATATTTATAATATATATTTAAAATATGAAATATATAGTTGTTATTGTTTTCGGAGCCTTCTAGATGCTCTGAGAATCTTAGGGGCCATTTCTTTCAATACGAAACTTGGACAGGGCTGGAGCGATAGCACAGCGGTAGGGCGTTTGCCTTGCACACAGCCAACATGGCCGACCCAGTTCGATTCCTCCACCCCTCTCGGAGAGCCCGGCAAGCTACCGAGAGTATCTCGCCCGCACGGCAGAGCCTGGCAAGCTCCCCGTGACGTATTCGATATGCCAGACACAGTAACAACAAAGTCTCCAATGGAGACGTTACTGGGCCCGCTCGAGCAAATCGATGATCAACAGGAGGACCTTTTACGAAACTTGGATGATTCAATGCTCACACCAAACAATTCAGAGTTGCTCAGGTTCAGTGGTGCTGGGGGCCACCAGGCCCACTCTGGTATAGGAGCCATGAGGTGCCAAGATCCAATTTGGAGCCTTATGCCTGCCACCATCTTTGGAAAGAAAGGATTTATTCTCATTTGTTTCAATGAATCTCTGTGAACGCATAATTTGGGAGATCTGAGTATTACTCTCAACATTCGATTCAAATAAGTTAAAAGATAACTCTAGGATTTCCCTAAATAATATTAATTCTGCCACAAATGTCATATGCTAACTATAAAGGACTAAACCTTTAAGACCAAAATAAACAACATTCCTTGGTGAATGAGGGCATTTTGTGGAAATCTAGATATTATAACTCCAGTAACGTATTTCTGGACTTAACCAAAAGTCCACTTTTGCTTGGGAACCCTGTTATCATGATACAATGTATTTATCTTTTAAATTTTGTAGCATTTTACTCTCATACTTCTCATATGTACTTCTTTTCCTATTGACCAGACTTAAGGAAATTGACCCACCATCTGATTTTCTAGATATTTCCTAATATAGTAACTACAGTTCCATTTCTTTCTAGAAAACAACTTTCCGTTTCTTTATGTCAGATGATATATAAAAAATATTGTTGAAAAATCACATTATTTTTTTCTATAAATATTAATGCTTATATTTTAAAATACTATATATACAATGCTACTCATTAATATTACTTACTCTATCATGTTTTAAGTTAGATTATCTTTTTTTAATATATTACCTTATGAACTTTGGTATGCCACAACAGCTAATTGTAAAAAATTCAAATATTCAGTGAATCCCTTACCTAATGACCTAGGAAATTTAAACTTTTCTTCCCAGAGCCTATATGTTTTTGCACTACTTGAAAACATCTATCCAAGTTATCAGAGAAATAGCTGGCATTCAGATAAATGTATCTGTCATTTATCATGCCTTGTTGAGAAATGAGCTTCATTAAACCCTCCTGACTTTGCTGAAATTTTCCATCTTGTTCACCTCCTCCCACCCACCGTGAGAAACAACTGAACTCTATGTTCATTCTTTAGGATCCTGGAAAGCTCAGTGAGAAATGAAGTTTGGCTCATTCATAGTTCTCATTCTGATTTAGACAATGGAAGGTGTTTTTGTTTTTGGATAAATTTATTTTTACTACAGAAAATGTAAAATACATTTCTTATTATAACACTATTAAGTGCGCTAGAAGTAACCAGAGATTTATGACCATATGGTGAAGAGGTCATGATATGAGATGGAAAGAATAAAAAGATAGTGGGCCAGAGAGATAGCACATTGTATATGGTTCTTGCCTTCCACTATGGCCAAATTCCATTACCGATATGATCCCCTGAGCCCTGGTAAGTATGATCCCTGAGGGCAGAACCAGGAGTAGGCTCTAAGCACCTAAGCACAGAGCACAGCTGCATGTGGCTCCAAAACACACACACACACACACACACACACACACACACACATACACACACAATAAAATCATTAGAGAGAATATGAATCACGAATTTTATTGCACATATTATACATACAATGCATAGATAGACTGTCACTGTCATTGTCACTGTCCTCCCATTGTTCATCGATTTTCTCAAGCGGGCCCAGTAACATCTCCAGTGTGAGACTTTGTTGCTACTATGTTTGGCATATCAAATTCATCACGGGTAGCTTGCCAGGATTTGCCATGCGGGCGAGATACTCTTGGTAGCTTGCCGGGCTCTCTGAGAGGGGCCGAGGAATCGAAGTCGGGTCGGCCATGTTGGCTGCATGCAAGACAAACACCCTACCCGCTGTGCTATCGCTCCAGCCCTACATACATATACATATGTATGTATATACATACATACATATATATCTGTGTGTGTAAGAAAATTTATCTAAATGTTAGCACTACTTTCACGTGTATTGTGATACCAATAATTTTACTAACTTAATTTTGCCTCCCCTGCCCACACGCCAGACTGTCTTCACTGGGGCCCTCAGAGGGGCGAGGGTTGACTTTCCGTCCCCACCCTGAGAAAAACCCTGGAAGCCGAAAATCTCCAGTACCAGCCACAGCCATGCTCAAGGCCACTCTCCACATGCTCAGACAAGCTTCACGCATGAAGGAACTGGCAGAGGAACTCAGGTGCCTGGGTCCCTGGGCTGACATCTCCAAGCATGCTCAGATTGGGACTGGACCTCCTCCACCCAGATCCCCCATTTTTCAGTAGCTAGGCAGTCACATTCACAAACTGCCCCTGGAGCCATGAAGTCCCATCAATGGCCAAGATTCAGAGACTATAAAACAAAGCTCACGGAGAACCCAACAAGCTACTGAGAGTATCCTGTCCTCACAGCAGAGCCTGGCAAGCTCCCATGGCATAGTTGATATGCCAAAACCAGTAAAAATGATGAGTCTCATTCCTCTGACCCTGAAAGAGCCTCCAGTGCAGCACCATTGGGAAGGATGAGTAAGGCGAGGCTGCTAAAATCTCAGGGCTAGGACGAATGCAGGCGTTACTGGTGCCTGCTTCAGCAAATCGATGAATAATGGGATGACAGTGATACGTGATACAGTGATAATTTTGCCTCTCTATTTTGAAATAAATATGCTTCATATATACTTCTACTGTCACATATTTTACCAAGAAGCAGACAGTACACCTAGAGGTTATAAGAGAGGCAACCAGTTTTATTATGCATTCAGACTTCATCTGGCTTTCACCAAAATGGGATGCACTTCAAAAGGAGTCACAAAGTGCTTTTGTACGCTATATAATGTCTAAGTCATTTCTGGGAAGTGTTTTTCAATCTAACAGCTACAGGATTTCTAACATTATTGCTAACCTATATATAGTTGATGGAATCAGTTATTTAATATAATTTGAGTTTCATATTCCTGGCAAGCTACCCGTGACGTATTTGAGATGCCAAACACAGTAACAAGTCTTACAATGTTACTGGGTCCATGGTTTTACATAGTAAGCACTAGAGTGAGAATTTAAAGTCATCTAATTGTCTCATGAATATTAAATATCACATTACTTTGGTATTTTTCATGTGAATACTTAGAATATGGACATTTAAAAAGGTTAATCGAATATTTTTCAACTAAACTAAGTAGTGGTGAAACAGAAAACTTAGAGGCAGAAGTAGGAAAGGTGAGGCAGAGTTTTTGAGTGGAATTATTCATTATATTAGTTAGGCAAAGAGGAATAGGATGGAAAGTTTCTACAAGAACAGAGCAAGAAAGTTAAGTAGACTAAGTCAGACAAGTTTGTTTGAACAGGAAAAGAACAGGAGTCACAGAAACTATTGTTTCACAATAAGTGTCTATATGAAACTCACTGTCACTGTCACTCTCCTCCCATTGTTCATCAATTTGCTTGAGAGGGCACCAGTAACGTCTCACAACAAATTGTGAGACTTATTGTTATTGTTTTTGGCATATAGAATACATCATGGGGAGTTTGTCAGGCTTTGTCTTGTGGGCAAAATATTCTTGGTAGCTTGCCAGACTCTCCAAGAGAGGCAGAGGAACCAAACCCTGGTCAGCCGCGTGCAAGGCAAATGCCTTACCTGCTGTGTTTTCACTCCAGCCCCTATGGATTTTAATATAGCTTAAATTACTTAGAATCTTATTTTTTTTCTAAATGTATTTACTTGATTTAAGGGTAATCTGGCTACACTCAGGGCTTATTCCAGGCTCTGAGCTCAGAAATCTCTCTTAGCAAGACTCAGGAGACTATACAGTGTTCTGGTTATCCAAAACCCTTTGGGTGGTGTGCAAGGCAAGCACCTTATTCTCCATCTTCTTTCTCCAGCTCTAAACTAAGATTTTTAGTTAATTGATGACTGGTTTATATATTAAAATGTAAATGCTGTGCTGGAGCAATAGCACAGAGTGTAGGGCGTTTGCTTTGCACGCGGTCAACCCAGGTTTGATTCCCAGCATCCCATATGGTACCCCAAGTACCATCAGGAGTAATTCCTGAGTGCAAAGCCAGGAATAACCCCTGAGCATCGCCAGATGTGACCCAAAAAGCCGAAAAAAAGTAAAGGCTACTTGAAAATATGGAACATTTTTCCAAAATAATTGTTTAATTAAATCTTTAATGGAAAGTATATAATTTCACATATATAATATGTTTTCCCTATAACATACAGCATTTTTAAAGACAAATACTGTGTGCATTTTCTCAAGATTATTTTTTCTGACACATGCTAATCTGTGCTGACCACTAAATGATTGTCTCCAAATTCTATCTTACTTTTTTTTTTCTTTCTTTCTTTTGGTTTGGTGGTTATACCTGATGATGTTCAGAGATTACTACTTATTCTATGCTCTGTAATCAATTCTGGAGATGCTGCGAGAACCATATAAAGTTCCAGGGATAAAACTAGTGCCAGTTATATGGAAGGCAAACACCTAATTTCCTGTATTAGTTCATTGGCCCCACCTTCTACCTATATTTAAACAAAAATTAATCATATCATTTAGACATTTGTAAAACAATAATAGATGACTAAGAAAAAATATATAGAAAATATTAGTATAGCTCCATCTTTGTTTGAAATTATTTTTAAAACAAACTGTCATAGTCTTCAACAACCACACTGCTCGGTACTACTGGTAAAATTTGATATACTGTACCATTTATCTAACATTTATAATTAATTATATGCAAACTTAAACATATCATGCAACAAATGTTTAGGGAAAGAAACCGAGACTCTTGTCTTCAGGACCAGGATCTCTTAATTATAATATCTCAATTATATTTGTATTTAAGTTTTTGTTATTCTATAACAATAAAGCACTGTAGCACTGTCATCCCTTTGTTCATGGATTTGCTCAAGCGGGACCAGTAACATCTCCATTGTGAGACTTCTTGTTACTGTTTTTGGCATATTGAATACGCTACAGGGAGCTTGGCAGGCTCTGCCGTGTGGGCGGGACAGCACAGTGTGTGGGGCATTTGCCTTGCACGTGGCTGACCTGGGTTCAATTCCTCCTTCGAAGAGCCTGGCAAGCTACCAAGAGTATCCTGCCCACAGAGCCTGGGAAGCTCCCCATGGCATATTCGATATGCCAAAAACAGTAACAGCACATCTCACAATGAAGACGTTACTGGTGCCTGCTCAAGCAAATCCAGGAACAATGGATTGACAGTGCTACAGTGCTATAACCATAAAAACTGATGCATTTCATTCTATTCTCTTACCCCTAATTATTAATTATTTTTATTTACAATAGCAAGAGTAAATTTATTAAGTGTTTGAGTAGAAAGAAATATACTGTGAAGTTACTGCCATTAATTCACAGATCTATAAAAGTCAGATTTCCCCATTGAGTTAAACAGAAAACATACTGAAGATTTTCTTTTTTCCTAGGAGTCTATTGATATTGATTTCAGGCTTTATAAACTTCAGAGCTCATCCTCCATCTCATTATTCACCTTTCCACAGAGTGTACATATAGCCACCAGTTGAGTAAGGTCTAATTTAGATTCTACACTTACTAGTCTGGGAATAAAATCTAATCTTATGAAGAGGAGAGTATGTTAAGTGCAGACATTTGAAGCTGATAAAACCTCTAAGGTGCTATTTATATAGTGCACAACCCATGTTGACCACAGGAAATTTTCAGAAGTATTTTATTAGATTTCTTCTTATTGACAGACTGAGGGCTGGGTTGCCATGTTTCTTCTTTCACTTGATCACTTGACATCCCATTACTCAACGATTTGCTCGAGCGGGTGCCAGTAACACCTCCATTTGTCCCTGTTGTGTGCTAGTGTAGCCCAATGGAGTCTGCTCTTTCCAGGAACATGAATAGCCTCAAACTGATCATTCAGGGTCTGGACAAAGAAGTTTGTCCATCTAGTAGGTGGGCAGCCACAACAAGATCTTTTGACGTCCCGTGGAATCCAGTCAGTAATGGCTCTAGTCCAGAGGTCGTCTTCAAATCACATTATATGTCCAGCCCATCTGATTTTTGATGCCTTGGCAAACAAGACAGCATCCCTGATTCTTGATTGTCGATGAATGTTGGAACTCCGGATTCTTTCTCCCACTTGAGTGAAGAGTGATACTCCAAGCATAGCTCTTTCTATTCCTCTTTGGGAGATCTGAATAGCATTGTCATCCTGTTTTCATAGAGCCCAGGTCTCTGAGGCATATGTTAATGCAGGAAGAACTGTTGAGTCAAAGAGATGTGCCCAGAGCCAGAAGTTCTTTGTCCTCATAGCGATTTCTTCAAAGATCTTGAAAGCATTCCAAGCCACTCCCTTCCTCCTGCACAACTCAGGTGTCAAGTCATCCATCATGTTGAGTGCTCGACCTAGGTACACATAACTGTTGCATTCGGAGATATTTATGCCATTGAGAGCAAATGGAATGTCATGAATGAGACTTTTGGAGCATGACAGCATTTGTCTAAGATCAAACTCTTAAATTATAGTTAAGAATCGTGGCACTTTGGCCTGGCCCATTTTGATGCCAGGGTAACTCACCACTTGCCCTGGGTCCATTCAGTCTCTCGTTGGGACCCTGCATTTGGGGTGTTAGGAACTAAGGACAACTGAGGCTTAAGTTGAGAAAGCAGATGCCCAGGAGTGAATAATATTCAAAGCCAATTAAATCCTAAGTTACAAAGCATAATGTTAACGGTCTTCCTGTATCTATACAAAAAGGGCATTGCTTTAAAATAAACTATTTGGGGGTGTAGTGCCACCAGCAGGTCAATCTGTACCTGTGAGGTGAGTGCATCAGCAGCCTGATGGCTCCTTCAGACTTCCAGATACACCAAAATTGCTGCTGTGCCTTTGGCCAGACCCCAAAAACTTGGGGCAAAGTTTACTAAGAAAGTAAACGGCCAAAAGTTAGGTATGTGGGAAACACAACCACAAACCACCTCTGGCTCAGCTATATAATTGGAGGCATGGCCTCTCTGGTTCCTGATTGAATTGCTTAATGGCCATGATCCCAGAGAATCAGAAACAAATCTCAAACCCAGCGGCTTTTGGCAGAAATGCGTCCAGACCCCGCAGTAGGTTACTGTCACCAGGCCATCCCCGGGGGGAAAGGGTGTTGTCCCTCTGCCTGCTCCCCCTTTTGCGACTCAGTGGCCATCATCCTCCAGAGGCCATTGTACAGTCAGGCTTGGGCCCACAGTGACGAAACTTGTTGAGACTCATGGGATGGGGGAGGGGGAGGGGAGCCGGGCCTCTCCTCTCCACCCCAAAGAGACCCCAAGTTATCGCCCACAAACAGCCTCTCTGGCTTCTGATCAAGCTGCTTAATGGCCTTGATCCCAGAAACTCAGAAACAAATCTCAAAACCCAGCAGCTTTTGGCAGAAATGTGTCCAGACCCCACAGTATGTTACTGTCGCCGGGCCACCCCAGGGGGGAAAGGGTGTTGTCACTGCCTGCTCCCCCTTGGCAGCTCGGTGACCGTCATCCTCCAGAGGCCATTGGACAGTCAGGCTTGGGTCTGCTGTGTCGAGACATTTTGGGCCTCATGGGATGGGGGTGGAGCCGGGCCTGTCCTCCCCACCCCAACGAGACCCTAAGTCATCGCCCACGAACGGCCTCTCTGGCTCCTGATCAAGCTGCTTAATGGCCATGATCCCAGAAACTCAGAAACAAATCTCGAAACCCAGCGGCTTTTGGCAGAAATGCGTCCTGACCACACAGTATGTTATTGTCACTAGGCCACCCCAGGGGGGAAAGGGTGCTGTCCCTCTGCCTGCTCCCTCCTGGTGGCTTGGTGGTCGTCATCCTCCAGAGGCCATTGGACAGTCAGGCTTGGGCCCGCAGTGACGAAACTTGTTGGGCCTCACGGGATGGGGGTGGAGCCGATCCTGTCCTCCCCACCCCAACAAGATTCCAAGTCATTGCCCACGAACAGTCTCTCTGGCTCTTGATCAAGGTGCTTAATGGCCATGATCCCAGAGACTCAGAAACAGATCTTGAAACCCAGCAGCTTTTGGCAGAAATGCGTCCGGACCCTGCAGTAGATTACTGTCGCTGGGCCACCCCCAGGGGGAAAGGGTGTTGTCCCTCTGCCTGCTCCCCCTTGGCGGCTCGGTGGCTGTCATCCTCCAGAGGCCATTGGACCGTCAGGTCTGGGCCCGCAGTGACGAAACTTATTGGGCCTCACGGGATGGGGGTGAAACCGGGCCTGTCCTCTCCACCGCAAAGAGACCCCAAGTCATCGCCCACAAACGACCTCTCTGGCTCCTGAACAAGCTGCTCAATGGCCATGATCCCAGAGACTCAGGAGCAAATCTCAAAACCCAGTGGCTTTTGGCAGACATCCCTCCAGATTTAAGTGTTAAAATTTTGGAATTTCAAAATCACATGGCCCTACTGCAGCCACACGACATCATATGTTATTCATAACCAGCAATAAAACTCAAATTGTCTACTGTTGCCTTTTCAGCAAATCTGAGTGTTGGGGTAAAATCTCAAATAATAATGGTGGGTCTCGTGTCAAAATATTGAATGTGATCAAAGTAGAGAGAGTAATGTGGAAATAATCTGCCCCACAGGTAGGGGGAGGGTGTGGGATGGGGGTATACTGGGGTTTTTGGTGGTGGAGAATGGGCACTAGTGAAGGTACGGGTGTTTCATTGTACGACCAAGACTTAGACCCGAAATCTTTGTAACTGCTTTCATGGTGATTCAATAAATAAAATTATAAAAAATGGGGGAAAAAAAGTAAGGTGGAGTTCATGCACAATTCAATCAGCTAATCAGTGGCTGAATAAATAGCAGTACTCCTACGCAAAAAAAAAAAAATTAAAAAATAAACTAAAATAAACTATTCAAAAGACATAAGGAGAGGAGAAAGTCAATATTAACTTAAAATACAATTTCAGTGTCCTAGAAGGATCTGACCTTAGAAATGAACAGACACTGATTAGGGGTGAAAAGCTGATTAAGTGGTTGGGAAGGAAAGCATAGGGAAGAATTTACAGATAAACACAATGAAATGGAAGCGCCTTAGGAGCACTGTAATAAACCTGACTTCCCCATGGCAAGGGGGAAAGAGCAAAACAATGTTAAACCTAAAATATTTGGAGCTATATTCCAACACTTGTAGAATGGTGAGATCCTGGTAGTGAATTGGGAATACTGTTCACAGAGGATCCTTATGTATTGAGTTTGAACGCCCTGTTTGGCTAGGGCTTCAATGACCACTTCCATATCAACAGAATCAAAGGTCTTCTTTAAATAAATGAACGTTAGACAAAGAAGCATCTTGAACTCTGGAGAAACCTCAATGTGCTTAGTTATCGTGTGGATATGGTCGATGGTGCTGAATCCTTTTCGGAACCCGGTTTGCAGGCATGGTTGTCCTTCATCTAATGTTCTGCCAATCCTATTCAGAATGACTTGAGTGAACAGCTTGTAGACAACAGACAGCAGGCAGATAGGGCGATAGTTACCAATGTTGTGGATGTCTCCCTTCTTGTACAGTAGTACAGTTTTGCTGGTTTTCCATTAGGACAGAACCTTGCATTCAGACAGGTAGCATGTGAAGAGCAGAGCCAGTGTACTGATGAGTACTGATGGCAGATTTTTCAGGTGTTCAAGTCTGACCTTGTCTGGGCCAGGTGCTGTTCACTTCTTTACCAGTGAAATGGCATGTCGAATTTCGGAAGGGAAAACATTAGGAACAACATATCCATCCTGGGGAATTTGGTATGTGAGCAGGTGGAAGTAGCTATCGAAGAGATTGAAAAGTAGAAGTCATGGATAATCTTCTCCATTGCCCTTCTGGAAGATGTGATCGATCCATCAGGTGGGCAGTCATCTTGGTCTTGTAGTTGGAGAAAGACAGGCAGGCATTGTGAATGCTTTTCCAGGCTTCTGTGGCATCAGCCAGCACTGCTTCTATTCTCTCTTTGAGGTCTTCCTTTATCATTTCTATGCACTGCTTCGCAAGCTGAGACATTCACTTACGGTTTCTTGAGGCTTGCACCCAGTCACATTGGCTAATCAGCTCGAGAGTTTTCAAGGCGTCTTTTGGTGGCTATCTCTCTTTTGGCATTCTTTGCACAATCATAGATGGGCTGAACCAGTTGACCATATTCTTCGTCAGTATTGTCGATGACGGCATCTTCCCATGTTGCCATAATAGAGGCAAAAAACTCCTGTTGGTGGTCATTCTAGGAGTTCTTTTCTTAAACTTTGCAGCCCTTTTCTTCCTGTTCCATGAAGTAGAATTTTGCATGAAGGAGACAGTGGTTCAATCCCATTTTGAATTACGTGACAACTGTGACGTCGGTCAGGCAAAACCATCGTTTGGATATGATGTGGTCAATTTCTTTGTGGAACCGTCCACTGGAAGACTCCCATATCCAGCGTTTAGTTTTGGCATTCTGGAACTTTGAGTTACCATGGATTGTCTTGATCAACATGATTGACTCAGAGAGTCTCTCACCCTATTCATTCCATTCTAGGCCTTTGGTCCCAATGTGGAGTTCTTTGGCTGATCTTCTCAGTCCTTTCTTGGCATTAAAATCACCAACAATAATATTGTGGAAGGTGTGATCTTCTTTATAGAACTTATCCACCCCCATGTAGAACTTCTCAATTTCTCCTTCATCATAATTAGATGTTGGTACGTAGACAACGAAGATAGAAATTGCCACCAGTGAGCCACATCTATTCAAGTGTAATCATCCAATTCAGGTTGTTAGGCATTAGAATGAATCAATGCTCATGGCCAAGTTTGTGTTGACAAACTCTTTCAGGGATAGGGGAATGAGATCCATTGTATTTGCTGGTTTTGGCTTTTACTTACTTTATTTAAACTCATTGAATGAAATATTCTTTCCACCTTATAAATAGCTTTCTCTGATTAAGATCACATTCTTAACATAAGTTAAAGGAAATAAATGTTAGATTAGATGCAAAGAGTTTCCCTCACGACATCATTATCTAAATATTTAACAGAACCTTTATGAAGCAACGGCTGGGGCGATAGCACAGTGGGTAGGGCGTCTGCCTTGCACGCAGCCAACATGGCCGACCCGAGTTCGATTCCTCTGCCCCTCTCGGAGAGCCGGGCAAGCTACCGAGAGTATTCGATATGCCAAACACAGTAACAACAAAGTCTCCAATGGAGACGTTACTGGGCCCGCTCGAGCAAATCGATGATCAACGGGAGGGCCTTTACTTTTACTTTACTTATGAAGCAAAGTTGTTTTTCATGCTATCCTAAAATCCTTTATCTAAACTAATTTTTGCCCTTTGGTAATGTGAGATTAAATTCTATTATGTCTAAACTAAAAGTAAAAGCAACAAAAACTGTTCAAGTTAATGATCTATCACTTGGCCATTTGAGCATAAATATATTTAATGACTTAAGGAAATGAAGGAAATAAAATATTTTAGTTGCAGCCAAGTTGTAATTGTTTCAGAAATACTTTACTGTTGATATAAGCTTTTTTGTCTATATAAATCTATTTTAGTCTCTATAATTTATAATATGATTGATAACAAGATTTTGCACATGCAACATTCCAACACCATACTCACCATGAGTGCCTGATTACCCCCACCATTTTCTTAGGTCTCCCTTAGGACCCCTATCATGTACCCCCACCATGGTAAGGTCTGTTCTTAGACTATTTCACAGATTTTGTTGCTTTGGATCATTTGTTATTCTCTTCTTTTGTTTCTTTATATCACACGTCTAAGAGAGATTATCCTGAACATACTCATTTATCTGGTACAATCCTATCCACAGACTGGATTTGTTAGGGAGTTTTCATAAATAAGCTTATCCAAATAAACAGACACTTCATGTACAAAGAGTTTGTTAATCTCAAATATTAACTTTTCCTTATGGTTAACTTCACTTAGCACAAACATTATAATTCCACCCACATGGCAATCTTTGCCACATTGTTATTTATTTGAACAGCAAGGGGGTTTAAAATCCTCTTGAACATAGTTCATATTCCATTTTCAGTGCTGCATACTATACTCATCTCTCTTCATAGTGCACTCCATGATGATAACAATGTCAATAGACCACATATACAATATAGAGTGAAGAAACAGATATTTTAGCTATTTCTTGTGCCTGGAAAATATCAGGCTCTTGTTAAAAAATGAACTCATCACTATCTACACAAGTTGGAAAATAGTGTTTTTGTACTCCAGAAATATCACACGGAGTTTAAATTCAGTTATGTTTATGTTTCATATGGTTGAATAAGTTTCAAGGTACTTTGTGGTTAGTTTTTCCTCAACAAGTACTGACACATTTAACTGTTATTTTAATTTATTTTCCTCTATGGTTATGCTAGATCCCCTTAGTCCTTGACCATTCTTTCAGTAATATTAGTTTTATATAAATAACATTATTCATAGAGTTTCTCAACTTTTAATAATTACTTCTGGAGCTAGGAAGTTCAATTTTTAAATTTGGCCTATTTGAAAAACATCTTGTCTATGGTCTGTTTACATATATTTAAAAATGTTGTGAATTAAACACTCAGTGGAATATAAATAGGTAATTCAGGGACATTATTCTCATTTTATATCAAACATTCTAGATGACTGCATGTCCAGAAACTAGTTTGTCAATTTCAAAATAAGCTTTAGATGTATATATTTAAAATACAAACAAATTTACATGTCAAATAAGTGCAGGTAAAATATGTATTTTGACTTTTAACAATAAAAATCATTAAACCATTTGATAATATTTAGATGACAGTATTTGTTGAAATTTAGCTAACAGATTTTCCTATATATTTTCAAATAGAAAGCAAGTGTGTCTTTCTGAAAGAGGTATTTGAAACATGACTATAAAATGGAAGAGTCACTTAATCACTTGATATCCCTTTACTCATCGATTTGCTCGAGCAGAAGCCAGCAACGTCTCCATTCATCCCTGTCACATGCTAGCATAGCCCAATGGCATCTAATCATTCTAGGAACATGAAGAGCCTCAAAATGATCATTCAGGGTCTTGACAAAGAAGTCTGACCATCTCGTAGGAGGGCATCCACGCGATCTTTTGATGTCCTGTGGAATCCAGTCGGTAATGGCTCTAGTCCAGCGGTCATCTCTAAATCTCATTAGATATTCAGCCCATCTGATTTTTGATGCCTTTGAAAACAAGACAATGTCCCTGATTCTTGCACATTGATGGAGGTCAGAATTCAGTATTCTTTCTCTCATTTGAGTGAAACATGATACTCCAAACATAGCTCTTTCTATTCCTCTTTAAGAGACCAGAATAGAATTTCATCCTGTTTTCATAGCGACCAAGTCTCTGAGGCATATGTTAATGTAGGAAGAACAGTGGAATCGAAGAGATGTGCTTGAAGCTGGAGGTCCTTTATCCTCTTAGTTATTTATTCAATGCTCTTGAAGGCGTTCCAAGCCGCTCTCTTCCTCCTGCACAACTCAGGAGCCAGGTATTCATCATGTTGACTTCTCGACCTAGGTACACATAACTGTTGCATTCGGAGTTGGTCATTCCATTGAGAGTGAATGGAACGTCAGGAATAAGACTGTTTCTCATGAACATTGTCTTTGTGAGATTCAGCTGTAATCTGACCTTTCCACACTCACGGTTGAAGTCGGCCAGCATTTATGCCGCTTGGCTGATGTTTGGTGTTATTAGAACGATGTCATCAGCAAAGTGGAGGTGGTGTAGTTGCCGACCATCTATCTTCACCCCCATTCCTTCCCATTCCAGTCATCGTATGACATTCTCGGGGGTGGCACTGAAGAGTTTCGGTGAAATGGTATCAACCTGCCGAACCCTCTCTTGACATCAATGGTTACTTCTTTGTAGAATGGTGAGATCCTGGTAGTGAATCTGTAATACAGCTTACAGAGGATCCTGATGTATTGAGTTTGAACGCCCTGTTTGGCTAGGGCTTCGATGACCACTTCCGTTTCAACAGAATCAAAGGCCTTCTTTAAATTAATGAATGTTAGACAGAGCGGCATCTTGAATTCCAGAGAAACCTCAATGAGCTTGGATATCGTGTGGATATGGTCAATGGTGCTGAATCCTTTTCAGAACCCGGCTTGCTTGCATGGTTGTCCTTCATCTAGTGTTCTGCCAATCCTATTCAGGATGACTCGAGTGAACAGCTTGTAGATGACAGACAATAGGTAGATCGGGCGACAGCTGCCAATGTCGTGGATGTCTGCCTTCTTGTATAGTAGAACAGTCCTGTTGATTTTCTACTGGGACGGAACCTTGCATTCAGACAGGTAGCATATGAAGAGCCGAGCCAGTGTATTGATTCATATTGAAGGTAGGTTCTTCAGGTGTTCAGGCCTGACTTTGTCTGAGCCAGGTGCTCTTTGTTTCTTTACCAACAAGATTCGGCAGGTTGACAAGATTTTGGAAGGGAGAATGTTGGGAATGACATATCCATCCTGTGGAATTTGGTATGTGGGCAAGTGGACGTGGCTATTAAAGAGATCTGAGTAGAAGTCATGAATAATCTTCTCCATGCCTTTCTGGAAGATGTGATAGATCCATCAGGAAGTTGGAGGGCAGTCATCTTGGTCTTGTAATTGGTAAAGGACAGGCGGGCGTTATGAATGCTTTTCCCGGCTTCTGCCGCATCTACCAGCACTGCTGCTCTTCTCTCTTTGAGGTCTTCCTTGATCGCTTCTCTGCACTGTTTTGCGAGCCCTGATGTTCCCTTGTGGTTGCCTGAAGCATGTGCCAAGCCACATTACAAATAATCTTAAGAGTTTTCAAAGATATGCGTTTTTTTGAGGTTATCTCTCTCTTGGCATTCCTCGCACAATCATGGAGGTGCTGAACCAGTCGATTGTATTCCTCATCAATGTTGTCAATGACAGCATCTTCCCGTGTTGCTGCAACAGAGTACACTCTGGGAGAACACTTGCTATTTCCAGAACATATTATTAGGTGTGCACTACACAAAGATACTCAACTCTCAGTTCTAGACTTAGGAATGAATTGTCTTAATGGATTTTTAACAGAACACCTGGAGAATCAATGTCTTAGATGCTTGATTTAATAGTTTATATAGTCTTTTTCCTCTTGATTTGGGTGAGTTACATTATCAAATTAAAAGCTGAGTTTGATATTACTAAGAAATACAGATATTCCTTTCCTTGAATACTATGTGGAAAGTTCAACCATGTAGAGAGATAATATTTATGTACTAAGAATGAAAATAATGTTAACAGAGTATCAAACAATTCATAGAAGGAAAATAATGAGGGTAATCAGAAACTTCTGTGAGAAATAAATTGATTAGAAAATGGTAAATATATATTGTGTTAGGCACACAGAGAAGAGTCTTATGTGCAGAGGAGGAAATAGGGAAAATAAAATTAGAAAATTGAAAGAATCAAGGTTTATAATTATAAAAGTAATAGGCATCAAACCAAAGGAAACAGCGCATAAAAGTTGAAAAATTGCATAGCGAAATTACATCAAAAGTATCTGCCTTCTGTAAATAGATGACAAAAATAACACTTTGGGCATTGCATACAAATATCACTGAAAAAAATCCACATGTAGAAAATGTGTGGGAAATTAAAAAGACTGAATCTCAAGTAGGTCGCTGATTACATAGTATTTGGGAAACTTTGATTCATAAGCTCTTTTGGATAATTTTCATTCTGTTTGAAGCACAGGAAAGATGCAGCAGAGACTGAAAGGTCTGAAAATAGCCTGGCACTTTGGCAAAGAGTGAAGCAAAGCATGTGGAGTGTGGAATTAGGAACTGGGAATATAAAAGGAAATACTGATAATCTAGACTAGCTGAATCCCTCCTGAACATACTCATTTATCTAGTATGATCCTATCCACAGAGTAGACTTGTTAGAAAGTTTTCATAAATAAGTTTATCCAAATAAATGGACACTTCATGTACAGAGTTTGTTAACTTCAAACATTAACTCTTACAAATTATATAAATAAATTGGCAAAGAATAGAAAATTTTTTTTTTACAATTCAGAGAGGGTGGAATATTCTTGCTCATTTTTGTTAGTGTATATATATAATATATTTATTCCAAAAACATAGTGTAATCTTCAAATCATTATAAGGAAGGAGAAATAATTTCTCTGAACTGTTATTGGATGGAAAATTTTTTGGAAGATAAGAATGACAGTAAGTTTAAATCCAGGCTCAAACAGACATATATATATACACACATATATATGTGTGTGTGTGTGTGTGAACACATATATATATGAGAGAGAGAGAGAGGTTGTAGTCATAATAGTAATGCCTTTCTTTTAGCTATCTCTGCTGATTACAGCATCAGCAATCAATATGTAGCTTGGTTAAGAAAGTATATTCCCACACTGCCCCACCTGTCACTGTCACTGTCCTCCCGTTGTTCATCAATTTGCTCGAGCGGGCCCAGTAACATCTCCATTGGAGACTTTGTTGTTACTGTGTTTGGCATATCGAATATGTCACGGGTAGCTTGCCAGGCTCTGCCATGACTGCCCCACCTAAACTGATAAAACTTCTAGCTTAAAATAAGATATTCAAAGAGAAAAATGTCTCAAAACCCCATAATTTAAAAGTACTATATACTACTTCAACTCAACAGAATATAAAAATTAAATATTTCACTAATTACAAATGTGTTTAATTTTATTTAATATACTACTTTGACTCAACACAGTATAAAAATTAAATATTTCAACTAATTTAAATTTATTTTTAATTTTATATGAGTGTAGAGTTCATGTGGATGGTATGGAAATACACTGAACATTATAAAAGTACCATTTTTAATGTATTTTTTCAGCTGCAAATATTTCATTTTCAAGATATGATAACAATGGAACCTATCTCTGAACAACCAATAAAACTAATATAGTAAGCCTTCAGTAATTAAAAAATGAGATAAAAAAGAAAATATTGTTAAACATAAAGGTAAATTAAAATTTTATGAACTTGGAACATCTTTTCTATTTTTTATTTATTATATAATGCTGTAAATGATCACATCAATGTTGTCAAGTTACATATGTATGTTGCTAATATTTATTTTATTTGATATCTGTTATGTTTTGAAAATTTCCTAAAATGGGTATTAACCACAATATTTCACCTAAATATTTTTGAAAAAATTTTGAGAAATTTTACATAGTCACATGATTACTACATTATTTGAGACTGAATGGTGATCGAAAATATTCCAATAGTTGTGCTTTTAATATCTAAAAGTATCTGTATAATTCTTTTCCTTTAAACAAATGTTTAATTAGTGAAGTCGAATTTGGAGGAGGTATGCTTGCCCAAGGAGAGACGGAAATCCACACAAGCTGCTACATTTCAATAAAAATATCCAAGAACAAGACATCTGAAGGAAGTTTTGAATAATTCATAGTTCTATAAACATCAGCCAATTCCTTGCCTTCTTAACTTGAAGATTAAGAGATACTAAAATAAAATGTGTGTTTTTATGCAAAGAAGGAATATTTCTCTGATAATCTATAGGTTAAGATGAACACTCTGGTATAAGACCTTCAGGGTTTAAATCCTGATTTTCACAATACTATTGTCAAGCCATATTAGAGTAAAAGAAAAAATAAATCCTTTTTTCTCTACATGTATCTAACTATTCACCTGTATATTGACATGTTGGTGCTCAGGAGCTACTCCCAGCTCAGTGCTTGGGGTTGTTCTTGCAGTTCTTAGAAAACCGTACGGTGCAGGATGTCAAATTCAGGCCTACTGCAAAGCGTGCACTCATTTCTTTGAGCTACCTCTCTGGCCATTTTCTGCATTTTGAATGAAAAAGAGAAAGTACGTGCAAGCTTTAATATGCATATTTGCATATACATATTGTACATGTACATGCCTGTGTACATATATGCACACATATGTATCACATGATGTGATATATATGTACATTTGAATAGATTTATAGGGCATATTGATAGAGTTGAATACAGATATGCATGTGTACATACATACTTGCATACATACATTAATACACAGAGACTGAGAAATGTATAAACATAGAGAAATACATTCCTGAGTGCCCAAATCAATTTGGCCACAAATGTCAACCCCCTGAAGTATTTCTGGTAAGCGGTTAAGTCAGCTGCTCAGACTCACAATCAAAAAACCTGTTGGAACCCATTTCTTTTGTACTCAGTCTGAAACAAACAGCAACCTGCCTTTATTTAATATTTTATACTTTACTTATCATGGGTTTATATTATATTGATTTCTTTAAAATAAGTATGACTGATCTGGAGGATTGATTTTTTTTTTGGTCTTTTCAACTCGTGTTCTGGACACAGGTCCTCATCTGTCTAAACCCTCTTTTTGGATCCTACTTGGTCAATGTATCTAACTACTCACTGCCTTATGTCTTCTAAAAGTATGTTTCTGTTTGGCCGGAGAGATAATGCAGTGGGAAAGGTGCTTGCATTGCACACTCCTGACCCAAGTTTGATCTTCAGCATTCCATACAGTTCCCTGAGTAATTCCTAAGTGAACAGACAGGAGTAGCATCTGAGCATTGCCAGGTGTGACCCAAAAAGTAAATAATAATAATAATAATAATAATAATAATTGATTAGAGAGAGAATCCAGAGTTCTGACATCCGTCGACGATCAAGAATCAGGGACGCTGTCTCATATGCCAAGGTGTCGAAAATCAGATGGGCTGGTCACGTAATGAGATTTAAAGACGACCGCTGGACTAGAGCTGTTACCAGCTGGATTCCACGGGATGTCAAAAGACCGCGTGGCCGCCCACCTTCCAGATGGTCAGACTTCTTCGTCAAGATCATGAACGATCGGTTCGAGGCCCTTCATGTTCCCGGAGCGAACAGATGCCATTGGGCTACACTAGCACGCGACAGGGACAAATGGAGACGTTATTGGCGCCTGCTCGAGCAAATCGACGACTAACGGGAAGTTAAGTGATTAAGTGATTTTAATAATTGATTAAAATAAAAATGGAAATGAGTTATTGTTTATAAAGATCAGAATACTACCTACCAGTATATAATAAACACACAGAAATGTTTTCATCATATCACCTTTAAATGTATTTAGCACGATTATTAGATAACCTGTTTTTTAAAAATATCTACCCTGAGTCCTGCATCTACCAGAAAAAAATTACTGAAAATATTTGAGCAAGGATTGAAATTACAGTAGCTATTAAGTAACTAAGGCACTCATTCTTAGCATGTTCATGTTATACCTAAGAAGGAATATATTATATTTTCATAAAACCCTGTGATCATAGATCCTGAGAATGAAATAGGAAAAGTAGGACAAGGTTAGAGAAGAAACAGAGGTATCATCAGCCGTCTCTCTAAGAAAATACTTTTTTCAGGTAAATGCCTTCTAAATATTTTAAAGTATATGTTGATTAAATGGGTTGGAGCATAGCACAGCAGGTAGGGAGCTTGCCTTGTGAGCGGCCAACATGGCCGACCTGAGTTCAATTCCTCCGCCCCTCTCGGAGAGCCCAGCAAGCTACCAAGAGTATCTCACCCGCTGGGCAAAGCCTGGAAAGCTCCCTGTGATGTATTCGATATGGCAAACACAGTAACAATTGTCACAGTGGAGATGTTACTGGCCCTGCTTGAGCAAATTGATGAACAACAGGACAGTGACAGTGACACTGTCCTCTGATGTTGATTCAATAGCTATCAATCTTTTGATGCAAAGATATTACAGAAGGAAATATGAAAACCAGGAGATGACAATTTAAAGGAGATTGTCAGATTAGAAGTGGGGTTCATCTTCCATGCTCCAGCTCCCTCTCTCTGTCCCTAAAACAAGCCTACACAAGTGATGTCAGATTTTCCTTGGTGGAGGATTTAGAACCTATTTCCTCTCCTATGGGGAAAAATAGGCTCTATATTCTGATAAGATTATTAGGATAAAAAACACTGTAATGATGTCAATGTGATATTACTTTCCAATGCTCCAATATACTGGAGAGCTTAGACAGAAATAAAGCTATTTGTATGTTTCTGGAAATTTTATTAATTTTTTTGAATAGCAGAATTTCCTTCTATGAAAATCCTTATCAGGTGGAAGATTTCAACCAAAGAACAGAGTTCCTACAAAAGGCATTATCTGTAGAGTAAAGCAATAAATGACTGCCTTTGGCAGTAAGAAAAATTTCTGTTTTCCCCAAATAGCTCTAGTGCATCTTGGGTACTCATATCAAGAACCCTAGACAGGTTGAAAGAGAAAAGAACTGTCATGTTTTGCCTCCACATTTGCTATTATACCCAATGACTGTTATTTTTTCTGGCTGTTCTTTCAGTAATTAGTTCATTTAAATATATAAAAAATGTAAATGAGAACCGTACTGCATCTGAAAGAATGAACTAATCATGTGAATGACTGAATAAATGAATGACCTAGTGACAGAAAGAGTACAAAATGTCTGACATGTTTTCTTATTCTTGACATTCCCAGTTAATCTTCCACAGCAATGAAACTTGCTCAGTAAGAAAGATAATTTTTGACTGGTAAAAATAAAATTAGCCTAAAATGTCACTGCAACAATTTTGAACTGAATGAAACTTGCCAACATGAGGGATTTTCCCCCATCAATTATTTGGGTAGGAGAAATTACAGAATGAAACAATAATTAAAAGTTCTATATGTTTATATTATAGAATAAATGTTTGAGTACATAAGGATGCACAGACAAGGATGCAAAACACCAATTAAATTTAAATAATGATTTTAAAGTTAATAATTTATATTAAAGTCCTTTAGAACAGCATATAAAGGACATATGCCTTAATATTTTTAAGCAATAAAATCAACATTATTGCTAGGTCTCAGCTTGAGTCTAATTTCAGTCTCCAAAGTAGCTTCACTGAATGTTCCTCATATTCTTTAAGTTTTATGGTCTGCTAAGATTTACTGAAATAAGTTTCCATTATTAAAGAAAAAGATTCTGATATACATACATATATATAGTGTGTATTATATATGAATGGAGATAAAATCTATTTCTTACTGATATGCCACTGCACACATTAACATTTTAGTAGATGGGAGAGGCACAGGTCTACACTGAATGCCTGCTTACTAGTAAAAAACTGCTTATCTCAGAAAAGGGCTCTACATCTATGCAGTTAGTCCAACTGCATAACAAAATCAGTCCTCACTGTCAAGTGACTCATAAGGCATACCCTCACTGCCCCTGCCCCACTGACATTTTTAAAAGCCCTCATTGGATTCCTTTCTTAAATAGAGAGTGAGTCAAACCCTCTCTGGATGCTTGTTAATTTAGTCTGAAATGATGAAAAAGGAAATGGATTAGCCTTGAGCAATTACTGTAGGATATGTATGTCAGATCCTTTCCATCAGTTCTTTTATCTAATACTAAATTGCACAACTTCAGCAATTTAAGTTAGCCTATAGAAAAATCTTATCTAAGAAATGAAGACTCATAACTTAACACAAGCCAAACAAATTTGGACAATGGCTCATCATAAGTTAAAGAATGCATGTATCATTCCCTCATAATAGTTGCCTCCTTCTTCCTGTAAGAAAGCAGAATACTTTTACTAATTGACCTCAATCATGTTTTTTTGTTGTTTTTTTCATTTTTTATAAGGTGGATACAGAGTATATTTACCCTTGCCGTAAGCTTTAAAACTTGTATGTTCTGGTTCTCTGGTTCTAGATATAGAACAAATGACTTGAAAATGTTTATTCTATAATGTATGGGAATTAGCTCAAAGTGAAGACTGAGGGAAACACTTGTCCTGATGTGGTTCCTTCCTTGTCTGTAGTTTCAAGATAACTTCATATATATTACTTGGACCTGGACTTGTAGAGCAGAACAAGCAGCTAAGCAGTAGTGTATCTGTGTGTGTGTGTGTGTGTGTGAATGTGTGTTCCTTACACAACTATTTCAAATTTCCTCACCAAAATGGTAGACTCAGAATAGCCAGTCTTCTGATATGGTTTCCAGTTTATCTATCCTAAGAAGAATATTACATCTCACTTGCCAGACAACATCATGTTAATGAAATAAGTAAGTAGGAGAAAACATACTGGAATGCCAGATCTTGATATTCCTACAGTAGCACTGCAGCACTATAGCACCGTCCTTCCGTTGTTCATAGATTTGCTAGAGTGAGCACCAGTAACGTCTCCATTGTGAGACTTGTTGTTATTGTTTTTGGCATATCAAATACACCGCAGGGAGCTTCCAGGCTGTGCCACGAGGGCGAGGGCGGTATATTCTTGGCAATTTGCTGGGCTCTCCAAGAGGGACAGAAGAATCGAACCCGGGTCAGCCATGTACAAGGTAAACGCCTTAACTGCTGTGTTATTGCTCCAGCCCATACCTACAGTATATAAAGAAAAAAATAAAGGAATGGTTACTATCTAATGAGGATAAAACCTTGCTTCTTAAATGCAGAATGGAGATTACTATGCAGTAGGGGGAAGTGGGAGGGAAGAGAAGGACTAGGAGTGACACAGAGGCAGTAGTAGAGGGTTTTGAGCACTTTGTGGTAGTGAAGGTCTAATAATTTGTTAATCAAAATCATGAACATTAATGCTATTTCAATGATGCTACTCAGTATAAAAGTGGATTAATTTCCAAAATATAAGATTTTTGAGAATTGTATCGAAGATTTTCATACAAAATTCTGATGTATAACATGTTAAAGTTTATTGTAAAATTCAAGTAATGGGTCTGGGTTTCTCACGTAGTATGTCAGCCAACTCCTATCTTGCCCTTTATTGCCCCCCAGTGTACAGTGATCTGGCCTTTCCCCTAAGCTCTTCTCTACCCAGTAAACCCGTTCTTGATCTGGAATCTGCAGCTGGAACTTGTTGCCCATGGCCCCTTGCTGGGGCTTGCCACTTTGTATTACTCTCGGATTGTACTTCAGAAGGTCCCTCTTCTTTTGGCTTTCCGTAATCTCTGGCCATGGCAATAGACACATGGATAAGAACCCAGATTTCCTACCATCTGTGAAGGAGCAGAGAGCTAGTTGTCTGACCAGTAGGCTATGCCTTTTATCTACTGTGATCTACCTCCAGCTATCCTGATATATACTTTTGGGGGCCAAGATTTAAAATTACCAGTTTGTAAATTAGTTCACCTACCACTTCACCTTCTTACTTCATCTATATCACTGCTTTAACCACAATAGAGCCACAACAACAAAATATCATTTAAAATGACAAGTAAAATCTGGAAGGTTTTTAAAAATAAACTCCAAATTAGTGAGTTTGAACTACTATATTCCATAGAACAAAGAAATCAGAGAATTCAAATTCCAGGGGAAGTGACATAAGTTATATATCTCAATAAGAAGTTATAAAAATGGTATATCTGTCTTCAGTCTGTTCTTCTCCATCTCCTAAGCCTTCCCTCTCCATTCTCTCTGTTCCTGATTTTAATGAATATTTTCCCAGTCTTTTAAAAACAGAACCTACAGCATACTACTTCCTTTATTAAATAAAATAGTAATATAGAAATAAAGTAACATACATAAAGATGGTCCTGAAATTACTACTTGTGTAACATATTAATTATGCAATTCACATCTCCTTCTTGAATCCAATTTGTTTTTCATCTCTAATAAACATATCTCATGGGTACGTTTTGACAATCAAGTGACAATACAGTTGAATTGCCTTATATAGTAACTGGACCATATTAGACCATGAATAGGAATCATAGTATGGGCATGCATGTGTGTGACTTGGGAGTAAAAGAAGGGAAAGTAAAATTTTACTGTCAGTGCCAGTATCATAACAGAAATAGAATCTTTCACACTCCAGTACTAGGGAATGTATACTTGCACAGTGTGAGTTTGGGTGGGAACCTCATTTTATTAAATAATGGTATAATGGTAGCTTGGTAAGAAGCTACATAATTTTTATACTTATGACTTTAAGCGCTATAAAGTCCATTGGATAATTTGATACTGACAAAAATCTAGCACTTTCCTTCCAGCCCGCATTAACATTTATAAGTAGACAATATGATCATGAACAAACAAGTCTGAACTGCTTTCTTTCATTTTATTTTAAAATTCAATATGAAGGATTGCAATTGTTTCGCATAATTTATAACTAAAAGGATTTGCCTAAAAGCAACATAATTTTCCATAGACACTCCAATGTATCATATAAATTTAACATGTTACATTTTTATTATAGTGTTACCCTCTTGACAATGTATTTATCATTGAAAATTTAATTTTAAGATACAGGCTTTATGAGTAATATGTATTAATATTTCTAATCCATGAGTCATTAAAATAATCTAATTTTTTATTAAAATATTTAAGTGTGTACTCATGCCTCTCATAACAAGAAAAAGATCTGAATAGAGCAGAGCAAAGATTTAGGTGAAATTAAAATGATATAAAAAGAAAGTTGTATTATAGAATATTCTTACATTTGAGTAAACTGCCTCACTGCTAAGTGCTTATTTACTTTGTTTGTCCAATTATATTTTGGATGTATGAAAAACATGGCTGTATTAGGATATTGAAAAATAAGAGTCTAATATTTAATTAATGAAAGTTAATGGAACACAGTGGTGTGCCTGTGTTGAAGGAGATGTTGAGTTCAGTTTTGGTGTAATTATATGCACCACAATGTAATGTGTGCAAAGTACAAAACTGCGTGGTAGCTCTGCTCTTAGAAGCTGAAAACTGCTGTCTGTGATGCACATCATCATACTTGACTTCTGTCTGACCACAACCAGGTGTGTGTGCTTATCACCTCTAGAAGGGATGTGACAACCAGAGAACACTGCTAAAAGATGAGCAATCAGCACTAGCAACTGAACACATGAATGTTCCTTTGACACTATAAAACAAAACTCAACTGCTTTCCTTGGAACCGAGAAGAAAAGTTATGTCTCTGCATTTGTGTCACTGTATCAATGTCATCCTATTGTTCATCAATTTGCTCGAGCGGGCACCAGTAACGTCTCCATTCATCCTAGCCCTGAGATTTTAGCAACCTCTCTTTAGTCGTCCTTCCCAATGGTGTCGCATTGGAGGCTCTTTCAGGGTCAGGGGAATGAGGCCCATTGTTGTTACTCTTTTTGGCATATCAAATATGCCACAGGAAGCTTGCCAGGCTCTGTCTTGTGGGCAGGATACTCTCAGTAGCTTGTCGAGTTCTCCAAGAGGGAGAACTAGACTATAAGAGGTTGCAGTTTCTTTATCTCACTTATCACTTAATCACTTAAGTGATTATATTCTTTATCTAATCCATGAAAATCAAGAGAGACAAAAATACCTTGTTGGAAAAAATATAGATGCATAAACATAGGTTGTATAATAAAAAAAAATTGAATCTTGAGAAACTTTCAAATCCATGGCTAAAACCAACAGACACATATGTATTTAAAAATTAAGAAAATCAGCATTAGCCTTGTTCCTGAATATCATGTTCTTCTTTGAACACAACAAACTTATCTCTTTGCTAGATCTGAAGACACTCTGCTCTCTCTTGAATGCATATTTTGTCTCATTCTTTCCCTCTCACCTTTCTAAGTTTTCATTCGATAAAAAAATATGTCTGTCACCACTGTCACTGTCCTCCTGTTGTTCATTGATTTGCTCGAGCGGGCCCAGTAATGTCTCCATCATGAGACTTGTTGTTACTGTGTTTGGCATATCAAATATGTCACGGACAGTTTGCTAGGCTTTGCTGTGCGGGAGAGATACTCTCGATAGCTTGCCAGGCTTTCCCAGAGGGGTGGAGGAATCGAACTTGGGTTGGCCTCGTCTGTTGCGTGAAAGGCAAACACCCTACCTGCTGTGCTATTGCTTCACCAAAAAAAAAAATTAAATAAATAAAAGAATTCAGAGCTGAAGTGGTGGTACAATAAATAAGGTGTTTGCCTTGCCATCCATGCAGCTAACTCATATTTAATTCCTGATACCTCATACAACCCTCCATATCATGCAAGATGTGATTCCTTAGCACAGAGCCAGAAGTAAGATATGAGCACAGATGGATGTGAACCAAAATCCAACAAATAAATAACTTTTAGGAAATCACCCTTTTAATTGTGAAATGCTTTGAATATCATAAAATAAATCATGCAAGATATTAAATAGCAAAATATGACGTTAAGTACAAATATTAATATACACAATTCAATTAGGAAAAGTGGGTATTTATGATTCAGTGATAAACTGTTTAGTTTCAACTTAATAAGCTAGCATGACGTGACTTTGCAAGGTTTTACAGATTTTAAAACTGAGAATTAGGGTTCAAAGAATGATTAGGATTTGGAAAAGAAAGAAAAACTCTTTTTTGTGTAATCTTTAAACAGAACGTATAAAAGAGAGAATAAAAGTGCAATTAATTTTGGCTTCCTTATCAATATAATAGATATAATAATTTTAGAACATTATGAAAGTGTAAGACAATAACATGTGCAAAGTATTTATCATGTCTGAGATATTTAAGTCTAAGAATATTTTTAAGTATCTGAATTTGTGAAATTTCTTTAGTTAAGAAACAGCTAATATGATTAACTAGTATTATTAAGCATATTAATTTATGTTTTCTATTAAGTAGGTAAGTTTTCTGTAGCTGAAAGTGACAGAAGAGAGTTGCTTAATTATTAAGTAGGTGCATAAAGCTATTTCAGTACTAGGTAAAAATGGAATGATTCTGACCATCTCATTTATTTATTTTTAATTTGTTATTTTTTTAGTGAAGCAAACAATTTTTATTGAAAAAAGTCTACTGAGATGTGAGGGAGGTGAGAGAGATGCATCTATAGAGAGAAAAAAATCACAGGCAAATCTTTTAATACTGTATCCCTCAAGGTAGTATAGCTCTATGTATGAGCCTGAGGTTTATTATATATGAGCCAAACAATAAAATACATCCTTAAATTCTGGACTATAGTTCTAAAATATTGACTTTTATTATAACAAACAGCAACCAACATTTGCACTATCTGCTTTGTTGATCTCTGGTGGTATGCATGCGTATGTTCAGGGAGGAATGTTGGTTATCTAATGGTGCTGAGCTAACCACATTAGGAAAAAAAATATTCAGTTCATCATTAAGTCTTTTTTAAAAATTCCTTTTTCACTTTTCCCAGTTTTATTTTCAAACTGTTGGGATTTCTTTTGAGGTTTTGTCTTTTTTTTTTAAGTCTTTGAGCCATACCATATCATTTGTGCTCAGTGCTTACCCCTGACTCTATATTCAGGGATCTCTCCTGGCAGTGCTGTGGGACCTTATGAATTATTAAGATTAGACCTAGATCAGCCAGGTGCAATGCAAGTGCCCTACCTTCCTTACATGCTGTACTATCTCTCTAGTACTCATTAATGTTTTTAAATGTTTCTTTTAGAAATAGTCATGCCAAAAAATGATTTAAAACATCCAATTAACATTGATAAAAATGTAAAAATGTAATAAAATCCAATAAAAACATATCACAACTACTAAATACAAAAATTATTTGGTTCAGTCGTATATGAAATACTAAATAAAGATAATTGGGTGGCCATGGGGGAGGAACGTGGTGTCCAGGATCAAAACAAGATCAGTTATATACAAGTCATGTGCCTTAACCTCACTCCTACTTCTCTGCCTCAGAAAATGTCTTAAGCATTACTTTTGTTGTTATCAAGTGCATATGAAAAGAATACTGGAGATTAAGGATAGATGAATCTTCTTTATAAGGCCAATTGACCAACATTTCTGATACCGTGGACCATATGCTCTTTATGACTTTTGAATTTTATCAACCACTTGTGAAATATATATAGACAAACAGGTGTAACCACATTACAATAAAACCTATGGAGATAGAGATGGATTAGCTCCATAGAGCTTAGCTCATCTGTTCTAGGTGAGCAGTTAAATGTTCTTACTGAGAAAAAAATGAATCCTCAAAGTCATGGTTTAAGGTTTGATCAGCAAAATTCCTGAGGTTTCCATGGAAAGAAATATATTCCCTACAGACACTCGAACAAGGCCTCAAGGATTTCACTGCTGTAAGAAACTCATTTTTGAAGCAACTGCTTGACTAAGTCGGCAGAAACCTCTTTAGGAACTTGACTTTCACAATTGGAAAACATGGAGGAAGAAAAACACAGCTGCATAAGATACTGTGGACTGGTAATCAGCAGAATTGCTGGTTATTTTCTGTGAGGACAATAGATCTTAATTTAGTTCTAGAATCTTTTCCTATCTTCACACTACATATTCATCTTTATCCTATAATGATGTATATTGAATATACCATTGCTTCTCTATCAAAATCCAGGGTTTATTATATTTTTGAGTTTGATCTGATTTGTATAATTTAAATGTTTCATGATGTCAAAACTGCTTAAAACATCCTTATTTTAGTTTCTTTGTTATGAAAATCTGTAATATCTCTTTCTATGCCTCCTAAAACAGAACCACAGGCTACCAGAGACTTAGAAAAAGTTTTTCAGTGTGAAAAGGTAGGATTTTCATTTGAACTAAAAATAAGATATCATTGAATAGAATATACTTAACAGGAATAATAAAAAAATCTTTTACTCTTGCACAAAAGGAAACACCTTGGTGCATACACATCTGTCATTGGAAATAATTCATTATTCTATGTGAGAAGTATATTCACCATTTTCTTACTGCTACTATAGTAAGATAATTTACTTTGCAAAAAATTTGCTTTATAAATGACTGGTAAGCTTGTTATTTACCATTTTATTTACTATTCCTAGTTCCATGATGAATATTTAGATAAAAATCATTCAATTGCTGCTGCATCAAGTTCCAATTGCTTGCTACTTGAAGGTTAAAGTAGACAATTGTTGAATATTAAAGAGATAAAGGTTGGTAGGAGAAAAAAAAGTTTATTAAAATGCTAGTAGCCTGAGAAGAGGGCAGGATTGTTTTGAAATTATCTTACTCTGAGGCTGGTGTTTGCTGTATATAAGGGCTGGTGGAGAAAGTAGAACAATGCAAAGCAAAATTTGGTAGTAGACCCAGGACAGAGAAGGAATCCAGTCATGAAGCGTTTGTTGGCACCAATGGTTTAGTGAAGACTCTACATGACAGAATCAATGATAAGCCATTTTTTGTTTGTTTATTTTCTTCTCACTTGTGGTTATGCCTGGTTTAAAACTGAAAACAGCTTATTGGAAGCATTTCTTTACATTAGTAGTAAGGCAGTAGAAAGGGTGAGGGAAAGTTCTCTGTAAAATCAGAGAACAAGATAAAGTTTCAAAAGCTGCTTATTTCCAAATGTTTGTCATTTGGAAATAATTTAGAAGTTGAATAGAGGACAATAATATTTGAGATATTTTATACAACTTTAGATCAGTGTGGAATACTTTGTAATTTTAAGTTTGCTATTTTAATTTAAATTTAAATTTTAAATTTAATTTTAAATTTTGCTATTTTAGTTTTAATTGTATTTTAATTTTGCTATTTTTACATAGAATAAATAGTAATTCCATGTGGATTTAATGAATATTCATAATTGCATCAATTTAATTGCCATTTCCATTATTTTTCTTTAAGAGCTTATTTTTCCAATTAATATTTGTCAATCATTTGCACCAGAAGTCTAGGAGATATTTATGATTAATAAAACACTATTGTTGAGAAATGCGAAATTGTTATCCACTAAATACTTAGCTTGTTCTATGTGTCTGTTCATGGATTAGCAAGTCTTTTCTGAAGGTTTTCAAAATATGGGCTATGTAATAAAGAACAGGAAAGTTCTTTGCCCTGAACACAAAAGATACAAAGATAAATGCAAGAGTTAATAATTAGTATAACCATTTTTCTGATACTAATGCTAAGAAAATATTATAGTAATATGATAGAGAGTAATCACAGACTGACATCAGAAGGAAATTCTACTTTACTGGGGTGGAGGCAGATCTAATGAGAAATTGTTACAGCTAAGACTGCAGTAATACAAGGAAAGCATTAAAGTATAAAGGAAGACAAACAAGAGAGGTTCTGGTATAGACATGAATTTACCATGTGAAGGGCTGGAAGACAAAGAACAAAAATAGACCATAAAGAACAGAATGGTAAGTTAAAGAAGTCAGAAAGTTGGAAGTGATCAAACATGCAAAATTTCATAGCTTAGTATGACACAGTAATTTTTTCTTGTGTAATTGGAAGCTATTAGAAAATTCTAGAGTAGGAATGATGGAGTTGATAAAGTATTTTTATCACTATCGTCACTATCATTATCACCCCGTTGTTCATTGATTTGCTAGAGTAATGTCTCTATTAGTCCCAGTCATGTGCTAGTGTAGCCCAATGGCATATTGGGGGCTCTTTCAGGGTCAGGGGAATGAGGACCATCATTGTTACTGTTTTTGGTATATCAAGTACTCCACGGGTAGTGTGCCAGGCTCTGTCGTGCGGGCGGGATACTCTTGGTAGCTTGTCGGGCTCTCCAGAGGGATGGAGGCTTTTGAGGCAGCTTTTAATCACCTTTACAGGTGTTCCCAGTCAGGCATATATGCAGGCAAGCTACTCTTGGTAGCCTGTCGGGTTCTCTGAGAGTGAGAACTAGACAATAAGAGATCGATTCCAAGAGCTTGGTTTTATAGTGTCTTGATTTTGGCCGTTGATGGGGTTGCATGGCAGTTGGTGGGTGTAACTGTCTAGCTACTGAAAACTGGGGGATCTGGGTGGAGGAGGCCCAGTCCCGAACCGAGCAGGCTTGGAGATCTCAGCCCCGGTTCCCGCATACCTGAATTCTTCTTCCTGTTCCTTTATGCATGAGGCTCATCCTAGCATGTGGAAAGTGGTCTCAGCATGGCTGTGGCTGGGTCTCAGAGGTCATCAGCTGCTGGAACTCTGCTCATGGTGGAGAAAGAAACTTAACCTGTTCCCCTCCAAGGGGCTCCGATGAGGACAGCCAGGCGCGAGGGCAGGAGACTCTGCATTGTTCTCCTTTAGGAGCTTGGTTTTATAGTCTCATTTTAAGTATTTTTAAAATGGCATAAAATCATTTTAAAAGCTTTATGAAGTAGAATACATAGTGGAAAGAATAAATGCATAAAGTCAAATATATGTAATTTTCTAAATACTTTGACTTAATAGATCATATATTTACAGACTATCTGTAATGGTTACTTGAATTAATATAGTGGAAGAAAACACTGTATTTGAGTATTTCAAAGAAATTTGATGGGGCATGCAGAATGAAATAAAAGTAAGAGATGATATCATATCTAGGAAAGGAGAAAAAAGGCAGGTAAATATGAAATGATAATAACAGACAATTCTAAAGGGAGATCAAGTGTCCTGAAATAGGTTAATACATGGTGGTGAAAATATAACGTCACCTACTACTTCTATAATAAACGGACATTAGTTATCAACTTGATATGACTATAGGAGTCATAGAATATATTGGGAACCAGCACATTTTATTTATAGCAAAAACTGGAGTAGTTCCTTCTGAGAGTAGGCACATCAGAGAATGACAGCTCATTTCTCATGGAACAGAGGTGCCTGGGGCACTTAGAGAAGGCTTGGAATGAATGAGAGTGGAGGAGTTTGAAGACGTGCTAAACTATAAGTTCATCAGAGTTCAGCAGTTGTAATTATAGGATTTTCAAATAAAGCACTAAAACAATATCCTGAAGAACTTAGGGCTCTCGTTTCATGGCAAAAACAGTACCAACAATACTCAGACTTCTCTTCATGTATTATTTATCTATTAAAAACTGTTGAGGCATTTCCCAGATACTGCGTTCTGAAATTTTAGATCAAATAAAAAATGATTCTTTTTTCCAAGACATTTACTTGCCTCCTCAAAAGAGGTAGAATGTATTTTCCACATATTCATGCATATTATCATCTAAAAAGAATTATGTGTAAATTCATAAAATATTAATCAGCTTTTCAAGAACTCCTTACTAAAACAATATTTTAAGTAGTTTAGAATCCCAGCAGAAGTCCAGGCAGTTTATCACCTATAGAGGCTAATAAGACATGTATTTATAAAGGATCTTAAACAAAGAAACTATGTATAATGCAATTTATTCGAAGAACAATTGGGAGATACTAGATAAAGGTCTAGATTCTTCTTGCTGCTCATATTAGCCCTCTACAATTCAAACATCCCATTATATTACTTAAGATGATTTTTATCCTTATTCAGAGTAAACTAAGTAAGGCTGTTTGCTCAAAATTTATGCTGGACTTGTCAGAAGTAGTCAGGTTTTGTCTCACACTCATCTTATGACAGATCCAGGTCAGAGGCATGAGACTTGGCAAGTACCTTATAAATTAGAGCTCTGCTGAATCCTATAGCAATGGCTCTTCACACATGCCCACTTCCAAAAAGTTCTTATAAAAATGAAAAATGATTCAGTTACCTAACTTAGGAATGCAAAAGCAACCCTTGCCAATATCTGAGTGCCAAGCATCGATAATAATTGTCTTAGATGTTTTATGAACCTGTATTTTCTTTACCAGTAAACCTAAAACTGCCACTATTATTAGAAAGTCATGTTATATTATGTAACACTTTCTTTATAGTTTAAACAGCTCTAATTTTAAAGTGTTGACACAGTTTTTGTTCAATAAAAATATTACCCAGAACAAAATAGAGCACCAATGTCACTAATATATTGAGTATCAATTTGACAATATTTAGAGTTTTACATTACATGTACTCAATTTTGTAAGAGATCAGGAAAAACATTTATCATTATTTTGAATAAAAATTAATTTTTTTCCTTGTTAGTTTAGAAAAATTGTTCTGTAAAGAATGCTTTAATCAAGCAGGAGAAATTTATTAGTTGTTTGATTACAGTGGAAATGAAGATCCCAATATAAATCTAATTTTCAAACTGGAAAAATTATTAAATCAACTGATGAAGAATTTGAAGTTTCAACCCATATAGTTTGTTACAAGAACCTATGCATGTGTTTAAACAGATGATTACAAACTTCTATGTTTAGATAAACCATTCATATAAACTTCTTATGATATTCTTAAAAAGTTCTTCCTGAGCTACAGTGATAATATAGCAGGTAGGTCTCTTAACTTGCAAGCTGTGAACCCAGGTTTGATCCACAGCAGCTGAATTGTACTAGGAGTGATCCTTGAGCACAGAGTCAAGAGTAAGCTCTGAGTATCATTGAGTATGAACCCCCTAAAAAATAAGTAAAAAACCCTATAATTTGTACAAAGAATAAAAAAAGATAACCCCCAAAGTTTTTGTTAACTATTTTTAATTACTAAAATTTTATTTCTCTTAAGATAACTAAAACAGATATTATGCAGTTTAATTTACTTTAAATGTTTTTATACATTTCAGGAAACACACATCAATACATTATTCCTCTTAGACTACTGAAAAAAATATTTTTCTTTTCCTCATCTAATGTTATGTAAATGACATCTATAGGCGACTTTGGAGACTTTACTATGGTTTTTTTCAAGACTCATTAGTGAAAAATATTTTAGTGAAAACAATCATGAAAATCTGGCAAAAAAATTATGTGGAGTTGGAGATGTCACATGGCAACAGATGTGACTGTGTGCTCCAAGAATTCCAAAATTTTTAACGGGATGGTATAGTTGGAGTAGAAATTTTTAACTGAATAGTGACTTTGGATGCACCAGACTGTTCTGCCTGGTGCACAGTCTGGAAACATCTCTGCAAATTGTTGATTTCTTTTGAGATTTATTTAAAAGTTTCTGAATTATGTCTGGTTAATGAACTTACTTGGTGCTAGAGGCAGTTCATGAGAGTGACTGACGAGGCTTCAGGAAGTACAGGGAGATGGAGGGTGGTAGCCTAACTCTGACTCCGTGAAAGCCTGGGGATTTCTACATCACTGATAAACCAGGAGTAACATACCACATTGAGTGGAAAGTAAAGTAGAAGGAAGCCAGTCTCAGTTAACAAGATATAAACACACAAGGCTTTGTAACATATTGGTAATCTCTTATACAAGGGTTTAATGGCTCCATGGTGTGATACACTTCCATCTAAAGAAACATTTTGTGTTCATTTTTTAGCTATATATTTATAGCAAGCAATATAAAATAAATTATTCGGGATGTGCTATAGGAGCAGATTCAAGGGGTGGTTGGGAAAATTGGAAATGATAGTGATGGGAAAGTACTATGGTTGTAGAATTGTTGTTGAATATAACACATCATCATGCACAATTTTATGAAAAATATATAAATGAAAGATGGAAAACTGGCAGAAAGTTTCATTATCTGTGTTTATTATACAAAACAATATGCAATAATATATATGATTCTAATCTCTAATTTTCTAGTTAAATTTTTAATTTACTATATTTCCCATCTTCATATATAGGACAGTGATTTCAGCAATTTCCAAAATTATTTGATATACTAGTCTATTTTCAGAAAAAAAACATCATCATCACCATTATCATCATCATCATAATCATCATCATCATCATCACCATCATCATGATCAGTGTCCTCTAAAATCTACAAATGCTTGAAGTAAAACTGAAAGCATTCCACAACTATATCCAAGACTATTACTTATGTCCTAGATAGCTCTAGGACCCAAGGTGGGAAAAGAGGGCATGATCTACTTTGGGAAGCATTGATACAGATAATATCACTATGAGGCAAGTCTATGTATATATACATATATACACATATGTACATATATACATATATATTTGAACTAATTAATAAGTAAATAATCAGGAAGCTGATTGTGGAGCAGGGTGACAGACACTGGTGCAGATAAGACCTGACCTTGCAAAGTGGCCCAGAAGCAAATCCTCCCAAGATGGAGTATCTGGACAAAGTTGGCAAGAACAGGGTGTCAGCCAGCACCAGGTGTTGGACCTTGATTCTCACTAGTCACATGAGCCCTAGACACAGAAACTGTCATGTATGCTTAGCAGGTCTTTCTAACTGCAGCATCTAGCCTTGATTGGGATTGGACCGTGGCAAAGCAGAGTTGAAGAGGTGATAGTGCTGAACTTGATGTGATTGGACTTTCTTGTAAACCGAGCCCATCTATAAAATATGTGTGTATCTGGCAATAAGGTTAACAGCCATCAACTGCTCCCGGAGGGTGTTTTTTCGAGTGCCTGTCATCCTTCACCCCACATTTTCCTGGACCACGTGCACAACGTGTCTGGGCATATTGGGGGAAAACTATTCCCCAACAGTCTCCATGCTAAGGAGTCACTCTTGGTCATTCTTATGGAATTCTGTAGTGCTAGGTATCAAATCTGCACTCCTTCAGGAAAGACCCACAATCCTGTTGTTTAAGCTATCTTCCTGGCCCTCATATACATATTTAAGGAATAAAGATAATATAAAACCTTTTTCAGAAAAGCACAATGCCAACAAATTTTTCACTAGCATACTTATACAACATGAATTAGTCTTGCAGCGGAAGGGAAATAATTCCACATAGAAAATTCAATCTACAAAATAAAATTAAGAGTGGAAAATTATAGGTAAGCTGAAAACAAGATTTTTGTTACTTGTTTTATACTTAATTTGCTACTTGTTTGATACTCAAAAGTCAAATTAGGCATTTTTTTTTCACACTCACGATGAAAATGTATTATTTAGTGAAGTCTAAAATGGGGAAAATTAGGTTTGGAGGTTTTTGCAAGTTTCATAATAAGAAATTCAGCAAAGTCTGAATTCATGAATGCAGTAAAGTATATGTAATTGGGGGAAAAGGGAAAGGAAAATTAAAAATAGAAACTAATTTGTAAAATTTAAAAATGAATGCCTAAGACTTTCCAAAATCTGACCCCAAATTGTCTTTCTAGATTTATTTCTAACAATTTCCTAATATTTTATTGTGATCTTAAGAAAGTGGACTGATGTATTTGATATTTTTATTAATTGTGCTTTCAGACTTTTCTTATTCTAGTTAAAAGAATAAAAATTTTAACTAGAAACATCATTAATCATCATTTTTAGTCTGATATTATACCGTTATATGATTCAAAGAAATTCTTCATTGAGTTTTTCTTTATTTTCATTGAATATTCTTTGCTTCAATCATAATTTAATACTTTCTATTAAACTGTCATTTTACACATGATCTGTAATTACAGTTCTGATATACTTAACTAATTTTAATTTGCTAAATAGAGGCAAATGTATATATAGAATTACTATATCTCATTAAAGGATAAAAGAAGGGCTTTAACATCTATTGAGTTCAAGGAAGACCTCAAAGAGAGAAGAGAAGAAGTGCTGGTAGATGCGACAGAAGCTGGGAAAAGTATCCGTAACACCCACCTGTCCTTCGCCAACTACAAGACCAAGATGACTGCCCTCCAACGTCCTGATGGATCCATCACATCGTCCAGAACAGCAATGGAGAAGATTATCCATGACTTCTGCTCAAATCTCTTCGATAGCCATGTCCACTTGCCGACATACCAAATTCCACAGGATGGATATGTCGTTCCCAATATTCCCCCTTCCGAAATCCAACACGCCATTTCGTCAGTAAAGAAACGAACAGCACCCGGCCCAGACAAGGTCAGACCTGAACACCTGAAGAACCTGCCGTCAGTACTCATCAATACACTGGCTCGGCTCTTCACACGCTACCTGTCTGAATGCAAGGTTCCATCCCAATGGAAAACCAGCAGGACCGTACTACTGTTCAAGAAGGGAGACATCCATGACATTGGCAACTATGGCCCGAGCTGACTATTATCTGTCATCTACAAGTTGTTCACTCGAGTCATCCTAAATAGGATTGGCAGAACACTAGATGAAGGCCAACCATGCAAGCAAGCTGGGTTCCGCAAAGGATTCAGCACCACTGACCATATCCACACAATAACCAAGCTCATTGAGGTTTCTCGGGAGTTCAAGATGCCGCTCTGTTTAACGTTCATTGATTTAAAGAAGGCCTTTGATTCTGTTGAGACGGAAGCGGTCATTGAAGCCCTAGCCAATCAGGGCATTCAAGCCCAATACATCAAGATCCTCCGTGAGCTGTATTGCGGATTCACTACCAGGATCTCACCATTCTACAAAGAAGTGATCGTTGATGTCAAGAGAGGGGTGCAGCAGGGTGATACCATTTCACCGAAACTCTTCAGTGCCACCCTCGAGAACATCATGCGACGACTGGAATGGGAAGGAATGGGAGTCAAGATAGATGGTCGGCAACTACACCACCTCCGCTTTGCTGATGACATTGTTTTAATAACACCGAGCATCAGCCAAGTGGCACAAATACTGCCCGACTTTGACCGTGAGTGTGGAAAGGTAAGACTACAGCTGAATCTTACGAAGACAATGTTTATGAGAAACAGCCTCGTTCCTGATGCCCCATTTGCCGAATGCAACAGCTATGTGTACCTAGGTCGAGAAGTCAACATGACAAATGACCTGGCACCCGAGCTGCGCAGGAGGAAGAGAGCGGCTTGGAACACCTTCAAGAACGTCGAAGAAATAGCTAAGAGGACGAAGAACCTCGGGCTCCAGGCACATCTCTTTGATTCCACTGTTCTTCCTGCATTAACATATGCCTCAGAGACCTGGGCCCTACACAAACAGGATGAGAACACTATTCAGGTCTCCCAAAGAAGAATAGAAAGAGCTATGCTTGGAATATCACATTTCACTCAAATGAGAGAAAGAATCCGGAGTTCCGACATCTGTCGATGATCAAGAATCAGGGATGCTGTCTCATTTGCCAAGGTGTCAAAAATCAGATGGGCTGGTCACGTAATGAGATTTAAAGACAACTGCTGGACTAGAGCTGTTACCGACTGGATTCCACGGGATGTCAAAAGACCACGTGGCCGCCCACCTACCAGATGGTCAAACTTCTTCATCAAGATCATGAACAATCGGTTTGAGGCTCTTCATGTTCCCAGAGTGAACAGATGCCATTGGGCTACACTAGCACACGACAGGGACAAATGGAGACGTTACTGGTGCCTGCTCGAGCAATTCGACAACTAACGGGAAGTTAAGTGATTAAGTGATTAAGTGAGTTCCTATTGATGTTAAACTTCAAATTGCTAAGAATTTGAAAAATACTGAAATGTTCCTCAATGCAAAGACACATTTTATATAAGAAAATAAAGGCTGGAGCAATAGCACAGCAGGTAGGGTGTTTCCCTTGCTCGCAGTCAACCCGGGTTCAATTCCTCCATTCTCTCAGAGAGCCCAGCAAGCTACTGAGAGTATCCTGCTCGTACGGCAGAGCCTGGCAAGCTCCCTGTGGTTTTTTTGCTATGCCAAAAACAGTAGCAAGTCTCACAATGGAGACATTACTGGTGCCCTCTGAAGCAAATTGATGAACAATGGGAGGACAGTGCTGTATAAGAAAATAAAACCTGTATAATTTTTTAGAATAACATAGATACTAAGGAATTTAATTGTGAACCTATGACAACTATAAAGCAAGCAATTATTAGATATTGTATATCATTAATTAAAATAATAAATATGAAAACATGTTTGTAAAGGTTCAATATCAAGTATTTAAAGGAAAGGAGCATAGAAATATAGTGTGGATGTAGGTTCCTTTTCTTGCATACAGTTTCCCGGGTTCAATTCCTGAAACCACATTTGGTTCCCCGAGCACCTCCAGGAGTGAGCCAGAAGGCCAGGAGTAAAAAGCCAGAAAGAAGTCCTGAGCACAGTCAGATGTGGCTCAAAACAAAAACAAAAGAGAGAGAGAGAAGAAGTAAAGAGAGAGAGAGAGAGAGAGAGAGAGAGAGAGAGAATTGAATGAATGGAAAAAGTGGAGGGAAATAGATGAAGTAGAAATTCTAAGTATATTTGTGTAGAGCATTCATAAATACGGAGAGCCTGGCAAGCTCCCCGTGATGTATTCGATATGCCAAACACAGTAACAACAAAGTCTCCAATGGAGAAGTTACTGGGCCTGCTCGAGCAAATCGACAGACAAATCGATTGACAAATAATATCCAAGATTTTTTAATGAACCATTTTAACTTTCAGCTAAATTCAAAAATACCTATATTGTATTCTTTACTTATTTTCAAGAAAGGGGACACATACTCAGGGTCATTCTCACTGCACTGTGCTCAGGAATCATTCCTGACAATGTTCAGGAGCCCAAAGACTGTGCTAAGGATCAAAGCAGGATCAAAGCCTTCCATCTTCAGCCCAAAGATACTTCCCTTTAAGAACTGAAAACACAGCTACTGCTAAAGCGATTATGTAAGATATTAAATTGCTGTTGATTTGTATATTTTCACATGTAAATAGTCTGAATTTTTCATGTCTTGAATAGATGTTGAAAACAAAAACAATTTTATGAGTACATATAAAAGAAAATCAATTTAAATCAAGATTCTTCAACACATGTTTTAAGACACATGACTAAAACTGTATTTGTAGCATAAATGTCATTAAAATATTCATATGTTCTAGTTATGAGATTATATCTAGCTGTAACTGGCAAATGTGACCATATTTATGTATGTGTATAAATACACACATTCAAATGTATTTTTGCTCGAGCGGGCCCAGTAACATCTCCACTGGAGACTTTGTTGTTACTGTGTCTGGTATATCGAATACTCTCGGTAGCTTGCCGGGCTCTCCGAGAGGGGTGGAGGAATCGAACTCTGGGCGGCCATGTTGGCCGCTTGTAAGGCAAACGCCCTACCCGCTGTGCTATCGCTCCAGCATATCTGAGTATTGAAATAGAGCAATATTAATTTAAGGAGTTATGCTTAAATATATATGTTGTGAATGTATGTGATGGCCAATAAATTTTACATAATATTAACATATTTCAAAATTTAGAAAGGGTAGGTTCTTCTATATTCCTTTTTAGTTCCCTAAGGCATAGATGTGATATGTTACCACACTAATGCCATGTCACTGTCACTGTCACTGTCACTGTCCTCCCACTGCTCATCGATTTGCTCGAGCAGCCCCAGTAACATCTCCATTGTGAGACTTGTTGTTACTGTGTTTGGCATATTGAATACGTCACAGGTAGCTTGCCAGGCTTTACTGTGCGGGCGAGATACTTTCAGTAGCTTGCTGGGCTCTCCAAGAGGGGCGGAGGAATCGAACTTGGCCTGACCAGCTTGGCCGCATGCAAGGCAAACGCCCTACTCACTCTGCTATCGCTCCAGCCCCGTAATAATATTATTATTAAATTTTAAATTATGATATCTTCAATAAAAGGAAAAAGTTATTGTGGTAATACTTTGTGAAAGAGACACTATTAATAGCAAAAGCAAAATTATGTGGACTGGATAATGTTGGTAATTAAATGAACAATTCATGTAGTAAAAATGCTCATTTCACAACAACCTGATAAATTTTGTTGGCTGCAGATCAGTTGAAAACCAAAAAAGTATTTTAACAAAAATATACAAATAGAACACTATTTAAAATAGTTAAAAATGTTTCTACAACATAAAAACCCAGTGAATATATGTGGAAATACAACTCAATCAGATAAGAAACAGATACAGTATCAAATTTTGCATTTTAACACTAACTGATACAGTTTTCATTATGTCAGATATTACCTCAATCGTAAGCTCCTTAAGATCAGTAATTTCGTTTACTACTAAATCCATATAGATAGTCCCATTTGTCTATCTGTTTTCACTTGCTTGGCCAGTGGCATGACATCATTGAAGATACCATTAGTTTCAATATCATGGAGAGTTTTGCCAACTTTGTCTTCAATGAACTTTAAGGATTCTGGTCTGATGATGAGGTCTTTAATCCATTTTGATCTTACTTTTGTACATGGCATTAGGCAGAGATCTGAGTCCACTTTTTTGCATGTAGCCATCCAGTTTTGCCAGCACAATTTGTTAAAGAGGTTTTCCCTGATCCACTTCACTTTTCTTGCACTCTTATCGAAGATTAGATGATCATATGCTTGGGGGGAGATGTCAGTATATTCAGCACTGTTCCATTGGTCTACAGCTCTGCCCTTTGTTCTAGTACCATGCTGTTTTAATTATTACTGCTTTGTAGTAGAGTATGAACAGAAAATTTCTCAAAGAAGAAATCCGAATGGCTAAAAGGTACATGCGAAAATGCTCAACATCATTAATCATCAGAGAGATACAGATCAAAACAACAATGAGATATCATTTCACACCACAGAGACTGGCCCACATCCAAAAGAACAAAAGCAACTGGTGCTGGCACAGGTGTGGCGAGAAAGGGACACTCCTTCACTGCTGGTGGGAATCCCGACTGGTTCAGCCCTTTTGGAAAACAGTATAGACGATTCTCAAAAAATTAGAAATTGAGCTCCCATTTGACCCAGCAATGCCACTCCTGGGAATATATCCCAGAGAGGCAAAAAAACGTATAGTCAAAGTGACATCTGCACTTGTTTGTTCATTGCAAAACTCTTTACAATAGCCAGAATCTGGAAAAAACCTGAGTGCCCGAGAACAGATGACTGGTTAAAAAAAACTTTGGTACATCTACACAATGGAGTACTATGTAGCTGTTAGAAAAGATGAAGTCATGAAATTTACATACAAGTGGTACTACATGGAAAGTATCATGTTAAGCAAAATGAGTCAGAAAGAGAGGGATAGAAATAGAAAGATTGCATTCATCTGGGGAACACAAAGTTACAAAATAGGAGACTAACACCCAAGAATGGCCGAGATTAGTACCAGGAATTTTACTCCATGGCTTGGAGGCCAGCCACACATGCTAGGGGAAAAGCGAGCTCAGATAGAGAAGGGAGCACCAAATAAAGGGTGTTGGGAGGATCCTCCCAGGATGGGAGAAGCATGGTGAAAGTAAACTATAGACCAAACATGATTACCACTTAATGCCTCTCTTGCAAACCACAACATCCAATAGGAGAGAGAGAACAAAAGGGAATGCCCTGCCACAGAGCCAGCATGGGATTGGGGGGATGGGGGATGGGAGGCACCCGTGGTGGTGGAAAATGGGCACTGGTGGAGGGATGGGTACCTGATCATTGTATAACTGAAAACCAAGCACAAAAATTTGTAAGTCTACAACTGTACCTCATGGTTTTCACTAATAAAAATTTTAAAAAATTATCACATATTATGTATTAAATAAATCTAACATAAATTAAAATCAGCATATTGCTTTAAAAACAAAAAATCCATATAGAACACTTGAATATTGCATATTTAAATTATTTGTTGAATGAGTATTAAACTGGAAGATAAAAAATCTAATCTCTCCTCAGAAGGTCTTTTACGATGAAATAATCCATTTTTATTTTTTTCTCTATATGTACTTATTCATAGCTTTTTTTAGGTTATGGTATGAGAACATTTTCCAAGGGAAAGAACAAAAAGCTCAGATAGTGGCTAATAAAGTAACCTAGCAGATTTTTTTTTCTGTTTTATCTTTTGCTTCATTTTGGTTTGTTTTGCAGGGTGTTTTTTGAGGGGGGGCGGTGAGTGGGCGAGAGGATAAACATTTCATTGAACAACATGTGGCCCAGAGCAAACTGGAAAGCTTACCATATGGGTGAGTATATATCTTTTGAAGTTTCACTGTTGCACTGCACAGTAAAGTTTTATGAGTTTCCAAGAAAACAAATGAAAACAGTAATTCAGATTCAAGTCTAACTATCTATATAGCCTTAATTTTCATTCTCACTCATAGCCTAGTCATCTTGGGAGTTCCTATTACAAAGTTTATATGCCTGAATCAATAGAGCGTTTCAAGCAGCAATGCTGTTCAACCCATCAAAAAGGTTTGTACTGCAGAGGACAGCAGAAGGTCAACACCTATTCCAATTCATTCTTATAGCCTTAGAAACCAGCACACTTTCCCTGCTTTTTTATTATAGGTCCCTTAACTTTTAAATTGCACAGAATTTATAAATTAAATAGGTCTCATCAGCCCCTAGTCCCAAGATTCAATGTGTATGCTCAATATCTCATAATAAATTTATTGTTGATACAACCAGTTCATTTGATGATAAATAAGCAACTGATGTAAACTATTGCGATGGCAGAATTAAAAGTTTTCTTTAATATATATTATATATACATATGTGTATATAAAATATTGTCAAACTTAGAAAAAAGGGATCTGGTCCTATAAAAAGAAACAGATGCAAATTAAAATTAATGGATAATATTACTTCACTATTGGTGGAAAAAAGTTAATGGCCAACAAAAAAAGTTCGAGTAAAGATGAGAGAGAGAGAGAGAGAGAGAGAGAGAGAGATTGAAGTAAAATAAATAAAAAAAGATAAGTTTTTGACTGGGTATTTTGAAACTACCTAGTTCTAACTCTTATATTATGAACAGCATAGGAAAGCCTGGGGAAATTATGGGAATTCTGTGGAATTATGGGTTATGGAACTGTAGGTCATTTGATATTCTTAGCTTAGTTTTAGATTTGCACCCCACCCTCACAGCCCCCAACTGCATCAGTGGTGCTCAGAGTTTAATCCTGGCTTTGCATTCAGGGATCACTTCTGGAGGTACTGGGAACCAAATGTGGTGACAGAGATCCAACCTTTTCAGCCATGTGCAAGGGAGGTGCCCTACCCACTGTACTAATGCTCCAATCTTCTGCAGCATTATTAATATGTGAATTTCTACAATTGCATAATCAGCGCCTGTATTAAATGAATAAATTAATATTTAAATATTATCTAGCACATATATAAAATTCTAGGACTTCTCCGTGTGTGTGCTTGTGTGTATGTGCATGATGTATATTCTAAGTGATTTGAAGTAAAATTCCTAGGACAGAGTCCAGTTGGCATTCTGGTTTCTATTCCTGACTTGAAAATGTTAGGACTGAGTCATGCATTAAATCCTGTCTGTTTCTTTTTATGGATAAAGAAATTCTACATATATTTTTATATATATATGCATGTAATATATGTATATAATTATGTACATTTGTGTTTTCTTTAAGCTCATGGAAAGAAACAACAATAAAGAAAACATCATAAAAGGTAAGAATCCAAGTTTCCCAGATCTAACCATTCATAAATACACAACAAAGATTGCAGTCTCTCCAGTTACAGAAAACATGATCCATTGTCCAAAATCCTGAGAATGATTTAAGTCCTTAAGGAACATAAGTCTATGTCGAGAAAATGCAAACTTGTCTTTAGCCAAATAGTTCCCTTGCTCCATTTTTTTTAATTATTTGACATAGACAACCTCAGCTGTTGAGACAAGGTTAGAGAAGGCATATATTTTTGGATCTTCTGAGTCACTGCCAATGAAACTTTTCTGATCTATTATTTGTTGATTTGTATTCTCTAGATTTAGACTCAGGACATAATGTCTTGCACCTGACATCACTGTGCATCAAAAATAAATAATTAAATGAAAAATTAATAAAAAGCCCTACCTTAATTCATTTATAGCAGCAAACCTAGAAGAATCTCTTAGAATTTTGAGTTCCACTCAATTTTCAACTTTTTAAAAAGTGGATTTGGGCTCTCTAGTACCAAACAAATAAGGGCATAAAAGGTGTTATGAGAAAATATGAGTAATTTTTAGAAAAATAGAAGATACTTGAAAGTTATAGGTCAAATATTGACACATCTGTGGAATTTCTGAAGTGAGACTAGTGTAGCTACCAGTTTCAAGCCTTGTTTTTCTCTCTTTCCTTTTTTTAATTTTTGACATTGTGGGTGTGCATGCACTTGTGTGTTTGTACATTGTGAAAAAGTTAGTAAACCAATAATGGCATTAGTTTGGCTAGAATGCTTTAATATCTTAGTGAAGAAGATAGTGTACTGGCTTTTAAAGTGAAATCTAATTTGTTTTTCTGGTTTGTATTTAGGAGATAATAGGAGCATACATAAAGTGGTTGCCTAGCAACTAATTACCGATAATAGGAAAAATCTTGGAGGCAGACTTGAAGAAGGAATCCTAAACCAGTGGATCACAGAAATTACATTGTTGCAAAGGACAGTTGAGTTTTTATTAATTCAATATCATGATATGGTTGATAACAGACTATGAACAAATCAGCTTGCCTCTTTAGAGCATAAAGCAAGCAGGAATTTTCCTTATGCCTCATTCAATCAAGCCTTTGCTTTCCTTTCTGTCACAACCAGTAGAGAAGAGGTAAAGTTGGGGATGCTTTCTAAAGGAACAGGTGACAGAAAACAAATGGAGAAGCACAGAACCCAGAAACTGCAGGCGAGCGCCTTGCCAAGCTATGAGGAAAACAACCTGGAACAAATGCTGGATGCATGATGCTGGAAGTTAATTGTATTTAAAATGAGTATTTGTGTCAATACTCAGCTAAAAATTCATAGATTACTGTGTGCATACTAGCTTCATATAACTTAGATTATGTCTAACAGACATGTTTTTATAGGTATAGAAAAATAGAAATGTTTTTGTAGGTATATTTTCTGATGTTCTCTCATAAGCATTTACAAATTAACTCAACAAAAAGTGCAATTTGGGATACTTTACAAGGAACATATTTAATTTTCTGTGTTTTTTTTTAAATTGAAATTTCTGGGACCAGTGATATGACTCAAGTGTAGAGTACATGACACATTCAATGTATCTGCTTGGCCTTATATTTCACCCCTGGCTGCATGAGTTTCTGTCCTCTGAATCTCTTTAGATAGCCCTGGGGATTCACAAAAACTGACAGGAGTGGTCCTAACCCCACCCCACACATATAAACAAAATTTTGGCAACATTAAGCAATTATGTTTCTTGGGGACTGTAATAGCTATTTCCATAGGGAAAAAAAGGAGTTTCCTATTACAACTTCTATGACTCCAAATGATCATTGTCATTAAGTATTATTAGGGATATAAAACATTCAACGGAATTGTGACAATAGAAAGAAAACAAGAAAAAATCAGTTTTTATAAGAGATAAGTTGTGACAAAATTGTGAGCAAGAGACAAGAAAGACTAATTCAAATTAAGAGTCCTTCCCTGTGGGAAGGTTCTGGGGATCTTTTGCAGGTTTGCATCACTATTGTTAACTGAGAAACTTCTGGGATTGATTTAGAATTCCGCTTTTATGAGCGGTTAGAACTCCAAATAGATCAGATAGCAAGTCTTTGTTGAGTGAGGCAAGAATGACTTCATTTTTTTAACATGTAAGTTACATATCTAATAGAATGATATGGTTATTCATACCAAAAATATTCTGAACTTGTCACACTTGACCTCTCCATGAGTGACTTCATCTAAACACAAAATTTAAAAAAAAGATAAATATAATAATTGCAAATCAGAAAATTTAATCACTCTGAACTGCTTGCTATTTTTGGATGGCATATGCCTTTTCTTCACTTCATTGTAAATATTGTTTTCTTTTTTCTAGAATAAACTTTCCAACTTGTCCATACAACTTCTGGCCAAGATTCAGCTCAGTCATCTTATCTTTTGCTAAGTTATCTCTTTTATTGACCTCAAGGAACATTTCTATGTTTCACCTGTGTGCGCCTCAATATAATACACATACTTCTCCTTGAAGCACAGTGTGTGGCAAATGCTGACTTGATTGTCTTTCCTTTCTAGAATGTGTGATACTTGGGAATATAGCTTTGTTTAATGTTTTTCAAATAGTAACATATCACTTACTAACCCTGCAGATGTTCAGTGAAAGTTTTATAACTTTAGAAACCTAGGAACATACGATTCTTTGTATTTTGAACTATTTTGTACCTTCTTATAGTCATGAGTACTTTTTGTCTCTTGATCAAAATGTGCTTCCCGTGCTTGAACCATCAGAGGAAACAAATATGGTGAGAGAGAAATCAAAGCACAGAAAAGCTACAACATAGCTCTTCTACCCAGACCGTGAGGATTGAAGTAACTTAATACATCATTACACTGGTCCAAGACTACTAATAACCAGTCTAGTCATCTGTTCACTTAGCTCCTGCCTTTATTACTTAATTCTATTACTGAAACTTTAACTTCCTACTACTATAAATTCCAGCACAAGTATCATCTATCTTGTTTATTTGTTTGTTTGGTATTTTTGTTTGGGTGACACCCTGGCAATGCTTAGGCTTACTCCTAGCTCTGCTCTCATTCCTGACTGGACTTGGGGGCAATATGAGGTGCCTGGGATTGAACCTGTGTTGGTCATTTAAGCCCCTTACCTACCGTACTATTTCTCTGCCCCCTCTTTATCTTATTCTTAAGGCAACAATGACTCAGGAAGGATCCCAGATATATTTTTATTCATTAACACCTTAAACGTCTACTCAGACTCCGAGTTCATTTCTACCTTCCTAGGAGCTCTTTAAAGAGTTCACTTATCATCTCATCATCGTGATTTATTACTATCATTTTGTTTACCAACTGCCTTTTTTGTTATATATCAGAGACAGATGTTCAATCTGGCGTCTTCCCCAGCTGCAATCAATGCACACAATACCAAAGCTCTTTGATTGGTTTCAAATATTTTTCTGTTTAGAAACAGGAAGAAACTTAAAGATTCTGATGCGAAATTTCAAGCAATGGTGCTTTATTCATTTGCATTTCTCAATATCTTGACTTTTTCATATTGATCTTCAAAAAAGAGAATCCTTGATGCTGAAATCTGAGAAGTGGTCCTAAAGAAAAGAAAAGTGAAATTGTGATGGAGCAGCGCAGACTCCAGACATTTAACCTCACTATGAGTATCAAAATGAATCTGTCAAAGAAAAAGTTAGACATGCTGGCTATGAGATATAAAATAAATCCTGCCAGGTAATATTATTATTTACTGTCATTGTTATTTGTCCTACTTATTTTTAATAGAAAATATGTTTTTACTAGAAAAATGTTTTCAATTGTTCTTATACATGATTCTCATGATCTGTAAGAAAAATTAAAAAAGAATGCTTTCAGAGTAACTATCACACACAAAATTGTCTTTTGGTAAAAGGTAAAGGTAAAGGCCCTCCCGTTGATCGTCGATTTGCTCGAGCAGGCCCAGTAACGTCTCCATTGGAGATTTTATTGTTACTGTGTCTGGCATATCAAATACTCTCGGTAGCTTGCCGGGCTCTCCGAGAGGGGCGGAGGAATCGAACTCGGGTCGGCCATGTTGGCCTCTTGTAAGGCGAACGCCCTACCCGCTGTGCTATCGCTCCAGCCCGTCTTTTGGTAAATTAATATAAAAATATCCAAATAAATTTGATATATAAATATCAATCCTCAAGATATTTAACAATTCCTCAAACATTGTGTTGAAATCTTTTTCTTTTTTTAAAATTTTTATTAGTGAAACACCATGAGGTACAGTTGTAGGCTTACAAATTTTTGTTCTTGGATTTCAGTTATACAATGATTGAGTACCCATCCCTCCACCAGAGCCCATTTCCCACCTCCAATGCTCCCAGCATCCCTCCCCCCCCCCCCAAGTAAAGGGTGTTGGGAGGATCCTCCTACGATGAGAGATGCATACTGAAAGTAGACTATAGACCTAACATGATTGCCACTCAATGCCTCTTTTGCAAACCACAGCACCCAAAAGGAGAGAGAGAACAAAAGCAATGCCCTGCCACAGGGGTAGAGTGGGATGGGGGAATATTTTTCTTATAATAAAGTACATAGTCTACCTTCAGCAAAAATATTATTTTGTTTTTATATAATTCCTCTTATTTTTATTATTTGACTAGTACCCATTGATAAAACCTATGCTACAAAGAAAATTATTTTTATTATTTATTTAATGTGGCTCTGCTCTAAATATTCTTATGTCCCATTCATCTGAGAAAACCAAAGCACCTAAAACTTGAGTTATTACTGGTGAATCCTGAAAATGGGATAACTTTTAAAGGATCTTTCTGAAAATAAGCATAAGAAAATATATGTAGATGATATTTCAAATTATATCACTTTTAAATCTATGTTTACTTGACTCTTGTTATTAATTATTTATGTATAAATACTTTATATATAATTATTTTTATGCCTGTTATAAAAACCCAATATTTAGAAAGTTGAATAGCCTAGTCCTACATTGGTTTATACTATTCTATTTAAAGATATATCAGAGAATTTTTAGCTGTACTTGCACAGGATATATCAGGAAGGTAGAATGAGGTAAGTGTTTCTCAAAGTGACAGTTATAAGTGAGTAAGACATTGGGAGATGAATCACATGGTCTTCATATTGATCTGAATTCTTGGAGAACATAGATCATAAATTTGAAGGAGAAGAAAAGGCATTTCTGCAAATAGTTTTTAAGCACCTAAAACTGTCCTTGAAATAAATGGAACGCACAAAAAAAGGTTGCTTTACCCTAAAAGACTCTTGCCTCCAATTCTTGGCAGGACTCCAAATTATTCTTTTCCCTCCCTCCTTCCCTCCCTCCCTCCCTTCCTCCCTCCCTCCCTCTCTCCCTCCCTCCCTCCCTCCCTCCTCCCTCTTTTCCTTCTTTCTTTCCCTTCACTTTCTCTTTTTCTCTCTCTTCCATTCTTTCTTTATCTCTCTTGTTCCTTCCTTCTGTCCCTCCATTCCTCTCTCCCTTCCTTGTTTCCTTCCTTCTTTCCTTCCTTCTTTTGTTTTGGGGCTACATTTGGAGGTATTTCATGCTTACTCCTGGCTCTGCACTCAGGGATCACACCTGGGAGGGCTTAGTGGACCATTTGGGGCATTGGTCCATGAAAAGTATTAGGGAGCCATATGGGTCACTGCATACATGGCCAATGCCTATCTACTGTACTACTTCTATGGTTCCTGATATTCAAAATCTTGAGACAGCTTAACTATTTTCTTAGATAAATTTGTCTTTAAGAACAAGCAATTGGGGTATTCACTGTATGTAAAACCAGGGATTTAGGTTTGAAAAGAGCCTTTGTTTTCACTTACTAGCCCTAAACCACTTATTTCAAGCAAGCAAATAATTGTAAATATTAATTTATCTTCTGTAATATAGAGTTGATCAAAGAAAAAACATTCACAACTCTCAAAAATAACTGGGTTTCATAATGCAGTGAAAAATTGAAACCTCTGTATTTTCTTGCTAGACATTTTTTCGGGGACCCAAGTGTTTGTACAATGGGTAGGTCACTTTCCTTGCATGCAGCTGACCTGTGTTGGATCCCCCAGACCCCATCCCATATAATCTCCCAAGACCTCCAGGAGTGATTTCAGAAGGCAGATCCAGAAGAAACTCAGGAACAATGTCAGATGTGGCCCCTAAATTAAATAATAATAATAACTTTGGTCATATCAATTTCTCTGAAATCATTTTTTCTTTTTTAAATTTTAAACAGTAGAAGTAATTCATTATATTATGATGCTAGGAAAGGATAAATTACATAATGTAAAAATTGTATGCTACCTAGAGATGATGAATAGTCAAGAGTCTCTGAAGTGCTTTCTGCTATGCTCAGAGGAGGAGTCATTATTAGGTGAGATTTATGCATTCATTCAGACAGACAACACCAATACTTTTCAAGTATTCTACAAAGTTGGAAGAGATGAGAGTCATAAAATATATTCCCTAATCTCAGGGCATACATGACCTCCAAAGAGTAGTAAATTTAGCTTAGGTTGCCCATAGATACATTTATATACAATACATATATATATAATACATAGATACATATATATACAAGCTAGTATAATTTATATGTAAAGTTTGACTTGAACAGCCTTTGAATATACTTTTCCATTAGGCACATATTTTATCTTTTTTCTATTATTTATTGAAGTAGAGTATGTGTACTTGCCGATGACCATGTGGTACAAGTATTCTTTTCCTTAGACAAATTAATAAACTAGTATTTATGCCTTACCATTGTTTCTACTTGTAAAACTGAATTATTCTGAAAGCTGTTAGATTAATACATAGGTCATCCATTCCTATTTATCTGTGCCCCAAAAGGGCTTTTGTTTGCCATACCCACAATTCTCAGGGCTAATTCCTGGCTTTTCACTCAAAGATCACACTTGGCAAAGTTCAGGTACCATATGCAGTGCAAGGGATGGAAACCAGGTCATTTGCTTGTGAGGCAAACATCATACCCTCTACTATTTTTCCAGTCTTTCTTTTATTTTCCTTAATGAACATAAGCATCTCTAAATTTTCTTGTATATCCAGCATTTCTTTATAGTTTTGCTAAAATAAAACACTGTCATACAGGGTATATTTCTCTTACATTATTCTGAAACCAGCATTTTTGTCAAATTCAGTAAAGTATTTTATATCCTTACTACTACTAGATTATTCCATTCTTCTCTGATTGCTCTATTTCTGAATATCCATTGCACTTCTAATTACTACACTATCCATTTGGAAATGGAACTCCATATGCAAACTTTTTTTTCATAATCACCTAAAAATACAGTTAAGTTTTTGAAATAAAGAATTTGTCTAAAATACATTTGTTTCTAGAACATCTCCCACTGAAATCTTGATGAAATAAATCGACAATAAGCAGTGAAAAATGGCATAAATCACTATGTGATCTATAATCTATAGTCTAACTATAAAGTACTCTTGGATAAAAAACAAGATTACATACATATTTACATAGGAAATTTTACAGAATCGAGAATAATTTGTCTAAATTTTACATTGTTTAACATAATCAACACTATAAAAAATTATAAACCCTTTATTTGGTGCTCCCTTCTCTATCTGATCCTCCCAGGATGGGAGAAGCATGCTGAAAGTAGACTATAGACCAAACATGATTGCCACTCAATGCTTCTTTTGCAAACCACAACACCCAAAAGGAGAGAGATAACAGAGGGGAATGGGAATGTCCTGCCACAGAGGCAGGGTGGGGTAGAGGGGATGGGGGGGGGGGACACTGGGATCCATGGTGGTGGGAAATGGGCACTGGTGGAGAGATGGGTATTTGATCATTGTATAATTGAAACCCAAGCACAAAATTTGTAAGTCTACAACTGTACCTCATGGTGTCTCACTAATAAAAATTTTTTAAAAATTATAAGCCCTGAATTCAGTTCATAGTAGTCAACTCAATGCCCTGCTCTTGTAATTATAATGATATTACCTATAATGCTACATTATACATTTGTTTTTAAAGAGAATTATCCTTCTATTGCACTTGATAACCTCTTGATTTTTATGTCCGAGACTAAGAGACTCTACTCTATTGCATCACACTATCAATGACTCTGAAATTAAAGAAGGCTCTGAGAAATTGTATGGAAGTCTAGAGACTATTACCCTAATAGTTTTATCTAATACAAAGCTATCTGGTCTGCTGCTCCTGAGTCTCCACGTGATTCCTAAGAGACTACAGTCCATTACTTCCATGTACAAATTTTTAAGAGTATATTTAACAAGATTTAGGTGACTCAGTCATCCTTTGTGGGTTTATACTATGTACAATTGATTTTTTTTATCTTCTTATTGATCTTTTTATTTTTTAGTGGGTCTCTGCATGGTGGTCATATATTTTCAAATATTTCCAAGTAAGAAAATAAAATCATATAGATTTGTATGTATATGTTTGTGTGTGTTTGTGTATGTGTGATTATGTATGTGATTTAATAAATGTATCTCCAAATAAATGATTATTTTTGCTTTTTGGGGGTCACACCTGGCGAGGCACAGGAGTTACTTCTGGCTCTGCACTCAGGAATTACTCCTGGTGGTGCTCAGGGGACCATATGGGATGCTGGGAGTTGAACCTGGGTTGGCCGCATGCAAGACAAACATCCTACCCACTGTGCTATTGCTCCAGCCCCTAAATGATATTTTCCTAATTTAATTTGAGGTGAAAGGGAATCTACAAAGCATGCTCAGGAGGCCTGGGTGATTCTGCTCTATCTGTAGCCAACTGACTTGTAGCTTAATCTAAGGATCCTAAGATATTATATAGTATGGGCTTCCATTACTTGGACCATCCAGGTAGTATACCATGGACCATGTAGTACTAGAGATCAAATCTGGATCAGCTGAATATAAAGCAAGTATCTTAAGCCTTAAAATATTCCTTGGACTCAAATGATCTTTGTGTGTATATGTCACAGACAGTAAGTAGATTGCTTTTGAAGGTTCATTGATATACAGGTATCCATAACTTAAATTTCAAACATCAATAATAATATTTAACCAATTTATCTAAAAAAAGGTTAAAGGCCCTCCCATTGATCGTCGATTTGCTCGATTGGGCCCAGTAACGTCTCCATTGGAGACTGTTGTTACTGTGTCTGGCATATCGAATACTCTCGGTAGCTTGCCGGGCTCTCCGAGAGGGGCAGAGGAATCGAACTCGGGTCGGCCATGTTGGCCGCTTGTAAGGCGAACGCCCTACCGCTGTGCTATCACTCCAGCCCTTGAATGAAGAAAGGCCCCGAAAAAAGAAAAGAAAATTTCAAACATCAATAATATTTAACCAATTTATCTAACTGTTTAAATAGAATAAGTTTATCTAACTGGTTAAATAGAATAAGGTTGCATAGAATAAGAGTAGCTGACATGGGATCATTAAGCTGAATGAAAGTAAATATCTGAATACAAGAGAAAGATATCAGAGATAGATCTTTTTTATTTAACTTTTTTTGGAGGGGGTAGGGGTGGTAAGAACACCATACCTGGATGTGCTTGGAGTTTACCCTTGACTCGGCACTCAGGGATAATTTCTGGTAGTGCTGCGATATCACTTGGGGTGCCAAGGGTTAGTTGTGTGCACGCAAACACTCTACCCACTGTACTTTCTCTATCCTGGAGTTAGAACTTTTAATGGTAAATATATAGTAACAAAAAAACTTTGAATAAAATCACTGTCACTGTCCTCCCATTGTTCATTGATTTGCTCGAGCAGGCCTGTGCTGTGTTTGATATGCCAAACACAGTGTTGAATAAAATAAACCAGAGAATTCCATGTAGAGAAAACAACAGATAGTGAATGAACATGTAAATGGCATAATGATTGCTGTTTTGATTTTAACCTAAATAATCAAACTGTATCCCAAATTTAGGGTATCTAAGGAAAAATGGAGGAAATAAAGAGCTAAGAGCTATACATTTGCTGTCACCAAGACAAGCATATGGGGAGCAAGCACTTGAAAGACTTCATAATGAAATTTCAATCTATTCATGACAACATTAAAACTCAATGGTGAGATCCAATTATTAGAGCAATCGGTTAGTCAATGAGAAAGAAAATATAAATGCAATCTCGTGTTCTAAGAATAACTGTCCAAATCTCTGCTGAACCATAGGTCATCCAAAAGAATATTTTAATTCAGTATTGATAATACTCCAACATTTAAGTTGATACTTGCATATATATCAGAATGAGGATGACCAGAGAAGGTTTACACTGCTGGTATTCAAGTAATTTTATTCATCTCTGCTGTATTTTTGTTCTCTGTGATTTAACCATGTACTAAGTGAGAAATTAATTGAAGTGTTCAATGCTGTAAAATAAAACTGTGGGAGGTAAGAAGATAGATCACGGATTCTGGGTCTCATGCTTTGGATGTACACGTTTCTATGTTGACTCCTTACACTATAAATACTCTAAGAATCAATGCATTTAGCTCTGGTGGACCCCAGCACAGCTGAGCAACACTATATCACTGGTCCTGAGAACTGAGACTTGCATACTGAGTTAAGAATCCATTTGCAACACCAGCACTGTTTGGGACCACCCCCCCAAAAAAAAACTTAAAAATTATTTCTCAAAGTCATAAGAGGAGTTGAGTAGATGATCCAAGAAGTTGAGAACATGCTTTGCATATTGGTGCCTTAGGTTAGATGCCTGGTGCTGTATGGTCTTCCAAGCACTGTAAAGAATAAAGTAAACAAACTGGGAGAAGCCTCTGAGCACATCTCAGTGCAACCTCAAAATAAACAAATAATATAAAAAGCTTTTGATATTCCTAATCTTCTAAATAGGCATCTAGGCATTTGTATGTCAGAATATTTTCCCGGAAAAAGTGCAGAGTAAATTGAGATATAAAGAAGAAAGAAGTAAAGTGATCAGGAAGACAAAAGAGGAAGTTCAAAGACAAGGCAATCTTAAGAGCAATGGAAATAGTATAGAAAAATTAAATTTTAAACGTAAGATTGGCTGGTATTTAAAGGTTCTGACAAATATTTTGGCACTTTAAATCATGACACTCTTGTAGGTTTTGAAGAAGTCTAATGTCTAAATTTGATCTCGTAGAATATCTAGCTTAGTGTGAAGGACTATGAAGTAAAGCTGGGGACTGTTTCAAAATGAATAAAAGAGTTCTGTAGGCACCAGAGCAAAGGAAGCAGCAATGGAGAGAAGACTGATTTGAAAAAATATTTTTATGATGCAAAATTAATGTACAATGCTTAACTCTATATTGTAGGAAATAAGACCGCAAAGGATATCAATGCTGGAGTTCAAAAACAACCAATTGGGGAGAACAAAAATGAGTTCACAGAGGTTAACTTCGAGGGATTTGGAAACATTCAAATAAGAATATTGAAGTTCTTGTTGAAATGTAACTCTGGAGTTCATAAAATTTAGCTCTATAAATAAAAAAAGTCTGTGAGCAATACATGTGCAGTAGTAGAATTTTTGAACAGCATTCATGTATGTTTAAATTTGAGAATCACTATTGCCATATTGTGAAAACTTTTGTAAACAGCTCATAGCTAGTTTTATGCATTGACTGAAGAGAAAAATGTTTGGTCTTATTCTAAATTAGAATGTGAAGCTGTAGCAACAATACAGTGGGTAGAGAGTTTACCCTGCACACAGCTAACCCAGCTTGATTCTTTGCATCTTTTATGGTCTCCTGAGCCCACCAGAAGTGAATCCTGAATGCACAGCCAGGAATCAGCTCTCCAGCATCACTGGATGTGGCCCAAAATGCAAAACAAAACAAAACCCAAATTAGAACGTTATTGTACAGATGTAATAACATATATGATTCCAGGAAACTAAAAATACTATTGAAAGTGCATTGGACTATGGATAGTAGATTCTAGTGAAAATATAGTACAAGGAAAAGAACAAGGAAAAGTGGTCAGTGGAGTTATGTCAGTGAAATCATAAAATGCCAGTGAAGGTATACAAAAGCAGCTGGAGTAGATCAAGTTTGAAATCAAAATGTGATATGCTCTCGTTACTGATTGAAGAATAATTCTTATAAGTGGTAGTAATATTCTACATCAGAATGAATGAGATGATGAATTGGGAAAAAAAGTACTCATTTGGGGTAGATCAAGGAGGTAGAAACCACATATTAAATAGCGCCTCTGCCCACCAACAGTTCATCTGCTATTTCTTAAGAATATCAAAGAAAGAAGAACACACAATTTCTCAATAACTTTAAAATATCATCAAAATAAACCCTATGGAGTCATTCAGTTTTGTATTTCAATGCCAAATATTTGTACATCAGAGCATAGGACTTTTAGATATTTCATATTGCAGTTTATATTATACCCATGCCTCTCATTATCACAAAAAAGTAACAGAAAATATAACGCTGCAAACTATCTATTTTAGCAGTTTTAATCATTAGGAAGCAGTGAAGACAGTCACAGGATATTTCCTAGTAGGCTCTTGGATAGAGAAAGGAAATGTAATTAAGATGTTGAATAATTTAATGACGTACACTCTCTAGAGCATATCGACTTTTACTGCTGTTGCTATTTCCAGATCCAACTTTCCAGCCAGTGATTTTTTTATGAGTTGTGATATTCACTTGAAACCTTAATCAGACTCATGAATCCAGCTCGAAGACGGAAACTAGGGCTTTTCCCTCTACCTAAAACCTGAAAGAAACAACAAGAGCTGCTGTGTCAACTGCTTTCAAGCATTCTGGAAGGCAAGCCAAGAGAAAGCTTAGGAATAACCTGGCAAGCTGTTTATTTATTTTTAAGAACACTGGTTACAGAGACTTTCTTTGTGAATTTTTTATGCTAACTTGTCAGCATAATAAATACTATGTTATCATAAAACACTATCTCTTGCCATCATGTGAATTAATATACCTGCAAATAAAATTAAAAGTAACATTTTCACACCTTAAGTTCTTTTGAAATTTTATTAATTTCCAACTGACTTTCTGTGCTATTCTGTTAATTTATGTACTAAATGCTACCATTTGAACCCAATACTATGTACATTCATTTCCCTTTGTCACTTGCTTTAGAGAAAAATATTCATGCAATCTCAGATTGTTTGTTTTGCTTCTACTGGCCTCCTGATTGTCGATTTATAGTTGTGCCTTGATATTCTCCAAAATGCATCTTCAAAATTGCTGAAGATTAACCACCACAGTGAAGTAAGATACAGTAATAAAGCTCATCACTGATCTCCAAGCCATGGCAGACAGAATCTGTAAGATAATGGCAGGGAGGTATAGATATGTTACCTGCAAAGAGAGAATTAAGGCCACAAGTGGAATTATACAGTTAATCACATGAACTTAAAACAGGAAAACCATTATAGATTACCCCAAATTAATTTCCAGGATCCTCTAAAGTAAAAGGAGGAAGCAGAAGAGAGTGTCAGATATATTTTTATGGAGCAGCACTGCCAACTCTGAGAACTGAGAAAGTGAATTTGAGTCAATCTATGTAAGAAATTTCCAGAAGCTGGAAGAGGAAATGAAAACAGATTGTGTCCTAGGAACTCTGGAAGGAACAATGCCAACACTTTGATTTTAGTCATGAAAGATAACTTTTTAATTCTAATATTCATAACTCTATACTAAAACTTAGCATTGTTTTGTAAGACTAAATTTGTCAAACTTATGTCAATAATAGAAAAACAATACACAAGCTTTATACCTATGTATCAATAACAATTCTAGCCTCTGTATTTTAATCTTCAGCAACTGGCACTAATTCTTTATCCACAACAGTGACAGACATTGGAATCAAAATAACTCCTACTAGTTTACTGTCTAGGTATTTGGGCTTACCTTTTTTCAGAAACAACACTATAATGATAAACATAGTCAGTATTCCCATTGAGGAAAAATATAAAATACCGCTATTTGAGATAATTAGGTTTCTACAAAAACCATAAAATGGGTCAATTTTATGAAATTATCCACATCCCCATATCACTCACCAGTCTCTTTCATCTGGGAGGTTGTTTTTTGATATTCAAGAATTTTATATTTTCATTGCTTACCAGATATACTTGCCCTTAAACTTTATCTATAATAAAGTCTAGTACTGTTATATTGTGTCCTACTGTTAATTAACCTGCAGGTTTTTTTAATTTTGTATTGTTTTACCCTTTTTGTCAGATGGAGGGTTGAGCCACATCCATCAGTGTTCTGTGCCTATTCCTGGCTCTGTGTTTATGTGTAATCCCTGACCATGTTCTGGGATCACTATGCAGTGCCAGGGATTGAACTGAGATCACTCACATGCAGACAAATGCCTTACCTTCTCTATTATCTCTGCAGTCCTAACAGCTGCTATTATATTTATATTTATTTTTATTTTTAGTTGTTGTTGATATGAGCTGTCCTATAAGTACCGCATACTAATCGATTGCGCTGGATCAATAGCACAGCAGTAGGGTGTTTGCCTTGCACTCAGCCTGCCCGACAGAAAGCTGGGTTCGATTCCTCCGCCCCTCTCAGAGAGCCCAGCAAGCTACCGAGAGTATCTCGCCCGCAAGGCAAAGCATGGCAAGCTATCCGTGAAGTATTCAATATGCCAAACACAGTAACAACAAGTCTCACAATGGAGACGTTACTGGGCCTGCTTGAGCAAATCGATGAACAATGGGAGGACAGTGCTACAGTGCAGATATGAGCTACATCTGGCAGTCCTTGGGGAAAGATATAGGGTACCAGGAATTAAACCTGGATTAGCCCCTCGCAAGTAAAGCACCCTACCCTCTGGTATTTTATTTTATTTTGAGAATTCCACAACTAATTGGCAGAAACATGATGATCATCTATTTACTTATTTGCACAAGTAAATAACAACCCTCTAAATGCATACAACTAATTTTTAATATAATAATCTGGATTATTTGTCATAGAAATTTCTTAAATTGAACCTTCTTAATTAAGTATAATAAAAGATGTAAAATACAATTCTAAGAAATAGAATATTCAACTTGTAAGATACTATAAGATAAAATATTTCAATATGTACCACTTTACCTAATAAAATTTATCTATACACTATTGAGCTAATAATTTTATTAACACAGTTCTGAGAAGTCTATCAATCTCTAGGTTAAGATACGCTTCCTGAGAGTGAGAAAATAGCTTATTCTCCAAAGAAAATTAAATTTTCCTAAATGATGTTAGCCAGTTTTCTCATCATTTTTTTCCCTTAGAGAGTAGAAACTTTGCGTTGGTATGCGAGATGTTAATTTTAAGTTAACAGCAACCAATTTATTAGATTATGCTGTACTACTTGTACTTGGTGCATAATTTCCATGTTTGTTCATAGCTAGAGCTTCTATATTATACTATGATATCTACAGGCAGTACCTCTGCTTCTTGGAACATGGCTAACATTTTGATGGACATAGCAGTGAAAAGTATTCTAATCATCAATTTTTCATATCTTTAAAGTCATAAGCTCTTAATTCAAGGCAGAATGTCCCAATTAGGAAACGGAAAAATAAAACTAGATAATCTTGACATACTATTATGAAAATCATTACCCTAATTGTGCAGCTCAGGCAATTTTTTTCAAAATCTACTTAGAAGAATTAATGTATTGATGTTTTAGATAACACGCATGCTTTTTCCTCTTAAATTCCTTTCTTTGAAAATGAAGCATTATAATTTTCAAGAATTATTAGAAATAAACCATAATCATTCATTTATTAATTTATGCTGCTAAGGATAATATAGATTTATAAATTTAAGAACCTTGTGAATCAAATCTGAAATTGATCCACATACATGGAAAACAGGCACTGATTTCCATCCCTTATCTGGCCAATTAAAAAGGCAAGGTACTCAAAGTTTTCAGGTTGCAGCTTTATTATGCAAAGAAATTTACATATAAGGCTTGTCTTGTGTAACCATAAGTCTAAGTCTCCACAACGCCACCCAAATGTTAGAAGTTTATATAAAGGACTTTGTAGAACTCAGTATTCTGGTAGTTGTAATGACGTATTATCATTTCAAAGCTACACACTTGGCAAAACTTATAGGAAGATAGACAAAATATACTTCCCAAAGACAAGGCACAGTGATGAGGAAATCCCAATTGCAAGTTTCTAGTTTAAGAATCAATTTAGAGTAATGTTCTAGTAACCTCCTTCAGCAATTGAAATATGTTCCTTAGATTGACATTGAATCAGAAAAGTCTTGGCAAAAAAAAAAAATCCTCCAGAAAACTGAAAACTGTAGCCTAAGAATATTTTGTCATGTTTTCCTCGGGATTGGCAAACTTTGAAGGAATATGTTGGCAAGTCAAGGTGTTCAAATCAAATCAAACTGAAAAATACAAAGCCTAGTAAAAATATTTGGAATCTACTTGCTCTGCATTTTGGAAAGTAAAAACAAGTGATTTTTATTTTATTTGTGAAAAATAGCTACCTACTTACAGTAGATAGTGTTGGACGCAGATAAGTACTGAAAAATGAGATGATGTGTTTATAATTAAGTAAAATTTGCACTATTTTACTAATAACCTTCACACTGTAGCATAGCATAAAGGAGAATAGGAAAAGAGGAAAAAGCGACATGAAAAACTTTGGCTGAATGAAAATAGGTTGTGAAGGATTTTTCATGATTTAAATAAGACGCTAAGAAGTCAGGTCTTTATACCTACATATAGTTATCTTCGTTATGCCTGATTAAACTTTTCAACAGGAATAGTGAATGCCCAATTATCTCATCTGTACTGCCACGTAAAACAATATCTTTTTAGTCTCTTTGCAAAAAATGGAGCTCAAGTCAGGCTCACAATTTTGCCATTCCGAGTCATTAAACAATCTGTATCACTTGAGACTGATTTTTTTAATTGTTTAAAGAAAATAAGTATATTATCAGTCTTTATACCAAATTATTTTAGCAGTCGGGATTCCTTATTTTTTCATGAAGTTTCAAATGTATCACACAACATAAGCAATATTTTATTGTTCAAAGTTTTCTACTACAATTTAGTTTATCCACTCTAAAGACAAATGCAGCTTCTTACATTTTCATTCATATCACTAAATTATCTCTTTAAATACCTAATCTTGAAGAAATAAATAATTGATGTCAAATGTGGCATACCTGGTATACTATCCACACAGGATTATGACATAATTTGATTTAGGATTATATATTCAACCATAAATTTGAGGAAATTTTATTATCGTTTTCTATCAAGCCATTCCATAATCTAAAGGACATAAGAAATAAGGATAAAAACAGAAGTAATTTGGATCTACATATTTTTACATAATTAAGGAATAAAGATTCAAATTTTATTATGTTCCAACAACTTAAGTCTGCTAAATGGGGAGAAAAACAATACGATATTAACACTAGTTCTGCATTTTAAAAATATTTTTTACTATATAGGTTAAAACAATAGCTATTAAGTGAGTTGCTTATCCACTTGAATTTAAAAATCACTGCTTTGGGAAAAGATCAAGGAGTTACTGATTTTTTGTTATATTTTTAAAAGAGTCAATTAAGAATTTTTGCTTTTATTTTTAAATTGTATTATAGTTTTACTTAAATTCTAATGTTTTTAAATTTTAGAGTAATTAAATTTGTAACATCAGCTTTATTAAAAAATCCACTTATATAATCATAGTCCTTAGAAGAATGTATATAAAATAATAAAAAATAAATATTCTTATCACTGTAGCACTGTAGCACTGTCCTCCCATTGTTCATTGATTTGCTCGAGTGGGCCAAGTAACATTGTGAGACTTGTTACTGTGCTTGACATATCGAATACATCACGGGTACCTTGCCAGGCTTTGCTGTGCAGGTGAGATATTCTCGGATTCTTATCACACTGCGTTAAATTCACCAATAATTAAAAATATTTGCAGAATATTTATTTTTCTGATCTTTCAAAATCAAAATTATGATGTATTTTATATTTAAATTAATGTAAATTCTGTGTATTCATTTACATAGGCATATTTTATTTACATAAAATACACTAAATGTTTAGGAATATCATTTTTTTCTATTTCTCTTACTCTATCTATTTCTCTGATTCTTTTACAATATATTTTAAATCTTTTGTATTTAAAATATATTACATATAATCTTCTAAGATTTAAAATATATTGTAGATGTTATAAATAAATATAAACTATTGTGTTTTATATGTTATAGTAGATAACATATATTCAACATTATAATTATATTATTTTCCATTTTATTTTATTTAAATATCAGTATCTTTTACCTTCGAGGGCACTCACAGTTATGACAACATATCTGAACGCTTTGCTTAGCATATTTTGAATGTAATAAATATTTTGATTCTGGCTTAGATTTACCACTACTAATCCCTACTCAAGAGAATAAAATAAAAGAAAGCTCTAATTCTTTAGCAAAGTTGCTTCCTCAAGGAAAATGAACTTATGTAGTCTGGTTTCTTTGTTTTTTTCTGTGTCAAAATGAAGATACTAGAACTTATGTTAAATATTCAGATTGAGAATTCCAACAGGTACAGCCCGCCCCCAAGGGCCTGGGTTCCTCTCTGGGCACGCACAGCTAGAAACAGACCCGAGACAGCCGGTTTTCAACCCCTGAGCCGCGTGGGACGGGCACAGAGGCCCAGCTCTGGGCAACAAAGCTGAACGGCTCCAATTCCAACAGGTACAGCCCGCCCCCAAGGGCCTGGGTTCCTCTCTGGGCACGCGCAGCTAGAAACAGACCCGAGACAGCCGGTTTTCAACCCCTGAGCCGCGTGGGACGGGCACAGAGGCCCAGCTCTGGGCAACAAAGCTGAACGGCTCCAATTCCAACAGGTACAGCCCGCCCCCAAGGGCCTGGGTTCCTCTCTGGGCACGCGCAGCTAGAAACAGACCCGAGACAGCCGGTTTTCAACCCCTGAGCCGCGTGGGACGGGCACAGAGGCCCAGCTCTGGGCAACAAAGCTGAACGGCTCCAATTCCAACAGGTACAGCCCGCCCCCAAGGGCCTGGGTTCCTCTCTGGGCACGCACAGCTAGAAACAGACCCGAGACAGCCGGTTTTCAACCCCTGAGCCGCGTGGGACGGGCACAGAGGCCCAGCTCTGGGCAACAAAGCTGAACGGCTCCAATTCCAACAGGTACAGCCCGCCCCCAAGGGCCTGGGTTCCTCTCTGGGCACGCGCAGCTAGAAACAGACCCGAGACAGCCGGTTTTCAACCCCTGAGCCGCGTGGGACGGGCACAGAGGCCCAGCTCTGGGCAACAAAGCTGAACGGCTCCAATTCCAACAGGTACAGCCCGCCCCCAAGGGCCTGGGTTCCTCTCTGGGCACGCGCAGCTAGAAACAGACCCGAGACAGCCGGTTTTCAACCCCTGAGCCGCGTGGGACGGGCACAGAGGCCCAGCTCTGGGCAACAAAGCTGAACGGCTCCAATTCCAACAGGTACAGCCCGCCCCCAAGGGCCTGGGTTCCTCTCTGGGCACGCGCAGCTAGAAACAGACCCGAGACAGCCGGTTTTCAACCCCTGAGCCGCGTGGGACGGGCACAGAGGCCCAGCTCTGGGCAACAAAGCTGAACGGCTCCAATTCCAACAGGTACAGCCCGCCCCCAAGGGCCTGGGTTCCTCTCTGGGCACGCACAGCTAGAAACAGACCCGAGACAGCCGGTTTTCAACCCCTGAGCCGCGTGGGACGGGCACAGAGGCCCAGCTCTGGGCAACAAAGCTGAACGGCTCCAATTCCAACAGGTACAGCCCGCCCCCAAGGGCCTGGGTTCCTCTCTGGGCACGCGCAGCTAGAAACAGACCCGAGACAGCCGGTTTTCAACCCCTGAGCCGCGTGGGACGGGCACAGAGGCCCAGCTCTGGGCAACAAAGCTGAACGTCTCCAATTCCAAACAGGAGACATTCCCAACTCCTCGCCCAGTGCCAGGGACTCTTTCCGGAGCCGCGGCCGCTAACGCGGCCGCGAAATATTTTCCCACTACATATGCCATAGGAACCATAAGCTAACTTCTTAGATGGAAACTTCTCTATTTTAGCTCAGCCACTAGAAATACAGTTGCCAATAACTCATAAGCCTATCTTAACTCACACTGCATATCAAGCAGAATAGTAACACTGAACGTGAAGGACTAAACCACACCTCTCACAATGGTAAAGCAACGCAAAAGCCCACCAAACATTCATATTGAAGATTCTAGCCCAGATGACACCAACAGTACTGTAGTGTTAGACAACCTCTCTGACAAGGAATTCAGAAGGGAGCTACTTAGGATGCTTAGGGAATTAAAAGAAACAATGGAAAGCAATGCCAATAGAAGACAAGAGGATCTGAAGGCAGAAATGAGGAAAATGCAATCAGAAATGTCAGACCTGAAAAATCTCGTAGGCGAATTGAAAAGCTCAGTGGAAGGCCTCAGCAGCAGAGTAACAGCGGCTGAGAACAGAATCAGTGAGCTCGAAGATGAAGTTCAGAGACTCTCCCGAAAAGAGCAGAAAATGGAAAAGAGACTCACAATTCGGGAACAGATGGCAAGAGAAGATCGTGATGAAGCCAAGAGGGGTAACATAAGAATTATTGGAGTCCCAGAGGGACAGGAAGAAAACCTCGATGAAGAAGAAACTGTCAAAGACATCATTGCTACAACATTTCCAGAGCTGAAGAAAACCTGTGACCACATTCAGGAGGCCCGAAGGGTACCAGCTAGAAGAAATCCGAATAAAAATACCCCAAGACACATTCTGATCAAAATGACCAAAACCTTAGACAGAGACAAAATTCTGAAAGCAGCAAGATCGAAGAAAGAAATCTCTTACAAAGGAGCATCCTTAAAATTCACAGCTGATTTTTCTGATGAAACCCTCATGGCCCGAAAACAGTGGTGGGACATAGTAAAAAAACTCAATGAAATAAATGCCTCCCCCAAAATACTTTTCCCAGCAAGACTCTCATTCATAATAGAAGGAACAACACACAGTTTCACAGACAAACAACAGCTCAGGAACTTCATAGACTCAAAACCATGGTTACAAGAACAACTAAATGGGCTACTTTAAGGCAAGAAAGGCTCCTCAAATACACCCAATTTTAACATAACAATGGGACAAAATCCCATAACAATAATCTCTCTCAATGTCAATGGGCTAAACGCACCAATTAAAAGACATAGAGTGGCAGGATGGATTAGAAAATTGAACCCAACATTCTGCTGCCTGCAAGAAACGCATCTCAATAGTCAAAGCAAACACAGACTCAGAGTCAAAGGCTGGAAAACAATCCTACAGGCAAACAGCTCCCATAAAAAAGCTGGGGTAGCCATCCTTATATCAGACCACATTGATTTCAGAGTGAGGAAGGTCATAAGAGACAGTGAAGGCCATTACTTATTGATCAGAGGATCTGTACAACAGGAAGAACTTACAATAATAAATGTATATGCACCTAATGAGAGACCAGCAAAGTACTTAAAACAACTACTCATAGATTTGGAAAAAGACATCAATAGCAACACAATACTAGTGGGAGACTTCAACACTGCTTTGTCACCTCTTGATAGATCAACCAGACTCAAGCTTAGCAAGGACATACTTCATTTGAGGGAAACAATGGAAGAAAGGGACTTAGTAGATATATACAGGACACTTCATCCACGAAAAGCTGAATACACATTCTTCTCAAGCGTACATGGAACATTCTCCAAGATAGACCACATGCTGAGCCACAAAACATGCCTCCATAAAATTAAGAAGGTAGAGATTGTATCAACAATCTTCTCAGACCATAATGCGCTGAAATTAGAAGTAAATCACACACAAAAACAGAAAACTAAATCAAACACCTGGAAATTAAACAGTGCACTATTGAACAACGAGTGGATTAGACAGGAAATCAAAGAGGAAATCAAAAGATTCCTAGAAACGAATGAAAATGAGAACACGAGTTACCAAAACTTATGGGACACAGCAAAGGCTGTGTTAAGAGGAAAGTTTATAGCTCTACAAGCATTCCTCAGGAAGGAGGAGCGAGCACACATAAGTAACCTAACCTCACAGCTTAAGAGCTTGGAGAAGGACCAAAAAAAGGAGCACAACCCGAACAGGAGAAAGGAAATAATAAAACTCAGAGCAGAGATTAACGAGATGGAAACCCAAAAAACAATCCGAAAGATCAATGAAACCAAGAGCTGGTTCTTTGAGAAAATTAACAAGATCGATAAGCCTCTAGCAAAACTCACAAAGAAAGGGAGAGAGAAAACCCTAATAAACCGAATCAGAAATGAAAAGGGGGTCATTACAACAGAAACCACAGAAATTCAGAGGATCCTCAGGGAGTACTTTGAGAAGCTTTATGCCACGGAACATCAAAACCTCGAGGAAATGGATAAATTCCTAGACTCCTACAGACTCCCAAGGCTGAACCAAGAAGACCTGGAATACCTGAACAGACCTATCACCATCAAGGAAATTGAAATGGTAATAAAAAGTCTCCCCAAGCACAAAAGTCCTGGCCCGGATGGATTCACTAGTGAATTCTTCCAAATCTTTAAAGAGGACTTACTCCCAATACTCTTTAAGCTTTTCCACGAAATTGAAATATCAAAAACACTTCCAAACAGTTTCTACGAAGCAAATATCACACTGATACCAAAAGCAGACAGAGATACCACAAAGAAAGAGAATTACAGGCCGATATCCCTGATGAACACAGATGCAAAGATCCTCAACAAACTACTAGCAAATAGAATCCAACTACTCATCAAAAAGATCATACACCATGACCAAGTAGGATTCATCCCAGGGATGCAAGGATGGTTCAACATTCGGAAATCAATCAACATAATCCACCATATCAACAAAAGAAAAGATAAAAAGCATATGATCATATCAATAGATGCAGAGAAAGCATTTGATAAGATCCAGCACCCCTTTATGATGAAAACCCTAGCCAAAATGGGTATAGAGGGGACCTTCCTCAACATAATTAAAGCCATCTACCACAAGCCTACAGCAAGCATCATCCTCAATGGGGAAAAACTGAGAGCCTTCCCTCTAAGATCAGGGACGAGACAGGGATGCCCACTCTCTCCACTGCTGTTCAATATAGTACTGGAAGTACTTGCAATAGCGATTAGGCAGGAAAAAGATATTAAGGGCATTCAGGTAGGAAAGGAAGAAATCAAGCTCTCACTATTCGCAGATGATATGATACTCTACTTAGAGAACCCAATAACTTCCACCAAAAAACTCTTAGAAACAATAGACTCGTATAGTAAAGTTGCAGGTTATAAAATCAATACGCAAAAGTCCATGGCTTTCCTATACGCAAACAGTGAGAGAGAAGAAAGCAACATGAAAAAAACAATCCCATTCACAATTGTGCCCCAGAAAATCAAGTACCTAGGAATCAGCTTAACTAAGGAAGTAAAGGACCTGTACAAAGAAAACTACAAAACGCTACTTCAGGAAATAAAAGAGGACATGAGGAAATGGAAAGATATCCCCTGCTCATGGGTCGGGAGACTTAACATTGTCAAAATGGCAATACTACCGAAAGCATTGTATAAATTCAATGCAATCCCTATAAGGATACCCATGACATTCTTCAAAGAAATGGAGCAAACACTCTTGAAATTTATATGGAACAATAAGCCCCCACGAATAGCTAAAGCAATTCTTGGGAAAAAGAAAATGGGAGGAATCAACCTCCCGAACTTCAAACTGTACTACAAAGCAGTAATAATTAAAACAGCATGGTACTGGAACAAAGGCAGAACTGCAGACCAATGGAACAGGGTTGAATACACTGACATCTCTCCTCAATCATATGCTCATCTAATCTTTGATAAAGGTGCAAGTAATGTGAAGTGGAGTAAGGAAAGCCTCTTTAATAAATTGTGTTGGCATCACTGGACGGCTACATGCAAAAAAATAGGCTCAGAACTCTGCCTAACACCATGTACAAAAGTAAGATCAAAATGGATTAAAGACCTCAACATCAGACCAGAAACCATAAGGTACATTGAAGATAAAGCTGGCAAAACCCTCCATGACATTGAAGCTAATGGTATCTTCAAAGATGCCACGCCACTGGCCGAGCAAGTGAAAACAGAGATAGATAAATGGGACTATCTTAAACTAAGAAGCTTCTGCACCTCCAAAGAAACAGTGTCCAAAATACAAAGACAGTCTACAGAATGGGAAAGGATATTCACCGAATACACATCTGACAAGGGGTTGATATCCAGGATATACAAAATACTGGTTAAACTCCACAAGAAGAAAACATCCAACCCCATCCAAAAATGGGGCAATGAAATGAACAGAAACTTTCTCAAAGAAGAAATCCGAATGGCAAAAAAGCACATGAGAAAATGCTCTACATCATTAATCATCAGGGAGATGCAGATCAAAACCACAATGAGATACCATCTCACACCTCAGAGACTGGCCCACATTCAAAAGAACAAAAGCAACCGATGCTGGCGTGGATGTGGCGAGAAAGGGACACTCCTTCACTGTTGGTGGGAATGTCCACTGGTTCAGCCCTTCTGGAAAACAGTATGGACGATTCTCAAAAAATTAGAAATTGAGCTCCCATTTGACCCAGCAATACCACTCCTGGGAATATATCCCAGAGAGGCAAAAATGTATAGTCGAAGTGACATCTGCACTTGTTTGTTCATTGCAGCCCTCTTTACAATAGCCAGAAACTGGAAGAAACCTGAATGCCCAAGAACAGATGACTGGTTAAAGAAACTTTGGTACATCTACACAATGGAGTACTATGTAGCTCTTAGAAAAGATGAAGTCATGAAATTTACATACAAGTGGTACAATATGGAAAGTATCATGCTAAGCGAAATGAGTCAGAAAGAGAGGGATAGACATAGAAAGATTGCATTCATCTGGGGGATATAAAGTAACAAAGTATGAGATTAATACCCAAGAATAGCTGAGATCAGCACCAGGAGCATTACTCCATAACTTAGAGGCCAGCCGGGTATCCTAGAGGAAAGGGCTATTCAGATAGAGAAGGGAGCACCAAATAAAGGATGTTTGGAGGATCCTCCCAGGAGGGGAGATGCATGTCGAAAGTAGACTATGGACTGAACATGTTTGCCACTCAATGCCTCTTTTGCAGACCACAACACCCAAAAGGAGAGAGAGAACACAGGGGATTGCCCTGCCACAGAGACGGGGGGATGGGGGGATGGGGGTGGGAGGGATACTATCCATGGTGGTGGAAAATGGGCACTGGTGGAGGGATGGGTATCTGATCATTGTATAATTGAAACCAAAGCACAAAAAATTGTAAATCTACAACTTTAAAAAAATAAAATAAAATAAAGGGAAAAAAAAAAAAAAAAAAATATTCAGATTGAAAGCTAATGTTAAATAGGCATTCTAAAAAAAGCTCTATATTTTTATCATTATTATGTATAAACACTATATAATAAGACTATGTAAGCCCAAAGTTTTTCATATGAGTATTTACAGCATAGTGTCAGACAAAGTTCTAGATAAACGTGTGGATGCAAGTTTTATGTATTTAATGGAAAAGGTAAAGAGAAACTCCATAATTAAATTCTCTTATTTCTCATATTTCTTTCATCCAATAGCAACAAGTTTCCTAAAATTTACCATTGACTGTTTTTTGCATGTTTCTGTGTATAAATGAATAATTTGTGAAAGTGCTGAGGAATTGTATTTCTGGTAAATTTATTTAAAAAATATTTTTAAAGTTCAGTTAGTATATATTTTGGTAGAATATTATTACATTTAATATTTGTTAATCAAATTAATATTCAGAAATGAAATGTATCTATCCCAGATAACTACACTATATTTTCAAACCCTGTACTTTGAAGTCTGTTGCTTGAACAGACAATTAACGTCAGATTTTGTTGTTGTTCTGCTCTTTTGACAAAAGAATTCAATGTCAAATTTAAAAGACATTTTGAAACCAGATTTGTGACTGTATGGACTCTCTACCTTCTTTGATTTTGGCTTCATCTTTAACATAGTCTGTACTTACCCCCAATCTCTGTGGCTACGTTAAGTAATTTTATTTTACTGATAAGTAAAAATTTGTAAATAATAGGCACAGATAAGGAGTTACTGAACAATACCATGATATAACAGATTTTTGCTGTCATAGGTCTTCAAACAAAAATGTACTACAATTCCCCTTTATTTATTTTTGGTCATGCTGCTTTAACATCCACAAAATTGTCTACTTTGGTAATTATTTTGCAATTAATCAATAAATTTTTAGTAAAAGTTTGCCCTGTAAAAGAGCTTTCTATTAAAATTATGAGTTTTCCTATACATCTACAATATTTAAAATTATTTCATTTCCTAAATTTACCAAATGATTTGGATAAAATAGCATAGAATTGCCATTTTATCTTGTAGTTTTCTCATGAGTTTTTGTATATATACACATATATTTCTATCTATCTATCTATCTATCTATCTATCTATGTTTGTCATTTGGGTTTCTCATTCTATGAATTGCTTTTTGACCATTTTCAACAGAAGTTCCTGGAGTGTGTGTGTATGTGTGTGTGTGTCTGTGTGTGTGTGTAGATATATGGACATATTTCATTTAAAAGTAACTTCAAAATTGCTAAAGACTCATTTGCTACATTTATATACAGTGTTATTTCTGTAGAATAATTTAAATTTTATTTACTTATTGAGATAACACTGGTTTAAATAGCTATTATGGCTTAGGGTGCAATTTTACACCTTTCCAAAGTTTATTACCACACCACAACCACCACTAAAGCACCAATAGCTTGTCACCGTTCATTTGACCATTTGAACACATTTCAACATATCCTTTCAACACAACCACAGTATTTTAAATTTTAATGGACTAAAATCCATTGTATCTTTCCATTATAATAGTTAACTAAATTTTTTAGTAACTGCAGAATCATCCCTAATATTAATATTTAATATAAAACACTTTAAATTTAATTAAATGTAGTCACTCAACAATTTTCTTCATACAGTGAATTAATTTTTCAATGCACTGTCCCATTCAATGATCATATTACCTGTATACTTAGATTTGAGTAATTTCTTTATTTATTTTTAATGCATTACTGTGAGGTACAGTTACAGACTTACAAACTTTCGTGCTTGTGTTTCAATCATACAATGATTGAGTACCCATCCCTCCATGAGTGCCCATTCTCCACCACCAATGTTCCTTGTATCCCTCCATGATAAAGTTTTGTCTGTGACCATGAGGAGATTTACGTTTATGTGGATGTTATATATAGCCTTTTAATGGAGGTGTAGATTTTTTTCATAGATATTTCAAAATCTTTTATTGGTTAATTCTTTAATTATCTGAAGACCTTGTGACCAAGGTCTTATTGTCGTGGTGCCAGGGATCCAACTCAGAGTCTCATATTTCCAAGGTGCTCTACCATGGGCCATATAACCAACCCCTCTGTTTAAAAATTTTTTAATTTATAGATCATAATTTCCTAGTCATCTGGCTTTTTATTTGTGGTGCAAATGTACAAGTTTTTATGAGTTTTGCTCGAGCGGGCCCAGTAACGTCTCCATTGTAGACTTTGTTGTTACTGTGTCTGGCATATTGAATACTCTCGGTAGCTTGCCGGGCTCTCCAAGAGGGGCGGAGGAATCGAACTCGGGTCGGTCATGTTGGCCGCTTTATGAGTTATGTATGCAAAATTAATTTTATACAAAAGAATTAGAAATGTTTATTAGTTTTGTGATGTTTCAACTGATTCTGTAGTGTTGATCAAAAAATTGCAAAAAGTGATAATTTTTTCTTCTCATCCTGACAAATTGGTTTTATTTTTCCATATTAAGTCAATCTGAATTTCCCATGGATTTTTTTAAATAAGCTCTCAAAAACTCTTATCTCAAGTTATTTGAGATTTTTCATTTAGTTAGGAATTTCTATTTCATTCTGGATTTTATGTATATCTAAATTGTTTCTGTTTTTTTTTTCATGAACAGCTATTAGGGAACAGTTTTCCCCCAGTGTGCCCAGACATGTTCTACACCAGGTTCGGGCAGACCTGGGGTGAAGGATGACAAGCGCTCGGAGAAACACTCTCCAGGAGCAGCTGATGGCTGTTCACCTTATTGCCAGACACATATTTTATAGAGGGTCTCAGTTTATAAGAAAGTCTAATCACATGAACTTCAGCATTATTGGCCTGTCACCTCTCCAACTCTGCTTTGCCTCAGGCCAATCCCAATCAAGTCTAGATGCTGCAGTTAGGATGACTTGCTAAGCATACGTGACAGTTTCTTTTCTAGGGCTCATGTGACTAAGAGTTCCAGTGAGGCTCAAGGCCCAACACCTGGAGCTGTCTGACACCCTGTTCTTGCCAAGTTTGTCCAGATACTCCGTCTTGGGAGGCTTTGCTTCTGGGCCACTTTACAAGGTCAAGTCTTATCTGCACCAGTGTCTGTCACTCTGCTCCACAACCAGTTACCTGATTAATTACTTATTATTTGGTTCAAATTTATTATATATAATGTCACTGTCACTGTCACTGTCACTGTCCTCCCATTGTTCATCGATTTGCTCGAGCGGGCCCAATAGCATTTCCATTGTGGATTTGTTGCTGTGTTTGGCATATTGAATACGTCACAGGTAGCTTTCCAGGCTTTACCATGTGAGCAAGATACTCTCCGTAGCTTGCCAGGCTCTCCGAGAGGGGCAGAGGAATCGAACCCGGCTCGTCCAGGCTGGCTGCGTACAAGGCAAACGCCCTACCACTGAGCTATCACTCCAACCCATATATAATGTAAAAGGTTCTTATTTGAGTTTCATATTTGATTCCATTTCCCAGTAATCTTTTCTGGGTACAGCTACCAAGATAATGCTGAATCCATGAAATTTTATACCTGAGACTATGAATATCAGCTATGATCCTCTTATTCATAAGCCTATGAATGTCAGAATGCCACATCCACGATATCTTAAAAGGTGACTGCACAGCTTATTGGATCGTAGGGAATGTTTTTAAAAAGTAAATAATTAATTGATTGATTTGCCTCTCAAATGAGGGCTGGAGCCATAGCACAGTGGTTGCATGTTTGCCTTGCACGAGGCCAGCCCAGCCGACCCGAGTTCAATTCCTCCGCCCCTCTCGAAGAGGCTGGCAAGCTACCGAGACTATCTCACCCACATGGCAAAGTCTGGCAAGCTACCCGTGAAGTATTCGATATGCCAAACACAGTAACAAGTCTCACAATGGAGACATTACTGGGCCCGCTCGAGCAAATCGATGAACAACGGGAGGACAGTGACAGTGATTTCTTTTTAAAATTTATTTGTCATTATCCCAAGAAATTTAGCACAGTAATAGGCATTTCCCCTTCATTGTCTTTAAGATTTTCTAATGATCCTAGGATCTTTTACAGTCCAGAAAACAAAGGACTCCTGGTCTTTTATTCCCTGGAAAGCTGAGGACAAGCCTGTATTCCAAGTAAACAATTTTCCATGGAGGGAGGAAACAAACTTAATGTAACAGAAAATACAAACTGCCTGACTCAGCCTATTTCCAACCTGTTTTCTTTCACCTTCCTTATTCATAGTCTATGAGACTATGAACACTAAATTCTTTACCCACATCTATAGAGGTTAAGTGAGCCACATGATACAGCCCAGGCAGTAAATAAAAGCAGATCATGGGTATTCTCTTTCTTCATGTTACTGCCCCGTCCTACTTCCAGAAATAGTGACATGAGGCTAGAAGTATAGATGTCATGTGAAAAACCACACAATAAAAGTCAATATGCTAAATTTTCTGCATAGGGATCCTGGGACCTTTAAGAGTCTGTGTCATTAATGACTTTGTGAAGGTTAAGACAATGCCAATAATCATTATATTTTGTGTCAAAAACTAAAAATATATTCAAGATATTTAAAAATTCTGTTTCCTGAGTTGATATAATGGAAAAACTCTCTGTAAAGGACATTAGCTTTGGATACTTGGGATGTGTGTTTGTCATAGAATCTCTGCTGTTCAGGGTCCATCTTCTCAGTGTATCATGGTGCAATTTCTGTGGTTTGTGACGCTTCTCTAAGCTCGTACTTAAAAAGTTGGTACATTTATCTGTTATTCCTTGTAACAATCTTTCAAAACCTACCTCTGTCCAAGTCTTGGAGATCATACCCTTCTCTGAGTGTGCAATCCCTGCCTTAACCTTCTAAACACTTTATTTAGTTTCTTCCCAATAGTTTCTTCCCATTAATGGCAAATGGGCCTGTGTAGACCCCTAAACTGGGGGACATATTTTCTTTTCTTTATTTTTTGTGAGGAAGGGGCTTTACGGGTCACACCTGGCGATGCTCAGGGATTACTCCTGGCTCTGCACTCAGCAGTTACTCCTGGTGCTCAGGGGACCATATGTGATGCCAGGAATTGAACCCAAATAGGCAAGACAAACACCCCACCCACTGGGCTATTATTCTGGCCCCACAACTGTTATATTTTTTAAGTTGCTGCTGGTAATGAATTTTTAATGTGTTTACCTAGCAAAACTATTATATATATAGTTGGTTATATATATTTCCTCTATGCTTAGTATTTAAGCATTTAAAAATCATTATAAAATTCTAGTGCATGTCTCAGCTACCATATAATCAAGTGAATGAAAGACACACCTAGTTTATTGTTGGTCCAGATAGTAAAGAACAAATTCTCATAATCCAAACTTCAAATGTTACAAGATAATTATAGGCACAGCTAAAGTTTAATTTAAAAACAAATTTTTGATCACCAGAGATAAAAGTTCCACAAGCTGATATGTGATAGAAATTACCTTCTATCAATATATTATGTGCAATTTTATTATATTTTACTTAAAATTTTATATTTGGGGTCATACCCAGCAGTGCTCAAGGTTTACTCCTGGTATATGCTTAGGGATCACTTGAGGGATCCCAAAACTATATAGTCAAATATTGTCTTGCAACATGCAAGATAAGCCCCTTACGTGGTGTACTATCTCTAAAGGCCATACAATGCAAAGCTTTAAAATATATTTTATTTGTTTAGAAGTAAACAGAGCTAATTTTCAAGGTATTTTTAAAGGTTTCTCTTTTTCCAGCTAACAGGGCATTTGCTCTTATTTCTTCCATCTTGGGGAAAAAATCACTAATTTCCCTTTAGCATCTTAAATCTCCCGATTTCCCTGCTCCTTTTTGCAATACATCTCCTAAAAGAATCTATATTTGCTAGCTCTTGTTCTTCTCTTTCATTTCCTTAAGCCTATACTAATTAAGCTTTCATGACACCATTAAAGCTGGTTTCGTCAATATTGCCAATGGTGCTTCATTGTTAAATCCAATGGCTGGTACACACAATCAGTAATTATCTCCTTCATCATTAATCTTACTTCTTGTTGGTTTGGTTTGCTTTGGGGGGAACCTGGCTATGCTCAGGGCTTATTCTTGCTGAACTCAGGAATCACTCATGGCAGTGCTCAGAGGACTATATAGGGTGTTAGGAACAAAACTCAAGCCAGTCACATTAATATTACTTCTAAGTGTTCAGGTCCTTACTTAAACTTAATTTTCCTGTGATTTGCTATTTTTATGTCAAAATAGTCTTTTGTTAGTGCTATGGTTTATCAGCTAGACCATGTTCCCCCTCCCCAAACTGAATGAGGTCATGTTCTATATTCATTGCATTATTAAAAATAACTGAATAACCATGTAAGCATTGTTTTTCATAGTTCATTATAGAAAATCATCCTGATGTAAAATAAAATAGACAGGGATGCTTTTACACATAGCTTAATTCTTAGAGACCAGGCCTAGCATGTGTAAGATCCTGGACTCAATTTCCCAAACTGTCCTCCCCAACATCACCATTGCTGGTATTACCCTGTAGCCCACACGCACTCCCAGTCCTTACGAGCACATGCAATTCCCCTCTTGGTGTGGGATGGACTCTATTAAAAAAAATTAAAAGACCATTGTTTTGGTTTTTGTAAATTTCTCGAGAATTCTTAATAGACTAGGCACGTACCAATGCCATAACAAAAACTGTTCTATTGTGTGCAATCTTAGTGCAGTCAGTGTACTGTAGAATACAAATTTTATATTTTATGTGTTTTTTACTCAGAAATAATGCTGACTTTAAAATTTTTTGAAATAAACTTTTATTTTATTATTTAATGAAAATTGAGGTCAATCTCTCAGGATCTAGACTTTAACAATTAAAAAAAATTAGAAAGTATGTTAATGTTCATCCCATCACACTTAAAAGGAAGACTGAAGCGTCTTTAAAAAGAATTGAAAATGTTTTTTAAAATGTTGCTAATTTCATGTTAAACAACATCTACAAGATGGTTATCAATATTGATAACCATAGACAATGCTATGTGTTCCTGAGTTCAGAGAGATAGTACAGGGTGTAAGACACATTCTTGCTTTGTACACAGCTGACCTTGATTCAATATCCTGTACTGCATTTAAGTACGTACGAACTCTAGAAGTGATGCATAATCACTGCATCACTGTATCACTGTCATCCTGTTGTTCACAGATTGCCTCGAGCAGGCACCAGTAATGTCTCCTTCATCCTAGCCCTGAGATTTTAGAAAGTGCCACATTCAAGGCTCTTTCAGGGTCAGGAGAATGAGACCAATCATTGTTACTGGTTTTTGGCATATTGAATTCGCCACAGGGAGTTTGCCAGACTCTGCCATATGGGCAGGATACTTTGGGTAGCTTGCCAGGTACTCTAGAGTAAAAACTAGATAATAAGATTCCGGGAGCTGGATTTTATAGTCTCTGGGTCCTGGCTGTTGATGGGATTACATGGTGCCGGGGGAGTTGGTGTGCGTATGGCCCAAACAACTCCCCCAATAAGTGACAAGTTCTTAAACTATAAAAATTAATTATAAAATGATCAATTATAGCATAATAATTATAATAATTATAGTTATAAAGGAAACTAATCATTTTTCAACAGAAACTGAAAAGTGTCATTCATACTACATTCATTGTCTTGTGCAGAATTGTTAACAAAACTATGCATGCTACATTATTTACCAGTTTACGGATTTCTATAAAATATAGACCCTTTCTGAGAGGTCATACAGGTAGTAAAAGTTAGAGCAATATTTCAACTTAAGTTGTCTTTACCTTTAAAACTCATTTTCTTTATCATAAGTAAATAATGGTTAGCAAGATACAATAGAATCAACCCACGTGTTTAACTAGAGGGCAAGGACTCCCAAGAGATATTGGTAAAGTGAATTTCTGGTCCAGGAAAACTAACTTGGAGTTGCTATTTAAAAAGAATAAAGCAATAAGTAAGAAGCTTACTTACTTAAGAAACTTAAGTACAGTAACCAAAGTGTCTGCTGCAAATTATAATTTAATCTATCACTGTAGCACTGTAGCACTGTCCTCCCTTTGTTCATTGATTTGCTCAAGCAGGCACCAGTAATGTCTCCATTTTGAGACTTATTGTTACTGATTTTGGCATATCGAATACGCCATGGGGAGCTTACCAGGCTCTGCAGTGCAGGCGGGATACTCTCAGTAGCTTGCCATGCTCTTCCAGAGGGACGGAGAAATTGAACTCGGGTGGGCCACATGGAAGGCAAACGCCCTACCCTCTGTGCTATCACTCCAGCCCTAATTTAATCTAGAGTGGCATAATGTCTGATAAATAAAGTCCAGACATTATATAAGCAAGACAAAGAAGCAGAATTTTGTGCCTAATATATTTCAGACACTTTGTAGGATCGGGAGATACTGAAAAAGAAAAACAAATGAATGAATGACTAGTTGCCTTAAAACAGGTTAAAAGGAACCAAGAGAGAACATTGAATAGCAAGCTTCAAAGCTTTTCTGTTTAATTCTGACATCAGTAGTTGAATAACCAGTAGAAAATTTTGTACGGTACAAAATTTTTTAAAAATCAGTCCTTGTAATACTTTGATTTAACAAATTTGCTTTAAGGCTCTTCCATGATCCCGATAGAGTGTCAGGCAATTAAAATAGAGTAAAGAATATCTTCTGGTGGTAAACAAAAAAATGGAGTCCAGAAAATTTTTGAAAGAAACTAAATTATGATCCTTGGAAGTGATGTGAAACTTAATGATTAACAGCAACTTGCCAGTTCGCTCATTTGTCAAATTAGCAAAATGTGAAAGCAGAAATTTAATTTTAAAAGAAAAAACTGACTTTTAAACTATTTTCAAGTTACATGTGTGACATTGTCAAAATCTAAAACTCTATTTCAAAATTAAATTACCCATAGAGTAGTTAGAATTTTTATTTCCCCTACTCTTGATTGTTAGAATTAATTTTTGTGTTTCACCATAATTTCACTGTCACCATCACTGTCCTCCCATTGTTCATCGATTTGCTCAAGTGACCCAGTAACGTCTCCATTGTGACACTTGTTACTGTGTTTGGCATATTGAACATGTCACGGGTAGCTTGCCAGGCTTTTTGTTCTGTGGGCTAGATACTCTTGGTAGCTTGCCAGGCTCTCCGAGAAGGGCAGAGGAATCTAACCTGGGTCAGCCGGATAAACTGTGTGCAAGGCAAATGCCCTACCCTCTGTGCTATTGCTCCAGCCCAAACACCATAATTTACTTACCAAAAATGTATTTCTTCATAACAATATTTATGAAAGAATTGTTAAAGATAAATTGCAACGAGGTATGGTGCTGCCAGCAGGACAACCTGTACCTGTGAGGCGAGTGCATCAGCAGCTGATGGCACCGTCAGACTATCAGATACCCCAAAATTGCTGCTGTGCCTTTGGCCAGACCCCAAAAACATGGGGCAAAGTTTACCAAGAAAGTAAACAGCCAAAAGTTAGGTATGTGGGAGACACACCCACAAACCATCTCCGGCTCAGCTATATGATTGGTGGCATGGCCTCTCTGGTTCCTGATCAAACTGCTTAATGGCCATGATCCCAGAGACTCAGAAACAAATCTCAAAACCCAGCAGCTTTTGGCAGAAATGCGTCTGGACCACATACAAGACGGCCGTCACCTCAGAGCTTATTGGAAAGCCAGGTATGAGCTGGCAGTGATGGGGCAACTGCAGTCTCATGGGAAGGGATGCGGTACTGGCTCGTCCTTCATGCCCTACCAAGGTCACGAGTTGCCCCGTACAAGTGGAACTCCGGCACAGCTATGGCTCCAGAGGCAAAAGGACTTAATCCAGAACCCAGCAGCTTGCAGCAGAAAAGTGAATGGATCATGCGTTAAACTACGGTGCCATGCCTCCTCAGGAGGGAAAGGGTGTTGGTCCCTTCTGCCTTTTTCTCCCCCGGCAGCAAGGTGGCTACCGCCTCAGAGCTTATAGGAAAGCCAGGTATGAGCCGACGGTGAGGGGGCAACTGCAGTCTCATGGGAAGGTGGGACAGTACTGGCTTGTCCTTCACGCCCTACCAAGGTCACGAGTTGCCTTCCACTAGCGGCTCTCCGGCACGGTCATTGCTCCCGAGGCAAAAGGACTTAATCCAGAGCCTGGCAGCTTGCAGCAGAAAGTGAATGGACCATGTGTTAAACTACGGCGCCATGCCTCCCCGGGAGGGAAAGGGTGTTGCTCCCTTCCATCTCTCCCCCCCGCCCCCAGCAGCAAGGTGGCCACTGCTTCAGAGCTTATTGGAAAGCCAGGTATGAGCCGGCAGTGATGGGGCAACTGCAGTAACATAGGAAGGGGGACAGTACCGGCTCGTCCTTCACGCCCTACCGAGGTCACGAGTTTCCCCTCACGAGCGGCTCTCCACCACAGCCATAACACCGGGCCCACAGAAACCAATCTCATAATTATTTGGCTCTTTGCATAAATCCAAAATCGTCAGGCTGCTATTATGGCCATGCGAGATTATATGATTCTTATAACCAGGTATAGAAAACAAAGAATTTCACATTGCCTTTTCAGCAATTTTGATTGTTGGGGGGAAAATTCTAAACAATAATGGTGCATCTTTTGTCAAAGTAATGAATGTAATCAATGTAGAGAAGAGTTCAGTGGAAATCATCTGCCTCACAGGCACTGAGAGGGGGAGGGAGGGGGGTATATTGGGTTTCTTGGTGATGAAAAATGAGTACTGGTGAAGGTAGAGGTGTTTGATCATTACAAGACCGAGACTTAAACCTGAAAGCTTAGTAACTTTTTCCACAGTGATTCAATAAATAAACATAAGAAAAAAAAACAAGATAAATTGCATTTAACCAATTAAACAAGCAAGTAAAATTAATATAATTTTATTGCATTATAAATCAAAGCTGTTGAAATAGAGGTGAGTGAGTACATTCAATCTGACTGAAAACAATAATCCAGAGGGTTTTCAACTGCGGGGATGAGTAACATTGGAGAACATTCTCAGGGATTGCCTTGATGGATATGATCACGGCACCTCTATTTAGATATGACCACTGCACCTCTGGCAATAATTGAAGTCTGACTTTTCCTTTCCTGCTCTTTCTCTCCCTCTCTCCTTCCCTCCCTCTCGTCCTCCCTCTCTACATTCCTTTCATCCATATTTTTTAAAGGTATGCATTTAAGTGTTTTCCAGCAAACAGAAATAAAACTGACCACAATGACAGAAATATTGAAGGAATTTTTTTGGCATGTAACTAGAGGTCTACACATTGGTACAGCTGCTCTCTGGAGTAGAAAATGTTTCCAAACTCTTAAGCATTTTTTGTGCTGAGTTTTTCTATTATTCATGACTGAAGATAACTATGAATCTATGAATATTCATTTGAAATGTCACATATCCTTGAGAAAGATATTGATTTCTTGTAAAATTGGCAAGAACTGGAAGAAGCCTTGTATTACTAAGGGACAAAAACAGAAACTTTGAGTTGTATTTCATTTTAAAGTTTTTATGGGTCAGTGACATATGGTCAGAATAAAATCTGTCTGAAGTTTAGTCAAACTGAGGGAAATATTAAGCAATCTTAGTCAAAGCAATCAATTGGCCACTCAAATACATTTTAGATATTTCTGATCATGAAGAATCTTATAAAGCCTAGTTTAGTTACATGAGGAATTATATGACTGGGGAAGGCTGCAGAAATTTCTGCCTGTGACTTTCCAATAGAGCACTTATGTTCAAGAACACAACTCTCCAAATGCTGTGTCTATAAATCCAATAAATTCCATATCAATATAGAAAAAATCAAAGATGATATTGAAGGCAATCAAGTTACTCCATATGTTTTGAGTCAGTGTTGTGGTTGTTATATATAGAATTATCAGTACAGAAATATAACCAGGGAAATCTAAATCTACTAAATTTTGAAAAATGAACTTTATGATTTTTTTGTGTTAAGAATTTGTGGTGCCAGAGCTACAGTACAGAGCACAGGACACTTGCCTTGCATGGACATAGGTTCTATCCCCAACACCACTTATGGGCCTCCTAATCCCTACCATAGAGATCTCTCAGCACAGAGCCAGGAGAACGCCCAAAGCACCACTGGGTATTCTCCTCCCCACAAAAAAGACTTGTTTTTAATATCCTAGCAGTTTTAAATAACTTTTTACTACTTCTTAAGCAAATATAAACTTTTATATAATGCAAGAACATGTTTAATAATAAGGCTTCTAGCTTGAAGGAAAAATTATATTTACCATATTTAACTAAAAACTTGTGTTTCCTGCCACTAGTACTTGCATTTTAGTCATATATAATTCCATTATAAAATAAAAATATACACTTAAAAATGAAGATAAGAGTTCTACCATATATACACAATTTGCAAGCAATTATTAGAATCATAATTGATGATTAATAAAAAGATTAATTTCCTAAAAAAGCCTTTAGCTCACTTTTAGTTAATTATTAGAGTAATATGTAGATGAAGAGAAAGGACATGCATGATATTCATAAAACATTACTTATTCAAGCTAATTTCCATATTTTTAAATAAAAGAGCATTAATTAATAACCATTGCTTAGAAATTCTGATATATTTAATCAAACAGACAAAATGATTCTATTCAAAATGACATTTTAAATTATGGTGTAGTTAAATTGTCCTGATAATGATAATGCCAATTTTACTTGTTGCTGTTTGATACAGAATGTTATAACCATGGGAAAGTAGTTTTTTAAATTGCAGTAACTAGGAGGATTGGTTAATGACTGTAAACTTGTCATAAGTTTGTGTGGGGCGAAGGGCAGTTAATAAGAGAAGGGATTAGTATGACAATAATAGTTGGAAGTGATCATTCTGGATATAAACTTGGATATAAACTGAGTGTTGAAAGTAGATAAAGGGATACACATGATAACATTGCAGTATTTGTACTGCAAATTTTAATGCCCAAAAGGAAGAGAGAAAGAGAGAGAGAGAGAGAGAGAGAGAGAGAGAGAGAGAGAGAGAGAGAGGAGAGAGAGAGAGAGAGAGAAGGGAGGACGGAGACAGGGGAGAGAGGGAAAGGGAGAGAAGAAAAGTGCCCACTATAAGGATAGAGGTAGGGAGAGGAGGCAGGGGGAAAACTGGGTACATTGGTAGTAGGAAAGTTACACTGGTGAGGGGAAGGTGTTGGAACATTATATGAATGAAACCCAGTAATGAACAACCTTGTAACTGCGTATCTCACTGTGATTCAATTAAAATAAACAAATAATTAAAAAAAAAAGAGTGAAAAACCTATTCTGGTTAAGGAAGTACAAAACCTATCCCTGGTCAAAGGGACCATCAGACAGACACAGCCATGGAAAAAATATTCTATTATAAGGAGGAGGGTGGGGAGGGTAAAAATCAAAACATTTAAAAAATTAAAAAATAAATTATGGTAACTAAACTTTTAATATTCTGTACATCAATATTTTCAGTCTTAAAATAAATCACAAAAAAATCTCTCCTGATCAAAATATTACACAACAGTGAGGATGCACTTAACTATCAATTTTTTAAATATTTTTGAGCTGGGTATCAGTATACTCAAAGCTAACTCCTAAATCTGCACTCAGGGATTATTCTTTGTACTGCTAGGGAACCATATACGGTTGCCATTGCAACCTGGCTTGGCCATGTGCAAGTCAAACACCTTATTTTCTGTACTATTTTTCCAACCCCAAACTGCTGATTTTTAAAATTTTTATTAGAAAATAAGAAAAAAGAAATATAATTAATAAACCTGTCTGAATACCAGAAAAAAAGGAAGAAAAGGCAAATTGAATAAAACATTTTGTTTATGGGATAGAAATTATAGAACTATAACTAACTTTTAAACTGATTCCCATAATTTTATTATGTTTTACTAATACTTTAAATCAAACAATATATTTAGTCTGAAGTGGAGCAATAGTTAGCACTGTCCTCCCGTTGTTCATCAATTTGCTTGAGTGGGCACCAATAACATCTCCATTGTGAGACTTGTGGTTACTGTTTTTGGCATATCCAATACATCACGGGGAGCTTGCCAGGCTCTGCCATGGGGGCGGAATACTCTCGGTAGCTTGGCAGGCTCTCCAAGAGGGACGTAGGAATCAAACCCGGGTCAGCCATGTACAAGGCAAATGCCCTACCCACTGTGCTATCGCTCTAACCCAATTATAACCTAAAGTATAAAATGAATATCCTGAAGTTCATAATGATATATGATTAAATAAATTGGAGAGAAGGGACCATCTGCATAGATTTTCAAATAAATTAGGTACTTCATCTTAAAAGAGGAGTACATAATTCCTTTTACTATATTGGGTTGCACATAATGTCTTCATTCTCACTATATACAGTATGAAAAGGGAAAAATAATTTTATAATGAAGTCACCTTACAGACACTATCTCAGATGACAAAGATCAACTGTACCAAGACCTGATATTATGAAAATGGCCCACAATCTTCCTTCAAAAAATGTAAACCCAGTCTACTCAAAAAGAAAACATGAGAAAAATCCCAACAAAAGGTTTTCTTGGAGGGGCTTGAGAGAGAGAGCTCAGGACACTTGCCTTGCACATAGCCAACCCAGGTTTAATCCCCAGCATCCCACTACTAACACTCGGGAGTGATCCCTGAGTACAGAGCCAGGTGTAATCCAAGTTTCTCGAGCTGAAGCTTTCCAATAAGTGTATTCTAGGAGCCAAACATAAGCCTACAGCCATCCACAGTACTGCCCCATGAACCACTAGAGGTGATCCCTGAACACAGAGTCAGGACTAAAGCGTGGTGTAGCCAAAGAAATTTTTTTGAAAAGGAAAAATATTCTACAGTATACCTGACCTCCTCTGAACTCTCATTTCATAAATAACCTATGAATGATGAACACAATAGACTGAGAAAATGAATTAAGAGAACTGAAGATTTACTCTGGACTATGATAAATTTTTTAAAAAAGTAAGTGCAAATAACTTACCGTCACCAGAAATTGTGATTTTTGATATTCAATTTTCAAGTGAAATTCAAACTTAGGTGTTTGCAAAAATCTGCACATAGACCTTTATGAGTATTTTATTCATTTGTCAGTGGGTGAATGAATAAAATGTATTGCAAAATAGTATTTAGCACTGAAAAGAATGAACTATCAGGCTATGAAAAGATATGAAGTAAACTTAAATGCATATCACTAAGCGAAAGAAGCCAAGTTGTAAAAACTGCATAGGCTATGATTCTAACTATATTGACATTCTGAACAAGACAAATCTATGGAGATATAAAAATCTTCATGATTGCTCATAGTTAAACATAGAGGAGGGATGAGTGCAGATGAATTTTAGGGTAGAAAAACTTCTGTTTGATACACAATGGTGGTTGTAAAATAAGCATTTATTAAATTTCATAGGATATGCAGTACCAAGAGAAAAATCTACTGAAAACTATGAACTTATGTGATGACGATATACCAATATAAGTTCATCATTCTTGTGATTATTATATCACTGTGCTGTAAAATATAGGTAGAGGGAAAAGTGTGAGGGAGGGGTAGGTAGTGGACTCTATACTTTCCACAGTGTTTTGCTCTGAACTTAAAATGGCCCCCCAAATTAAAGTTGAATTTTTTAACTGTGTGTCAGGTTTTGGTTACACAAAAGCTTTGCCATAGTCTGAATATTTTAGTGTTTAAATACATAATTAGTGGCTCATAATTTTGACATGATAGTATAAGAAGTAGAAAAGTAAAAGAAAAGAAAAATTATGTCATATTAATTCGATTGAATTATTAAAACTTTTAGGCAAATAATAAAATCGTCATATCCTTCCAACAGAACTGATTTAAGTAATAAAATGTTATTTAAAATTTAAGATAATTATTAATAAACTGAACCATTTATATGGAAAAATGAATACACATCTAAAATTTAATAATGTTCAAACAGTTAAACAATCAATTGAACTTTGGCAGGGAAAAATGAATGTAAGGATACAAATTTTTTCAGTAAGAAAAAGTTAAACCACATATTTTAATCATCATAAACGCCTATGGATTTTCATACTTAATAAGTTCATTTAACTCTAAGTGTCTTCAAGTACATTATAAATCCTCCAGAGTGCCTGCTTCGTAATACTGCCTCTTAACATATTTATTGTCTCTGCAGTTCACTAATGCTATTCCATTAATGTGTCTTGTGATTTATTCCAAAGCCAAAAAATACCTTCACTTTCATTCATGACTATTTAGTCTTGATTTTTAATGAAAATGTGATGGCAATTGTTATCTATTAGTAGATACTATTTCCCTTTCCTACGTGCCTTGTCTTTACATAATACATCTAAGACCCTGACACCATTGTTTAAAAACATTGTTCAGTAATCATACTGGGACAGTTTCCTAGTTTTCTAAGTCCCATGACTCAATCATTTATTTACTGTTCTTTAATAAACAGTAAATAGTTTTAATCATAGAAAAGCATTATAGGTAAGTAATGGATTACCTAACCTTATTTCTCTTTTCATTTCACCCTTTAGAGTTGAGTTCATTCTGACTCTTAGAAGGGAAATAAATGTACACATAATCTAATCATTTAAGTAGAACATGTCTCTTGCAGCAGGAAGGTATGGTGCTGAACAAAGGCTACTCCAAAATGATATAGACTCATGTTTAGACTATAAAGCTTTTACCACAAAAGTCTCAGTAAATACTTAAACCTTATGAGGGAAAGTAGATTCTTATGAGACTAGTTTTGCCTTTCTGGTACTTAAATTAAAACTAAAGAAAAATTTAACGAGTTAAAACAAAAAACTGCCTCTAGCACTTCTGTGATGACTAAATTGGAGAGAGTGGGTGGAAATTCAGTACTAGTCACAACATGCCATGTAAATATTAGAGACCATAATAATTAATTATTTTCTATCAGAATTATGAGAGAAATGTAGGCAAGGCTAAACACTTAGAAAAGGAAAACACTGGCTTTCAGCTGAATATTTGAATGAAAGTCATAAGTGTGTATATTTATAAATTCTTGCATCCCTACATATCTGGTTTTGGACAAGAAAGCATAAAAATAGTGAAAACTCCAAAACAAACAGAAGAGCCAAGAAAAGAATATGAATAATTTAATCAGATAAGATTCAAGTTTGCCTTTTATTTTTAGAAGTTTGCCCCAGCTCATTTGCCTTTTACGCTTCACTTCAGTTGTTACATTTTCATCAGTTATTACAAGGTTGTACATGCACCTTGATATGTTCACAAAAGGTCCACAATACAGGGGTTCATAATTATATATATATTATATTCAGAATTCCAGGGGAACTTATAGATTCTAGAAATATTTAGTAAGCAAAGTAAAGATTTCTTTTACAGTTTCAGCTACAACAGTTAAAGACAAACACAAGTTTCACTGGCCACACAACTCACAAAAAGTAGTTAAAGAATAAATTTTTATGCAAAATATACATTTTAAGATATAATTTGATTACTATTCCACCATATAATGACATTTCTCTTTAATCATTTAATAAAAAAATACTCTCATTGCCAGAATTTTTTTAAATATTTATAATTGTAGGTAACAATGACAAAAGACTTAAGCTATGAATAATGATGGTGAGGTTATATTTTGCCATAATGACTTTCCATAGTTAAACAAATGAGTCTAAAAATAAGTCATTTTGATAAATAGGCACTGAAATTTCACAACATCATATTACAAGCTGATTATTTAAGGGGTTTATAAGGAAGTTACACAATCAATGTTCATGAATTTAACCAACAACAAAATAGGGATATTAAGACAGACCTAAACTACACCAATATCACTGCTTCATATGATTCACAGCACAATCTACTGCAGCCCAGGAAGGGTAATTCACAGAAGTATGGGCTTATTTGAAGCTTCAAAGATGTTGATCATGAATTTGCCTTCCTTTGAAGTGAGACGGCCAAAGCTGTTGTCCCATGCACATATATGTTGGTATTTACATTGTTTCACGGACATGGCCAGTCCACAGGCAGACCACTCATATGGGAAGCACCAAATGAGTTGCAATCACTTCTTATATGAACTTTAAATGACTCAAGTTGAGAAAGAACCTCTTCCAAGTGCAACCTGGTCACATAAGGGCACGTTCAGCAGCAGAAGTCTGTTTCCAGAACAGTCCTTGGTATGGCTAAATTCCATTGTCCCCTTTTCAGCAGTCAAAAATCCATGAAACATTCTGTATAACACTGCAGTCAATAACAGCAGCACCAGACAGTATATTAATTCTTTTACAATAAAGCTGTATGATATTATTACTTTCTATGTGTACAGTTATCAAAACATCACTGAATCTCTATGTATCCGATATATACGTCTGGGTAAATACACTGCTGTAGAAGATCTCTGACATGCAGATCATGCTATAGGGTTTGGGGATATGGAGTAATACATGTAATGTGATCAATACTAAAAGTGACAATGTCTTCCTAACAAAGAATAAACAAAATTAGGAATCAATGAACAATCTCAAGGATCCTTGATGCCTTAGAAAAATTATCATTCAATTCATATAATGGCATTTTTCTTCCTTAACATGCTCAATAAGCAGATACACTATTGCTATTGCATTCATAGGAATGTGTAAACAAAATTCCTTCCACTGGTCTAAATTAGAGTCCCTAGGGGTTATGTTCGGGAGTAATGATGAATGCTGGTTTCTAGGTTGCAGAAATGGTCACTTCAACAGACCACAATTCAATTGTAATATTGCTACCTACATCCTGCTTATCACAGAGGTTCACAGTACCAATAAAGTAGACTACAGGGCATTGTTAATTTATACATAAAGAAGAGAAGCTGTTCCAAACAGTAAAGAAGGCAGGCACTAGGGGAGAAGACCTAGGACAAAAATCATGAACTTCTTATATCAAGGTATTTCTGTACTTCATGGAGACAGATGGCATACAGTTAAGACAGGGGGCTAAGACAGACAAATGGAACAACATACAGGACAAAGCACCTGATTAAACACTGCTTGAAAATTGAATAAATCTTATGAGTCAGAAATTTAAGGCTGATCAAGAAAGACCTCCATGAACACCAATGCTCCTTGATGTTTACACCAAAATTAAGAAATAGAATAAACAATAAAAATAAGATTTTTTTTAATAAAAGAAAGGGATAAAAAGACACGAGAGCTCTGGGTGATATTTGGCACTCTGCCTCTAAAAATTATGACAAGTTCTGGGGTTTGAAAAAATGACTTTAATACCAAGCAGCAATTCCTGGCTAAACAATGCACGCCTGGCTGGCAGTTACCTTTCTCTCGTGTTTTGGGCCTTCCCCAAGCCATTAAGTAAGAGCTTTGGCCTCAGCTTGCGTGTAAGCAGTAATGACAACCTCTTTGCAGTTATCTGTGTGCAAACAACCAGAGACATTCAGAACACTAATACAATACTTTTCAATAGAAGTCAATGAATTAAGAAATTAAATTATTTGAAACAAATATTTCTTTTAAAGAGCAAAGGAAAATATCATCAAAGGAAATTTGCCTTCCCCTGCTATTCAACATGCAGAAAAGTAAGTCAATACTTTCATATCAACAGGATGAACTGCTGCAAGTACATATGTCCTGAGCCATCCTTGGTTCCCAAAACTGAGACACTCTTTTCAAGGTGACAGAGACAAGACAGTCCATGCAAATTAACTCACTTAGGGCTTATGTGCAATCAAGATAGGATCCCAGACATTTTCAAAATATATTAGAAAGTCATCCAAAAAAAAAAGAAGAAAAAAAAATAACGATCCAATGAAGTGCTTGGCATTTGGAAGCACATTATTTTAAATATGTCTCCCTGAAGGTATATGTATTTGTTCGTGTACTGGCCAATATCGGACACTATCTGTTGCTTTATTGCAAGAGACGATCAGGGCAATTAATATGGAGAAGTGGTAGCACTACTTTAGATAATCTTTAAAGTCAGGATAAGATTCATAAGCTATCCAAATAGCATTTCTGACTTCAGATAGTGGTATCATGCAGGATTTATATTGTATTAATGGAGATTGGAGTAACTCTACATTTAATTATTTTGAATATGGGGTAAACAGTACTTGAGTTAATACAATTTATCTGACTGATGCAATTTGGTTTACAAGATAGATGGGATAGGAGATCGAGAGCGCCTCAGAGGACAAGGAGAGTTGTAGGGTGATGTTACTGGAGAGAGCCTCAGAGCATTGCCTGCCAAGCCCGCTATGTTGTTTAAGCTTCTGGATTTTTCATATCCTTTTATGAAAAAATGCACAGATATCAGTTGAATTCAACCAGAAAATAGACAAACAACACCATGCAGGGTAAGCAAAAGTACTATCATTTTAACAAAAAAATTGTTTACAAATAAATAAAAATTGAAGCAATTTATAACTAAAAATGTTTACCATATCCATCACTTCCAAAAGAGTAAATTTACTGCAAGAGTAAGTTAAAATTTAACTACAGAAGAGTAAATTTACTCTAGCTTTCATTTTCAAAATTGCAAAAATCACAAATAACAGTGCCAATAATTCAAAATCCAAGTTTTTCTAGATTATAGTTTATATTGATGTGAATTTGGCTTATACTACACCAGAACTCTTAAAAATTAAGCAAAGCAACTTAAGTAAGATATAAACTGGTTAAAGTTTTTAAATTCAGAAGTTCCTAAAAGAACTAATAGGCTAACTTTTGTCTTTGTTTTCACATTATTTACCAAACTATTAAGCCATGCGTAGCATTTTTTCTTCTCTTTTTTTTCTTTTATTTTGTTTAATTTATTTTAGTTTGGGGACCACACCCAACCATCCTCAGGCCTTATTCCTGGCTCTGCACTCAGGGATCACTCCTGGTAGGACTCAGAGGAACCATGTTGGGTGCCAGGTATCAAACTGGGTGATCCACATGCAAGACAAACATCCCCGCCCTCTATATTATCTCTCCAGACCTTCAGCATGCTTTACTTTAACAAGTCTTTTTCCACCTTTTTTAATCTTTCAGCTTTATAGAGTTAATAGGATGGATCTCAAATAATGACATTAATAAATAATGCCATTATTTAGTGACTATACAGAGAAAATCCATTCCTAAGCCCTGAACTAAAAAAGTAAAAAGGATTTTGAAAAATGAGTGAAATATCTTGAGTCATAATTTCAGTGAAATTAAGTCAGAATTTGATTGTATGATCTTATTAGATGTCTCTCCCCTGCCTGGAATTAAAAACAATTTAATCTTATTTTTTTCCATTTTATTACTTTACATTCTAATTTTGTGGTCCTCCAAGCTACTTTTCTTTTTAAGTAATATATTTTTATGAGATTTCCTTGGAAGAATTCATTGTTTATTCTCCTTTCACTGGAAAAGGAGAACTTATCTAAGAAATTTACTGTTGTTTTGATTTATGAGCATTCATGTCCATATTTTTCTGTAGTGCTCATTCTCAACATAAACACACACAAACTTCTATCACACAAGATGTCTTCTTGTATATTTTGGTAGACATATCTGCACTTGTGGTAAACTTCTCTAGGAAACAATTTCTGCTACTGAGAAAATTATTTAACATTGTGTTTTGTTAATATTTTAAGGTTAAAACAGGAGTTGGTTGGTGCACTTTAATCTTCTCTGATTAATGAATAAATAGTTATTGGAAGGATATCTTAAATCATTTTAGTTGTATTTATTATTAAATTTGGACACACAACTTGGAGAATTTTTGAAATAACTTTTTCTGTCTGTATAAAATAAAAGTGTAAACTAGCCTCTAAAATAATTTAGATTTAAAAGAACTGGTTAAAAATGTATGAACCAGATAGGATGCTACTAATAATTATAATAAGAAATGACAAGATAACACACAAAGATTATGTGAAATTACTCAGAAATATTACCAAACCTAAGGGGTAGGGGGAAAGCAAAGCTGCAAAAGAATTAAGCAAAAGTATAGGAAATGTACATCTTCTCTCCATAGTATCCAAGAGCCTCCAGGAAGTCAAACATGTTTCATTGTTTTATAGTATTGTTCCTAGTTATATGTAAATCAATTGCTGTTATAAATGTTGAATTATTTTTGAATCTGTTTTTAACAAAAGACTATAAATTCTATATGCATAATATTTTATTTTAATAAACAATCTCAGTGTTCATTTGAAAATATATTAATTTAGTAACAATTAGTAAATTAGTAAAATTAGATTATCCATGAGTTCACTTCTTATTTAGTCTTTAATTGCAACAAGAAAATTGGTTTAAAATTTCCTCATCTTAATTTTACTGAATATAATGGACAAAAACATAGTTCCTGAGAATAAATAATATTGAACCTCATTTGCGCTAATTTATATATTCTACATTTTACACTGTTCTTAACAGTATGAGTTTATTTAAAGTAATATTGAAATTACTTATCTGAGTACAGTCAGTAAGCATTTTTTTGTTTGTGATGTTTTCCTAAAAATATTCTGCATAAATATGAACATCAACTCTATATATTGAAAATTGAATTCCTTTTAGGGAATTCATATGTGTTCTTATTGTTTCCCCACTATAGATAGTAACATATTATTCTAATACTTTTTATAATAGTCTATCAGTGTATTTGATCAAAAAAAAGTAGTTCAATGGAAACAGTCACTTCTTTCTATTTATAAAGGGGAGAATACTAAGAATTCTACAATCAAATTAGTAGACAACTTGAATGGTAAAAGAAGAGTTCACATGGTGATTTAATGGGTAGAAATAGAAGAAATCTATCATCTGCATAAAATGAGAGAGGGTAAAAAATGATGAATTCCTGAAAGACATGACAAGACAACACACAGAGATTAGGTGAAATTAGCCATAAATGTTACCATATCTAAGGGGGGAGGGGGGGAAGCATAGCTGCAAAAGAATTAAGCAAGAATGAAAAAGAAGTTAATTTTAGTGAAAATGACAGAATAAAAGAATTATAAATTTTCCATGATGCACTCATTGATAAATCAGTCATATTTGTGAGACAACATTTCATACAAGCTAAATATCTTATTAATTGCTTTGCTCATTAAATGCCATTTTACAAAAAAAAACTCTATCTTCACATAAAACCTTGTAATTTGCATAGTCTTTTTCCATCTTTAATCTCCTTCACAGTTTAAAATTCAAACTATTGTCTAACCTGGAAGAAAAAAGTTCTAGATAACTCCTGAAACATGTACTCTTGGTGTAACTATTTCACATGATAATATTAAGTAATGCTCAAAAAATACTTATAATCAACCACATACTACATATAAACATATATACATGCATATATAATTTGCTAAAATATATAAATATAAGATATCATTAGTTAGATATTATTTGATGTTTATTCTTTACTTTGTCTAAATACTACAATAGTATATTAACTATGTTCATAAAATATTCAAAAATTATTTCTATATAATACTTAAATTTAAAATAGCAAACGAACCTATTCAGACCATTGAACTACATTTTGTTGTACAGCAGGGAATGAAAGTAATCAGAATGAAGTAGCATTTAAAATATCACACCTTGCAAGACAAAAGAAGAGTTTCATTACTCTTCTTTGATACTCAAAGACATGTAGAAGAAAGGACAAGAAAGGGTTCAGAGAGAATGAAAGAGAAGTATAACATGGGCAATGAGATATTTTAAATGAACTGTGAGTCACAAAAGAAATATTACAGACTTAACAATAGAAAAGTATTCAATAGGGAGAAACTACAATGAATAGCAAATAAGCACAATTTTTTTGACAATAGCTAACATGAAAGTCTTGAAGTGTCTTTTCATTTCAATTCATTCTGTTGCATAAGAAATTATATACTTTTTACTGTTATCTCAATTAGCACAGACAAATAATTGTAGCAACAAAGCAGCTGGACACAACAAAGATGAAGGTAATCAAAGAGCAAACTGGCCTTTTGATAAAGGTACGCAAATAATTTATTAAGGAGAAGAAAAGGGGTCCAATAGCTCTAAGATAGCTAAATTTTACTCAAAAGAAAAAGAAAAAAAAGCAGCACCTAGGGAAGAGTTAAAAAGGCGTAATCAACGAAAACAGAATCATGTGATGGAGTGGAGCTCTAGTATTCTTTATATTCCTCAGCCAACAAAATGTATTCATTCGACAAATATTTAAGTGTCTTCAATGGGCCAGGCAATATTCAGTATAGACTGAAAAGAGTAATAAATTAAAATTATTATTATTAGCCTGAAGAAAATTTCAGTAAATACAAAAGTAATTGCTTAAGTAACTAGATATATTGTTCTCTATGACTAAGGATCTTGTATATTGCTCATTTCCAAGAAATGATAAAAACTGCTCCCAAACTGGATAAAAGATTACAATATGCAGAACATCTTATTTGAATAAAATATCAGTCATTGTTTTATAATTAATCACTTACTATATATAGGTATAGAGCTAATTAGTAAATGTTATTAATTGTACAAAATAACTTTTAAATACTCCAAAATGCATTACATTAAAATAATTTGGCAAGTGACAATTTTTTAAAACTTCATTAAATTCTACCCATAGAAAAATATCAAAACAAGAAATATAGAAGGGTGAAATGCTTTTCAACATGACAATCAAGTAAAGGATTATGTATTAATACGTATCTAAAATAAAGAAAGATGTGATGACAAGTGGAAAGAGCACTAAATCCAATCTTTCTAAGAAAATGATGAAAGACCATTCACATTCCACACAGTAGCATCGCTTAATTGCCACGTCATGTCATAGGAGCTGTTTAAACGAAGGCCTACCTTTCCTGATGCCTCCATCAGAAGCACACGTGTAATCACCTGTTGTCAGTAGAAAACATGTTTCCCCTCTTCTGTTTTTGTCTCTGGTACTAGATCGTCTGATGGGGAGCCTTTCTGGGGGTGATAATGGCGGCTCACTTCCTGTACTGTCGTCACCTGATAAGACTGGTCTCAGCACCATGCCCATTGACAGACAGTGATGGATGAGGAAATGAGACAGTACAGAGAGTTTACACCAAATGCTCTTAATACAATCACTCAATATACAAAACATAATAATCACATTATGATATAAAAAAAATTATCACTCACTACAAAAATTTACATGAAGCAAAATGGTAGAAGCAAAAGTACTGTGGAGGGTAGAATGAAAAAAATCCCCTGAGAAATTTAAATTCTACTTGTAACTTATTTAATGGGGAATGTATTTTCATAAAAGAAATGTGAACATGGGGGCAACAAAAATTAATATTTTATCTTAACATGCTCTCTATTTATTGTGGATACAATTCTTTAAAAAGTGGAGTTTATTGAAACAAAAATGCCTAATTAAATGTGTCTTTGTATTTCTTAAACACTTGCCTTTATTCTTTTTGGAAAGCAATTTTTCCAAAAATCTTAATAAAAATGATATTAAAGCTCACATATTTTGTGTGTAGGCACTCTGTTTTAAAGTGACAGAATATTTTTAGCATAACATTGGTACAAAATAAACTTCCAAATACCCTTGAAAGAACTGCCTTTTTGCTCTTACATGCTTGTAAAACATTTTCACATACTATTGCTCTAGCTACTAATTTGCCATAATAATGTTTACCCAGACTGAGAAGTCTTTTTCCATGCCCTTCAGAGCACTCTGAACAGGTACTCTGAAAACAAGTTGATGAAAGAAGCAGAACAAGCTAAACTCTTACTCTCATCAAGATATATTTGGCCTGTTGGCAGAAATCTAGACAGAATTCACACAAAAGAAAAGAAAAGGATAGTAGTAAACAGGCTTAGATTCTCTTTCTAAAATATCTGTGAGAATAAAAAGAATAGGAATTCAGCTATTCACAAGAAATAAAGTATCCAAAATCCAGTTTACAGATGGAATAGAACTCAGTGGATAGGGCAATTCGAAAAAGAGGAAATAAGAGTAATTGAACTTTTCCATTTATTGACCAAAAATGATGACTTATCCACTGAACAATAGAGGATTGATTATATGACCAAATTCCTTGTTTCATTTAAAGAGATTATGCTGAAATGCCCTACCAATGAAGAACAATGAAAACTGAACCAATCCTCCCAAATATTAATTAGGAAGACCTCCATTGTTAAAAGGGCTATCTTCCATAACACTTCTTTAGTGCTTAGGCCTTTGCAATGTAACAGCTGTTCTTCTTAAATAACTGCTTCTTGTGAATTAGATTGAGGTGCATAGCCCCAAGTGGCAGTGATAAAACTGAGGTAAACATATCAATCCAAATGAAAGAGAGATAAACATTTTGGGATGAAGGATGGAAAATGGTTAATACCATACCATCACAGCATGCAAAGAAACAAAGAAACATCAGCACAAAAGCAACAAAAAAGCAAAAGAAAATATTGGCATCATCAGCAAAGGGCATCCCACTAAAGCAGAAAATAACTCTATAGATATGCAAGACATGTACTTAGAGTTCATTGAGAAAAGCTATAATCTAGCTATCTACACACCTAACACAAACATGGTTGTGAAAAGTAAACCGAAATTCATGGACTTTTGCAGAAATGAAAATGATTGCCTTCTCCCTAAAGGACGCACTCGTCTAGAAGGTATTCAGTGACATGCATTTCAAATAGTGGCTTACCTGATCTGCTATGTTCCAGAAGTCGATTTTCTTTACCGAGACATGTGTCACTCTGTGTACTATTGCAGGCCATATTTAATTCTGTCTTGCAAAAGGTAGGCGAGCTAGCCTGAGGAGCAGGAGGAATGTGCTTCTTTCTTTTTCTTGGAAGTTTCTGCTTCGCCATTGCCAAGGAGTAGTACATTCCAAAATTGTTCACGATGACAGGCACTGGCATGGCTATTGTCAACACTCCAGCCAGAGCACACAGGGCTCCCACCAGCATTCCTGACCAAGTCTGAGGATACATGTCCCCGTAGCCCAAGGTAGTCATAGTCACCACAGCCCACCAAAACCCAATAGGTATGTTCTTAAACTGTGTGTGCTCACTAGCTGAAGGGTCATTAGGTTGAGCTCCTACTCGCTCCGCATAGTAGATCATGGTGGCAAATATCAAAACTCCAAGAGCCAGGAAGATTATCAGCAGCAAGAATTCATTAGTACTAGCTCGAAGAGTATGTCCAAGCACCCTCAGTCCTACAAAATGTCGGGTAAGCTTGAAGATTCTCAGTATCCGCACAAACCTTACCACCCTAAGGAATCCAAGAACATCTTTTGCAGCTTTGGATGAGAGCCCACTGAGTCCCACCTCTAAGTAAAAGGGTAGGATGGCTACAAAGTCAATGATATTCAGGAGATTTTTGATGAATTCAAGTTTATTGGGGGAAAATACAATACGGACTAAAAATTCAAAAGTAAACCATATCACACACACTCCTTCTACATACGTCAAGGCAGGATCCGTTTCAATTTCATACTGCAGAACGACACTTGTGCCATTGATAACAGGTTCTGTCTTGTTTTTAACAATGTTGAAAGCTTCATGTGTCTCCAGACAAAACGTTGTGATTGAAACCAGGATGAAGAACAAAGAAGCAAAAGCAATGAACTGTAGGGGTAATAAAGAAAAGAAAAGAAAAAAGATTGTAATCTGAACCATAATATGCTCTACCCAAATCTACAAGCATTAATTTCTATAGATTAAAAAAAGTAAAATCATACTTAAAAATTATACGTGGCATAATTTAAGTTAAAAAATAGGTATGTAGGTAACAAATAGAGCTTCATATTAGATCATGTATATTCATTTTTTTTTCCAAAGGTAAAAAAAGTATTATCTTTCTGTCACTGTCACTGTCCTCCCCTTGTTCGTCAATTTGCTCGAGCGGGCACCAGTAACATCTCACAACAAATTGTGAGACTTGTTGTTACTGTTTTGGGCCTACTGAATACATCACAGGGAGCTTGCTGGGCTCTCTGAGAGGGGCTTTCTATTGCAAAAAAAAATTTTTTGACCCTTTAATATGAAAAGACGATATTAACTCTAAACTAAAGAATACAGAATAAATACAAATATTGCTTTAAAACTAGAAATCTTCATCTCTTACATAAAATTCTATATCTATAATATAGATAAAGTAATTAACCACACTAATGGAAATACATAGCATTGTAGCACTGTAGCACTGTCCTCCCATTGTTCATTGATTTGCTCGAGCATGCGCCAGTAATGTCTCTATTGTGAGAATTATTGTTACTGGTTTTGGCATATCAAATACATAATCTTCTAAAATTCAGTTTTTATTTTTTAATAAAGACAGTTTCATAGTCATGAGGCATAAATGCAAAAATAAACAAATGGACAAAACATCTTTGATCCATGTTACTAGTGTTACTAACTTGCATCAATTTAAGGCGAGGATTGATTCAAAAGAATAAATCAATGAGAGAATAGTCAAAAACAATAAAGAGAAAAAAGTAAATGGCAAATTAAAGGACAATTTTTCACCTATAGAATCAGTATTGTAGCTTAAAGATTTAATCTTGCGATTTTTATGGTACCGAGTTTAAACCTCCAGTATTTTATGTGCACTGTGCTCAATCAAGTAGTTCTTTGTCCATTATCTATTGGTAAGCACCATAGACACCTAGTTCTCTGATAATTCTGTAAGTTTTGCAATATTAATAAGCAACTAATAGACTGTTCTATGAATGTCTAAATGAATTATTCAGATGCAAGAGATTATCATTCAACTAGAACCAATCAAGTAGAGAAGTCGTTATTTGGTAAAAATAGGGTTTATCTCAAGCCGAAAGCTATCCTTTAATATCTGTTCTGCAATAATAACACTGAAAAGATCATGGTTTCAAATGAGATAGAAATCACCATCTTTTCCACCTAGGTGAGTTTCAATTCATGAGATATATGAGATATACAGAAAAATAGAGGCTGGAGCAATAGCACAGCAGGTAGAGCATTTCCTTTGCAGGCAGCTGACCCGGGTTCGATTCCCAGCATCCCATATGGTCCCAGAGCACCTCTATGGTAATTCCTGAGGGCAGAACCAGGAATAACTGCTGTGCATTGCCGGACATGACCCAAAAAAGCAATAAATAAATAAATAAATATAACCAAAAGTACTTAAAATGGGGTCAGAGCTATAGTTCAGCACATAGGGCACTTACCTTACATGCAGCCAATCCTTGTTTGATCCAGAGCACCCATATGGTTCCCTAAGTCCACCAGGAGTGATCCCAAGGACAGAGCCAGGAGTATACCCTGAGCACAGCTAGCTAAGTCTGGCCCCAAGTCAAAATCAAACACTTAAAAATATTGTTATCTTCCTCAAAAAAAAACCCATTACAAATTTAGAAACAGCTGTCATGCAGGTTTGCACTAATTTTTACAATACTCTGACAATAATTAAACATTTTGTTTTGTTTTGATGCAGGGGGAGGCTGCAAACCTGACTGTATTCAAGAATTATCCCTGTTTTGTGCTCAGGAATATACCTGCATGATGTATGATCTCTCCAGCCTTCTCATAGTAATATAAAAACATGTCATTTTCATTGTTTAGACTTTCTATCCACAACTTCCAAATTCCCTTGACATTGGCATTATAATTTGAAGCTTCATTCTTCCTGGACACATTGCATGATTTAAGAATAATTTTTACTCGACTTTCTTAATGTACACACAATTTCAGTTCTATTTTTAATCAAGTGGTTGTTGTAACACATAGTATTACTAAAACCTAATGACAGTTTTAGAGAATGAATCAATTATCTTTAATATACATAATTTCTCAATCTAATCATATTTATATTGTGAGTCATTCTTATTTCTGATTCAGTCTAAAATATTATTCCCACTGTATGCCTTTGACTCCGCTGCCACTCCCACCTTCCACCATCCTTAATAGTCTGCAGATTTCATTAAAAGTTTTAATAAAAAATTCTACGTATAAGATAGTAAAGGAGATTTTTTTACAGCATTCAGCTGAAGAGAAGGACAACATGGAGGGCGGGATCCACAGATCCCGAAGGAAAAAAAAAAAAACAGGTTCCAAAAAGAGCTGAGATCATCGGGAAGCCCCAGATGGGGTAGGTACCGCATCCCGCCTCGCCCAGATGGAACCCCGGTGACCAGAAGCCTCTACAACCACAGCTCGAGTATGCAGGAACTTGGACTTTTCCTCAAAACCGCGCGGCCGCATGACATCTCTCTATATACAAAGTGATCCATGGGAAGTAAACCACCCAATATTTCTCTCTGAAAATCATAGTTAAGTTTGGAGCACGGCCACAGCCCCAGAAACACAAGGACTTAATGCAGAACCCAGCAGCTTGGAGCAGAAAAGTGAATGGGCTATGCGTTAATCCAGGCCATCATGTCTGCCCGGAGGGGAAAGGGTGTTGGTCCCTTCCGCCCTCCTCCCTCTGGAAAGAAAGATGGCGGCCACATGGGAGCCTTGTGGACAGCAGGTATGAGCCGGGGGTGTGGGGGCAACTAAAACCTCATGGGAAGGGGGGCGTTCCGGTCCGTCCTTCACGCCCTACCGAGGTCACCAGTTGCCCCCCGCGAGCGGCTCTCCAGCACGGCCACGGCCCCAGAAGCACAAGGACTTAATGCAGAACCCGACAGCTTGGAGCAGAAAAGTGAAAGGACCATGCGTTAATCCAGGCCATCAAGTCTGCCAGAGGAGAAAGGGTGTTGCCCCATTCGCCCTCTCTTCTCTGGAAAGAAGGATGGCGGCTGCATGGGAGCCTTGTGGACAGTAGGTATGAGCCGGGGGAGTGGGGGCGACTAAAACCTCATGGGAAGGGGGGCGTTCCGGTCCGTCCTTCACTCCCTACCGAGGTCACCAGTTGCCCCCCGCGAGCGGCTCTCCAGCACGGCCACGGCCCCAGAAGCACAAGGACTTAATGCAGAACCCGACAGCTTGGAGCAAAAAAGTGAACGGACTATGCGTTAATCCAGGCCATCAGGTCTGTCCGGAGGGGAAAGGGTGTTGCCCTAGTTGCCTTCTCCTCTCTGGAAAGAAAGATGGCGGCCGCATGGGAGCCTTGTGGACAGCAGGTATGAGCCGGGGGAGTGGGGGCGACTAAAACCTCATGGGAAGGGGGGCGTTCCAGTCCGCCCTTCACGCCCTACCGAGGTCACCAGTTGCCCCCCATGAGCGGCTCTCCAGCACGGCCACAGCCCCAGAAGCACAAGGACTTAATGCAGAACCCAGCAGCTTGGAGCAGAAAAGTGAAAGGACTATGCGTTAATCCAGGCCATCATGTCTGCCAGGAGGGGAAAGGGTGTTGGTCCCTTCCGCCCTCCTCCCTCTGTAAAGAAAGATGGCGGCCACATGGGAGCCTTGTGGACAGCAGGTATGAGCTGGGGATGTGGGGGCAACTAAAACCTCATGGGAAGGGGGGCGTTCCGGTCCATCCTTCATGCCCTACCGAGGTCACCAGTTGCCCCCCGCGAGCGGCTCTCCAGCACGGCCATGGCCCCAGAAGCACAAGGACTTAATGCAGAACCCGGCAGCTTGGAGCAGAAAAGTGAACGGACTATGTGTTAATCCAGGCCATCAGGTCTGTCCGGAGGGGAAAGGGTGTTGCCCCCGTCGCCTTCTCCTCTCTGGAAAGAAAGATGGTGGCCGCATGGGAGCCTTGTGGACAGCAGGTATGAGCCGGGAGTGTGGGGGCGACTAAAACCTCATGGGAAGGGGGGCGTTTCGCTCCGCCCTTCACGCCCTACCGAGGCCACCGGTTGCCCCCCGCGAGCGGCTCTCCAGCACGGCCACGACTCCAGAACACAGAAACCAATTTCTTAACTATCTGACTTTCAGTAGAAATACTTCCAGGGTCAATAGGTAAAATAGCAGAAATCCAAAACCAACATTTAATTCTTGAACCCAGCTGTAGAAAGCAAATCACTTCACAATGCTTTTTCAGCATGTCTGATTTGGGGGGGGGTAAACTCTAAATAATAGTGGTGAATCTTTTATAGAAACAATGAATCTAATCAAAGCAGATAGAGTGTTAACTAGAATTCATTTGCCTCACAGGGACGGGGAGGGGTGGGGGGTGGGGGTTTATTGGGGTTCTTCATGGTAAAAAATAAGTATTGGTAAAGGGAAATGTGTTTGATATTTGCATGACTGAGACATAAACCTGAAAGCTTTGTAACCTTTCCCACAGTGATTCAATAAATAAATAAAAAAAAAAAAAAGAAAAGTAGCTAGGGTACTTACCTTTCACAAGGCTGACCTGGGGTTTTGATCCTCAGCACCCAACATATCCCATGAGACCCAATAGGCATTATCCCTGAGGACCTCTGGCTGTGGTCCTTCCCCCAAAGCAAAAAACGAAGTATACCATGTGCTTGCTTGATATACATTGTAGAATGGTTACCAAGATCAAAATAATTAAAACATTCATCAGCCCACATTGTTGACATAATAATTCCTATTAAAAAATTGATAAGAATGCGTAAGATATACCCTCAGCAACTTTTTAGTAAACAATCCCTTATTATTGACTATTGTTACCATATAGCTCAGATCTTCATAATTTCTTTTTATTTTTTAACAAAAAATTATTTTATTTAAAAGATGTAATCACTGTGACATACTACATTCTTTATAATACAGTTGTTTCACACATTCAGGCATTAAATGTCCCAACACCAATCCCACCACCAATGTGACCTTCTCTCCACCAGTGTCTCCAGTTTCTCACTTACTCCCCAAGTCTGCCCCCTAGCAGGAGCAAACAAATTAACATCATATTGCTTGTTACAACAAGATGGAAAATGGAGTTATCAAAAATTGGATCAATAAAAGTTAATTTTTAATAGTTATATCTCACAATGATATCACTAAAGTCATTGTCTGAGGCTTTACTGAGTAGCTGGTGCTGGTTGAGCCTTCTGTGTTACTGTTTTCACTCATTGAGCATGGGAGGCTTCTACACAACTTTCCCATCAAATTTGCTGCAAAGTAGAGAAGAGTTGTAGCATATGCATGATCCTAGATCTGACTTTCTGGGCCATTTATATGTCAGAGGGGATCAGATTTGGTGGTATTGGGCCTCTCTGGAAGCAGGGAGGATAATCTGCCTCACCCCATTCCAAGAAGGTCTCAGAATTTTCAGCCCAGAGATCTACATACTTGAGACAATTGGGCAGCTTGGTTGCTTTTCCCCATAATTCTTTTTCTTATAATTTTTTTGAGCCATTTCACGTCATTTTCCTCTTCCACAGCCTCTGGTTTGTGTCTCTATGAAATCAGCTTTGGTTGAGAAAAGGAAAAGAAAAAATGCATCAGGGAGAAATGCCTGAGAGAAGATATTCTTTGCCATGCATAAGAAAGGGCAGTAAGGACTTTCGAGATGATTCCTTTCCACATTGAGTTTTTGCCTGAAGCCTAGTTGGAGAATCGGGTTTAAGTCAGGGAACATTGTAACATGGAAAGCAGGCATCCATGTATTCATTGTGGATATAAATAGTCGTAAATATTCATCGGAGCAAGAAGTCATCAGGAAATTTCCATTGCCAGGTCTCTAAGGAACACAAGACCAGAAGTTATAATAAGATTACCATAAAGCCTTCCGTACTTGAGCATGTGACTTTTCTCAGTTCTTTCATATAAAATGGCGCCTCTGGTCTTGTTTCGGGGATCATCTTATGTTTTATCCCTTCATTCTACCTATGGAGATATGTTTAGTTAAATTTTCATTGAGGAATACTTTGTTTTATGTCATTTTTGAGAAAAGAGGTACCACTTGCCCCTTAAAAATATTTAAAGACAAGTGTTTTTAAATGGATGATAGGTCTTTATGGGAGAAATGCCTGAGTTGGGATATCAAAGAAACATCTCACACTTCTGGGTCCTACAGACAGCTCAAAGGCAATACACCTGCCTTGTAAGAATGGGACTGTGAGTTTGATCCCTGGCACCACCACCCAGATGACCAATTTCTTAACTATCTGACTTTCAGTAGAAATACTTCCAGGGTCAATAGGTAAAATAGCAGAAATCCAAAACCAACATATAATTCTTGAACCCAGCTATAGAAAGCAAATCACTTCACAATGCTTTGTCAGCATGTCTGATTTGGGGGTGGGGGGGTAAACTCTAAATAATAGTGGTGAAACTTTTATTGAAACAATGAATTTAATCAAAGCAGATAGAGTGTTAACTAGAATTCATCTGCCCCACAGGGACTGGGAGGGGTGGGGGGTGGGGTTTTATTTGGGTTCTTCATGGTAAAAAATAAGTTTTGGTAAAGGGAAATGTGCTTGATATTTGCATGACTGAGACCTAAACCTGAAAGCTTTGTAACCTTTCCCATGGTGATTCAATAAATAAATAAATTAATTAAAAAAAAAAGATAGTAAAGGAAAGTGCATTTTTACTTTATATTTCTAGGTCCTCAGCATTTTTCCAGTTAATATTGCAGTCTCCAACTCTCTCCTACTCACAAACTGTAGCAAATTATGTGGAACTTCCCAAAGTTGCTCATTGAATCAGTTCTAGCTTGCTTGCTCATATCTTTACAACAAAACACTTTTCTAGTATTCCTTGTTGTTTTTTACTATATAAAATTCTGGGCCATTTTCTAGTCACCACTTTTGCAGTCTTCATTTGCTTATTCAGTAATATGCATTAAATGCTGCTCTATAAGTTTACAGAAGTTAATAAAAACTATGCTTTAGAAGCTCACAATAGACTAGAGAATTATAGCCATTAAATAATCAATCACATAAAATTACATAATTCCAATTATGATCAATGGAATTTTAAAAATGATGTGCTGAAAGAATTTTTAAAGGGATTCATTTAGACTGAGGGATTATAGAAACCTGTAAAAAACAAACTGAAGTTTGAGATATATATGGAGGTCCAATTTATGGAATGAAAAGACTTGTATAGCAAATAATTAAACTTTTTTACAAAACAATGGTTGTCTTAAGTGATAGCACTAGCCCTATTTGAGATGAATATGAAACATTTTTAAACTCTTTACCAGTGAATTCTACTAGATGTTTCAAAGTGATCTTCTAAAGTTCTCAGAAAATTGAAGAGACAAGAATTCTTCCGATAATTTCTGAGACCAATAGCAAGCAAATAATAGCATAATAAGGTAAGTAAAGGCACAAGAAAACAATGTCCATTCTGGGGTGGAGAGCTAGAAGAGCCAGTAAAACTCTTGCCCTGAAGGCATTCAACCTAAGTTTGATCACTGGCACCATGAGTGGTTTTTCAAGTTCTGCCAGAAGTAATTTTTGACCACAGACTAGGAGTAGAGCCTGAATAGTTGCAAGTGTGACTCACAAACAAACAAAAAACAAAAACAAAAAACATTAAAAGATTGCCCACTCTTGCCATGATCGTTCAATAAAATATTGGAAGGCAGTCTAGTCATAGCAATTAAGCAACAAAAAGCAATAAAAGGAATCTGAATAGTTAATTCTAGTTAAATTATCAACATTTTCAAATAATAGGACATGACACATAGAAGGTCCTAAAATTTCTATAATATGTTTAAAATTAATAAAGTAATATAGTAAAGGGAATGTCTATAAGATCATTGACAAAAATATGTTGATATTATGTACAAAAAGTTTGAAGAAAAAACAACTGTGAATCAACTTAATAAAGTCTGTTAAAGGCTTGTACATTAAGAACTATAAGTCAATATTGAAATAAATTTTTAAGAATGAACATCTATTTCATATATATTGGTAGTATTAACATTGTCAGTGTGACCATTCTAACCAAAGCATTTTTCATATTTTATGTAATGCCTGTCAAAACTCCAATAGCATTCTTCAGGAAAATAAAACATAGAAACCACCGTGTTTAAAAAGAAAATAAGAGAGAAAGGAATAGGGAGGGAGAGAAGGGATGGGAGAAAGGTCTGCTATAGGCAGGCTGGGGCATCGGGGAGACAGGCAGGAAGGAAACTGGGAATATTGTGGAAATGTGCCTTGGTGAAGGGAAGGATTTTGGACATCTCATGACTTAATCAAGAACAAGTTAGTAACTGTATATCTTATGGTGATTCAATTTAAAAAATAAATAAATATAGTGTAAGTAGTGGAGAAAAACAAAGAAAGAAAACCAAATAAAAAGTCATTAAAATTTGTTTAGAACTTCAAAATGTTTGGAATAGCCAAAGCAATCCTGAAACGGAAAAACAGAGGCATCACGTAGCTGAACTTTAAGCTATTCTACAAAGCTATAGCAATCAAACCATTTTGGTACGGGACTAAGGCAGACGTAGATCAAATGAATAGAACTAAGAGTCAAACCTTCACTTGTGTAGGCAGTTAGTTCACAGCAAAGAAACCAAGAACATGGTATTTCATGGAAGAAAAATTTCTTCAATAAATTGTTGGAACATATATAGCCAACACTTAAATGGGTCACGACCTCATGCTACACATAAAAAGTAATTCAAACTGTGTTGCACATTTGGTTTTAAGCCCCCCAAAGCATAAAATATATTGAAGAAAGACCAAACTATCCCATGATCTTTGCTTCAATGATACATATTTAAATTCTAGTGTTTTGTAAGATCTTAGTAAATCAGCAGAAAGTGATATAATATGAAACTTAAGACTATTGAAATTGTTTTCTCCTTTAGTAAAGAGAAAACATTCATCTCAGAAGTAGATAATCATTTAAAATCCCAGCTATCTTAACCACTTTTTATTTGTGCAGTTAAAAGCACTAGATATAAAAAAAAAACAATCATTCAAAAGGACATATGCACGCATTACTCATTGCAGCACTTAGCACAATAGCTAGGAAATGGAGTCAACCTAGGTGTCCAATGACAGATGAGTAGATTTTGAAGGTGTGGTATATATCTATGTGCAAAATGATATCATTAAGTCTCACTGCAATCTGGATGGAACTGAAGGGTCACGTCACTGTCGTTGTTCTCCCATTGTTCATGGATTTGCTCGAGCAAGCCCAGTAACATTGTGAGATACTGTGTTTTGGCATATCGAATATGTCATGGGTAGCTTGCCAGGCTTTGCCGTGCAGGCGAGTTACTCTCAGTACCTTGCCCGGCTCTCAGAGAGGGGCGGAGGAATCGAAGACGGAGGAATCAAACTCAGGTCGGCTGGGTTGGCGGCGTGCAAGGCAAATGCCCTGCGTCTGTGCCATCGCTCCAGCCGGGAACTAAAAGGTATCATGCTAAATTAACTAAATTAAAAAAAAAGAATAAAAAGTCAAATACTGATGATTTCACTTATTTGTGATATATAGAATAAGAGGACAAGGAAATGCGAGATATCAAAGGGGTGAGTACCTAGATTATTTTACACCCTAGATTAGAGATCTGAGAGGATTGGGAAGGAAATAAACAGAAAGTGGAAGAAGTGGATAGGAGGTAAAAGGGCTATGAGGTAGGAGCTTCAGATGAATTGGAGCTATAGAGCTGAGGTATTTATTTTTCTGCCTGTCATCTATCTGAAGCACAGGACCAACAAAACTGAAAATATGAGATCCTAACTGCAACAACCAAATTTTAAAATGTACTTGTCAAGGAGGCAGACCGGGGGTGGAAAATCTGGGACACCAGTGGAGGGAAATTGACACCAATGATAGGACCAGTGTCCAAACATTGCATGCCTAGAACTCAACTATTTAAACTTTGTAAATCACAGTGCCTTAATTAAAAAAATGATTTAAAAACATCCCCAGCTAGCTTAGTTACTTTTTATTTGTAAAACTAAAAGCGCTAGGTAGAGGGGTTAGAACAAAGAACCAAACAGATGACAGGAAATAAAAAGTTGATATTCATCAGCTTGAGAGTGGGAAAGATTAAGGTAAATGATGTTCTTTTAAAAGAATATAAAATAGATATTTAAGAAAAAATAGGCAAGGACCCCCTAAAATAAAGTTAAGAAAGTAAAATATAACTCCACAAATATATCAGTAGAAATTTGTGACAACAATAGAAATTGTTTAAATTTTAAAAATGTTTGCTTGGTTATGCCTTCAGTAAAAAAGATACAAATCTTTTAAAATTTTATATTATTTTATATTTGCTTTTTGGGTCACACCCAGTGATGCATAGGGGTTACTCCTGGCTCTGCACTCAGGAGTTACTCCTGGCAGCGCTCAGGGGACCATATAAGATCCTGGGAATTGAACCCGGGTCGGCCGCATGCAAGGCAAATGCCCTACCTGCTGTGCTATCTCTCCAGCCCCAAATCTTTTAAAATTTTATAGTGCTTAAATAATCAACCATGGGAAGAAAAATATACACTCTGCTTCAAAAATCAGGAAAGTTAGAAATAGAAGTAAAAGGTAATCAAGAGAAATCTAACTCCAATGAAATCCACTAGAAATACTAGAAGATCCAGTTTCCTGTGGAAAGAAGAATATGAATTCAATTTAATAGGAACATAGTTTAAGTTTATTGAGGCTAGAGAGATAGTACAGAGGGAAAGGTGCTTGTCTTCTACTCAGCCAACCTAGATTCAATCCCTGGCATCCAAAATGCCCCCACCCCCACCAACAGTAATTCTTGAGTGCAGAGCCAGAAGTAACTCCTGAGCATCTTGGGGTATGGTCCAAAAAAAAATAATAAAAATGAAAGAAACAAACTTAATTTTCAAGCAAAATAGTGATCTTAGAAAACCTGATGATCTAATTCATAGAGAATTAATACTTGAATTACACCAACAAGGAATTTGTGTGACTCCTTGAAATTAGTCTAATAATCTTAAATACAGAAAATGTCTTTTTCCTTTACCAACTTTTTAAAAATTTTAATCACCATGAGATTCACAGTTACAAAGTTGTTCATGATCAGGTTTCAGTTATATAATATTTCATCACCCATCACTTCATCAATGTATATATCCCACCACCAATGTGCCCAGTCTCCCTCCTGATCACCTTCCAGCATCCTACCTCTATGGCAAGCAGCAGGCACTTTCCTTCTCTCTCTCTCTCTCTCTCCCCCTCCCTTTTGGGCATTATGGTTAGGAACAGGTACTGAAAGGATATCATGTTCATGTTCATCTAGTTACCTACTTTCGGCACTCAGTTCTTTTCCAGAGGTAACATTTCCAACTATCATTGGCATAGTGGTCCCTACTCTATCGTAGCTGCCCTCTCAACACCATCACTTATGGCAAGCTTCCAATGATGGACCATTCCTCCTGGCCTTTATTTCGACTACCCTTGGGTTTTATTCCCTTAGTCTCATACAATGATTTTTGGTTTGGTTGTTGTGTTTTTTATTTTACTTTTGGGGTCAGACATGGTTGATACTTAAAGGTTACTCCTGGCTCTGTACTCAAGAATTGCTGATAGTGATGCTTGTGGAATCATATGGCATATGGGATGATGCCCAGGATTGAACCTTGGTCAGCCGCATGCAAGGCAAATACCCTGCCTGCTGTATGATCACTCTGGCTCCTATTTTCTTTTCAATTCTACAAATGACTGCAATCATTCTATGTCTCTCTCTCCCTCTGACTCATTTCACTCAGCATGATACTCTCATTTTCCATCATTTATATGTGAATTTCATGACTTGATTTTTTTCCTGGTGGCTGCAAGTTACCAACTTTTTGAGTGAGTTGGAATAAGTAAATTAGAGGTTAGATTTAATGATATTAAGAAAAAAAAGAGATCACACATCCTTTTCTCCTGGAAGGGAACATAACATAACATTTGCCATAACCATGCTGCTGGACCCAGCTCCAGGCTGTTTCACTCGGGGTGCCCTGGAGGGGGGCGGGTGAGATCCCTCCACGTCCCAAGAGACCCTAGCAGATGAAAACCTCCAGAACCCAACCACCGCCATACTCACAGCCACTCTCCACATGCTCAGACTGAGCCTCACCCACGAGTGAATCTATTCCTGGATCAGGCAGCTGCATTTGTGGTTGCTTGATACTTCAAACCACATACCCTACCCATACTCCACACCACATTCAATAGGATTCAAAGTAGGAGGAACCAATCATAGAAGTAAATATGCATTTGTTTTTACAGATACATATTTGAAAAGCACACAATGCTCAACTTTTAAGAACATGTTAGTTATCTCTTATAGAAAGGCTTTATGACCCCTGCGTGAAATACAACAATCTCCACACTCTTCTAAGGATACTGTTTTGTAGCATTTTCAGTAGTTTTCCATGAAAAATAATACAAAATATATTATTTTGGTTCTGCTTTGGGGCAGGGATTTGGGCTTGGGATGGAAATACCCGAAATCCAGTGGTGTGAAGATATAATGGTAATGGGATTGTTTTTTTTTATAATTTATTTATTTATTGAATCACTATGGGAAAAGTTACAGAGCTTTCAGGTTTAGGTCTCAGTCATGTAAAATCAAACACATTTCCCTTTACCAATACTTATTTTTAACTGCGAACCCCAATAGAACCCCACCTCCCACCCCTCCCAATTCCTGTGAGGCAGATGAGTTCTAGTTAACACTCTATCTACTTTGACTAGATTCATTGTTTCGATAAAAGATGCACTATTATTATTTAGAGTTTACGACCCCCCTGCCCCAAATCAGACATGCTGAAAAAGCGTTGTGAAATGATTTGCTTTCTACAGCTGGGTTTTAAGAATTAAATGATGTTTTGGATTTCTGCTATTTTACTTATTAACCCTGGAAGTATCTCTATTAAAAGTTAGATAGTTAAGAGATTGGTTTCTGTGCTCTGGAGTCGTGGCCGTGCCGGAGAGCCGCTCGTGGGGGGCAACTGGTGACCTCGGTAGGGCGTGAAGGACGGACCGGAACGCCCCCCTTCCCATGAGGCCCCTGCCGCCCCTGACCTCCGGCTCAAACCTGCTGACCACGAGGCTCCCTGGCGGCCGCCATCTTTCTTTCCAGAGAGGAGAGGGCGAATGGGGCAGCACCCTTTCCCCTCCGGGCAGGCATGATGGCGCGGTTTAACACATAGTCCAATCGCTTTTCTGCTCCAAACGGCTGGTTTTCTGCGTTAAGTCCTTGTGCTTCTGGGGCTGTGGCCGTGCTGGAGAGCCGTTCGTGGGGGGCAACTGGTGACCTTGATAGGGCGTGAAGGACGGACCGGAACGCCCCCCCTTCCCATGAGGCCCCTGCCGCCCCCGACCCCCGGCTCAAACCTGCTGTCCACAAGGCTCCCTGGCGGCTGCCATCTTTCTTTCCAGAGAGGAGAGAGCGAATGGAGCAACACCCTTTCCCCTCCGGGCAGGTATGATGGCGCGGTTTAACACATAGTCCAATGGGATTGGTTTTTGAATATTAAATGCAATGAAATATTGTGAACTACTTTGTAATATAAATACAGAAAAAAAGGAAAAAAGAAAAAAGTAAAATAAAGGGAAAAGTTCTATTTATTGTCTTCTTAAGTCCTGGAATAAAATCATATTCAGTTTTGTATCTTTTTCATCTTGTACAGAAGTTTTTAATATGACTAGATGGAGAAATACAATAATGGAAAATTTAATAAAAGAGTAATGAGTAAAATAAAGTAGATGACTTTCTAGCTGAGACATAAGTGACATAAAAATGAAATAACAGAAATTGAACAAGATGAGAATATTACAGAAAAACAATAATTTATAGTAGAAACACGTTTAACCCTTATTTCTGATAATGTATCACATAGAAGTAAAATATGGAGTAATTCACATCACCATCTCTATTTTTCCTGTGATTGGATCACAAAATTCCTATAAGCACTAGATGAAAATAAAATGATACATGTTAAATAAGTTACCATGTTATATATCTAGTCAAGATGCCTTAACTGGACTTAAATCCATAGAATTTATGTATCCACGGGAAATTTTAAAATAGAAATACCCTGTGACAACTACTATTTTATGGGTATAATTAGTAACCATCTTTTTAGTATAATCAAAGTATCCATGCTTAGCTCTATAGAGTTCCCAGTACTTTTTTTTCCAACCAGAGCCACAGAAAACTTAATTCCTCAGTTTCTATGGAAAAGGTATTATGCCAATTTTGCCTCAATGCAAAAAAATTCAAATAGATCTCTTAATGAGAAATCTAGAAATAAGAAAAGTGTGTTGCATAGAGAAGGTGCAGATTAAATGTTAATGTTTTATCATTTCTTCTTTTGTATTAAAATAAATATAACATGGCTAGAAAGTTAGTACAGGAAATAATGCATTTGCCTTGCATGTGGCCTATAATATCCTGAATCTGATCAGAAATGATCTCTGAGTACAGATCCAAGAGCAACCTGAACTAAAGCAAGGGTTTAAACCAAAGCCAACAGACACACACACACACACACACACACACACACACACACACACAAAGAGATAATAATGAATATAATTGAACTTGATAACTAACTCTAAAGTGACAGCAATTTAAAGAAGTAATGAGGACCAGACTGATAAATGACACTTTCCCATGCTTCTGTTGCTCAGGGCCACTGATATTGTAGATGTCCTTATATAGTCTCATTTACTGATTCCACAATTTAGTTACTGCTTCAACTGCTTCGACATGTCCACAAGTGGTTCAAAGGGAAGAACTTACATATCTGTGCTCTGAAACTAGGACAGGTACTAAAAAAAAAGGAAAAAAGGTATATTTTCTGTTCCTGTTCTGAAACTAAAGGAACACATTTTTAATGTATGTTTATTTAATTTGTAAAAATTTCATTTGCCTTGGTAAAAACCATTCCAATAATGGTCTCTTCATTATTTTATTTAACAATTAGAAACTTTGATGTATGTTGTAAAAATTAGAGGTGAATACTTTAAGAAATTTAAATTAACCTCTGTTTCTTAAATAAAATTAATGAAATATTTTAACATTAGAAATAAGCACTGAATAGATTTGAATACAAACTATCTAAAAATATAATTATATTAATTAATGTATATAAATTTTTTTATAATTCTACATAAGACACATCTGTTAATAGTTTAAATTTTAAAGACATAATATATTTATTTGGGACTCCGCACCATTTTTATTATGGGTACCCCAGAGCAGGGCAGAGAGAGCCCTCCCCTCCCCAAGGGACACACCCCCGGCAGCCAACCTCCACTACCCAACCGCTGCCATGCTTCAGGCCAGTTTCCGGACAAAGGCCACGTGACACATCATGGGATACTTCCTACCTATTGTCCATAATTATCACACCACATTTGATGGCGTTCAGACAGTAGGCAACTATATCTATCTATCTATCTATCTATCTATCTATCTATCTATCTATCTATCTATATCACTGTCACTGTCCTCCTGGTTTTCATCAATTTGCTCGAGTGGGCCCAGTAACATTTTGACACTTGTTACTGTGTTTGGCATATCAAATATGTCACGGGTAGCTTGCCGGGCTTTGCCGTGTGGGCAAGGTACTCTCAGTAGCTTGCCAGGCTCTCTAAGAGGGGCAGAGAAATCAAACTCGGGTCCACCATGTTGGCTGCATGCAAGGCAAACACCCTACTCACTGTGCTATCATGTATATATACATATATATATATATATATATATATATATATATATATATATATATCAGAGTGCCCAGAAAGCCACCGAGAGTACAAGAGTATCCCACCTGCATGGACAGAGCCTGGCAAGCTACCCGTGTCATATTTGATATGCCAAAACCAGTAACTATGATGGTTTTCATTTCCCTGACCCTGAAAGAGCCTCCAATCATTGGGAAAGATGAGCAAGGAGAGGTTGCTAAAATCTCAGGGCTGGGATGAATAGAGACATTACTGGCGCCTACTCGTGTAAATTGATGAACAACAGGATGACAGTGATACATTGATACATATTTACTTAATGGAAATGTTTCAGTTTAATTATGCATAGTCTAGAGATGCCTCCAGACTCTGTGCCAGGCTGAGTCTCATTCAGGGCTCACCAGAGTGTGGTGGGTGAACCCTACACCTGCCCCAGCAGAGCCCAGTAGTGGAAAACCTCCAGAATGCAATTGCTGCCATGCTCATGGCCAATCTCCACAAGCTCAGAGCAAGCCTAATGCATGAGAATGAATCTGCTGGAAAACTCAAGTATGTGGGATTTGTGACTGAAATCTCCAGGCTCTCATGGAGCTTGGAATGGGTGACTTCACCACATCTCCCTGTTCTTCTGGGAGCCTGGCAATCACAACCACAAAGCCTCTGGCACCAAATAAGCTCATTAGCAACCATGACCCAGGGACTCACAAATCTCAGAAGAGTGTCACAAGCTGCAGAGATTTCTCCAGACCCCAAAGTCACAATCCGGTAAAAAATTTAACTCCAGTTCTATCACCCTGTTTAAAATTGTAATATTCCTAAATATTTCATTCTCTAAGCTACTGATGAAGTAACACATCACGTGTTGGGGTATAAAGTAGAAAGTAACAGATATTGATCAAAAAAGGTATTAGCACGCAAGGCTCTACCTGTAACAACATGCTAGTAATCTTTTATACAAGAGCTTAATGTCTCCATAGTAAAATACAATAATCCTCACACACTTTCCTCTAAGGAAACTTTTTAGATCACTTTCAGTAGGTTATTCATAACAAGCAATACAAAATAAATTATTTAGTATCTGATCGGGGGCAGGCTTGGGTGGTGGTGGAGAATTCAAACTAATAGTGGTGGGATAGCATAATAGTGGTAGGATTGGTGTTGGAATATTGAATGTAATAAATTATTGTCAACAACTTTATAAAAATAAAAATAATTTAAAAAATAACTATTATGCCCATAATGATTATTTTCAAGTACTTCTGTTCAGATATTTTGAAAAATGAATGAGAAAAGTAAAAGCTTATAATAATGAAATATCAGAATTTCCACTTTTAGAAACTTACTCTGGCAAAAAAAATGAAATATTAAGTACAAGTATAAATGTATAAAGACATTCATTAAATCTTTACATATACACAAACCCAGAAAAAATACAATATTTAATAGTTGACAATATGACCATAAAGAGCATTACAAATAACAACGTATATATTCTTAGTTCCCACTGAAACGTATTAATTAAATCAACAAGCAAACAACAAGAGGACTGTAGAACAATGATATGGGGAGTCCTGCTCCATTTCTTCCTTTATGTCTACTGCTTAGCAACCAGAATAGAAACGCTATACTATTAGCAGTGACACTGTCTTTGGGTTTTATGTGGTATCAGTTGGGTATGTTATTAATGGGGAATCCTAATTGACAATAAATGTGCACAGAGTTTAAATTATTTTATAAAGTTTTAGTCTTGCCTTATGTACTTTATTTTAAATAAAATGGAAATATAATGATCAAGTGCTACTTCAACCTGAATGCTCATTCTAAGAGATCATTTAGCTGATTTTACTTATCCACAGAGATTACACCTTGGCAATTTTCATTTTTTTCTATAGCACCTAAAGCTTCTTAACAGATGCTTTTAATTATTTATGCACTCATCTCATATAGTAGCTTTGTTATAATTAACAAGATTGTGGTGTTGTTCACAGAACAGTGGTCTCCAGAGAAAAGAAAAAAGTCTTTTTCATTAGTAAATCTATCCTCTAGGGTGGGCCAAGTGGCAATAACTAGATCCCAGTCTGCTGGTCCCATGCAGAGCTGACAATTATTTCACTTATGATTCTGGTAAAAATAATTTTTTCTTTGTTCAAGTTCTGCTACATAAAATCACATACCCAAAGTTTACTTAATGTCATTTTATTCAGTAAAAGATTGCATTCAGTAAAGTATTAAGTCATGGTAAAGAAATTTAATATATTTTCTACCTCACTATCTAAGTGCAAATTGATCTCTTTTAAATGATTACTACACTCAGCTCCATGTAACTATGGAGTCATGCATGTACTTATAGCATTCTATACATATAAAGCTTGTGTTCATGAATAGAAATGTATAACATGGATAAGTATGGAGAAATCATGTAGCTAAGGTATATATGTAAGTAGGTTTATAGAGATAGGTACAAAGTAACACAACATTTCTAGAATCAAGAAATTATGCTCATATTATATGTCTGTGTTACACGTATAATATATAATATATGTATAAAATATAATATGTATAATAATGCCACATTACACTCACTGTACATGTTTTCTAAGGCATCTGCTAATTTAACTGAAACTTTATAATCAAAACCCCCGTTTATACCAAGCTGAAAATTTCTGTGAGATAAGCAAAGATATAGAAAAATATAGTCATATTATAGTCATATAAAGTTATAAGTTATTTATAACTTATTATTTATTATTATAAATAATAAGTTATATAATTATATATAACTTATATAATATATAATTATATAAAAATTATGTATGAATATATAAATATATTTATATATAAATATAGAAATTATAATATATAATTTATAAATAAGTTGTCTAATTATATATAATAAAGTTATTATAAATAACTTATTATTATTTATAACTCATTAAGTTGTAAAGAGTTTTAAAATTTTTTTCTCAATTTTTTTTTGGGGGTGGCGCACCAGCAGTGTTCAAGGGCAATTTCTAGCTCTGTGTTAGAGATTTCTCCAGGCAGTGCTCAGGGAAGAAAGTGATGACAAGGATAGAACCTAGCCTCCTTCATGCAAAGAATAACTTCAGCCTTTTGAGTTATATTCTCAGTCTCTAGAATTTTTTGTAATACTTGCTTTCATTAAAAGTATGTTTGCTCATGTAGCTAAATTCTAAACCAGAAAAATAGGTGTCCTTACCTTTTGCTATGGGAAAAACTAGTGATTGTATACAAGATCAAAATGCCCCCAAGATGATTTTTAATACACTTATGTGTTTCATTAAGCACAAATATTCATTACCATTTTCTATTTTTAAAACTACCTGGATTTATATGAACTCTAATTTTGGTATTCCCAGAACTCTAAGAAAATCAGAACTATCTTAATCTCTTGCTTAAAAGCTGGAATCTCTTAAACTTGAGCAATTTCATCTATTATTATTCCACTTCCATCAATGCAGTTTACATCTTTTTTATGATTTATAAAATTCTCAAAATAAACAAAGTTCTTCAGTATCAGTTAAAGTACAAATAACACGAAGGCAAGGAAAGTGATTATACTAAAGTTTTTTTTTTACAGAAACAGAAACAAGAAGATCTGTATAGGTATAAGGAGGGATTTGTTGTGAAAACTGGCTTATGCAATTTTGAAGTTTGAGATGCTCCACAACCTGCCATCTGCCAGCTGAATGATCATTTATCTATTAACTTTCCCTGTACCTACAGACGTTTGTTCTCTCCAACACTGTTGAATCACTGAACACTACAGATTTTCACATGTGAAATGATTGTAGAGTTTTTCTTTCTTTTTATTTTCTATGTGAATGAATTAGATTTTGGTTGTCTTTAATTAACTATTCTGAATAGGTATAGTGTTATGGAGTAACTTTAGTTATGCTGCTCATATGCTTAAAATAATTTAATGGTCCTCAATTACTGAATAAAGTATAATGTCCTTAATATGCCATTCAAAAATTTCTTCATTCAGACCTTGATTACCTTTCAAGTGTGAACATCCTCATTTTCAATGATGAACCAGACACTATAATCCTTATGTTTCTACATGTATTCTTTTGTCTGAAATATACCACTTTCCTTTGTATGACTGGAAAAGAACTACTTAGTATTCAGGAACCATTTCAAAAATTACTTACTCTTTGGAAAAATTCCTGAAATATGAGGCAAAGTTAAACATTTTTGTGTAGTTTTCTATTCATATCTCTACTATACCCCCCCTTTCAGAGAGCCTGGCAAGCTACTGAGAGTATCTTGCCCGCATGGCAAAGCCTGGCAAGCTACCTGTGACGTATTCAATATGCCAAAAACAGCAACAAGCCTCACAATTTGTTGTGAGACATTACTGGTGCCTGCTTGAGCAAATCGATGAACAACTGGAGGATAGTGCTACAGTGCAGTGCTACTATACCACTTATCTCATTCTTGCAAAATTTTATTTACTGCTCCTTTGGTAGAACATAAGCTTGTGATAGCAAGAATTGTTATTTATAATTTATGTCAATGAGGCTGACCTAGTATTTGACACATAGTGACAAAAGGGAAAGACTATGGTCACATTAAATATAAGGCTCAACTCAGTTTTCATGAACTTATTTATATCCAAGAAGTTTACCCAAGAATAATTCTTAAAAGACCAATAAAATAAAAAACTGATGACAGAAAATGATGAACTAAGCCTCATTAGGGCATAGATTGTCAGTTTGAGTGACAAAAGCAGGGCAAAGTCAGAGATTAAAAGGAAATTGCTTCAAAAGGAGGAATTTACTATGTCAATTTCTTCAGAGTTCAAAGAAGATAAAGAAGAGAAAGACATATTGGATGAGCTAATTAAGCCAGCACTTATTTCTGCAAATGAAGCAGTACTAATACTGAAATGAGAGAAAACCAGATTTTAAGGGATCACTGAACTTTTGGGTATGGAGTGGTGAGTAAATACACACACATTGTTGCATTCCCAAGAGTTTATGTTTATTTCATTCATAGAGATCACTACAAACTGAAATCACTATGAATTCTGATATAATAATAAAAAATGGGATTATTCTATAAATTGTCCAAAGCTGTTCAAAATGTGATGTCAGATCATGTTTTTGAAAATGTGAAGAGCTTCATAGCACTGTAACACTGTCCTGTAGCACTGTCCTCCCATTGTTCATTGATTTGCTCGAGCGGGCACCAGTAACGTCTCACAACAAATTGTCAGACTTGTTGTTACTGTTTTGGGCATATCGAATACGTCACAGGTAGCTTGTCAGGCTTTGCCACACAGGCGAGATACTCTCGGTAGCTTGCCAGGCTCTCCAAGAGAGGCACAGGAGTCGAACCCCGGTCAGCCATGTGCAAGGCAAACGCCCTACCCGCTGTGCTATTGCTCCAGCCCGAAGAGCTTCATAATGAATGTTATTGTCATTTTTTCTGAAAACTTATCAAACTGTCTATATCTGTCTCAATCTGTTTCTGACCATGACACTCGCCACCTTTTTTCTTTGCATAAACTATCTTTAGCCTCCAGAGTCATGCTATTACCCCAACAATTCACCCTTTACATGATTTTCACCTGTGACCCCCTTAAAATATTCTGGGGGCTAAAATGAGCCATAATACCTTCAATTGAGGAACAGTGGAATAAACCATAGACTATTTTTCTGTTTATGGACAGGTAATACGACATGATAGCTACATGACTTTTTTCCAGTTCTGGATTTTACACCAAGATTCCACAATGAAACTCTATTCCTAAAAGATATCATGAAAATAAGAAATTCATGAGAAGGTCACTGATCACAGTTTTCTATGATTTATAAGTGGTAGAAAAACTAGTAGCACTTTTAAGATGGAAAGAAAGATACGATCTTTGTCATTCAAAAAGATGACACCCAGGGCCAGTGAGATAGGACATACATGACAGACATAAGGTGCTTGTCTTGCACACAGCCCAACCAGGTTCAAATTCCTGATACTGCATATGATCCACAGCTGCAGTCTAAAGCTATCTCTGAGCACAGGTTTGAGAATAAATCCTGATCACATCCATGTGTGGTTGAAAACTTTCCCCAAACTCCTACCACCCAACATAGGGAACCTTAAAAAAAAGTGTTCTTTTTCCTAAAAATTGCAATTGCAGTAATTATAATAGGAAATAATTTAGCTAGCATGTACATCTGTCTTAAATAGTTATGCCATTTTATACTATAAAACAGTATAAAATATTCTATTATACGTTGCACAGAAACAAACTGAGGCTTGCACATTGGGCTAAAGGTCGATGTTTCACAGAGTATTTTGCTGCTCTTGCAGGGCACTGTAGGAAATGCGAGACTTGTCACAAGCAGATAAGCGGTAGGTGGTCCTTCCCCCTGCAGGGCCCCCTTGATTTCCCAGGAGCGACTCCTCCCTCCCTCTTCAGATGGCTGGATGCAATGTCCAGTCACTATATCTAAATATATCTAAAACAAAATGTCAGGCGTCATTAAGTAAGCTAATTGTCAGCCAGAACCAGAGGAACCAAAACCCCCAGTTTAACCGCTTGTGGGCTTCTGCTGGAACCCCTCCCCCCAAGAAAGAAAGTTCATTATTCTCCCTTTTCTCCTAAGACATAAACACCAAAGCCTGATTGTAATAAAGTGAGTCTTCCCCCTGCAGAGTCTCTCTGAGAGCATGTCTTGCCTTTGTCTTGTCTTTTCATATGGCTTGGTGCACTCATCCTTCCTCTAGGGGCCGTTCTCCTTCCCAATCACAGTACTACACGGGTGGGATTTGGTAAACTGCCAGCGCTGGCTCTCCCTCGGGGTTCCGTGAACCCAGCATGTCAGAATGACAACTCTGAGTTTATTTATTTACACATTTATTGCTTGGGGACCACATCCAGTGGTGCTTTGGGTTTACCCCTGGCTCTGTACTTAGGGTTCACTCCTAACAAACAATGCTTGAGATCTACATGTGCTGCAGGGTTGGCCATTTACAAGTCAATCACCTTAAACTGGATGTCTCTCTGACCCCTGAGTTCACATTTTCAAAGAATAATCTTCAACTCTATTAAATATAAATATTTAGAAAAATAAGTACTCATAGACTGTTTTATACACAAATATACGTGCAAAAACACAAAGACACACATATTATACATGTTTATTGTTGTCAATTATACAAAAACAATAAGTCTGCAGAAGTAAAATACCTAAAATTTATTCCTAATCTGTCTCTTTTTTTATTATTTGCTCCTTTTTATATTTACTTCTTTTTAAGGTTTTTATAAAATGAATGGAATGTTAGTCATATACTGACTTTATATATGCAAAAATAGCTAAGAAAATGTTTACAAGTATTGGATTTTGATTATTTTAACAAAATACCAACACATTTGGATGCCAATTATGTAAATGAGATCTGAAACTCATAGGTAAATAATTATGAACTGAGTTTATCTTTCTGCTATATGTATCTCCTTCCATCATTCCTTCCCTCCCTCCCTCCCTCCCTCCTTCCTTCCTTCCTTCCTTCCTTCCTTCCTTCCTTCCTTCCTTCCTTCCTTCCTTCCTCCCTCCTACCATCCCTCCCTCCCTCCCTCCCCTCCCCTCCTCCCCTCTTCCCTTCCTCCCCTCCTCCCCTCCGCCCCTCCTCCCCTTCCTTCCTTCCTTCCTTCCTTCCTTCCTTCCCTCACTCTATGGTTCTCAGAGTTTATTTCTGGTTCTGTGCTATAAGAGTGCCAGGATTGAACCCATTCTTCCTGTGCAAGGCAAGCACCATTTCTGCTGTACTCTAACTCCTAATCTTTATTTTCAAACTAGAGAAAGAAATGACTATTTTCATAGATTATTAGTTCATTTTACAGTTTTCAGAGCAAGGTTTATAGGATTTTCCCTTGATATAGAGACAACAGAAGAAAACCTTCTAAATATTTAATACAAATAGAAAATACTGCATTTAATATTCTCTTGAGTTTGCACAGTGCTGAATTATTATATATACATATACATTTTTTTCCACATAGAAAATCTTAAAGAAAATCTTAAAGAGTAGCCAATAAAGTACTCTCTAAAATAACACCCTGGAACAGGAGAGGTAGTTTAGGGAGTAAGGCATTAAAGTTTATATGAACTGTATTGACATGTTATTTACAATATAGTTAAAATAGGTGTTTTCCTAAAAAGACATTTGTGCTATAATGAACATCTCACACCATTAAAAGTAATAAGGCTTATGTTTAATAGAATAGAATCACTTATAAATTTGGATGATGAAAATGTCATAAATTACAATTAAATTAAATTGATAGATAACTTAAACCATTTGGGCTATAATTGTTGTGCAACAATTCAATTCATTTGCATATAAAATGTAAAATTTTGAATAATAACCAAATCAACTAATTCACTTTCAATGAACTTTAATGAAATGAAAATCACTTTATTACTACTAAAATAATATAACAATATTTATACAGAACGGTTTTAAGCCATATGATCTTTCTCCTTACATAATAATTTAAAGAATAAAATTAAAACAATAATTTCAACAAATCCCACATACTGTGGACCTGGTATTGATCTATGAATTCTTGTTATTACTAATTAATTGAAAATAATATGTATTTTCAAATTTAATAATTTAAAAGATGAATTTAAGGTGATACTGTATATAAAATGTACAAAATATATATTGAAATTTTCATATATTAAAAAATAACATAAAATGAAATTATATATGCAAAATTGTTTAAAATTCATTAAATTTATGAGTAATATTAAATTCCTAGAAGTTAAGCTATAAGTCTAAAGTCACCAACTTTGGACTAGAGAAATGCTACAAAAAATTAGGTTCATGTCTTGCATAAGGCCAACTCTGATACAATCTCTAACATTCCATATGGAACAATGAGCAACACTAAAAAAATATAATCTCTGAGAAGAGAGACAGGAGTAAGCCATAAGGATTCCAGTGTGGACCTCCCAGAAAACAAACAATTAATAAACAAACCCCAAACACGTCACCTAGTTTGTAGCAGACACTTATTTAAAATAGTATTTGGATGCAGTTCTATTTAACTTTTTTTTTTTAATGGTCACATCTGGCAGTGCTCAGAGCTTATTTCTGGCTCAGTACCCTGAGATCACTTCTGGCGATGCTCAAGGAACTACATGGGGTGTCAGGAATTGAACCCAGGTCAACTGTATGCAGGGCAAACACCCAACCCATAGTATTATCTCTCAAGCGTCTTTATTTTTTCAAGCAGATGAATTATGGAACATTATAGTGTATTAAAACCTCTTAAAGTAGTTTACTATACATGGTTTCACTCAATGCTCATTTAATATCTACAACACAAAGGACTCATGATAGACCAACAAATGCAGCAGAAATAAGGTATCCTTGGGGGGACACAGAGACAGAATATGTGACTTCTAGAAGAATGGGACAAGCTTTACTGTGGAGAAGATATTGAATTCCACCTATTCCTTTAAAAACTTTAAAAACTATCCTTTTCCTTATCCTCTTCCTTTTCCTATCCTTATCTTTTAAAAACTATCCATAACTCTCTTCTTTATGACAGACTGCATAAAAATCACATTTAAAAATTACATAGACATCACTGAAAAAGATTTTACTTTCTAACAACTTATTTTAATATAAAGATTTGAAAATTAATCAATAAAAATGTATTTAAGAATACTAGTTACTCTCAATTCACTATGTCAGTGATTCATTGACCTCTTTCAGAGTTCCCGTAATATTTTACCAGTTTCTTAGTGTTTTTCACATTCCTCTTGGCTCCCACTCCCTTAAGACTGTATGATTGCAGTTAGGTTTAATTTGTTTTACTCTTGTGGGTTTTCTGGTTTTGGTTTTGGTTTTGGCTTTTTGGGCACACCTAGCAACAGTGGACAGGATCTACTTCTGATTAACACAGCAATACTCCTGGTAAGTCTTGGGGAACCATATGTGGTGCCAGGGATTGGACCTGGGTTGGCTGCCTGCATGGCAAGTACCCTACACATTGTACTACCACTGTATATCAGACTATAAAATCTTTTGGAAGAGTGAAATTTATTCTTTATTGTCTAATTGTTCTAATACTTTGTATTTATTATTCTATAAATATTCCACAAAATTAGTTAAACTAAAGTAAATTGAGTATAGTAGAATAGTAAATAATTTGAGTACTGGAATAATACAGTGGAAAACCAAAAGAAAAATAAATTAAGTTTATATAAAAATTTCATTTCAATATTAGTTTTTCAGACTCCAGAGGGATAGCAGAGGAGTTAAAGAAACTTTTTCATGCTACTAACCCCAGCAGAGGCCTGGAAGCCACTACCAATCCTGGGATACCTGGGTACAATCACCTCCATTTGTGTCCATAGAGTCCCCCTTTACTACTGGAATGACTCCTGTAATCCCCAGCACCGCGGGGCCCAAACAGCATCCCATCCTTCAGCTTTGCCTAGAACTGTGGCCTGAAAGGGAGAAAATTATCTGGAGAGGTCCCCGAGAGTCCTGAGGATGTGATTTCAGTGAAGTTCCTTGAAATAAGAATCCTAAAAAAACACTGATCTGAAATTATTTTAAGATAAAAATCTGTAAGTCTTGCCAAATATAATTTTTAGAGAAATATGGAATCCAGGATCTCTGTATATCTTTTGTACTCCTCTAGGTAGAATGATGAACACTCAAAGACTCCGAAATATTATTGCTCCTTGCAAAAAAAGCCTATTTTAAAAAGACATAAAGGTGACAAATTGAACTGAGAACTGCAAAAGTCATTCACAGACTTCAAATTTCAGCATAGGCTGAATCAACAGATAAGTTATCAGTTGAAACTTGTTATTCTATTATCATGAAAGAGATGCTGCCATTCTTTGATTAAGCATGCAATATTTAAGGAATTCTCTAACTTGCTATTAGACAAATGTTACCAGATAGTGATAACAAACATAAATATTGTTATTTTTATAATAACATATTACAAAATAAATTATATTTCCACACCAATTTGTGATATCCAACATATTTGTGATTTAGTCTTTTAACTTTAACAGTCAACACAAGCACTTCTTTCACTGTATTTTGTGTTAATTAAACTACATTTAAGTGTGAGCCAACAGTTGTACATGCTAGTATTAAACATCTCAAATTGCTTTAAGTGTTCACAAACTTAATACTATGTAATTCAGTTAAGGGATACTATATGTAATAAAACCTTTATCTGCAGCTGTATAGTTATATTAGTTTCAGGATGATATTGATGATATATTGAGAATTTTGTATTCTTGCTTAAAATATTCTCTACAATTAAGAGAATCTACATGTAAATATAAGACTATGAATTATCCATTTCAACCATGCACAATTAAGATAATTATTTATAGAATTGTAGCACTGTAGCACTGTCCTCCCCTTGTTCATCGAATTGCTTAAGCAGACACCAGTAACGTGACCATTGTGAGACTTGTTACAGTTTTTGGCATATTGAATATGCCACAGGGAGCTTGCCAGGCTCTGCTGTGCAGGTGGAATATTCTCGGTAGCTTGCCGGGCTCTCCGAGAGGGACGGAGGAATTGAACCAGGGTTGGCTGCGTGCAAGGCAAACACCCTACCCGCTATGCCATCTCTCCAGCCCAATTATTTATAGAAAGAATACAAAATTCCAAAAATGCATAGGTGATTTTTGCATCATCTATAAATTCAATAAATCATTTTATTAAGTCAATAAAACCTTATTAAATAAACTACAAAAATAATTTAAAGTTTGACATAACATATGTATAGGCTATCATGTCTCAGGTTCAGAAATATGCCTCAAATATTTGAGAACATGCCCACAATGATCATGAGTTCAATCATCTCTTATCACATTCCCATCCCCCAGAATAACTAGGCGTGGGCCTAGTTGACCTGATAGTACTGCCAGAAGTAAACCCTATTAAAATATAGATAGATATTTTTGTGTCTCTCAATTTATGATTTGTAAAGCAATAATTCCAAATAAAAGATGTAATTAAATTTAAATTACTGCTTTCTATTGAAGTTTTGCCTACATATTCTGATCATATGACTTCTCCCAATGTCAATTTCACCTATAATTTAACATGATTAACTAGTATAATTTATTCAAGTAGTTTGCCTATTTAGTCTGTAAGAATTTTTTTAAAAAAGATAATAGCACAGATAATAATTATCAACAGCTACTCATTGTAGATAGAAATGATGGTTTAGCTTTAGGATTGTCACCTCCACCCCCCATAGGGATTGTGCTTGGACCACACCCATCAGTGTTCAGGATATACTCCTGGCCCTGTGTTTAGGAACTATTCTTGGTGGTGCTTTGAGACCATATGATGTAACAGAGGTTGAATAAGGATTGGCTGTAGGCAAAACAATTTCCTTACCATCATTCTCGCTTTCCAGCACCCAAATTTATTAATTCATTCATCTAATTATTTCACTCCTTTATTTATAGAGGGTTAGGACCACACCCATAATTCTCCTGACTTTGGATTTAGGGTTCACTCCTGGAAGTGCTCAGGGACCATTTATGTTCCCAGGGATCAAATCCAGGTCCAAAGAATGCAAGGCATTCACCTGGAGCCCTGTAATATCTAACTACTAAGGATCTTTTTAAATATAAAGATCTGTCCAGGGCTCTTATATATAAGATAAATTAGGAAATCAGCAAGCTGGGAGAGTCTGATCAATGATGCCTTATAGGCTTTTTTCTGTCATTGATAAAGTTGCTATTAGAATTTTTTCAAAACTCATGAAATTGACTTTCCTCAAAGTAGAAAAATATAGAGGAGGGATGGAGCAATAGCTCAATGGGTAGCAGCTTACCCATGTTCACTTCCTGGTACCCCACATATTAGCCGGAGCCTGCCAGGAATGATCCCTGAATGGAGAACCAGGAGTAAGCTTTGAATGAAGAAAGGCCCCGAAAAAAGAAAAGAAAAGAAAAAAACATAGTCTCGTAATCAGATCTGAATTTCATAGAGGGAACTAAGGAAGGAAGATAAGGTCAGACCTGTGCTCACTGTGTTCAGGATATTCATTCTGAGACTCAAACCTTTGTAATGTCTTCTACTGACTGTCTTCTATTGATCAGTTCTATTTCCAATTTCCCTCTGAGGAGTTAGCATCAAATTAAGTTGCAATGACAGTGTTAATCCTGATGGTTTCTATCACATTTAGAATTTTGGCTTTGGTCTGGCACCTAAGTCCTTTTTTTTTCAAGTCTAGTGTGAATTCGGAATGTGTATATAATCTTTGGGAGAATTTTGAGGTTCTGTCTGGGCTGGAAACTGAGTCTGTTCCATTTTTAGTGATTTCACAAACATCAATAGTATATCTGTCATGTTCCAAACATTAGGCATAGATATTGAGATGATAAAGATGATTTTGAAATTATTACTGCCTTCAAACAGGCTAAAATGTTTGAGACAGGTAAATTAACACTAAATATAAAGGCATAAAATGTGTTATGTTAGAGAATATGTTGTGCCTATGGAAGAACCGAAAGAGATTCTTTCAGTTAGAATTGGATAGAGATCAATTCACTTGATTCAATGTCCAGATAACTAAGGGAGAAAATGGTGTTTTGTGATGAAGAAACATAAGTATAAAAATTGTTAAATAGCAATGAAGAGTTAGAGAATGCAAGTCAAGAGATAGGTAAAGGTAAAGGTAAAGGCCCTCCCGTTGATCATCGATTTGCTCGAGCAGGCCCAGTAACGTCTCCATTGGAGACTTTGTTGTTACTGTGTTTGGCATATCAAATACGTCACGGGGAGCTTGCCAGGCTCTGCCGTGCGGGCGAGATACTCTCGGTAGCTTGCTGGGCTCTCCAAGAGGGGCGGAGGAATCAAACTCGGGTCGGCCATGTTGTCTGCGTGCAAGGCAAACGCCCTACCACTGTGCTATCACTCCAAGTCAAGAGATATTAGACCAAAAAAATAAAAAAATTAGTAAACTGAATGTTAATCTAAAGTAGTTCGACTTTTAATTCAGAAAAACAAAGAAGGTTTGTGCAAGAGAATCATGAAATAAGATTTATACTTTAAACCTTAATAAAATATGAAGTAGTTCAAAATCATGAGCTTTGGGTTTTGGGTTTATTTTATCTATGCATCCTGAGCTCCATTGCACAAGGTCAATATTTTTGGTTCCAGTTCACAGATACTTATGATTTTCTTCCCATTATTCCTCAAGAAGAAAACATCACTTCGGGATCTGATTAATATCTCTAAACTCCTTGGGGGAAAGTTTAATATTTCTAAATATAAAATCCAACTTTCAGAAGAGCAAATTGCAAAAGTGCCTCAGCATGTAAATCTCATTTGAAGACTGAAAAATAAATTAAAGGAAGCCTTTCCTTAAGACAAGAATATAGCTAGGGCTAGAGAAGTACAGAAGGTAAGTCAACTGTCTTGTATGCAGCCAACTTAAATTTGATCTCAGACACTGACAAAGTTTCCCTGAGCATCACTAAGAGTGATCACTCAGCACAGAGCAAGGAGTAAGCCCTGAGTATAGCTTGTTGCAGATCCTCTGAAAAAAATACAAAAAGAAAGAAAAACAAATAAAAACATGTAGCCAATTTCAAATCGGTTGGGACTTTATTAAAGGCACAGGAAAGTTATGATTGCATTACTAATTTCAAAAATGTCCCAGTCTTAAATGCCATAAATGTTGACTTGTAAGCATTTATATTTTTTAAAAAGTATAATTATTATTATATTCATTCTCTAAATAAATGAAACTAAATGTCATTACTCATAATACCACTTAAATAAATATATCTGGGAAGAAACAAAATATAGGATAAATTTTTCTACATTATTTCAATTTCTTCTTTAGAATAAACCTGAAGAAATTAAGTCATAACAAAACCTGCCTAAATAATGGCAACCTTTCTATATCACATTTCCAAATGACACATCTTACTATAAAGATAATGACAGTTTTCTAACGATCAAGTTATTGACTCAGAGAGCTTTCAAACAGAGATGCTCTAGAACAATATAAAATAAATTTAAACCTGTTGTCTCCCACTTACCTAAAACAGGCAAAATGATAAAAATGCTTAAATAATTCACATTTTATTTTGAATAAAAAAAGTTTTATTTTGAATAAAAATGTTCACTGCTCTGAATTCTAGAACTGTGCTAGAGTCTCTTTAAATGTCCAGTGTTTTCAGTAAACTTGTCCTGTATAGATGGTAATGTTATTATAAACTGTCAATTAAAGATTTCCTTTTGGTTAACTTCCAGAGTGTGAGACCCATTAATATTAATTTAGATAAGTAATCCCAACAAACTTTATTCTAAGTTAACAGAGAGTAATACTAACTTGCTAATATATTATTTTTCAATTAAACATATTTATTTCTCCCTAACAATGCAAATGTGCTCTAATAAAACTTACAAGTAACCTGGTGAAGGATGTATGAACAGATGAATGGGAGAACAGGTGAGAGTGCACTTGGAGAAACTGGTAATGTGGTGTTTTGGTAAATATATTTATCTGAGTCACAGAACCTATGAAACTGAAGCATGAATTCCAAAATACAACAACAAAATTCAAAATTGAGAAAATGGAGACATTGGTAGAGGGATTGGTACCGAAGCACTGTATGCCTATAATTCAACTGTGAATGACTCTGTAAATCACAAAACCTCAATAAAGGCTTTCTTTCATTTATAGTTTAAAATGTTTCCAAATTTAATCTAGTTAAAGGTCAAAATTATGAGCCAATTCAAAAAGACTAATTTCACTAAGCGTTTTTAGGGAACGAGGGCACTAGCAATAATGCTAGGTATGCATATGTTGCTGGAGATTGAACCCAGGATTCTCAAATGCAGAACTTGTCCTTCAGTTCTTTGAATCATCAAATTTTAATAATAGATTTTTGTATTGTAAATACACTTTGCTATTGCCAGTGTTAAACTTTATTAGTATTTATTGGGGGGCCATGTGAGAGGGGAAGGGTGAGAGGTATCTTTTTCATCAAAGTTTAAATAAGAATAAAGCTCTTCTATATTATAAACTTATTAAAATCTGTCATTTTTTAGACCTAATACATTTCTATTTTTATGGGTCCAAATGACTCATATAATAATAACTTTCTAGACATGATGATTTTGATAATATTTTGTCACATGCTGTCTGGGCAAATTTAAATTTTTTTTCTAATGGGATATTCCATACATTCTAGTACTATCATTAAGAAAACAAGGTAAGGTTTCAGATGCTAATCAAGTTGTTAGCATTACTCATTTTTGTGTTTGTGTTTAGTCCACAAAAACATTGAAGGAAAAAAATTCCTTCTCTTCTAAAGGACTCTGAAATATGTCTTAATTGGTAACTATGAATCTTTTAATCATCTTAAAATAGATGCATAACCATTAGGAACTTGGAAACATAGGAAGTTCTAGTAACATCCGTTGCTAGACTATTTAGCAATGACAGAATAAAACCTCCAAATTATATTACACAAAGACAAAATTAGTAGAAGGAACAATTATTTGAACCACCACCTCTACTATTTTAACCAAAAAGGACAGAAAGAAGGATGTTCTTAGCACTGTCCTCCTGCTGTTCATCCATTTGCTCTAGCGGGCCCAGTAATGTCTCCATCGTGAGACCTGTTGTTACTGTGTTTGGCATAGCGAATACGTCACAGGTAGCTTGCCAGGCTTTGCTATGCAGGCGAGATACTCTCAGTAGCTTGCCGGGCTCTCTGGGAGGGGCAGAGGAATCGAACCCAGCTCAGCCGGCCAGCTGCTCGCAAGGCAAACACCCTACTGCTTTGATATCTCTCCAGCCCAGAAAGCAGGATATTTTAGAGTATAAATAAATACTGTACACATGCTCCTCTGTAATATTGGTGTTTAAAAAATGCACAAATTCACCTTTCACATATTCAGTTACCTCTAAGTCATTCAAAGATTCCTATTTATTAACATCACCTCCTCCTTTCTATTTTAGGACTCAAGCACTATTACTTGTAACCATATTTTGTTCTATTATTGTTCCTTTTTTATCTGTGGATATCTTTTTAAAAAATAATACATTCAATGAAGGAGAGGTAGTACAACCAGTAAGGCACTTCTCTGATGCATAACCAACCCATGCCAAGTTCTTCTGAGCATCTCCAAGCATGATCCCTGGACTCAGAACCAAGACCAGAAACTATCCCCAGCACCCTTAGTATGGCCTGATATAGCATAAAAAAGAAAGAAAAATATGATAATATGCTAAAATCCATCCTAGTCCCTCATATAAATTTTGTAGATAAGTCATTAGGAAAATTGAGTAAGAGTAAGAAATAATATACTGGAAATAAATTCTGAAGAAAAGAATGAGAATAAAGACTAAAGAATGCTGAGTGGGCCCCATTAAGAAAACAAAAGGTGGGGTTATGGTTCCACCAACAGTTTAACCTATACCTGCTGGGCAAGTGCATCAGCAGCCTGATGATGCCTTAAAGCTTCCTGACACTCCAAAATAGCTGCTGTGCTTTGGGGCAGACCCCAACAACTTGGGACCAATTTTACCAAGAAATTAAATGGCCAAAAGTTAGGTATGTGGGAGCCATGCCCACAAACCACCTCTAGCTCAGGTATACAAGCTCACTTATTGGCCTTATTTCTGAGACCCATAGATAAATCTCTAAAGAGATCAAAAGCCACAGTTAATCTCAGACCTGAACATGGCTGAACAGACCGGGGTAAATCGGAAGGGAGCAGATTGGCCTGTGCCTGCTCATGCAGAGTCCCCAGAGCTGCTTGCTTTCCAATCTAAAATCGCCTCCATACCGCCTCACCTGACTCCACCGTCTCATGACAGACCTCACCAAGATATAATCTGCTGAAAATTTGGGTATGCAGGTTTTGTGACTGAAATCTCCAGACTTTCACTGAGTTGGGGTGGGCTACCTCCCTCCACTTCCCAATACACATGGAAGCACTGGTAGTTACCCCCACGAATCGACTCCAGTTCCACCCTGTAAACTCTATTACTGGCCTTGCTTCAGAGACCCATAAATAAATCTCAAAAGAGATCAAAAGCCAGAGACAGAGCAGCACATCCCGGAAGGCACCACAGAGTCAAAGATCTCTCTGGGCCCCACACCAAGATAATTTCAGTGGGGCACTCAAGATGGAGCATGTGCAGTCTCCCAGCCTACTCCAAATGGAATCCCGGCAACCAAGAGCTTCCACAACCAAGGCCCAGGTATGTGGGTTCCAGGACTAAATCTCCATACTGCATGGTGGCAGATACGCCAGGCTGTCCCTCTCTGGCCCCCTGCCCTCTCATCAGCCTGGCTGTCACACGCATAATGTGCCTGCAGCACCATCTTAGCACACCAATAGTCTTGGTTCAGAAACACCCAGTTGAATCCCAAAATTTATTAGTGCCCTACAGCAATGTCTCTGATACCCAATCATCTACAATTTAGGGCCCTAGAAGCAGGCGGCCATGAAACCCATGATATTCAAAATGAGCAAGGGACAATAAATGATCTAGCATCTGGCAGGCAGGCTTGAATGGTGGTGGGAAAATTCAAGCAAAATATAATGCTCAAAAGTAGAGAGAGAATATTGGGGAAATTGTTTGCCATGGAGGTATGATGGGGAGTGGGATGGGGGGATATACTGGGGACACTGGTGATGGAAAGTGTGCAATGGTGGAGAGAAGGGCGTTTGATCATTTTACAGCTGAATCTTGAACATCAAATTTCTGTAACTGTATCTCACGGTGATTCAATTTAAAAAAAAGTGCTGTGGAGTTCAATCAGCTTAATCAATGAATAAATAAATAGCAGTTGTCCTACATTTATAAAAAAAGGAAAAAAAAGGTACACGTGGTATTGCAACACCAAATTTGGCCACGGGGCACTGTATTATCCTCAAGCCTTCAGGTTACATCAATACAAAGTTTATTTCTGATAACTTTAAAATGTAATCGTATGAACCTTCAGCTCAATATTTGAACATACTTCTAGAGTTTAGAATTTTTCATAAAACTCCTAAAAGTTAGACTTTTAGGAATGTGAGCAGAAAACATAGAAAAAGAGATAAATGGCAGAGCAATTTCCTTACGTATTGTCAGTGTTCACCTTTATAATATCAAATGATTACTGAGATCTCTTATCATAAAAACAGCAGTATTTTCAGTTTTGTACATGCGTAAGCCCATATTTTATTCAGGGAAAACCTATGGGTATGCATATCACTTTTCTAATGAAGACAATTAATTACAAAAACATGAACTTGTGAAGTTTGAATAAAAAATACTGTTAGAGACAGCATTTCAATATATAGCCTGCATTCCATATTAATTAGGAAAGTGAATCTAAAAGGCAAAACAAATAACTTGAGGGAACCCAGGAATAGTTCTGTAGTTAAATGCCTGTCTTCTAAACACGAAGCTGTGAATTCAATTCCTGGCACTATACCACATGTACTGAGTGAAATCCAAGTGGCAATTCCTGGTGTTAAAAGGTGTGAGATCGCCTCTGCCAAGGAAATGTTCCAGTTCCAGAACTGATGTTGGAGACATGCCTGAAGCTAATTTATCCCAGCAAGTTCTATTCACCATGGGGCCAAGATCTCTGGACCCAAGGATGAGGACAGACCAAGTCCAGGCACTTCCAAAGGCCCAGAGCTCCAGTTACCCTCATCTGGCCCCCACTGCTGCCAGAGAAATATCTCAGCTTCAGGACTGCTCTCAGAGAGATATGTGCAGTTGATTGTCCCAGCTCCAAAGCCCCTGAAGTGAGTAGCCATATAAGCCGTTGTGCAAAACCTCCAAACTTCACATTGCTTACAGCCCAGCAGAAACAAGAAAATGAGATGGAAAAATTGAGTAGAAGCCCACCTCGCTTGAAGAGTGAAAGCAATCATATAGAAGGCCCAACACTCACCTAACAGTTCAGTAAATCTTTAAGCCTTGACTTCAGCAACATCATTATAAGATGGATGTTGAAATAATAATTGAATTAATTAGTGCCTGCTAAAGTAGCAGGCTTAGGGAATGTGTGGGAAACACGGGACATTGATGGAGACAAGGGCATATTGGTGGTGGGACTGTGTTAGAATATTGAATGCCTGAAACAACAGTTTTGTGAACAACTTTGTAAATCACGGTTTTTAAAAAAGTTAAAAATAAAGGTGTGGGCTGGAGTGATAGTGTGTTGGAGAGGGCATTTGCCTTGCACACTGTTGACCCAGGTTCAATTCCCAGCATCCCAGATGGTTCCTGGAGCACCACCGGGAGTAATTCCTGAGTGTATGAGCCAGGAATAACCTCTGTGCACCGCCAGGTGTGACCCAAAAAGCATTAAATAAATAAATAAAATAAAGGTGTGTGATCTCAGCACATGACAACCAATCTGTGACCATATCACTACAATAACAACCAAAGGAAAGGAAAAAGAAAGAGATCCTTTTTAAAAAAAATACTAAAAAATAACATGGAGGTGTTGTGAATATACTATCTGTCACTGTCACTGTCATTGTCCTCCTGTTGTTCATCGATTTGCTCAAGCGGGCCCAGTAACGTCTCCATCGTGAGACTTTGTTGTTACTGTGTTTGGCTGTTACTATATATCGAATACGTCACAGGTAGCTTGCCAGGCTCTGCCGTGCAGGCGAGATACTCTCGGTAGCTTGCCGGGCTCTCCAAGAGGGGTAGAGGAATCGAACTCAGGTCGGCCATGGTGGCTGCGTGCAAGGCAAATGCCCTACTCACTGTGCTATCGCTCCGGCCCATACTATCTATAACTAACTTTTTGGTGTATTAGTTACTACCTGCAAGTTAATCTTACCTTACATCAAAACAATAAATACTGCGGATTCATTGTTGGGGATTGAACTGGAGTCAGCAGTGTGCAAGACAAGCTCCTTAAGCATTTCAAATGTGTTTTCAAAGAAAGTCAGAGCATGTGTATATCAAAGTAAGTCACCTCAAAGAAAGAAATATCTCCTCTGCCAAGTAGAATATAAAATGAAAAATCATCTCACTAAGAACTCATAATCTTGTTGATTATATTTTTGATTTATATTATAAACACATATATGTATATGGTATGCAAAACATTTTGCATGAAAGCATAAAATAGGGGCTAGAGCAGTTGCAGACTGAATGAGGCCACAAGTTCAGTCCACAACACTGTATCCTGTACCAGAACTCTGAACAGTCTTGCTGGGTCAGTCAGTTATCATAGGAATAACTGCTGATACTTCCACTTGTGAGGCAACCCTTAAAAAAAACAATGACAGATATATGAAACTGTTTTTTGTATCCTGAACTCAGAAATAAGTATCTCAGTTAAAAAGCATAAGGTAAATTTTCAGTTTTCCAACTACCTTAAGAATTCACAAAAATAGGCAATCTTCCAGTTCTTGTATTTTTAACTTGTTCTTCTTTTAAATCATTTTTACTTAAGGCACCTTGATTTACAATAGTGGTAATGATAAGAATCCATGTTTACAACATCAACACACCATACCCTTCACATTGTCTCAGGGTCCCCAACACCCACCCACCCTAAATAAATTCAGTGTATTATTTATGTATTTTTGGTAGTTTATTAAAGCACAGTGAGTTACAAAGTTGCTCATAGTCGGATTTTAGACATGCAATGTTGCATCATCAATCCCACCACCACTGTCAACATTTCTCCACCAGTGATCCCAGGTTCCATTCTCTTTTACCGCCCCCCCACCCCAACCGCCAGCACTCCATTTATAATAAACTCACTTTTAATTTTGTTGTTAAAGTTTGAGTCTCATGATTTCAATATTGTTGAGGTTTGGATATTTAGCTCAATCATTCCTTAACACCATTAGTGTACCTAAATCTCTTTGATCATTGCCTGTTTTGCGTCTCATCTATCTATTCTCCCCTCCATAAACACCCAAAAAAGTTTTTTAAAAAGACCATATTTTACCACTCTGAACATTTTCTACTCAAGGTAGAAAACTGACCCATGTTCTTCATGAGCCCCAGATCTAAACTTTACAACGTTAATAAAATTCAGTTTTATAGATGTATTTCCCCTTTCAAAATGTTCTATTTATGCTTTAGGGGTAAAATGAAAAAGTGGAGAATATCAATGGTAACTCTAAAGTCTCTCTGCCCTCAAATTGTAGGTGTTATTCTTTTCTTTTTTTCAGATGTTATTCTTTTGCTCTAAAACTACTTGACTAGGTTTCTTTCTTGGATTATGTGGTACAGATTTAGGGGGGAGTGAAGGAGAGAAACAATTGGTGGAAATCTGATCCTTAGAAGACCTTGTACCTAAAGTGATGAACCACAAATGGCTCCTGGTTGGCTGCTAAGCCATCTGCAGTACGTGTTATCTGATGCTTATGCTGTCTAGGTAAGCAGAAAGAATATGCCAAAGAAAAGAAGAAGAAGAAGATTTTAGTTAAGATGAAGCGTAAGATTCCCTTTTCTATCTTAATTATCTCAGTATATTTTATCACTTTGATGTTCCCTTTTTGAAATACTAAAAATGAATATGAATAAGTCACATCTTTCTAGCTTGTTTAAAAACTACATTTGATCATGTAGTAGATAAGCTCAGTGAATCAGCACCAGACTTCAAGGCTAAAAAGTATTTTTAGTTCACCTTCAAGCAATTAGAATACAGTCCTTGTAATAAAAATAAATTACCTAAAAAATAAGTTAAATAATAAAAGTCTTAGGTCTAAAAACTAAAGAAATAGCAACATTTTAAATGTTCCACATTAGATGGGACACTAACATACAGATATATTACATTAAGGTAAAATGGAGGGTTTTTTTTTGTCATTGGTTTAAGTAGTAAATAGGAGTCAAATGACTACAAAAAATATTTTTATGACACTTAAATTTTTAAAGCACGGTAAGATTTATTTTATTTGATTTATGTAGTTGTTTAGCAAAACCGAAATCATAAAACTACTTTCTGAATTTTTTCTATATATAAGGAATCTTTGGTATATACAAGAGAGCAAAAATGAATAGCACCTATATTTTATAGAACTTGAAACTTGAAAAAATATATATTAGCAAATTGTTATACTCTATCATAATGAAGATATCTTCAAGACACTGAGTCAGTTTATGTTTAAATAACCATGAGAAAAAACGAACAAAAGTGAAAAAAATCAAGAACCAAGAGATAGGTAATAAGACATTGGCTGTGCATGCGGCAGACCTAGATTTTAATCTCCAGCATACAGATGTTTTTTCAAACACTTCCAGAGAGCACTCATGAATATAGACACAGAAATAGCCCCTAAGCACTGATTTAGGTGTGGCCCTAAATCAAAACAAAACAAAAACAATAATCCTACGAGCTAGTTTTAATACATTCTGTATTCAAGCTACCAATGTTGGTTGGCACTGTAGCACTGTAGCACCTTCCTTTGGTTGTTCCTGGATTTGCTCAGGCAGGCACCAGTGACGTCTCCATTGTGAGACTTATTGTTACTGTTTCTGGCATACCGAATACATCACGGGGAACTTGCCAGGCTTTGCTGCGTGGGTGAAATCCTCTCGGTAGCTTGCCAGGATTTCCGAGAGGGGCGAAGGAATCGAACCCAGGTTGGCTGCACACAAGACAAATGCCCTACCCGTGATGCTATCGCTCCAGACCGTTGTTGGCAGTGTAGCACAATTTTTACAAGGCCTAACAGCACAATTGAAAGCAGAAGGATGATGAAACTTTTTATCTCTTATCATTTACCTTAACATTAGTAACACCTCTTTCAATTAGTTGAGATGCTAAAGGTTTAGATTTATTAATATTTTGCTATTATGAATGAGTCAAGTAATACCTGTTGGCCTCAGAATCATTTTATAAATTATTATCTCTGTGATTGGTCACTTATTAGTTGGTAGCGTTTAAACTTCTAGAGGTCATGTAAAGACATAATGCATTTTGATTAATTTTCTTCTCTCAGGCTGTAATTATGTTGAGGTTCACAATCATAATCACTCAAGAAAATTACCTCTCAGTTCTACTTTTCGGTACTGTAATCTTAGTGCCACTTGTCCACATAAAGCCCTTCAAATTCAATCTTGAGGAACCTAGTTCAATAAACACTAGTTAATTCAGTTTCCACCCACAAGTGCATATTACTGAGCTTAATAAGCAAAGCCTAAGCATAGACTGGACGGGAGTCAAGCATTCTAGTGCATAATATGACTACGCACCAGAAGAAAGCTATGTTTCCTCTTTCCAATAGACTTGAATATGATCTAAAAATCTTTTCTGAAAATCATCTTCAAGAGAAAGATAACTGATTCTGTAACATATAATCACATGTCTTAAGTGCCTCAAATGAAATTTTTTTGGCTCCTTCACTCTCATTTCTTTCCCCTTGAATTCTTTATTTTCCCCAAGTCATAGAATCAAGAGTTTCAGTAACAAATCAAGTTTGGGAAGAAATATTTCTAATAATTGGGAGAGACATTTTATTAGACAGAGCTAAGCTATGATACTTTCTATAAAACACTGATCAACTGTTCAAAGATGAAATTCTAAGTTTCATTTTCTATATCTGAAATGTAAAAAAAAATAGCCTCTTATAAACTTTAAGAATTCTGTCTGGAAAAATAGAAAAGTAGATGTGTCCCCGACCTGGGTTCAATCATTGGCACCACATGAGACCTACTAGACATGATCCCTGAGCACAGCTGATTGTGGTCCAAACCCATGTCCAACTTCTCAAAAATAATTTTGTGAGATAATGTCTGTAGTTATCTGATTTGGTACCAGGCTCATGTCTCATACTTACAAATTCAATGTGTCAAGTCAGTGTGTTATATAAGAATAAATTTATAGAACATCTTAGCCTACACTTAGTTGACTGCTCAGATTAACCAAAATTATATTCTCTACGTAAAACATATAAACTGATGTCCAAAGATAACTAAATGTCTTAGAGTTTCTAAGTCAGTGACAATTATGTTCTCTTTTCCCCTCAAAAGGATTTAGGTTGCAATGGCAAAGTATATGGCCATCTGATGACTATCCTTCTAGCATTTATCTTTGGCATATTTGTGAGCTTATCATGTAACTTTGAGTTATTTTTTAGCTTCACTATTCAACTAGAATTAATATAGGCTGATAAGAAATACTACAGAATTATATGCAAAATAAAATTCTCATATTGAATATGACTAAGAGGAAAAAAGCAGAGATTATGAAAATACAAATCGCTGTATTCCAAGTTTCTTTAACTTTAGCTGTAACTAAATACAAAAAAAAATTAGAATGAAAAAATTAAAGTGTTAGCTTTTTTGGAAATTAATGCTTAGATATAAAAAAATAATAAAGAAAAGTTACTAAATTTTCAAAAATTAATATGTTGTAAATGTATATATGTATTATTTATTTCCTATTAATATTTTATTAAAATTAAGTTCATGTATAATTATTCTGTTTTATAATAAAGTAATATATTTAATTTGCAGTCAATACATGAACAACTTTTAAGTTTAATGAGAAACTATCATTGAGTCTTAAAGTCACTATATAAAGCCCTAAATATATACAATCATAACTTCACAACTATCAAATAGATTATAATCTATCAGTAATTGAACTCTGCTCTGCTTTGTAAGATTATCTTATAGTAAAATCAGGACAAAAAAGTACAACCTAGTTAGATATTTTAAAAATTATGTATAAATTTTAAAACATTCAAGAGTTCTGCGTACATGCCTTACTAAAATTAATAGACAATGTGCAATAAAAAAAAGCACACACTATTTAACAATTTTACAATTAATTGGGCGCTTTTCCATTTTCTAAGGAATAAATTTAGTAGAATTATTACAAATAGTTTCATTTTCCAAATTGAATATCATATGTTCTATTTCAAATTAAAATTTTGACTTGTACTTTTTACTTTGATAGTCACTAGCAATATCTGAGTTTTTAATTTTATTTTACTTAATTTATTTATTTTTGCTTTTTAGGTCACACTCAGTGATGCTCAGGAGTTTCTCCTGTCTCTGCACTCAAGAATTACTCTTAGCGGTGTTTGGGGGACCATATGGGATGCCAGGGATTGAACCCGGGTTGGTCGCATGCAAGGCAAACACCCTATCCCCTGTATTCAGGCCCCAAGTGAGTAGTTAATTTTAAAATAATACAAATTGAATAAAACTTAGAATTTAGTTCCTCAATTCATTAGCTACATTTTGCATCTTAAAAATCACTAATGGCTGTCATATAGGGTAGTTTAGTTGGGCAACAGCTCCAGCATGGAAGAAAGTTCTGTCAGACAACCACAAATTGGACAGCAGCTGCTTTTAAATTATATTTTTTCCTCAAACCTAGTGATCTTGCTTAGTACTTTCTAAAAACTTGGAATAGGATATTTGAGTAATGATTTTTCATTATTTACATTATTTATAGTTGACTGTAGTGTACTATTTAAGGATTTTGCTCTGATTTCACAGCTTACCTGATACCCCTGCCAGAAGACTTTATTCAACTGATTACTTTCAGAAACCAAGCTTATCTTTTTTCTGGCTTTTCTATTTATGTTTAAACACACTCATCTCCATAGCATATCAACATAATTCTTCACATCATTTCTAATTCCTTTATCTTCTTCTCCTCAGATAGATAGATAGATAGACAGACAGACAGATAGATAGATCACTCTGGTGTTTCTCTCATCAAGTAATTCTTGTTCTCTTTTTCTTCTCTCTAACCTCACTTCCTATATCATCACTCTCTGACTTTAATCCATCTTTCAAACAGAAGATATAACAACCTTGTTATAACTCAGATCAGGTGACAGATTCAGCTACAAAATCAAGTACACACACCTTAGCATGGCATTAGGAAATTTTATAACTTCTTATATACATTATAGAGAGCTCCCAAAATTCCTTGTTGATTTCTGTTGTGGTATTTTAAGTCTTTTACAAATACTTGAAAACAAACTTAAAAGTCTTGATTTTTGTGGCCCTGAGGATCTTCATCACGTTGTATATAAAAAAGTTTCTTTCAGGAATAATTTAGAGATAAAATTAGGCATAAAATCATTGTTGGGTCATCATCATCATCATCATCATCATCATCATCATCATCATCATCATCACCATCATCAACTCACCATTAATTTGTCTCTCATCTTGAAATGACTAGTTTCTCAATGATGTCTTTATAGAAAAAATTGGTAAAATTCTGTATAATACTTTTTAATAGTGAAAGAAAATGGATCAGACAAGTCACCAAGCATTTGCCATGATCAATCCATCACTGTGGAATAGCCTCAGGATACCAATGATCTTTTTATTACCATTGAAAGTTATTCAAAAGTTGTTAAAGCCCAGTGTTATAAATAACCTTAGACTGCTTTTATAAGATTTATAAATTTAGTGCAAAGACTTTTATTGGACTTTCATCCTGACTCAAATGTATATAGTCTGCATGCCTTATTGCCTTGACAGTGCATCATGTAATTTTATTACCACTAAATTACTGGAATATTAGCTTACCTTAATTTTCAATATTACATTTCGGACTTTCATCAAACTTACATTTGAGATTTTAATTCTGAATTTTTTCAACTCTCCATACAGTAACAATTTAAGGACAGTCTTCAACGAAAATACTGTTTTTGTTTAATAAAAGCAATTTGTTATGAGTAAACACATAGAATTGTATGAAGGACCATGATATCAATATGAGGAAATATTACCAAGTTAGTCTTTCTTAATTTCATTTTTCCCTTATAGCAACTCTCATATAAAATACTGTAAAACAATTCTTAAAAAGACATTTAAATATTGGCTTTTTAAGTATTGCTTTTATTCTGGTGAAAACAAATAAGAGAAAGGACAAGTAAGCCACCCTAATCAAAATATTTTTATTTTCCTCTCATTTTTGCTTTAGGATGATGTGTAGGTGGTGCATTGGTGACACTTCTTAAAGTTCCGTGTTTATGAGGACCTCCTGGCAGTGCTCAGGGGACCACGCAGAGCTGAGTAACAAAACTGAGCCTCCTATATGCAAAACATGATTCACTCAGTTCATTCAGCTCTCTCTGTGGTGATGAAAGTCTCCATTTTGGCTGGAGTGACAGTACAGAGGATAGGCAACTTGCCTTGTACACAGAGGACCCAGGTTTTATCCCTGGCAGCCCACATTATCCCTTGAAGCTCCCAGAAGTCATCAATGAACTCAGAGTCAGGAGTCAATCCTGAATAATACCAGTGTGGCACAAAAACAAAAAAAACAAGCAAACAAATCTTCATTTTTATGACACAAACTAAACTTCCACTTGGTTTTCTATTTTTGAATAGAGTTTAGAAGTGGTTAGAATATATACAGAATTGTTTCCTCATTGATGATAAAAATATTCGTGGTTCTCAGAAATAAGCCATTAGTGAGTCCTTGTTTAGAGCTCAAGTATAAAAAATATATACTGCATATAGAAAATATAATGCTACAGGGACTAAAATCAAACATAAACATGTCTGTTTGGATCTATACACAAATATTTTCCAGTCAGTTTATAAGTCAAATTTTATTCCATTTCAATTATTTTATCACTTATAGCATATGTTTATTAACTCACTTGTGCTTGTAGTCTTTAAAGAGAATACTATGCATGTTTCACTTCTATCTAATTTCTACATAATATCAGCATAATATTCTCTGACAGCCTACATCTCAAAATATTCCCTCAAGACCAACAACATATAACTTCTTGAGTTTTTTTAAATACAGATTCAAATTGATTTAAATTTTGAACAGGAGTTCTGATCAGCTTTTAGATAATTTTTTCAGATAAACTTTATGTACACAAAAATTAAAAGCCCTGCTTAATGACATTAAAAATTAAAACAACTTAATGACAAAGTCAAGGAGAAATAAAGGTCAAATGGAAATTTTCCATTTCTCTTCCAAGGTCATACAGAACAATTAAAGTTTTTACTTAAGATGTATAGTTAGCCTATATGATTATCCTTTAGCAAAACAAAGCTGGCATTCAAATTTTCCTTTCAATGTTCTGGTAGCCTAAATATAAAAATACACTGATGATTATAGAGTCAATACAAATTTGTTAAAAGAAATACCTTAATCAGTGTGCCTTACTTCTATGGGGAATAGAACTTATTTTTAAGTGACTTGTAAATATATTTAAATGTATTTTATCCAAATTCAAATTAAATGATGACAACTTGTATAAATATCATAAAGACAAACTAAACAAATACAAGTATTCCTCAAAAGTTAGACTCCCTCTTGGGTAAGTGATGGTTGTGATAATCTCTATAAACAGTAATAATACAAATTTAAATTTGTATGGTGAAAGAAAATTTACTTCTTTGATTTCTTTCACAATCTCTAAAGGAATCACCTATCAAGAATTTCTGTTTATACCTAAGATTTTGAGTAAATGGCACCACCAAATATACAGTATCCACCAGCAGTCTTTCTTGTATATATTGTTCTGTTAGTTTATTATAAATAAATATTTATCATATTTGATTACACATTTGACAATCATATTGATTACCCTTTTAAAAGATCATGATTTCTATGTTCAATCTGAACTTGACCCCCAGCTGCGAAACTATATATCTTTCCCTGTACTCAACACTTTTCAAGGAGAGAAGGCTAGAGAGGGAAGGAAAAATAAGTGCAGCAAGTAAAACTCTTCCTATTTTATCATTTTACGAATTCATAGTACCAAAATAATCTGACAACCGTAAACACAAAAAGTAATGTGCATATCATATGTAATAGCATCAAATCATAACTTAAATATATTTAGAAAAGTGCTCTTTTAAAAGCTGGGGTTTTTTTCCACAATGGCAATGGGTAGAATTAATTCTACATATGCTGAGATCAATTTATGTCCATAAAAAGAAAAAAGACATGTTAAGACATGTTTTCTCCTTTGATTGATAATACAAAATGAATCTCTGTAAGAGGCTAATGACCCAGCAAGCCTGATTTCTCCTGATGCACCATCCATCTTTGTTGAAAACCAGATCTGTTTGTCTATGATCGGTAATCCATGAAAAGGCGAGGTATTAAAAAATTTGAAGCCATTTTCTTGTTCAGTCAGGAATGGAAGGACTATTATCATCAAGAAGCATCAATAACAACATATTAAATGCTACATTGTATTTGGAAGAGTTCTCGCACTGAGTGCTCAGAGGGCTATACAATATGGAGCTGGTGGTCACCAAACTGAGGGACCTCACAGGTCATGCATGTACTCCAGTCCTCTGAGCTAATCCCCTAGCCCCAGATAATTTTCTTTAATTAAAAAGGTTAATGACATTTGTAAAGATGCGTAGCTTGTATTTAAGTTTGAAAATCTTATGACAATCTAAAATTAATTACACATTATTTCATTAATTTTGTTTCCATTTAAAGTGTCAATACTCACTTATACCCATGGTTATTCACAAAAAAATTCAAGATATTTAGAAAACATAAATTCATGATTTTTTTAATATCCAAATAATAAATATATTTCCAATAATTGGAGAGTTATTGGAGGTATATGAGCTTGAAAGTTCCACTACAAGAGCTTAGTTTAACACATCTATAACGACACTTAGGCTCAGTATAGCTTAACTAAGTCTTTCTTTTTAAATTCTAATTATTTTCTATTAATTCTAATTATTTTATTTTTTAATAAAAAATTTTCTAATTATTTTCTATTATTTTAAATTCTAATTTATTTTCTAACTGAAAATAAAACTCCCTTTGCTTTTGGTTTGAAGTTCAGAATATCAGTGAAACTCATTTAGTTCCTGGTCACTATTTCCAGTGGGCACAGTTTTATGCTCACCAAAATTAAACAGGGTAAAATTTCTCCTTTAAACTTGTCTGTAAACTTTTAATTAAAAAAATACATACCAAAATTCATATGAAAATGACAGTTTTTATATTCTTAACCCAAATATTAGCACTGATATTTTATATCTAAACCACCAAAATCTTTTGTTATACAAAGATAATACAGAGAAGAATGACTTGTCACTCTTTAAGTAACAGACTGAATGGCTAATATAGCAATAAAATTATTTTGCTCTTGATGTTCACAAGAATCTGCACCTCTTTTCAAAATCTAGTTTTAAAGCTTGAACTGAATAGCCAAATTATTCTGCATCCTCTCAAAATTACATTTTGTAATATTTTTCCTCCTCATTTGAATCAATTCGTAAATATAATCATTTTCTCAATGAGGAAAAATGCCTAACTTATAAAGTCCTTGCTTTCATTTAATGAAAAATTTATCTCCTGAAAGCAAAGATTCTATAGGACAATTTTAACACACATTGAGAGTTTCCAGGATTTTTATTTTAAACTGGATCAGAATTGATAAGGATTAATTAGCTACAGCTGTTCGGTGGCAGTCATGATGTGGGAAGAATAATCAAAAGAAAGTTCTGTTAACAGAAAATGACAGGGAGAAAGGTGTACTGTATATCTCTCCAGTGCCTAAAACAAAACATTTGTTGTTGTTTTGAAAGTGATGTTCAATAAGACAGACTACATGACATACTATGGTTAGAAACAAACCAATATGATTATATACGGTCTAGCTCCAGTTAAAATAATATTAGAATGTAGCTCAATGACAAAATACATGCCTTGCATGCATGAGGTCTGGGTTCGACTTTTGGGCTCTGTAAACAAATACATAAAGAAGGAAGGAAGGGAAGGAGGGAGGGAGGGAGGGAGGGAGGGAGGGAGGGAGGGAGTAAGGAAGGAAGGAAGGAAGGAAGGAAGGAAGGAAGGAAGGAAGGAAGGAAGGAAGGAAGGAAGGAAGGAAAGAAGGAAGGAAGGAAAGAAGGAAGGAAGGAAGAGTGGGTAAAGCAGAATTTAGCAATGTATATCGTCCTCTTGTTTAAAATAAGACAAAAGCAACATACTGAATATAGGCTATGCAGTGTCATTACATTCAAGTACTAAAGGAAGATCAGTGTTTAGTCATCTCTATTTTATAGATAATAGAAGGATAAAATCAGAATGTGTACGAATGGAGCAGTAAGTGTAAGAATGGGGAATAACTTATAGCTGATCATAACTAAAGTTAAACAATATACTGAGTACTCTCATTTCCAATTTATGAGCTCAACTCTCAAGAGGTCCCTTGGTCCTGGAAGGCAATTCTACTACTTTATCTTAGGTTAAAATGCCTTGTTGCAGTCGTCTACTCCCCTGTTCTTAATTTCAATTTGTTGATCTATTTATATTATTTTACTATGGAGAACATGAAAATCATAATAAGATAACTTCCACCACCTTCAATTATTCTGTTAAAACAATGCACCTACAACTAACAGGAAGAGGTTTACATAAACTTGGGTCTGTTTGTAAATTGGGTGAATTTTAAATTCCTTTAATATATAGTCAGTCTATTATCATTATCCTATTGCCTTCAATGACTTTGGAAATAATATTTTCCAAATTAAAGCAGTTGAATAAGACCAACTTATAAATCATAATCAAGAATATTTTAAATGTTTAGTATATAAAAATATTATAACTGCTTTGAAACTCAAATTATTTCCACTTCAAATGGATAAAAATATTTTAATTTATAGAAATTATTTCTAAAAAATGGTTATACATACACACAAAATTGTATAAGGAGCTAGATATATCTTGCTATTTTTATAAAATGGAATATAATCCAATGATAACAGGTTATTGTTATCAAAAGAAAAACAAAACCCCATGGAATAATCATAAATTATGAAATAATATTAAATTCACATAATTTTTATGGTTTTATAATTTTTTAATTGCTGTTGTTTGACTGTGCCCAGGCTCAAACCCAGGGATTCATATATGAGAGACTTGAATTTTCCAGTAAGCTACATTCCTGAGTCCCTTTAATACATATTATCAATAGGTCAAGTTCTGGAGATAAAAAAAAAAATGAATAAATGGTAAGAAGTTACCAGGAGCTCAAGGAAACAGGAAAAAAGAATAAAACACAGAAGAATTTTAGCATAGCTAAATTATTCTGTATGATTTTATAGTGGAGGATTTGTATCTTCATATATTTTCTAAAATTCTACAATATAGAGCACAAATCATAGACCCTGATGTAAAGAGTAGAAAAAAGTTTATAAGTTAAATAATTATTTATAGCATATATAAATTAAATTCATAAAAGTTATATAACATTTTAAATAAGAACTTGGGAGACAGACCATCATTTTGTTAAGCTTCGCTGTTTACCACCCCTTCATATTGAGCAGAAATTTTAATTTTTCTAAAATTAAAGTTTTATCATTTATAAAATATAAAGAACATTCATGCCTATGTCCCTGTGTTTGTCTTTCCAATATAAATGTAAAACAACAAAAAAAAATCTCACAATGTTTTATTAGTACTATGGAAATAAAATTGTATCCAATTATGAGATAGTTCAGTTCGAATCACTGGTATTGACTACCTTCTACCCTTCTACCTACTGGAGTTCGGCAATACATAAGTGTGTAAATTACATTACAAATAGGCTGTTTTCAAGCCTTAAAAGGTAAAGCTTTTCATTGGTTTTTATAACTGCAAGATTTCAATATGAACTTCTTTGTAAATAGATGTTATTATATGGGCTACAGCAATAGTACAGTGGTAGGGCATTTGCCTTGTGTGCAGCCAGCCCGACCAAGCTGGGTTCGATTCCTCCTTCCCTCTTGGAGAGCGCAGCAAGCTACCAAGAGTATATTCAATATGCCAAACACAGTAACAAGTCTCAAAATGGAGGCAAGTCTCAAAATGGAGACGTTACTGGGCCTGCTCGAGCAAATCGATGAATAAAAGGAGGACAGTGTTTGTTTTTATCCTCCATCTAAGGACAACTAAATGACATGATTTTCTTTATCAATATTTTATGCTAAAACACATAATCAACATTTAATAGAAGTGCTGAGACCACTCTCCACACACTAGAACGAGCCTCACGCATGAAGGAACCGGCAGAGGAACCCAGGTATGCGGGACCCGGTGCTGAGATCTCCCAGCCTGCTCAGTTCGTGACTGGGCCTCCTCCACCCAGATCCCCCACCTTCCAGTAGCTAAAACAGTTACACCAACCAACTGCCTTGTAACCCCATCAACAACCAAGATCCAGAAACTATAAAACCAAGCTCCCAGAAGCGATCTCTTATTGTCTAGTTCTCACTCTCAGAGAACCTGGCAGGCTACTGAGAGTATCCTGCCCGCATATATGCCTGACTGGGAACACCTGTACAGGTGATTAGAGCCTGCCCGAAAAGCCTCCATCCCTCTGGGAGAGCCCAGCAAGCTACTGAGAGTATCCCGCCCGCACGGCAGATCCTGGCACACTACCCGTGCGTACTCTATATGCCAAAAACAGTTACAATGATGGTCCTCATTCCCCTGACCCTGCAGGATCCCCTAATATGTCATCAGGCTACACTAGCACATGACAGGAATGTGTGGAGACGTTATTGGCGCCTGCTCGAGCTAATCAATGAACAACGGGGTGATAGTGATAATGATAGATGTTGGTTCCTCTTATTTCTTTTAAGAAGTATGAGCATATGAACAGCAGCCCCTCAAGTATGTACGTATCTTAGGGAGCATTAATATTACTGTGCAAGCTGTTGCTCTTTGTAAAATATTTATTTCACACAGCTCTGAGTGGTTGATTCGGGTTTTATTTCCATGAAGAACAGCAGAGATACTTTCAAAACCTTCTAATTCTATCTTAAATCCCTTTTCTCTGTAGAATTATTACATTGCATTGGTCTGGTAAGAGGAATTATTTCTTAGCAATCACAGGGTAAGAATTCCAAAGTCAAGTGTGGTCTGAGAAAGGTTGAGTGAGCTGCCGGTACAGAGTGAAGCTTTGCCTCAGAGAACTTGGAACAGTTCCGTTCCTAACCTCTTATTGATTCATTGTGTGACCTTGTTCAAGGACTCCTCTGAGAACGTAGAAAATTAGTGAAAATTGTCGATATATTCTGCATCCTTTAATGACAGTTAATGAATTAATAGACTTAAGATAAAAGTATTGAAAGAAGAACTGCAAAAATGCAAAACATAACTGTTACGTATGCAAAATGTTGAAGGGAAACTGGGATGTATTAATTTGAAATAATTATGAGTGGTTTCTAGAAGGTTGGAAAAATGTAAGATGCCATTTGTTCTCAGATAAATACTTTCTATTCTAAGATTCAAATGAGAAAAAGAAATTGAATATTGCTCACACAAACCCACAACTGTAAAATACATTTAGGGATTTGGGAGTTGAATATTTGGTTCACATTCAAATAAAGTTCAGTTTTCTTACACTTTATTGTATCCAGGAAAGGCCCAGCTGCTTGCCCAGCTGTCTGTCATTCTTGGTCATAGCTTTATTAGTGTAATTTTATCCTATTGCTCTTTTGTTTGAAACTAAAAATGGCAAAAATAATATTTTCTTTGTTTGAAGGTCATATCGAAAAACTTCTATCAGCTTGAAGATTACAGCAGAGACATTTCTTAGTGATTTTACACAAGCACATGGTACAAGAATTCAACACTGATTGAGTTATTACAGCTTCATTAGATGGCTATTGTATGATCAGTCATTACAAGATAAAAAAAATACTCAGCTTTTGCTTAAATACTAGATTTATATTTTTCACTTTTCAGGCCCAAGTCTCTATTGAATATCCTCAAATTAGTGAGCCAACATATAAGGAAGACTACCACATTGCGAGGACTTGTAACATTTGTCAGAATGAGCAGAATAACTGAGCTATGGTCTAGTGAAGAAGTAGCTCAGAATCAGTTTTTCCTTAGCCAAATGATGGTATGATCTAATGGCCTTATAAAAATTGCAATCAGGGTCTAAGAGAGATAATAAAGTAGCTAATATACTTGAATCAAATGAGACTGTCTCCTCTTCAATCCCCTAGACTGCACATAGTCCCCCAAATAGAGCAAGACATGACTCTTGAGCACAGAACCAGGACTAGTCCCTGAAAACTGGATGTGGTTTCAAGCCCCTCTCAAAAAAATTAAAAATTGCATTCTCTCCTTGTCCCCATCCCATCCCACCCCACCCCACCCCTATAAAGCAGGTACTATAATATCTGAACCTGTGTCAACTCATACAAAATAGAATGCAATAAAAAGATGGTGCTTTAAAATTGTATTATTGAGTCTCTGGGTTTGGTGAATGTGTTTTTGACATCCTAATGTGGAAAGGCAAAAATGAAAAGAGTTCTAATGGTAATTTCACTCACCTTTCCTTTAGAAACATGTATTAAAATGCAACATATATTAAAATAAAAAAGAACCACTTTCTGGGCTGTAGAGAGGTAATACAGCAGCTAGGTGCTTGCCTTGCCAAGTGGATGACCTGGATTCAATTCATGGCATCCCATATGGTCCCTTGAGCACTGACATGAGTGACATGAGTGATTCCTAAGTGGAGAGCCAGGAGTAACCCCTAACCACCCTAAGTACCCCAAAACAAAAACAAACGAATGAAAAATAACCCACCACTGTTTTTTTTTGTATTGTTTAAAGTAAGTTTTTTGGGAAATAAGGTAAGGAAGAGTTTCACCCTTTCTGTCCTTTGTTTTGCTTCTCCAGAGTAAAAGAGAGTCAAGTAGAAGGACTTTTCCAGAGTAGATGAGTCAAGTACATATCCCACTTAGATATGCAACTAATTTCCAAGATGGAAAATGCATACCATAAAGAAAGAAGGCACACATCTCAGGGAGTGAGATTCCTAGGATGGGAAGATACATACATTTGCCAAATCAGCATATAAACAGTTTTCTTAAGTTGTCCCCCAAAATCTGTTGCTAGGGTGGTTGTCATAGGAGAGACTGTAGGTCTGTTGGTGTTCTTCCTTTGATATTATTAGCATGATCTTTGTTCCAGAAGCAGATCTTCTCCTACCGGTGCAAGTAAGTTCTGGGCCTGAACCTTAATGGTTTCTATTCTGGCTTCTCAGATAAGATTTACATCTTAAAGGTCTTCTTCATGCTGTAGAACTGAAACCTAGATTTTTATTATTATTTTCCATGAGATTTAGTTTTAATAAAATGTTCTTTCATATATACTTAAAAAATTAGGAATTCCTCATGTCTTTTGTATAGCAGGATTAAAATGAGAAATATATTAATTTAATATTAACAAGAAGAACACAGAGAGAGAGTATGGGGATTAAGGCACTTGTCTTGCATGTAGTTTGCTCTGGTTTGATCACAAACACCACATGTGGTCCCTGAAATATCACCAAGTGTTGTTGCTGAACACTGCTGGGTGTGGCCCAGGCCTCTCTCCCCATCCTCCCCCAAAAAATATTAAGATGAGTAAACTTGTAGAACATGAGAGAGCAGGTAAGGAACTTGCCTTACATACAACTGACCCTGGTTTGACTCCCTGGTGCCACAATTCCTGAAGCACCAGCAGGGGTCACTTCTGAGCACACAGCAAGGAGTAGCAGCTAATCATCACCAGGTGTGGTCCAAACAAAACAGACAACAAACAAAAAAAAAACAGGGCAACCCATTTCTCAAACTGATCTACAGCAGAAGCTTGCCATTGCTTTAGGTTATTTGCTCTTATTATTTTCCTACTTAACAAGTCTTAAGTATGTCCACATAGCAAAGCATACCTTAACTGACTCTGAATATAAAACTAATTAAATAAAAGCAGTATGGAAAGATATATAAAATTCTTAAAGATATTTCAGCTAGAATATGCAATGTGCATACTGAATACAAATAAAATATGAAAATATTTATGTAAAACATATAAAAACACATATTTTGAATGTCACTAAGAACTCTGTTGCTTTCTTCAATTACTCATATTATTACTATCACTGCAGTATTATCTTTTAATGATTAATGAAAACATATGTTTAGAAAGTATAAAATAATACACTACTGGTGATTATTTGAAAAAATTCAGAATGACAGCAATATGGGCAATAAAATATGCATGTATTTTAATGTATCTCAGTTTTAAAAATGAACCTGACAAAAATATAGAGTGAAATTAATATCCCTTATTTTTCTATCATCAATCAAAAATTCTAGACTAGCAATTATTAAGTTTAGCTATTCAGATACCATGAGAAATATAAAAAAATAGAAATAATAAACTATGCCCTTGCTGGAAATACAGTTGAAATTTTGCAATTAAATACCTATAATAAATTATTTTACAGATGAACGTTCATTAATATTTTGAGAAATTAGTTTACATTAATTTACTTAGCATGATAGTCATTAAATTTAAAAATTAATTATTATGAAATGATATAATAAAATAAACTAAAAATTTTTGGATAACAAAACCCCACAGTGATCAGGTTACTCCTAGCTTAACATTCTATACTATTTCTTCAGCTTCTGCTGTCTTTACGCAACCCACTACGAAAATAAAATATATTAAGATTTATATATATATATAAAATCATGCTATTGATTCATTAAGTAAACCTGATCTTTTTATTTTAAAAGTGCTAAATTTTGTTTAGAACTATAAAGTTTCAATATATGATTCTAAAGTATATAATTTGGATTAACAGATAACTATTATACTGTAATAATCTGTGTGTTTTAAAACTTTTTCATAGTTTTGGCTGAATTTTAAGCCAAAGTCTAAAAAGGTTCTTTTTAGTTGTAACATTTTCTAGAAAAGTTTAAGACTCAAAATATCATCTAATTATGGCCTCTTTGTAAATAGAGATATATTCAGTTTATTAGGCTTTATTAGACTTTTTGATATGTTGATTATCTTCAGAGTCTTGTCAAAGAAGAAAGCAAGAATAGATTCTCTCTGATAGCTGCTACCACCAAAGGGGCCAATGCAGTAAGCTATTTCTCTTATTCACCTGGGAAAACTGCTTGGTACCCTAGAAGCAAGATCTTAGTCCAGAAACTTCATGACTACACTGACTTCATTAGCTCAGCCTGAGTTCCTTAAGACACAAACAGTTCACTACTTTCTACACATTTTCAAGTATGTCTTTAGAGTTAAAAATCTTGGAAATATTACCACACTTTCAAGTATACCTATTCTGAAGGAGGGGTTTTAATGAAACTAATATAGACAAATATGTTGTTATTAAAATAACAGTGCTAGAGTCTTAAAAATTTAGGAAGGGTCCAGAGATATCATACAGTAGTGGCCCACTTAAATTATCAATTAAAAAATAAAAATATTCTCAGAAGAACACATTCATACACATCTGAAAGATAAGGAAAGTTTAAAAAGCTAGTTATGTTGAAGAGCTCCCACCTCAATTAAGACTGAAAAAAAATTAACCTACTGTAACGTCAAAATACATGCCTCAGGAACTTCATGTAACTGCATGTAACTGCATGCTTAACTACCCAATTTGAGTTGCTGTTTACTCCTTATGCATGGTTCTGAAGTTATCGCCAGGTTTTGGCAGAAGATCTGGGCTCTGAGAACCACCTACTGCGACAAGAAACCAAATATAAGCTTCATCCCACCCAAAACATTATCTAGAGCCTCACTAAGAGCATCATAGTCTTTCCAGTTTTTATTGCCAGTTGAATTGTATGCTTATATTATTATAATGTGATATCCCAACCATAAAATAGTATTGCATTATATGCAATAGATTTTAATTACAAGTGAAACTTCTGCACTCCAGTGGAGATCAACAATTTTGTGATACAAATCTTCTATTAGGCAGATACAAAAAGTTACTCATGCTATGACACATTTATACAGTTAAGCTAGGGACTTCTGGGGGATAAGATATCTAGCAGGTGGCAATGAGAAAAAGCTGACTGCAAAGAACCATTGCATATTGTAATGATGAAAATGAATACTTTGAGTTGTGTGGTCAGCTACATAAATTCATTAGAAACCACTCACATTCTATTACCAAAAGATGATTATTTTAATTTATTATATAAATGAATATATGAATAAATGAATCGTTAAAAAGTTATGCTACTTCAAACTTTCTGTCTCACACTTTCATTCAGAACCCTTCCTCACATTTTTTGAGTTTTGTAACACTGGGTCTGGTTGCAAATTAATTGATATTAAAATAATATTAAAAGGAGGTCAGGAGCAATATGTCCTTATCATCCCGGTGAATGTGAGCAAATCAGTTAACTGCAATGGCACTCAGTTTTTTTTTTTAACTCCTTAAATTCACTGCAAAGATACAACAGCTAATAAGACACTTGCCTTGCCTGCAGCCAACCTTCGTTTGATCCCTAGCTTAAGGTTGTTTGAGTCCTGCAGTCCTTCAAGTTCTTCGTGAGCACTGAGTGAAAAGCAAGAAGTACACCTTGAGCATCACAAGATATAAACTAAAAATAAATAAATGAAATACTTTAAATATTGATATGTATCATTTTCAGACAAATATAAAGTAGGAACATTAATGTCATGACTTTTAAGTTACATGATCAATAAAAGTTCAAAATCTAAAAATTTCTTTAACTTTCCCTAGTGTCATTCAGATATATTGTTCCACTTATTGTTCATAATTTATTCTTGTATGTATATTTATTTATATGTTATAGTTATCAGGAGATTATTGGGAAAAATTAACAGTTTTAAATATAGCTATGTGTACTATGACTATATGCATATTGCATATTTATCAATAGAACTTATTAATAAGAAACTCCTAGCTAACAGTTTTAAAAATATGTAGGCTTATGGCTACTGAATTTCATATAAATCTTTTGTGTTTTAATTAGATGAACTTTTAGCCAAACTCACTAACATATTTACTAAACCATTTTTCTATTATGCTTTTAAAAAATACAATGGTAAAGATCACCTTTCAATGTGGACATGTTTAGAGAATCTCCATCCTCATTCTTACATATTTATAAGATGAAATAATGTTTAAAAGCAAACAATAATTTGCATAGAGCCAGGAGCAAGCCCTGAGCACTGTTGGGTGTCCCCATCAGAAAAAAAAAACTGTGGGTCACAGAGTGTTCAGAGACACATTGTTCATTGTGATCATTTTCACAGACTGGAACTATTTGTGGAAAGTTAGGTTTTTATGTAATTTGCCAAAAAGCTATACTCTGCTTTTAGTTGACCATTTGAATTTCTTATACCTACAGACGGTGCAAGACTAAATTTAACATGATAACAAAAAGGAAAGAAAATGACAAGAAAAGAATTACCTAGCTTACTGTATGATCATAAAGAAACTTCACTTCCAAAAACTGCTTATCCTTTTCTAAATAACCTTTAAGCTAGCCCTTAAGATCCCCATTTCTAAGAGCTAAATAATGTGCACACCTTACCATTAGGAGACTGCAAAGGAAAAAATAATAAGGGGTTTACACTGTTCATTATAATACAAATATTCCAAAATTATATATGTCGTATTAGTTAATTTTGTGGGATTAATTTTAAATTGTAACATCTTGTGGGGGGACGGAAATAATGAGCCAAAAATATATAGTACAGCCCACAAGGCATTATAATTGCCTTACATGCAGTCAACCTTGGTTCAATCCCTAGAACCCTATATCATCCACCAAGCCATGCCAGGAATGGTCCCTGAGCATAGAGTCAGGATATAGTCCTGAGCACCACCAAGTGTGAGCCCTCCCTGGGGAAAAAATAAAAGATGACACTAATAACATAAAAGGGAAATAAAAAGTATGTGTTTATACACACACAAATATATATATGTAAAGGTAAAGGCCCTCCCATTGATCGTCGATTTGCTCGAGCGGGCCCAGTAACGTCTCCATTGTTGTTTTTACTGTGTTGTTACTTTGTTTTTGTTTTTGTTGTTACTGTTGTTTTTACTTTGTTGTTACTGTGTCTGGCATATCACATACTCTCGGTAGCTTGCCGGGCTCTCCGAGAGGGACGGAGGAATCGAACTCGGGTCGGCCATGTTGGCCGCTTGTAAGGTAAACGCCCTACCGCTGTGCTATCGCTCCAGCCAACATGGCCGACCCGAGTTCGATTCCTCCACCCCTCTTGGAGAGCCCGGCAAGCTACTGAGAGTATTCGATATGCCAAACACAGTAACAACAAAGTCTCCAATGGAGACGTTACTGGGCCCGCTCGAGCTCGAGCAAATATATGTGTATATATATATATATATATATTCCTCTGTGGCCAAATTTAATGTCTTGAAATTTCTAGAAAATCAGATTTCATTTAAGAGAAAGATATGGCATTTAGAGCACCAATTCAAGTAAAAACTGCTTATCCTAGCAACACAAAATGATAGCATATGTATACACACAATCAAATGGAAACTAATAATATTATATCTCAAAGGACTTTCCAGCAAAGAAAGTCAAAGGCCCAAGGGTATATGTCAAGAATAGTTTCTTCACACACATTACTTTCATGCTGTGCTTTGTCACTAGGTGATTTTATTAAAGTACTCAGGCAACAAAACCAAATTTTTATTCTCAACCAGATACTTTTGGTAGGAAGAGGAAATCAAGTTACCTTCTTGAAACAAATCCTATTTTTTCAGAGTTCATGTGCTAGATTTTTCTAGATAGTTACATAAGAATATATTTGCATATGATAGAAATTTAAAAAGGAAATCTAGTTACTTTCCAAAAGTGAATAGAGACAAAGAAGAGAGTTATGCATTGATCAAATTTTACTTTTTCTCCAGATTAAAATGATATGATATGATTTGAAATGGCTTTTCAAGTTACCATAAATAACTAGGATGACATTTGCACTTGTAATATACCTCTAATGTCAGAGAATTCCAGTTGATAGTCAGGAAAGAAAACATCCTAGGAACCAAAGTGATCCCAATAAAATTGAAAGCACCACAAATATGATCTAACCACTACCTCCAAGGTCTGAAGTTTTAGAACTTTCCATATACTATTTAATACCAATGCCCAAATAAAATCAATATTCGCAATTGTGTATGTAAATATACACATATACTTCTGGATATACATATAAATGCTTCGATTTTATATGCATATATTTAAAATTATATGTACATATCTATATTAATTATTTTTTATTGCTAAGATCAAAGAGTTGAATGTCAGTGGAGCTCATGACCAGGAAGTGCAGAAAAAACTTAGGCTTTCACTAACAAGGTGAGCTTTTGAAGGCTTTAAAAATTTATCACTGCCTAGGATTTACATCCCCTTCTTTACATGTTCACCAATAATAGATTTTCTATAGACAATAGCATTATAGCACTGTCCTCCCACTGTTCATCGATTTGCTCGAGCGGGCACCAGTAACGTCTCCATTGTGAGACTTATTGTTACTGTTTTTGGCATATCAAATACATCACAGGGAGCTTGCCAGGCTCTGTGGTGTAGGTGGAATACTCTCCATAGCTTGCCAGGTTCTCCAAGAGAGATGAAGGAATCGAACCGTCGAGAGATGGAGGGTCAGCTGCATGCAAAGCAAACTCCCTTATGTTGTGCTATCGCTCCAGTCCTTCTAAAGACAATAATGTCTTCAATTTTAAGATCACTAATTTCAAATTAGCAACATTTGGAATGAATGTTTTTAAATATTCCATACAATAAAAATATATAAAAAATACTTTTCTCAGAGTAGATCTTCAGAATAGAAGGAAGATCATTAGGGATATAAGTTATTGCCTCAAACAGGTAGAGACATAAAAAGAAAAAGCCAAAGTATCAGCAGAAATGATTGAAACACTGAAAATATGTTTTAAAATGGTGCTGAACTTGAACAACGAACTTCAAGGACAAATCATAGACTGTCTAAGTGATGACAATTACAAGGGTTATGTTTTACTCCACAGAAAACAAACAAGCCAACAAATATAATTGGAAATTTCCAGTCATGAGTCACACTAGATATATGGGTTCTATATAAACTATTATCATTCGCAGCTGTATTATTTTTTGTTTTTGTTTGTTATTAAGCATAATTCTTAAGAAAAAAATATCATTTGTCCTTATACATTGTTTTGAAATCTAAAAATATAGCCATTCATAAAATGCCACCAGCAAATTTCTGTAACATATTGGAACCAAGCGCAAGTATTAAATGATGTCCTGGGAACTGATCTTAACTCTTCACTGTCAGGGTTACTGAATTATTGCTGATTTGTGCTTAAAAATCAACATTTATAGGGATTTTTATGCCTATAAACTCATTTGCTTGTTCTACTTACCTTTATAATACATGCATAGCCAGATTAAACATTTGTAACCTAAAGTCACACAACTAGGAAGAGAAAAAGAACAAAAATATCTGATTACAAAAGATCACGTTTATTGTATGATGTGATTCTCATTATGGAACACATCCTCCTCAATATACCTAAAAAACATAATTTTAATTATTAGGAATAATCAAATGAGTCTGGTAACTACAAACCGATCAATATATTTTACTTAAGATTATAATTTTGAGATATTTTTATATATGAATTTAACTTTAAAAAACAATAAACTATCTTATATGCCAGTGTCTGTTCTAAATGCTTTGCAAGCACCAATTTTATTTCATAGCATCCAGATACAAGAGGTTTCTGTAAGGAAACTGACACTAAGATAAATAAGCAATTTGTCCAAAGTCTTTTCAGAAAATTTTAGATACATTTTAAAATCTTTTATAGAAACTTTACAAAAAAGTAAAGGATAGACCAAGTATTCCAATCTAGATACTACAGCTCTAAACTCTAGAAGGTTATGCTGACCTTTAATAAATAAAAACATGTTCTCAATATTAATGACAATTATTTCATCCATTTGCTCAACAAATTATTTATGAGAACCAACCTTATTCCAAGCCCTGAGCCATGAGTTTGAAATAACGTTTGGATATAAAAATCCCTTTCCTCTGGAGGTTATATTTAGTGAAGTCAGAAAACAGTCGTCATCAAAAAGCAAAATGTGTAGCATGTCAGTTCTCTAATGAAGAATAAAGCAAACAAGTGAAATATGAGTCTAGGTTCACAAATTTAAATCTTCTTATAATAGAGATGACAGCTCAGGGAAGGAGTGAAGGAGCTGAGAATATGAAATATGTTTATAAAAGTATTTTCTAGCAAAGGGAAAATAAAGTGCAAGGGTTATGAGGTAAAAACATTTTCATTAAACAAAATAAGTGCATTAAGAGTACTACGAACAAAACAATAATAGAAGTGTAGTCAGAGGTGGCTGGAGCATGCAGCAGGTAGGGTGAGATTGCCTTTCATGCAGCCTCCCAAGTTTGGTCCCCATCACTCCATATAACTCTCTAAGCTCACTAGGAGAGATTTTTGAACGCAGAGTCGGGAGTAAGCTCTGAGCACTGCTGGATGTTGCCCCAAAACAAACAAAAAAATGTGCTCCAAGAAAAATGGGAACCAATATCCACAGTGTCTTGGAAATACCGTGGTTTTGATTTGGAGAATGATTCAGCAGTCGCTGTTAAGCAGTTTTTAAGAATAAGGCAGATGTGGTTAAAAAAAAAATGGAATGAGAGGGCTAAGCTCAAGTTCAGAGGACCTGGTAAAGGGTATTAAAAAGGGGCTGGTGCAATAGCACGGCGGGTAGGGCGGTTGCCTCGCATGTGGCCAACCTGGGTTCGATTTCTAGCATCTCATATGGTCTCCTGAGCACCGCCCGGGGTAATTCCTGAGTGCAGAGCCAGGAGTAACCCCTGCGCAGTGCCAGGTATGACCCAAAAAGGAAAAAAAAAGTATTATAAAAATATATTCAAGATAATACTCAGTAACAAGTCTCACAATGTTACTGGGCCCGCTCGAGCAAATCGATGAACAACCGGGAGGACAGTGACAGTGACAGTGAGGTAATACTGCCTAGTCCTGGGTAGATGCATAGAGACAAAGAAAAGTATCAAATTTTAAGTACCAAAGGTTTAGAATTTACCACAATTTCTTTTAGGAGCACATTAAGTTCACAGTGGTAATTTTAAGGCAGAAAGGAAAAGATGTCAATTAAAGCAGTTGAATGTAAGAATCCAGAATTTGAAGGAAAGAACTATGTGTCAGTACCTAGATGCAATTTAAATTTCCTCCTCTGGTAGCACTGTAGCACTGTCCTCCCTTTGTTCATCAATTTGCTTGCGTGGGCCCAGTAACGTCTCCATTGTGAGACTTGTTGTTACTGTGTTTGGCATATACTCTCACACATGTGCCTTCTCTGTGGCCGGAATTCAAAGTTTTCTTCAGTTCATAACTATCTAAGATGTCTGAAAATCTAATTCTATTCCCCAACCAGGACACCGACCTGGAAAAACACACCTGTGAGATTAGTATGGACACCATGGACACCAGGACAGGAGAAAAACGTGGGTTCCTCTCCCTCTTTGTGAAAGTGAAAGTTTGGAAATTTATCACAAAATTCAGGCAACTAGCCATAAGCAATACTCTAGTTTCAATAAAACCACAAACAGGAAAAGATTGGGCTACCACCTTCCCCATCTCATTTAACTGAGCAGCCAGAGCCAGTTGGCACCCTTCTTTCTTACTGCTTGGATCAAGCAGAAGCCTTGATCCTCCTCTGAGTAACAGAAGAAAATGTACAGAAAAAAAAGAAAATGAATTTTTGAAAACTGGGTTCTAGAGAATTCAGTCATTAAGACACTGAGCAGAGGGAAAGAGGACAGCAAACTATACTGAAAAGGAGCAAACAGAAGATAGAATACCTGAAGAACTGTCAAACAAATGTTTCAAGTCAGATAGAATGATCAATTGTGCCAAAAGCTGTTGACAAATGTCAACACTGTCAAAGATTAATGATTTCCCCCTAGTTTTAGCAACTTATAAGTTTATTTGTTTTCTGACAACTCTGAACTTAGCAGTCTCTGTGAATAAAAGAATGAAAACCTCAGAGTTCTGGGGTTAAGTGTGATTCCAGCACAGGAAATGTAGATAGAATATATGAAAAACTCCTTTTTTTACTTCTTGTTTTTTGGGTCAAACCCAGTAATACTCAGAGCATACTCCTGGCTCTGTGCTCAAGGATCACTCCTGTTGGTGCTCAGGAGACCATATGGGGTGCCAAGAATTGAAATGTCTGCTGCATACATCTCTCCAGACCTAGAAAACTCTTTCATGAATTATTTCCTATAAAAAGCATAAAAGTAATGTGTTGGCTGGAATAAATTATACTATGTTTCTAAGCTGATAAGAATCATATCTGTAGAAACAGAAGATGATAACCAAGATAAAAGGAAAATTGCTGAGGAATTAGACAAATGAAGAACTGAAGTGAAATGAAATGAACTAGAATTGAAGAGATTAGATGAATAGGATTTACTAAATAAGAAGAGAGATGGCCAGATTTAATATCAGACAGATCTAAGAGATATGAATAATAGATATAGATGAGTCAAAGCACATGTAGGTTTCTCTCATATAGGTGTTAGCTGCGTTAAATTAAAACCACTACCTCCATCACTGGGCTGGAGCAATTGCACAGCGGTAGGGCGTTTGCCTTGCACGCAGCCAACATGGCCAACCCGAGTTCGATTCCTCTGCCCCTCTTGGAGAGCCCGGCAAGCTACCGAGAGTATCTCGCTGCACGGCAGAACCTGGCAAGCTCCCAGTGATGTATTTGATATGCCAAACACAGTAACAACAAAGTCTCCAATGAAGATGTTACTGGGCCCGCTCGAGCAAATCGATGAACAACGGGAAGACAATGACCTCCATCACTATTGTGGATTGAGTACCATGAATTAGATATAGGGGAGAGTTCATAATTGTCATTTAATGCAGTTTATATAGGCAACAAAATAATCCCTATATTTTATTTTTAAAATATTTCCTAATTTACTACATATTAGTTATGTATACAAAGTTAATATTAATTAAGCATTAATGTATACCAATTAATAATGGTTTTTGTATCAAGCTCTGCCAGTAAATTTAAGCTAATGCTATTTTTCTTTAAAGTAAAAATTATAACCCCTGAAAATTATGGTATAGGCATGTAATAGAATTGAAATTGGGGATAACATGCATAATTAAGAGGGTTTATTATTAAGGTTATGATTATATCAAATGCATAAAGGTAAAGGTAAAGGCCCTCCCGTTGATCGTCGATTTGCTCGAGCGGGCCCAGTAACGTCTCCATTGGAGACTTTGTTGTTACTGTGTCTGGCATATCGAATACTCTCGGTAGCTTGCCGGGCTCTCCGAGAGGGGCGGAGGAATCGAACTCGGGTCGGCCATGTTGGCCGCTTGTAAGGCGAACGCCCTACCCGCTGTGCTATCGCTCCAGCCCATAATTTTCATACTTTATACATTGTCTGAATGGTTTACTCTATTTTAGTGACTTCTGTCAGAAATAGGAAGATTTCTCTAAAACTAATCTCTCTTAATGACATGGCCGGTTAATCTTCTCAAATCTTTGCTTTGATTCTGAGGAGCAGAAAGAACAGACAGAATATGTCAAGCTACGCTATGTCTCTTGAAAATAGCTTTAACATATCATAGTTAAATTTTATTAGATTAAAACTCAAAAGAGTAACAGACATTGTAATGATAAAACAAAAATAAATAAACTTTAAAGTAACTATAACACCAAGCAAAGAAAAAATAAGACCTAAGTTACTGTTTTTTTTAACCTTTCTTCTCTAATGTATTCAGGAAGAGCTGCAAGAGAATTGCTTTTACCTGATACATATTAAAATACAATGCTCTCCAGATAGTTATTTTCTGAAAGTAGCGATCAAAATTCTGCATATAAACCTAATTTACTTTTAAATTCTATATTCACAACAAAAGATCATGGGGGAAGGAGAAAGAAAACAATAACAAAGTAAAATTAAAAATCACTTACATCCTCCTTAGAAGAATGATCTCTGGGAGTTGAAAAATACTTCAGTTGACAGTAAAAATTAATATTTCTGAATAAATTAATAGTAAATACCAAGCAGAATTTTGTAACATTATTCAGGTGATTACTCACCTACCTTTACAAAAATAAGTCATTGTATCACTGTATGACTGACATCCTGTTGGTCATCGGATTACTCAAGCGGGGACCAGTAACATCTCTACTCCTCCCAGCCCTGAGATTAGAGCAGCCTCTTCTAACTCATCTTTTCCCAATGACTGGATGCTCTTTCAGCTCAGGGGAATGAGACCTACTGTTGTTACTATTTGGCATATCACAAAAATAAATAAATTAATTAAAATTTTGGCTTGAAATGTGACCCAATAGTAGATAGATCACATGGTTCCAAGTATAAGTCTAAGGTCCTTAGTGTGATCCTTAAAAGAGACTGGGAATTGGGAGGAGGTGGGGAACAGATTTCTAACACTAACTGAAAGTATCCGAAATATAGCAACTAATTCTGTGAATTCTAACTTAGAATGACTGGTGTTTTAAGTAACATCATGCATGATATCTGTTATTCTCTACGTTGCTAGTTTCCAGGTGCATATCCAAAAAAAAAAGTTTAAAATTTTTCTATTACTAAGATAACAAGAAATATGAACCAAGTTGAAGTCTTTCATTTTTGTCAGGTTTACAAACCGGAAGCTATTTGGGATCTAGCTTGCTTCGGCCATTTCCAGTCCTGTTCTGTTGTACTCAGAAGTATCTATCTCCAGGAAGTTGCTGTGGTAGGGGGAGAGCGGAGAAGAGAGGTGAGGGAAGCCTCCACTGAAATTCAGGATTGAAATTTGACAGATCATTGCTCAATAACTTTTCACCTGATCTACATCTACCAGACCAACTGGGGCTCAACTGATTTGTAGCCTAATTTGCAAAGAGACCATCAGTCAATATCTGAGGCTTCTAATTCTGGTTTGTATAGCTGAACACCAGAGTGAGAACCACTTTTTTTTCCCTTTATGGATATAAGCACAACCTTTATACTCAGGCAACACAGACAACTTTCAAAGTTTTCTTGGATAGTATATCCAGGGTTGGAATTCTAATGAAATTTCAAATAAGCCAAATACATGTTAACACTTTGCTTCAACCAAATCTTGTTTATTCCAGGACTACAAGGGATGCATAAGAATGCAAAGAAATTATTTAGGAAAGAGTCTGTAACAATGCAAAATGAGATACTGCTTGTAACAGTAGCTTGTCTGGTATATCCAGTCCCCACCTCATTTTGATGATATATTTCATCTACCTATTTCAGAATTTTTAGCAAGTACGGAAAACATCCATATCCATTCTATGGTCAAGCCATATCTCATATGTAGTTCCTTATATTGTATCATGACAGAGTTTGAAAGTAACTTTTAATTAAAAATCAGAGAGAACAATGACTAGCTTTTGGTTCCAGTAATGATCACGTAGAATGATTAATTTGCAGACTTTTCTGTCCTGCATTTTTCCTGTCTATTGAATAGATTATTCAGAGTCAGGAGATTCTGTCATCAGCTTTCTTTTAAATTGCCAAAACTTCTGGAAAAATATCCTCAATATTGCTTTTCAGCATTCACCTTAAAAGGAATTATTGAAAAAATAAGTTCAGAATTCGGACTGCTATTTCCCATGACTAAGCCTTTCCTTTAAGTGTCCTTATCCATTCCAAACCAGCTGCTGCTTTTCTTAAGTCATTACTTGCTTGCTCCCTCTACACCCCCTCACCCAGTACTTACAGCTTCTTGCATTGGAGTCTTTGCTTAAACCCCTCCTAAGTCAAATAAGAAATGGTATTTTCATGAATCCAGTTGAGTATTTTAATTTAAGGCTGAGATTGTGCTGATGAACATTTTTAAGTTTTTTTTTAAGCATTTCATGTGAAATTCAAACTACCAGGTATTGCCATGTAACTTAGTAAATACTATTCAAATGATAATTTCATGTGTCTGCTTGGAAGGAAATGGAATATTACAGCAGTTTTCACAATTTCTTCAAAATCAAGATCGGGTTACTTGGAAAGTAAGCAATTTGCCAATTGGAAAGAGTAGAATTCAAATAAATTTGAATCAAAACTTTGATTGCCTATTAATATAACTGTAGAAAGGTTATTTACCTAAACCTCTGCTTCCTCTTTTAAAATAGGTCAAGTAAATAAATAAATAATTAATTATATATGCATATATGCATACCTAAAGTAAGACTTATTTGATATAAAAATAGACACCATTTGATTCACAGAGAAACTTTGGTATTACCTTTTATGCATGTATGATCATAGTGTCATAGGAAGACTTGGGAGATTCTGGAGAGACAAAATTTACCTGAAGATAAACCTTAATGTTCCCACTATACTTCTTCAAGCTCCATGGCTTAAAACTTAATCACTTAATCACTTAACTTCCCGTTAGTCGTCGATTTGCTCGAGCGGGCGCCAGTAACGTCTCCATTTGTCCCTGTCGCGTGCTAGTGTAGCCCAATGGCATCTCTTCGCTCCGGGAACATGGAGGGCCTCAAACCGATCGTTCATGACCTTGACAAAGAAGTCTGACCATCTGGTAGGTGGGCGGCCACGCAGTCTCTTGACATCCCGTGGAATCCAATCAGTAACAGCTCTAGTCCAACGGTCGTCTTTAAATCTCATTACGTGACCAGCCCATCTGATTTTCGACACCTTGGCAAATGAGACAGCGTCCCTGATCCTTGATCGTCAACGGATGTCGGAACTCCGGATTCGTTCTCTCATTTGAGTGAAACGTGATATTCCAAGCATAGCTCTTTCTATTCTTCTTTGGGAGACCTGAATGGCGTTCTCATCTTGTTTGCATAGGGCCCAGGTCTCTGAGGCATATGTTAATGCAGGAAGAACAGTGGAATCAAAGAGATGTGCCCGGAGCCGGAGGTTCTTCGTCCTCTTAGCTATTTCTTCGACGTTCTTGAAGGCGTTCCAAGCCGCTCTCTTCCTCCTGCGCAGCTCGGGTGCCAGGTCATTTGTCATGTTGACCTCTCGACCTAGGTAGACATAGCTGTTGCATTCGGAGATGGTCGTTCCATTGAGAGCGAATGGGGCGTCAGGAACAAGGCTGTTTCTCATAAACATTGTCTTCGTAAGATTCAATGAAGGATGGCTTAAAACAACAACCAAGAAATCAAACAAAAAGTTGGCTCTCCTTTCTGTCTTGATGGAAATCAGAAATCAGGCTCTGGGTGATCATTTGGATTTTGGTGCCTTCAGAAGTAACCTCAATCCTGGAAGACTTTAGGTTCTTCTGCGATATGGGCAGTAATTATCTGGGGTCTAAGAATCAAAAACTCCACTTAAGAGAACTTTTAGCTCCCAGAACTTATGGGAGCAGAGTATTCACAAAATAACTCTGTTGGACCCTTATCAGAAATAACTAGCTCATTTTTTATTTTGTGGAGTTCCAAGGGAACAAAATGCTATAAGGTTAATAATACCTTTTCCTGGTTGGCTAGCACCTACTGTAATCTAATACTAGCAACAGGCAATGGAATGCAGGAAGCATGAGAGGACTTTTCAAGATCTCAAACTGAAAGGATTTATTTAAAATAGTTCTCTAAAAAGAGACTGATAATAGCTTTTTTTTAAAGTATAAAAGGATATGTTTGAGGACTTAAAATCTAATCTGATTCATTTTAATCAGTAGAGGACACCAAAGAGAGGATGAAAAGTTTAAGAATTAGCTAAGATCAATAGGAATATCATGGGAGAAAAGCTGAGTTTAAAGGAAAAATACAAGAGGTTTGATATGCAAATAATAAGATTCTGGATGAAGGAAAAGGAACAGATGGAGAGAGAGAATAATCAAGCCAACAATAGACAAAAACACTTTTCTGAACTGAAGAAACATTTGAGCTACAGATTGAAAAGAGTTGCTACACCCCAGAAAGGACTAATAGAAATGATATTTTATATTCATTTTTAAAAGTTTCTCTGAATTTCTAAGATGAGGTAAATTTTCTAAGCTTCTATATAAAATAAGAAATGTTTGAAACAAAAATAATCAGTCTGGCATTCAAATATATCTGAAATAATAAAAGATAGAAGAAGCTAACATTCAGAGACCACAGAGAGAAAATGACAAAAAAAACAATGTGTCACCTGGAAAAATAAAATAAGAATATCTCTAAGTGATGCAGAAATTCTGTGGCTAAATAATCTGCAAATTTCTATCTGTGAGAATCTGTAAGAAGGTACTGGGTAGAGAGCCAGAATCATCCTTTCCTTCTAGATTTATCTAGAGCAGTAAACAATCAAATTAATTTCAGAAGTATCACAAAGAAAAAATTGCAAAAAGAAACTTAATAGTAATGCATATACTTCCTTATATACTTACTAGGGGGTAATCCTAGTAAAGCTGAGTAACCAAAACGTTTTAAGTCACCTTCTTAATGTGTCTAAAAGCAAAAGACATTTTAGGGACAATTGGGGAAGGTCAGTTACAGAAGGTCATACAACAAACAAGAGCAGGGCCACCATGCAGATTTAGTTGCTGCTTTCTGCATCACTGAAAGTTCGAGAGATTTTATCTTCATAAGAATTAAAGTTACCAGGATTTCTGATACCTTAAAAAAGACACTCTCAGGAAAGGAGTAAAAATGCACCTTACAAAAGGCAAACTACCAAGTATTCAAGGCTCCTTTCTATGAAATAATCCTATACAAAAAAAAAATAGAGAGAATGATTTGGAATAGTGACAGATGTCATTACCCTACTGCAGAGAGCCACAAATTTATTTCTGCTATAGGCCATTTTTTCAGAAAAAAAATTATCACTAAAAAAGCACACTTTCTCTCTCTCTCACACACACACACATACAAAAGAATGCATTCCTATAAATGTACATTTTATTTTTTGCAACCACCAAAAATGCTTATAAATGTTATTTATAAATGCTAAAATATAGAAACAACTTAAGTATGCATTGATAGATGACTGACAGAGAGTTGGTATATTTATACAATGGAATACTATTCAGCTAAAAGAAAAGTTAAAATGACTGTTATGGAGCAAGGGATAATGCAAGTTGCGGGGGTCATACAAAACAAAGTAAGAGAGAGCCAGAGTGATGGTACAGTGGGTAAGGTGCTTTCCTTGCTCATGGCTGACCCAGGTTTGATATCTGGCACCCCATTTGGCCCCTTGAACCCCACCAGTTGTGATCTTTAAGTGCAGACCCAGGTGTGAGCCCTGAGTGCCAACTGTTGCTTAAATACTGAAAGAGAAAACAAAAGTAAGATAAAAAGGACTATTGCATGATTCCCTAGATGTGTTCAATCTAAAGAGGTAATAATAATAATAGCACTGTAGCACTGTAGTACTGTCCTCCCCATTGTTCATCGATTTGCTCGAGCAGGCACCAGTAACCTCTCCATTTTGAGCCTTGTTGTTACTGTTTTTGGCATATCAAATACATCACGGGTAGCTTGCCAGGATTTGCCGTGCGGGCGAGATACTCTTGGTAGCTTGCTGGGCTCTCCAAGAGGGATAGAGGAATTGAAACTGGGTCGGTCACGTGTAAGGCAAATGACCTACCTGCTGTGCCATTGCTCCAGCCCATAATAATAATAATAACAAAGACAAAATTAAATTAAAATAAGCCAGAGAACTTTGAAAATAGAATCAAAGTTACCTTCTGGGACGAGGTATGTTAATACACGATGGTGGTACATTAACTGTGAGGACTGTCTTTTCTGAGTCTCAATAGACACCCAGTAGTACTTAGGGCACATTTCTAATAATGCACATGACTCTTTGAGAAATTTACACTTTTAAAGTAAAAATAATGTGCCCAACTACAGTTGCAACAGAACCTACTGCAACTCCTCTGGGTCATTACTATATCCCCCAGGGGAGCAGTATGATCTTACCATATCAAATATAAACTGAACAAAATCAAGGACCTTAGTACAGCAAAAGATGAAAGAGGAGTGAACAATGAATCTTGTGCATAATTAGACAAATTTCTGTATTTTACCTTCATGAAGAGCCTGTCCAAAAAAAAAAAAAATTGCAGGAGTCCCCTGGCAATGTTAGGGAAAGAAATCAGAACTCCTGCATACAAAGTTCTAGGAATCAATTCTCAGTCCTTAAATTAAAAAAAAAATTCCATTCTCTTCCACAACTCCATTAATTGTTGTGGTTGTTCCCACATCTTTAGCTTTGGTGCTTTCTGGAAGTCTCATTATCAGGCATCAGTGCTCACACACCTGGCAGTGATGCTCACCAAGGTTCGTATTCCTTTAGTTGCAGAGCTTTAACACACCCTCTCCAGACATCATACTCTTGAGACTTACAATTATGATTGTGATGTTCAATGGGGACAGTGCAGTGCTCTCACAAGTGCTTGCCAGGGCTTGCTGGCATCTCCTGGCTGTGACACTCACAAATATCTTTGGATCTCATGCTTAGGGGATTGCACTTCTTGTCGTGTTTATAGAAAGAAACACACACACACACACACACACACACACACACACACACACACACACACACACACCCCTGTAATGAGGTCAAGATCATTCACAGTGTCAAAATTGTTTGCAGGGCATTGAGCATCCAGGCTTCAGTAGTGTAGATGTCCATGTATGGTGGGACACAAGAAAATTTCATTCATGATCTTTAAAGGTAGGCTCTCTAAACCACTGTACTATACCTATGGGCCCTATGGGCCAACAAGCTGGAAAGTGATGTTACAAAAATATATTCCTTGGGGGGGATGAAGAGATAATACAGTGAGTAGGGCACTAGCTTTATACGCAACCAACTCATATTTGATCCCCCGAACCCAATAAGGTCCCCTGAGTCTGCCAAGAGTGAGTCCTGAGTACAGAGCCAGGAAAACCTAGGAATAACCTCTACACACACACACACACACACACACACACACACACAAAAGCAAAAAAAAATAATATATATATGTATGAAGTTATTCTTTGGAGGAAGTATTTCTATTGAAATATTTTTACTTATAAAAATATCACATATATGCAAATTTACAAAAATGGAAGTAAAATAAGAAAATAAACCCTATTGCCTGATTACAGTGGCAGTTACAAACAACACTGCTAGGAATAATTTTGTACATAGTTCCTGTTTAAAAAAGTTATTCTAGGGAATATAGCAAGACATTAGTTATAGATTAATTTATGCATATTAATAAATATATTTTTAAAATGTAGACCTATTTTGTATTTAAAATTATTATTATATTATTTACTTATTAAGTATCATTTCCACATTTTTGTGTGACATGAAGATTTACATAAGTAGAAATAATTATGAATATATAAGAATATCCAATGCTACTATTTATGAAAATTATTTATAAATTTTTTGTACAACTATCAAATAAAAGGAAAGAAAAATAGTTGAATCCTGATAGAGACAACTGCTAAAGATTACATTTAGTTTAGCAGAACTTTTATTGAGAAAGGGGTACCCCTGGGCTGCATCTAGGATTCGGCTCTCAAGGACCACCCCTAGTGGTGCTCAGGGGACCATACATGGTGACAGAGATAAAATCCAGGTTGGCTGCATGCATGACAAGTGCTTTACCTACTACATGACATCTCTAATCCACAGGATTTATAAGTGGCAGAAGACATTTTAAACATTAAGTGTTTGTGTTGGCCTTGCTTTGTTAATCCCTCCCAAACCGCTACGTTTTATTGTCCTTTCAAACCTAACTATTCCATGTTTATGCTCTCAGAACTAAAATGTGTGTTATGTTCTTTCTTCCTCCATTTTCCCCTTTTGCATATTTATCTTTGAGACTATATTTTTCTCTTACTCTTTAATTTTAAATTCTTACTTACCTTCTTGATATTTTAAAATCAGATTGATCATGAAAGCCTGAACTTTGTTAACTAGGTCCAACAAATGTAGGTAAATCACCAAAAAAAAAAGTCATCAAAATCTATAAAAAACAATCTTATGTATATTTTAATATTCAATATAACTATGCAAGTAATGAACATATTAGGTTTTAAAGTCAACCATCCCAAGATTAGAACAGAGATCAAAGGCCCTAAATTTTATCCAGATACTGCATTACTGTTCTTAGTCCAGCCACATCCACCCCTGCACTGCCTTGGGTAGTCCTGATGGCTCCAGGAGGACTAGATCGGAACACTTAACTATCACCCCTAGACCAGTCTATATAGGAGAAAGCCCCCACACTATGGAGATTTCTCCAAAAGGGAAAATAATAAGTCACATATATCAAATACTGATATTGCTAATAATACTTAGAGCATATATTTCATATTTCTTGACAATTAACAGTATTTGATGTGCAAATGATATGAAATTGAAACTTCATTAAACATTCCCAAATCTAAACAAAACAGAATGTTGTTTATCAGGGAACCATAAATTTTAGGAATGAATTTTGAAGATACAATTTTTTTTATAAAGGATAAGCAACTAAGTGTAATTTAGCAACCAAATAAGTAACTATACATAGTTTGGAAGACAATAAATATCTGATAAAAATATTACAGAAAGTACACACATTTTATGATCGAAATGATGTTTATAATTATATATTTCCAACATTTGAACAGTTAATGTGGTCAAAGTAAATATACACATGACAATGCCTACCACTGACAAATGTGAATATTTTAAAACTAAGGTACTGACATTAATCACAATTTTTGTAGCAAGGAATTTGAACCAGTAAAGGTGAAGGTACTTAATTTTCATAATGAAAGTCCTCAACATTATCTCTTTAAGGTTGAATTCTCAACCTTTGCCCAGCTTCATTAGTCATTTAGGAATATGTTCTTTGAGAATTTACACATTAAAAACACTTCCCCTCTAATTTTCCAAAGAAAGAAAAGAGGATCTAGTTCAGAATAATCTTCAAAAATTCTCAAACCCCCAATTCCCAACATCATACTTACTTTCCTACTTCAGTGAGCTGTGATTAAGAATACAAGGACTACCCAGTATTAATGAGAAACTTAAACCTAAATCACCAAAATACATACTTTAAATTCAACATAGAGATAGAAGGGGGAGTACATAAATCAGTACTTCATGTACTGATTTATAGTTGTGTTTAACAATATGTATCACAAGCATTAAATCATGTGTTGGTGCTAAGACCTAAGACATCCAGTCATTTAAAAACCTCTTCTAGAATTTAAAACAAACAAATTTTTAATGAACATGTGTGAGTCAGGAAGATGGATTAATGGTCTGGAACTTGTTCTTTGCATCTAGAGGCATGAGTTTGATCCCAGCATGATATGATCTCCTTGGCACTGCCAGGAGTGTCCCTTCAGCACTGAGCCAGGAATAAGCCCTGAGCACTACTGGGTGTAACCACCACCAGATCACAAAAAGTGAAATGCAAATAAAAACACAATGGGAAGCCACATCACTGTAACCAGTATACCGTAATAGCTTTAAATTTTTAGAAAATGGGCACTGAGAATTATGTAGAAAAATGGAAAACTTGATCAATTGCTGATAAGATTGTATATACGAGTCATTATAAAAAACAATTGTGATTCAGCTTGTGAAACATCAACTTACTATATGTCTCATCAATCCTACTCCTAGAAATATACCCAACAGAAATGAAGACCTGTCCATGAAGAAAATTGTAGACAGTATTTATATAGCAGCATTATTCATAAAAGCCAAAAGCAGAACAACAACAAAGCTTATCAATGAATAAATGGATAAACATATGATGAAGTACCTTATTTAGAGCATTTATTCAGCAATAAAATACTAAGTATTAGGATGAGGATATAGTACAGCCATTAGGGCATATACCTACCATGCTCTGACGAGAATTAGATCCCCAATACCACATGGTCTCTCAAACATTTCTGGGTACATAATTGGAGTCCCCAAAGCACAACTGACATGACCCAGGTAAGTCCTGGCACCACAAGGACTGAGAAGCACATCATCTAATGCCTGGGCAGTCGGCCAGAACGGCAAGTTGGGCCTGGATCTCCTGAATACTGCTTTAAAGGATTCCCTGGGCCAAAACAAAAGTAGCTGAGTACCAATGCCTACTACAACTTATATCAGTCTCCAAAATATTACTTCATATGAAAAAAGGTGGAAACGATGTCACAATAATAAAAGCATTTTACATTATATATCCTTAGTGCATAATCCATAGAGAAATAAAACAGATCAGATGCTTAAAAGTTGTTATTACCAATAATAAAATTTTAACAAATAGGTCTTCAAGATATTGACCGGGTATCATATCATGTAGGTCTAAGAATATGTCATAAGATAGAGACTTAAATTTTCAAGGGAACAGAAACATGGTGGTGGGAAAGCATAGAAATATCCAATTTAAGACTAAAAATTCACAAGCTGGATTTATTCTGAATTTATCCCACAATGCTTTGGCATGTCTCATATGTGCTGGGGCTGGATGTTGTTAAGCAGAGCCACTTTTACAAATATTATCCAACATATTTGAAAGAGGAAAGAGATTTCCAAGACCTTATTATTTAAGTACTATTAACAGAATTCAAATGATAAAAATATAATGTCTGGGAACTGGAGTGATATTTCAGCATGTAGGTTGTTTGCCTTGCATGCAGCTAGCTCACGTTCAATTCCCAGCATCCCATAAGGTCCCCCAAGCACTGCCAGGAGAAATTCCTGAGTGCAGAGCCAGGAGTAATACCATAGCCCGGTGTGATCCAAAAAGGCAAATATATATATATATATATATATATATGTATATATATTATATTATTGTCACACATATAATTATTATTATATTATATACACACATATATACACATATATACATATATATATATATAACATGTCTAGATTTATTTGATGCTACTATCCTTCCATGGCCTCAAGGGTCATTTTCAAGCTGGAACTCGAAAGAGGGATAAAAGTCCTCTGGGGACAAAACAACAGTTTTCCATCTTGGTAGAAATTATCCTTGGTGGTGCAGAACAAAATAACAAATGTAAAAAAAAGATTACTTTGAGGTTCCAGGAATTGATTATTTTTGTATTTTGTTTTTCAAAATTTTATTTTATTAAAGCACATGAATTACAAAGTAAAAAAAATCTCGGCAAGTGATAATTTTTATTAAAAAATCCAATGTTATTATTACTTGCTTATTTTTAAATGCATTTTCCTAATCCAAAGTAAACTCTAATACAAAGAAAAAACATTATTTATAAATATATAATTCCATTGGGCATGGTTTGTGATTATCAAAAGAAAAGTAAGTAAATTTAACTTAATTTACATTAAATCATGACAACACAATATTTCATTAGGAGAGTCTCAAAATATTATGAAATAGCATACAAAATAATTGACCAAATTTTAAATAATTGACCAAATGTCAAAGACTCAAATCAATTAGAGATAATCATATTTTAATAAAAGTGATCTCTAAACAAAGTAAAGTGCAAAATTGAAAGATAAAATTGTGAGCAATTAGACCACAACACCCAAAAGGAGAGAGAGAACACAAGGGATCACCCTGCCACAGAGGAGGGTGGGATGGGAGGGATGGGAGTGGGAGGGATATTATCCATGGTGGTGGAAAATGGGCACTGGTGGAGGGATGGGTATTTGATCATTGTATAATCTAAACCCAAGCACAAAAAATTATAAATCTACAACTGTACCTCATGGTGTTTAAAAAAAAAATTTCGGAATTTCAAAATCACGTGGCCCTACTGCAGCCACGCGACATCATGTTATTCATAACCAGAAATAGAACACAAATTGTCTACTGTTGCCTTTTCAGCAGATCTGAGTGTTGGGGTAAAATCTCAAATAATAATAGTGGGTTTGGTGTCAAAATATTGAATGTGATAAAAGTAGAGAGAGAGTAATGTGGAAATCATCTGCCCCACAGGTAGGGGGAGGGTGTGGGATGGGGGTATACTGGGGTTTTTGGTAGTGGAGAATGGGCACTGGTGAAGGTATGGGTGTTTCATTGTATGACCGAGACTTAGACCCGAAAGCTTTGTAATTGCTCTCACAGTGATTCAATAAATAAAATTATAAAAAAAAAAATCTCAGGGCTAGAACAAAGGAGATGTTATTGGTGCCTGCTCAAGAAAATTGATCAACATCAGGATGACAGTGATACAGTGAAAATCATTTAAAAAAAATGTGAGCAATTGTTTACAGACTTTAATACTTTACTTTCATTGTACTTTGTCCTCAATCTGTGAAAAATAGTTTCTAGTTTCTAAATACCTTGGAAGAATTGATTAGTTATTTGATGAACATATAAAGAATATGTAATTAACACTAGGCATTGGTCTAGTCACAGTAATATAGCAATGAGCAAACTAAAATTAGTCTTACTCACTTGAGCCTATCTTATATAACTCACTGCTACTATAAATATAATGTCCTATCAAAATAAAGAAATGAGAAGGAAGTATTGGAGGATAGTTTTCTAACCCACAGAAGTTTACCAAAGCCCAAGTGACAAGAGGAATTCAGGCTTTCTCCAGATGTTTTTCTTCTGTTTCTAAAATTACTCACATCAAACTATTTTCCTTTACATTTATTTGCAACGTTTTCACTAAAATATATTTCAAGCTTTTTTTTACTTATTTTTGGAATTCAATTAGTTTTACATACTTCCAGTACTCTTTCTCTGAAAATTTTAGTGAACTGTCAACTTCGATATCTCATGACTACATGGATCTATATAAATAGTATTTATATACTATAGCACTCAGAATCTAAAAGAGAACTGATATTGGGTTGGAGAGATAGCACAGCGGGTAGGGCAATTGCCTTGCACGCGGCAGGCCTGGGTTCGATTCCCAGCATCCCATATGGTCCCCTGAGCACCACCAGGATTAATTCCTGAGTGCAGAGCTAAGAGTAACCCCTGTGCATCTCCGGGTGTGACCCAAAAAACAAAAAAATAAATAAAAAAGAAAACTGATATCAATAACTTCTTAGATTAAAAAAGATTTCTGCCTTTTACATATCATCTAATTTAATACTCATATATGTCCATGACAAAGGTATTTCTATTCAGTTTTACAGATAAAGGAACTCACATTCTAAAAAAAAGTAAACAGACAGCTAGTAAGTGAAAATTCCAAAATTCATACCAGTTATATATAACTTCATATATTTTATTCTATTAATATACTTATGGGAAATTATATAAAATATATTAAAAACTGTATAAAATTAGTTTGTTTCATATCTTTTTCTAAGATAAGCACGCAAATAATTTTAATGGAGTGTACCTGGAATTATGTTCATTTTCCCCCTGTATATAAAATTTACACTGACATCTCTTCAGTAAATTCCTAGTAAACTAGAAGTCAGGCTTGCTTTTGAAGTCCATGTTCTCCCTCAAACATGCATCTTACTTGTTTGTCTCTCTGTTTCTTTGCTGGCTATTTCCCACCAGGAGTAGCCTTAAACATGTACTTCCCTCTTCGTCTCCCCTCACATCTTTGTAAAAAAGTTTCAGTAAAAACTTTTTTGCTTCAACAAAAATAAAATGAAAATAAATAAATATAAATAAAGTGGAAGTCGGAGTTGCACAGTTTGGAACTTTGTTCTACTTGGGTAATTTTTAATATTTTTCTTTCACATGTTGCCCTCCCCAGAAGATATAATGAATATAATTACAATATTATGCGTACCTGAAACTCATCTCTGGACTCCCTGCTTTGTAAGCATTCATGATAACTACCCAAAAATTATCCTTTTCTTGAGAATAGTGATATGATTTATTTTCTCCTGAGCTCCTTGGCACAGAGTTGAACAAAAAGAATGACGTGACTATCTGCCAGTGAACCACATTCTTTTCACTGACTCTAAACATCATTCTTTTTTCACTGGCATGCTAAAAAGTGACTCTTTTAACATGAGAGCATCGAATTCCATTTTGCTAAATTAAAAATTTTAGACAAATTTTGAAAAAAAAACCTGCTGGTCAATGAATTATAATGTTAAGAAGGGAGCACAATAGCATTCTAACCCTCTGCCCCTCTGTCTCAAGGGCATTGAGCTATAAAGTTGACTGCAGAATCTGCCTTTTTGTTTGTTTATAAAGGGTGTCTGAAGAAAACTGTATAGATGGTCATCTGGGCTCAACTGAGAATTCATACCTCCAGCTTCAAAGGAAATGCAAAAGATTATCTCTTCTTAGTAATATCATTGCGCAATTGTTCTTTGTATAGATAATAATAACAATAAAGCTAAAAAGTATTAAATTTCAAAAAGCAGACTATAAAAACAGCCATTACTATCACTATTATGAATTTCTACAATTGCCGTAATATTATTTTCTTTTTTGGATTCAAATAAAATGACTATTTTCTAAAGAAACTGGTTGAATATACATACTCCAATAGAGAAAAAATAATGTGCAAACAGCATTCAAAAAGATCCACATGGGAAAAGCAAGAATGAAAGGCAGAGCTAAGAGTCCAGAAAGATGAGCACACTTTTAATATATAGTAGTCCAAAGTACAGTCCCATAACATTACATTGCACCTAAAAACCACAGGAAGCACCTCAAAAAAACATTCCAAGAGTAGCCCCCTATTACCATCAGGTATGATCTCAAATCCCGAAAATTATATCATTAGATAATAAAAGTATTAAAACATGTGATACAAAATTAATACAAGCACTGTAGCACTGTCCTCCCATTTTTCATTGATTTGCTTGAGCAGGCAGCAGTAACATCTCCACTGTGAGACTTGTTGTTACTGTTTTTGGCATATCAAATATGTCACAGGTAGCTAGCCAGAATTTGCCATGCAGGCGGGATACTCTCGATAGCTTAGGTCGCTTTCCAGGCTCTCGAAGAGGGACGAAGTAATCAAACCTGGTCAGCCGCGTGCAAGGCAAACGCCCTACCCACTGTGCTATTGCTTCAGCCCTTTTATTGAGATAGATACTATTATTATTACCCTTATTGCTCTTAACTGAGGAACTGAGACTGACCTGCTCAAAGTCCCCCAGGCAGAGGGAACTTTTTACAAATATAGGTTTTTACAAACTTTTATAACTTTTTACAAATATTGGTACTACAAGATAGTACCAATCCTAATATTCTCAGTCATGTCGATTTAAGTCCATATATTGACCCATCCTCTGGACTAGTCCCACTTGCTACACCTCCGTTGATCCCTCCATCTCCATTCCATACCCAAATCTTCATTTTATGTTTGTTGGATCTTATTCCTTGCAGCCAATACGGTCTAAAGAAAAGAACCTTGCTTTAATTATCTACCTGTAAAGCAACTTGCTCTGGCTCTATTTTCTAGCCTAGCCTAAGAAATCTTCTTTTATTTTTCTCCCTAAAATTCCATTCACATAGCAACACACTTTTTCTTCTGTTTTGGGCACAGATACTCCCTGACTCTCATTATCACCAGTAATTGGGCTTTTTTTCTTTCTTTCTTTTTTTATCACAGTTTTAAAAAGAAGGAAAAAAGAGAAGACAAAAAGAAATAACTTCCAGATTTAATTACACATTTGTCTCCATACATTGAGAACTTTGAAGGTTTAAATGTTTGATTTTTTGTGTATGTACTTCCTGATGCTCTGAGGAGTTTTTGTTTGAATTAATTTTCTCTGCTCCTTTCAAAATATACAAAGAGGGAAATCTGGGGTAGAAGGAAGCTGCACCACCAACAAGCTGGCCCTGCTTTGTTTGTATTATCTTGACTACATTCACCAATAAAATAGCGGACAATTTGCATAAATTACCCATAACAACTAACCCAAAAAAGACTGCAATACTTTCTTTATGACAAGACTTAGAACCATGACCAGTCTTGAAATCTCAAATGACTCTTATAAGTCAAATGCTAGTTTCCTCCATTCCCCAAACAATTCAGGGCAGATTTTCTCATTATTTGTTAACAAAAGCAATGTTAAATGTATTCAGGGAATTTATTTGTCAATGGAAGAACATCAGCAAGATTTAAAAAAAAAAACTAACTAAAAATGAAATGCTTGAAAAGATAGAGTCAAGAGGGCAATTTTTAAAGTTTAAATTCGTAAAATAAATAAGGATTATCTAAATATGCTCTTTCAAATCATAAATATGTAAATGGTAGTTTCTTCTTTATAAACATTTTTATGAAGATTTTTTATGAAGACCTTATATACTGTTTGTTATTAGGCACAGTACACCACAAATTGAATGGCATTTTTGTAGTTTTGTAACTAAGCAACTCAACATAGCAATCAACCTTGTCAAAGTTCTTTGTTTTTATTTTGCTTTGTTTTGCTTTGTTATGAGGCCACACACAGCAGTGCTCAGGATTTACTCCTGAGCAGGACTAACTCCTAGCAGGGACTAGGGAACCATATGGGATGCCGGGGATCGAACCCCTGGAAAACTGTGTGCAGTGCAAGCGCCCTACCCACTGAAATATCACTTCAAGCCCTATCAAAGTTCTTTGTGCACTTACCTGACTCAATGCTCTATGCTTTCCTCCAAACCAGACCTATCATTTGTCCTAATACCTGGGTCCTAACAGAAAAGCCTACACATAGAAGGTGCTAGCTAATATTTTCAGAGCGCTTCATAAAGTCTCTGCATTGGAGCGAATATATATTACAATATTTTCAGACAAAGAAACCAAATTTCGTCTGAGGTGATTTAATCTAGAGCTTTTAGGTAAATAATCATGTTCACTTACTGTGCACCATTATCAAATAACTTTGAAGTGCCAGGTTCCAAGGCATGAGCCAAAAATAATATATAAGCATAACCATGAAGTAGCTAACACTCCAGTGAGAAACAACAGACAATAAGATTGTATGAAATAAATGAAATAACTAATGAGATGGCTGCTGAGCAAAATAAAAACAATCAAGTGGAGAGACAGAGCTAGAGTGGCTTGGGTGATCGGTTTTTATTCTGAACATGGGAAGGTTTCTCCAAAGATATGGTTTCAATTTCAACCTCCAAATGCATCACTGCTTGAAAGAAAGAAGAAACCTTTTTTAAGGTGCTAGTGTTTAGGTTAGCCCTCGACTTTAAACTCTGAAACATAAATTTCTTTAAGTTTCTTTTTTATTATTGTTTTATTATAATATTACTAATACTGGGCTGGAGTGTTAACACAGCAGGTAGGGCATTTGCCTTGCACATGGCTGACCCGGGTTCGGTTCCTCCATCCCTCTCAGAGAGACTGGCAAGCTACTGAGAGTATCCCACCCTCATGGCAGAGCCTGGCAAGCTCCTCGTGGCATATTTGATATGCCAATAACAGTAACAACAAGTCTCATCATGGAGATGTTACTGGCGCCCGCTCGCTCAAGCAATTCAATGAACAACGGTTAGACAGTATGACAGTGCTACAGTGCTACTAATATTATCATTTTTTTACATGCAGTACTGCAACCCCATTCTCTGTACTGGGTACCAAGTTCTTTCCACCATTATCCCAGACCTGCTCCCTCCCCACCCCATACCTTTGGCATCATAATTCAATTTGCTATATTTCAGGGTTACATTTATTTCCACTGGAATGACCTAGACCCTCACTTTGTTTCTTTTTATATATTTATTCATTTTAATTTTTATTGAATGAGGTACTGTGATTTGTAATACTGTTAATTATGGCTTCCTGTGTACAGAATTTCAACACCACACCCATGAGCAGTGCACCTACCTTCTTCCCCCACAAAGTTCCCCAGCACCACTAATAAAATGACCATGATCTGAAGGAAGGGATAGGAAGTATATAAATGATATCTTCGTACATTTCTAATTTCTTCTATAGATTTTTAAATTGTATAGGCAATTTATTAACATTTTAAGAATAAGTGCATATATTTGTTATCTAAAAATGAGAGGATAGATTTTATTCTAGTTATATTGAAAATCCTCTCAAAGTTTTAAGCAGAAAACCAATGGGGTTTGATTTAAATTTTAAAAAGTTTTGTAATGTATATAAAAAATTAGCTAACAAATGGGCACAGAAATGTTAGTTAAGGGGGCAAAGCAATGATATAGGAAAAGGGAAACTGTACTTCGGGTTGTAACCTTTTTTTCACAGTCAAAAGGAGAACATCCAACAGGACCAAGCACTGTACCAACAATAAACGTGATACCTTTTTATTTTACACTCTCAAGATTTACAAACATAGGAAGGCATATAAGAAAAGGAACTATGTTTGCATACTAAATATAGTACTTCTTCACTTTACTTTTGATGATCATTATTAAAACTTGCCAGGCCTGATGAAATTCTATTTAAATTAAAACAAAATATTAAGTTATAAAAAATCAAATATTGTACCAGTGTACTGAAATATTAAGTGGATTTGTTGAATACGTTCTCATTATATCTAGTCATTTTTATTTCACTCAATAACCCTATTGTGTAGGGCTGGAGCGCTAGCACAGCGGTAGGGCGTTCGCCTTACAAGCGGCCAACATGGCCGACCCGAGTTCGATTCCTCCGCCCCTCTCAGAGAGCCGGGCAAGCTACCGAGAGTATTCGATATGCCAAACACAGTAACAACAAAGTCTCCAATGGAGACATTACTGGGCCCGCTCGAGCAAATCGACGATCAACGGGAGGGCCTTTACCTTTACCTTTACCTTTTAACCCTATTGTGTATATAAGCATTAAATGCACAACTTGATAAGTATAAATAAAATATTTTAAATAAGTTTATAACATCATTTAAAAACAATAATTTATATAATTATATAATATAATGTACTATAATATATAATTGTATAAAAATAATTTTAAAATAATAATTTTATTTTAAATTTAAAAAATATAAAAATAAATCTGAGATTGCTCACAGTAATTCACAAAAATTCAACAAGTACCCCATGGAGAGGCTACAAAATGAGCTGTTTTACCTGTAACTTGCAAATTTTTTTTTTAATGGCTTTAACCAAATCCCAGCATAGCTAGAATAGTGTCTGTTCTATGTCTTTATTGAGGTCAGAAAACAAAAGATTAAAAAAAAAAGAAAGGGAAAAAAATAACATCATGAACTACTTTATTACTTGTAAATTACTCTCCTATCTGATATTTTAAATGATTCTCTAATACTGTAAAGTAGAATTATTATGACAACCATTATCTCTAAAATAGAAATGAAAAAAAAAACAGATTCAGGAAAGTTATTGATTTAACTACAAACACTCAGCCAGTAACTGCCTGACAGAGTCAAAATTTGAAACTAATTTTCAAGACTATAATAATTCCATTGCTTTATGCTGTTTGTCTATGTCGAAGCCTCTCTTACCCCAGTGAGCTTTATGGTGCCAAGATTAAAAACCAAGGCTTGAGATCAGAGATATTTTTATTGATTTGTACAACTCTGCTACTACCTTGGCAATTTATTAGTTATCTACAAGTTTTTGGTTTCTTTTCCTCTTTCTATGAAAATGGGGATAATAAAGAACCATGAAAACGTCTTTTTTAGGACAGAGACAGTGCATAGAAAGAATTTGGCTCAGCTCAGTGTTAAGTAATAATAACTCAATAAACGATAGTTTGAGAAATAGTTGATCTTCACAACTAAGTAAGAACATACATTAATTGTTTTTCAGATGCAACTTTAAAACCAAATCAAACCCCAATAAAAAAAAAAGAGGTTGGTTCAGAAGTTTACTATATTCTGCATAAGACTTTCAAAGATGACCTTACCCCTATCATCTGAACTGCCTCTTACTTATAATTGATAGAAGGCTGGAAATTTACATGAAATAAATTTAAATAGAATAAAAGTAATGGTTATGTCTCTTTACGAGTGTCAATTTATTTCTAGTCATCTGCACTTAACTTTTCATTAACTGCAAATACTTTGATTATTTTAATAGCTTCAAAATTTGTCTTTATTCAAGGCTGGGCAGAGTCTCCTGCCCCCGCGCCTGGCTGTCCTCGCCTGGGCCCCTTGGAGGGGAGCGGGTTGAGTTTCCCTCCCCGCTCCAACCAGGGCTCCAGCAGCCGAAGACCTCCAGAACCAGCCACCACCATGCTGAGACCACTCTCCGCACACATGAAGGTACTGGCAGGGGAACAAAGGCACGCGGGTCCCGGGGCTGAGATCTCCAAGTCTACTCAAATTGGGGCTGAGCATCCTCCACCCAGATCCTCCAAATTCCAGTAGGCGGGGGTCACACTGGCCCCCTGGTGCCATGTAATCCCATCAACGGCCAAGACTCAGAGACTATAAAACCCACCTCCCATCTTATCATCTCATTCCTACTTTGGACAAACTGGCAAGCTACCAAATGTAACCTGCCCACATGGCAGAGTCTGGCAAACTCTCCGTGGCGTACCCAATATGCCAAATACCAGTAACAATGAAAGGTCTCATTCTCCTAAATCTGAAAGAGCCTTGAATATGGCACTTTTTTAAAAATCTCAGGGCTAGGGTGAAGGAGACGTTACTGGGGCCTGCTCGAGGCAATGGACAAATAACAGGATGGTCGTGATCGTGATTCAAGGCTGATTTATTTGACGCACAGACCAAGATTACTGGGTTTTCATTTATTTATTTATTTATTTATTTATTTATTTATTTATTTATGTTTCTTAGTGAAACACCATGAGGCACAGTTGTAGACTTACAAACTTTCGTGCTTGGGTTTCAATTATACAATGATTGATTACACATCCCTCCACCAATGCCCATTCTCCACCACCAATGATCCCAGTAGCCCTCCCCCCTCCATCCCATCCACCCCACCCCATCCTGCCTCTGTGGCAGGGCATTCCCTTTTGCTCTCTTTTTCCTTTATGGTGTTGTAGTTTGCAATAGAGGTATTGAGTAGCCATTGTGTTCGATCTGGGTTTTCATTTTCCACAGCCACAATTGATGAGTTAGAATGTGTACCACTCACTAATCTTTCCAGTAATGTCCAGGTAAAATTCTCTATTCCATTTCTGGTGATCATTGTGATCCTTAACCCAATTAAATCCACTTTATAGGGGAACAAAGTGAAGCTCTTTATCCTTAAGTGATTTTACCCAAAAGCTCTGCAAGCCCATAACAAAGCAAGGGTTAGAACACAGGGTTCTGGACCATTAGCTTGAATATTGAGTGACGTCCACAGTAAGTGATTTGAATTCTCACGAGGAGGCTTTGGCTATTGCTGTTCTAAGGTTACACCAGGTAGTGACCTAACCCAAAGTATTTAGAAGTATAGTACCATAAAAAAGAAAGATCATTTCCAGAAATCAAAAGACATAGTTCATCAATACCAAGAAAAATACTTTGTATTCTACCACAGCATTCTTTCAGAAGCACAAACAATATATTCCATCTGTTAGTATAAGAGAAGAGGTATGAAATCTATTATTTTGTAGTCATAACCTGGAGGCCTACAAAATATTATCATTCAGGCCTAAATAGGAATAGGCATATAACTTTGTTTTAAGATGCCAAAACCATACCTCAGAAATATTTTAATGATGGAATGTATGTCTGACGTTAAACCCTAATAAGGATACAAAACCTTCAGGTTTTCATTCTATCTACCAATGAAAAATGAGGGTATAAATTATGAACAAGTTTGTTTTACCATGCATAATATTTCTATTAAAATTTTTTGAAAAGTTTTCTTTTTGTATCCTGATTATCAATGAAATGTGTTATTTTTTAAAAAGTCTTAAGGGTAGGAGAATAGTTCAAAATTGAGTATAAAATCTTGGTTCTGGTGCTCACTAATGCACTATCTGATTTTTTCATCCATAAAATTGAGTCAACAGCAGTAATTTATTTTAGTAACTTTTAATTTTTGTATTTAATGACACAGGCATATTGCTTAATGAGAGTCCTGAACTTAAGCAACAAATAAAATAAATTTAAAAAGCACTGTATTTTTACAGTCTATATACACATAATTAAAATTACTATTCAAGTTCTTCTTTTGAAAAAACTAAGTATAATGAATTCAGATCATAACACATTATTTAATAAAGGCTATTTTTTAACTTTCACACGTCATAACTCAAGTCTCTACCTTTTAGAAAATGTGGATCAAACATCCTTTAAACAAAATACAAGAATAACCTTGTAACTAAAAGGGCACAGAATTTAGGATCTAAAAACCACAATTCATGTTCCAACTCCTCCCATCTATGATTTGACCTTCATTAATCCTTATGAATTCATGGGCAATAATGGAAGTAGAAGTAGAAGTCCTCCCGTTGTTCATCGATTTGCTTGAGCGGGCCCAGTAACGTCTCCATTGGAGACTTTGTTGTTACTGTGTTTGGCATATCGAATACGTCACAGGGAGCTTGCCAGGCTCTGCCGTGCGGGCGAGATACTCTCGGTAGCTTGCCGGGCTCTCCGAGAGGGGCGGAGGAATCGAACAAGGGTTGGCCGCCATGTTGGCTGCGTGCAAGGCAAACGCCCTACCGCTGTGCTATCTCTCCAGCCCATGGGCAATAATATAAGAAAAATTTGATTCACATTTTCCACTTACCTGCAGTATCAAAGTAAATCATTTCAAAGTAATACATAAAAATATATATTACGTATATAGCACAGCTGGTAGGGCTTTTGCTTGCATGCGGCCAAACGGACCCACCCAGGATAGATTCCTCCACCCTTGTCAGAGAGCCTGGCAAGCTACTGAGAGTATCTCACCCCCATGGCAAAGTCTGGCAAGCTCCCCATGACATATTCGATATGCCAAACACAGTTACAACAAGTTTCACAACAGAAACGTTACTGGGCCTGCTCAAGCAAATCGATGAACAATGGGAGGACAGTGCAGTGTTATATAAAAAAAAATTCAAGGGTAGGATTTTCTTACTTGCTCTGTAGAGTATATCATAAGTAATACAATTAAAAGAGGTCAAAACAAACTTTGAGGTGCAAACGTCATTTGTTCATTTTATTAAACATTTGGTTAGATTGTATAATGAAATATCAGATATCAACTAAACCAGAAAGCTATAAAATGATCAGGCAGTGGTATGGCCATCATCTAACTAAAAACAGTGATTCATTACTACTCAAATTTATTTTAATTAAAATCTTAGATCAATCTGCCTTTATAATTTATAAAGAAATTTTACTAGATATTTTTAATTGAGCATTTGGTAAATGCTAAGTGAAATTAATTCCTATCTAACCAGACCAAAGAATTAAACTTTTCTTCAAAAAGAAGTATTTAAAATATTATATATTGTACAAATATGTTAGGGGGTGGAGGTAATTGGTATTTTGATCTTTCCATTTTAAAATGAGATGCATATTTCTCTTACATTATGATATGAACTCAAAATGCCACTTTAGGATAAAAATAAGAGCAAGTTCCCTAAGATTTGAGTTTAAAATTTGGGCACAGAAGAAAACTTCATAAAAATATCCTGTTTTTCAAAGCAATTTTTATGTACAGATTAAGGCTAGACACTAAGCTTTTTAAAATTTGCTTAGAATCAATGGTATGTAAATCCTAGTAGACTATTCTTGAAACTAATTCTATTCTTAATAGTATAAAAATAGATACCATGAAATACTTCTCCTCTAATTAAATGTTTTTAAAATACACTTAAGGAGAAGAGCAAAACAAACAGCTTGGTATCCACCCACCACCCTAAGCAACTACCTTTCTCAACTACCTCCTTTAGGGAAGAATAGATAATAGTTTGTAATCCTCAATTCTGCTTAAGAATCTTTTCCCTAATCATCATTTTTTAATGTATCTTCTTTTACAAAGCTGTTCATAATTGGGTATCAGTCATATAATGTTCTAACACTCAACCTTCCACCGTATAATTTCCCAGCACTAGTGTCCTCAGTTTCCCTCCTGCCTCTCCAAGCTACCCCCAACACATGCCTGCCTTTTTGTCAGGCACCTCTTTTCTCTCTCTCTCTCCCTCTCTCTATTTCTCTTCTCTCTCTCTCTCTCTCTCTCTCTCTCTCTCTCTCTCTTATTTAAGGCATTATGGTTTGGAATACAGATGCTGAAAGGTTTTCTACATATCCCTTTACTTACTTTCAACAATCAGTTCTTGTCCAGAGCAATCATTTCCAACAAATGTCATAATGGACCCTCCTTTATCTTAACTATCCTATCCCTCCACACACACACAAAAGCTTGTGGTAATTTCCAACCATTTACCAGTCTTTCTGACCCATTTTTCCTGGCCTTGTATATTAGTTTCATATTTTTTATATCCCACAAATAAATGAAATCATTCTATATCTGCCTTCTTCTTCTGACTCATTTCACTCAGCATGATACTTTCCAGGTCCATCCGTTTATAGGCAAATTTCATGACCTCATTTTTACTAACAGCTGTATAGCATTTCATTGTATAGATGTACCATCATTTCTTTATCCATTCATCTGTTCTCAAGCACTCAAGTTGTTTCCAGATTCTGACTACTGTGAATAGTGCTGCAATGAACATAAAAGTGCAGATGGTGTTTCTGCATTCATTTTGTAAAGGAAGCCTGGCTGACTGCAGCTTCAAATCTTCTTGATATTCCTTCCCATATGGGAACATGATTTCACCCTGCATCTCCACCCTCAGGACAACACGACTAGCAATCAGTTTATCTGAAGACAAGTTTCGGGGTGTTGATTTCTTGGTTCTAGAAAAACTGAATCTAGGGTTGAAAAAGTATCAGGTTCCCTGGCCTGCATCAGCTCACAAAATGTATTTAGTTCTACATATATTATGCACCACTATAGCACAATTCTTTATTCTTCCCATCCTACCCTGGTGAAATGTTTAGGGAACTGATTATCTTAGGAAAGAGAATGAGCTTCTCTCAGAATCACATAGAAGGGTGGAGGAACTTCAAATTAATTAGCCATCAATGGATACACTGAATAGATTCAAAAGATTGTCAAAAATTGAAACTTAATGTAAAATACAAAACAATGGAGCGATCCTTCAATAAACATTATCCCTTCTATAGTCTCATATGCTTATGACTCATTTAATCTTTGAAGATAAAATTTCATTATTTTTTGCCAAAATAAGTTAACACTTCTCGATTTCTCTTTCATCATAATGAGATGTTGGTGCATAGACAACGAAGATAGAAACTGCAGGCAGTGAGCCACATCTATTCAAATGTAAACGTCTGATTCCGGTTGTTAGGCATTCGAATGAATCAATGCTCTTGGCCAAGTTTGTGTTGACAAGGACACCGACGCCTCCAACACCTCTTTTATCGCATGTTCCGAGGAACAATTCTTCTCCAGTGTCGAAAATGGCATGGTGAGATTCGTGCCTTCTTGTCTCGGTCATACCAATGATGTTGTACTTGATCATTCGCGCTTGTACCATCAGGTCCTCGATGGATGCATCTGATGCTAGCGTACGTGCATTGAAAGTACAGACGATCATTTTTGTCTTCCTTCGTTGTGGCAGCCTAGGTCGGCCTTGAGATTTTGTCGGCCTCTCCTTTCTCATCCTTCTCAGTACTGCCATGTCGGTGAAGCCTTCAGGGTCAGGTGAATGAGACCAGTTGTAGTTACTGGTTTTGGCATATCGAATACACAGCGGATAGCTTGCCAGGCTCTTCCGTGCGGGCAGAATACTCTCGGTAGCTTGCCAGTCTTTCCGAGAGGGATAGAGGCTTTTGGGGTGACCTCTAATCACCCTTGTAGGTGTTACCATATTTGAACCCTATCAAATATGGTACAACAATTCCAGAAGATGGGTATTTAGTGTCTTATGATGTGTCGCGCTGCTGCTTGCGGCCGCGCGGGTCCGGAAAGCATCCTGGAGTGTGGCGACAGCTGGGTAGTGGAGCTAGAGAAGTTCTATAAAGAAGACCACACCTTCTACAAGATCATTGTGGGTGATTTTAATGCCAAGATAGGACCGAGAAGATCAGCTAAAGAACTTCACATCGGGACCCATGGCCTAGAATGGAACGAACAGGGTGAGAGACTGTCTGAGTTCATCATGTCGACTAAGACCATTCATGGTAACTCACAGTTCCAGAAGGCAGAATCTAAACGATGGACATGGGAGTCTCCCGGTGGACGATTCCACAACGAAATAGACCACATCATATTCAATCGATGGTTTTGCCTGACTGATGTCGCTGTTGTCCCAAAATTTCGAACAGGATCGGACCACCGTCTCCTTTGTGCAAAATTCTACTTCACAGAGTGGGGAGAAAGGGCTGCAAAGTTCAAAAAGAGAACTCCCAGAATGACCACCAACTGGGAACTCTTTGGTACCATTGCGGCAACATGGGAAGATGCCATTGTTGACAACATTGACGAGGAATACGATCGACTGGTTCAGCACCTCCATGAATGTGCGAGGAACGCCAAGAGAGAGATAGCCACAAAAAGTCGCCTATCTTCGAAAACTCTTGAGCTAATTCGCCAGCGTGGTTTGGCGCATGCCTCAGGCAACCGCAAGCTAAAGTCCGAGCTTGCAAAGCAGTGCAGAGATGCGATCAAGGAAGACCTCAAAGAGAGAAGAGCAGAAGTACTGGTAGATGCGGCAGAAGCCGGGAAAAGTATTCGTAACGCCCGCTTGTCCTTCTCCAACTATAAGACCAAGATGACTGCCCTCCGACGTCCTGATGGATCCATCACATCCTCCAGAATGGCAATGGAGAAGATTATCCATGACTTCTACTCAAATCTCTTCGATAGCCATGTCCACTTGCCGACATACCAAATTCCACAGGATGGGTATGTCGTTCCCAACATTCTCCCTTCCGAAATCCGACAAGCCATTTCGTCGGTAAAGAAACAAACAGCACCCGGCCCAGACTAAGTCAGACCTGAACACCTGAAGAACCTGCCGTCAGTACTCATCAATACACTGGCTCGGCTCTTCACTCGCTACCTGTCTGAATGCAAGGTTCCGTCCCAATGGAAAACCAGCAGGACCGTACTACTGTTCAAGAAGGGAGACATCCATGACATTGGCAACTATCCCCCGATCTGCCTATTGTCTGTCATCTACAAGTTGTTCACTCGAGTCATCCTGAATAGGATTGGCAGAACACTAGATGAAGGACAACCATGCGAGCAAGCAGGGTTCCGCAAAGGATTCAGCACCATCGACCATATCCACATGATAACCAAGCTCATTGAGGTTTCTCGGGAGTTCAAGATGCCGCTCTGCTTAACGTTCATTGATTTAAAAAAGGCCTTTGATTCTGTTGAGACGGAAGCGGTCATTGAAGCCCTAGCCAATCAGGGCATTCAAGCCCAATACATCAGGATCCTCCGTGAGCTGTATTGCAGATTCACTACCAGGATCTCACCATTCTACAAAGAAGTGATCATTGATGTCAAGAGAGGGGTGCGGCAGGGTGATACCATTTCACCGAAACTCTTCAGTGCCACCCTCAAGAACATCATGCAACGACTGGAATGGGAAGGAATGGGAGTGAAGATAGATGGTCGGCAACTACACCACCTCTGCTTTGCTGATTACATTGTTTTAATAACACCAAACATCAGCCAAGTGGCACAAATGCTGCCAGACTTTGACCGTGAGTGTGGAAAGGTAGGACTACAGCTGAATCTTACGAAGACAATGTTTATGAGAAACAGCCTTGTTCCTGACGCCCCATTCGCTCTCAATGGAACGACCATCTCCGAATGCAACAGCTATGTGTACCTAGGTCGAGAGGTCAACATGACAAATGACCTGGCACCCGAGCTGCGCAGGAGGAAGAGAGCGGCTTGGAACGCCTTCAAGAACGTCGAAGAAATAGCTAAGAGGACGAAGAACCTCCGGCTCTGGGCACATCTCTTTGATTCCACTGTTCTTCCTGCATTAACATATGCCTCAGAGACCTGGGCCCTACGCAAACAAGATGAGAACGCCATTCTGGTCTCCCAAAGAAGAATAGAAAGAGCTATGCTTGGAATATCACGTTTCACTCAAATGAGAGAACGAATCCGGAGTTCCGACATCCGTTGACGATCAAGGATCAGGGACGCTGTCTCATTTGCCAAGGTGTCGAAAATCAGATGGGCTGGTCACGTAATGAGATTTAAAGACGACCGTTGGACTAGAGCTGTTCCTGATTGGATTCCACGGGATGTCAAGAGACTGCGTGGCCGCCCACCTACCAGATGGTCAGAATTCTTCGTCAAGATCATGAACGATCGGTTTGAGGCCCTTCATGTTCCCGGAGCGAACAGATGCCATTGGGCTACACTAGCACACGACAGGGACAAGTGGAGACGTTACTGGCGCCCGCTCGAGCAAATCGACGACTAAACGGGAAGTTAAGTGATTAAGTGATTAAGTTAACACAAAATTCCATGTAAAGTCTGAACTGCTATATAAATGTCATTTCCTTGCATACACAATGTTCATTTCTGCACAAACTTAAATCATCCTAATTCCTCCAAATAAATTTTCACATTATATATAGATGCAAGGAATAAATAATCTGTCCTCTGTGATCAATTTTTATGCATCAAAAAAGAATGGAAAATGTACTATGATTCAACTACTTTTCAAAACATATATAGGGTACTTATAAATACCAAACAAGATGCCTTTATTATATCAATTTTTAATAAAGTAATCTGAAGGATTACTTGATCATAATTCTCATCTCTGATTATTCACTATTTAGAAGGCAACCAGATGTTTTATACATTCATTGTGGTCAGAAAAGAATTTAGATTATAATTAGAGAGATATTATGATACATAAATATGAAATGTTAGTAGAGAAGACTTTCAAGATATTTTACAGGTGATTACTAATTATCTGCCTATGACAGTTTAAATACTTATTCATATACAGAAACAAAAAATATCCCCGGGGGATGCCTTGCAAAACCATAATTTTGTAAAAATGAACCATGACACAGTTGTGTCTTTGAAGATAAAAATATGTTCTACATATTTAAGGAGAATTAAAGATGTAGAATTTGCATATAAGGATTAAATATCAATCTCCTGAAGGCTCAGAAAACTTTAAAAACAAAAAAAGTTTGCTTTCTCATTAATAGTTACAATATATTATAAAAGAGCTTATTACCTATCAGTGAGAGTTATCATCCTTGATATCTTTATTACTATCCTTAAGTATAGACTTTACTCAAACTGTACTAATAGCTGTGGACAAAAATGAGTTGGCAAAAAATACCAAAGAAGTTCATGTGACTGTTTCATATTCCACCCCTGTAGAAAGTAACTATGCCAGCTGGCAGATTTATCAGGTTATCATGCTTCTGAAACACTTTGTTCATAGCATCAGTGATAAGCAGAATAAATAATAAAAACAAAAGTACACATCTAAGCTGAGTATTTTTTCAAATAATCTCAACTTGAATTTGAGTCCAAATCAGATCAATCCGTACCAATCAACCAAAAGTTCAGGGTTCCATGACTATGTTGGTATTCTTAACAAAAACTTTTCAATATAAACTTTTATTCATTTATGGCGTGGGAGGGTGAGTTTAGGACCATACCTGTTGGTGCTCATGGGTTTCTTCTGGTCTGTGCTAGGAGAGACTTCCGGCAGTGCTCAGGTGATACCAGAGATTGAACTGAGGTCTGCCACATACAAGGCAAGCAACTCTATAGACTGAAACCTTCAAGTAAATTCAGTTCTTTCTCTCATTCACCATCACTTTGGATCTCTATCTTTCTTGGGGGGGCGGGGGTCAAACCCAGCGATGCACAGGGGTTACTCCTGGCTCTGCACTCAGGAATTACTCCCGGTGGTGCTTGGGGCACCATATGTGATTCTGGGAATCAAACCCGGGTTGGCTGCGTACAAGGCAAATGCCCAGCTCACTGTGCTATTGCTCCAGCCTCTCTCTATATATTTTTTAATTTATTTAATCATTGTGAGTTAGAGCATTACCCAAATTGTTCATGATTCTGCTTCAGTCATACAATGTTCCAACACCCATTCCTCCACCAGTGTAATTTCCCCACACCAGTGTTCCCAATTTCCCTCCCACTACTTCAAATTTTTTATAGAAATTTCAGAGACTATAAAAACCAGCTCCTGGAACTGCGCGGCCGCAAATGCGGCCGCACAACATCTTATTATGACATCTCATTACCTCATTCTTACTTTGGACAAACTGGCATGCTACCGAATGTAGCCTGCCCACACGGCAGAGTCTGGCAAACTCCCTGTGGCGTACCCAATATGCCAAATACCAGTAACAATGATGGGTCTCATTCTCCTAAAGAGCCTTGAATATAATCTCAGGACTAGGATGAAGGAGACATTACTGGGGCCTGCTCGAGGCAATCTACGAATAACAGGATGATTTGTGATTGTGATCGATGACTTCAAATTACCCCCACCTCACCCCAGCCCGCCTTTGTGTCAGGCAGCTCCCTTCTCTTTATATCTTTCTCTTTCTCATTTTAGGCATTATGGTTTGTGATTTACAGATGCTGAAAGGTTATATCTATATCCCTTTACCTGATTTCAACACTCAGTTCTTGTCCAGAAGTAATCATTTCCAACTAGAATTGTCATATGGACCCTCCTCTATCTTAACTACCCTCCACCTCCCACACCACTGACCCATCATTGACCAGTCCTCCTAGCCTGTTTTCTCTGACCTTGTATATTACTTTCATACTACTTTTCTTTTATATCCCACAAATGAATGCAGTCATTCTGTATCTGTCCCTTTCCTTCTGACTCATTTCACTCAGGGTGACACTCTGCAAGTCTATCCATTTGTAGAAAAATTTCATTTTGTAGATGTGCCATAGTTTCTTTATCCATTCGTCTGTTCTCGGGTACTCAGGTTGTTCCCAGATTCTGGCTACTGTGAAAAGTGCTGCAATAAACATAAAAATACAGATGATGTTTCTGCTGTGTATTTTTTAACCCTGAGAGTATATTTCCAGAAGTGGTATTGCTGGGTCATATGGAAGTTCAATTACTATTTTTTTTTTAGTAATTCCCATATTGTTTTCCAAAAAGGCTGGAACATTTTACATTCCCACCAGCAATAAATGAGGGTCCCTTTCTTCCCAAATTTGCACTTGTGCTCTCTCTTATGTTTACCCACTGAAAACTCAAGTATTCAAAAGAAATTTATACTTGAATATTATCATCTGAAAATGAAAGCACTTTAATATATCAAATATACATATATGTGCAGTATATGAATATACCTACACTGTTTTAGTCTTTATAATCATTCCAAAATATAGATTTTTTTTGTTTAAGGTAATAAGGAAATTAGAGCAATAGAAAGTTATTTAGTAAACTCTGTGGATATGGACTCCCCAAGTCTTTCTCCTCTCAATTGCATGCCTTTTCAAGTGCATCAAATACCAAAGAGAGCCACCATTATAGACTAGAACAGACCAGTGCTATATGAACTAGCTTTAAATATATTTGTGCATTCTTATTAATAGTGAGTTTATGTTTTCTAATTTATATTTGTATTTTTAAAAGAAGAAAACTTGGTAAATTTGGTCTAAAAACAAATTTCCATTATCAAGATATTAAGAATTAATTTATTCAGTCATACAGTCACTCAAAAATCCCAATGTGCCACACACTGAGTAGGAAACCTGGAATACAACCTGAATAGGATATTATTACTAGTCTAAGAATGTTAGGGAAAGAGTCACCTAAACCCCACTCATTATGGTAGAATAATTAATAATACAACAAAAGTTTACACAGGATGGTATGAAAATAAAAGGGGCTTGGGGAAAAGACTCTGAAATTTTCATTTATAGTACATGAAATTTATGTGTTGATCTGTGCTTTGTAAAATGAGAAATATAATAATAACACAGAACATTATAATTTCAAAACTTCATAGAGTGGACACAGGATTGGAAGCATGTGACATGAATGGAGTAAGTCATTATATGCAAAACACAAAGATGATGGTGAAAATAAATTATCATGGTCTGAAGTTAATATCTTAAACTTTATCTTGAGTTCTACAAAGAGCCATCAAAGACTCATTAAAAAAATATTCAACATAAGGTACTTGTTACAAAAAGATTATTATATCAGTAATGAGAATCAGAAACCTGACTCCAGAGAAGTATTAGGGACAAGAAGATCACCGTGTTCTTACATTCATTGAGAGAAAGTCAAATAACCACTGTGAGTTAAAAGAAAAACAGGTATAATAATAAAACATTTCAAAAAGATTTCTATCACCTCAATGCTATGCTACATATTTCTTCATCCAGTTAACACACTGACTGCTGTTAAAGACATTTGCTCTCTAGTTTATCTCAGTTAGTCTTTTGAGTATGGCATTTGTCTTGAAGATCTATGAATGAGACCTCATCATGGAAATTATAGAAGACATTATATAAGAATCTCTGTGTTCTGACAAAAATCCACATTTTAACAAAGTAAGAATGATTTTGTGACAGCTACTTGAAAGGTAAATTGAAATTAAATTGAAATAATATTGAAAATTACAGGATATTCCACTTGCTTCAAGAGAAGGAGGTTAACTCTTCCCTATAGTTGACAAAAAGAGTGAAAGTTGGCATTTAAGGGGAATTTCCTATGGCTTTGTGGAACAAACATATTCTTTTTATGAAGAAGATATTTTTCTCTCTCTCTTTTTGTGGGATGTTTGGGCCACACCCAAAGTATTTAGGGTTTATTTATGGCTCTGTGCAAAGGAAATCCTCCCAGTAGAGCTCTGGGCATCATAAGGGGTGCTGGTGATAATATGGTAGCACTGCACTGTCCTCTCATTGTTCATTGATTTGCTCGAGCGGGCACCAGTAATGTCTCCACTGTGAGACTTGTTGTTACTGTTTTTGGCATATAAAATACACCACGGGGAGCTTGCCAGGCTCTGCTGTGCAGGCGGATACTCTCGGTAGCTTGCCGGGCTCTCTGAGAGGGGTGGAGGAATCAAACCCAGGTCAGCATGCAGGGCAAACCCCCTACCGGCTGTGTTATCACTTGATCCCATCAACAATGGTGCCTCACAAAAAGCAGATATTCCAGAAATACTTACTGAATACATATATAAATCATTTTCCTAGTGTTGGGTGTAGCTTATCTAACTGTCTCTTTTTTGGTGGGAAATTCCTAATGCTGTTTGGGAAATGGTGGCCACTCCCAGCATTATTCTGTTCTAGGGTTAAATCAAAATTATTCTTTTATAGAGTCTAAATAAAATATATTAAGTTCAGACCATGATCTATTATTTTCAGGAACAATAAAAACACCTGTCGTCAATGGTCAGATTTATTTCTAAGGACTTGGAAAAACTTCAACTTGAAAAATATTTTTTAAGATGTTCCTATTTTATAGAAAATTAGTTCTTTATTAGGTAATCAAAACATGTAGACTCTAATCTCCAAACCTCAAAGCTTCAAAAACAGTTATGAGGTAAATGAGCACATTTCTCATAGAAATGAAAATAATAAAGAATATATGTGACAAATAATAAAGAATATATGTGACAGGGCTGGAGTGATAGCACAGCGGTAGGACGTTTGCCTTGCACGCAGCCAACATGGCCGACCCAAGTTTGATTCCTCCGCCCCTCTCGCAGAGCCTGGAAAGCTACCGAGAGTATCTCGCCTGCACGGTGGAGCCTGGCAAGCTCCCCGTGACATATTCGATATGCCAAACACAGTAACAACAAAGTCTCCAGTGGAGATGTCACTGGGCCCGCTTGAGCAAATCGATGATCAACGGGAGGGCCTTTACCTTACCTTTACCTATATGTGACAAAAAAGTAAGAAAGGGGCAGCAAATGGCATTTTTCTGTGAAAAGGATGCAAGTGAAATGACAGAATTTAACATTAAAAAAAAAAGATGCAGATGACAGCATGTTTAGAAGACAAATGTGATATAAGTGTCAATCAAGGCAATTAAAATAAATCTCAGACTATCCACAACTCAATGCACCTTTGTATACATTATAAAATTTCTAACAGTATTTTCTTCTCGTTTTTAACAAAATACTAAAGATGTTTCATATTTTTACATGTAAACAATAACTAAAATCATCTGAAAATATGGATATGTATATTCTCACCTAAGAAGCATATCAAATCAAAGTCATTAATAATGGTAGCACTGTAGCACTGTCATTCCATTGTTCATAGATTTACTCGAACGTGCACCAGTAACAACTTCATTATGAGACTTGTCACTGTTTTTGGCATATCGAATATGGCACAAAGAGCTTGTCAGGCCCTGCCATGCAAGTGGGATACTCTTGGGAGCTTGCTGGGATCTCTGAGAGGGACAGAGGAATTGAACCAAGTCGGCTGCATGCACGGCAAACACCCGCTGTGCTATTGCTCCAGCCCATTAATAATGGTAGCAGTTGCAAACATCTTTAAATATGATAGTAGCATAGCAATCAAAATATTTACTAATGTAATAGAATGTTTCAAACAGTGTCAGAGAAATTCTCACTACAAATTATGACTTCTCCTTTTTCTCTTTATTACTTTTGTTATAACAGTCTTAAAAATGGGACTGGAGCAACAGCACAGCAGGTAAGGCATTTGCCTTGCATGTGGCCATCCCGGGTTCAACTCCCAGCATCCGATATGGTCCCCTGAGCACAGCCAGGAGTAATTCCTGATTGCAGAACCAGAAATAACCCCTATGCAGCATCACCAAGTGTGACCAAACAAGCATATATATATATATATATATATATATATATATATATATATATATTACAGATGTTTTGGCTGGAGCGATACCACAGAGGGTAGGACATTTACCTTGCACGCAGCTGACCTGGGTTTGATTCCTCTGCCCCTCTTGGAGACCTGGGCAAGCTACTGAGAGTATCACACCCACAGAGCAGAGTCTGGTAAGCTCCCCGTGGCGTATTTGATATGCGAAAAACAGTAACAAGAAGTCTCTGGTGTCCGTTCAAGCAAATCAATGAACAACGGGAGGACAGTGCTACCAGTGCTACAGATGTTTTAAATGAGTCTTGGTGATAAAGAAAAATTTTCCATGTAATAATGACAACATTATCCAATAAAAATAGGAACTAAAATTATGTTTAATTCTATTTGAACCACAGGAAAATCTGTTCTATTCTACACACTTCAAATAAGAGATATCAGGGCCAAAGAGAGTGTAGGGGTTAAGACACTTGCCTTTTATAGAATTATCTCTAGTTCAATCACCAGCACTACCTATGATTTACAGAGCACTACAGGAGGGGTTGGAATGCAGCCATAAATAGGCCTTAAACACTTTGTGGTCCAGACATCCCACAATAAAGAGAGAAAGAGAAAAATTTTTACCTTCTTCATGAAAGAAAATGAGTATGTGAGCATTTAAAAAACTATTTCCACAGAAAATTGTCAATGTCCACAGCAGTGTGAGGATTGGAAGGTATAAATAAAATCTTAAAAACAGGCCAGAGTAGAAAAATATTAGTTGTAATTCTCTAGGTTTCTCATAATTCCCCAATTCCAAAAACCTAATTTCCAAAATAAAAAGTAAAAATCTTACTGTCAGATTATTTTTCAAACAACTATATTTAAATTCATTTGCAGTCTTAGGTATATACATCTCCTCTCCATGTTTAGAAACCAAATAAAACATAATTTGTTATCAAAAAGAGTAGTTCATATTTTCAAGTTGGGAATTTTAAGCTTTACACTTAATACCAATCTCCTTTGCTGATAAGAAGAAAGAACTCTAATATCTAGATTCTCATCTTTTAATTCTGCCAAGGAAAAATTAAGATATTAAAGCTTCAACAGGATTTTCAGAACTGACTACATTATTCTAAAGGAAGGTAAATTTTAAAGTCATTAATTTCTTATAGGAGGCACTGAAAAATGCATGCAAATTAGATAATCATCAGTAGTGAATCCCATTGTCTATGGATTCATGCTTTATTTATTCCCATGTTATCTCTAAAGGAGTAGAAAATACTCGCTCATCTACTAATCTTAGAAATTCTAGTGATATTGATTTATAAATCTAAAGTCATATTGTCACCAAATATAAAAAAATGTTGTCCACCAACTTTTAAACTTATTACTCTGAAGTCCGCCCCTCTCGGAGAGCCCGGCAAGCTACCGAGAGTATTCGATATGCCAGACACAGTAACAACAAAGTCTCCAATGGAGACGTTACTGGGCCCGCTCGAGCAAATCGACGATCAATGGGAGGGCCTTTACCTTTACCTTACTCTGAAGTATAAAAGCATCCTGATAATATGGCTCATGCTAAGGTTGTCAAAAAGCCAGTTTAAAATCTTTGTAAAGTAGATATATTTGCTTCCCCCTTATGGCTATTGTTTTCACCTTTATCAAACTACTTCCTGACAAATCATTACTTATATATGTAGGTCATTGATCTGAAGGGTAAGAGGATAAATGACAGTTCAGCACAGGCAAGCATTCAATATCACTGGATGAAAACTATTTCATCACACTGACCAGCCAGGAAGTCAGGACACTAACAGTCTCTAAGATTTTCCCTACATTTCTCCTACACATGGTTGCCAGTTACCCAAAAGAAATGCCGGGACAAATGTCAGGATATATTTCTCAAGGATAAAGAGGCTCATATTGAGCCCATGATTACCACCCACTCAGTTAACCAAGTGCTCAGTATTAAATAGTACTGATCATTGGCTATTAATTGGTCTTAAAACTGTTTTCTCTTCCTTACATTCTAATTACTTTAAGAGCAATACAACACCCTTAACTGCTTATTTTCCTTCCCAGTGTATACTACATTTCATGCCCCCAAAACCACCTCATCTATGCACTATGAAACAGAGAAAAGTTTGAAAAAAAAAACAGCAGAAGAAAAGATCGGTGGAATAAATAAATTTATTTTCTAGAATAGATAATATGAATTGTAAATAAAACAAAATGGAGGAATGTTTGCAAGAAACAAGACAATCTTAACCATCTTGATAAGCAGATATAAGAAGATATTTATAGAATTGTATCATTCCTAAGACCTTACTGTACTTTAATAGTACATCTCTGAAGGTTAAGAAATTCATGACAAGTGATGACTCATTTATTTGCTTGAATGGGTAAATAATGAATCAAAGTACATATGAAAAATTAATTCTCAGGGTTGGAGCAATAGTACAGCGGGCACACAGCCAACACAGGTTGGATTCCCAGCATCCTTTAGGGTCACTTGAGCACAGGCAGGAGTAATTCCTGAGTTGCAGAGACAGGAGTAAGCCTTGTGCATCTCCCAGTGTGACCCAAAAAGAAAAAAAATAATTCTCATGCCCGAGAACAGATGACTAGTTAAAGAAACTTTGGTACATTTACACAATGGAGTACTATGTAGCTGTTAGAAAAGACAAGTCATGAAATTTACATACAAGTGGTACTACATGAAAAGTGTCATGTGAAACGAAATGACTCAGAAAGAAAGGGATAGACATAGAAAGATTGCATTCATCTGGGGAACATAAAGTAACAAAGTAGGAGACTAACACCCAAGAATGGCCGAGACTAGTACCAGGAATTTTACTCCATGACTTGGAGGCCAACCACACATGCTAGGGGAAAAGGGAGCTCAGATAGAGAAGGGAACATCAAATAAAGGTCTTAGGAGGATATTCCCAGGATGGGAAAAGCATGCTGAAAGTAGACTATAGACCAAACATGATTGTCAGCCATTGCCTCGTTTGCAAACCACAACACCCAGTAAGAGAGAGAGAGAGAGAGAGAGAGAACAAAAGGGAATGCCCTGCCACAGAGGCAGGGTGGAATGGGGGGGAATGGGGGGTGGGAGGGATACTGGGATCCCTGGTGGTGGGAAATGGACACGGGTGGAGGGATGGGTATTTGATCATTGTATAACTGAAACCTAAGCACAAAAATTTTTAAATCTACAACTGTACCTCATGATGTCTCACTAATGAAAATCTTTAAAAAATTAAAAGGTAAAAAGGCCCTCCCGTTGATCGTCGATTTGCTCGAGCGGGCCCAGTAACGTCTCCATTGGAGACTTTGTTGTTACTGTGTCTGGCATACCGAATACTCTCGGTAGCTTGCCAGGCTCTCCGAGAGGGGCGGAGGAATCGAACTCGGGTCGGCCATGTTGGCCGCGTGTAAGGCGAACACCCTACCCGCTGTGCTATCGCTCCAATAAAAAATTGAATTCAACAAATAAAAAATAATAATAATAAGATGTATATACAGAACTGCTTAAATTCTGTGCCATGTTTGAGGTATATACAGCGACAGCCTTAAATTTTAAGAGCATGGTAGCTGGCAGAATAAATTTAAGTTTATTTTCCAAAACAGGTTCTGCAACACCACTCTAAAATAGAACTCAGATAATTTTATTAATTTATTTCCCAAGAAAACTCATATTGAGTCTTAAGCCAAATAATTTTAGCAAGGTATATATACATTTACATTTTTTCAATTCTTAAACCTCTGACCTAACTCCTCTATTTCTTAATATTCATGATTATATCTCTAATTACTGAATTATTTTTTATCGAGAATGCACAACAGTTGTCATGACTTACTCCTGGTTCTGTGCTCAAGGGTCATTCCTGGTGATGCTTGGGTTATTACAGTTAGTGCCTGGGATCAAATCAAGGTCAACTGCATGCAAGGAAAGTGAACTTAACACTGTACTATCTCTCTCGGGCCCTCATTCCTGCATTCTTAAGATAACATATAATTAGTATCTTTTCTGCTAGCACAGCACAGTGGTAGGTGCTTGCAAGTGGCCAACCTGGCCAACCCAAGTTTGATTCCTCTGCCCCTCCCAGAGAGCCCGGCTAGCTACTGAGAGTATCTTGCCCGCATGGCACAGCCTGGCAAGCTGCCCATGATGTATTCGATATGCCAAACACAGTAACAAGTCTCACGATGGAGATGTTACTGGGCCTGCTCGAGCAAATTGACGAACAATGACAGGACAGTGACAGTGACAGTTCCTGCTACTCCACAAATGTTTTTTAGAACATTTATCTTATTTGTCTCTATTAATCCAAGATCTAGCTGCAATTATGTAGATCCATAATTATCCTTAAAAAAGTGAATAAATTATGAGACTACTGTATCTAACAAAAAGATTTGAATGTTTGCTAAAATCAGCATGAAAAAAATTTAGGAGAATGGAGAGATAATACAGGGAGTAAAGCATTTGTTTTGTAAGTAGCTGATCCCAATGATCTCTGAAACCATATATGACATCTCCCATAAACAATGGCAAGTGAAATGCTGGTGATGTGAAGAGTAATTAAAATTCAGCCATTCTCTAAATAATTATATAAATTATTATACCAGAAAAATATTTAAAATATCATTACCAAGTAAATATCATAAAAATGTGGTTATGATTGATGTGAATTAGAGTAGATATAGAAAGTCTAATCTATATGTATTTATTTTTATTTGTGTGTGTTTATTTGACTTGAATGTCTACACATTTAAAATCATGCAAGGTTTTTATATCTTGTAAAAGGTCTATAATCTAAAAATTAATATTCTGGTCATGGTTAGATCAGGCAGAAAAGTCATTTAAGAAAGTTCACTGACAATGATGAATGAATAATCAATATCTACCATTCAAAGATGAGATCAATAACATTGTCTGTGCTTTCTGAATTAATGCTACTTGGATGTATCAGTAAAATGATGTGTAGATTACCATTCAGGGTCTGGGGAAAACAAATATATGTAAAGAAAATACCCAAATGAGAATAATTAGGATGTGTTGTGTAGAGTTCACCAAAATAACAAGACTAGAAAGATTATAGATTTTCAGGCACATAATGAATCAAGCCAGCTAGAATCTTTCAAATAAATATATCATGACTCATAGCACAAAGAGAATTTATGATCCCACTTTTCACTAATATCTATATATGTTTGACTTTAAAATATGTCTGAAATTTAATTTATATATGAGATTTCTAATAATGTCTTAAAGATATTGTCCTCAGATATAGAGTACAATTTTTAAGTTTATCCTGAGGGGACATAATATATATGCTTTAAACATGATTGTATTTTTTTTCCTAGTAGAAGACAATTGAAAGGAGCAACATATAATTATTGCAGTATGATTCCCTAAAGGTCTTCAAACTTGTAAATATGCTACATTACAAAGTAAGAACTTTGCACATATAATTAATGCCGTGAACCTTAAGTAAAAGTAAAGTAAAGGCCCTCCCGTTGATCGTCGATTTGCTCGAGCGGGCCCAGTAACGTCTTCATTGGAGACTTTGTTGTTACTGTGTCTGGCATATCGAATACTCTCGGTAGCTTGCCGGGCTCTCCGAGAGGGGCGGAGGAATCGAGCTCGGGTCGGCCATGTTGGCCGCTTGTAAGGCGAACGCCCTACCCGCTGTGCTATCGCTCCAGCCCTGCCGTGAACCTTAAAAATATTAAAAATTTAAAAATTTAAAAAATAGATTATTCTGGATTACCTAGGTGATTAGATTCAATATCTAATCACCTTAGTATATAATCACTTTAATCTGTGAAAGCAGAAGGCTTTCACTGGCTGGAGGTTGAAGACTAAAGCAGAAGAAACAAAAAGTTTACAAGTGTCACAGAATTTCAACTCATCACTGCTAAAGGGGGCCTATAGAAAAGACTGGAAAGGGAGTGAGGCAGTCTTTAGGAACAAAGGTGGCCCCACATTCTTAGTGAATAAAATAAGTTTTACCAATGGGAAAAACCTGAATTTGGCCAACACCCAAATATGGTGTTCTCCAGAACCTCCAGAAAAAGCCCAAAGTAGATGATACTTTGATTTCAGTCTGTGAGATATTGGACAAAAGACTCAGAGTAGTCATGCTCCATGTGAACTTCTAACCAATAAAATTGTAAAATTAAAAAACAAAAATGTAAAAGATGTTTTAAGCCACTGAGATAGTGGTCATTTGTTAGAGTGGAAACAGAAAACTCAGATATATGGTTATGGCTCAGAAATCAGACTTTTTGAGGAAGAATTCTGAAGTTCAATACCTACATTAAAGATGCAGTCTCACAAAATTTACTAATTATCAGGTACAATTTCACCACGTGGGAACTTCTTTATGGCCCTTCATGAACAGAAATATTGTGACTCCATTCTGAGATCCTGTATTTTTTCATGGAAGGTCAATTTAATAAAAATAATATCTTCCTCACAACTGAGTTGAGGTTTCAGTGAGATACTGTAACTAATATTTTGGCCTAGTACTTGGTATTTAATAACATATGCTAAAAAATATTGTGTACTTCTACTTAAAATGAATGTACTTGTTGGTCTATTTAGCTTCAATTTTACCATGCCTTTAGTTTATTTTGAAATGTATAAAAAAATAAGTAGATTGATATACAAGGTGTGTATAAATTGATATGTCTCAGAGTACCTATATAAAAAATTTCTAACACTGGGATGGGAGACATAAGTATAGCAGGTAAGGTTCTTGCCTAGCACCATGTGGCCAACCAGGTTCATATGGTTAAACCAGGGTAAGCAAAATATTAAATATACCCGGAATCACATATGGTTCCAGAGTACCTCCAAGAGTAATTTCTGAGTTCAGAGCCAGCAGTAAGTACACCTGAGTATTTCCAGGTGTGACACCCCCCACCAAAGAACATTTCTACCATTTAATAGTTCTATTTACATGTATTGTGAAATAAATTAAAAAGCCAGGTTTTTAAAAATTATACCAAATCTCATTTAATTTAGAAATTTTAAATTATAAAAATAATAAATCTAATATAAAATATGAGTCTGAGATGTGATATATATTCATATATACTAAGAATGCAGAGCTGGCAGAGCTGGAAAAACCTTTATAGATCTCAATAAAATAGTAGTAATTCTAAAATTCATTCTTGATGTATACGGTCTGGAGGCTATAAAAATTTTATAGATAAATGAGTACAACACTGAGAGTACAAAATCAAATCAAAATGAGGACTTATGGGCGTGGGTACAGTACTTAATGAGCACCTGTTTTTTTTTTTATCAGTGGCCCTCATAATACACAATAGACCTAGATTTTTGGTACAATCTAGTTAAGATGAAACAAAACCAAAAAAACACGTATTTGTACTCCTTTCCAGATTCATGGAAAGGAACCTAATTTAAATTGACACTTTCCTCACTCTTCTATAATAAATTATTTGTTCTTCCCAGACAAGTAGAGCAAAGTGATATATAAGTGTTTATAAATACAGTGTTTATGATCGATCATTGATCTAATTTCCTTTATAGTATACATTTTCACAATCAACTAAAATATACAAAATTCTGGCCCCTAAGGACTATATATAATTTTAAAAACTGTTGAGGAAACCCATTGATTCTACAAAACTAAGCATCATAATAAGATTAATCAGATGCTAAAAACTGAACACATGTTCCAAATATATTTAAATTTACTCCTAATCATAACTACCCTTCACATGTTCAGGAACCATTAAGATCAAGTCAGTAGTCATTCTATATGTAGAAAAACAACACATGTTAAACAAATGAATCAGCAATATTTCTGGTTCAGGCGCACTAATTATGTAAGTAACCCAGAGATAACATAAGGGTAGGAAGAGGTCAAAACAGAGTCTTAGAAAAGCAATTTATTATAAAATCATACTTAGCTAGTCCTGCACTGCACTGTCCTCCCATTGTTCATCAATTTTCTCGAGGGGCACCAGTAACGTCTCCATTGTGAGACTTGTTGTTACTGTTTTTGGCATATCGAATAAAAGCTGAGTGAGTGGAATACTCTCAATAGCTTGCCGGGCTCTCCGAGAGGGGCGGAGAAATCGAACCCAGGTCAGCCACGTGCTAGGCAAACCCACTACCTGCTATGCTATCACTCCAGCCCTCTTAGCTAGTAAATTAGGGAAAAAAAAACTAGTGGAAAAAAACATATGGCATTTCTTCATCCTGTCAATCACCACTTCACAAGAACATTAGCAAAATCAACAGGAAGACCAGATACATTTGGATTTCCATTAATTCCTCTGTGTTTGAACTACATGATATTACAATAATTCAGTGTGAAGTATCAGTTGAATGCCTACTTAAAAGCAGATAACTGAAGGACTTTTAATGAAAATCAGAAATAGTTTTAAAAGGTATGGAACTGATCAAAAAGGGTACATATGGCTACATATTCATAAATGCATACATGCTCTGTTCATTAAGAGCTTAATACAATAAGAAATATATGCAAATAGTCAAAATGTCCAATGTCCAACCACAGATGAACTGATAATTTGTGCAATATATAGACAGAAGAAAAAATAAAGTCATGCAGTTTTACTGCAATTTGAATGTAACTATAAGTTATTATCCTGAGTGAAACAAGTCTGAGGGAGAAGAATAAGCACTAGATGATCTCACTTGTCTGTGTCTTTAAAAGGAAATCACAGAAATCTAGACAGTATCTCCTGATAACAAACTCTGGGTAACTAATGTACAAACTGTGAGCACCAGATTTGGAAAGTGTAGATGGACAGGAAGGCACAAAGAGCAGTGTACACTTTGGTGGTAGTCAGGTAAAGTAACTATGTACACCAAGACCATAAATGTTAGCACTATCATAAAGACATTTTTTTCTATTTCTACACACAATAAAAGTGGGGGAAAGGACAAGAAACTCCATCAGAAATCCTGAATTGGCAATAGGTTTAAAGAGACAAATAAAGGAGACACAGGAGAGAGTGGACGTTATAGCAGAGAAGACTCCATTAAGGAATCGGTCACGGTCACGGTCCTCCTGTTGTTCATCGACTTGCTCGAGCAGGCCCAGTAACGTCTCCATCATGAGACTTGTTGTTACTTGTGTTTGGCATATTGAATACATCACGGGTAGCTTGCCAGGTTCTGCCGTGCGGGCGAGATACTCTCGGTAGCTTGCCCGGCTCTCCGAGAGGGGCGGAGAAACCGAACTCAGGTTGGCCATGTTGGCTGCGTGCAAGGCAAACGCCCTACCGCTGTGCTATTGCTCCAGCCCCACCATTAAGAAATATATGAGTAATTAAGGTCTAGCAGAGAAGGTAAAAAAGGAATATATAGAGAGACATTTGGTCTTTCTCTTCTGGACTCTTGTCCTATTTCCTAATTAACTGAAATCTCTTCAGAATGAGGGAGAAAAAAGTATAGCCCATTAAAGAAAACTACATAAAGAAAAGGAAAGCAAAGAAAGGAACTGGAGGGGTAAAGAATGTAATGTAGGCTTTCTATCATTCCTTAAAGTTGTTTTAGAGAGGAATAGACAAAAATAATGAATGATGGTAGTACAAGAACTCGCTACTTGCATTAGAGATTAGGCAAGTGATTCAATTCCACCAATATAAACAGAGATAAATTAACCCTGCTCCTAAAGTGGTAAAATATGAAATAGAAACATGAAAAGAATATGTTCAGCATATGTCTGTAAAACAGTAGACATTCATCACTAAGTAAATATTAGTCATGGAAGTTTCATATATTCACTTCAATTGACAAGTTTCCCTTTTGTTTCTAATTTGCTAAATACTTTCACTATGAATCAAAGCTGTTTTTCATCTAATTGTGAAAACTATATAATTTCCCTTTATTAATATGCTGAATTACATTGGCTTTTTTCAAATGACAAAAATTTGCATAAAAGCCAGATAGGTTATATTATATTTTACCCATTTGGGGGGGGGGATGGCGTAACTGGGAGTAATCAGAACTTATTTCTGGCTTTGCACGCAGGGATCACTTCTGAAAGGTCCGGAGGACCATACAGGGTGTTGGGATGAAACCCAGGTCAGCAATATGTAAAGCAAGAACCCTACTTCTACACTATTGCTCCAGCCCCTATATTAACTTTTATATAAATTATTGCATTCAGTTTGTCAATACTGGAAAATAATTTTGATCTTTGATCATAAGGTACACAGCTACCATTTATCTTAATTTATGTCTTTTGCTTTGAACCTACAAAACTGAACTCAGAAAATGTGTTTGGAAATATTTTTTCTCATATGTTCTAGAGTTTATGGAGTTGTTATTATTGTTTGAAGAAGAACAGCTTCTCTCTTCTAAATTTTTATTTTAGGCATTGTGATTTACAATATTGATACTGGTGTGAATCCATATGTAGCACTGTAGCACTGTCCTCCCGTTGTTCATCGATGGAAGGGAGATAATTCTTTATCTATCCCTTACCTTCTGACTGATTTCACTCAGCATGATAATCTCTAGATCCATCTATTATTTCACTGTGTATTTGAACCACTATATCTTTATTCAGTCATCTGTTCTTGGATACTTGGCTTGTTTCTGTATTTTGGCTTTGCAAGTAACAATGCAATGAACATAGGAATGCAAATGTCTTTTCTGAATAGTGTTTTTTGGGATCTTGAGGCTAATGCCAAGAAGTGGAATTGCTGGATCTTATGTGAGCCAATTCCTAGTTTTAGACAAACTGTTTTCCAGAAAGGCTGAACCAGTTGATATTCCCACCAATAGTGGATTAAGAGTTGCTTTTCCCCCACATCCCCACCAATACTGGATGTTTCTGTTCTTTGTGGTGTGTGCAAGTCTCTTGTCTGAGGTCATATGTCATTGCTTTAATGTACATTTCCTTGATGATGAATCATGCAGGTTGTTCTGTTCATACATGTTTTGACAATTATATCTCTCTTTGAGGAAATTTTCTTCATCACTTCCCCCCATTTGTTGATTGAGTTGGCTGGGTTTTTTTTTTTTTTGGTAAAGTTCTATTAATGCTTTATATATCCAAGATGTTAATTAACCCATCGTCTGTTGAGTCGTTGGCAAATATTTTCCTCCCAGTATGCAGGCTGTCTTCATTCTGGTCATTCTTTCTTAGTCTCATATGTTTATCTTTGTTTCCACTTGCTTGACCAAAGGCATTAACTGTAGTTTCCTCATGTCTGCTCTCAGGCTTTCTACTATATGTATCATTGTTTCTTTGAGCTTATTGAGTATCTGCTTCATGGTGTCCCTACAATCTTAATCTGAGAGTTTATGAAGCTAGTCTTCTGAGCTATTATCCTCAGTCTGTGCACATGATGGGCTTTTATGTAGCGTTCCCATTTTGTTTGCTGTACTTCTCTCCCATGAAGTTGCTCTTAGTGAGTCAGCCCCTAGAGTCAGTAGGGTTTATGCAAGGATTGTGGATTTCCAAAGGGTTTTTGATGTCTTCATGGTGGAGTTGGAGGAGTAGGAATTCACAACCATATGGATCATAACATGGAGGAGGAAATTAGGACTCCATTTCAAAATGTTTGCTTCTTGCCAGTTTTGTGGACAGAAAGAAGCTGCAGGCAGATGCTTACATCCAGAACTCTGAGGCAGGGATTCTCTTGGCGTCTCTTTCTCACCTGCACTCTTCCCTCAAATTTCAATAAGTAGTACTGTAGTTCTGTCCTCCTGTTGTTCGTCGATTTGCTCGAGAGGACACCAGTAATATCTCCATTGTTAGACTTGTTACTGTTTTTGGCATATTGAATATGTCACGGGGAGCTTGCCAGGCTTTGCTATGCAGGTGGGATATGCTTGGTAGCTTGCCAGGCTCTCAAAGAGGGGCAGAGGAATCAAACCGGGGTCAGCTGTGTACAAGGCAAACGCCCTACCTGCTATGCTACTGCTCCTGCCCTTCAATAAGTAAAGTAACTAAATTATTTTGCTTCATTTTTTAAAAAAACTCTATCAATGGAGACAACCATGACTGCAATTTTCTTGGTTAGAGGATAAGTACAAATTTCCATATAAAACAAGCGCTCTAGACCTTTGAGCTAGCTTCTCAGCCCTCAATTTATTTTCTTGCTAGTACTTAGGCCATTCACATCTCAGAGATTTTTACCATTATAAAATGCATAAATGAATAGATTTCAGTGTATTACTAAGTATAATTATCATTATTATCTAATTTTAGGACATTTTTAATTACTCCAAAAATAAATTTCACTAATATTAGCAATATTATAGCACAGCGGTAGGGCGTTTGCCTTGCACGCAGCCAACATGGTCGACCCGAGTTCGATTCCTCCGCCCCTCTCGGAGAGCCCAGCAAGCTACCGAGAGTATCTCACCCGCACGGCAGAGCCTGGCAAGCTCCCCGTGATGTATTCGATATGCCAAACACAGTAACAACAAAGTCTCCAATGGAGACGTTACTGGGCCCGCTCGAGCAAATCGATGATCAACGGGAGGGCCTTTACTTTACTTTTACTTTTAATATTAGCAACCATTCCCCTTCTACTTTTCTCTCAGTTCATGGCAAGTGTTAATCTACATTTTTCACCATATACTTGCCTATGAAGGTTGTTTGGCATAATTATAATCATACATACATATACTTCTTTTTTGACTTGTTTGGCACAATGTATTTACAGTTCATCCATAGCCCGGCAAGCTACCGAGAGTATTCGATATGCCAGACACAGTAACAACAAAGTCTCCAATGGAGACGTTACTGGGCCCGCTCGAGCAAATCGACGATCAACTGAATTATCTTTTGTGATCAAATCATATATATATTGCTATAAGAACATGCACTATATTTCTTCACATATTCATTGATGAGCATGTGAGGTGTTTTCCCTCTTTTAATTATGAAAAAGATATAAATTTTATGACTATAATAATAACCCTCAAAAGATATATAAATGACCAGTAAGCATATCGAAAGTTTCTCAAGGTGCTCACTACTATCAGTGATCAGAGATATTCAACTCAAATAACAATGTGATACTGCTTTTCATCTAATAAGATGGCTACATTAATAGCACTATCAAGACTGTAAAAACTTAAATTAGAACCTGTGCATTGATGGCAAGAAAACAGAATGCAACCATCTTGGAAAAGAAGGCAATTTTAAAAATAAATAAAATTCAAAAATTGGAGAGATAGCACAGCAGGTAGAGTGTTTGCCTTGATGCGGCCGACCTGGCCAACCCGAGTTCGATTCCTCCGCCCCTCTCAGAGAGACTGGCAAGCTACAGAGAGTATCTTGCCCTCATGGCAAAGCCTGGCAAGCTCCCCGTGACGTATTCAATATGCCAAACACAATAACAACAAAGTCTCACAATGGAGATATTATGGGGCCGACTCAAGCAAATAGATGAACAACGGGAGAACAGTGCTACAGTGCTACTATATATTTTATTTTCTTGCCCTGACTTACGTAGTGGCAAAACTTGAAAATTGATAAGACAGAAATTGTTTAGCTCTGAAGATCTTGAAGTAATCCTTCATAATTAATTCCCTTATGATAATTGTCCAATAAGTGACCGTTCTATTTTGATTTAAGCATAATACAGTTATAAAGTCACAAAAGTCTGTCTTGAAAATAGTTATGATAACTTTTATTATCATTCTTGATTCCATTTTTGAGATTTTTGACAGAAAAGTTAAGATGTTTGTGAAAAAAAGCTTTTGTATCTTTAAACAATAAATTAAAAAATTATGCATCACTGATACTTAGATCAAAGGTGAGATTTTTTTTTCCTTTTGGTCTGTAAGTTAATATTTTTATCGTTGTTTTTGTTTTGAAGCTATGCCCAGTGATACACAGTGCTTACTCCTGGCTTTGTGCTCAGTGATTATTCCTCAACGGTTGTGAGGGGCCATATGGGATTCTGGCTAATCAAAACCAAGTCATCACATGCAAGGCAAGTGCCAGACCAGCTGTAGTATTTCCCCATCACTAGTTAATACTTTCCAAATATATTCTGGAAAGATGGAGCAAATAATTTCCCAAACTGCAATTATTTTTTGTTGAATATATCAGACAACGTATATATTTCAGTTGAAGATTGTATTCACCAAAATTACCTTGATCTAAGTTTTTGTCCCTACTCAAAGGAAAACAAATACTTACATTTACACTAGACTTCCAAATATTAATTTGATTATTTAACTTATTATTTTGAGCTGAAGATTCCTTTTGTTGTTTTCTATGTTCTGTGCTTAGGGCTTACTCCTAGCTCTGCATTCAGGAATTACTCCTGGTAGGCCTTGGAGAATCATATGGAATGCAAGTTCCCTGGAATGCACATACTATCTCCAGCCCCCTGACGGTTCCTTTAAAAATTTTTCAATATATGTAAGTTCGAAGGACAGATTTATAGATCATAAATCCAAATAAGAGTTTTAAGTATTTTTACTAGTTTCTATTCCCCTAAACACTCTACTACCAGAAGTTTGAATATTTAATCAAAGTTACAAATGACTTTCTGACTTCACCCATCACTGAAGAAACGTTTATGTGTGTTTTCCTTCAGTAATAAAAGTTAATAAATTGATATTTTATATTTAAATAATATGGAGCAATAGCACAGCGGTAGGGCATTTGCCTTGCACGCAGCCAATATGGCCGACCAGAGTTCAATTCCTCCGCCCCTCTCAGAGAGCACAGCAAGCTACAGAGAGTATCTTGCCTGCACAGCAGAGCCTGGCAAGTTACCCTTGACGTATTTGATATGCCAAACACAGTAACAAGTCTCACAATGGAGACGTTACTGGGCCCACTCGAGGAAATCGATGAACAACGGGAGGACCGTGACTTTGCAACAAACTGTACAAATTTCTTCTAAACATGATGTTGAAATTGCAAAACTCAGTTATCTGTGTGAAGTCTTAAAAGTGATTAAATGTTGGGGCTAGATGGTACAGTGAGTAGGGTACTTGCCTTGCATATGTCTAACCAGGGTTTAACCCCTGGTACCTAATATGGTCCCCTGAGTCGTGTCAGAATCGATCCCTGGGTACTGAGGAGGAGTAACTCCTGATTATTGCTTGGGGTGTTCTCCCAAAAAACAAACAAACAACAACAATAAAATATTAAATGTCTAAATGTTTGAAGATGACTTGTATCACTGAACATTTACACAGTGTTTCTAATTCCCATCCACAGACTTACCAAGAGTAGACCTTTCATAGCCCAATCAAATATATTGCTCCAAATTCTTCTTTAAATCGCTAAATAAACTTTTATAATGATGCCAGTTTTTCCAGAAATATAATGTTAATAAAATTATACTCGTGTAATACTCATTATACTCATATAATACTCATTATATTCATATAATACTCAGTTAAGTTCTTAAAACCTAATCTCAGAAATCATCTTCAGTATAATATTAAAAGTGACACACATGTGCAAGTAATAAGAGTACATTATTTTTAGAAACCTTGAGATAGTACAGGGGTTGGGGCACATGCCCTGCATGAATGTTGACACTGGTTTGGCCCCCAGTTTCATATGCTAGATATCATTTCTGGGTGTGTCCCTAGTGGCCCTGAGCATACCCATGGTGCACTTCCTGGTCGAAAGTGCCAAAGGGCCTTCTTAGACTCTCACATTGAACCACCTGGTTGATCAAGGATCACTGGGAATGGTCCCATGTCCTCCAAACACTTCTTCAGAGCCCTCAACCCCCCCGAAAAAGGAACTTTAAGCTTGCTCTTCAAGTCCGTATTCTTCAAGTGAATACATATCTCACTTGTGAGTCTCTGTTTTGCTTGTTTGCTTATTTCAACTCTGGAGAAGACTGTGTTCTCTGTTCAGCAAAAACTTCTCTCTTTCTCTTACTTCACATCTTTCTAAATAAATATTAATAAAACTGCTTACCAACAACAAAAAACCTTTTAAATGTTCTAAAATTCATATCAGTTGTCTCCAATTAGTCTGCTTAAGTAGGTTTCATATGATGATTATATTCACAAAGATAAATGACTTAGAATGCTCATTCATTATTAATACCAGACCAATTTCTCTAAATAAATATAAAATAGTCATATTTGCATTCTCCAAAGTTACATAAATTAAGTCACCAAGCAGTGATATTACCGATTCTTAGGAGCTAGGGTTACAAATACCTGTTTTTCTTGAGTCCCTATCCACAGTTACACAGCAAAAGGGAATAAGTTCAAGACAAAACAGATGGATAATAGCTGGTGTCATTAGGCAGCATTCCAAGAATTTGTTTCTGGCAAAAAAAAAAACAAAGTAGGAAAAAAAAGGCACTAAGTCCTGACCATTCTGCACTCACAGCTTGATGTGAAAGTGATAATGACAGGAGTCAAATCCATGTGTCCCTCTTTACTACAGGCCAGCTCAGTGCTGTTTCAATCACATTCTATATACAATGTTAGTGACCAACTTCACTAATATCTATCCTTAAATCATTTCCATAGAAACTAAGAAAGAGAAAGAAATCACTACCTAAATAAATACAACCAGATCTCAAGCATGGTTCTGAAAAAAACTAATTTTAGCTCAAAGAAAGAATTTACACACTTGGATGAAATAGTGATGTCATAGTGATAGTTCTGTAATTGCAAACCATTTGATGAGAGCTTATTTTTGAAATTCAGGAGTGAGACCCATAGTACAGTAAGTAAGGCACTTGCCTTACAAGCAGTAGACTTGAGTTCAGTCTCTGGCATACCATATGGTCCCTTGAGATGGCCAGGAGTTATTCCTGAGAGCAGAGCCAGGAGTAACCCTTGAACATTACAGGACATGTCACCCCTTGCTAAAGTAAGATAAAATAAAATAAAATAAAATAAGGACATTCCACACTGGTACTGTAGAAAGTGTAGCTATAACTAATAATGTGCATGATCTCTGCCAATCACCTCATCCCATTGAACTTTCTTAGCTCTGGAGTAAAATACATACAGGCTCTTAAGAACACACTATTATTAATTGGATACTATTGACAGTAGCACCCTATGTATTCCCTAATCATGAATGTAATTGAGTTTAAGTTGGTTTCTTATTTATACAAGGTTGTGTTATATTGAGAAAAGCTATTTTTCATGATGAAAATCAAGCTTACTTCAACTCCTATTGGCTAATCCAGAAGAAACATGGAATAACTACAGTGAACTGGACTAATAGTCTGTCCTATTAAACTGACAGATCTTTCCATCTAAGATCAGTCTCATAAGCCACCTAGAATGCAGTTCTAGCCATCATTCTGTCCTCTTTATGTATATTTAACTTTTACTTCATATTACTGTTTCTTCAGGATGCAGTCATCCGGGGAAACTTCTGATTCTTTAAAACAAGACTTCAAACACTTCCACCACAATACTTCTAATCCATTAGAATATTCTTGGCACTTCTATGGATCCAGATTTAAAAATATAGGCTAGTTTAGCAGACTTCCTTAAAAAAAATAAAAGAAAAAAGAAAAACAGAACAAAACTCATTCTGTTGTAATTTCTCCTAAAAATTTCTTTGTCCAGTTCACCAGTGACCGCTGAATTGCTGAATTTTATGGAAATCTTTAAATACTCCTCTTTTTGACCTTTAGAAGCTATTTTACCCATCCATCCTCCTTCTCCAAATTCACTGTTCATTCCTTTTAAATTTCCAGTAGTCAGATTATTTTTTGTCTTCTATACACTAATTTCTCAAGGATCCAATTTTCAATAGTTTTCTTTTTACAATTTATACACATCTTGGAAAATCTGACTAATCGTCTGGTTTTATTAACCACCTAACAGCAAAACTTTTTACAACTGCATAAAGCATCATGGTACTGGATTTAGTCCAAGATTTTAGTATGTTTATATGTGTGTATATATGCTTGTCTATTTATATAAATTTGTCTGTTATAATAAAATTCTTCATCAAATCAATTTAAAGAGTGAAATAATTTCTCTAAAAAGTAGCATGTATACAAAGCATATGCATTAAATTATATGTATAACTTATATTCTGTTGCAATGTACTGTTTGAATATGTATCTTAATGCTGAAAGACTTTTGAATAAATCATTAATATTTATAAAAAATAAATATGTTGTTTCTATGACATTTAAAAGTATCTAAGTAATACATAAAGGGTGAGTGGGTGTTATTTTAAGAAAAAGAAATAAAATCATGGAGACAAAGAGATAGTACTGCAGGTTAAGTGCTTATCTTGCATAAGCCTGACCTGTGTTCAATCCTTTGCACTTCATATGGTCCATGACTGTGACTCCTAAGTGCAAAGCCAGGAATGATCCCTAAGCATAGCCAGGTGTGGCCCCAGCACCCTAAACCCCACCAAAAGAAATGAAAAACAACATACACACATCTATCTTCAGTTCTTCACTTTTCAATTAACAAATATTCATTCCAAATATTCTCAACTCTTTGCCTAAGGAAAAGCAACAACAACAACAACAAAATAAGGAAAAGCAACAATGCCTCTAATTTAACCTGTAGCACTGTAGCACAGTCCTCCCATTGTTCATCGATTTGCTCGAGCGGGCCCAGTAACGTCTCCATTGTGAGACTTGTTGTTACTGTTTTTTGGAAAACGGATACGCCACGGGTAGTTTGCCAGGCTTTGCTGTGCAGGCGAGATATTCTCGATAGCTTGCCAGGCTCTCCGAGAAGGGGGGAGGAATCAAACCCGGGTCAGCCGGGTCAACCGCGTGCAAGGCAAATGCCCTACCTGCTCTGCTATTGCTCTTGCCCTGGACACATAAAAATGTATGCCTCTTAGCAGTTCACATATTCTTTTTTTTTTTGCTTTTTTGGGTCACACCCAGCAATGCACAGGGGTTACTCCTGATTCATGCACTCAGTAATTACTCCTGGCCGTGCTTGGGGGACCATATGGGATGCTGAGAATTGAACCCGGGTCGGCCGCATGCAAGGCAAACGCCCTACCCGCTGTGCTATCTCTCCAGTCGCAGTTCACATATTCTTAAGAAAAAAAATAATAAAATGCAGCTTTGAGTTACCTTTCTAAAGAGAAAATCAAAATCACCAACTCACAAGCCCAATATAGGGATGCAACAGTTACTTATAACAGATTGACTTTAATTCACATTCATTCATAACACAAACTGACTTATTAACATGGATACGATGGAATCCTTTTGATTCCATTTTTATTTATTTATTTATTTTTGCATTTTGGATCACACCCGGTAATGCAGAGGGATTATTCCTGGCTCTGCACTCAGGAATTACTCCTGGGGATGCTCAGGGGAGCATATGGGATGCTGGGAATAGAACTCAGGTCAGCCGAGTGCAAGGCAAACGCCCTACCTGCTGTGCTATTGCTCCAGTCCCCTTATTCCATTTTTAAAGAAATATTTACTTTAGGAACATTTCATAGTGTCTCCCCTGCCAGGTAAGCGATAGCACAGCTGTAGGGTGGCCGCCTTACAAGCGGCCAACATGGCCGACCCGAGTTCGATTCCTCCGCCCCTCTCGGAGAGCCCGGCAAGTTACCGAGAGTATTCGATATGCCAGACACAATAACAACAAAAGTCTCCAATGGAAACGTTACTGGGCCCGCTCGAGCAAATCGACAATCAACGGGAGGGCCTTTACCTTTTAGGAACATTTCATATCTGAAATGTTTCTTGGCATAAGGGCACGGCAACCATATGAAATGTTTAATGTTTAGTATTTCATTTTTGTTTTTCCAAGGGAAATAAATACTCTGTTCAACCACTTATTTGTCTTGTTTCTCTACAAAAAGCTCTGTCACTACATGTTCTCACCTCTTTATCATGGGCCCTTAATATAACTCTTTTATGTATGTGTGAATTAACAATTGGAAATGAGCAGCAATGTAAGGACACTCAAGGTTGTATGTTTGGGGATAGATATTTTAGAATCATCTGGGTGTTTATTTAAAAATAAACAAACAAACAACCCCCCCCCCACCAGATTCCTGGAAACCCTCAGAAAATCCACTGAATAAGAATAATCTCATTGGAGCAAGATGCTATGTTTAGCAGACTTCCCAGTTTGTCCTAGTATTAAAATTTGGAATAAGACACCATCTTATTGATTTTAAGGAGTTAACTTTGGACAAGAAATAAGGAAGAGGAGTTGAAAACAAGTGATGCTGTCTGACAAAATAACTAAAAAAATGGAATCCTATTTTTAAGAAGTTCAAGGGAATGAATGCAAGGGCTATACACCTGAAGAAATGCCAGAGCAATGAAGGCTAGGTCCTAGCAGGAGATCCTAAAATCCTCAGGCACCAATAAATCACATTACTTACTATCTGCATCTTTAAGATCAGCTTGGCTGCCTTTGCTCTCTTTAGAGTTAAAAGAATTCTGAAAGAAATTTCAGAATTCTGCACAATAAGCTGTTACTTCAAGCATCCAAGTTGGCCCAGATATAATAATAAGGACAGGCTTTGGAAAGAAAATGAAAAAGAATAAAATATAAACCAAAAATTTGCCTCTTCCTCAAAGGAAGCTGTGAATTATGATTAGAGATAAACTCTAAGTGATGCTCGGCCTAGAAACAGCAGCGAGTGAAATACAATTTGGCAACCAGGGAGAAGAACACAAAACTCTCTTAAATAGAATATCATGATTGAGAATGCAATTTTCTTATGTGAACAAGAATTTCTGTGTGAATTTAGTTCAATTCTAACTGCTATTTCAGATCCATAAATACTACCCACACTCAGGCTTCCTCTTTTCCTCTAGTGCGTTTTATGGTAGTGACTAATATAGTGACTATTCAAGCAAGAAGGAGATGCCATAGTAGAAATGCATTAAAGCTACCTTTTCAAACATAAATAAAATATTTGACTTTGGAAATATGATTCATATTTTGTTTTATGATTGTTCAAATTTCTGAAAAGCTTTAGAGAATCATAACTGCTATATTTTTTCTTCCACCTGCTGAGTTAATAAAATATTAATAGCATCTCCATGTTTAAGTTAGATTCTTTACAGACAAATAGAGACAGCAATATCTTCCCTTCCTGATTCACAATCTTACCTACTTGTACATAATAAATTTCTCTCCTTGTCCCCCGAAAATAGGTCTAAATTAAAGGTGTTTATTTCCTTAAAATGTTCCTTCTCATTGGGTTAGATGATGGTCTTCAAGTGCCATTATTCTCTGAGGCTTGGTCAGTCTATAATGGTTTCACTCACATGTTTGGTAGGTTTATTGGGGATTTTGTTCTTGATGGAGAAGATTAATTTCTCCAACATGTCACAAGAGAACAAGTCACAATGTGCAAGCAGAAGCTTGACATATGTGAATAACATGTCTAGAGCTGGTATGGAAGATTTTTCAAAGATATAGTTACCACAGTTGGAGTCATCAGGAATCATTATCATCACCTTGATCTATCAAATTCATATTATAATTATTTCCTAAACTGTTGGGCCAAAATGATACTACAGATATACAGCACTTGTTTTGTATGTGACCTACCAAGTTTTAATCTCCAGCACCACATATAGTCCCCCAATTCCACCAGTAGTGATCCCTGAATGCAGAGGCAGAAGTAAGTCCTGAACACTGGATGTGGTCTCCCCAAAATAGATTGTAAAGAACTGTAAAAATATCGGAACTATAATACTAAATGGAATGAGGGCATAAAGGTAGCACTGTAGCACTGTCCTCCTGTTGTTCATCGATTTGCTCAAGCGGGCACCAGTAACATCTCCATTGTGAGACTTCTTGTTACTGTTTTGGGCATACTGAATATGCTACGGGGAACTTAGCATAATGGTAATATAAAATATAATAAAAATTATAAAAGTAAATTTGTATTAAGTCTATCAATGCCTTTTTCGCTGACCATTAAACCAATTTTTCTCCATGCAATAAATTCAATTTAATTATAGTTCATCCTTATTTAAGGAGTTGCCTTTAAGATGCATATCAAAGAAGAACAATTTGTGGTATATACCTTCTCAAGAGTAAACAGAGATACCTATAATAGACAGCTATAAAGAGATATCTGATACTTGGCATTTTTTTTAAATTGGGAAGGGGCAAATGAATAGTCACAAACTCAGTGAAATGTACATTATAAGCCTGAGCACCACCAGGTGTGAACCATTGTTTCAGCCCCCAATAAAAGAAAGTTACAAGTATGAATATATAATTTGAAGTTTTGAAATAGAATGCTTAATATAATAAACGCATTAGATGATAAGAGTTAAGCATGTCTATTATCTCTAAGACACCACTTAATGTTAAATTAAAAAAAAACCTTCATCTCTTCCATTAAATCAATTACACTCAGCAGTCAATTCTGCTTATTGAGGAATAACCATTTATCGCGTCGAACTTTTGCTATTCATTCTGAAACTTATACTTACCATTTTTTGGTGAAAGAAAAACTCTAAAAACTGGTTACCCTCTTCACATAAGCACATCTCCTTTCACATACTTCAGGGCTGTTCTTTTAACATCTCTGATATCTTTCCTCTTTGGGCTAAACTGAAGTTTTCTAAACTCTTCCTCAAAATGTTTTATTTTCAAAAACTTGGATCACATTCCCCTGTATTCTTCTAAATCCTCTGAATATGTTCAGTACTCTTTAAGGAATAAGGCTCCTTCCTACATATAGCCATTACCAACCCTAACACAATTAAATTCTTCAAAATTAGATTAAAATGAAGACCAAATAAATTTAATACTTCTTACAATGAGGTTTAACTAGTCACTCCTTTAAAATATAGTTAACACGTGATTGCCTCTCAGTATCTGTATTGTAAACCATATGCCCGAAAGTAGAGATAGTAAGAGGGAATTTGTCTGCCACAGAGGCAGAGGGAGGGGTTAGATGGGGGTGGCGGAATAGGGGTTGGTAGGGGGATACTGGGGACTTGGTGGTAGAAAATGTATACTGGTGGACAAGTGACTATTTGATCATTGTATGACTGAAACTCAAATATGAAAACTTTGTAACTCTAGCTCACAGTGATTCAATTTAAAAAATGTATGTTTAACAAATAGTCCTTGCAGCAGCAAAAATAATAGTCATTTGACATTAATTTTAATATTCTCATGTACCAACATTGTTAGTAACAATACTATGTTCTTGGCGGTGCTCAGGGGACCATATGAAATGCTGGGAATCAAACCCAGGTCGGCTGCGTGCAAGGCAAATGCCCTACACGCTGTGCTATCGCTCTAGCCCCCATAGGTATCATGCTTTAAGGCTGGAGAAATGGCACCAGATATCCTGGCTTTCTAAAAGAAAAAACAAAATCACTGTAAATTTACTGTAACTCAAGAAAGAACAGAACTCCGAGTGTGAATTTCTTGCTAGTGTATTTAGGTAGATGTCATTTATTTCAAATGAGTTCAGTTTGGTTTCATTTGGGGGGCTACACTCAGAAATACTGATGTTTGGAGTCACTCTCAGGAGGAATTGAGGGTTATCATGAGGTTCTGGGCAACAGATCTGGGCATCTATATGCAAAGCAGTTAGTCCAGTCCTTTGGATCATCTCCCCAGAGCCAAATTAAACATTTTTAAGCTTTCTTGAACATATGGTCTTAATAATCACTTTCATTATAGTAAGTTTCCTATATTTAATGTGATAAACAACCCTTAAAATATAGTAATTTAAAATAACAATTATATATTGCTTTTTTAACAATGGTGAATATGCAGTTTTGTGACTATACAAGTCTATCATTTCATTTCACACCACAGAGACTAGCCCACATTCAAAAGAACAAAAGCAACCTGTGTTGGCACGGATGTGGCGAGAAAGGGACCCTCCTTCACTGCTGGTGGGAATGCCGACTGGTTCAACCCTTTTGGAAAACAGTATGGACGACTCTCAAAAAATTAGAAATTGAGCTCCCATTTCACCCAGCAATATCACTCCTGGGAATATACCCTGTAGAGGCCAAAAAAGTATAGTTCAAGTGACATCTGCACTAGTTTGTTCATTGCAGCACTGTTTACAATAGCTAGAATATGGAAAAAACCTGAGTTCCCAAGAACAGATGATTGGTTAAAGAAACTTTGGTACTTCTACACAATGGAGTACTATGTAGCAGTTAGAAAAAATAAAGTCATGAAATTTACATGCAAGTGGTACTACATGGAAAATATTACGCTAAGCGAAATGAGTCAGAAAGAGAGGGACAGACATAGAAAGATTGCATTCAGCTGGGTAACATAAAGTAACAAAATAAGAGACTAATACCCAAGAACAGCTGTGACAAATACCATGTTGTTCACTCCATGGCTTAGAGGCCAGTCGCACACTCTAGGGGTAAAGGCAGCTCAGATAGAAAAGGGAGCACCAAATAAAGGGTGCTGGGAAGATCTGCCCAGGATGGGAGATGCCTGCTGAAAGTAGTCTATGGACCGAACATGATTGCCACCCAATGTCTCTTCTGCAGACCACAGCACCCAAAAGGAGAGATAGAACAAAAGGGAGTGCCCTGACACAGAGGCATGGTTGGATGGGGTTTGGGGGGTGGGAGGGATACTGGGATTGGTGGGGGTGGAGAATGGGCACTGGTGGTGGGATGGGTACTTGATCATTGTGTAACTGAAACCAAAGCACAACTTATAAGTCTACAACTGTACCTCATGGTTTCACTAATAAAAAAAAAAAAAGAGGCAAATGTTTGACATGCCACAAGCCATAGAAAATTTGATTGGCAACTGTAGAGTCCAATTTTAAGATGATTCTATATATCAAAAATAGATGCAGACTATAGGTGGAACCTCACTCAGCCAGAATTATTGCCACATAAAAAGTTTCCCTTGGTACTTTAGCTGGCACAATATTGGCATCTACCAAGAATTCCATATAAAGCATATTACATTTTATCATCAGCCAACATCACATAATGACACTTAACTACAGTTACAAGTTGGCCCACCAGGTTCAAAAGAAGGGAACATAGATGCTGACACACCCCTCTTGATAGGAGTATCAAAATAATTCATCATACCCTAATATAAATTTTGTTTAAAAATTAAGTTGCAGTCCTTTAACCCTGCTGCAGCATCATTCTCAAATCCCAAATCAACACTGTCTCTAGCAGAGAGGACATACACAGATCTTTTCAAGCAATTTAGTCGCTCTATGATGAGTCAGTCTTGCAAGTCCTAAGGAATAATAATGTCGTTCAAAGAAAACTTACCCTGGAATTGAGGAAACACACAATAAAATTTCTTGAAGTTCTACCATATTGGTATGTTTTCAAGTTCTCTACAGATCTCAATGTTCTCATCTTCACAATGAGAAAATTAATTTAGTTGGCCTCAAAGACCTGTGAGATTTATGAGCAATATTAAACACCTACTCCCCCATACTTAGTATTCACACCTCATGCTCAAGTGTCCATCCAGAGGTACAATTTTCTATTTCTAAATAATCTGCCCTTGTCCTATGTTCTCTTTGCCTTTTTGATCAAGTGAGTTGTAGTATAGATCTCCTTTTTCTGACTCAGAAATCCCAGCTGCCATCTGATCAAATGTTTATTTCACTCCTTTTCTCTTTTTATAACTGCGTTACAAAATACTCAGTGAGTACATGTATTTTTCATTGATCTGTGCTTCTTTCTATAAAACAGGAAGCAAAACATTTCCATAATGTCATCTGTGTCAGCTTGAAAACTCCCATTATGTATGATATGTTTTGATTCGAGTTTTAATTAGATGTATAAAACTAATTTAAGTGTCAGCAGTATTTTCCTAATATGAGTGTAGATGTACTCTTCATCTGATAACAAAAATGACACTGAAGCTAAAGAATTATTGTGTGGGAGCAAAATCTCCCTAAGAGAACATTGCAGGTCATAGGAAATACCCAGCATTATAGGATAGACATTGTATTGAAAATTATAAAACTTCTTGCCATTGAAATGTAAAATGCAAAATATTAGTTTTATTACACAAAGAAAGATGAATCAAATACATTGTCCAGTGAGTTTTACCATTGCTCATTAGATTATCATCGGTTTCCAATAATGCAGCACTAAAATAACTGAAATAGGAGTTGTGGAAAGACATGGATATTTTTCTAAATAAAGACAAGAATATTTTCCTAAATATTCTTAATGCAATTCAGTAGATTAACTATGCATTCTTATTATTTCTAGGAGCAGTGGATTGGGACAATTTTTTCCATTAGTATCTTAATTTTTACCTACTAATTCATAAATAGCTATTTACTATAACTGTATAAACTAATATCATGAACAATGAACTTCATCAGACCCTCAGAATTCTCTTTGATTAAATTGTGGGTTACCTTTAATGAACTGTCTTTTCTTTTGATGCAAGCAGAGACTACTACCAAGACTCAATCTTGGTTACAGGGAGTTTATCTGTAATCAATATACTGAGCATTCCTCACTGACTCCAAGTCCAATTGAACTTATACAGAATTGAAAAAAAAATTGGGCAAATAAATAAAAAAGATATTTACAGTGGTCAACAACACAATACAAACCCAATATGATTAGATTTCCTTGATCTTCTGTAACATTTTTTACTGGAAAAAAAGCAAACTGAAAGAATAAAGTCTTCTAACAGTATACTTATAAATACAAACCTTCCCACTTCAATTTCTTCATTCATAAGTTGCAGAAGTAGACTTATTTATTAGTTTAGTAGAAACAAAATCCTCTCCACAAATCACTCATTACAGGTAAAATGTCATCAGACATAAGTGCTTCTTAAATCTTCACCATTTTCTCCATATGATATAGAGACCATATTCTCTATAAGATATACACAATTCTCAGTTCAAAATATCCAGGCAGAACAATTATAATTTAAATAATTTATAATTCAAAATTAATTTCTTAATGCTAATAGATTTTATGAATTTTTTGTTCACTTGTAAAACTTACAAAGTGTTTGCTAGAACTAACTTACAAAGTGAATATAAGCCAATGAATTCATCTTACATTTACTTGTAGAAAAGCAAAATGACAAGTTATCACCCTTATAAGAACTAAATAATAATCACCCCCTTAATCATCTCTAAATCATCCATCTTATTTTACTGACCCAATTGGTACACATTTTTATGCTTTCTTAAAGACCTTTTCATATATTTGTGAAATTTTACATAAATGAACTAAATGCTGAATTTTATAAATTTAACATTTTATGCAATATTTTGGATTTGATATTTACATGTTATTAAAAGTATACCTGGTTTATTCATTTGAAAGTCTAAGTAGTGGTCCATTATTTGAATAAACTTCCATTTATCTGAATGAATAGCACTGGAATAGATTAATTTCACATTTTCACTATTCTAAATAGTGCAATGATTACTACAGTTCTTCCAGTGTATGTTTCTTCAAGACAATCATCTACAGAAATCCTGAGAGATACCCTCTGTTTTTCAATTATAACTATTTGTACTTCCACCAACAAAATGCAAGAACACATTCTTGCCTACTGTAGTTGTTGATGAATATATTAATTACATTTCAGGGATGCACAATATATACTCTCATTGGTTTAAATTCCTTTTTCAAGTAAAATACTTTTCACTGGGTAAACTAACAGTAGTGAAGTCTTAGTAGTTGAAATGAGAAACCAATAATTGCAAAATGAAAGATACCAAGGAATTTGAAAAAGAAAAAAACAGTACTTGTAAACCATTAAACTAGTAAGTTACAAAATGTCAGATAATTTACACAATTTCACATTTCAAAAGAGTTTGCCAGTTTTCCTGTTTCTCTAATTTAAAACTCCTGCATCTTATAAACACTAAATACTTTAAATATATATTTTATTTTGTTGACAACAGCAACAGAATAAGTAAGCTACTCAGACATAAAATATGTGAGTAAGATATTTATGGAAAGAAACAAAATTTTAGAAAAGTTATAAACAACATCATTAAATATTCTGAAGATAAATCTTTTTCTATGAAAAAAGTATTCCTCCCCACATTTATCTATCATTTCAGTGCTGCTCTGATCACTATCCAAGTAGGATTCTCTCAAAGGTTTGCTATCTTAACATCATATATGAAAGATTATTGTCCTACACTAAAACAACGGGCTGGAGTGATAGCACAGCGGTAGGGCGTTTGCCTTGCACGCAGCCAACATGACCGACCCAAGTTCGATTCCTCCGCCCCTCTCAAAGAGCCCGGCAAAACTACCGAGAGTATCTCACCCGCACGGCAGAGCCTGGCAAGCTACCCGTGATATGCCAAACACAGTAACAACAAAGTCTCCAATGGAGACATTACTGGGCCCACTCGAGCAAATCGATGAACAACGGGAAGACAGTGACAGTGACTAAAACAACATAGGATTCTAACTGACTTAAAGTCATTTGCACATGAAATTAATTTTAAATTATTCCAAATACCACATTTTTTGGTAAAAAAATATACCAAAAAAGAAAACAGAGAGATTGTCATGAGTGATCCCTAAAAAGTGATTCCTAATCAGAGAGCTGGAGCAAGTTCTGAGCACAGCTGGCAGTGGCCCCCAAAAAGAAACAAAACAGACCAAAAAAAAGTGATATCAAGAAGTGAAAAGAATAGTCACCCCAAGGAAAAGTTTACATCCAATGTGATCAGAAAAGATATTTATACAATGACACTTCTCTAAACTTCTGAAAGTTTAGAGAAAATGTGGATAGGTAGGAAAGGGGCAAAGAAGTTACTCCTGAAAAGTGAGGTAGCCTGGAAAGAGCAGAGTCAGAACCTGTGCCCGGCCAGCTATAAATGCAATACTGCAGTAGATAAGAGTCCTGGACTTAGTTCATACCTGTTCACATTCCACTTTCCAAGTCCTAGTCCTAAAAGGGACAAAGTAACCTAGTTTTCAGAGAACACAAACTGCAGAGCAACTGTGGAACAGAAGGTATTTCTGGGGCAAATATCAAAGTTTTGAATATCAAAGGCAAAGTGACAGAAAATAAATCTGGAAACTCTTTTGTTCAAATTGTAAAGTCCCTTAACAATCAGGGTAAGAAGTATGGACATCAAAAATTAGTGAAATTTTATCTGCTACATCTGTTGGTCAAAAGGAAAAGTACTGATTAAAACTCTAGGATTAATATTCTAGACCAGGACCTTGGCTCAATGGTAGAACGCATTCTTACTTATGTGTGAGGTCCTTGGTTCAACTTCTGACACTGTTAAAAAGAAAGAAATCTATGGTAATCTCATTGTAAATTAAAGACACAAAGCTCTCACCAAAATACAATCTATGATTCACTGTCACATGTATAATTCAATATGTGACTAAAGTGAAATAACCGCCATCAGCGGTCATTACATTTTGTGTTATTTGCATGACCGATATCCATTTTTTTAAACTATTCATTGATAATGAACTCAGGAAGTACACCTGGAATTGATGTAAATTTAAATTCTACAAGTTTTAGGTTTTGACCTCATCAATATAGATATAGAGAATAAGTGTTATAGTTTGAGTGGCTTTCTTCTAAATTCATCTTCCTACTATTTAAAAACAATTAATTATTGGAATAAAATGACTAACAGTAACTGTGACGTCAATTTTTACATTTGGAAAATTAAACAGAACTATTTATTTGTGTTTCAAGTTGTATTTTATAAGCAAAATAAAATAGCAATATCTATCCTACAAAAAAGCACAATGCAAGCTCATTGGCAAGTTCTATAATTTCTCATAAATTTTGGCAGTTTCCTCAAGAAAAGTGAAATCTATTTTGGCCTAATTCTCCTTAATATCTATCTAGGGAAGAAGAATGAGTCAGCTTCCCAATTCCATTTTTGCCTCAATTCCAACTTAACAGTTTGAGGATTTCCCCTGTCTGCCAACACAAATATTTGTAATGGCATTTACAGTACTTACGATATCATATTTTATTATGGAAATCTGTGAATCTTTTTGATGATCAATGTGTTAAAAAATATTTTGGAAAAAAATGACATGGTGTCATTACTGTCAACCAGAATATTAGAATGTGACAGAGCAAGTGATGAATGGCCAATTTCCAGTAACTAAATTGAATCAAGGATAAAAAGTAACAAAAATTTATCCAGTTATTAAAAAAAGGTAATGGCATGGAAAAGCTGAAGAAACGTTAAGTTTGCCTTGAGTACATGTGACTTGTGTGAGTGTGTGTGTGTGAGAGAGAGAGAAAGAGAGAGATAGAGAGAGAGAGATTATACACATTTTATCATGCGGTTATCCCACATATTTATTTGAAAAAAAAACCATGTGCAAAAGTAAATGATTCCTGTGACCACATATTTTCACTCAAAAATCTACTATTATCTGTTTCTCAATACACTGTTTTCTTCTGAAGACCACATATTTGCCTTTCTTCCAAGAATAATATAATACTAACATGTTGAAAGTCAGGAAAATGCACACACTATATAAATTAATAATTTCGGGCTCACCTGAAGCCTTCATTTGTAAAGAGTTTTCTTGACCTATTTTCCTGAGAAATTACAGTAACAACAACAGCAACAACAACAACAACAAAAATCAAAACACTAGTGTGGCATGTCTTTTTATAAACATTCTAATTAAAATCCTATGTTAGGAAGATCTTTAATCTTCACTAGTGCTTCCATTTAAAAACTGAAAAGCGAGGACTGGAGCTATAATACAGTAGAGAGGGCATTTGCCTTGCAAGCCGTCAACCCAATTTGATTCCTGGGACTCCATAAGATCCTTGGAACACTGCCAGAAACAATTCCTGAATTCAGACCCAGGAGTAAACCCTGAGAATTGCTGGGTGTGACCCCAAAGCAAAAACAAGACAGAACAAAACTGACAAGCCAGACATCTTCAGGGCCTTTGGGAACAGAAAGCAGATGCTGCCCCTTTAGGGCTATGTCTTTACAGCCTCCACTGCTGGCCTCTGCAAGATCAACAGGCCAAGCTCCACATCTCCTGAACCTGTTTTGTCCCATACTCTGCCAAGTCCAGCTGCACATCTTCTGATTTGTGAGGCTGTACATATATATATATATATGCATATATGTATATATATGTACAGCCTCACAATTCTATATAACAACTCTACTCATCAAACCTCATGCTGCTCACAGTTATACTTCCTGTCACTGGGTGATAACAGGTAGCGAATGAAAGAGGCCACTCCCAGCCTAATCACTTAGTGACACCCAGGAAGGATAACTACAAAAATTCAAAGCAAGAGCACAGCAACCCCAATGGGGGAAGACAAAAAGAAGCCTAGCAAGTTCAATAAACGAACACAGTAACACAGAAGGCTCAAACCACACACAACTACTTCGTCAAATTCTCAGAGAATGACTAGAGTGACACCATGATGAGGATGTTTAATAACCTCAAAGGAACAATGGCACAGACAGCAAAGCACAAAAAAATCATGAGAACCAAAATGAGAAAACTATAGTTAGAAATGACATAAATAACTAGTAGGTGACAAACAAAAGTCAATGGAAGCTTCAAGGAGCAGAATAACAGCTGAGGAGTAGATTGAGGAGCTCCAAAAACAACAGAAGATAGGAAGAGTTTGAAAGTGAAAAAATAGCATACCAGAGAACTAACGGATCAATTCAAGAGGAACAATATAAAAATCATCAGAATCAGAACCCACTGAGCCCCCAAAAATCATTTCAGAATCTCTAAAAAACAGGAGAACCAATAGTTAAAGAAATTTATAGTTGAATATTTCCCAGGATTGATAAATATAGGCTCTGAGATCCAAGAAGCCCAAAACCCAATAAAAACAAACCCCAAGAACAAAAGGCCAAGAAACACTGTAATCAGAATGACAAAAACCAAAGATAGAAACAGAATATTGAATGCAGCAAGTTCAAAGAAGGAACTTATGTCCAAAGGAAGTTCATGAAATTCATAGCAGATCATCAATGAGACACTTATGAGCCAGAAGAGAATGGAGGGATACAATACAAAAACTCAATAAAATGAGTTCAATCCCTGACATCCCATATTTTTTTCTGGGGCTGGAGCAATAGCACAGCACACAGACCTTGCACGCAGCCGACCCCGGTTCGATTCTCAGCATCCCATATGGTCGCCTGAGCACTGTCAGGAATAATTCCTGAGTGAAGAACCAGGAGTAACCCCTGTGCATTGCTGGGTGTGCCCCCCCCAAAAAATAAACATATTGTTTCCTGAGCACCACGAGGAGTAATTCCTGAGTGCTAAGCCAGGAGTAACACCTGAGAATCATTGGGTGTGGCTCACAAAAAAATAAAATGTTACTTTACTAGGAAGACTTGTTAGCTCTAAACACTATATATATATATATATATATAGAGAGAGAGAGAGAGAGAGAGAGAGAGAGAGAGAAAGAGAGAGAGAGAGAGACAACCTAGCACCTGAGCTGTGCAGGAGGAAGAGAGCAGTGTGGAAAGTTTTTAAGGTCATAGAAGAAGTTGCTAAGAGGACAAAGAACCTCCGGCTCCAGGCACATCTCTTCAACTCCACCATTCTTCCTGCATTAACATCTGCCTCAGAGACCTGGGCCCTACGCAAACAGGGTGAGAACACTATTCGGATCTCCCAAAGAGGAATTCGAAAGAACTATGCTTGGAGTATCATGCTTCACTCAAGTGAGAAAAGGAATTCAGAGTTCAGACCTCTGTTGATGATCGAGAATCAGGGACGCTGTCTCCTTTGCCAAGGTGTCGAAAATCAGATGGGCTGGACACGTAACACGATTTGGAGACAACCACTGGACTAGAGCTGTTACTGACGGGGTTCCACAGGATGCAAAAGGTCGTGTGGCCGTCCACCTACAAGATGGTCAGACTTCTTCGTCAAGACCCTGTATTATCAGTTTGAGGCTCTTTGTGTTTCTGGAGCAAGCAGACACCATTGGGCTACACTAGTATACGACAGGGACGAATGGAGACGTTACTGGCGCCCGCTCAAGCAAATCGATGAGTAACAGGATGTCAAGTGATCAAGTGATCAAGTGATGTATACATATATGTATGTATATTGTATAAGAATAATGTTATATTTATTTGATGGCATGTTTACCCATATAATATACTGCAATTAAAAAAACCCAGCAATACCCCAAGTAGTTTTGGTAATTTTTCATGTATAATATGTATTTAATAAATAATTTTTAAAGAATAAATTTTTTCATAAATAATATCCTCAATTTGCTAGATCACTTAGTTAAAAATATGTATATCAATGATTTTAAGATAACTGAATACTTGGTTCTGGAGACACAACTTAGTGGTAGGGAGCATGCTTAGTGTGAAGTCCTGGGTTCAATATCCATACCACACACAAACATGCAAGTGCACGGACACATACAAATGCACAAGATTCTCAAATTAGTCTTTCAAGCTGCTAATTCTAACAACTACTGCGTAAGTATGAGTGAGTTTTTCAGATCCTCAATCAAAATCTCCTGCTTTGTAAAATGAACCTAGCAAGATGCCTTTCTCAAAGTGCACAGAGAGATCTAACCTTAAAAAAATTTATTTTCAGAAATTAGAATTTTTCACATAGAAATGCTCAAAACATGAACTACAGAGATTACTAATGAATCTAAGCACATATATTTGTATGGACAACATACACACATGTCACACAGAGTGGATAAAAGTGAAAATGAGGAATGTACACAATTCTGTGATTTTTTTAACAAGTTAAAAACTTAGAAAAGGTTATCAAGCCAAATATATTTGAATATGCATATGCAACACCGTTTTAAGAAAGAAATAATAGTATGATCATAACTTTCAAATCAAGATTTAGGGTCTTATTTAACAAAAATAATATCATGTATTCACTTTTAATAAGCAATATATTGTGGATATCAACATTGCTTTATCCACTAAATTTGGTTTACATGGTTACAAGAATAAAATTCATGTTATAATTAAGATTCAGCTACGTAAAACATAACCTTCAAAATCCTACACTAGGATTTTAAAAGTAGAACTAGTCATTCATACATTTGCAGTTCTTAAATTAACTTTTGGGATATTAACTTTCATTGGTATATGGTGGATTGTATTCCTTATATGATACTCCTAGCTTAAAAATTAGATAGCAATAGATATAGATAAATAAGAATATTGATATTGTAGCTAGCATGTTTTGATATATAGGATACAAGTTAATTTAAATATATCACTGAGCTCATATCAAAAGGTAGCCATGGATTGGGGATTTGACTCTGCATAGAAAACATGTCTTGCAAGGTGAGGGCCTGGGTTTTATCCTAGTACCACCAACAAACAAAAAATAAATGAAAAAAGAATTATAGGAGATGAACAAATACCAAAAATACTTTTTCCAACCAGAGTTTTACCTCAAACCAAATAATTTTAAGCTGTCTCAATAATGAAACAACAAAATTTCAAAACTGTAAAACCCAGCATCCTCAGAACATACATTTGTCATAACAATTTTGTCCCAAAACATGGTTATCTAAATCCTGGGTTAAAGGGTGAAAAGAAAAATAAAATTTCCTGTAAATCTATAATCAGCAACTATCTTTCACGCAGGCTTATGGATATAATCCATACAAACTCTTAAATTCTGATGTACTCCATTGTAGAATCCCAAGGTGTTCTGAGCTGGTGAACTGCCAAATGTTTGCCAGAAATAATTGCAAAAATAATATGGAAGAGTACAATTTCATATTAGACCTAATCTTCCACAGATTAAAAATTCCAAGGAAATGGTTAAGATAAAATTTCACAACTCATAACAAAAGAGCATCCAAAATCAACTAGAAAGAGTAGAATATGTATGTAGGTATAGAGATGAGATGAGAAAATTCAAGAATTAAAACAGCAGATGTTAGAATTACTTTATCATAATTAAAGTAATGATATCTGTAAGGTAACTGTTTAATACTGTGACCAGAGATCATAATAATTTGGGAAAACTACAACTTCAGAAATAAAAAAAAAATTGTATTTTAAAATTAAATCATATTGTCATTTGATAGATTGACAAAAAGCATTAGATGAAGAGAAAAAAATGAACTTTAATAAGGATCTGAGATGTTATCCAGAATATGAAGCAGAGAAAAAAAGAGAAAGAACATATAAACAATTCCATATGGATAGTGGAAGAATTATTATTGTGCACTTATTGGTCCAAAGAAAGCATTTACAAGAAAAAGGATGTGATACTAAAAAAGATAAAGTCAAAGACATAAATCTTCAGATGCTATAAGCTTAATGAATCATGATCAGAAAAATAAAAATATAGCATCTTTAAACACATTATAGTAAAATTTTAAAATTATCAAAATAAATGAGAAATATTTATCACGGAGTAAATATCACGGTCCTCCCATTGTTCATCGATTTTTTCGAGCGGGCCCAGTAACGTCTTCATTGTGAGACTTGTTCTTACTGTCTTTGGCATATCAAATACATCACGGGTAGCTTGCCAGGCTCTGCCGTGCAGGCGAGATACCTCGGTAGCTTGCCAGGCTCTCCGAGAGGGGCGGAGGAATCGAACTTGGGTCGACCATGTTGGCTGCTTATAAGGCAAATGCCCTACCTCTGTGCTATGAGAAATATTTATATTATCCAAATAGAAAACAAAAAGTATTTTCAAACTAGTTATCAAGGTTATTGTTGACGTCTGAGCAAAAATAGCCAGAAGATAAAAACTCCTTTGGTTTACCGAGAACAGTTAACTGGAACAGTATTCTAACATTGTATATCTCATGTCATTTTCAAGCACTAAATGAGAGAGAGAGAGAGAGAGAGAGAGAGAGAGAGAGTAGATTGCCAAAATAATCACAGATCATAGATATAGCTCTTGCCTCTCGAAGAGTCCAGCAAGCTACCTAGAGTATCCTGCCCACAGGGCCTAGCAAGCTCCCCATGAAGTATCCAATATGCTAAAAACTGTAACAATAACGGGTCTCATTCCCTTGACCCTGAAAGAGCCTCCAATATGGCACCATTGGGAAGAATGAGTAAGGAGAGGCTGCTGAAATCCCAGGACTGGGATAAATGGAGACGTTACAAGCACCTGCTCGAGTAAATCGATGAACCACGGGATGACAGAGACAGTGACAGTGATAACATTTAAGCTGTGAAAGAACAATAAGTTAACAACATATTGCTATCATATGAGAAAATCCAAAAAATTCAATAAAAAATGTTTTATGTATCTTGGGATGTGGGACATACAGTCCAGAATTAGAATGTTGGATAAAATTGTACATAAGTTATTGCTGGTGAATCACCTAACGTATCTGACTTGTTTGAGTGCAAAACATGGCCTAATATTTTAGGAGCCTCAAGTAAACTTTGCATGCTATATGTGTTTGGAGGAGAGTTGAAAAAATAGAATTTATAAACAAGGATAAATTTCCATATGTTGAGGAAGGTGAAAGAAAAATATACTGCATGATTTAAATTCCACAAAACAACAAGAGCAAACAGATATTGCTTATCCATGCATTTACAAAAAACTGTTTTTGGAATAATAGAGTTTGAAGTACAACCGAAAGCACAAGACTGCAGAGGAGTTCATGAGGATTCCTAGTAAGCAAATAATGTTCCATTTCTAGTCTAATGATGTTGACCTTGTCCTTAGATATTTGTAAACTTTCATTCACTTACTAGTATGATATGTCTCACATTTAATTAAGTTCATACATAGGCATCATTAAAGGAAGGAAATATATCTTAATTCCACTGACTAGCTTCGCAATAGAACTGACTGGATGTACTTTATTGAAGTAAATGAACTCCTTGGTACACTTCCTGTCCTTGTATTTAATTATTTGTCATTACATGAAACTATCAGATCCTTTGTAACAAAAGAAATGACTGTGAAAGACTTATAAAAGTACTCCTGAAAGACTGGCATTTCAAACCAGCCATTTTCTTTAGACAAAACGGCCTACAGAAGGATCAGCTGAGATGTGGGCAGACTCAGCTAAGATACACTGTCCAGGGATGATCAAGTGGCCTTCAGAGTCATAGATATCCAGATTCCTGGCCTGATGTTCTCCTAGAGGTTCAGTAACTCTCATTTATGCAACCTTTATTCCTTGGCAAATGTCAAGCATGTAGGACTCTTCAATCTCTAGCATTCATGGCAAGTGGAAGATAAGCTACAATAAATCAATCTGACTAAATTCCCCCATTCCATCTGGTGCTGCTGCCACAGATATAGATGCCACCGTGTTTAAAAAAGAAGTCTGACTGGCAATGGGACGTTCTTGAGTCATGAAATGTGTGAGCTGGTCACCCAAATAAGTAGGAGAGGAAAAAATCACTTTTCTAATTCTGGGCTATTTTCACTTGATGTCATTCCATAAATCATATGGTACTGGTGCTTATAAAAGTAAACACACGGTATATAAATAGACCATAGAAAAGCCTGTGGCTTTCTGCAGTAGTTACAACACGGCAACTGCTATGTGAGATTTCTCTCCCATTTTAAGCATTTTGAAAAAACTAACTTGTTTCTGCCGATTTTCCTATTTTTATGGAATCCATCCTGAAGCACCTTTCAGGTTTCAACTCACTTGTTCCCTGATAAGCTGTTCTGTGTGTTGCGAATGAAGGGAGTTTCAGAGTTATTAACTAGCTTGGAGCTTCCAGAATTTATTTCAGATCAACTAAAAGATGATTCAACATGTCTTCGAACCTCGTCCCCCACCCCAAAATATGCCCCCCTTTATACTGTCTGCACAAGTCTCTAGTGTAAACAATGAAATAACAACTATCAGCACACAAACACACAAACTGGGATCAGGGTTATTACATAAACTGAGGAAATTTTATTCTTTGGTGCCTGAAATGAAGTCAGTTTCTTTCACACACTTTACCATTTAACAGCTGATTTGGAGGCAGTAGAACAAAGTGGAAACAAAGAAAACCTAAAAATAACAATAATTCTTTGTCCTAAAAACTAGTCTCAAATCCAATTTAAAACAAATGTCAGACACAAAAGTAAACTTATGGTCATTCAAAAAATGATTTTGAATCATTTTTGTGATTTCACAAATGGAATCCTAACTGATTAATTCAGATTTCTTTCAGAATTCATGGCTGAGTTAAGGAAAAACAAAGATAATTCATTTTCACATTAGTAGGGCATTATCTTTAACCTATAAAAGTGAAATTAGAAACTGTTGCTACCTACTGATGTCAGAAAATAAGAAGTGCTGTTAAATTTCCAGTGATCCTAACTTGATAATATATTTTTTAAAACAGGGGACAGGAGAATGAATGAATTTGACATTGCCTACACAGTTCTAAAAGTAGCAGAGCAGAGTTCCCATAATAAAGAGGGTAGGGAGTCTTAATTCATTAGACTGTGTGCTTTAGACGTAGTTTATCACTTTCTCTGCCAATGCCAAATCTCAAAGAAACAGAGAGACTTTTATCTGCAAAAAAAAGAAAATACCATGAGGAACATAAACAGAAAATAAGTACCTAAAATGTAGCACCAATTATTTAAAGGACATGCAGTAAAATGTCAATGATTAGAAAGAATTTTCCAGTGGCCTGGTTTCAGGTGAAATTTCATGAAAGGTGATGATTATTGGTTTTCCTTCATAATTTCTGAGATTGAAGATGTCATAAAGTCATAAAAAATAACAGCTATCTCAATGGTAGTTATTAGACATAGACTAAGATCAAATAAATGCACACAATACACTCATCAGAAAATTGCATCAGATGAGTCTTCTGATTGCCCATACATTTTTCACACAATTCAAAAGTTAAGAAAAAAATCACAGAGTCAGGGAGATACCCCAAGTGGGAGAGCTTAAACCTAGCATGTGGGAGACCCTGAGTTGGATCCCCACCCACATGCATTCCCCAAACATTGCCATGCATGTTCTCAAAGTACCTCTGGATCCAAGATTTACTAAAAGCCGCCAGGTGTGGTTCCTATAAAAAACAAATTAAGGGCCCAAGGAATGGCACTATAAAAAAAAAGACTTGTCTTTAAAGTGTGGGACCATGAGTTTTATCCGTAATGTCACCCGTGGTCCCCATTGCTCAGATAGCTGAACCTCTTAGCATATGTTACACAGAACTTGAAATCTTCAACACATAGTCAAGTGTGTGCAAGTGCTACAAGGAAAGGGTGATGGGCTGGGAAAATAGTACAGTAGGGAAAACTCTTGCCTGGAATACAATAATCCTGATTTGATTCCCAACACCAAATATAGTCCTCCCCAGTCTTGCCAAAACTTACTACTGAGCACAGAGCTAGGAGTAAAATCTGTGCACTGTTCAGTGTAACCCAAAACATAAAACAATCTGTCCAGTGAGCACAATTAAAGATGAGTGAGCACTGAGACCTGGTTGTATTTTTATGAGTAGTGGGTTGTAGGATAACATCGGTTTGTCCTTTCTGCCTTGCCACAGGGAGCTTAGGTTTATTGGGTTACTCCCATCACAGTGCTCCCATTCCTGTGTTTATTTGTAACTTCTTTCTTTGTGCTCTGTTAACTTGTAAATGTTGCTTTTCTCTTCTCCTTGTGTGATTTGTGTAGTTAACTCAGAGCAATGCTCTTTTTGTAAAGACACAGGAAGACAGTTTAATGCTACGCTTTTGTAACTTGCATCTGTTCTCTCAACTTAAGCCTCAGTTCGCCTTACTTACTAGCACACCAAAAGCAGGGTCCCGACAAGGACCCTGGGCAAGCAGTGAGCTACTCTGGCATCGAAATGGAACTGACCAGAGTGCCATAATACTCAACTATAAATTAAGAGCATGGTCATGGACAAATTCTGTCATGATCCAAAAAGTAATAACTGGAATAGGGTCCTGCTAGTTTGGGGAAAGATTAATCTGGCCTGAACACTGTAGCCTGAGATCTATAGAGAAATGTCCCCAGGAGAGCCACCCTATAAGCTCAATGTACCTCCTACTGCGTCCATACAAAATAACTGATACTAAGAAGTAGAATTAAGATGTTAATTAAGATATTACTTAAGTTATTGGACTAAGGAGAGGAGAAACACCCCTAGGTGGTATTTCCACCCTTGAGCCTGATTGGTTACAGGGAAGGGCTTTTGATATGTTGAATGTGCTACCAGATGGGGTGTGGTGTTGACCCCCCCAATGTGGGGAGTTGGGGAGAGAGAAACCAGGACAGCAAGATGGAGTGAGGAGAGACTAGCAAGGGGCACAGAGGGAAAAGAATGTAGGGGAAGAACGCAGGAGCACATGTGTGGAGAGCTGAGAGAAGAGGCTGTGGGAGGGAGAACAGAGAGATGAGCAGGAGAGACAGGAGGAAACGGGAACAAGGGGCAGTGTGAGATTGGAATGAGGGGCTCAGAGAGACTGGAACAGGTGCGTGGGGAGAATGGAATAAACGGCAACTGATTATCAACCAGCCTGGTGGCCCTCATTTCCTCCACAGTGGGTTATTAGCTAAAGAAATAAAGCTCTGCAAAGTATCAGCAATACTATACAGCTCAACTTAATTCAAGAAATATTCAAGTGCAATCCTTGGCAGGCATGGAACAATGACAAGGAAATTGGGAGAAATTATTTACATATTTTAAATGATTAAAAATCATGAAAATAAAAAATATATCAGGATGTAAAAATTATATTGTTCATGAATCAAATTTTATTGGAATATATTCATATCAGTTTACATAATATCCCTGACTTCTTTTGATACCCAATGTCAAATGTTAGGTGTGGTTTTCACTAAGTGAATTATTGATTATATGGCCTTTCATTGAAAACCTTTGACAACCTTCTCTAAAGTCATTTTACATTCCATTTACAATATTAATTTAGTTATATGATCTTAAGAATGGCAATTACTCCAGTATGCTACATATAATAATAATTTTAAAATCAACATTATAGATATTCTAGCCAAATAACTTTAACTCCCTAACTTTGCACCTTACTGGTTTTATAATATATCATGGGTTTTATAGACCCGTATAGTCTTTTTCTTTTTTTTGTCACAACTATACAAGTTTATCCTGATATCATTTTTCAGTAAACTGGTAAGTATTTTTAAAAGTATTGGTGAATTAGCCAAAAAATAGAGCTCTGCTTTATTTATTCCAAGTAGAAGCAATGCTATACAGCTCAGCTTAATTCGAGAAATATTTATCCCGAGTTTACTATTGTCTAGGGAACCAGATGCCCTTGTTTCTCCCTGTGGAGACAATGATTGCATACAACCAAGTTATTTTCCCTATTTCCTCAGTGATAAAACCTCAATTATGTTAGGATAGCCATGTGCTAAAAGAAAACCAAAAAAAGAAAAAATAAATAAAAATTTCCTTTTAACCTTGAAGCAAGGAAGATTTTGGTAATGAGAACTAATTGGGAGTGTACTGAGATATTTCCTTCGTTGACTAGAATGCCACTTTGGCTTTTGGAGGGTAACCCTTGCCTTTGTGATCCCTGATTGATGTATATCATATCTAGAGAACTAGCAGCCCTTTGGAGGTTACGAGGAAAGTGCACAATTAAGATTTGTCTCTTTTGAGTTATTAAACCAGCAACTATGCATTAGAACTTTCTGATAAATAAAATAAAACAAAGTCTTTAGTTTGTTTGAGTGTGTCTTAATTTCTTGTAACAAAATCCAATCTTGAAGTAATTCCACTCTCTGGAAGTTCTGCAGGCAGCGAGCTAGTACCAGAATTAAGTTTTTTGCCTTGGATGTGGCCAACCCTAGTTTAGTTCCCCCCAGCAACTGTGGAGTAATGATAACACCCCCCCACCCCATCACAGAATTGGGTAAAGCCTGTGAGCAACACTAGATATGCACTCAAATCCCAAAACAAACAGAAGTTCTGTCTTAGACTGGTATACCCCTTTTGGATTACAACTAAACGGCAAGCATACAGCTGAGCCATCTTTTGTGATAGTATGCAATCAACTCACACTGATCAGCGAGAATGAGAGGGGAAGAAAAAGAAATAAGGTGTGTCCTTCCTTGGAGAAAAGAAATTTGAGACACCAGGCTCTAAATAACACTCCAGGGGCTGGAAGGATAGCACTGTGGGTAAGGCGTTTGCCTTGCATGCGGCCAACCTGGGTTCGATTCCCAGCATCCCCTATGGTCCCCTGAGGAGCGCCAGGATTAATTCCTGAGTGAAGAGCCAGCAGTAACCCCTGTGCATTGCCGGTGTGACCCAAAAAGCAAAATAAATAAATAAATAAATAAATAAACAACACTCCTGCCACACTGACTGCCAAAAGCTTCTCTGATTTGGGTGTTTAAAATCCATGCTCCGAATCAGCAATACAATTATATCATCACATTTTCAATAAAAGCTTCAAACATCACCTTCAGTTCTTCCACTAATCACAGAAACTTCCTCTCTTACAAAGATTAAACAGCAGGGTGGCCATTATCAATGTCAAGTCCACTGAGTGCTAAAATATTCAAGCAGGTTACTAATACATGTTATATTTGCAGTTGATCATTCTTTACCATTAACCTAATACTGTGTATCTGATCATGCAATTGACATGAAGTCAATAGAATTCAGTAGGAGACATATGTATACGTTTACAGTCATCAGTAATATGTATATAAATTTTACCAATACTTTATAAAATTATAATTGATTATAATGGGACCTCATGTATGGGACTTAAAGATACAAAGGCAATATAATAAAGGAATGGACACATACAACTGAATTAGGGGCCAGGTGAGCAGGGGAAGGGGAGGGTCCTTGGTTATGGTATTAGGGGAGGAAGACTGGCACACGTAGGTGTGCTGTTGAAATGTGTCTGTGAGAAACCATGATTAATAGCATTGGAAGCCAAAAATATAAGTAATTGTACCACTTGTATGTAAATTTCATGACTTCATCTTTTCTAAGAGCTACATAGTACTCCATTGTGTAGATGTACCAAAGTTTCTTTAACCAGTCATCTGTTCTTGGGCATTCAGGTTTCTTCCAGTTTCTGGCTATTGTAAAGAGGGCTGCAATGAACAAACAAGTGCAGATGTCACTTCGACTATACATTTTTGCCTCTCTGGGATATATTCCCAGGAGTGGTATTGCTGGGTCAAATGGGAGCTCAATTTCTAATTTTTTGAGAATCATCCATACTGTTTTCCAGAAGGGCTGAACCAGTGGACATTCCCACCAACAGTGAAGGAGTGTCCCTTTCTCGCCACATCCACAGAAAGAGAGGGATAGACATAGAAAGATTGCATTCATCTGGGGGATATAAAGTAACAAAGTATGAGATTAATACCCAAGAATAGCTGAGATCAGCACCAGGAGGATTACTCCATAACTTAGAGGCCAGCCGGGTATCCTAGAGGAAAGGGCTATTCAGATAGAGAAGGGAGCACCAAATAAAGGATGTTTGGAGGATCCTCCCAGGAGGGGAGATGCATGTCGAAAGTAGACTATGGACTGAACATGTTTGCCACTCAATGCCTCTTTTGCAGACCACAACACCCAAAAGGAGAGAGAGAACACAGGGGATTGCCCTGCCACAGAGACGGGGGGATGGGGGGATGGGGGTGGGAGGGATATTATCCATGGTGGTGGAAAATGGGCACTGGTGGAGGGATGGGTATCTGATCATTGTATAATTGAAACCAAAGCACAAAAAATTGTAAATCTACAACTTTAAAAAAAATAAAATAAAATAAAGGGGAAAAAAAAAAAAACAAAAACAAAAAACGTATGTCTAGGAAAACATATTGTGATTATAGTTTCAAATGATACAATTGGCAATATGTGATAAACATTGATGTTGAAATTTAAATTTATTCCAGTGTAAATAAAATATTTATCTGTTGATATTCAAAAAAAAAATTGATAGCCTGGAAAAAAAAATATATAAGTAATTAATTAAAATTCTGGCATCCACCAAGAAACAGAACAGTATTAAAATCAACAATTTTATTTTATTTACCAAAATCCATAGATCTCATTTCCTGAACTAGAAGAATGTGACTTGCAACCTTATTTGCAAAGAAAAAAAACTTTACTAACCACTTTTGGTAAGAATGAATCCATGCATTTATATGGAAATCACAAAATCACTGAATATTATGTATTTAAACATGCATCAACGGTAAGGAAAGAAGCTGCCCCACATTTCTAAGCAAATAGCAAAAACAAAATCACAGTCTATGTCCTCTTAGTTACATACTGGATGCAATCTTGGGATTTTCCCTACCAAGCTGTGCTTGCACTGTGAAAACCAAAGCAAAGTTGGGTATTCTGGGCTTTTTTTTTTAATGGTTATGACATTTTTCATGACATTTACTCAAAAAAAAAAATCAATCTGGCTTTTCAAGCACTGGAAATAGGCCTCATGATATGAGGAAACCAAAACAAAGCTCTAGCCAAAAGTTATTATTACCAGCAGGGTTATCTGCTGAGGATTTAATTTTAGTGTCCTGACACTTTGAATACAATCCAGCTATCGAGGCAACATTGAACAAAATTTGATTCAGTCTTGTCCTAATCAGATGCCAAAGGAATGACAAAAGTTCTTCTTTTAGAGGGTTGGTGGAAATGTGACCTTGCTAGAGGCATACGGGACAGTTAATAATTTAGACAAAACCATTAAGAAATTAAAAAAAAATAGGGCTGGAGCGATAGCACAGCGGTAGGGCATTTGCCTTGCACGCAGCTGACCTGGGTTAGATTCCTCTGTCCCTCTTATAGAGCTAGGCAGAGTGTGGCAAGCTCCCTGTTGTGTATTCGATATGCCAAAAACAGTAACAACAAGTCTCACAACGGAGATGTTACTGGTGCCCGCTTGAGCAAATCGATGAACAACAGGAGGACAGTGCTACAGTGGACAGTGATTATTAAGAAATAACTTAATTATTTCTTATTGCTAAGAAATAACTAAATTCTGGGGGCTGGAGAAATAATACAGCAGGTAAGGTGCTTGCCTTACATGCCAGTGACCCAGTTCAATCCTTGGTATCACATGCAGTCTCCTGAACAGCACCGCAAGTGTTTTCTGAACTATAAGGACTAAGCCCTAAGCACAGCTAGGTATAGCCAAAAACAAAACAAAAGATCAAAATGGAGAGAGAAATAACTGGATTCCAAGGTGCAAAATAATGTGAGTGTAGTCCGGATTTTGTTTTTCTCCACAAAGTTTACTTAGTTTCTGGTTGAGCTTCAAAAATATTTAACTAATGGCTCTGTGAACACAAGTCAAAAAATGACAGCTTTTTGATCAAATTAAGTTCCTCATAGTGTTTTGTGGAAAAGAAAATTGATCCTAAACTGAGGCTATCTGCAGTTTACACAATGCTTCTCAAAGCTCTGTCATTTCATTTTTTTTAGTATTCCAGTTTCTTCCCACACCCCATGGATGTGCACATTGGGTTCACTAGTGTATCTAATGGTCCCAGTCTGACAATGTGTATTTGATGAAAGGGATACCCATCCTGTGTTGGTCCCCAGCTTGCTACTCTAATCACCTACCCCATAGTCTGGAATATGCAGATTATGCAGGTTGAAAAACTGCATGCATTATTATTGCATATAATATACTACTTACAGATGTAGAAATATAATGATGCACCCAAATGCATATGATGTTGTAATCCAGTGCTGTTCTGATAAGATATTTTAAAAGAAAATAAAGAGAGAGAGAGAGAGAGAGAGAGTGAGAGAGAGAGAGAGAGAGAAAGAGAGAGAAGAGCCCTTTAACAGATTGAACCTTACAGCAAGCATAGGAAGATGGAGCTCCAGGTGAATTAAGTCAGTGAATGTAAATCTCACCCATTGAACATATAAAAATCAAAATAGATAACTGGATGCCTGCAGGTGGGAGATGGTAGCAGATAAAAGGAAGCCCCCAAGCCCCCAGCCCTTCTCTCTCTCTCTCTCTCTCTCTCTCTCTCTCTCTCTCTGCAATCACTTAGGCAGACTGTGGCAGCAGGTAGGGCCCACACAGATGGTATATTTAGGCAGAGCTTGGAGGCCCAGGAACAGGAACGGAGCACATGAGTCTCACACAAAAGCATGCAGTGGTGGTCAGAGATTAGGAAAGCAAAGCTAGCAGAGGAACTGTGTCAGACACAGAGCTCTGGAATCTCACCCACATGCAGGAAAGATAGGACAGTGGGGGAGGAGTCCAGGAAAGCCCCAATGACAAGATTTCAGACTAGGAAATTTTACCCTGGATAGAGAACTAAACAGGGAGATCACCAGGTTATCATACACCAGAGGGAGTAGATCATGAGGGACAGGACTTAGGAAGTTCTACAGGGGACTGGAAATCATAGGACCAGACATGTGACATTCTGTACAACTTTATACACAAATCTTTCATACAATTGTCAAGAACTCACCAGCACAGGAAAATCCACTTTCAGGATAACAAAATGATAGCCTACTTCCTCTATATTTCCTGCACATCAGGGTAAGAGACTCTTCATAACTTATCTTCATTAAGCAGATGTATTTGATTAGCTGTAAAGTGAATTTGCAGAGTAAACCTTGTTTTTTCTCTTCCTGTGCAGGCATGCTGAATGTTCCAATGTTCAGTTTGGGGAAGAAGATATGTTCCATTTGCCCCAAAGCCAAAAGCCAAGCTACAGCTTCTCCAAGAAGCCAACAAAGGGAGAAACAAGATAGCAAAAGGAAAGAGCACGAACAAAGATTTTTAGATATTGTTCTTATGTGCTTTTCTGTTAATTAATAAAGCTGACAGTTTACTTCATTTTTGTCGGTTGCTTCCCATATATGGCTCCATTAAATAAGATCCCAAAAAGAAAAGGATTGATAGCTCCTCTTCCAAAAAAGTATTTCTGAATTTATTATGAAAATAAGCAGAATTGTTGGGAGAAATTTTTTTCATAGAATTTCAAAGTTTAAAGTCAAGCAGATGGTGAAAAAGAACACTTCTCACTTGGTACACATTCATTTAAGTTTGGGCACATTAATAATTTGCTTCAGTAACAGCCACATATAGTTGAAGAATTCAAAGCAGTAAAAATAGCAGTCAGCATATATATCTCTGGAATTTTATAATACAATTTAAACATACAATATTAGAAAACATTATAACTATTTTAACTTAATTTAACACAATCTAGCACACATTTAGAAAGACTGGCAACAACACTTAAGACGAATTTCAATGATATGAAAATACCTAACATAAAAAGGAAATGTGGCTTGCTGGCTGAAAGCTAAAACTTTGAAATTTTAAGTGTTTATGGGAGAAACTAGTTTGCCAGACACTCTTAAAAGCAGTTTTTTTTTTCTAAACTGATTCCATTTCAAACTGACATGAGACTTACCATAGAAATACTTCAAAACAAGCAAAACAAACCTCAGGTATTCAAACCACTTTGGGGGGTTGGGAGTGTATTTAGACTATAATCCCTTTTCTTTTAAATTTGCAAGAACAGAACAATACTCTCAGGATAAAGTCCCAAAGACCACTGTTGTTAAACACACACACAAACACACACACACACACACACACACACACACACAGAATTATTGCTCTTTAGACTATAGCTACCATACATACTTAAGTTTTTAATTTCATTTCTTAGTGATTTAACTAGTGATCTTATACAGATTCCTATGACTTCCAAATGTGGAAAGCTCACTCATAAAATACTCTATGGAAATATACAAAAAGATCTGTATGTCATATTAGAGTTGGATTCAAGACTTACTCCCTAGAATACTAAGGCCAGGGGTTAATATCACCCACTTTGGGAAACACTAAAACAAAAGTATCCGATAGGCACACACAGAGCCTTCCACCTAACTGAAGAATATGCATTCTTTTTAGAATCACATGGAATATACTTTAGGCTATAAAACTATAGAAACCAAATAAACCTCAACAAATCTAAACATAGTTAAAATCAAATAAATCTATTCCCTAATTCTATCACTGTATCACTGCATCATTGTCATCCCGTTGTTCATCGATTTACTCGAGCGGGCACTGGTAATATTTTCATTCATCCCAACCCTGGAATTTTAGCAGCCTCTCCTTACTCATCTTTCCCAATGACCATATGGAGGCTCGTTCAGGGTCAGGGGAATGAGACCCGTTATTGTTACTGCTTTTAGCACATTGAATATGCCACGGGTGAATTGCCAGGCTCTGTCATGCGGGAGGGATACTCTCGGAAGCTTGCCGGGCTCTCCAAGATATATATATATATATATATATATATATATATATATATATTCCTAACTATAATGTAATATAATGTAATTAAATTAGCAATAAATAACAGAAGCAAATTTCAGGAATTCACAAATATGCAGAAATTAAACAACAAATTTTTAAATTATCTAAAAGAAAATCTAAAGAAATTAGTAAATACTTAGAGATAAATAAAAACAAAATGTAGAGCAAAAATTATTTGATGACACCAAATCAATGTTTTGGGAAATATTTATAGTTATAAATACAAATATTATAAAAGATCTCAAATCGATAATCTATCTTTCTACATCAGAACACTGGTGGCGATCCATTGGCACTTTGGTAGTAGTGGAGGTGCAATAACTTTGTACATCCCTAAAAATAAGCATTAACATTACTATAATCATTTTACTTCAACTTTAATAAAAATAAACTAGAAAATAAAAGGCAAATTAAGTCCCAAAATAAGCTAAAATAAGAAAATAAATACATGTATAGAGAGAAAACAACAAAGAAGCTCAGCAAATTCAAGTCAGTTCTCTGAAAGATTGACAAGACAACACATAAATATATTTATCAAGATTTTCTTTAAAAGTGAGTTGAAATTACTGAGCAAAAGCTTATTCCAACCATAAAGAAAATTTTAAAGATCTATCACTATCACTATCACCCCATTTTTCATAGATTTGCTTGAGTGGGCACCAGTAATGTCTCCATTCGTCCCTGTCACATGCTAGTGTAGCCAGATGACATATTGGGGCCTCTTTCAGGGTCAGAGGAATGAGGACCATAATTTTTACTGTTTTTGGCATATCGAGTATGCCACAGGTAGCTTGCCAGGCTCTGACGTGTGGGTGGGATACTCTCGGTAGCTTGCCGGGCTCTCTGAGAGGGATGGAGGCTTTTGGGGCAGCCTCTAATCACCTTTACAGGTGTTCCCAGTCAGGCATATATGCAGACAGGATACTTTCAGTAGCTTGCCAGGTTCTCTGAGAGTGAAAACTAGAGAATAACAGGTTGTGGGGCCACAAATGCAGCCACGTGCTTCCGGGAGCTTGGTTTTTATAGTCTCTGGATCCTGGCCGTTAATGGGGTTACATGGCAGTTGGTGGGTGTAACTGTCCAGCTACTGGAAATGGGGGATCTGGGTGGAGGAGGCCCAGTCCCAAACCGAGCAGGCTTGGAGATCTCAGCCCTGGGTCCCACACACCTGGGTTCCTCTGCTGGTTCCTTCATGAGTGAGGCTCGTCTCAGCATGTGGTGAGTGGTCTCAGCATGGCTGTGTCTGGGTCCCAGAGGTCTTCAGCTGCCAGGGCTCTGCTTCAGGCGGAGAGGGAAACTCAACATGCCCCCCTCCAAGGGGCCCCAGTGAAGATAGCCAGGTGTGGGAGCAGGAGACTTTGCATTGTTCTCTTCCAGGAGCTTGGTTTTATAATCTCTGGATCCTGGCCATTGATGGGGTTAAAAGATCATAACGGGATATACTATAAATGGCAACAAATATAGTTGACATGATCAAATTGAACCAAAATAAAAATAGAAAATTCAACACTTGTCAGATCTAAGGAGTTACTGTCAGCTTGTGGTGTCAGAGGTACTTACAGAGTGCTTGGGGGATCATGCAGTTTGAGGCTGGAACCTGGTGTTCCTATATGCAACGTGTGATATTCCACTTTGAGCCATTACCCTGCCTCGTAGAGAGTGGAATATTTTTTTAATGATACCCACTGCTGTATCACACTGTTCTATCCTTGTGGATAGTCAATAAACAGAGTATAATCTAAGGAATACTTACTGCAATTTCATATGATTCCAGAACTATAATTTTCTGTTAGCTCTGAAACAAACTTAAGTCATATTTTCTAAGCTGATTTGATGAAGAATGTTGTGAAAATTTTCAAACTAAGAAAATATGGGCCAGGGAGACAGTACAAAATTTAATCTGAAATTTCAATTTGGTTTATGCACCATAGAACAGTTGTCAGGTATCATCCAAAATTCCCCACAGAGAATACTTTTATCTTCATTAAGTGCTAGCCTTATACTAACCATCTGGGATTGTTCTATTGAATTGCTGCCAGTATTTTACATTACTGCTCTTTCTAGAATGGAATTATTTCTACTGTTTACAGATGTTTTTATAATAGCAATGCATTTCTTTGATAAGTCAAATTCTCTTAAGAAAGAAGAAAACTATCCATTTCACTAATAAAAAGGCATAGAATACATAGTTTTATTAGTGAGCTCTATCAAGCATTTAAATACTTAATACCAATCCTTAACAAACTGTTCCAAAAGAGACAGGAAGACCATGTTTCAATATCTTCTATGACATCATAGTTACCCTGTTACAAAAACAATATATCACAAAATAAAGAATACTATCATTTAAATATTTTTTGTTGTTGTTGTTATTGTTTGTTTGTCTTTTATTTAATGAATCACTGTGGGAAAAGTTAAAAAGCTTTCAGGTTTAAGTCTTGGTCATGCAATCATCAAACACCAGTACTTATTTTTCAGCACCAAGAACCCCAATACACCCCTCCCAACCCTCCCAATGCCTGTGAGGCAGATGAATTCTAGTTAGCACTCTATCTACTTTGATTAGATTCATTGTTTCGACAAAGGATGCAGCATTATTGTTTAGAGTTTACACCCCCAAATCAGACCTGCTGAAAAGGCATTGTGAAATAATTTGTTTTCTACAGCTGGTTACAAGAACCAAATGATGTCGTGTGGTCACGCAATTTTGGATTTCTGATATTTTACTTATTAAGCTTGGAAGTATTTCTGCCGAGAGTCAGATAATTATGAGATTGGTGTCTGTGGCTCTGGAGCCATTTTGCCGTGTCAGAGAGCCGTTCGTGGGGGGCAACTCGTGACCTCGATAGGGCGTGAAGGATGAGCTGGGAACACCGCCCTTCCCATGAGGTTTCAGTCGCCCTGTCATTACTGGATCATACCTGGCTTTCCAAAAAGCTCTGAGGCGGCTGCCATCTTGCTTTCCAGAGGGAAAAAGGTGGAAGGGAGCAACACCCTTTTCCCTCCGGGCAGGCATGGTGGTGTGGATTAACACATAGTCCATTCACTTTTCTGCCACAAGCTGCCGGGCTCTGCATTAAGTCCTGGTGCTTCTGGAGCCATGGCCGTGCTGGAGAGCTGCTCATGGGGGGCAACTCGTGACCTCGGTAGGGCATGAAGTATCATTTAAGTATTTAGACTTAAATGAGCTGGAGCGATAGCAAGTGGGTAGGGCATTTGCCTTGCGAGCAGCCGACAAAGGTTCAATTCCTCCATCCCTCTCGGAAAGCCCGGCAAGCAACCAAGAGTATCCCGCCCAAAGAGCAAAGCCTGGCAAGCTAACCGTGGCATATTCTATATACCAAAAACAGCAACAAGTCTCATGATGGAGATGCTACTGGTGCCCACTCGAGCAAATCAATGAAAAACAGGAGGACAGTGCTACAGTGCTACAAGTACTTAGACACATACATACACACAAATACTTAGTAAAATACTTTTAAAATTTAATAATATAAGCTATAAAGATTTATACTTTTGTACCAGGTAGGAATTATACCAGCAATAAAAGTCTGAATTAAAATCTTAAAATAAAGCATCATGTAACTAAAATCAAATGTGAATATGTAAGAAAAAATTCTCCTCTTAAATAATGCAGAAAAAGCATTAGACAAAAACAACATACTTTCTTGACAAAAGTACTAAAAAAAGTAGGATTAGAAAATAACTATCACTTAATAAAGGGCAGAATGATATATAAATCACAATCACGATCATCCTATTGTTCCTCGATTGCCTCGAGCAGGCCCCAGTAACGTCTCCTTCGTCCTAGCCCTGAGATTTTTAAAAAGTGCCATATTCAAGGCTCTATCAGGGTTAGGAGAATGAGACCCATCATTGTTACTGGTATTTGGCATATTGGGTAAGCCACAGGGAGTTTGCCATACTCTGCCATGTGGGCAGGTTACATTCGGTACCCTGTCAGTTTGTCCAAAGAAAGAACGAGATAATAAGATGTCACAAGGCCACAAATGCTGCTACGTGCTTCCGAGAGCTGGGTTTTATGGTCTCTGGGTCTTGGCCATTGATGGGATTACATGGCGCCAGGGGACAAGTTGGTGAGTGTGACCCCTGCCTACTGAAAGGTGGAGGATCTGGGTGGAGGATGCTCAGCCCCAATCCGAGCAGGCTTGGAGATCTCAAACCCAGGACCTGCATGACTTTGTTCCTCTGCCAGTACTTTTATGCATGTTGAGAGTGGTCTCAGCATGGTTGTGGCTCCAGAACCAGCCACAACTATGCTGATATATAAATAACAATAAGAAATCAGCATACTTAATCAAATAAGGCTAAGTTCAGGAATAAATTCTAATACTAGGAAAATCTGTTCAATGTCATACTGAAAGTCCAAATGAATATTATGCAATATAAAGAAGTAAAAAAATAAATTATAAAGAAATAAAACCAAATTTTTTGGATTAAGGAATTATAATAAAAGAAACCCACTAAGTCCAAAAGATATGATGGTTATACATATATTAAATTAATAAAAGAACACAATCATATCATAGATTTAGTGTCTCTAAAATATAAATTTTTATTTGTGCATTTATGTATATGCGTGGCAAAAATATGAGAATATTTGAGACATATAAAACAATATAGATTCAAAAAAGTAATGTTATTTTCTAACAGAGTTATGTGTGAATTTTACCCCATCAACTGTATTTTTATTTTCCCCTTTGTTTCTCTTTTTGGGGTGGCGGTGAATCTTCAGGGGTTACTTCTGGCTCTACACTCAGGAATTACTCCTGGCGGTACCTGAGGGACCATATGGGAAGCTGGGGATCTAATCCTGGTCTGTCGTTTGCAAGGGAAACGCCCTAAAAGCTGTACTATGACTGCAGCTCCTATTTTTGTTTCTAAGCAATAAGTTTAGAATATGTGTTTTGTTTTATTTTATTTTGTTTTGTTTTGTTTTGTTTTGGAGCCACACCCAGCTGTGCTCAGGATTTACCCCTGGCTCTATAGTCAGGAATTACTCCTGGTGAGCTTTGCAAAAACATAGGGTGCTGGGGACTGAATCCAAGTCAGCCACGAGCAAAGTAAGCATTTATCTGCTATATTCTCCAGAATACTTTTATTTTTAAAATAAAACTTTTTCATAACTAGCACAAGGAGTAAATTCACAGTCACGGTCCTCCCGTTAGTCATCGATTTGCTCGAGTGGGCCCAGTAATGTCTCCATCGTGAGACTTCTTGTTACTGTGTTTGGCATATCGAATACGTCACGGGGAGCTTGCCAGGCTCTGCCGTGCGGGCGAGATACTCTCGGTAGCTTGCCGGGCTCTCCGAGAGGGGTGGATGAATCGAACTCGGGTCGGCCATGTTGGCTGCGTGCAAGGCAAACGCCCTACCGCTGTGCTATCGCTCCAGCCCCAAAGAGTAAATTATTGGATTAAAATACGTTAGAATTTTTCTCAAGAATGTAAAATAAAAACTCCTTGATGTGTCTACAAATAAAAGGCAAGAATGATTCATACATGTAGTGGATGAAAGGAAATAATGAATAAATACTGAAATAACTGTGCAGAAACTAGAAAAATAAAGCATTTTTTTTTGGAGGGAGCAGTTTGGGGCCACATTCAGTGGAGCTGAAGGACGATTCTTGGTTCTGTGCTCAGGAGTGATCCCTAGCAGTGCTCATGGGACCATATGCAAGACTAGGCATCAAAACAAAGTTGCCACATGCAGTGCAAAAAGGAAAGCAATCTTGAAGAAACATAAAGACCAAAAATGTAAAAAATAAGAGTAAATAAAGACTGCTAACTAAAATTGCCTTAGCCCAAAGGTCTTTCTCCTCCAGCTGAACTGTAGTTAATATTTTGTGTTTAAGCAGCTCTATGATATTGGCTGTTACATTATTTTCGACTGTACTTCTGAAAAAAAATGTTAAAAGATATAGAAATCAAACATTCATATGATAACCCTTTTATTGTTTTCATCTTAAAATGTTTCTTTACAATTCCTATTTTATAATATTATTTAAGCATGATTGTAAATATGAAAGTATCTCAGGGTTTCCTGACACATTGATGGACTTTGATCTACAACACATAAAAGCTATCTTAAATCCTCAATCATGACTTCGAACTTTATTTAATGTAAGCCATTTATCTTCCACATTTGAATGACAAGTCTTTGTTAAAAATGTATAGTATGAGATTGCCAAGGACCAAAGTGGGCTTCACATCCAAGTATTTTGGAATATCTCCCTCCATAAATCTAATCTTTTCTTGCTTTTCATCACTCACCGTCCCATAACTGACAAAATGAATGTTGCTTTTTTTTAAAAAAAAATGATTGATTTGAGAAAAATTGACAGTCCTGAGGACATTGGACAAACCAATCAGATATTAGAGGAATGTATTCTATAATTAGCTATGAATATTTTTAAGTATGTGTCATTTGGAAGGTATAGAGAGTTATCTATAAGAATATAACAATAATGAATTTATTAAGCAACAGTATATTGATCAGGTATTGTGTCCAATCCTTTGTTAAAGTAAAATATGAGAAAACATGTATCACCACTCCTGTTTTGAAAAATCAGGCAATGAATCAGAGAAGCTAACTTCTTGACATGAAAAAGAAAATGCAGTGGTTCAATGCCACAACCTAGGGAGTTTGTCTAATATTTTGTTATATAACAATTCAATTAACACCTTTCATATCAGTCAGTGTTATAAGAAAAATAAAATTTAATAAATTTTGCACAAAAATATTTTCAGTTATAACTGACATGTATGAATTTTTATTTCCTTATATTTTCAGCTACTATATGTATATAGCGCCTGCTTCAGTAGTATAACAGACTACTTTTGTTTCTGACTAACATCATAGTTAGAAGATGAAGAATTGCTCAGATTTTAAAATTCACTCACATGTGAAGCTAAGTAACTTTGAATTCAGTGGACATTGTTAAAAAAAACAGTTTCACTGAAACTAGAAATTAATGTCAATTAATAAAAATTAACTATGCTTCTAAATGATTGATTTTGTGGAGGTTGTTTTTTAAGTTTTATTTTATTTTACTCCCCGCCCCAAGGGACCCAACACCGGCAGCCAACCTCCACTACCCACCTGTAGCCATGCTCCAGGCTGCTTCACAACCACGCAACACATCATGAGACACTTTCTACCCATTTTCCATAATTACCACATGGATGTTTGATGGGGTTCAGACATTAGGCAACAAAAAACACTGTCCTCCCGTTGTTCATCGATTTGCTGAGCAGGCCCAGTAACATCTCCATTGTGAGACTTCTTGTTACTGTGTTTGGCATATTGAATTCTCTCGTAGCTTGCCAGGCTCTCTGAGAGGGGTGGAGGAATTGAACCCAGCTGGGTCGGGCTGGCTGCATGCAAGGTAAACGCCCTACCGCGGTACTATCACTCCAGCCATTAGGCAACAAATTTAGAGAGAAATATATATATATGTAAATATAGGTATCTATATGCCTCTTGGAAGAGCCCAGCAGGCTACCGCTACTGAGAATGTCCCGCCCTCACGGACAGAGCCTGGCAAGCTCCCCGTGGCGTGTTCGATGTGCCAAAAGTGTAACTACAGTAGGTCTCATTCCCCTGACCCTGAAAGAGCCTCCAATCCTTTGGAAAGACGAGTTCAGAGAGGCTGGTAAAATATTAGGGCTGGGACAAATAGAGACGTTACTGGCACCTGCTTCAGTAAATTGAGGAACAACGGGATTACAGTGATTTATTTATTTTTGCTCACTGTGATGACCACACTTTAGGTCAGGTTGTGAGGTACTCAGACTACAGCAGGAATATGGTGGCAACTCTCCAGGATCCATCAGGCAACACCAGGCAGGACTCAACTATAATGTGGTTTCAGGGAAGAAACTCAGCATGGCTCATATGATAGGTACATACTCTACTACTTGAGCTATTTCTAGCTTGCTTCAGTATTTTTGAAACCAAGTTTACACATTTTTATTAAAGCTTTAGAGAGTCCTATGGGCCATGGTGTGCTTTAGTATTTAGTCAGTGAAATTAGAGAAACAGAAAGGGAAAATGTAACCAGGAAACTATGATCAAAGAACTTAAAATCAGAGAACTTTGAAAATATAAAACAAATGATTTGAAAACTTTGATCTACAGAATGTTATCAGAATGTTATCAACAGATTTCTGTTTTTGCCTAGAATTCTGAAGTAAGGACCCTTGTAATCATTAGGTAGTGAGTTCTGTTACTGCAAAAGAAAACTCAGAATTAGTAAAAAAAAAAAGTGCAACTGGAAGAAATTGTAAATGTTAATACTTTCAAATGTTGCTTACATCTATTAAGTTTTTTAAAAAATCCAAAAACGTTTCAATATTTTAATGTTGCAACTACAATTTTTTTCTAAATCAGAAAAGTCATTAGAATCACAAGTCCAGAATATATCACTTTGATAAATTAAGTAAAAATCTTGGGCAAGGAAATGGCTAAAAGAGCTAGAGTATGTGCTTTGTATGTGGGAGTCCCAAATTCAATGCCTGGCATTGCATAGTACCCCAAACACCTATAGAAGTATTTTCTGATCACCAGGGTACAGCAAGAAAAACAAGAAAATTAAAAGGAGAATATCATGATCCAAAACAATTGCACCTATGATTTTACAAAGCTCATCCTAAATCTCTGGGGTGAGGTGTTAGTATCATACAGGAATGGAAACCAAGAACTGGACTTAATCAGCAACTTGGTTAACATCACACAGGTAATAGAGATTGACCCAGGTGCAACTCAGTCTCTTCAAGTGCTTTTTCAGCTATACTAAGGTTTTTGGTTTCAAGCTCTTATTTAACTTTGAAACTCACAGATCCTCTGAAATAAAGAAACAAAGAATTCTAGCTATACGAAATAATGAGCAGTCATCAAAGATAACCATTCATTTTGAAGATGGAAACTCCAATGATATTCACTGAACAAAATGTTTAATTTCTTAGAAAACTATGATATTCATATTATATTGCATTTATTTCTAAAAGATATTACTTATTATGATTCAATAAGATGAAAACATAACAATCATGCAATTTGTTGTTTTTTTTTAAATCTGTCTGGTTAGTTGATAGTGGCCATTGCAATAAACAATGTATGATCACATACTTGGTCAAGGTTCTCTGAAATATCTTTTTTTTATGTGCTATAGAAGTTGATTTTTGCCCACTCATACATGAATGTTTCCAAGTTTCAGGGTATGAGTTAATGCTGGTTATTGACAGCACAGAGACACAAAAGTGGTTTATAAGAAACAATATATGAAAACAGTATCTTAGTATCTTATTCATTTTCTTTTCCTGTATAACAAATCACCACAATTTTAGGGAATTAAACCCCTCCATTTATTATTCCATAATTTCTACAGGTCTGCAATGGCCACACGGCATAGCTGTGTTCAGCAAGTTAAAGTGCTGCAGGAACTGCATTCTCGTTGGGAACACCAAGCACTACAAGCACTCTACAGGTTCATTCTGGTTGTTGCAAAAATTCTGTTCCTTGCAGTCTTGGTACTGAGGTACTAATTTTCTTGCTGATTGTCTGCTAGGAACCATTCTCAATTCCTAGAAGCCACCCTTAGAAGCCTGAATGGCTTGACTTCTCAATATGGCAGTGAAAGAATCCGCCTCTCCTTGAATGCCTCTGATTTATCTATATCTAATCTTAAAATCTGTTTTTCTTTTTTTTTTTTCGAAATCAGAATAGAATGTTGCTGCACCACACTCATGGACAAAGTATCAACTTTCTTCCACTACTCACTCTAAGTTCTTTGTCATACCCACCTCTGTCCACTTACCTCTCCCCACCCACCACACCCCACTCTCCTCCCATACACACACCCAAGCTTAGCCAGATTCAGCTCTAAAGAAGCTCATTGGATGGTTATTATAGATCATTGTTTATTTCCTTACCATGGTTTTTCATTATCTGCATATGACTTAGATAGGTTGGCATCTGTCCTTCTGACTCACTTCATTCTACATGATCCCCTACAGTTTCATCCAAGTTGTTATGAGTTGCAAGATTTCATCTTTTTTTGTATATAACTGAATAATATTCCACTCTTCTAAACATAATTTAAGCATTCATACCAGGCCCACTTTAGACAAATATCCCTCTCAATTAACTTAAACTTAACAACTAAAAAATTCCCCTCAAGTTTGTTTCATAATGTAACTTACAGAAGTGGTATTTCATCCTATTAAGAGGCATAATGATTAAAGTTTAGGTGGTGTGCATTAGAATTATAAACTGGGGATCATCTTAGAATTCTGCCTACATAAGTATAAACAATTATAAATTATGTATTTCTTCCTGCATTTCCCATCCCAATTTACAGAATATGAAAAAACAGAAGCTATTTTTAAATTCTCATTATTCCTTTGTTCTCTGTCACTAAGAATGTCAAATTTCTCAAATGAGGGATAACAAAGTGACTGTTTCATATGGCACCTTTTCAAGGTTTCCATTGCATAGCTCATATAAGATTTGTGGTTTAGATAATATACTCAAGTTTGTATTTGTGGTATTTCTTGGCATGAAAAGAGAAAGAAAGAGTACATCAACCTTGACCTGCATCTTCATCCTCTAAGATGCTGAGAAAGATCATTTGGCTATTTGTATCAGCTCATGCCCCTCAAATGAATATTGATGTACTTGAGCATCATCAATCAGACTGAAACTTCTTCTAGTTTCGAGTAATCAAACTTTTCTCTGACTGATGTTGGTAAATGAAAGATGTAGGGGATGACCTGGGCTTTTCACTCTTGGCCAGGAATGAAATTCAGGTCATTCCTATGTGGCCTCTGCCACAACGAAGCCCGTCTTTATATTGGGTTAAAACTCCCCAATTACAATTCTTCAGAGTTACAAGTTAACCCATTTCTATGTTCCTGACACATTTTTAGAAGCCTCAAAAGCACCAACTCACAGATTTATAATCTCTTGGTAGAAGCCAACCTTGACAAGATAAATTTATTACAACCACTGATTATATGAAACTGAGAGAAAAAGTGTGCTTGCAGATATAAAACACTTTAAGAAACACCAGTTCTAATAGAGGAACATTTTGTGTTCAAACTCCAGTATTCAATAAAATGAAACAATATATTATATGTATGCAGTCATAGACTCATACTTTCATAGCAATAGCTACCATCCCTTTGAATCTTAAATATCAATAGTTTCTATATTTCCCTAGGAAATTATTTATTTTTTATCCCCAAATGATAAAAATTCATGTAAAATGGTTAAAGTCTGTCAAAAATGAATTAAAATGAGATACATTATTATTCTTATTACTTGTTGGATTAATTAGTAGATTCAAATTCCCATAAATCTCAAGAAAGAGAAGATAACATTTATGGAGATAACACAATCTATAGAATGTGTCTATGGATTATCTCACTAGAACTATTCCTACATAGTTTCTTCTCCTTCCAGATCTTAATGTGCTTATGTGGTTCCTCCTCCGCTGACTGGCCCAAGGGACTATTTCTGGCTCCTGAGTTGCAAACTGCAGTGATCTTTACTTCCAGGCCAAAAAGCATCTAATTGCTAATATGAGATCTAGCTAAACTCTCTTTTCCCCCTGTCTTATTAGAAAATAGGAACTTTGAAATGGTAGTTTCTGAATTAATAGTTAAGGTTATTTGGCTGTTCCTGCTTTTCCACAAAGAACATAAAGTATTAGCAGAAAATAAAATCGTCTAAAGTATTTGTCTTAAATACTTAATTTTTCTGTAGCCTCTCAAAACTAAGCCTGACTGAAATGTCATCTAGTTTGCGTTTAAGACCACCTGAACACTTTGCTTTTACACTTAAAAATTTATGAGCAGGGCTAAAAGATAAAATAGACCGGAAGGCTCTCAGTTAAATCTAATTTCAATAAACAGTTAAAATATGTGTATGTTCTAAATACGTTGTTTATTTGAAATTTGTATTTGCTTGGACTTCCTCCAGTTTTACTTGCCAGATGTGGCAACCCTATTTCTCAAGACAGCGTGTACTGAGATGGAGTTTAAATATTAATAGAATATAGACAGGTGGAAAAGATAAAGGTTCAGACAAACAGACAAAAACCACAGAGTTATTTTATTAATAGTTTCATCTCAGGTTCTGATAGCACCTCCTTCCCCTAAATATAACCCCCTTTCAAAGCAGCTGTAGACGCCCCCCCCACTATAAAGCCCACCACTTGACCTTCCCCAAGCAGCCTCTCCCTAGAGGTTTTTATTTCAACGCACTCATTTTAGCTTCTTGTTTTTGCTGTTTCTCCACATTTCTTCTTAATAGCTCATAAGATGTTGAAGCTCATCTGACTCCTGGCTACACTGCCAAATGACATAAGTAACTTTGTTAAAATAGGGGCAAGGGAAGTAGGCATCTTGAGAAAGAGAGAAAGTGCTACTCCATTCAACCCAACGAGGCTACCTGAGAAGACATTCTGTCTGCCAAGACACTTTGTCTGGCTCTGTGTTAGAACTGGTAGAGTCGGTCATAAGCACCTTCCCCGTGTGTATGCTAGCATCCACCAGCTCTCAAGCTGCACCTAAAGAACGCTTAATCTTCATGGTGCAGAAATGTGCCCATCACCTAAATTCTCTGGGAACTGTGGCCTCAGACTAGAGTGAGGAACTGTTCCTTTCAAGTCAGTCTTTCCCTCTACACAAGTTCCCAAGTCCAGGTCTACCCTTGCAAGAAAGATTTTCAGTAAAAAGAGGAGTGAAATAAAATATTTTATTCAGGAAATATGAGGGGGAGAAAGAGACACAAGGTTAAGACTGAGAACAAGTGCTTCTACATTAGGGTAAAAACTGAGAGTACCTATCTCAAGTTGAGAAGTTGAGGTGTGGGTGAACCCCAGAAATAAGGAATGTTCCTTGCTTACCTATGCATAGTTAGTTTTATAGATTTTACCCAAACCACCCCACTGAAGCTTTTTATGTAGATAAAAAAAAATTCTTGCTAAGGTGTTGTCAAGAGGAAACACTAGAAACTTTCTTGGTCGTCTTCTTTTATATTCCTATCATAGCCTTTGGGCTGGAGCGATAGCGCAGCATGTAGGGTGTCTGCCTTGCACGTGGCCGGCCCGCACCGACCCACGTTCGATTCCTCCGCCCCTCTTGGAGAGCCTGGCAAGCTACCGAGAGTATCTCGCCTGCATGGCAAAGCCTGGCAAGCTCCCCGTGATGTATTCAACATGCCAAACATAGTAACAACAAGTCTCACAATAGAGACTTTACTGGACCCACTCAAGCAAATCCATGAACAATGGGAGGAGAGTGCTACAGTGCTATCATAGCCTTTAGTTTCTGTGGAATTTTATTTCGCAGGGGTTCCAGCTTCTGGTCTGATATTGAAAGTATTTAGCCTTCGTTTCAGCATATCCAACATCTTTCATTTTTTTAGGCTGGTATCAGAGTAACTTCAATCACATTGCCTGGGGTTCCCTATATTTCTGCCTACTTCAGTATAAAGTGCAGATTTGGTAACCTTAGAGATACAAATTCAAACCCCTTTGAATTACTTTCCAGCTACGTAAACACAATTATACTCTTTAACATCATTACATCTCAAATTTTCATTTATAAAATAGGTGACTTTGTGTCAATAGTACAGTTTTATCAATATGATTGACAGTTCTATAGACTGATAGTTAAGTGCTCTTCATTTCTTAAAAATCAGTTAACTCTTTGTATAAGCCTACTAGGGGCATGTATTATCTCTGCTTGAAGACAAAAAAAAAAAAGGAAGGGAAGGAAAAGGGTCATACCCTAAAGCATACAGGTAGTGAGGTATTAAAACCGGCATTTTAAACAAGGTAGACTAAATCTCAACCTTCCCACTCAGCTGTAATAGTGGTCTTTTTCACATGCTCTAATATGGTGTTATGTGTAAATACACACAGCCCGGTCTGGGTCGTGAAAAGTACTGAATGCCTTGTAAAATCTTCATTTCTTACTCAAAACCTTGAGGATCAGTTGCATTTCAAAATTCCTTCCATACAAAGTATCTTTTAGAAAGGCAATATAGCATGTTTAGCACTTATTATGTAATACCTCCACCAGGGTCTGGGGCAGCACCCCATAATCAAGCACATTAATATTTCTGCATCAATCAAAGCACTCACACTAAGAGGAATAAATAAAGACTAAAAATAACCTCATCTTACTTCAGGACAAGTTTTACTGCAAATCAGTTGCAAAACAAAACAAAAAAAACCTTCTGATTTTAGAATTTTCAGGATTGGAGTAAACCAGATGACTATTAGTAGAGCAAGAAAAAATACAATGAATCTGAATAAATTATTGTCTCATCCTTCATCAGTTTGATCACTGATTTATTTTAATTTTTGTGGCTGAAACAAGACCACTGAGTTGTCACACTCAGAAACCATATTTACATGTTAGCACAGACATTAAAAATTCACAAAATAGGGACCGCAGGGAACTTAATGGGCTAAGAAGTCCATGGCTTAATTTTTGGCACCGCATTTTCCCCAAGCACTGAGCCAGCAGTAGGCTCTAGGAACACCAAGTGTGACCAAACTAAACAACAACAAAAACTGAAGTGCACTAATTATCAATATTCTACTCCTAGAAATTTTTCTAGCACTATAATAATAAAACATGTTGCTCAGCTCAAAGACAGCAAATTACAAATGGGCTATCCATTCAAAGGTCACAAACCTGAATTAGACTAATCTAATTACTAAGCAAGTAGGAAAATCTCTCACCAATATCATTTTAAAAGCAAACTGCAGTCTATTATATGTTATCCACCATAATAGAAATATTAGTTTTTCTTTTCTTTATCCAATATAAAAAAGAAAAAAATAATGCACCTAATGAACTGAAAAAACGGTTTATTGTCAGAGTGAAACAACCAGTAATTGGAAAGACCTGGAAACTCACTCACACTTTAAAGCTCTGTAAGGCTTTGATGTGCCTTTGAAATACTACCTACATATATTAGGAATTTTCACCTAATCCTTATGCTTCTTTTCATGTATAAGAGGATGAATGGTATTTCTGTTTTTCTGCTATAAAAAGATGATAAGAATATGAAATATCATGAGATGGCCCCACAACTTTAATAACAGAAGTGTTTTATCCTTGTGTTTTAAAATAAAATGAAATACTATTCTTGTCTTATAATAGTTAATTGATTGAAGTAAAGATACTATTTTCCAATTTAAAAATAAGCCTGTGGGGCAAAAGAGATAGAACAGTGGATAAGGTGCTCACTTTGTATGCTGCCAACCTTAGTTCAATCCCTCTCTCCACATCTGTTCCTAAGACCCTATCAGGAGTCAAGTCCTGAGCCCAGAGCCAGGAATGAGCACTAAGTAGAATTACATAAGCCCCCCTTTTTTTTAAGTCCAGGTTATCTGGTAAAGAGTTGTTTTGTCTTAAAAACTCTGCAGTTGTTTATCATCCACTGTGAAAAATAAGGCAAAATAAGTCTAACAATTAGGTACAAAGGGATAGTGCACAGGGTAATATACAAATTCAACGAAATTTCCATCAACATTCCCACAGTACTTTCACATAAATAGAATAAATGTTCATAAAATTTAGTAGGAACTATGAAAGACCTAACAGAGAAAGAACAAAAAAGAGTACACACACCTCCTGTATCCAAAGCACACTACAAAGAAATCGCAATTAAATCAATATTGTATTAGAATAAACACATACAAAGATCAATGTGACAGAAGTGAGAAATCCAAACTACAGCCAAACAATTTGGACAGCATATTTATGATAAAGTAGCCAACAGCCTACAATAGAATATGGAACACTCTTCAGTAGACAATGTTTGGAAAAATAGCCAACTACCTAACATCTAAAAATTAATTAAATGGATCAAGGCTCTGATTTCAAGATCTAAAATCATAGATATGTAGATGAAACTATACATGGTTTCCTTATCATGAGCCTTATAGATATATTTGAGGATTCATCTCCCAGGGCAAGGGAAATTAAAGCAACAAGAAACAAACATAAAAGCACATCACAAAGTTTAACATAAAAATGAAAACACATTCTACTGAGTGGCAGAGAATATTTGTGTATCATTTGTCCAACAGACGGTTAATATCCAAAATACAAAAAACTCAATGAATTCAACAACAACAAAAGAAAACATAATTAAAAATCCGGCAGAAACTCTCATTATCTGTAATGCAAGCCATAATACTCATAAGCCAGAATAAGAGGAAAACTGTCTGCCATGAAGGGAGGGAGAAGGGTAGAATGGGGTAGGGGAAGGGATGCCAGGGACATTGGTGGTGGAAAATGTACATTGGTAGAGAAATGGGTGTTTGATCATAGAATGACTGAAACTCAAATATGAAAGTTTTGTAACCATAGCTCACAGTGATTCAATTAAAAAAACAAATGGGCAGAAAACCTGGAGATACTTTTCCAAAGAAGGCAAAGAGACAGCTGCTATACATCCATGAGATATTCATCATCTCTTATTATTATGAAAATGCAAGTCAAAGAACAATAAGATAACATCTAACATCTATGAGAATGTCTGCTATTCCAAAAGATGGGGGGAAAAACAACAATCAGAGAGGATGTATAGAGAAGGGAATACTTATATACTGTAGGAGGCCATTTAACTGGGGACAGCATCACAAAAAATGTGTGAAAATTCCTCAAAAGTGAAAAATGCTCTATATAATACAATCATCACATTCTAGGTATTTAATCTCAGAATTATAAAAATACATATTTGTAGCCTTCAAAAAATTATGCACAATCCAGTATTTATTGTAGAATTAAAAAGAAAATTCTGCCATTTACTACAACATGTATGGACCTAGGGAGTATTTTGCAAAGGTGAAGTCATACAAAGAGAGACAAATGTCATATGATGACACTCAAGTAACAAGCATATCACTGTCACTGTCCTCCCGTTGTTCATCTATTTGCTCGAGCAGGAAGCTGTAACGTCTCACAACAAATTGTGAGACTTATTGTTACTGTGTTTGGCATATCGAATACATCACGGGGAGCTTGCCAGGCTTTGCCATGTGGGCGAGATATTCTCGGTAGTTTGCCTGGCTCTCGGAGAGGGGCGGAGGAATCGAACTCAGGTCGGCCGAGTTCTATTGCTGGCTGTTTGCAAGGCAAAAAAGCCCTACAGGCTGTGCTATCGCTCCAGCCCAACAAGGATATAAAGTAAATAAAACAACAATGTTTATATATAACGGAATACAATGTAAACACTAGAAAAACATAAACCAATGCAGTTGTGGCAACTCAGATAGAATGGGTTTGGGGTGGGGTAGGGAATCCTGATGAGTGAAATAAGCCAGAGGCAGAACAAATACATGATGATCTCACTCAATTGTGTTATACAGAGAAAGGAATCAGAGGTTTGGACAAGATCAATTGATTACTAAAGGTTGGATACAAAAATAAACTTTGAAATGTGAAACAATTTGTGGTTATCAAGAAGGGAAGAATGAAGTGATGACAGGAAGGGAAAAATTAGAATCTATATAGTATTTTACTGCAATAAAACATCAATTTAAAAAAGAGAGAAGGCATATTTTGTTATTAAAATAAAAAATCCTTGCCTGGTTTAGCCTCTCCATTTACCCTTGCCCACCTATTGTCCAAACTGTAGTAACGATATTTCTAAAACTTCCGATTGATTTTCTCACTCACTTGCTGTGAATTCTTCACTTATATCCCACTGCTCTTATATGGCTAAACTCCTTTACATGGTTCAGTAGGCTGGGCATAACCTCTAGTTCCCTTTGCAGTATTGTAATATCAACCTTCTCTCTGTTCATTCTCTTCTTCAACTTTTCACTATTCTGATGGTCCTTCACAGCAGCATTAATTTTCTCAAGAGTATCACACTCCCCCTATCTCCCTCACGCCCTTCTCACAGCTCACTCGCATCCCTGCTTATACCTAGTTTCTGAATCTTCCTTTCTTTGTTGATGTATATTATCTTCAAGTCTTGTAGGTTTTCTCTAACCAACTTAATTTGATTGAATCTACATTTTATGTATTTCCTGTGCATACACAACTATAAGATTTACTGTATTTGATTAGAATGATTGATTCAATTTCACTCATGGCAAATTCTCTTCAGATTTGTGCTATACCCATTACTAACACAATGGCTTCCATGAGACTTAAAAATAGAATGAGTGCCTTTAACAATTATATATGCCTTTGCAGAATCTGACCAGCTTTTTTAACTGTTTAAAATCATATTCTCATTTAGGCCAAGTTAATCATCTAAGTGTCTACATAGATTCTGATTTATAAAGGCTAAGGAATTCTAGCTTAACAGCACTACATTTAATCATTACTATTAACCATTAGATTGTACCTTCTGATGGAAACAGTTTTTTCACTTAACCATTTCTACTTTTCTCCTTTTAGAAAAGAAGTTAATTTAACTGGAACAGCTGATATGTGAAATCAGGTTTCATTCAGTTAAAAAGTTAATTTTAATACTGTGAATTGCCTGATAGAATCTCCTACCACAAAGTGTTTCTTTTCTGTGATAAGGAAAAGTAGAGGTCACCAGGCATAAGGATCTCATAACACCTGGGAAAGAGTGCATTAAAAAGATTCATTCCATCCTGCTTGATACACTGATTAAAGAACAACATATAGTACCACCCCTACAACCATTCACAAAAAAAAAAATCTGTGAATTTCCAGATATAACAGAGTTTCCATGCTTATGGTGGTTAACTTCCCAATGTTTTTATTCAGAACTAGTGCCAACATGACTGTGACAGGAGCTATCCACTTAGGAAATTGTTAGTATGTAAGCATTAATGGGGATGTGAATCTAGGCTTTATTCCACGGGCGCAAAGGTGGAAAGATACAAAGAATAAATCATATTACACATCTAAAATGATTTAAGATCTGTGGAAGTCCTGATAAAAAGGGGTGAATGACAGGGGAAAAGGGGGAACATGTGGGGGCAAGATTAGGAATATGGCCCTAAAGACAGGGAATCATCAATATGATGGTGATGAACCTACCCAGGCCCTGCCAACCAAACACCAGAGGAGAATCATCTCACATCCTCTCCCATTTTAACAGCCCTGATTCTTGGAACATAGAAAGAAATGCTCATCGTCTTCCTTAGTTAAAAAGCTATGAAAGGGGAAGGCCTTCTGCCTTCCTCTGGAGTCCTTCTTTAAGAGACCCTTCCCCTAACCTGGAAGCTTCCCTGCCTTCTTTTCTCTTCCCATAAATAAAGTCTTCTGAATTTGGCCACTCTAAAGCAATAAATAAGGAAATAAAATGATTTGAGATATACTGAACATTCTCATAAAGCATACAGAATTATAAAGTTATAAAAATAACTTGATGTGCAATCCTTTATAGGAATGGTAACAGATGTCATATAATCAAGTGAACGAGGATGGAATTCTGAAATGGGCACAATGGCAAAACATGCAACTTTAATTGGTTTGTTATTTCTCATACTTAATCCACTTAATGTGGATTTCCTAAAACCAAATAGTATAAAATCTTTAAGCCTGATATATAAATGTACTATCACAAGCTCTTACTTTTAATTTACTCACATTTTATTATTACACTTCCTTTTTAATACCAATAAATAAATATACCTGGGAGATGCGTGCTGAGGGTAGACTATAAACCGAACATGATTGCCACTCAGTGCCTCTTTTGCAAACCATAGCACCTAAAAGGAGAGAGAGAACAAAAGGGAATGCCCTACCACAGAGGTGGGATGGGGGGGATTAGGGGGGTGGTGGGTGGGACGCTAGGACCATTGGTGGTGGAAAATGGGCACTGGTGGAGGGATGGGTACTCTAACATTGTATAATTGAAACCCAAGCACAAAAATTTGTAAGTCTACAACTGTACCTCATGGTGTTTCACTAATAAAAATTTTTTAAATAAATAAATATACCAACAGTGGAGCCAAAAAGTACAAAGGAGTCCTCTTCTGGGACATTTCTGCTGGACTTCTTTGAGAAAGCTTTTTAAACTTCTGAAACAATAACACATCCTTTAACCATCCTTCTGTAACTCTATATAACATTCCATCAACATGACTGGCTTGAAGTAAAGAAATTCCCAGTGTTGCTCCTTCCATGGAGAATTTCTTTCTTACTGGTCATGTCCACATTGAACATATCATTTAAGACCCAGCTCAGAGATTGTTTTCTCAAGGAAACCTATTCTGATTCCTATGTCTGGGTGAGATGCTCACACCATGAATTTTAAAAAATTCTGTGTATCTCTCTCACAAATTTATCAGGCTATATAGTTCCCTGATTAAATGCCTTGTTCCACTCACAAATGCATGATTTTTTTAAGCTTGAGATCACTTCTAGCACTTAGTAATCATGAATATCAATTAATAACTAATCAGGTGGGGGCCAAAGATTTATTAGAGAGGTTATTGTGCTTATCTGGAATATAGCTTACTCTGATTCATTCCCTGGCACTGCAGTCCCTGGGGACCCCAAGCACATAGCACGGAGTAACCCCATGGTATGTGATCAAACTCTCCTTCCCAAAATCTGAATAATAAATAAATGAAAAACAATTTTGATACTTCATTTTTCTCACTGATAATTTCTCTCTGTATGCATTAGAGTTTAAACCTAGAAATACATTATTAATAATCATATTTTCTCTAAGAAAAATTTCTTAAACTGCTACATCATCTTTGTCAGCAGTTTCATGTACATGCTGTTCACTTGAGTACCTTATTTCTTAAATGTTATCTTTATAATTTTTAAAACTAATAAATTTATAAATATATAATTTTTAGAACTAAAATGTAAATTATTACAGATTTTCCTAATGTATTTACTGGTCACTGTTCATCGATTTGCTCAAGTGGGCCCAGTAACGTCTCCATTGTGACAATTGTTACTGTGTTTGGCATATCGAATACGTCACGGGGAGCTTGCCAGGCTCTGCCATGCGGGCAAGATACTCTCGGTAGCTCTCCGAGAGGAGCAGAGGAATCATACTCGGGTCAACCATGTTGGCCGGTTTGCAAGGCAAACGCCCTACCCATTGTACCCATATTTACTGGTACAACTCTTTACTTGTTCTAAGAAATTATTCACCATATGCTTATGCAAAAAATTAGTGATATAACAAATATGAAAAATTTAAACTTGCGATGAAAATATTATAGAAATATTTTTCATACTATGATTATCTTTTCATAAATACTGTGCTTCACAGTAAAATCATACTCTATTATGTACAGTGAGAAAATTTATTTAGAGTTGCCATCTCTTTTCATTAGAAATTAAGTCAATTTCAAATTTATCTCCATAACTATTTGATAAATACTTCGTGCAAAAATTAGTTTGAAGAAACTAACACATTTTCTAATTACTATGCCTAAAAGTAAGTCTGTAGATAGAAAAACACCATTGCTTATTTATGAAGTTAACAGCATTTTATGTGGTTTCCTTTCTTATGATTAAAAGAAGGTTGTTGTTAGCTTGTATGAAATATTCTTAGTTTCACATTACATTTTTTAGTTCTTAATTAACTTTATTATATAATTACATGAACAAAACCCTCACTGCTTTCTTAAACAGGGACAAACTATGGAACTGGTGAGATAGTGCAGTGGATAAGGTGCTTGCTTTGCACTTAGCCAAACCAGATTCAGTCTCCCAACCACATACAGTCCTCAAACACCCCCACGTGATCTCTGAGCACTACTGGGTATGATCTAAAATCAAACAAAGAAAAAGATGGGTAGGGGGAGAAGAGACAAACTCAACGCAATCAGAGTTGAGCTAAACTCTCACTTCACAGAATGGGTGTCTTCCCATCCCAGGCTGCACTTTAACTTAGATAAGTGAATTGCAGGCATCATTTTCACTCATTAACCACGTAAAAACCACGTAATATAGTAATCCAGGTCAGGGGTGAGGCTCAAGTGGTAGAGACATATGTGAGGCCCTGGGTTTGATCTACCACATATACTTGCCCTTGCACGGATGCCGCCTCCCAAAATTACAAACAAACAAAATAAATAAATAAAAAGTGAAAATACACAGACCAAACTTAGATAAGCAATGACATGACCTCTATCATTTCAACTTTACAACAGTACTTTACAAAAGATATTTCAAAAACCCAGATGTTTTTAGGGGAAAAAGCAAACTTTCCTTCGTATTTTAAATGGAATTTCTCAGAGGCATTAATATACAATGTGCACTGTGAATCAACAAATAAAGGTAGGGTATGACTCATTTCTCAAACAGAATTTGTTTTTTATGATGCAGTGTCTCAAAGGATTTGTGTACTGAAGAACACACTTCTGCTTTGGGAGATTACACCCTTAGTATGACATTGTCATTGTTTAAAACATTTTTGGAAGTCCTCTGTTGGAACTGACTTCAAGAGACAATGTACCAAACACCAGGATATCAGTCTTACTGAATTCTAGTTATAGGATATGCTCTTTTGTTCCAACCCCTTCCTTTGTCCTTATTTTCTCAGCTGCATTCCTTCACCTGCTTGTTCTTCACCTACAGAATCAGGGGGAGCTCACAGGGGGGGGCAAGCTGGCAGAGTTTGTGAGGAGAATTATTTGCAGAAGAGACACAGTGAAGGCCCAAGGAAATGACTGTGGAACCAAATTGAAGGCAGAAACAAGAAGCAACATTGCTTCTCATATATCATTGAGCAGACTACCTAATTTAAATTTAATTGCCCCCTGGCTATTGCCAGTGTGAAAATATCACAACAACATAAATATAATAATTGGAGTGCTATAAATGAAAATTATGAGAAATCAAATTGCCAGGAGAATCCAGATACTCATAAAATTTCAAACACACCTATAACAAAAAGATGGATTTCCATCGAGTTCATTAGCAGCTTTCATCAAGTAACATAACCTTTGTGCAGATCTTCAGTAATAATTAAAAGCCCTTCTTTTTTTTAATGCAGTAGTCTCTCATTTTAGAATGAAGTATACCAGAAAGAGGCTTTCAACCTGTGAATAGGAGTTTTAGAAAAGTCAGGGAAAAAAGAGAAACAATACAGGCTCATTTTAAGTGTGTTGGTTCAATAATATCAGAATAAAATTTATAATACCCTTTCCTCAACTCTGAGACTATAAAAATCACCTCTGGCAAGCACCCAGCTTTCTTTGCTGCTGTTCTACAGCTGTGTCCCTATATAGCTGAAGTGGCTATCTATCTCTATTTGTACACTTGCTACTTCAAAAATTAGAGATTCACCGTAGACACTGGATAATACCGTGAGTGTTTTGGAAAATTTGTATAGGGACTAATGCTAAAACGTGGAAAAGACCGAAGAAATGTTAGGCACAAAATTTACCTCTAAATGTAAGGCTGCCGAACTTAGCAAATGAAAATATAGGGAATCTACTTAATTTTGAATACTAGGTAAGAGTATTTTAAATTCACATATACTCCCTGTTATCTGTACACATTTTTATACATATGTATATTTAAGACATTTCATGCTTTTTTCTATAATTTTAAGTTAACTAGATGTCACTGTTTTTAAAACACATAATGGTTATAACCGTTATAAAGGGAAGGACAAAACAACACCCCAGAATATTTAAAAGTTTATGTAAATTAAATGTCTATTAATGAGAATAATTAAGAATTAATGCTCAAGGGCTAGACAAATAGCACAGAGGTTGATGTATGTGCCTCACATGCAGAGTCAGATTCAATTCCTGCTACTATAATAGTCATTAGAAGGGGCAACAGTCTCCCTGAACACTGCTTTGGAGCTCCACCCAAAGAATTAAGGTTCATATCAATTTATGCTCACACGCATAAATTGGAGGTGTTGTGAGGAGTATTGACCCAGAATAGAGAAATAAAATATTCTTTTGAGTAAACAATTAGAGTTGGTGCTAGCCTTATCTTTGACCCTTGACCACATTAGCCAAGAATCAATCTACCAATAATCTTTAAACAAAAAGGACTACTTAATGAGAAGGAAGAAGTCTGCTCTTGCAACAGTATTTTTCCTCAGCCATTCCTCTTTGACAGTTCTGGAGTTGAGACCCCCCAATGTGATTATAATATCTAATACCAGCAATGTAACAGTAGTGTGCGTAACTCCTCTGTCGTGGTCTTTATTGACAAACTTTCCAGAGAGCCACAAAACTGAGAGAAGTAGGAATCTTTAGAGTTATGCCCCTTGGAGCTCTATCAGTAATTTAAAGCAGAGGCCTATGGCTCATTGCATACTGGGAAAGTGTCCTCCACTAAAGAAACAGTTTTATCACAGAACATTTCATTGGGTACCTACTGTGTCCCAGTCTGGCCAGAGAATAAGTCTGTATTATTTTAAAAACCTGTTTTAAAAGTGACCTCAGTGGGCCTGAATGATAGTACAGCGGGTAGGGTGTTTGCCTTGGATGCCACCGCAATCCCCAGCATCCCATATGGTCCCCCAAGCACCGCCAGGAGTAATTCCTGAGAAAAGAGTCAGAAAAAACCTCTGAGCTTCACTGGGTGTGACCCAGAAAGCAAAAAAAAAAAATAAGTGACCCCAGTGTACTCTGCACCTCTTAATTATTCAGCACCTTCATATTTTCAGAAAAACAGGCAATGCTGTCAAGAGTGTTACCTTTCTTATTTACAACACAGGGTCCAAGTTAAAGTAAATTACGGTGACAATGAGAGAAAGTTGTTGCTGCTCTAATAAAAAATACAAATAATTTTCAAAATGTTCTACCATCACAGATAGAGAGAACCATGGAGTCTCTAATAATAGCGCCCTCGTAAATTTCTACTCATGTTTCATAGAAAATAAAGGTTTCTTATCCCGAAGTTTGGTAACAAGCTTTGATAAATGGCAATACTATACTTACTATTCACACAATAATCTTCACAATTTATAGAAAGTTTAATTTATATTAGATATTTTCTTACAAGGCTGATGCAATAGCACAGCAGGTAGGGTGTTTGCCTTGCACGCAGCCAACATGGACGACCCGAGTTTGATTCCTCCGCCCCTCTTGGAGAGTCCAGCAAGCTACCAAGAGTATCTCACCTGCATGGCAAATCCTGGAAGCTACCCGTGACGTATTCGATATACCAAACACAGTAACAACAAGTCTCACAATGAAGACATTACTGGGCCCACTCAAGCAAATCGATGAACAACGGGAGGACAGTGACAGTGACTCCGTTACAGATACTAAATGCATTATCTCACTGTCTATCTTCATAAATTCATTTTAGGAAGTGATTTTTATAAATAATAAAATAGGAATTTTAAGAAGTTAATTACATCACCCAAGATCATGGAAATGATATGCTGTAGGGCCATACCCAAATTCAAGTCTACCTGATATGAAGATGTATATAACTTTAGTCATAATAGGTTGCTGACTCTGAAAGGTATATTAAGTTGCAACACAAACAGATTACGAGGAAATTTAGAATAATTCTGAATCTTGGCTGCATTTTCCCAGTAGATAAAGATTCTTTTCAATGAGTATACTGGGGAAATTGATATACACATGCAACAGAAAGATATTCTCAGATAAATAACATTCTGCAAAATTTGTCATACTCAAGAATTTCATGGAAAACAAATTAAAAACATATAACATCATAAAACACATTTTTGAAGTAACTCAAAAATAAGGAAAGAAAAAGAGGAAGAAATGGTAGTAACTAAACAGGTACATTAAGTCTAAAAATTATGACCAATAAAAGAGTCATTAAAAATTAAATAGAGGGGCTGGAGCAATAGCACAGCGAGTAGGGCCTTTGCCTTGCACGCGGCAGACCCAGGTTCGATTTCCAGCATCCCATATGGTCCCCTGAGCACCGCCAGGAGAGATTCCTGAGTGCATGAACCAGGAGTAACCCCTGTGCATCGCTGGGTATGACCCAAAAAAAGCAAAAAAAAAAAATTAAATAGAGCAAAAATTAAAATATGATATATATTTCTACTACTATTACAAATAATTATAAAAATAAATTTCTTTTTCATATCTGTAAAACTGAAAATAATAAATTGAAATACTATTTTCATCAATAATAATTTAGTAGTATAACTATACATATGATTAAATACTAAAAGTTGTTTATTTATATGTCATCAATAAATAGATAAAATATACTGAAGAGCAAAATCCCATTCACAATATCAGTTCAATGTCACTGTCACTGTCCTCCCATGGTTCATCGATTTGCTTGAGCGGGCACCAGTAACGTCTCCATTGTGAGACTTCTTGTTACTGTTTTTGGCATATCAAATACATCATGGGTAGCTTGCCAGGCTTTGTCGTGCAGGCAAAATACTCTTGGTAGCTTTCCGGGCTCTCCAAGAAGATATCAGTTCAATAAAATCTGAAATAAATGTGCAGGACATATGTGAAATTATTTTTTGATACATAATTAGATTTGAGTACATGAAATATATATCATGCTCCTGATTGAAAAGATAAAATGCAAGATTAAAAATAAACTTCTGTAAACCCCATTAGAATAATCATAAAGTGAAAAAAATTAGGAAAAATGTAATGTTTTTCTGTTTTTGAAGATGAGTATTAATTATTGTCTTATATATATATCAACTTCATATAACAATAGTATTTACTCTTATAATTTAACATTTTTATTTGAAAATGTTACAATGATCCCGCTTAAAACCATTCTAGTATTATTCTTTTTTGTATATCATACATTTAATATATTTTATTCTATGTATTGTACTACATATTTCTTAAAATAATATTTGATACTATAATAATATAAAGTTTGTATAAATATTTTCTTATAATTTCAATTTGCTACCACCAGTATAATGCATGTATATATTCTAGTTCTTTTACTTACCACATCTCAAGGAAAATATTAGGACATAATTAATTTTTTAATTAAATACTAATGGTCTTCATTACTGCATTGATTTGAGGAACTATAATTTTAGATAGCATTAGGGGAATTTACCGTCCGATATTTCTATTTTATTAAATGAAATAACTATTGTGTAATTAATAGAATTTTTTCCCTGATTTTCCTGTCTAATTTCCTTGCTGCTATAATATCCATGCTTCAGAAACTCTTCCTAGGACATGGCATTCTTTGGTAAAAGTATGGTTTCTCTGAAGTTAGCAGGATAATCGTTGCCACCTATTTTTGTTAGTCAGATGCTGCTCTACCCAATAAGGACTAGGCATTTGGTCTCACTGATAATGTCTCTGTGTAAAAAAAAGTTAAAGTACTCTAATATATAAACAGTTCACAAATGCTTGCTCTTTATTTGGTGACTTTATGTACCACAAACATATGTTAAATCATTAAAGATCATGTCCTTACAAATATATTCTCAGAGGACATTTGACAAGTTTCCACTGTTTTCTAAGAGATATTTCTCCAGGATTTAATATTTAATACTAACCTAATGAATTTCCTATAGCAATAATAAATGATGCACTAGACACAGAATTTATTCTGTCAAATTATACACCATGGACAAGAAGAGATAAAAAACAGAAGCAAAAATGGTGATCTCTAAAGAAGGTAAAGAAACTTTTACCTTGTGAGGAAGAATCATACAGCAATGTATCCTTGTAGACAAGACAACAGAGAGAAATAATTTGGATAGTGATAAAAACTCATTGAGTAAACTACTAGACACTGATCATAACTCTTTCAAAATAAAAGAATGAAATGAGTAACTTTAAGCTTAAGCTCAGAACAACTATGGATATGACGTCTATACATAAATCATATTCTACTTGAAGAAAGTAAACTTCAGGGGTTGGAGCAATAGCACAGCAGGTAGAGCGTTTGCCTTGCACAGGGCCAATCTGGGTTGCACTGGGTTTGATTCTCAGCACCCCATATGGTCACCCGAGCACCACCAGGAGTAATTCCTGATTTTATGAGCCAGGAGCAACCCCTGTGCATTTGTGCCGGGTGTGACACAAAAAGAAAAAAAAAGAAAGAAAGAAAGAAAGAAAGAAAGAAAGAAAGAAAGAAAGAAAACGTCATCCTTAAACAAATCATATTAAAATTTATGAAAACCAAGTAAAACTGCTATTACTGAACTATTACTACTAATATTTAAGACAAACAGAATTGCTCAATGTAAAAACAGGTTGAAAGAAAGGGGAAATGTAATTAAAGATAGGTGCATGAGAGATCGTTTCTTCCAATATCCAGAGGAAGCTCAAACTAAGAGGCAACAAGCATTAAAAAGTTGCTCCCTGTAAACTATTTCATACATCCTTCATTTGGCTGGCTACAGCCTTTACCTTTATTTAAGATAAAGCCACAAGTACAGCTCTCTAAATTAAATAGAACCAACAGAAGACAGTTTCTAATTAGCAGTGATACTGTGATAAAAAATAGTGAAGCAAATTCCTTAGTAGCTTAAGATTTACTCAAAGTACAACAAAAGAGAGAATAGGGAAAGGTCACTTGATTAATTGAAATGCACAATGTTCTTCTCTCCAAATAAAGCTTCTTTCTCTCTTAGGCCTTGAGTAGGTCCCTAGTTTGCACACCTAATAATCCTACTCACTGACCTTGAAAGGAATATTATGTTTCTGGGTGATCCTGCCAGTCTGTCCACAGAGCACTATAATCACCCCACCCTCTTTCAAAAGAAGAAATTTGAAGAAAATTAATAGTACATTTTTTTAAATGAACAAGAATGAAAGTAAAGAAAAGGGGAAAATATCAATAGAGTTACCCAGGATCAAGTAAGAAAAAATCATTTAAAACTTTTAAATGTGTCCAAAAAATATCTTCGAAAGACACGTCAAGACAAGCTGGGAGGGCGCCTGCCTTATTCGCAGCCAACATGAGTTTGATCCCCACAGCCCAATACGGTTCCCCAAGCCCCAAAAGTGATCCCTGACTATAAAGCCAGGAGTAAACTCTATGCATTCCCAGGTATGGCACAACAAACAACAAGCAAACAAAATAGCATTTATTAAATGATGAATATACAGTGTTTATTAAATAAACACTGATATTTTAAAAGAAATTTTAAAATATTTATTGACCAACAAAAATATAATAGAAAATTTGAAAAGTTGGTGAAATGGTTTGCAAAGCATCTCCCCCAAATTCATAACCATTTCAACTTCAGAATATGACCTTATTTTGGAACAGAGTTTTTGCAAAGGTCAGGAGTTGTACTGCACTAGAATGGGTCATAACCCAATCAAAGACTAGTGTGTGTCATCAGAAGAAGAGAAAACAAAAGTAGGTATACACAAAGGAAACACGAGCTTCTGAAAGTAGAATTAAAGATGAGCTTGTGTGTCTAAAAGCCAAAGGTGTTCCAAGGATTGCCAACAAATTACAGAAATTAGAACAATAGAACAATATTTTCCTCAGAACCACCAGAAGTAAGCAATCCTGTTGACACCTGAATGTCAAACTTTTAGCCTGTAGAGCTAGAACTGTAGAAAATAATTTTTTGTTGATTTATGATAGGAACTATGCTATAAATTGCCATGGTAGATTTGGGAAGCTATTGCAGTCAGCAAATGCTATGATACACATTTGAAAAGTGACATGGGAACTCACAGAAAGAAGTTACTTTGAAAAATTTTAGAAGACATTACGTGAGACTTGATAATTAGATAGGATACTGAAAGATAATTGAGTCAACCTATTAAACCCAAGAGGAGAAACTATTCAGACTGTGAAGATAGTACTTGCAACTGTATAACAACCTGAATATATAAATCTAGGATAACAACATACGAGTTGTTCAAACCATACTTTTACTAGTGGAATTTTAAGAGGAATTACTATAATCACAGGTGATAGACAATTTTGGAAGACCTAGGAAAAGGAAAACATAACTTAATATCCAGACAAAAAAAAGTGGGGGGGGGTTGGAGTACTTGGGTGTTAAAACAAGAAAATAGCATGGTATAATCATGATTCAGAATTATATCTGCCTTTGAACTGCAGTCACCATCTCTTTACAGTACAATTCCTTGAGTACCTATTCTCCTCTTGGATTCTTTCTTCACTAACTTTGCTTCTTGCTGGACTTGAATCTAAAGGTAATAGTGACTTGAAATGATTTCCCAAAGTTCTATAGAGCCAGAGAGTAATGGTTGCCTTTTTTAAAATACCCATTTCAATTTAAACTTCCAGCTTCAAAGCCCACATGAATTGGTACATTGGATAGTTGGTTCCATTTCACAGGAACTATGCAAAAAATAATACTCCTTTCTTGAGCTTTAAAACACATTATAGCAATAAAAAGCAGGCATCTCTTATCAAGAGAACGCCTTATTCCTTATCAACTTATGGTGGAGAATTACTGTACCCCAAACTTTTATAGAGCGCATTCTGAATCTAATTTCACAACCACAGAATTTATGAAGTAACCATCTGTAATTGGGAAATTGGCAGAAAATTTTAAAAGAAAAATTACAAAGCAAAGTAAAATATTACAGTGTCAAGTCTCATGGAAGAAATAACTGTTGATGAACCAAAGTATTAAATCATACAACCACCAAATATTGACTTAGACAGCCACTCAGGTTTTCTTACAGTATTTTACAAACAGAAACTATGGAGACATTGTGGATTTCTCTTTCATTCATTGCACTGAAGCAATCAATAAAATTACTTTACATGGACTACTGACATATGTGTATTCACCTTCCCCAATTCAGCCTCCGATTCAGGTATTGTAGAATAACAGTTTTGTACTTCCTGCATAGCCTCAGGTAGTTTAGCTTTATTGGGTTGCCCCCATCACAGTGCTCCCATTCCTCTGTGTTTATTTGTAACTTCTTTCTTTGTACTCTGTTGACTTGTAAATATTGTTTTTCTCTTCTCCCTAAGTCCTTTGCAGAGTTTGTTCAGAGCAATGTCCTTTTTGTATGGACACAAGAAGACAGTATGCTTTTGTTATGTGACTCAGTGATATTTTCCTCCTGGGCATCTGTTCTGTCACCTAAGCCTCAGCTGCCCTTTCTTCCTAGTGCCCCCCAAAGCAGGGTCCTGACAAGGGACTGGATGGAACCAGGGCAAGCTGTGAGCTATGTGCTACCCTGGCATCGAGACAGGCCTGGCCAAGGTGCCATAACGCTTAACTAAAAGTTAAGAGCTTGGTCATGGACAAATGCTGTCAGGATCCAAAAAGTAGTGACTAGATTCAGACCCTGCTAGGGTTAGGAAAGATTCATCTGGCTTAAGCTCTGTAGTCTGAGTCTGTGGCAAGATGTTGCCAGGAGAGCTGCCCTACAAGCCTCAATGTATCTCTTATTGTGTCCATACAAAAATAACTAGTATTAAGATGTTGATAGAGTTATTGGACTGAGGAAAGGAGAAAAACACCTTAAGAGGTATTTTGCTTGAGGCAGTAGTCAGGAAGGACTTTGGAATACCTCTTAGGTGGTGTTTCCTTTGAACTTGGTGGGCCCTCAGGAAGGGCTTTCTTATGTTGATTTAGCTACCAGACTGAGTGCAGTGTCAGCCCAGAGTGCTGGGGAGTTGGGAGAGGCAAGAGGGCTGAAGAGAGCAGGGCAGCATGATGGACCAGGGAGAGGCTAGCAAGGGTGGACAGAGAGAGAAGAATGTAGAAAAATACAGGAGCAAGCACGTGGAGAGAGAGAGAGAGAGAGAGAGAGAGAGAGAGAGAGAGAGAGAGAGAGAGAGAGAGAGAGAGAGAGAGAGCGCCCAGGCTGCGAGATGAAGCCTGGAGAGCTATGAGCAGGAGAGACAGAAGGAGACGGGAATGAGGGGCGGTGTGAGACTACAATGGGAGGCTCAGAGAGACTAGGGAAGACTCCTGGGGAGAGTGGAATAAAAGGCATCTGATCAATCAACCAGCTTGGTCCTCATCTCCTCCACCATCTGCCCTTGGCCCGGCCGCCCTGGCTCAGGGAGTGGCTCAGGCTCACTCCGAACGCAGGCGGCTAGGGGAAGAGCTGTCAGGAGCCCCCCTGGCCTCCCTCAAAGATTTTTTACAAGGCATAAAGATTTTAGAATGATATTCTAATTAGAAATCTGTATATCATTGCTCTGCTTTAAGATTTCAGAAGTTCTACATCCCAGGTTTGGTTTTCAAGCCCCTGTACTCCCTTGAACATGAATCTTACTTACTCTGAGTTTCCTTGCTTATTTCCACTCTGGAGGTATTCTCTCTTAACACACACACTCCTCCCTCCCTCTCTTTCCTCACATTTTTATAAATAAGTTTCAGAAAAAAGATCTTGCTTCAAAAAGTAAACAATTTTTTAAAATAAAAAAAGAAGTTCAACATTCCAGGGAGAATTCAAAGGACTACAGCACAGGTTGGTTCCTTTGCTTTGGGGCCACACCCCAGGGCTTACTTCTGGCTCTGTGATCAGGGATCACTCCTGGCCAAGTTGGGGTCCATATGTGGTGCTGGGAATTGAACCTGGGTCTGCAGTCTTATAGGCAAGCGCCAGACTGGCTGTATTCAGGTTTAGCATTCTTGTGACCAGGAGTGCTGCACAGTCTCCTCCCTAAAACAGAGACTCCAATACTGCTAAGCCAGAGCAGCATAGTATCAAGGGTCCTATCAATGATAAGGTGCTCCTAACCCCAGTGCTCTGCTTGACAAGTATCCTCCCTAAAAATCATTTTCCTTTATTACCAGAACACCAGAAGTCATCAAAATTTACTAAATTGTTTGCATCCAGTCAGAGCTTCTTTCTTCTGCCCTCTCTCCACATCCCTCACACAATTTCATACTCTATAGAATTACTTAGGAGGATTTTGCATGCCTAATACTTTGCTCAGCCTTTCCCCTCTATTGAAAAATCTAGCTATCTCCTCTCCATAGTCTAGCACCAACAGAGATGGGTTTCCTCCAGGAAGCTTTTTCAACCTTAGCAAGACAATGTTAAATTCAAGGGCATTCTAGAATTCTATGGGAGATCTTGAATTCTATGAGATCTCTTGAATTCTATGCGAGATCAACACATTTCATTATCACTTCCCCATTTGTGTTCTGTTTCACAAGACCATACATGCCTTAAAAGCTGCAAATATGCTCTTACCTTCCCACTCAAAACTGCCTGGAATATTACACATACATATTATATGTCATTCATTAGAAGTACAATCACATCTATAATTTCCCAGTTATTCAGTGTTCACATGAAACAATTCAAGGACAGCTTAGATTTTCATGATCGTTTCAAATGCAAAAAAAAAAGCTTCCTTAAAATGGCTATTTTTGTAAAACCATTCCAGTAAATAACAATACTTGCCTAAAGAAATGATGACAGTGGTGATGTTGATGATGATGATGTTGATGATGATGAGACAATGATCCACTATGATCTGGCTCCATGCTGGATTCTTAATATAAAAATACTATACCTTCATAACAATTTTTTGAGTCACTATTATTATCTCCACAGTTTCAAATAAGAAGCAACATGTTGACATTTATATATCAAGCAAGTGGAGGAATTAGAATTTAAATTCAACCATATTCTAGTCTAGGGATGGAAGTATGATGGTAAAGCACTTGTCTGTGTATGCAAGCTCTGAGTTTGTGTATGCAAGCTCTGAGGTATGGTCCCTACACCACAAAGAAAACAAATTCAACCAACTTAGCTCTTAACTCCGATTCATTCGCACCACAAATCCAAATGTCAAGAAATTAGTGTATCAACTCTTAGATCCTAGAAAGATTTACAGTTAAAATAAGGAGTGAAATCAGCAAAATTTTACTCTAACTTTGTTTTAATTAACATCCAACTACACCTTCCTATGGATCTCTTTTGAAGGGTGATGTAGCACCAGTTAATATCATGAAGAACTGCAGATTAATAAAATGTAATTTGGGAAATTTCATGCTAAGCAATATTCTTACTTTATTGTTAAATGGTATTTGTTTTGCAAGAATTAGGTCAGAGTGCCAGTTAGTAGATAGCTACAACCCTAAGTATGTTTACCTGACCTAAATTCTATCCAAACCCTACTAAATTAGAACCTCCAAAGTGAGAATTGAGAATTAGAAATTATAATCATCAGCTCTTATTACTCCCAAACATAACTAAGTCTTGGAACCACTGTTGGAATAAATTAAAATAATAGTAGTTCTTCCCTGGATTGAATATCTTAAATATGATAAGAAAATATCATAAATCTATGGGTCCCTGCAGTATTAGTTTCCAACCTTGCCTATTTTTAAGACTATTCTCCTTACTGCTATGGTGCTTATAGTTCCCCTTAGTTAATGGCATGGTATTCTCTGTCATTTTCATGACACACTGCTCTGTTAACCTATTCTTTGATTGCTGGGAAATACTTTAATTAGAACATTAACTAAAATATCATTTGCTCTATAGAGGAGAGTTGGTTTAGTCTACGTATCCATACTATGTCAAACTCTAGATTATAGAATTTAATATTTTATACTGTAACAGGAACACATTCTGCTTCTTTTTCAATGGAATAATAGCCATTGAGACAAATGTCAAATTTTCACCTTCTTGCTTTCTCAGCATTGAGTCCTACCCAACTGCTCAATACTGTCAGCTAAGAGATTTGAAAGCATTTTAAAGCTTTCATTTTTCATGTTTGGTTCTCATCCAGTTTGTTAAACACTACAGAGTAATGTCAGAAGGCCTGGCAATATCATGTTACTTCAAAAAACCTATAATGCAAAACAAGGTAGAGGAAATACAAATGGTTGTCACTGGTTTGATATATATATATATATATACATATATATATATATATATTTCCAGTGCTGAAGTAAAAGTCTCATTCTAGACAACTACACTCATTTCTAGAATACAAATGTTATCAAAAATCACCTAAAAGAGAGCAATTATAAATAAATTACTGTAATATTTCATCATAGACAACAAGTCTCATGATGGAGACGTTACTGGGCCCACTCGAGCAAATCGATGAACAACGGGAGGACCGTGACCGTGAATAAATTTTGGAAATAATCACTAAAATTCAAGTTAAGATTCATATTATACTAAAAACTGAGCTGACCTTTTGGAAAACAGTGTGGACCATTCTTAAAGAATTAGAAATTGAGCTCCCATTTGACCCAGCAATATCACTCCTGGGAATATAATCCAGAGAAGCAAAAAAGTATAGTCGAAATGACATCTGCACTTCTATGTTCATTCCTGCACTGCTCACAATAGCCAAAATTTGGGAAAAACCTGAGTACCTGAGAACAGATCACTGGTTAAAGAAACTTTGATACATCTACACAATGGAATACTATGCAGCTATTAGAAGAGATGAAGTCATGAAATTTGCATACAAGTAGTACTACAAGGAAAGTATCATGCTAAGTGAAAATGAGTCAGAAAGAGAGGGACAGACATAGAAAGATTGCATTCATCTGTGTAATATAAAGTAATAAAATAGGAGACTAGCACCCAAGAATAGTTGAGATAAGCACCAGGAGGTTCACTCCACGGCCTGAAGGCTGCCACACATGCTAGGGGAAAAGGCAGCTCAGATAGAGAAGGGAGCACCAAGTAAAGGGTGTTGGGAGGCTCTGCCCAGGATGGGAGGTGCATGTTGAAAGTAGACTATAGACCAAACATGATTGCCACTCAAAGCCTCTTTTGCAAACCACAGCACCCAAAAGGAGAGAGAGAACAAAAGGGAATGCCCTGCCACGGAAGTGGGGTGGGACTGGGGGTGGGGGGGTGGGGATGGGGAGGGATACCGGGATTACTGGTGTCGAAAAATGGGCTCTTGTGGAGGGATGGATACTCGATCATTATATAACTGAAACCCAAGCATAAAATTTTGTAAGTCTACAACTGTACCTCCTGGTGTTTCACTATTAAAAATTTTAAAAATAAATAAATAAAAATAAAAATTGAGCTGATATTTTGCAGGAAAATTAGAACAGTTAAAGAACAGTGTTTTATATTAACAGCATCAATTTTTATTATTACTGAAGTCTGTTAGTACATTAAAATTTGATTTCATTAATTTTCCTTAATTATGCATCTCGAGCAACACCATATCAAGGCATATTATCAACATGAGAATTAACTACTAGTCCATAAAAGTTTTTTCATCATGATATAAAAATGTGTCAGATTTTTTAAATTGTCATATCATCACTCAACTTAAGAAATAATTTAAAAGATAAAATAGAATTTTAATGACTGCAACTTCTGTCTTCCTAAATTTTAATTTTATATGAATTAATATGTCAAAACAGTAAGAACTTGCTATGAGTACTTTCTTTTGCTTTCAACACTATTGTTAAGCAGTACTCACTTTTAGCAGATGTCAACTTAATCCTACATCAATATACAAAATATACTAAAGTAAGTCGCCAAGGGGTAGACTGTGGTTAGTGCAATTGCCTTGCATGCTGGCAACCCAGGTTTGATTCCCAGCATCCCATATAGTCCCTGAGCACCACCAGGAGTAATACATGAGTACAGAGTCAGGAGTACGCCCGAGCACTGTCAGAGTGACCCCAAAACCAAAGAACATTAAAAAATTTAAAAAACTAATGTAAGCAACCCAGTATCTAAGTTCTGTTTAAAATTTACAGACACAACATGATTTTAACCTAAATCTCGAGTATTTTCTGGCTTTTTCATGTTAGTCTTAAATAGTACTCTTTAAATAATTTTGTATTGACTAAAATGTTTTTAATTAAACACAATTTATAAACAAGTTGTCTTGAATTTAGAATTAGCATTACTTAGATATACTGAAAGCTTGTTTTAAATCAATTCGTTTTATAAAGTGCATTGCATTTTATCATACAAATTTGAGATAAGATTTTGGCATTAAGTAATATAATATCTGTGATCAAAAGCTGGTATTATCATCACTGGGACTCTTTCTGTACAAAAATTCTCAAATCTGAACATTGTTGAGACTGCAACTGAAGAACTACCAGGAACATCTATGTCAATTTTGACCTTTGCTCTAATTTTCAAAGATATTAAAAAGTACGTTATATATATAATATAAATATATATGCTAAGCTATAAGTTCTGATAGATAAAATAATTAGAACCACAAATGAAGAAGCTACTACCAAGGCACCTGCCTCCATTTTCCAAATGCATGTAATGTGAAAAAAATGTCAGATTACTAAAATGTCATTATTATTAACTTCCAGAAGAAATCAGTCAAAGTGAGTATGAAAATAGAGTATTTTTTCAATATCATTAGCAACATTTTTACCTCTGTTCTTGTGTTTAATCCCTAGAGAGTGCAATATATCATTCTCCAAATTATAATTTTGCTTTATATTCAAAATAGTGTAGTAAACATCACCTTCTGCTAACTTTACATTAAAGAAGATTTTAAGGAAAAGTTTTTCTATAATTTATTACTGATATCACAGCAACATCTGCTCTCATTTGCAAATCTTAATAGCTATAAATATATTTCACTCCTGTAATTCACCAGTTATTCCTGTTATCTAATTTACCAGATGTGTAAATTCATTGCGTGTGTGTGCGCGCGTGTGTGTGTATGTATGTGTGCATGCACGCATGCATACCTACCTGCCTGCTTGTCTGTCTGTCTGTCTCTTTCACTATTTCTTTATTCATCATTCATCTGTCTTTGGACATTTGAGTTATTCGCATATCCTGGCTATTGTACTTAGTGTGTCTGTGTCGATGAATGTAGGTCGCACCTATTTTCTTGAATTACTGTCTTCTGTTCTGGTGATAGATGCCAATACGCTTAATCACTAGTTATATAGAAACCCTAATCTTACTCTTTTTAGAAGTCTCTATACTGTTTTCCACAAAAAAAATAGATGAATGGATAAAGATATAGTGGCATATATATAGATGGGTGGCGGGAGGGGGAGAGAGAGAGAGAAAGAAACATGACAGAATATTACTATGCTATTAAAAAAAAAGATGAACTCTTGCAGCTTGCTGGATGGAACTTCAAGGCATCAAGTCAAGCAAAATAAATCAGAGGGAGAATGACAAACAACAATCTCATTCATTTGTGGTGTATATAGAAATAAAACAAGGAAACAAATAGTATTAAATGATGACAAACCTTTGGCCTCAGATTATAAAGCTGGGGTTACAAGCAGTGTGGGAAAAGAAAAGGGAGAGATGGACTAGAAGTAACATAAAGACAGTGGTGGAAGGTTTGAGCACTTTGGTTGAAGTCCAGTGTACTAATATTTTACATCAAAAATATAAAAGTCACTGCTATGGTAATCAAGTTACCTGAACTACAATAAAAACAGTAAATAAACTCACTATAACTGGGTTTATTATATGTGAGAGGACAATGACATTTAAAATGTATGAACCATCTCCAATATTCTACACATTTAAAAATTCCAAACAGACACAGTAACAACAAAGTCTCCAAAGGAGACGTTACTGGGCCCGCTCGAGCAAATCGACGATCAACGGGAGGGCCTTTACCTTTTTTTTTACCTTTAAATCAAAAAAGTAGAAAGTTTGCAGATGACAGCTACAGAAGCACATGCATACACACATATAGATAAAGATAATGTAGGTTTTATTTTTCAGTGATACTAATATCTTCTGAAATCTATACAGACTTCAGAGTTCTGTAGATCCTGTCATAAAGATTGTAAGCCAAAGGGGTAAGAGAGCAGGTAAGTGCAAAGTGAGTTAATTTTGAGGCTTCTAAACTCATTTATTTGGAACTAGAAGACATAAAAGTAGCAGAAAATGCAGAAATTGAGGGTTGCATATCAAGGGGCTCTGAAAATAAAGTGAATACCAAAGAGCAACAATTTCTCTCCATTGAACAATAGGACATGAATGAGTGTATCCAATTATTCCCAATATACCTTTGACTTCTGAACAATTAAATTTCATGCACTTACTATAACTCTCTTTCTGCAATTGTTATTAGCCAACAGTATGAGCAAGTCAGCTGGCTTGTCTGAAGTGAGACAATTAAATTAAATGATCACCAAATCCTTCCAATTCTAGTAAGTCTGCAATATTTACCAGTCAATTTTATTCAAAGAATATATGTTTTGGTCATTATATACATGTTTACTTATACATAAAATGCACATAAAGAGAGAAATGCTCTCAATCAATCAGAACTTTAAGATATAATTACTACAAGTCTCTTCCATTGTTTATTCATATAAATGTTTTTGTTGTTTTTTTTTTTTTGGTTTTTGGGTCTAAACATGTTCTTTGAAAATGTATCTATGCTACAACAATGTGTATATCTTTTTATGTGAATAGGTGTATCATTAAGCAGAATAAGTATGTCTTAAGTGAGACTATTTAAAGGGAATACATACTTACTAGATAATATACCTGAATACTTATTTTAAGTTATTCTTCATTAATTTGCTAATGGCTACTTTAAATAAAAACCTCTAAAGTATGCTAGACTACACACTATTATCTTGTTTGTTTTGATAAAATGGATTATAAAAGATTAAAACAGAATGAATTGACAATATTTTGTAAACACTTAAATGTGTTAGACATATCTGTAAATCCTCAAGTGAATAAGACTTTCCCTTTGCATGAAAAATAGAAAGAGGAGGGTCAGGGGAAGATGGTGTCTTTGACAAGGTACTTTTCTAATTAAAATAAAACAGATATTTTTTAATCAGTTATCCTTAGGGGTAGATGGATGTACACCTGCACTGAATCTAAGACTTAGGATATGACAGAGACGATCATCTTTATGGGTTTCATGACAGAACCACAACAAAATGATTTCCTGAGATCAATATGTGGTTGAGAGAAAGCTGTTTTCAATAGAAACAGGAAGCTAGGAGCAAACTTGTTTCTATGGTAACCAGAACAGCAGCTATCCAACAGCTGTAGGGAAAAAGGGGCAGAAAGTTATAAATGCATTTTTTTTTACAAAAAGTCAGTGCTGATTTACCTTAGTAGTGCAATAGTCTTTGATATAGGCCAAAAATGTCTTGTGCTTCCACACCTCAACCCCTGAGATCTTAAGTAATAGTATATCCATTTCCCTCCAAACCTTAACATCTAAAGCTAGAAAGAATACTAAATACTCCAGGAGGGGGAAATCCAGTCTGTGGCCTTATATATATGCTGACAAAGTCATGGAGCCCGACTACGGTACAGGACTGGACAGATACCTGCTTCACGTTAGCTGCCCTCAGCTTTTAGGGTACTGCCAGCAAAGGATGCTGGAAACATCCAAATGACCTTTGGCTGATAAAGGACTCCCACCCCTGGTTCTAGTCCAATTGCATCACCCAATCTTTTTTCCCCCTTCTCTTTTGAGTGAGAAAAAGGAAATCAAGACTCAGAAAGATGAATCTCCAAGGTCACACACCTAATTGTTATATCAATGCTGGTGAAAAGGTGTCACAGATCCGAAATGGGGCATTTTAACAATGCAGTTTTCAGAGTCTCTTCTGTTCTCTTATTCCAACACCCACATTTTATCACTTTTTGTGAAAATATTGACTACAGAGAATTACAATTAGCCACTATCTTTGAACCTACAGATAAAACATAAGTTAGTATCATTAAAAAATCTTGACATTTTCTCTGAACATTTGTATTCTTCATATTTCAAATAGAATTAGGTTTATATAGCATTTTAATAGTTATTTTTAGATCATTTTACCACTACATATTTCCTTCCAGAGATTTGTGTTTCTCTTTTATCAGTCTAGTAGTGCCTTTTAGACATATTCTAAAAAGTAGTTGCAATAAGGACACATGACCTAAAGGGTAAAAATATTAAATCTGAAATTTTTATTTATTTAGTAAGAATAAAAGGAAGCAATACACATTCTTAAATAGCAAAGGTTGACCTAAATTTTTATATACTCCTACACATTTCCTTGTTTTCAGTTGTTTTGAGAATAAGTTTCTTGACAATGACTCTCATTTAGTTTTGTAAACTTAAACCTGCAAATGAACTTTCAGCAAAATATTACAGAAAAGAAGTCACACATAATCTATCTAGCTACAATCACCTTTGACATACCTAATGCTCAGCAATGAATTGGATCACTTAGAAAGTGATCAAATATCTATTAAAAGTACAACTATTAATATTAGTTGGCTATTTTAGTATGCTGATTTAGATATTCTTTGATCCTGTTAAATATTCAGAATAGAAGCATAAAATAAATTTATTCATAAACTGTAAAATTAATGACTTGAAAAGGTCAAGACATTGTGATACTTACTTAATATGTAAGTATCACTAGATTATTATAACATAGTCTTTTCTGAGCCCTGAGTTCTGAATTGCATTGTCATATGATTATATGTAAGCATAACTTCTAACTAATATTCAAAGGATAAAAACCTTTGATCACACCTCAAATAATTCAGTTCTTTGATATAGTCATATTCACTAAAAATCTTGCAAAGAGAGCTAATAGACAGCCTTAAAAACAAAAATGTCAAGATTAAAAAAGCCTAACACTTTCATAAGTAAAGACAAATAATTCAACACCATAATTTCTTTGTGAGTTATTTTTCTGCATGTGTCCAGCAATACTTCCATGTGAGATTTTTTTTAGAAAAGTTTAATTCTAATATTTCTAGAATTTTGTTTCTCATCAGGGCCACACTACTCACCTCTCTCATCAAGAGAACCCCAAGAATCTCTCTCTGTCTCTCTCTGTCTGTCTCTGTCTCTGTTTTTGTCTCTCTCTCCTCTCTCTCTCTCTCTCTTTCACATGCACACGCACACACACACACACACACACACACACACAAATTAAATGAGCTGGTTATGGTTGAAGTGATAGAGTACATGCCTTACATATTTGAAGTTGTAGGGATATGTGATACTTTGTACCCCTCAGCATCCCTGGTAGCACTGCCAGAAGTACTTCCCATCCCCAAACAAAAACTTTAAGTGTATAGAAGACTGTATATCTCAACTTTGAAATCTAAATTTTAATAGTTTTAGAGGCTGGAGCAATAGCACAGTGGGTAGGGCATTTGCCTTGCACGCAGCTGGCCCAGGTTCAATTCCTCCGCTCCTCTTGGAGAGGCCAGCAAGCTACCAAGAATATCCTGCCACACAGCAGAGCCTGGCAAGCTCCCCGAGGTGTATTCAATATGCCAAAAACAGTAACAAGTCTCACAATGGAGACTTTACTGGTGCCTGCTCCAGCAAATCAATGAACAAAAGGAGGACAGTGCTACAGTGCTACAATAGTTTTAGTAATGCATTTTAGTGTTACCTTAAAAATAAAACAATTAAAATGCTACAGTTTAGCAGTTAGGATGTTTGCCTTGCACCAGTCTACCCTGGGTTTTGATTCTTGGCACTCCATATGGTCCCCCACTGAGCACCACCAGGAGTCATCCCACAGTACAGAGCCAAGAGTAAGCCCTGTACACCACTGGGTCTAGCCCAAAAAGCAAATGGGGAGAACTGCTAATAAAGAAATCAGGGAGATGGAGATAGCACAGAGGTATGGGTACACGTAAACCACCTGATTCAGCTGGATTGCCAATCAGCCCTGAGTCTCATGGGGTGAGTATAGCCATAGAGGGTCCACGCACTGTGTGGTAGCCCGGGCAGTTGCTGACACTGCATCTTTAGGCCCTAAAATTGACACACCGGGTCAACCCAGCCAGGAATGGTTCCCAGAATCACTGCTTGCGAGCAACCCCTCTCCAAGTAATATATAAATGGCTAATAAAGTAAATATTTTCAAGATGCAGCAATGTGCTATATTCAAAACCACCATAATCCATGTATGACTCAGGATGATCTACACATATGGCATCTTTAGAAAGTCAGGAAAACATAAAAAAAAAAAGATCTAGCCTTATACCAAACGACAACATTTAAAATGTGGTTCTATGGATATTTTTTATTTCTTTCAAAATGTTTTATTTTAACTAAAAAAAAAAGGGGGGGTATCCAATTATTAAAGATAAACATAGAGACACATTCTACCAAATGTTACAGTATGAAACAGAATCAATCACCTTTTCTCTCTTAAAAATTAAATAAATGAATAAGTTAAGGGACCAGAGAGATAGTACAGTGAGAAGGGTAATGGTCCAACTCACTGTTGACTTTGGTTCAATCCTTGGCACCCTGTAAGGTCCCGCAAACCCAACAGGAGTGATTGCTGATCACAGAGACAGGAGTAAGACCTAAGAACAGTTGAGTGAGGCCCAAAAGCAAAAAAAGAAATATTTTTTTAATTGAAAAAGAGAAAAGAGTGTAACTGCTCTCAGTTCTCCAAAATTGGAAATAAATTAATTGTTTTGATTTTTTATATTTTCCTTTAATATACATTTTTATCTTCTAAAACATCTTTAAGTTGTATATCTGCCTGGTGCCTGCCAACTCACTTTTAATACACTATTCTCAGAATAAAATTACCTTCATTGTTTTCTAAAATTTGAATATTAATTTGTAAATGAACACTTTCACAAATACATCTAGGCATCCTTTCTTTTTCACTATTTGTAAATATGACTCAATCGCATCAAATGAATGCTCCCATCTGGTTTTGTTTTTGTTTTGGAGGCCTATAAGGTTCAGGATTTACTCTGGGCTTTGTACTCAGAGGTCACTCCTGGTGGTCTCAGGGTGGTGCCAGGTATGGAACTCCACGTCAGCCGTCAGCCGTCAGCCATCAGCCACATGCAAGGCAAACACCCAACTCATTATACTATTGCTCTGGCCTAAACTCTTCTTTTCTATCTGATCCTAATTTCTACAGATTTCCAGGTCTTATATATAATTTTTATAAATTTGTATTTTATATGTAATTTTTACAGGGTCACATTCAGAGGTGCTGGCAATGTAGCGGGGATGAAGGTAGCAGGTTACTTCTGACAGTGTTCAGTCTATGATGCTCTGTCCCCAGGTGGCAGGGGTAGTAGTAGTGGTGACTGGTTGTAAGGGTAAAATTCAAAGTTTTACACATGCCACTTGAGCTATCTCCCAGTCCATTGACTATTATTCTTAAGGTTGAGAATTAATTAAACGTCAAATGTAAACTTACATGCCAGGTTAATTTGAACAATTAAATAATTTGAAAAAATAAAAGTAATATAGGAAGGGAAACATCAACCAACACAAAAGGAAAAAATACAATATCGCTAACTATTCAACTAACTATTCAATTCCTATCATTTTTGTGACCAATTTAGATCACAAATGTGAATATACATAATAGTACACACATATCTGAATAAACAAAAATATATACATTTATTAAATAATTGAGCCTAGCATCTCAATATTGGTGAAGAAAATAAAGAAAATGATGAAGCAGTTGTAATAAATTGGAAAAGTAATTCCGCACAAGCATAAAAATAAAAGATGAACTAATGTGGAATAAAAACAGTGCTTTTTAAAAGTTAACTTCTTAAGTTCTATTAAGAATGAGACTTGTGGCAGTTAGACCACAGCTGAAGCAAACCATTTGAAAATTGATTTCTATCACCTAGAAGGATGTCCATGCAAAATATAACTTCATCCTGAGATCTTCCAGTGTAATTCCATATATCAATCAACTAATCATATAACATTAAATCAAGCCACCATCTAAACTTGAAAGTTTACATATAAAAACATTAAATCACATTTAATTAGAATGGTGATTTCTGATTACTGAAATTCCCCAAGTAATTTGAAAAGAGAATTTCCGGAAGTCTTACACACGTTAGCTAATTTAAAGGAAAGAAAAACATATTAACTGGTCAATTAAAATGGAAAGTTCAGAGTTCGTTTTAAGAAGCTGATTTGAATCCAGGTTTTTACTTAAATGTTGGGTAAAGCAGGGTTAATTTTTTAATATCTACTTCCTTCTAGGCAAAGTCCTGGAATTACGTACATTTAAAAAGTTATACATGACCTTTCAAAGTTAGAATTCCAATGATTGCTGCATTAAATCTCATAGAGCACATAATCTGCAGAGGTATCATAAGCCCGAGATTGTTATAATCAGTGGTTGTGGTGGGAAGGATCTCTGGAAATTTGTCATGAGACTTCAAGCACATTTTGGCTCTGCTACTAATTTGCTATTATGACCTTGACATTTGCAATCCACTGGGTTTTTCACATTTGCAATCCATTGGGTTTTTAGTTTTTGTTTGTGTTTTTCATTTCTTTGGGGGAGTAGGAGGTTTTGTTTTCCCCTTATTTACAAAACAGAAGGTTTTCAGGAGATGACCTCAATGAAATTTCCTGGTCTAAGATTGGATTCTCAGCTGATTCTTTTTCTATTTGCTCTTTGACCTTGTGTTGATCTCAAATCTATCTATGTCCTTTCCTCATCAAAAATGGATGCAGGTCAAATCTTAATATTATATTACAATGAAATTTTAGTAATAGTTTAAAAATAATTTGTTCAAGTTCAGGGCATATGCTTTAGCTGATAATTGAATACATTTGCATAAAAATGAAACACTTTCTTAATGTTTTTACTATGCAATTTTGCCTACAAGAAAATGTATTATATAGTCAATAGGAAAGAAAACAAAATGTCCTGTGTTTTTTATAACATCAGATCTGGGAGGGTGGGAGGAATCACATGATGAGACTATAAACAAATTCAAGTTCATCTTTTAGTCACCAAGTAGAACAAGCATTGTGGAACTCGGCTTAAATCTATCAAATAAAGGAAAAAGTAAGGAAGGAAGAAAAGAGAAAAAAAGTATTAGTGAATGAATGAGTGAATAAAAGAGTGAAAGAAGAGAATGAAATAAATCACAGATTTGTTGGAGTCTGATTTAATTTAAATAAATAAACTTTTTCTTCTGACCAACTCCTGAACTTATGGGATGAAATTAAAAGGAATATTTCTGTGTTGAAGTGATTAACTCTACATTCATATGAGAACATGACCTACTAGGATTTATAGATTCATATAACTAGTATATCCAATAAAGAAGCAACACTTCAAATTGTCTTTCATACTCAATTTCACACTGAAATCAAAACATATTCTCAGAGTATGTAAAGTGTTATCCAAAACAAGTGTTTTGACAAGTTAGTAGATAGACAGCTGCACAATATCTCTAACACAGAGACTTCTGACACTCTGAGGAAGACATAGGAAGACATAATGAGGATGAAGCCCAAGTGAAGGTGGAATTTTCTTCCCAGGTGGGATCTTCTCTGGTTGTCAGAAGCAATCCAGATACACACAGTCTCAAAGGTTCTACTACATTACACACAGCACGCCAGTTTCACATATCTTTTAAACCCCTTCACATGCCATGTAAATTTTAGTTATTTATATATGTTTTATTTCCTTTAAATTATAGAAACCATAACAGTTATTTTTATAGTAGCTCGTGGGATTCTGAAAAATTAATTAAGAGTGTGAAGGCTTAAATCTAAGTTTTCCCTCAAGCCAGAAAATGAAAAGACAAGTTGAAGAAGCAACCACCATCAAAAGTGTAAAGTTAAGTTTGGTAAGATCAAAATTATTCCAAGTTTAAAGAATTAGATTAAACTAGTATCACCAGTGGACCAATTCACTTTCACCAGTAAGATACTGACGTGGAAGAAGGGGACCAAGCAAGGAAGGATTCCACAACTCCACAGTGGTCTAGTGAAGCACTGGGACAAGTGCATCTTCCTGGGAAGAGAAAATCCCCCAGCAAGTGACTCTCCTGCTAAATGCTCCCCAACATCCTCTTCCACCACCATCCCTCCTACTGCCATCAGTCCATTTTCCTGTCCTCTGTCCTCCCATTAGATCCCTAACTGGAGCCAAAATCCGGGTGAGTCACCCATGTAAAAGTGTTTAGGCCTTGGTAAAATGTCAAGTCAAGTCATGATGGCCAGAAGGCCCTGAAGAGCCATCAGAGCTGAAGGAAAAGTTGAGGAAAGGCTTGGGTTGCGGTGCAGAGAAATAAACAAGATTTCAGCAGCACCGGGGTTCCCAGACAGCCTTGCAGAGAGACAAGACAAGGCCCTAAGGACCCCTTTGGTCCATCTGCTAAAGGAAACATGTTTGAGTCCAGGAAATTCAGCGAGGGGGAGTGGGGGAGGGAAGGATAGGGAAGATGTGGGAAGGGGTGCTGAAACGTCCCTTGTACCAGATTGGAAGAGCCCCTTTATCCTCTCCATCCTCCACCCCAGGGCCCTTGGTGGGAAAGGAGGGAAAGCTGGGGAAGACGTCTGAGCAGAAGAGAAAGGTTGGGGAGCGGGATGGGGGTGTTCTGGCCTTACCCTGGCGGCTCTGGACGAATAGGGGTCCTCGAAGAGGGCCCACATGCGGGGCTGCAGCCTCCTCCAGCGGCCGGATTTGCCGTCGGGGCCCCCCAGGCCCGCAGCGTCCTCGATGCCCAACCTCTTGGCCGCCAGGTCCTCGTCGTCGCCAGGGTCGCCGCCGCCGATGAGGTCGGGGGTCTCGAAGATGTCCAGGGCCTCCTCGGCGTCGCGGTGCTGCCGGTAGGTCATCCAGCAGCACGGCTCCACGTCCGTCTCGTCGATGCCCCAGAAGGCCAGCTCCTCCTCGAAGAGCGGCCCGCACACGTCGGCGGGGCAGTGCAGCTTGCCCGTGCGGTAGTAGTTGAGCACATAGGCGAAGACCCCGGGGTGCCGGTCGAAGAAGAACTCGCGGCCGCCCCCGAGGGGGTCTCCGCTGCCGCCGCCGCCGCCGCCGCCGCCGCCGCGGGGGCTGCAGTTCCCTGCGCCGCCCTCGAAGCAGCCGCCCGGGCCGGGGGACAGCGGGGGTGGCGGCGGCGGCGGCGACAGGGGTGGAGGTGACCCCCCGTGCAGCCGATCGCCCGCCGCCGTCAAGCAGTCGCCCTGGGGCTCGGAGGAGGCCAGCAGGGCCAGGCGCGTGCCGGGCAGAGTCTTGAGGGTGCTGCGGTAGGTCTCGTGGCGGGTGCCCCCGACATTGAGGATCACCCTCTCGTTGTTCTCGATCTTGCCCATCTCTGTGGCTCAGACATGACTGGAGAGGAGGCGAACACAGAGCACCGAGTTAAAAAGAGCTCGCCAAGGCGCATCGTGACCCCCCCACACACACACACGCACACTCCCATCCTCCCACCCCCCAACACACACACACACACACACACACACACACACACACACACACACACACACGCAGAGCAAGTCTCCCAACCCCCGCAGAGGCTGGCGGAGCCACAAGGGGAAAACCAACGACCCCCACCCTACACTGCCACGCGAGGTCAGCTACCCGCCCGGCCCAACCCCGAGCGTCGCCCCCGCCCCAGGGTTGCAGGGAAGTCGGGAGCGAGCAGCCCACGGCTCCCCTGACCTCCAGGACCCGAGCTGCCCCGGCCTCGCACCTTCTGTGCTCTGCCCTCCAGTCTAACCAGTTCCCAAAGCCCCACCCCTGTCTCTACACCCCTCTTCCTAAACGCCTTCCTCAGTGCCCCCACCCCACCCCACCCCTTCTCCCCAGCACTGTTCCCCGCCGGTCCCCGGGTCCTTCTCTCTTGTCACTCACCTCGACCCTCTCTCCCCGGCCCCTAACTAGGCACTTCCCTAAAGCTGGGAGTTATCTCAGCTTGGCCAACTTGGCAGCAGCTTCAAGTGAGAGCCCCGGGGCTGGGCTGTGGACATCACCTCTCCCGACCCAGGTCCTCACCCTTCGGTCAACTCTGGACCGCTGGGCTCCGGGGCGCCCCGACACTCTGGGGGCGCCCTCTGCGCTCCCAGTTCCTGGTTCCCGCTACTCTCTCCCTCCCTCGCCACCCGGACCAGAAGACTAAACGGAGAAGTCTGGAGGGGGTGGGGGTGGGGGTGGGGGCGGCGGGGGGAGGCACAAATGTCCCTGCTGTTGCCTTTCACCAAGGAGACCGCAGACTAATTTCCTGTTCCAATTTCCTTTCCGCGTGATTGTTGTTAATAGTATTATTCTTAATACTTAGGAGAGGAAACGACTAACTAGCATCTTTTTCCCCCCCTCGAGACTCCAAGTGAGCAAAGCATCCCACCCTACCCCACCCCCTTCCAAGAAAAACAAACGTCTTGGGAGGGGGGTGGGGGTTGCTTTCTAGGAGGGGCGAGCCGGGGTGGAGGGGTGGTTACTGCTGGAGGCACACCCCCACCGCTGGGTCCCTGAGCTGCAAATCCCAGCTGCCACCCGGGAAAATCTTGCTGTCACCCGCCACCTCTCCCCGGGGGCTTCACCTCTAATATTCCTCATGCAGTAAAGGAGAGGGAGTGCGGGAGAGGGGCGCGGCTGGGGCGGGGAGGGCGCGATGCCACCCTGCGGGGTCAGAGTGCCCTTCTCGGGAGTCACCCCCCTTTGCCCTCCCCAGCCCAGATACCTTAACGAGACCGAGAGAAAAGTGGTTCTTGCTCAGGTTCCGAGTGGACGAGGTTGTCGGGGTAGCCGGGCTGGATGCTGACACCCAAGCGATCCGCCCTCCTCCAACGAGAAACTACTTGTTGGCGTTTTCGGGGTTGAGGCGGTTGGGCCGCTTCTCGGGGAGCCGGGGTCGCGGAGCCAGCCCCCGCCCGCCGCCAGCCGCGCTCCCCGCCTTCATGCCGTGCGCGGCGGGCTCGCCCCGCACCAGCCTCCGCGCCCCGAGTCCCCATCGCGCAGGGCTGGGCGAACCATGGAGCTCGGGGCGGGTCCAGCCGGCGCGCGGGGACCCCGCGGGGAGCGGGGCCGGCGGGCTGGCAGGGGCTGATGCGAAACTGGCCCGCGAGGTCCACCGAGCTCCCCCGGCCCCAAGGTGAAGTCGCCCGGCTCCGATTTCAACCGAAAGATGGTCTTTCTCCCCTTCCCCAGGCTGCCTCGGCTGGAGCTGTCCCTCCACCACCGCACGCCGCCAGCCGCCGCCGCCTAGCTCAGAGCTCCGGCGAGGGTGGGTGGGTGGGTGGGTCCTGGGGAAGCTCTGTTGTACCAACCAGGTTCACATATTTTTCTAACGTGGAGCTCTGTCCCCACCCTCACGGAGCTTCTAGCTGCCTTATTTACATCCCACCCCACGGCTTTCTCTGCCTGCAGCCCCACCCCTACCAACAAGTGAGACAATCTAAGGTCTAAGCCCTAAATCCCCCTCCTCCGCCCCCTCTTGCTAACAAATGAGGGGAGCGGGAGGATGACTTACAGGTGCCAAGTGGGTCTTGCTTCTCCTGTCTTATACATGGCTCTGGCTTGCTCTTTTTCCCTCAAATGTAGGTCTGCACTCACCACATCCTGGTTATGTAAAAACAAGTTTTAAAAGTTTATTCCAGAAACCTAATGCTCCATCAAGTTTAAAAAAAAAATCACATCTTTTTATCAAAAGCTGGAGAGATGAGCGATTGCTTTCCAAGCACCAAAGCAATGATCTCATTAGTCAGTTTCTCCCTTTCTAAAACATTTCTTATGCCTTGTCTTTTCCTTTGCTAGAGCTGTCATAGGTATCACAAACTGGATTGTCTTAGCAGCTGAAGTGTATCATCTTAAAATTCTGAAAAGCTAGAAGTTCAAAAGTAAGGTAGAGTGAGGGCTGTTTCCTTCTGAAGGCTCTGAGGATGATCTGATCCCGGCCGCCTTATTTTGTAGAACTTCTCCTTATCTTCTTACCCTATTTTTTCCTTTGCTCATGTCTCTCTCTCGGAACCCAAATTTGCCTCTTGTGTAAAAACACTATGGCTGCATTTTGACTCAGTCATTTCTGAGGAAAGGTAAAGACCCTACCTCACTAGAAAGTCACATTCTAAGTTTACCTATTAGGGGGTAGAGACCTAGTAGAAAACAACTCATGGAAGAATATATCATTAAGGAAGCTTGTGTTTCTACTTTGGTATAAATACTGTATCTCGCCTGCATGGCAAAGCCTGTCAAGCTACCTATGACATATTCGATATGCCAAACACAGTAACAAGTCTCGCAATGTTACGGGGCCTGCTGGAGCAAATTGATGAACAACGGAAGGACAGTGACAGTGACTTCTAGAAAGAAGGAAGATGTGTCATTTGGATAGATTTGAAGTTCACTAAGTAAAAAAACCATACCATATGGTGGAGAGTCTATCTTTTTAAAAGAATATTAAAATTGATACAATTGTTTTGAAAAGATAAGAAATTATCAGTTATCAAATAAGAAAGTTTATATAATATAAAAGACAGGTAGGTGGGACATTGAATATAAACAATTCATTAAATGAAACACTGTTAGGTCTCTAAGACCTGAAAGGATTTTGCAACATTACAGCACTGTAGCACTGTCCTCCCATTGTTCATTGATTTTGCTGGAGCAGGCCCAGTAACGTCTCCATTGTGAGAGTTGTTACTGTGTTTGGCATAAGTCATGGGTAGCTTGCCAGGCTTGCCATGTGGGCGAAATAATCTGGGTAGCTTGCCGGGCTCTCCAAGAGGGGTGGAGAAATCGAACCCGCTCACCCTACCGCTGTGCTATCACTCCAGCCAGCAATATTATAGATACCTAAGAAACTATTGCAATCAAATATGGTGTGCATAAACATATAGGAAGTGTACCTATACTATGAGAGTTTAGTGCAGTGATAATGAAAACCCCTATGGATGTAGGTTTATAAAAATAAATGTGATTTACTTACATTTAAAAAAATTAAGATAAGGTAATAATTCTAGTTTTTACAGTTATCAATTACTAAGGCAATTCTGTAAATAATAGACTACCTTTTAAGTACCAAATTTCAAAAAAAAACTATAATCAAATTATTTATGTTGATGAATTCTAATATTATCTAAATATTATCTTATGTAAAATGGTAAATTCAATAGAGAAAAGAAGCATAAAGTTGAATTTAAAATAAATTACAAATAGGAAGTATACCAGAATTATTTAAAATAGATAACTTCTGAGATCTTTATTCCAAATTCTTTGGTTATGAGTTTTGGAGCTTGGGGGCAACACATGGTGGTGCTTAGGGCTTCCTCCTTGCTCTATGCTCAAGGATCACTCCTGGAGGTTCTCAGGGGACAATATGCAGTGCTGGGGAAGAGCATGGTTCAGACACATTCAAGACAAGCAACTTAACCTCAAACTATCTCTTCAGCCTCTTTAGTTTTTTAGGGGTGTGGGAGGTACTCCCATGTGCCAAATGTTTTGCATAAATTACCACTTTTAATATTTTAATTTAAATGAACATAATATTAAGCTGCATAATTTCTTGAAAGAATATTTTACTGCTAGCAGAATTCAATAAAAAATCCTTTCATCCGATAATATTAATGTAGCATGAAGAATCTATAGAGAAATCTAAAGGAATGGTACAAAATGATGCAAAAGACTTATGTAGGAGATATAAGAAAACAATGATCTAATAAATCCATTTAAGTCCAAGATTATACAAGTCATCTAGAAATAATCACACCAGAGGTTTGTCTTTTAGAATTCGAACTTTTAGAATTAGAACTTTTTATGTAAATCATTACAGAATAGATATATAATCAGAGATTATATCAGGTAAGTTTGGAGATAATGTGGAAAAATAAAAATCAAGAGCCATACCTGAATAAAAGAGAGATGATGAAGCAATGAATAAAAGGCAGTCTTTTTTTTTTAAATCAATATAAGACCCCAAGAAAAATATCCAGGTTTCATTATATAAGACAGGAGAGAACTAAAACACCTCCAGCTAACAAACTCACTGATCTCGCTGTAAAAGACAGATAAAAGTAAAAAGAAAGCAAATCTTTGAATGATAGCAATGGAAAACTAAGTAAGAAATAACAGTTGTGGTTTCCTTTGTTGGTCTGTGTGGAACAAGGATTTAAAAGGCCATATGGACATTACTCCTTACAGAGAAGCCCTTGAAAAGCTGCCTTCTTTAGATCCCGGACTTAGCATCATAGAAAGCTATAGAAACAGCACTACATCACTGCCAGAAATAGGGTTTCATCTCATGAAGTTACATTGTGACTGCCAAAAATTGTTGCTTGAAAAAGTTTAAAAATTAAATAAATGAACTCTTCAAGTTAGTAAAATAATGAAAAATTACTCACAAAAGCAACATAAACATTAATAAAATTTCTCTGCACTAGATTTCAAAATGGCTGTAACTTTCTATTCCTTCTTATAAGTGAGACCTTCTATAAGGTGACTGCAGATTCTTCTATTAAGTCTGTTTCTCTTGCACTTGAATGTGTGCTAGCTATGTAATGTGCTTTGGTCCACAGAATAAAAGGGTAGTGACATTATACCAATTCAGAACCCTGATTTCCAAAAGTTGTGTAGGTTTCTGCCTTCAGTCTTTCACTTGAACTCTACCCTTGAGAACAAGTTTTTTTGGGGGGGTGCGGGGGGAGGGAGTCAAATCCGGCGTTGCACAGGGGTTACTCCTGGCTTATGCACTCAGGAATTAGTCCTGGCGGTTCTCGGTTCTCGATGGGGATCATATGGGATGCTGGAAATCAAACCCGGGTTAGCCACGTGCAAGGCAAACACCCTACCCACTATGCTATTGCTCCAGCCCTATCCTTGAGATCAAGTCTTAACTGCTATATATAAGAGGTGTATATCTCAGACATACATACACACAATATACACCTTTGGTACAAAAAGAAATAATATTAGAAAAATGCCAGAGAACACAATAGGCAAGACTTTAATGAAATTAGTAGCTAATATAATAACAAATATTATTTTTAAATGTTCCATGTATGAACAAAACTTCATTCATACTCTTAGGTAATGGTCATCTAATTCCAAAGTAAAATTACCTTGCTCTTCTTTTGTGTTCTTCTATGTGTTCAGAAGATTGTCCAGTTGAGCCTAGCCCAAATGCACTGATATGCAGAATAATAAGATAAAAAAGTAATTATGTTTAAATCTATTACATTTTGGAAAATTTTCTATGAAAGTGAACTTATCTTTAAGTTCCCTTCACCTAAAGGGGGAAATTATGACCTTAGTTGCCTATTAAGGACAACTAACACATATCATGAATTGTGCATTTCATAAGAAAACAAACATATGTTCATATCTTCCTTGTTGCATACATTTTTGAGAGGCACTATTTTAGAGTAACTGGTTCCACAAGTTGTGAAAATATACAATTGAGCCCATCATTTGAGTGTCATCATTAAATATCTACTCTGAAGAAATACTGTAAAATAACTTGAAGGGAAATTACATAACTCCTTGAATTTATAGAATCGGGATGATAATATAATAGTTACTATGAGAATTAAATTACATTAAGCAAATAAAACATAAAACTCTTGAATATGTACTAGTATGTTTTCATTATCTAGTTACTGATATTTTTTGTCAAATGAAGAAAAATCATGCCTTCAAATTGTATAATTAATAATTGCTAGCAGCAGGAGCATAACCTATATATCCTATATTGAATACTTAAATCCTACCTATTTTACCATCCTCCCTTATATGAGAAATCAATGTTAGCTCTAATAATGTAATAAAACAGATTCTAGAATCTTTCATTAAGTCTGCATTTTTCTCAAATATTTTAATTTAAACACAAATATATTAATCACACTTTATTTCATGCAATGCTTTTTTCTACTATCCAAGATAATTACTTGTAATAATTATAAGATGGACCTACATGTGGGAATTAATATATCACTAATTGTGTAACTTGGCTTTTGATATGAGAGAAATGCAAATTTGCACTGGTTGTTAAGAACTAGTGGATCTGCATAAATCCCAGAATAATAACATAAACAATCAGCAGTGTGTAAGAGATCAGAAAAATTTTACATTGAAGGAAGAAATGTTTTTTTCATGAACATAGAATAATAGAATAATGTTGACTAATGACTTGTTGTTATGAAAAATCCTGGGTCATAGTTTTCTGTAATTTATTTAAATATGTAATGATTTATAATGATAGATTGATCAACAACTGAGTAAATCCATATCTCTACTAGATGAAGAAACTGGTATTGAAGTTATAATTTTTAAAGTCATATGACTAACAAAGAGGTCAAATTTATGCAGTAAATTTCCTATGATGACAAGTTAAATCACTGAAAACTTCAGTAGTGTGCACTTTACTTTCTTAATGTTTTGTTCCCCTATGGGTTATAAGTGATAGATATGATATTTCATTAAAGTTTTATAATTTTTTGGTCCTTTTGGTCATACCCAGAGATACTCAGGGGTTACTCCTCTCTCTGCCTCAGGAATTTCTCCTGGAGATGACAGGGAGCCATATGGGATGTCAAGGATCAAACCCAGGTGAGCTACATGTGAGTCAAACACCCTACCCACTATACTATTGTGCCAGTCCAAGTTTTAACATCTTATTTTAAAAGTTTACTGCCTATTCTGTGGATTATTTTGTGCCAGTTTTAGTTATTTAACTACATTATAAATTTCTAAGAATTGATGATAAAAATGATGATAGAGAGAGAGAGGATAGCCACCCAGTCTTAGGAAAGTTCTTTCCTTTGAAATACATCAGGCTATTACATGAGCTCTCAAAACTGCAGTAGGTTTATATTTAATTGATTTAATGCAGAAATAGTCATGTTTTTAAGGAAGCACCCCAGCTTTATGAAATATATACAGAAGCTATGTTAAGTGAATATTGAAGAAATGACAAGAGAGTCTCCAAATAGTTCATCTTCAGACTATATCAGGAGGAGTAAAAGAAGAGGAAAATGAACATTTATTCAGAACAAACTCTAGGCACCATAATATTAATTACAATAGGTCTAAGAAGCATGTGTTGGAATACCAATTTATATCATGTAAGCATGAGCTTTCCAGAGTGATTAAAAAATACCAACATTTGAAATGGTAGCTATTGGAGCTTTCCTTTTTAGGAGATTAAATGTAAATAAGAAATTTTAGAAATACTAATAATGTTAGATTTAACTCACTTCAACCTCTATTGGTGATTTTGTCAATATCTTACTCAAAAACATCATGAGATTCTTAAATTTTGAACTTGTGCTGAAGCAATAGGAAAACAGGCAGGGTGTTTTCCTTGCTTATAGCTGACCTAGGTTTGATTCCTGGAACCACTTATCATTCCCTGAGTAATTCTAGGTGTTGATCAGGAATTAGCCCTTAGTACAACTGGTTGTGGTGCAAAATCCAAAATAAATAAATAAACAAATAAAAACTTAAACTCTCCACATAACTAGTGATTCTCTAGTAACTATCAACCACAGGTGTTTTATTCCAAGGTAACTGATCTAGTAAATAGTAGAGCCATGGTTCGAATACATGTAGAACCATGATGTAAATAAAAAAATTTAAAAATAGTCATAAAATAAGCATTAAATGTGAATTATGTCAATTTTTATGATTGAAAACTCATTAGAAATATATGAACATTACATCTCCTCTTCTTGCTAATAAATATCAAATAATAACAGTTATCAAAATAAAGAAAAATAGAATTTTTAAAAAGATCTCATTTGGATTTGTTTAATGCTAGAGGAAACCATGAGTCGCAAATATTGCTCTGGGAAAGGTTAGAAATAATCAAGGTGGTTTCACCAGAAATTAAGAGTTTAAGGAATGAGGAAGTTCGAAGAGACTTACAATAAAAAAAGAGATATAAGCACCCTCTTTAGCTTTATTATTTAAAAAGGCACCTAGACATGTGGAAACATGGGCTTCTGACATGCTACTGAATGAATGTGGGTTTCAAATGAAGTCAGAGGAAATAAAGACAGCAGACAGCACTAGGCAAAGAAGTAGTTCTAAAGAAGAAACAGATGGAAACAATTATTTATTTAAATTACCCTTTAACCAGAACATGAAAACAAGCTTTGAATTTGTTTTTATTTACTTTTTAAATAAACTGAACTTTAGCAGAACATAACATTTATGCAAAATTTGTGGACAGAAGCAAAAAAAAATTTTAAAGTCCAATATGGATAGTATGACAAAACAACCTCTCAAAGGAAATGTTAAACTTCTCACACAAAAGAGCAAAGTTACCAAGAGATATAAAATACTGCTTGAATTTGTAATAGAAAGTTATATCTGTTTTCATACCTTATTTAAATACAAAAGCTTGAAAATTCTGGTATACTCTAAATGATATGATAGTTTGTTTTGCTTTTATTTTTGAGACATAATAAGTGGTGCTCAGAAGAGACTCCCAACTAGTGTTCACTCAGGAACCATGTGGTGTCAAAAATTTAACCCAGATCTCCAGCATGCAAAGCATACACCCATTGAATGATTGAGCTTTCTCTCTCTCTCTCTCTCTCTCTCTCTCTCTCTCTCCATCTATCTATCTCTATCTCTCTCTCTTTCCCTCTCTCTTTCTCTGTCTCTGTCTCTCTTTCTCTCTCTCTAGGTGTGTGTCCTGAATCTTTTATCATGATTAAATTTGGAAATTTACCTTACATATTTAAGAGCATCTTTAGCCAACTTCATTTCATTGCTATAATGTTTGAAACTATTTTTTCTTAAATTGTAAACCCAAATACAATATATACTTTCTTAAGCCTAAAGGCAATATCACCTGTTTTTACTTCAAATTATTTAAAACCAACTAATTAAGAATAATTAAGCACTATAAAACAATTTGTCTCAAAGGCATAGTGAAAAGAATGTTTATAAGTATGACTTATTATTTACCATCTTCAATCTCAAATTTAGCTTTTCTACTAATTCCTGAAACCATGAGTATCATCAGCATGTTCAAGCAAAAAGTATCTTTAAAAATCATGTTAACTCAATATTTTTATATTTTGTATTAAAGATCAACTCAACATATTCAAAAACCGTCTCCAAAATGTCTTCCAAGTCTATTCATTTCTTTTCATTCTTAACTGTTTAAACAATTGCCATTTCTTACATGCATTATATTCACAGTATCGATAGGTATATAGATATAGATGTTATTTAAACCATTAAAGTCAACCTCTTATAATTACAGGTAATAAAATTGCATCTAGATGTTTTGACTGGAAAAGAAAAGCTTTGCAGTCAAAACATCTAGATGTCAATAACCCTATTACATCCAATGTTTAGGAAGTAACTTTATGAGTTAGACTTTCTAAAACTGAAAATTTTAGATATTGGAGTCTTACTCTACTAGATTTCTGATGTTACAATCATATTCATTCACAATAAAATCTTTCTACTTTTAGCTCTTTTTTCTCCTAAGAATTCCAAGCAGCATTTTCTTGAATAATTTGAAACCCATACCTGGCAAATACCCGTGACGTATTTGATATGCCAAACACGGTAACAAGTCTCATGATGGAGACATTGCTAGGCCTGCTTGAGCAAATCAATGAATGGGAGGACAGTGCTACTATGCAATAATTTTACAAAGTTAAAAGTTTCATAATACATACTCAAAGATTTATAGATCAATGGCCTTTAATTTTTCTGTCCCCTTTTAGTCAATAATTTATAAAAAATAATTATATAATAAAACCTACCCATTAAAAATTAATTCAGTATCGCTATTTTTCAGTGATCACTTTGTTCTAAGATTAAATATTTGTACTTTAAAAGGAGAGAAAAATGAAATCATTCTATGTATAAAAGAAACTTCTCAGTCCACTTACTGGAGTAGGTTAGAATCAACAAAACCTGAGACTGGAGAGATAGTATAGTAGGTAGGACGCTTGCCTGGCGCTCGGCTGACCTTGGTTTAAAACATGGCAGAGCAAAGAGTAAACCCTGACCACAGCTGCGTGTGTCCACAAAACCAAACTAAACAAAGAAACAAAAAAGAATCAACAAGTCTTATTCGATTCATATATTCTCTGGCACTTTGCCTAAACTTACATAGTTTCTTTAAAATATTTGTGTATCAAATTATTATCACTTTGTTAATTAAAAACTACATTAATAATTTTTTCTCAAATCCCATCTAAATCATGAGCTCCTTGTGAGATTACAGTGATATAAAATTCTTAATAGATTTAGGAGTTCTATAGTTTTTATTTATTTATTTATTTACTTTTAATGTACGAGTACTTTTATTTATTCAGCCATTTATTAAGCTGATTGAATTGGGCATAAACTCCCCATTACTTCTTTTTATTTCAGAATGTTAATTCTATTTCATTATTCTTTTATTATTATTATTATTTTTAATCACTGTGAGACACAGGTACAAAGCCTTCCTGTTTGAGGATCAGTCATACAATGATCAATCACCCAACCCTCCACCAGAGTACATCTTCCACCACCAAGGTCCCCAGTATCCCCAACTCCATTCCGCCCCTCCCCCTGCCCCTATGCAGACAATCTCCCCCATATTCTCTTTTGTATTTCTTGAATAGTATAAGATGCTGCACAGCTGCAAGAATGACCACATGCTCCTGGAATTCTAAAATTTTAGATAATTCAGGTCTGGAGAAATTTCTGCAGTGAGTTCCTTCGTTCGGAGAATCTATTGTGTGTCTCTGGATCATGGCTATTAAAGAGCTTAAGTAGCAGCCGAAGTAAGTTTGTGGGCATGACCTACAGGGTCCCATGGGAACAGGGGCGAACGGGGTAGGGGGGGTGATGAGAAGGGCCGGCCCATCCCCTATCCCTTGAGGCCTGGTGGAAGTTGGCGGCTGCCAAGGTTTTTAGGGGTCAGGTGGAGGGATGACGCCAGCCCCCCTGAGGCACCCCTATGAAGTCGGCCTGTCTCAAAGTCCAGATGCATCTCTGCAGCATTCTGCTCGTTTCAGAGCTTTTTGCGTGTGTCTCTGGATCATGGAGCTTTTCCCATCTTTTCCAGAGAAATAAACTATTGGCATATGCTCCATAGGGAGCGCCCACTCACCCATAGCACCGTGCCAGTGGCCTAACTGTGACTTTTGATCTCTTTCAAGATTTATGGGTCTGTGAAATAAGGCCAATAAATGAGCTTATATAGCTGAGCCAGAGGTGGTTTCTGGGTGTGACTCCCACATACCTAACTTTTGGCCATTTAATTTCTTGGTAAACTGTCACCGTGTTATTCCATCAACAGCCAAGACCCAGAGACTATAAAACCCAGCTCCCGGAAGAAAACAGCACAGAGTCTCCTGCCCCTGCACCTGACTGTCCTCACCAGGGCCCCTTGGAGAGGGGCGGGTTGAGTTTCCCTCTCCGCCCCGAGCAGAGCCCTGGCAGCTGAAGACCTGTGGAACCATGCTTAAGACCACTCTCCACACGTTCGGACAAGCCTCATGCATGAATAAACCGGCAGAGGAACCCAGGCATGCAAGACCCAGGGCTGAGATCTCCAAGCCTGCTCAGATTGGGACTGGGCCCTCTCCACCCAGATCCCCCATCTTCCAGTAAGTAGGCATCACACCCACCAACTACCCTGGATGCCGTGTTATCCCATCAACAGCCAAGATCCAGAGACTGTAAAACCTACCTGTTATTATCTAATTCTTACTCTTGGAGAATCCAGCAGGCTACCAAGAGCATCCTGCCAGCACGGCAGAGTTTGGCAAAGTCTCTGTGGCATATTCGATATGCCAAAACCCAGTAACAATGATGGTTCTCATTCCCCTGAAAGAGCCTCAAATGTGGACACGTTACTGGTGCCTGCTCGAGGAAATTTATGAACAACGGGATGACAGTGATACAGTGAAACTTGCCCTCAAGTTGTTGGGGTCTGCTCAGAGGCACAGTGGCAATTTTGGGGTATCAGGAAGTTTAAAGGCACCATCAGGCTGCTGACGCACTCGCTGGCAGCACCATACCTCCAAGTTCTGTCATTTTAATAGGGAAGGTCTATGAGTCATGCTCTTAGGTCTTTAGTTAGTTTTGGTCTAATTGAAAGTATCTATTAGGCTCACTATACAACCTCTCTGGGATTTTAACAAAAAACCATTTAACCCCTGTATTTGACTTGTTGCCAAAAAATTTTTTTTTGCATGAAGATATTGAGAAACAAAAAGTTTTATTTTCAAAGTCAGCAAGTTCTGGATTACATGTTTCTCTAAATTTTGCTTTTAACATGTAAATGTTTCTTCTTTGGTGTATCTCTTTTGATATTTTATCACAGTCAAAAGAAGCGAATTGTCATTTTGACATCCTTTCTCAATAACTCCCCTGGCAGAATCATTAGATTGCCTTTTCATGTTTCTTATGTCCATAGCCAAGTCGATTGTCAAATCTCCTACCACTAAATATCTGTGGTCCCCCTTTCATAATCCTCAAGGTCATTCCAACTCCCTAAAGGCTTCTTTATACCTTTCAGCTTTGCTCTAACATGGGAACCCCAAGGTCAATGGCAGGTGATTTTTTTTAAACAGCACCTTATACCTCCAGAGCCAAATCCAATTGTGCATTACAAACTACTCCAAAACTCTATGGTTTAAAATAAGTTATAGTATTCCAGAGTTGGGACGATGATAGCACAGTGGGTAAAGTATTTGTCTTGCATGCAACTGACCCGGGTTCAATTTCCAGCATCCCATATGGTCCCCCGAGCACCGCCAGGAGTAATTCCTGAGTGCAAAGCCAGGAGTAACCCCTGTGCATTGCTGGATGTGACCCAAAAACAAAAACGAAAATAAACGAAACAAGACAAAAGATACAGTATTTCAATCGCTAAAGATTCTTTGTATGACTACTTAGCCAGAGAGCTGTTCCTAGCTCCATAACTGCAACATCAAAGGAGAAGAAATATCATGGTGTAGAGCAACTGAGATTGATAAAAAATTTACCAACAACATAGTCTCAGAATCTCTATTTGGGATGTATTAGCATAGTTTCTCCAGCATGGCAGTCTAGGAGGGTTGAAAAATTCACATTGGTGCTTAAGGGGTGTTAAAATCAATACTGTAACATTACAGGCCTAACTCTGGCCATTGTAGTTTTATTTATCCTTCCTGATGGACTAAACTGCTAGGGATTGTTTCATTTGCTATTTTCTTTGCATGAATTGCTATGATGGTGATTCTTTTCCTGGATTATCCTTTATTTCATTAACATCTCAGATGCATTATTGCAGCTTCATTGTAAGTGTTGGCTGTCCTTGTATAGGTACCTCTTGTATCAGTCACCTTGAAGCTAGATAAATATGTAACTTTTCTTAAATAGAGAGTATACAGAGGGGAGGTTAAAAGGGAAAATATTTACAGATGATGAGGTATTGAAAGTTCTTGCGACTGTTTATTTTCTTCACATTTTTTCCATCCTTGGATTCTTATAAAGGTGAAATTATACACAATATAACTACATACCTAGCTTTTTACTCTTGTTTCTTACAAATTTGTTTAATTATATATGAAAGTAAAAATTATATTCTGGGGTTAAAAAAAACTATGTAAGGAGAATAGAGCAGAATCTACAGTCGTAAAATTCCTAAACCCTCTTGCAAATTGTATCAATCATTCCTGCACCATCATTCATTATGCTCTATTTTCATGCCCTGAGCAACAGCAATGGAATATGGAGACCAGATGGAAAAGTCTAATATAAAACAAATGCTTATGTATTTTATTCATTAAAAAAATCCCTTAAACTCTCATTAGTTTTCATCTAAACAATAAAATACCAAATATAATAGAAAGTTTAGAATATGATATATATGGAGAAAGTTTTGAGGAGAGCAAAATGTGGTATATTATCTTACCAGATGCAAAATAAATTATTAGAAAGCAATGCTTGGATCAGATTGAATACATTTTTCCCTCTGGACAATAGCAAGACAAAAAATTCGATCATTAACTTGCCCCACTCATAGAAATATGCACTCCAGATCCCAAGGGATTTTTTTTAAACATCACATTTCATCACTTTCACCAAAATTTGTAAGCACCTTAATTTCACAGACTTTTTTATTAAGGAAAATGTTTCCATCCACATGGAATCATACTAAAATGTGATACGCAGTAAAACAAGAAGTACAGAAATACGTTTGTGGCATTGCTAAACTGAGAAGTATGGACAGGGCTGCTAACTTGCATGGCATACTAAAGAAAAGTACCTGGAAACTCTATAACCAGGATAACTAAATGAAAAGCTAAAAAAAAAGGCTATTCTAATGGGTAATATTACTTTATTGTAATAAAATATTTTGAAAGGAAACTGACTGTAAAATTATGATTAAAAAGGGATGTCAAAAATATTAGTTGCTGAATGGTACCATAATATATCCATTATACATTTACTACACTGAAAGAGATAAGACCCCAGTCAAAAAACTTTATCTCCAAGGAAAAATAGCACTTTTGGCTATTATAATGAAAACAGTATTTTATTTCTAATATCTAGGATGGCTGAAAAATTTTTGTGTTCATACTTTTAAGATATGTACCATATTTTTAAGGTTTTCTCTTTAACTTTTAGTTTTCTCTTGGTATTTTAATAAAAAAATTATTTAGAATAGTTTTTACATTTTCTGGCTTTGTAATTAGTGTGTAGTAAACATAGTATATCCTCCCCATTAATTACCTCATTTCTCCCACACACCTCTGCAGGACATCCCAGATAGTGGAACTGTGATCACCTCTGTACAAGTGGGTTAGGGATTAAGCTCAAGACCTCAGGCTTTTCCTAACTGCATTGTTTTATTGCTACTGTTTTGGCGCTACACCAGCAGTGTTCAGGATGAAATCATGGTTTTATGTCCTGGTAGTGCTCAGGGTATTTTATGTGGTACAAGGGATTGAATCGGGGTCATTTGTGTGCTAGCAAACACCTTAACCCATGTACTCTCTCTCTGTTCCCTGCCCTAGGCATTTTTTTAAGACATGTGGGCCCTTTCTGGTTAGGTATCCCATATAGTAGAGCTATTAATATTGCCTAAATACACAGTTGGCTCTGAAAGATTTGAACATATGGCACAGTAGTTGCTGGAAAGTGCTGAGGTCACTAAGCCATCTTCTAAGCCCCTATTTTATAATTTGTAAAGTAAGGGATAGGGCGCATTCAGGGTGGTATGGCTGTAGGAAAGCGCTGGAGCCATAGCACAGTGGTAGGGCGTTTACCTTGTGCGCAGCCAGCCTGGCGGAGCCGGATTGGATTCTTCTGCCCCTCTCAGAGAGCCCAGCAAGTATCTCGCCCTCATAGCAAAGCCTGGAAAGCTACCCATGACGTATTCAATATGCCAAACACAGTAACAACATGTCTCAAAATGGGCCCGCTCCAGCAAATCGATGAAAAACGGAAGGACAGTATTTGTTTGAAAGTAAGGAAAAACACTTTTTATACTTTGGTGCTTTAATTTTATTGCTTATAAAGCTATCATGCTCATAAATATATATTATATATTTTGTTTTATGTGCATATGAAGTTGGATGAGTGTTTTCCAATAAATTTCTATGTGCACATTGCATCTTTACTCTTCTTTAATGTGAAATTCTTCCTATTGATTCCACTGTTCTTCCTGCATTAACATATGCCTCAGAGACCTGGGCCCTACACAAACAAGATGAGAACGCCATTCAGGTCTCCCAAAGAAGAATAGAAAGAGCTATGCTTGGAATATCACGTTTCACTCAAATGAGAGAACGAATCTGGAGTTCTGACATCCGTCGACGATCAAGGATCAGGGACGCTGTCTCATATGCCAAGGTGTCGAAAATCAGATGGGCTGGTCACATAATGAGATTTAAAGACGACCCTTGGACTAGAGCTGTTACTGATTGGATTCCACGGGATGTCAAGAGACCGCGTGGCCGCCCACCTACCAGATGGTCAGACTTCTTTGTCAAGATCATGAACGATCGGTTTGAGGCCCTCCATGTTCCCGGAGCGAAGAGATGCCATTGGGCTACACTAGCACGCGACAGGGACAAATGGAGACGTTACTGGCGCCCGCTCGAGCAAATCGACGACTAACGGGAAGTTAAGTGATTAAGTGAATGTGAAATTCTTCCTATTGCTTTTTTTCTCATGATGTTTTTGAACAGTCTATTTTTCTTACAGTATTTCCCATATGATAAATTTCTCTGATTATTCCATTATTAGATTAAACTAAACATTTCTAGGAAAAGTATAACATAGATGACACAGTGCACTTTTACATATCATGTCTGAAACCATGCAGTATTTAGTGGAATAAATATTGCTAATTCTAGCTTGGTCATTTGGTTATCAAATGACTGCAAAAACCAAATGAGTTATTTTCTTAATTGTAGCTAAATTGACTACGATTAAATTTCTAACTAATGTCTAAGTATCAAAAAAGCAACCCTATTAAACTGTTAGGTTTAATATGATTGTCCTGAGCTGTCAAATTGTGTAGTAACGAGATTATTTTTACTGACAATTTTGCCTCCTAGATAGCAGTGGAAGCAACATGGGAAATTGCTACTCTGAACTCAATAATGACCAATAGGGGAAAAATTGGTTGGTAAAGCAAAAGTGACAAGAACCTTGGAAATAGGAAACAATGCTTCCTCAGAGTGTCACATAGGAACAATGACCCAAACTCGGTTTATATGACAATATTCTGTAAATTTTCAAAGACATGTTTTTATTTGTTTAGTGCAAGGTGAAAAGAATTCAAATTACTAGAACCTAAAAAGGGAATAACTCAAGATTTTTCAAACACTCCACAAAATATAATTCTGTTTACATTGTTATGGGAAAGATTGTGACGAGGGTGCATACAGAGAGTGGGAGTGGGCAGAAACCATCAAACTGAGATTTACACACACACAAAAACCTGACTTCTTATTTTTAAAAAATTAGCAAGTGACTATGCTAAAATAGCTGTCCTTAGGATATTCTCAGAAAGTTTTACTCATCAAACACTTTAAATTTACAAAAATATTAAGGACAACTTAAACAAGTTTTGTTCATATTTAAGCAAAGAACCAAAGATGGAACAGCTAGAGTAAATACGAGTATATCATAAGAAAAACAATTCTAAACTGTCCTGCACTTGAGTTTCCTTCAAGGTGAGTGACTATGTTTAAAGAATAAAATAAACACACCAAGAAGACAAAGTCAAAAGTCAAGCCATATGATATATAATAAAACAGTAATTTTCATTCAAACCAGTTGAGTCATCCCAAGAGGAATCATAACATTCAAATGAATTTACAAAATATATGGGATAGAAATTAATCTAAAGGAAATTATCTTTTGTTAAGTATATGTACTACTAGCATTCTGTAGAGAATCTTGTTTCTCTAATATTCAAAAATACAGAGAAAACAATGTAAAAATATCACAAGACTATATTATCCAATGAACATTTTAGAAAATATTATAACAATATATGAATCTTTTAAAATGAAGCCATAATTATTAGACAACATAAGTTAACCAATGATAAATTATCTAAAATTAACATAGTTTTCCATTTTTCTTGGTCTGCATGTCTCAACCAGGCAGGAATCCCTTTCATCTAAAAATCTGGCACACACTCAATTCCTCTTTTGCAAACCACAGCACCCAAAAGGAGAGAGAGGACAGGGAGGAGTGCCCTACCACAGAGGCAGGGTGAGGTGGGGGGTGTGGGGGTGGGAGGGATACTGGGACTAGTGGTGGTGGATAATGGACACTGGTAGAGGGATGGGTACTCGATCATTGTATAACTGAAACCCAAGCGCAAAAATTTGTAAGTCTACAACTGTACCTCATGGTGTTTCACTAATAAAAATTAAAAATATATATATTCTTACATCTTGTACTAACAATGTAATAATTGCAGCAAAGGAAACCTTATCTATCTTACTCCTAAATGAATCTCTGACCCTTTTTCATGCCATGCCATTATCACTTCCTTTGTTCTGTCTTTTTCAGACAAATTCTTCCTTTCTTATCCTATAGTTTCAAAAAATATCTGATCTACTTTTCAAAAACATTTATTTACAGTCTATGTTCTCATGTTAGACTTTCTTTTTAAGGAACTATTTATTTTTATTTTGGAAACAAGAAAGCACATTAATAAAGATTAAGTATTTCAAACCATAATGCCCAAAAGGAAAGAGAGAGAACGTGGGAGAGAAGATCGTCTGCCATGAAGGCAGGCTGGAGGGGGCAGGTGGCAGGAGGGAAACTGGGGGCATTGGTGGTAGGTAATGTACACTGGTAAAGGGAAAGTTGTTGGAACATTGTATAAATGAAGGTCAGTTATAAACAACTTTGTAACTGTGTATCTCACGGTGACTCAACACAAAATAAATAAATAAAAATTTAAAAATAAATAAATAAAATTCTGGCACATAATAGAAATCTAATACATTTTGTTGAATGGGAAACTTAATTTAAAATTTAAAATATTAATTTCTCTAGTATAATATTCTCCAGTAAGTTTCCCTGTACAGGAATTCTGCATCTGTTCTCTTTTGTTTATAAACCCATCACTCTCTTATTTGTCAGTTCCTTCAAGCCCAAGCTTTAAACCAGCCACACTCTTTTCATTTCTTCATGATTATTCATCTTACTCATTTTTCTCAATTTCATTAATTTTTTAAACATAATTTTATTCTAACAAATTTTGCAATTTTTCTCTAGCATTTACCCTCCACACAGAAACACAAATACTAAAATAGTCTGCTGTTATTTCCTCATTCTACTTTATTAACTGCTTTCCAACCTTATAATTGTATGATAGTTATTGCTTAATATTTGTCTTTCTAACCAATTCTAATGTCAGGATAATCTGTCTTGCTAATCTCTATATGAACAAGGATCCAGATCAGAAAAATTTGTTCATAAATTTTTAGTAAGGAATCTCACTCATATAGGCAAGGTCTCTTACAGAAAGCTCTAAGAAAAGATGGAGAAATATGAGCTGGTCAAGGTTCACTAGATTCCATAGTAACCTTAGATTAAATGACTCTATCTAAGGGATAGAGATTAAAGAGAACAAGAAGACAGTCTATACTCTGTGTCCAGTATCGTATCACATAATAAATCATTGATTTATTATTTTTAGTGTGGTTAAAAATTACCTTTGTAATTTCATCAAAAATAAATTTCTGACCCGTACTTCCAGCTAGTCAGGTTCATAAATTTATTTGGTCCCCTTATGAAAACCTTTCCAAATATTGTGTGGATTTCTGCAGGGTTTCCGACTATGATACAAGGACAATCTTTTTCCATTGATCTTTTCCTCTCAGGCATCTTCAGTTACAGACTACTTTAGAAAGACTCCTTCTTTGTGGTTTTGCTATTTCAGGCTACCATATAAATGACATGCAGGACAGAATTATATATCAAAGAAAAGTTTTTACTGTTTTCAGAGAAGAAAGAAAGAAATTACCCACAGAACATATTTTTAAAATAAACATTTTAGTTTAAAATAGTTTGGGATATTTAAAAAAATGAGGAGTAAGGAGATCCTATATACCTATATTCAGTTTCCTTTGAGTTACTTTATACATAATCATGGCACTTTGCTTACAGTTAATGAGCCAATAATGATCTTTATTACTAACTAAATCCTTCCTTCTGTTCATATGTACTTTGTAATTCACTCAATAACATTTGTTGTTGCAAGATCCCATTCAGGACATCACATTCTTTCTAGTAAAATAACCACTTCAATTAGACTATGTCATGTTCTCAAATTTCCCTAATTTTTGATGACCTCGAAAATGTTGAGACATACTGTTCAGTTATTTTGAAAATCTCCCTCAGTTGGAATGTATCTGATAACAATTTATTGAAGTTAGACTCTATTAAGATTGGCTATCTGGGTGTAGCCTTAGAATCATGAAGGTAAAAAGAAAATCACATAACCATTCTATCATTTCAGTGGATGTTTTATTGTTGTCAATGTTACACTTGATCACTAAATTAAATAGGATATTATCCAGCAATATTAGGTCTAAGCATTAATTTCAGATATTTATCTAAAGTATCTGAAAACATTAATTCAAAAGGATATTCTCACCCTATGTAATAGCATTATTCACAGTGGCCCAAAACAGAAAATCTTACATAAATGTCAAAAAGCAGATGGACAACTACTGCAAGACAATTACTGGATCATATCATTCACATTTGTAACTTGAGCAACTAAAGCAAAGCAAACAAACTGGCAAAAACCAACAAAACTAATTTATACTTCCTGAAAACCATGGCAGCCACTAGGGAAAAGTGGAGGAAGTGGTGGAAGAATGACTAGAGGGATCTTTTTGGTGTTGGTTGTCACTGGAATTTTTTATGGTGGAAATGGTGACAATCACATACATATTGAAATGTAAAGTTAGATTCCTGACATTCCATAATTCTGTAAATAAATACTAAAGATATTTTTATAAAAAGATCAAGTACCCTGCATGTACTCAATCTTTGTTGTTTTCTTTCTTTTAGTGGGGGCACTCTCAAGTGATGTTCATTCCTGGAGATACCTGACCAATTGGACTGGTAACTAAATACAAGAGACTGAGGGTGAGATGCTAGAATCATCAGTGCCAAAGATAACCAAGGTCATGCCAGTGGTGCTCAGACACTTCGAGGGCTGTTGGAGTGTTGTTGGAGATTGAACCTCAGGCTCATGCATCTCTAACCCCTATACTATCTCCCTGATATCAAGTTACATTTTTTGACATGTCATTTGTGCCTCTGTCCCTCTCCTCTAAATATTTGTCATTAACTAAGAGTGTGTCCACCTGTTGTTGATGTAACATATGAAGATCACTGTTCTCAGCTTTGCCCACCATTGGTGCTGATGTTGTAATAGTAGTACTTAAGTCCCAGAAGAATCGAATCTTGAAAGGGGAAGAAAATGTTTCCTTCTAATTTCTGAAATTTTGCATTTTAAAGAATACAAAGCAGATACGTTGGTTCCCAATTTATGGACTTTTGAATGAAACTTAGTCTTTGCTTAGACATAGGATTAGCAGAAAAGATAAAACTTAAAAAAAAAGACCTGTACTCAGCATTACTACACCACAAGGAGTTTAAACGCTATTTGTGGTTCTGATAACTATAGTGGAGTGTTTTAGCTTTGTATTCTCTTAGCTCTTTTTGTTTTTGTTTTTGTTTTTAACTCTGAAAACTTCTCAGTTTCTTGTTTAAACAAGCAGCTTGCTGGTAAGCCTAACCACCACCATTCATTATCAAACTTATCTGAATCAAATGGTGCCTAATGGTTGACTTAAATGCAGCCACCTGCAACCAAAACCCCTCAAATTTCTGTGTCTCTAGTTTCAAATAATCATGAAACTTGTTCTCCAGGAGATTTAATCGTTTTACAATTGCATAGCCACCACCATCATCGCCTGGTCCTACTACTGCTTGCCACTCCAATATGATATTTTTAAGCAGTTACTACTTTTCTATTTGTGAACATTCTTCCAATGCTTTCCAAAGTCTCACCATATTAAAGAATACAAAGATAATTATTCCATTATCTTTCTAATACGTAAGAAATATTGAAATATTGCTCTCCAGTTTCAGTTCTTGCCTTTCTTCTTCTAAGCCCTTATACCAAACATGTTCTTCTTCAGAACAAGTCACATCTTTAAGTAACCACTTCAACTCTCGGCTCCCTCTCAAAGCAATGGTGAAATTTTCTAAGAGAATTTTAAGGTGTCTGTTTAAAATTCAATCATTTGATGCTTAAATGTTTAAATAAGGTAAGATTTTGTCCAATGTATGTGAGCTAAAGCTTTATTACACACGGTGGGAAGAGTTTTTATAAATCAAAACTTGATTTATAAAACTAAAATGTTATAGAGTACAGCTTAACACACTCTCTATATAGATATAGCTGTATGTATAATTATAATTATATATTCCCCATACCTACAACAAAGTTCCTTTGACATCATACAATGTCTTCCTCTGCCCACCTCTATCAAATTCTGTCCTTTTTCCTTTGGAAACCATCATGTTGTACAGCATCCAAAAGTTACTTTTTGCTTTATCAATCTAATAGCTTAGATTATTTTTAACCCACATAAGAGTAAAATAATAAAGGAATTGGGTTTTACTTCCTGATTTATTTTGTTTAGCACACTTACCCCAAGTTCTGTCCATGTCATTGTGAAAAAAATAAGACAAACTTTTTTAAGTTACAAAGCATTATTCCATTGAGTACTCATACCACAACTTCTTCATTCATTCATCTGTCAGTGAGTATTTAAGTTGATTCCATGTTTGAGGCTATTAAGAATAATTTTGTTATGAACATAAGAATGCAAATATGCTTTTAATTTAGTGTTTTAATATTCAGGTAAATGTCTAAGAGTGTTATTCCTGTATCATGAAATTTCTATTTTCAACTTTTTATTTTGAAATCTTTTGTCATTTTCCATAGAGCCTACACTAATTTGCTCTTTATTTTATTCTTCTTTTTCTAGTACCTCTAGAAGTTAGATAATTTATTTAATAATTTAGTTTATTGATCCAATGCGATAGCACAGCGGGTAGGGTGTTGCCTTGCACATGGCCGACATGGCCAACCCAAGTTCGATTCTTCCACCCCTCTCGTAGAGTACCTAGAGTATCTCGCAAGCTACTGAGAGTATCTCGCCCACACGGCAAAGCCTGGCAAGCTACCCATGATGTACTCGATATGCCAAACACAGTAACAAGTCTCACAATGTTACTGGGCCCACTCAAGCAAATTGATGAACAATGGGAGGACAGTGACAGTGACAGTGATAGTTTATTGATGTGGATCTGTATTGCTAAAAGAAACATTTTAATGACATTTTTACTGTATCCCGTATTCTGATAGCTCATCTTCATTTTTGTTGGTTCCAGATTATTTTTACTTTTTTTGTTTACTCAAGAATTTTTCAGAATGATTGTTTATTTTTCTCTGTGGGTTTAAGCTTTCTCCGGTTTTCTTGTGGCTCATTTGTAGCTTTAAACCACTGTGGTAAGAATAGATGCATTTGCTAAGTCAGAGAGAAATGAGTCAGAGAGAGAGGGACAGCCATAGAAAGTCTGCACTCCACTGGGGAATATAAAGTAACAGAATGGGAGACAAACACCAAAGAATAGTTGAGGTAAGTACCAGCAGGTCTGCTCCATGGCTTGGAAACCGGCAGCACATGCCAGGGGGAAAACGCAGCTCAGATAAAGAAGGGAACACCAAGTAAAGAGTGTTTGGAGGATTCGTTTGGGATGCGAGATGTGTTATGAAAGTAAACTATAGACAGGACACGATAAACACTCAATACCTCTATTGCAAACCACAACACCCTAAAGGAAAGAGAGAACAAAAGGGAATACCCTGCCACAGAGATGGGGCAGGATGGGGGGATGCGGTGGGGGGTGGGAGGGCTACTGGGATCGTTGGTGGTAGAGAATGGGCACTGGTGGAGGGATGGGTATTCGATCATTGTATAACTGAAACCCATGCACCAAAGTTTGTAAGTCTACAACTGTACCTCTTATTATTCACTAATAGTAAAGGTAAAGGTAAAGGCCCTCCCGTTGATCGTCGATTTGCTCGAGCGGGCCCAGTAACGTCTCCATTGGAGACTTTGTTGTTACTGTGTCTGGCATATCAAATACTCTCGGTAGCTTGCCGGGCTCTCCAAGAGGGGCGGAGGAATCGAACTCGGGTCGGCCATGTTGGCCACTTGTAAGGCAAACGCCCTACCCGCTGTGCTATCGCTCCAGCACTAATAATAAATAAATAAATAAATAAATAAATAAAACAAATAAATAAAAAATAAAAAGAATAGATACATAATATTATTTTGGAATTCACATACCTGATGAATTTTTCTTTGCACCCCAAAAGAGACCTATCCTTGAGAATGTCTCATGTGCACTTGAGAAAAATGTTCTTCATTTCTCTTAAGATAAAAATTTCTATAGCTGACTATTAAGTTCACCAGGTCAATTACTTCTTTTAAAGTCATCATTTCCTTGTTAACTTTCTGTCTAGATATCATCTATTGATGTTGCTGATATATTGAGAACCTCTATAATTATGTGCAGCTCTCTATGTCTTGCTTTAGAACTTGTTAAGAAGTATTTTAGATATTTTCGTGACAGTGTTTGGTACATCTTAATATAATGTTATATTAATATATATTATTAAGATGACTCCATGGTCATATAGTATCTATATTTTTCTTATTAGTTTTTTAGCTGAAATTTAATTTATTAGATATGAATAGAGCAGTTCTATATTTCCCATCCATGTTTTTGGCTGATAAACCTTACCACAGATTTTCACAATGAGTCTTTACTTGTCTTTAAGTGTGACAAGTAATCTTATATACATAATATCGAAGGTTCGAGATGTTGGAGAGATAATTCATTGGGTAAAGTGCTTAACTTGAATTCCATGAACCAGGATTCAATCCCTGGCCCCACATATGATCCCTCAATTACATACTGCCAGGAGTGATCCTGGAGCACAAAGCTAGGAGTAAGCCCTGAGCACCGCCAGGTGTGGCCCCAAAACAAACAAATGTAATCTAGAAGGATCTTATGTACATCTATATAGACTCTCTATGTGTCTTGATTTCAGAGTTTAGATGATTCATATTTCAGGTGATCATTAATATTTGGGTTGGAATTACTTAATTACAAATACCCTTTGCTTTACATATCTGATATTCTTTTCCTCAGTTTCAATATTTGGGATATTTCTCAGCCTTTACTTTTGTATGTTTTTACTTGGTGGTTCTTTCAATTTCTTCCATTTTTATTCTGAATATCTCTACATTTAATTTTGCTGTGTCCAAGAATATCTAATATGTAATACTATGTTGTTACTGTGTCTGGCATATGGAATACGTCACAGGGAGCTTGCCAGGCTCTGCGGTGCGGGCGAGATACTTTCGGTAGCTTACCGGGCTCTCCGAGAGGGGCGGAGGAATCGAACTCGGGTCGGCCATGTTGGCTGCATGCAAGGCAAACGCCCTACCTCTGTGCTATCACTCCAGCCCATGTATACCTAAAAATGCAATAGTAACTATTGTGCTGGCATTGGTTAGTCAAATATATTTAGACTCAACATGTCTAGTCCTATTGCTACTTCCATTTGATATTTTGCTGTTTATTTATTCTATTCTTGTTTATGCTCTGGTTCTCATTATTGTCTGTTAATATGCCTAATTATTTTTGTTGTTTTGATTTTCTTTACCATTATAAGAGCATCATAAGGCATTTTGTATAGTGCCAGTTTGTTAATATTAAGTATCATTAGATATTGTCTATCTTGAAAATCCTTTCTCAATTGCATTTGAATGCAGTTTTTCTTTTGTAAGATTTTATCATTTAGAATTATGAATCATTCTATTGTAGACTTTTTGCTTTAAAAGTCTGGTAAGAAACTATTGAAAATAGAAAAAAACTTGTCAAGAAAGACCAGCTAGAAAATGAGTTCAAGATAAAATGGAAGTTTAGAGCAACGAAAGTCTAAGCACTGTAACACTGTCCTCCCATTGCTCATCGATTTGCTCGAGCAGGCCCAGTAACGTCTCCATTGTGAGACTTGTTGTTACTGTGTTTGGCATATCGAATACACTATGGGGAGCTTGCCAGGCTCTGCGGTATGGGCGAGATACTCTTGGTAGCTTGCCCAGCTCTCTGAGAGGGGTGGAGGAATCGAACCCAGCTTGACCGGGCCAGTACCACTGTTATTTGAACAGTGGCTAGTTACTTGCATTTTTTTTTTTTTGACATTTTCAATCACTGAACCTGGGTTTTCCTCTGAATTCCTCACAGAGCGTGCACAACAGAATTTTATCATAAAATATCTGCTTTCGAAAGTAGATAAAGGACCAAACATGATAACTTTTCAGTGTCTGTATTGCAAACCAAAATGCCCAAAAGTAGAGAGAGTATGGGAAATATTGTCTGCCATGGAGACAGGGGGTGGGTGGGAAGGAGTGTATACAGGGGATATTGGTGGTGGGGAATATGTACTGGTGGAGGGATGGGTGTTTGATCATTGTGCGATTGTAACCCAAACATGAAAGCTTGTAACTATCTCACAGTGATTCAATAATATATATATTATATGTATATATGTATATATCTGATTTCTACACACACTTAAAGACAAGTTACTACCAGAAAGAAATCAATGCAAATACATCAAGGGATGAACAATCTCAGCATTGAGTGACACACATTTTGCAGAATTCTATCAAACAAAAGAACTAAATGGGCTATGGGCAAAGCAAATGAGGGTGAGATAAGGAATGAAATATTTTAAATATTAATAATTAATTCAGACATGGAACTGTAGTTTAGCAAAAGAAAGTTAACACTTAGTAACATGCTAACAAATCTTATCTCCAAAGACATTATTGCACTGATAAAGGTTTCTGTGAACAGTGGAGTGTGGATGATGGAACAGGAGGCCTGGCCTTCATTGGTCTCTGCCCACATCACAGATCCAGAAAGAACTCACAGCCTGATTATCTACTGATGGATTTCCACTCTAAGCAGTAAAGTGAAAGAGCCAGAGGAGAAACCCCACGGACCAGGGGGACAGAGAAGAGAAGCATGTTAATTGTTGAAGGCATAAAATGGGACATAATTGGATTCAAATCATCCCAGAGATGCACATCACCAAAAGTGACTGCTAAGATTTAAGAACTGGATACCCCTCATTTCTTTACAGAGACAGAGGCAGAGAGAGAGAGAGAGAGAGAGAGAGAGAGAGACAGAGACAGAGACAGAGACAGAGACAGAGACAGAGAGAGATTTCAGGGGTCATTGAGAAAAATAGCCCCAAAATGCTCAAAAAAAATCAAGCTCTTCACCTCAAAGGACTCAGGGCTGAAAGATGAAACACACTGTTTACTCATGCAACAATACCTCTTCCAGTTTGCTTATAAGTGGATGGACAAGAAGAGTATCATGCTGAGTGAAATAAGTCAGAAAGAGTGGAACAGACATAGAATAACTCCACTCACAGTCACAGTCACAGTCCTCCCGTTGTTCATCGATTTGCTCGAGTGGGCCCAATAACGTCTCCATTGGAGACTTTTGTTACTGTGTTTGACATATGAATACATCATGGGTAGCTTGCCAGGCTCTGCCATGCGGGCAAGATACTCTCGGTAGCTTGCCAGGCTCTCCGAGAGGGGCGGAGGAATCGAACTCGGGTCGGCCATGCAAGGCAAACGCCCTACCGCTATGCTATATAAAATAACGTAATATGAGACTAACACCCAAGGACAGGAAATAAAAGGGCCAGGAAGATTGCTCCATGGTTGGAAGCCTGCCTCATGAACTGGGCGAGAAGGCAGCTGGGATAGAGAAGGGACCACTAAGTCAATGATGTTGGAGGGATGGCTCGAGATGTGAGATTTGTGCTGAAAGTAGATAAAGAACCAAATATCATGATCTCTCAGTATCTGTATTGCAAACCACGATACCTAAAAGTAGAGAGAAAGAATGAAGATATGTGCCTTACACAGAGGCAGGGGGTAAGATGAGGTGGGGGTGGTGGGACATTTGGTGGTGGGAAAGATACACTGGTGGAGGGATGAGTTTTTGATGATTGTATGAATGAAACTCAATCATGAAACCTTTGTAATTGTATCTCAAGGTGATTCAATAATATTTTTTTAAATGTCTCTTGCTCCTTAAGCAGGACACAATTGGTCAAGGACAATTGTCATGGACAATTGCTAACTAAATGTCATGACAGAGCAACTTGAACTTTCTGGGGCAATGTCTAGACCTGTGACATTTTAAGCAGCCCCACGAGGCCTGTGCACAGCAACTTCCAAGGGTCTCAGTCAGGCCTTTCCTTTCCTAGACACCTTTTTTTTCTAAATAAAATTTGGTATTTCGAGAGAAAATAAATAAATAAATGCCTTGTTAGAGTCTAATCAGCACTTTTAATATTCATAACCATCCCGAGAAGCCTTTAATGTTTTCCTTATTAATTATTCCTGATAATTTAAAAATTATGTGTTTTGATGTATGTCATTTTGAATGTTGAGTGTACTTCAATGTTCTGGATATCTACCTTAGTTTTTTTCCTTAAGTTTTGTAAGCTCTCTACTCTTGTCTTTTTGTTTGTTTGTTTGTTTCCTCTTCTAAGGGAGTATAATAATTCTCAAAAGTTTTCATCTACCTAAATACTAATTTTCTCTCCTATTTTGATTGATTTGTTACTGAAAACTTGTCTGCAATTACATTAACTATTTCTTCTGGGAGATTGAAACTATCCATTATGTTTTTCATGGAAGTTTTTTTTTCATTTGTTATATTCTTGAGGGTATGGAGTGGGTAGTGGGCCATATCCAGCTGTGCTTAAGGTTTACCCTTGGCTCTGTGCTCAGGGATAACTTTTCACAGTTATTAAGGACTAAATGTGGTTCCTGGAATTGAACCAGTATTGCCCTTGTGCAAGGCAGTGCCCTAACCCCTATACTATCTCTCTGGACCCTTCATTTGTTGTATTTTGGTATTTAGCAACTCTTAGGGAATTTTTGATATTGTCAGTTTATTTGTTGAGGCACTCCCTCTGAATATATTCATATTTCATTATTGATACACTTTTATCAATTATGCATTTTCTGCGTCTTGTTGATGTTCTTCATAATCAGCTTAAATTTATTGTCTCTTAGGCATCCCATCTCATGTCACTTAAATTTATTTCTAAGAAATATTCTTTTGGCTTCTTTATGTCACTGGATTTAAAAGTTTTGTGGAATATTTTTTTTCCCCCAGCAGAGGAGTCTGTGTAGATCTTAGTTTAAAGATCTGTTTTATTTTTAGGACTTGCATAAGTTGTGGAAGAAAGGCTTATGTAATGGAGTTTTCCTTCAATTAAAACCCGGGGGGGCCCTGCCAACAACAAATACTTGACTTATTGAACTAGGTCATTGGTTCAGTGCAAGAGCTCTGGGATGCAGTTATCGTGGGGGCCTGGGAGTCCCTGGGCTTACCCAGACCACCCCAGTGTTCAAGGGCATCATTCAGGGTCGAACATGACAGTGCTCAAGGATCTCTAGGGCTGTAATTTGTGATGTTAGGGGGTTTCAGGGATTACATATGGGTCAGCTATTGAAAGCCATGCATCTTAGTCCATATACTATCTCTCTGCCCCCCTTTATTGATATTTCATGTAGTTTGGGACAATGATGGTTTATCCGTCAAATTTAATTTTAAGGCTCAATAGTTGTTGATTTTTATAAAATATTGACTAGCATATAGTAAAATGAAATGCAATCTATCAAATGTTGCATTAGAACACGGGTATGCTTCTATTTTCAACGCATAGTAAAAATTTAAATGCCTGTCATCCTATCCCAGGACACTATAATATGTCTGTGGATTGAAGTAGTGTAGCAAATGCAAGAAATCAACATGAACTTACACCAATGCCTGAAATCTTCCCAATAGCTGACTTCCGGAAAGCGTCCTGGAGCGTGGCGGTGGCTGGGTAGTGGAGGTAGTGGAGGTAGTGGAGGTAGTGGAGGTAGTGGAGATAGTAGAGGTCTGCCGGTGAGGTATTTATCTGGTACTGGTAGGGGTAGGGTGGGTATTCTGTGCGCAATCCAATCCCTGGGTCTCTGGTGGTTGGTGGAAGCAGAAAAGTCAGGGCAGGGTGGGGCTCCTGAATTTAATCCCTTCGTCACCTGTGGTTGGTGGGAGCAAACAGAGAATCTCTGTCCCTGGTCCATTGAGCCTGGAGTCCAAGGTCTCAGAGTTCCGTTTATCTTGTTCTGTAAGGCTTCAGTAGTGCGCGAGTCTCCGCCGGAGCCTCCGGAAAGCGTCCTGGAGCATGGCAGCGGCTGGGTAGAGGTAGTGGAGACCTGGGCCCTATGCAAACAGGATGAGAATGCTATTCCGGTCTCCCAAAGAGGAATTAAAAGAGCTATGCTTGGAATATCACGTTTTACTCAAATGAGAGAAAGAATCCGGAGTTCTGACCTCCATTGATGAACAAGAATCAGGGACGCTGTCTCGTTTGCCAAGGCGTCAAAAATCAGATGGGCTAGTCACATAATGAGATTTAGAGAGGACCGCTGGACTAGAGCCGTTACCAACTGGATTCTAAGGGATGTCAAAAGACCGCGTGGCTGCCCACCTACCAGATGGTCAGACTTCATCAAGATCATGAACGATCGGTTTGAGGCATTTCATGTTCCTAGAATGAACAGATGCCATTGGGCTACACTAGCACGTGACAGGGACAAATGGAGACATTACTGGCACCCGGTTGAGCAAATCAACGATTAATGGGAAGTCAAGTGATCAAGTGATCAAGCTGACTTCAACCCCAAATTATGCTGGTGCCACTTGGAGGAGAGATTCCTAAGTTTGTGCTTTCAAAGAATAAATACCTAGGAGACATCTGAAATAACAAGACTACAAGTTCCCATAAGATTTAAATATGACCTTATACTCAGTTGCCACCTTATTACGGGCTCACCACCCTTCCACAGTCATGGCAAGTTTCTGCAGGCACCTAGCCTATGACAAACCTGCAATACATCCAAAAAGGGGATGGGAGTATGGGAAGAGAAAGCCTCAGGAATCTCCATTTTCAGGAACCACCCTCCTGATGTTTTGTTGTTTTGTTAAAAATAAATGCAGTAAGAGACTGGAGGGATAGTTACAACAGGTAGAGTGCTTGCCTTGCATGGGGCCTCCCATATGGTCTCCTGTGTAATCTTTGAGCACTATTTTGTGTTGTCCAAAAGCAAACAAATAAAAGAGCAATAAAATCAAAACTTTGTGTTGAGTATCAGCTTCTTGATTATGGCTCAATTGCACTTTCATATTTTGCCTCAGTAAACCCATTAGGGGCTGGAGCGATAGCACAGTGGGTAGGACATTTGCCTTGCATGCTGCTGACCTGGTCAACCTGAATTCCATTCCTCTGCCCCTCTTGGAGAGCCCAGCAAGCTACCAAGAGTATCTCGCCTGCACGGCAAAGCCTGGCAAGCTCCCCGTGGTGTATTCAATATGCCAAACACAGTAACAAGTCTCACAATGGAGACGTTACTGGGCCCACTAGAGCAAATCGATGAACAATGGGAGGACAGGGCTACAGTGACAGTGCTAAACCCATTTGTAAAAATGTGAATGTATTGTACTGAGCATAGGTAGATGATCCAGTGCTTTGTCATTAGTGTGCATTTGGAGATAAGGATGTGAACTAACCTGAATGGATGACTTTGGATCTGAAAATACTTTTATGCTTCTCTCCATTGTTCTGAAGAGGCAACACTCCGGATCTGCTCCTAACAATTCTCTAGACTTTGGCCACTTCATACTGGACAAGTTAAAATCTAGCAAAAACTAAATTGTATGTCATCTTGCACATATATTTACACACAAACATATCACATACTATGTTGTCATTCATTTCTATTTGCTTATACTTGACTTCATAAACTTTTCTTGACTTCATAAAATTTTACTTCACCCATCCCTGATATTCACTAGCTAATTCTTAAATTTCTATTATTTCCACGTTGTCTCTAGGTCAAATCCTGTAAGTATATTGCTGAGAACTATATGTTCTAATATTTTACCGCTTGATTATTTCCCACATTAGATAACTAGTCATATATGAGTCGTGACTCTATTTCCTATTTGCATATTCTCAGCTTATGGCACTATTCCTGACTCAAAATATTTTTGCTAAAGGAAGTAAGAAACAAGAACTATGGACTTGCTTAAGGGTAAATCAATTAGCTAAATGATCCCTGAACACAGCCAAGAGTAATCTCTGAGCACAGACAGGTATAGCCCAAAACACAAAAAATTAAGAAATAAGCTTTCAAAATATCTAAAAAGAATTTTACAAACTTTAAAATTGAAAGTATAGCAAATCCATCACTATTTTAAACCAAATTTTAAAGAGTTGCAGACTGCCAAGACAATTGAAAACTATCACCAAGAGTATGAAAGAGAAATTTCACCATCTAAAGGTCTACTTTTTTTTTTTTTTGCTTTTTTGGTCACACCCAGCAATGCACAGGGTTACTCCTTTACTCCTGGCTCTGCACGCAGGAATTACTCCTGGCGGTGCTCAGAACCCGTGGGGATCGAACCCGGATCGGCCACATGCAAGGCAAATGCCCTACCCACTGTACTGTAGCTCCAGCCCCTCTACTAACTTTCTAACTAATTTAAGTGCCTGATGGCCACAGGGAACTAAAACCTAAGATATACCAGGTTCTGATAGCTTTTCCACTTTTCTATTATTCTTCAGAGGATAGTAGAGTAATAAGAACAACAATAACTGAAAAATTTATAAGAACGCTCTAAATAAAATCTTCATATTTCTTGTAAACCAAAATTTCACTTTAGCTGTACATAAATAACAAGAAAAAGAAAAAAACTAATAGTAATTTTAAAAGGTAAGATATAAAATACCCAGTCAGAGAAGCTAGTATGGACTTTAAATAACTGCAATAATTTTTAGACCTAACCTGCTTTAAAAATGTCTTCTCTTCATAAAGAGACCATAAAGAATGTGACTGGAGAGAAACACAAGCACAAAATATACAATATAAAAGTGATAAAATATATTAAGATTTTTGAGACAGATGTAATTTAAGTATTATGTCTGTCAAAAAGTATTTATTGCATATTTATGTGTCAGGCACAAAACTAGGAACTGCAATGAAAAACAGTGATAAACAATAAAATATGCCAACTTCCCTCTCAAGGAAAATGACAATAGACATAATAAATGCAAACAGTAAAGTGGTATAAAAGGATAGATATTAGTAGGGTTAGAAAACAAGTTTTAATATTAATAGCACCATAGATGAAACCTAAAAGCTTCTTTCATCTTTTAAACTGTTTACAAGAAATTTCACAGATAAAAGTTATATTCTGAATGATACTGAAATACAAAGGAAAAATAAATACAAAAAATAAATTGAGAACACTTATGTCCTCCTAAGTCTTCCAGTCTTCATTGCCATAGATAATACCTTTCAAATTTATTCAACTTCTACAATTATTTTTTTTATTTTTATGGCATATGTACAAATACATACATGCACCCAACTAGACTATTACTTCTTAACTGTTGGTGCTACTAATGTTCCCTGCCATGGCCCCTGCCTTTTAGATCTATTGTCTACAGAACGTCTGTCTTCCTGAAGACAAAACATGTTTTATTCTATTTTGTGCCACCAGGGTCTAGCCCGGTCTTTAGAATATTGCAGACATTAATCATCAATATATCTTTGTGGATATCTGAATGAATGTAAAAGTGAACAAGCAACTCTTAAGAAAAAGAGTGATAGAAACAAAATTAAATGTCGGCATGGCAAAACTGTGTCTTCCTTCCCTCAGCCTTCTCACTGCCCACTATCTCTGCCACAATGACTACTTTCTGTTCATCAAGCAGAGGACACAATCCTTTAACTTATATACACTGGCTATTGACTTTTTTCCAGGTTTCCATAAGACACGCTCTCTAATATCTTTCAAGTTGCTTTCTCAATAATGTCTAATTTGACCATTCTATTAAAATTTATGCATATCTTTATATTGAGCCACTCCTCACATACTCTTTTTTTCTAATCAATAACCTAACACATCTTGTTACTTATTATGTTTTATATTTATTATTAGCATATATTCACAGCTTTCCTTCCCGCCCTGATTAGGGCTCCGGCAGCCGAAGACCTCCAAGACCAGCCACCACTATGCTGAGACCACTCTCCGCACACATGAAGGTACTGGCAGAGGGACAAAGCCACGCGGGTTCCGGGGGGCCCAGATCTCCAAGCCTACTCAGATTTGGGTCGAGCATCCTCCACCCAGATCCTCCAAATTCCAGTAGGCGGGGGTCACACCCACCAACTGGCCGCCTGGCGCCGTGTAATCCCATCAACGGCCAAGACTCAGAGACTATAAAAACCAACTCCCGGAACCGCGCGGCTGCATTTGCGGCCGCCCGACATCTTATTATGACATCTTATTATCTCATTCCTACTTTGGACAAACTGGCAGGCTACCGAATGTAGCCTGCCCACACGGTAGAGTCTGGCAAACTCCCCATGGCGTACCCAATATGCCAAATACCAGTAACAATGATGGGTCTCATTCTCCTAAAGAGCCTTGAATATAATCTCAGGTCTAGGATGAAAGAGACGTTACTGGGGCCTGCTCGAGACAATCGACGAATAACAGGATGATTTGTGATTGATTTGTGATTCACATATATATTCATTACCAACTCCCATTTGAAGACAAACTTCAAGAAACTTAAATATTTTTCATGGATATACTTAAAGCAATGCCTGGCACATTAAATAGTTCTAAATATTTGCTTACTGAGTGATTCTATCCCCAAGCACTACTAAAAGTGATCCCCAAGCCCAAAAGTAAATTTATTATTTAGTTACTCCAGTAAGGAAAACTAATCAAATTTAAACCAAATATGTTTAAGAGCAATTTTATGTCTGCTTAAATCACAATATTATTAATAAACAATTCAATTTGTCTACCAAAATAAATAAAACTTATGCAAAATTTAAAACTTAAAATAATGATCTGACTTTGTGGAATTAACTTATGTCTTAATTTCAAATTATTCTAAATTAAAGCATTGATTTTTCTCCCAAACCCATGTCAACTTCAAAATGCCATTGCCTTCCTCTTCTCATTTTAAAACAGTCACTGGTAGAACTTTACAAGAAAAAAATTCAAATTCATCTAAAAATGTCAGAAAAAAAATGAGCAGAAACTTCCTCAAAGAAGAAATACAAGTGGCCAAAAAGACACGTGAATAAGTGCTCTACATAACTAATCACAAGGGAAATGCAAGTCAAAACAACAATAATGTACCATTTCACACCACAGAGACCTGGCACATATCAAAAACCACAAGAATAACCTATACTGACACAGATGCAGGGAGAAAGGGACTCTCGTCATTATTGGTTGGAATGTCCATTGGTCCAGCCTTTTTGGAAAACAATATTGGCATTCTTCAAAAATAGCCTCCATGTGACTCAGCAATACCACTCCTAGGAGTATACCGTAGAGGCCCCAAAACACAGTGCAGAAAAGCAATCTGTACTTCTATGTTCATTACAGTATATTCACAATAGTCAGAATCTGAAAACAATCCAAGTGCCCGGGAACAGATGACTGAATAAAGAAACTATGGTACATCTACACAGTGGAATACTACATAGCCATCAGGCAAAATGAAGTCATGAGATTTGTTTATAAATGAATAAACCTTGGAGGGTATCATGCTGAGTGAAATGAGTCAGAGGGAGAGGGACAGACATAGAATGATTGTACTCATTTGCAGGATTAAAAGAAAAAGAAAAAAGGGGGGGGGGGAAACATTGTATGAGAATAATACCCAAAGATAGTACAAACAAGAACTAGGAAGACTGGTCCATGTTGCCACAAGTAGTGGTGGTGACTGGAGGTGGGGTGGGGGTAGAGGGGTAGCCACTATTATTATTGTTGGAGATGATCATTCTGGACAAGAAGTGCCTGCTGAAAGTAGGTAAAGGCTTTATACATGATAACCTTTAAGTACCTGGGGCTGGAGCGATAGCACAGCGGGTAGGGCGTTCGCCTTACAAGCGGCCAACATGGCCGACCCGAGTTCGATTCCTCCGCCCCTCTCGGAGAGCCTGGCAAGCTACCGAGAGTATTCGATATGCCAGACACAGTAACAACAAAGTCTCCAATGGAGACGTTACTGGGCCCGCTCGAGCAAATCGACGATCAACGGGAGGGCCTTTACTTTACTTACTTACTATTGCAAATCATAATGCGCAAGAGGATAGAAAGAGGGGATGGGGAAGGGGGAAGAGAGAGAGAGAGAGTGAGAGAGAGAGAGAGAAGTGTCTGACTATCATAGAGGCAATCTGCAGAGGTGGGGGTGGGATGGTGGGAGGGAAATTGGGGTCATTGGTAGTGAGAAATGTACACTGGTGGAGGGAGGGGTGTTGAAACATTGTGTGATTCAAGCCCAGTCCTGAACAACTTTGTATATGTGTGATTCTATTAAAAAATGTTACTACAAGTTGCTGCTAAATTAACTACAAAATTATATTTAACTCTGCCAAAATTTCTCATGGAAATAGCTACAGAGGTAGTCAAACTCTACCTAGAAGTTTCTAGGAAGACTCTAACTTTTATGATGAGAACTTATATCAGTGAACTTTTACACAGAAACAGATTGATAGGAGTTAATAATCATATTAATTTGCTAGGGCTGCTGTAATTAAGTGTCACAAGCTGTGCTGCTAACATAAATCTAATGTCTCACAGTTGTGAAGACTAAAAGGTTTGTGTAGGATGGCTCCCTCTGAGAGCGTACCTGGTTTATAGACAAATATCTTCAAGTTTCAGATGGTGATTTTCCCGCACGTTCAAACTTCATTCACTTTCTACATGCCTGTGTCCAAAATTTCCTTTCTTAAAGGATCCCAGTCAAGCTGGATTAAGGCCTACTCTAATGACTCTACATTACTCTGCAAAAATTCTATATCCAATTAACATCACCTTTGGAAATCTGGAAATTAGGACTTTCAACATAAAAATTTTGAGGAAAAGGATCAACATGCAGGCAGGCAGTCTGTTGTAGCATCAAACCAGTGGCTGGAGGTTTTCAGAAATCTTCAAGGTTCAATCAACTGGGATAATGGAGTATGATACAATCCACGAATGTTAAGATGTGAACCAAGTCCAAAGAAAGCTCCCTGAAAACCTTTATATCAGCAGTATGTTTCACTGGAAGGGAGCATTGTGTGGATGAGAGACCATGTAAAGAGGCAGCAGATCTTATCTATAGAGCAGCAGAAAAAGTGTGAAGAAAATAAGGTCTTCTTTAAAATATATCTTAAAGAAGTTAAGGGCAAAATGAGAAAAAGAATTATAGGAAAATAATCATATATGTGAGACCTGGATGCAGCAGTTCTCCAAGTATTTTTCCAAAGTAGGTTGAATCTGAAATGTACAACTCTAAATTTATTTGGGCTGTGAATATATTACTTTAAATAAATATCTACTGCAGGGTCAAAGGGATAGGTCTGGAGTATTATCAGGCATTTGCCTTACAAGAATACTTGCCTCGCTCAATGCTCACCTAGGTTCGAATCCCGACACCACATGTGGTTCCCCTGCAGCTTCACGGGAACAATCCTGGAGTTCAGAGCCAGGAATAAGCCTTGAGCACAACTAGGTGTAACCCCCAAACAAACAAACAAAAATAATGCTGTAATTTTTAAAAAAGAACCTTAATAATCACAACTCAGTCTCTATCAAAAAGTAACATATTTTATACACATAGAATATTTCAGAAATTTTGTTTAATTTGATCCCTTTAACTATTTTAGGGGGTGGGGGAGACAGGTTAAGCCACCCTCATAGTGATTCATATAGGAGGAATGGGATCAAATCCTCATTAGCCTTGTTTAAGATAACCTTAACCCTTGTACTATATTGTCTGATCCCTATTCCTTTGTATAAAATATCACGGGGCGAGGGGGGGCAGCCAGGGAGAGGCCCCAGCGGCTCTCTCCCTCAACGCCCAGGTTCAGGGGATCCTCAGGCCGCTCCCCCAGCCGGGGGAGCCTGGACCATGGGGCAGACGGTGGAGTAAATGAGGGTCAAGCTGGTTGATTGATCAGATGCTCCATTCTCCCAAGCACCTGCCCCAATCTCTCTGAGCCTGCCATTCTAGTCTCACACTGCCCCTCATTCCTGTCTCCTTCTGTCTCTCCCGCTCATCTCTCTGCACTCCATCTTGCAGATTGGGCTCTTTCTCTACGTGGTGCCTGCTCCTGTATCTTCTTCTACATTCATCTCCCTCTTTCCCCCTTGCTAGCCTCTCCATGGTCCATCTCCATGAACTCTCTCCCCAGTTCTCTTGTCTCTCCAACTCCCCAGTACTCTGGGCTGACACTGCACTCAGTCTGGTAGCTAAATCAACATAAGAAAGCCCTTTTGAGGGCCCACCAAGTTCAAAGGAAACAACACCTAAGAGGTATTCCAAATCCCTTTCTGACTGCCTCAGGCAAAATACCTCTTTAGGTGTTTTTCTCCTTTCCTCAGTCCAATAACTCTATCAACATCTTAAAACTAATTTTTTTTGTATGGACATAGTAAGAGATAAATTGAGGCTTGTAGGCAGTTCTCCTGGCAAATCTTGCCACAGACTCAGACTACAGAGCTCAAACCAAATTAATCTTTCCTAACCCTAGCAGGATCCGAATCTAGTTACTACTTTTTGGATCCTGACAGCATTTGTCCATGACCAAGCTCTTAACTTACAGTTAAGCATTATGGCACTTTGGCCAGGCCCATCTCAATGCCAGGGTAGCACATAGCTCACAGCTTGCCCTGGGTCCATCCAGTCCCTCTTAGGGACCCTCCCTTCGGGGATGCTAGGAAGTAAGGGTAGCTGAGGCTAAGGTCTAGAGAACAGAAGCCTAGGAGGAAAATATCACCGAGAATCACATTACAAAAGCATAACATATACTGTCTTCTTGTGTCCATACAAAACAACATTGCTCTGAACAAACTATGCAAAGGACTTAGGGAGAAGAGAAAAACAATATTTACAAGTCAACAGAGCACAAAGAAAGAAGTTACAAATAAACACAGAGGAATGGGAGTACTGTGATGGGAACAACCCAATAAAGCTATACTACCTGAGGCTATGCAGCAAGGACAAAAACAGTGTTATCCTACACCTTTGGTTTTTAAGGAGGAATTTCTGAATAACAAAAATCTACTAGCTTAAGACTTGTAATGTGGATCAGTGGTTAAGTATATGCTTTGCAAGCATGAAACCTCAGTTTTATATTTGATAACACATACACACACACACACACACACACACACACAGGTTTCTGGCAGGGGAGGTGAGGAGGTAATGTATATTTTGTATGTGAGGACTCCAGGTCTAATTCCTGGCACCACATGACACCACTGGGAATAGCTCCCCCCCCCAAAACCACTTAAGAATAATCCCAAACCATAAATTTCCCATTAAAATCTATTACTGTGCCAGGCCAAACACTGCCTTCTGCACGATAATACACTTGCCCTGCTTTGATATTCTGTGGGAAAAAGATCACTAAAGATAACACAGGAAATGCTCCTAATGAAGTGTTAGAACCCATAGCTTTAACATTTCCTACCACAAAACTCTTAATGGAAGATAAAAATTAATGACATTATTGGGGCACTGAAGTCGAAGATATTTAGAATAAAAAAAACATGTTTATAGAACACTCTTCTTATATTTGTAAACTATTCACTTTTTCATTAATCTGAGTTAAGTGACTCATTTGAGCTTCAAATCAAATGCTACTTCTTCACAAGAGAATTTCTTCATTAATTTCTGCCTAACAGTATACTTACTTCTCCATAAAGATTATTAAAATACTTATTGCTATATTTTTTAATATCCTTGCTTCTAAGTTTTAAACTCTGAGATTCAGTAATGAATCCCAGAAGACAGCAGCTTGCAGGAGATTTCTCTGGACCCCGTGCCAAGCTGGTTTCTTCGGGCACCTCAGATGGAACAGGAGTTCTCTCTCTGCCTACTCCAAATGAACTCCCGGTGGCCACAAACTTCCAGAAGAAAAACCCAGGTAGGAGGGACCAGGGACTGAAGACTCCAAGCCACATGGCAGTGGACAGGACAGTCCTTTCTGTCTCCCCACCCCTTCAGGGTCCTGGCTGTCATGCCCATAAACTGCCTCCTGGTGCCATTTAAGCACATAATCCAGAGACTCACAAATGAATCTCGGAATGGATTAGCTCACTACAGAGATGTCTCCAGACCCCAATCATTTACAATTTTAGAATTCCAGGAGCACATGGCTGTGAAAGCATGCTACTCATAACAAGCATAGACAACATTATCTAGCATCTGCTTGCCACAGGCAGGCTTAAGTGGTGGTGGGAATATTTGAAATAATGGTGGTGGAAAGGTGTAATGGTTGTGGGGTTGGTGTTAGAATATTGAATTTAATCAATTAATGTGAACATTCGATAGCACAGTAGGTAGGGCGTTTGCCTTGTAAGCGGCCAACATGGCCGACCTGAGTTCGATTCCTCCGTCCCTCTCGGAGAGCCCAGCAAGCTAACGAGAGTATCTCGTCCACACAGCAGAGCCTGGCAAGCTACCTGTGATGTATTTGATATGCCAAACACAGAAACAATGGTCACAGTGGAGACATTACTGGGCCCACTGGAGCAAATCAATGAACAACGGGAGGACAGTGACAGTGACAGTGACTTAGTAAAATGTAATTGCTGTAAATTCTTATAAAAACAAAATTTAAAAATAAAAAAATATTTTAAAAAATAAAATAAAATTTAAACTCTGAGAGGAAGTGAGAAGAAGAGACTTATATTTGGTCATAGTAATATTTCTTGAATTTCAAATATTGCATTCTCGTGCTGTTACTGAAAAGCATAACTATAATAGTTATGTGATTACATGGCTAACTGGATGAACTAAGAATTCAGTCAAACCATGTTTCATGTTCAACTCAGAGTCAGACTCTCCTGAAGATCTTGTATCATCATCATCTTCCAAGAAAGCAGTTCCCTGGGAGCAGGTTCCAGCTAACTGTTTCAGGACCAGGAAAACCATTTTCTTTCCGTCTCAGAAGAAACCCCCCAAATTTCCCTTTCCATCCTAGGTGGGCCTATCTCGATTTTAATCTAACTTTAAAAAGACTATTTATTTTACCTCCCTCCCCTCCACTTCCTTTTCCCTCCTTCTTTCTCTATTTACTCCTTTCTCTCACTAACTGGTGTGAGCACCACTTAATTGTATAGTGGACTTAGATTCTAAGTAAAGTTCTTAGCATTTCTGCTGCTGACACTGCAACAATAAAAATAAAAGCTGGCTTGGGGTCAGAGAGATAGTATGGTGAATAAGGCATGTAGCCAACCTGTCTTAGACCCTTGGCACCCCATTTTGGTCCCCAGAGAACCCCTAGGAACAATCCCTGAGCATAGAGCCAGGAGTAAGTCTTGAACACCACCAGGTATGGCCTCAAAACAAAACAAACAAACAACAACAACAACAAAAGTAGCTGGCTTATCACTGAGAATGAAACTAGAAATGGCTCTTGTATTCTATTTCTTGCAATAAGAAACAAACACAATCATCTATATGAGAGTCATTCGTGAAGCTTTTCAAAATGATTAGGCATTTTTCTTCAGTGAAAAAATTGAATGGTACTTAAGCTAAGAGAGTAATAAATTAACTAATTGCCAAAACTAATACAATAGTAGATGTTTTGGTTCTACAAGACTTCTAACATATTAGATATTTATTTGGGTTATCTTTATCATTAATCAAATACAACTTTTTAGATTATGATACTTATACATCACAGCTACTAATTTCCCTCCACAAACTGAAATAGTATGAGCTTATTGCTCCTATTTCTTTCTTGTAATGCCACAAAGGAATTTTATAAACTGAGGAGTAAGTTAATTAAAGTTCTTGAATATTTGGGAAATATTTTTTAATTCTCAATTTTTCAAATTATAATGAACGAATTATTATAGTTACTATTTTTTGGGTGTAAAAATAATTGCCCTTCCCCCCAATAAAAACCATTTAAGACAGTCACTTAGATAATTCTGACATTTCAAAAATTTTCTAGAAGGGCTCAACCTAGGTACTTCTCACATAGGGTCTATCATGTGAATGCAGTGAGATGTTAGTGAGGGTTGCAATCAACCCCTGATGACTCACACACTGTAGAAAATTGATGCTGTCTGTCACATGGCAGCACAGATTGGGCAACTGACTCAGCATCTGTACTTAACTTCTCTCCTTTGGTGTCCTTCACAGTCTGGCTTCTGGCTTAGTGGCTCAAGCAACTCATCAAACAAGTCAGAAACAAACACGTTATCTTCTCTTGTCTCTTCTTCAAAGAAACAAGGCATCACTTTTCCCACAAACTATTTAAATATACAAGTAACAACCTACCCAAATTCAAGAAGAGAGAATACAGACTTCTTGGTTGTTTGGCATATGTTTGTTGGGGAGCGAGGGGAGGTATTCTCAGGAGACTCCAGTCATTCAATGAGATACTCAGTCAACCATTCAAAACATGGGCTTAAGGATGTGGTTCTCCTTGGGCCCTATGTTGCAGGTACCAACACACTCAAGCACAGGAACCAGGGAGCAGTATTTGCTGGGGGTATAGCAGGTGGTTCTTGGAGGCAATGCAGAGTTAGTGGTGAAATCAGGGTCCTATTCTTAAAAATACTGCTCCCTGGTTCCTGTGATATCTCCCTTTCATGACTAGCCTCTTGATGTGAAATCATGTATGAATATTGTGTGGATGACAGACACTAAGGCAGCAATCTTGATGTCTCTTACAGGTTTCAAGGCAATCAAATGTTTGACTGTGCACTGATATTCAGAATGCTGCCTATAATCTCCAGATACAGAGTTAATCTTCTTTGTGATCCTCTTGCAAAGAATTTCAATAACAATGAATATGGCTACAAATCATTTTTTATCCTTTCACTTTGCTATATATTTAGAAGGAATTGAGTCTTAATAGAAAAAAAATATTTTCCTTTGTGCACTGATGAAAGATGAGTATCTATAAAAAGAAGTTTGTAGATGCTGGAGGAAATAGTGGCATACAAATTATTCTTCTCTGTTGTGTCTTTTAAAATAAATTACTCATAATTGTTATTTGGGATTTATCAGAAAAAAATAACAAAAGTCTAATTTATTTTTAATAGAAAATGGAAATAAATGTGTACTAAATGTATAACTGTCTAATAGAGGGTGTTAAGCAATAAACATATATGTATAAGTTGTATTACATCTCTAAATATACCCATACCTATTTCTCTACTCAATCCTCTCTTTTTTTTTTTTGAGTCATACCCAGAAGTGCTCAGGGCCTACTACTGGTTCTGTGCACAGAAATTCCTGCAATGTTTGGGGGACTATATGCAGTAATCTGGGGCTGGCCATTGTATAAGGCAAACACCATAAACCCTGTACCATCTTCCCAGCCCCCTTATTTAATATTCATAACAACCTTAAGATTAAAGTGTAACAACTCAGTTATACTAAGTAACTTTTAAAATTTACATAATTAATTTGTATTTATTTGAAATCAGTATTCAGTGAGTCAAATTTGTGTTCTTTCTTCAAAATCTTATAAAAATAACATTCTACATACATTTTGATATGGAGTATTCAGCTAAATACTCCTTAAATATTACTTTTTCTTAACAACCTATATTGTTTTCAAAGTTTTTCTGTAAGAGTCTCTTCAACTACTGAATAAGTGTGCAACTCTCAAGTGACAGAATCATTTTCTTGAATTGCAGTCATTTGTTCTATATTGTATTTCTCATCATCTCAAAAATACCAAGAATCTCAACACAGAGTTCGGAAGTTTAGAAGCATTTTATTCATAACTAAACACATTCAGGCGCAGCTCAGAAATCCCATATATAACTTGACAAAAGAATCATACATGTTTGCAATTTTTATTTCTTTCTTGTTGGATAAAAGTGCCACCATACAGGTAATTATTAAATTCAAATTTTATATAATTTAACTTGTTTGGTTATTTTCAAAGGCTATGAAACTATCTGTCTCCCAAAGAGGAATCCAAATTGCTATGCTTGGAGTATTGCGTTTCACTCAAATGAGAGAAAGAATCCGGAGTTCTGACTTCCGTTGATAATCGAGAATCAGGGATTCTATCTTGTTTGCCAAGGCATCAAAAATCAGATGGGCTGGACACATAATGAGAATTGGAGATGACCGCTGGACTAGAGCCATTACCGACTGGATTCCACAGGACATCAAAAGACCGCATGGCCGCCCACCTACCAGATGGTCAGACTTCTTCATCAAGATCCTGAACTATCGGTTTGAGATTCTTCGTGTTCCTAGAACGAACAGACGCCATTGGGCTACACTAGCACGCGACAGGGACAAATGGAGACTTTACTGGCGCCCGCTTGAGCAACTCAATAATTAACGGGAAGTCAAGTGATCAAGTGATGAAACTATGCAAATAATAGTTATTTTAATAATTCAAAACAATGTGTATCTATCCATCAACACATTTCTACAATGTAAAAAAGGAATATCCATTTTTTTCTGCTATTTTCTTGTGTATGGAGATGCTATTGGGCCCACTTGAACAAATCAATGAACAATGGGAGGACAGTGTAGTGCCACAGTGCATGTAGAACACATTAATTACTACTCTCAGTTGTACCCAATAAATCACATTTCAAAGCAGTAAATTATTATTTCTCCCCTGGGAAGATACAAATTATGCTCCACTGAGCTTGTTTATTCCTGATCAATCATAAACCAAAGATATTTAAATTTCTCATTCTTAATATTAGGCACTATTACCTGATTTTTTGATTCTGCAATGAGTCATACAGTGTCTGATTGCCATTTTAAACTGATAACTGAATTAGATGCAGGAAATTTGACTGTATACAAGAATTTCTTTAGTGAATGGTGACACCATCACCCCTTCAAATGTTTGAGGTAAGTGAAAATTAGTCACTCCTCTTTACCTTCCTAACTAATTATAAACCGGACCAAAAGCTGTCAGTCACACATAGACGAATTTAACAAGCATGTCTTAATGAAGAAGCATCAGTGATTCCGTGAGCTCAGTGAAATACCATAGTCTGCTCCCCTAGGAGTTCAGCCACTGCTGTGTTGAATCTGCATTAACCTTTCTTTTGTGCTCACCACTGTGCTAAGCAGAGTACAGCGGGTCTGCTTCCCACTTTGATTTAGTCAAACAGAAGTTGTTCTAATCCGTTGGGAGATCCAAGACTCCCTGGGGCTCAAAAATGACACTCTCTTCATAAATATACAAAATACTATGCTTATAAAGTTAATTAGCTAGACATCAGCTACTGAGTTCCAGATAATTGAAGTGAGGAGAGGAGGCTCTGTGCCATAGAGCTTATAAATAGTGTTGACTGAATCACCTCAGTCTGTGCATTCTTTATTAGGGATGCTACCGCCCCAAGAGTTGATGCCTGCCTTAAACAACACATTCAGATATTTAAACCATGTATTCTGAAAATTCCCGACTAAATCTCCCAGGAGATGCATACCAAGCAGCTAAACTCCATAGAATCACCAGTCGCCCTAGCTGAAAGCTCTGGAGTGCCCACAGGAGACTGGTGGGCCAGAGACCCACCCAACTGAAACCCTGGCAGCAGCACCCTCACCCTACCACTAAGGGCTCAACTCCACCGCTTTACAAATGTACTCTGCAGAGACATCAATCTGCAAATAATTTCAGGGCTGGAGTGATAGCACGGCAGGTAGGGTGTCTGCCTTGCACGTGGCTGACCCGGGTTCGATTCCTCCGTCCCTCTCAGAGAACCCGGCAAGCTACCAAGAGTATCCCGCCTGCACGGCAGAGCCAGGGAAGCTCAACATGGCGTATTCAATATGCCCAAAACAGTAACAACAAATCTCACAATGGAGACGTTACTGGTACCTGCTCGAGCAGATTGATGAATAGTGGGAGGACAGTGCTACATACTCAGAAACTAGGCTGAGAATTTGTGTTTTTTCTGGAGTTGGGGTGGGTAATCTCCCTCCAGCACCCCATACTTCCAGAAGTATACATGGCAGCTACAACCACCTCCCACAGTCACCATACGACTCTTTGACCAGACCATAGATCCTGAAGTCTCTGGATCATGCAGTTGCCTAGGAGACCGCAACACACCTCCTAAAGCAACAAACAGCTTAATAAATTCTTAGGCAAGGACTTAACAACCTTGGGGTCAGATATAACAATGTTTCCCATAAATTGATTTCCTAGATTGATTTCAACATTGCAACTTTGTTACCTAATCAATTTTAATTCTAGAAAGCATCAACAGTGGTGACTATTTTCTATATTAAAATAAATTTTTTACCAAGAAATAAACTGACTATCCTAAAATGAGTTTATTTTCTGATGGGAGGTGCTTCCAAACAGAGCTCAGAGACTGGAAGAGAACTCCTTGAGACATTCAGCCAGCTGTGTTGTCTGGATGGTCTAACCCTTGGGCCCAGCAAAGCAGTGTTGCTAGGGTCAAGTTGTTCTGCAGGCCACCATGCAATATCCAGCTGCTCTGGGAGAAACCTGGTACCAGGGATGGAACCTTATATCTCCACATGTGCTCCAGTTCCTTGTGCTACTTCCCCAGGCTATCTTGGCTACATGTGTCCAAATACAAGAATAACCTTAAAAATGTGCTGCTTAGTGAATTCCTCACTCACCCAATCAATAAATCCTGGTGTCAGACAGTGTCTTTGACCCCCGGGTTAGAAGGTGAAGCATAATGGTTCTTATTCTCAAGAAATTTACAGTCTAGTGATAGAAACATGAGCAGAGTATCTACAATATTATAAAGTGACAATTGCTAGATCTGAGGCAAACCCAGAGTCCCAATGTGATCACAAGAAGGGCATTTATATTAGACTCAAGAGTTTGCCTGATTTAGCTTTCCGGAAAAGATGGTTCTTGAGGTAGTATTGGAAAACCAGGATGAGTTAATAATTTAGATGCACTAAGTGAAGGAAATAATTTTAGACAAAAGTAGCAGAGCTGCTCTGAAGGCACAGAGGCTTGAAACCTCAAAGTTCACTTAAAAAACTGTAAGTCGTTCAGTAAGTGTGGAAGAGTCTAGAGAAGTAGTTGAGTAGAAGGAGTCTGCTTAGGAAAACAAGATTATTTTGGTCTCAAGTGATAGAGTTAAGTTTAAACTTTCCCACAACTTATGAACAGCATAGGTAAAGGTAAAAGGTAAAGGCCCTCCCGTTGATCGTCGATTTGCTCGAGCGGGCCCAGTAACGTCTCCATTGGAGACTTTGTTGTTACTGTGTCTGGCATATCGGATACTCTCGGTAGCTTGCCGGGCTCTCCGAGAGGGGCGGAGGAATCGAACTCAGGTCGGCCATGTTGGCCGCTTGTAAGGCGAACGCCCTACCGCTGTGCTATAGATGCCTAAAATAATGTCAAATAAAGGTAAAGGTAAAGGCCCTCCCGTTGATCGTCGATTTGCTCGAGCGGGCCCAGTAACGTCTCCATTGGAGACTTTGTTGTTACTGTGTCTGGCATATCGATATGAACAGCATAGAATAATTTTAATTGTGGGACTGGTGTGCATTGTAGAAAGTTTCCTCCAGCAGAAATGTGTAGGATGAACTGAAGAAGGATGGTGAGAAGGAAGACTTGATGAGTAATAAAGATGAGAATGAAAGAGAAATTGAAGAAAAGCATAAGCACTGAGAACAATCAAATGGACTCAAAAGTAAGATCAAAAAGTAAGAAGCGAAGGACATTAGACTGACAAGAGACTGTGAGGAGAGTGTGAGGAAAATCTAGTCTAGCACAGAGTGCTGGGCAAGTCTGTCAAGAGCGCTGCACAGTAAATAGTAAAAGTAAATTTGCTCTAGGAAAGGGTACTTATTCTTCATTAGAAGATGCCACCCAATAAATAAGCTTTTTAGAAGTTTGCTTAACTATAAAATAAAAATGGAAAGTTGTGGCAGCAAATTCCCATTACAAGATACAAATATACCTCTGGAATCAATGGATTCTCTTTGTTCTTTCGCTTGGCTTGTGTTATATAAACTCAGTTCCTTTAAGACTGAGAGACAGAGATTAGGGTACGTGATGGCCACACAAACCTAGGCCTCCAGAGTGTCACTGGGTATAGTTCTGGAGTCCCCAAGCATTGCTGGGATGGCCTGGAGATCACACCATCACTGACCAGGAGCAGCATTGTATGCTCAGACCCTATCATTTCAGATTTGATTGGCTGAAAGCTGGGAAAGGGCTGCAAGTTCCCAGAGCACTACTTGAGAGCCCTCCAACCCTGCAAAAAATAAAGTAAAAATAATAAACTGAGTTCCTTCTACTTCCCTTCACCATATATAAATGTTCTCAGTGAGCAATCTAGAGAATAATTGCAAACTATCACAATGCATGTTCTATTTAAGCATTTTAAACTAGTTTCACAAATATATTTAAATAGTCATAGCCTATAGTACAGCACTTCTCCTAAAGTGATTATAGGTACTTAGATTGAGTAGAAGTTTCATTAATAAATCACTGTGTTTTATAGACATCAAAATTATTAATTGTTCTGACTCTACTATACAGATTTTACTTGTATGCCCATGTATTACTTAGCATAAAAACTATCTTCATAACTTACTATATTTTAGTTGCTCAATCATGCAAATGTATATTTTTGCCATATAAATACAGCTGAAATTCCTAATGTCCCTGTTTTTTTTAATAAACCCAATGTTCTCCTGAAAATTCTTTAAAACCTTATAATAATTTTTTTAAGTGAGTAAATAGAAATCATAACTGTATGACTAACTGGGAATGCATATTTATATCATAAATTAGTAACTAACCTTCAAAGGTGCAAAACATTATTAAATATATTTAATCATTAAATTCATCTAGCATCTCTACAACATACACTTAATATTTTAAATTTAATCAAAGGTAACTTTCAACTTTTGGAGACTATAATAGCTTCAAATATCAATTCTTATATTGTAGATTTTTATAAATGACACTTTTACAAAATGCTCTGCAATTAAAGACTAAAAAATAGGTTATATATACCAAAGTGGAAGAATGCAGACAATAAGACAATCTAAAAAAATTATTTTTTAATTTGTTCTTTTAGGTTTGTGATTTGTAACACCAATCATACTTTTCTCACAAACATAATAAAAGCATACTGAATATTTCCCAACTCTGAATGGAAATAATTATGTAAATAATCAAAAATTAATAGAATAGTTACATTTCATAAATTTACTTCCTAAAATAACTATAAGCGAATACTATGAGCATGGAACTTTATTTAAGATTATTCTGACATATTAATAAGCTTGATATATTACTGAAGAATCTTCCACATTTTTTACAATGGAAGTCAATACATTTTATGACAAAAGTTCAATAAAAACATGAAATAGCAATGTTAAGATTAAATTTTTAAAGTGAACCAGATTAAAATATGTTAATGAAAAGCACTATGTATATTCAACACATTATATATGTATATATATATACATATATATATTTCGCTTTTTGGATCACACCCAGCGATGCACACAGGTTACTCCTGGCTTTGCACTCAGGAATTACTCCTAGCAGTGCTCAGGTGACCATATGGAATGCTGGAAATCAAACTCAGGTCAGCCAGCCACATGCAAGGCAAACACCATACCTGCTGTACTATCACTCCAGCCCCTCAAAACACACAATATTAGTCACTTAAAATGAAATAATTCTTAGAGTTTAGAATTATTAGAGTTGAATATATTTTTCCAAGAAAAAATAAAATACAGAAATGTTTTTATGTTTTCTATCATATGGTTGTAATTTCAACTACCTAGATGGAAAAAAGTTCTAAGTAATAAAGAATTTAGCTAGTAAAATTATCACCAAAATGTTTGCATATTTTTTCTTTATGATATTTTAGTTGTGAGTTTTATTTAGCATTCCTGAAATCTTATAAAAGATCTACTTTGAGTATATTGGCTGGCATATATCACATTTCTCATAATTTTGCCAAGGATATAGATAAATAGAGTTATATGCCAAAAGTCATATTCTGCAAAGTACATATTTGAAATTTTTTACCACTTCTGTTTTGCTCAACACAAATTTTCCTCACTGTATGTTATTGTAACACATATAGTGATAAACCTGGAAAGAAGTCTATGAAGTTTTCTCTACTCTGTGTGTGGAGAGGTGAGGTACACAAATTGTTAAGTGAATGATTATGGCACATCTAACCATTAAGTTACATTAAACGGGAGGTCACGGTCCTCCCGTTGTTCATCGATTTGCTCGAGCAGGCCCAGTAACGTCTCCTTCGTGAGACTTGTTGTTACTGTGTTTGGCACATTGAATATGTCACCAGTAGCTTGCCAGGCTCTGCCGCGTGGGCGAGATACTCTGGGTAGCTTGCCGGGCTCTCTGAGAGGGGCGGAGGATTCGAACTCAGGTCAGCCATGTTGGCTGCGTGCAAGGCAAACGCCCTACCCGCTGTGCTATCACTCGGGCCCATTAAAAAGGTAACACTTAGTAAAAATATTTAAATCACTGAGTCTACCAAGAACAAATGTATAGTATACCTCCATTTTAGAACACAAAATACATTTTTACATCTTTGATAAGAATTAATATTATCCCTTTATTTATATGTGATAATATATATGTGATAACAGAAAGATCTTCATTAATTTAAATTTTGTTTTATATAATCATGAAGAAAACTTTATTCCTCTCTCTTTTCATTGTTTCTAGCTAAATAATAGTTGTATGAAAGGAACAAAGATTGCTGTTACAAAATAGAATAAAAGAATGAATGGAACTGGTCACTAGGAGAATCACACTGTACCCCAATGAGAAAACAACAGTGACTAATTTAGAAGAAAAAAATCGTAGCTAAATAAGCTAATAAACATCTCAGACACAAGCAACCACCATTGTATATATTTATGGAAAAGAAAACATCTATACTGGCATTGAATGGAAATGTTTTCTTCTTTATAATATTTTTATTCCTTTAACATTTTTATTTTCATAACATAAATTGAACTATTTCAGTCTTAGATGTTGAGCCAAATTATATTTTATCAAACAGAATGGTGGTAACTATATTTTTGGTAATGGGTAACAAAAAAACAGTGGAGATGGAATTTGCTATCTGTATAGGTGCTCTCATTTAGTGTGATACAGATGTAACTTTCCTATGAATGTCAGCTGAAATTAACCTCTAAAACATATTCAGAGTAAGTAAGAAATTTTAAAGATCTTTACAAGTTTGTAGACAGGAAAAACTTGTATAAAATATATATACATTTGTATATATGTATAATCTACATCTGTCTTTCTAAACATTACTCCTTTTTGAATTAATTTTTATAGGGAAAAAAGGGGTCCTAAAATATAGATATTCCAGTGTTCGAACATACTTTACGTTCAATTAATCTTACCATTTAAAATGTTTTTCACTTACAATTTATGCATTATTTAAAACTAAATCCCCCAGGGAGCACGTAAGATATTAACAAAATCTTCATCATCTACTATCCCTATACTTAGACCTTCATAATAATCTTCAAATTCACCATATAAAACTTCATCAGACTTGCTGCAGGCATCTTTTAATGTTTCTAGAAAGGATGATTTGATTTCTTCTTCTGTGGACTGGCCTGGAAAATAGTACATAGTATGAAAGAACAGAAGTATGTGATAAAAACTTAATCAATTTATGAAATATTTTCAACAATTTAAAATCTTAGTGAAACTACCCTCCAGTTCATTTAAACATTTTCTTCCATCAGCTAGAATTTACTGTTAATGGTACTAATTCATACGTGAAGCATAATTGAAGCTTCCAGTAGAGTATAGATAAACAAAATAATAGTCAGTACTATATATAGTTTTGTATTTCTTACTGTTAAAAGGAATCATTTCATTCTCATTAGGTATGAGGAAAGAAGGAAATAAGTAATGACTTCAAAGATTAAAGGCTGTGTGTGACATCCCACATTCAAATATTAGCTTTTATATGCATCAGTTACTCATAACTACCGCTAAATTTTTCTGCAAATACAAGATTCAAAAGACTTTGAAATATTTTGCTGTAAGTACTTTTGTTTTATTAAATCATTCTAATTTAATCTGTGACATTAAGTAGGTTATTTCCACTGGGTTGCATTACATATGATTAATATTTTCTTACAGGAAGAAGCAACTGAGAATCATAAAGATAAAAAGGCAATATTTTAAAAAATTTTTTATTTGATTATTTAATTTATAAAGAGAAAAATAAGCTATTTTAAATTTCTTTTATTAAAAGAAATTTCTTTTTATAAAAAGGCAATATTTTAAAATTTTTTTATTTGATTAATTTATAAAGAGAAAAATAAGCTATTTTTAAATTTCTTTTATTACAGTATGGCTTTTATTATAGCGGGGACAGTTAAAGAAAAGTTTAAATACATTTCCTTTTCATTTGCCACCCAAAATGTAGGTACTTCATAATAGAACTTAACTCACAAATTCACCTCAAGCTTACTACCCTAAGTTGCTTGAACTGATCTACTGCTAAGATCTTAACATGGATGGAATGGGGAAAAAATGACATCTGCTGACTTTTTATTTCAAAAGAAATAGAATTAAGGTAAAATAGCAAGCTATAGAGGATGGTCATATAATCTCCAAATAAACAGAAACCCATATACAAAAGTAGCACTGTAGCACTGTCCTCCCGTTGTTCATCGATTTGCTCGAGTGGGCACCAGTAACGTCTCCATTGTGAGACCTGTTGTTACTATTTTTGGCATATAGAATACACCATGAGGAGCTTTCCAGGCTCTGCCATGTGTGTAGGATACTCTAGGTAGCTTGCCGGGCTCTCCGAGAGGGACGGAGGAATTGAACCCCGGTTGGCCACATGCAAGGCAAATGCCCTAGCTGCTGTGCTATTGCTTCAGCCCAAAAATATTATTAAGGAGTAAATCTAAGATGATTGTTTAAATGGATTACTAGCAAAGAAAAGGAGAAAACAACAGCCCTTAGACGTAATTTTGGCCTTGGCAGATCTCCAGGTGGGAATCTAGAGGGCTGAGCATCTCAGTGAGATTCTGTCCTTGGGTGGATCTACTATAACTCCCCCTGGAGGAAGGGCTTCACCTCTGCTCACTTTTAGGTTAATGTGCAACCAAACTAGGAGTATTTGCTACCCCCATCCCTTCACAGGTTCTCTATAATTAATGATGAGAGATTTGAATAAATGTCCACTGATTATCAACCAGCCTGTGGCCCCCGTTCCTTCATTCATTGGCTGGTGGCAGGGGTGGGGGTGATGGGGGATGGTGATTCTGACAATGACATATAGGAGTTGAGTTGGGGAGGGAATCTGGAAACATTGGTGAAGGGGAGAGGTCAATGGTGGGGCAGTGGGTGTTGGAATCTTGTAGGCCTAAAACTCAACTATCGTGAATAGTGCTGCAATGAACATATAGGTACAGATGTCATTTCTACTGTGCTTTTTCTGCATCCTCAGGATATATTTCGAGAAGTGGTAGTGCGGGGTCATATGGAAACTCAATTTCTAGTTTTTGAAGGGCTGTCCTTATTGTTTTCCAGAAAGGCTGGGCTAGTGGGCATTCCCACCAACGGTGAAAGACTGTTCTTTTTTCCCCACATCCATGCCAGCACTGTTTGCTTTTGTTCTTTTGAATGTGTGCCAGTCTCTGTGGTGTGAGATGATATCTCATTGTTGTTTTGATTTGCATCTCCCTGATGGCTAGCGATGTGGAGCATTTTTTCATGTGCCTTTTGGCCATTTGTATTTCTTTTTTTTTTTATGTAGGAGTACTGCTGTTTATTCAGCCACTGATTACCTGATTGAATTGGGCATGAACTCCACCTTACTTTTTTTTTCATAATTTTATTTATTTTTCTTCTTATATTTATTTATTGAATCACCGTGGGAAAAGTTACTAAGCTTTCAGGTTTAAGTCTCGGTCATGCAACGACCAAACAACTTTCCCTTCACCAGTACTCATTTTTCACCTCCAAGCACCCCAATATACCCCCCTCCCACCCCTCCCAATGCCTGTGAGGCAGATGATTTCTACTTAACTCTTTTCTACATTGATTACATTCATTATTTTGACAAAAGATGCACCATTATTGTTTAGAATTTCCCCCCCAACAATCAGAATTGCTGAAAAGGCATTGTGAAATACTTTGTTTTCTGTAGCTGGTTATGAGAATCATATAATGTCACACTGCCATGATTTTGGATTTCTGCAAAGAGCCAGATAATTACGAGATTGGTTTCTGTGTGTCTGGTATTATGGCTGTGCTGGAGAGCCGCTCAGGGGGAGGCAACTCGTGACCTCGGTAGGGCATGATGGACAAGCCGGTACCGCCCTCCTTCCCATGAGACTGCAGTTGCCCCATCACCACTGGCTCAGACCTGGCTTTCCTATAAGCTCTGAGGCAACAGTCACCTTGCTGCCAGGGGGGAAAAGGCAGAAGGGAGCAACACCCTTTCCCTCCCGAGGAGGCATGGCACCATAGTTAAACGCATAGTCCATTCACTTTTCTGCCACAAGCTGCCGGGCTCTGGACTAAGTCCTTTTGCCTCTGGAGCCATGGCCGTGCCAGAGAACTGCTTGTGGGGGGCAACTCGTGACCTTGGTAGGGCGTGAAGGACGAGCCAGTACCATCCCCCTTCCTATGAGACTGCAGTTGCCTGGTCACCGCTGGCTCATACCTGACTTTCCTATAAGCTCTGAGGTGACAGTCACCTTGCTGCTGGGGGGGGGGGGGGGGGAGGCGGAAGCGAGCAACACCCTTTCCCTCCCAGGGAGGCATGACATCGTAGTTTAACACATGGTCCATTCACTTTTATGCCGCAAGCTGCTGGGCTCTGGATTAAATCCTTTTTCCTCTGGAGCCATGGACATGCCAGAGAGCCGCTCGTTGAGGGCAATTCATGTCCTCGGTAGGGCGTGAAGGATGAGCCGGTGCTGCCCCCCTTCTCATGAGACTGCAGTTGCCCTGTCACCACCGGCTAATACCTGTCTTTCCAATAAGCTCTGAGGCAGCAGCCACATTCTATGTGGTCCAGATGCATTTCTGCCAAAAAGCCGCTGGGTTTCGAGATTTGTTTCTGAGTCTCAGGGATCATGGCCATTAATCAGCTTGCTCAGGGGCCAGAGAGGCTGTTTGTAGGCAGCGACTCGGGGTCTCGCTTGGATGGGGAGAAAAGGGCCGGAACCAACCCCATCTGGTGAGGCCCCGTGTGTCTTTTCACTGCAGGCCCAAACCTGACTGTTTAGTGGCCTCTGGAGGATGGTGGTCACCAGGCCGTCAGGGGGAACAGGCCAAGGCATGAAACCTATTCCCACCTGGAGTGGCCCAGCGCCAGTAATCTACTGCAGGAGCAGGACACATTTCTGCCAAAAGCCTTTGGGTTCTGAGGTTCGTTTCTGAGTCTCTGGGATCATGGCCATTAAGCAGTTTGATTAGGAACCAGAGAGACCATGCCTCCAATTATATAGCTGAGTTGGAGGTGGTTTGTGGGTGTGTCTCCCACATACCTAACTTTTGGCCATTTACTTTCTTGGTAAACTCTGCCCCAAGTTTTTGGGGTCTGGTCAAAGGCACAGCAGCAATTTTGGGGTATCTGAAAGTCTGACATTGCCACCAGGCTGCTGATGCACTCACCTCACAGGTACAGACTGACCTGCTGGCGGCACCATACCCCCTACATTTGTATTTCTTTTTTTTTGAGGAAACTTCTGTTCATTTCTTCTCCCCATTTTTTTGATGGGGTTGGAGGTCTTTTTCTTGTACAATTCTACTAGTGTTTTGTATATCTTGGATATTAATCCTTTATCAGATGGGTATTGGTAAATATTCTTTCCCATTCTGTGGGCTCTTCCTGTATTTTGGTCACTGTTTCTTTTGAAGTGCAGAAGCTTCTTAGTTTGATGTAGTCCCATTTGTTTATGTTTGCTTCCACTTGCACGGTCAGTGCTGTTTCATCCTTAAAGATGGTTTTAGCTTCAATGTCGTGGAGAGTTCTGCCTACATTTTCCTCTATGTACCTTATGGATTCATGTCTGATATTGAGATCTTTAATCCACTTTGATCTGACTTTTGTGCCTGGCATTAGACAGAGGTCAGAGTTCATTTTTTTGCAGGTAGCTATCCAGTTTTCCTAGCACCACTTGTTGAAGAGGCTTTCCTTGTTCCACTTCACATTTCTTGCTCCTTTGTCAAAGATTAAATGGTCATATATTTGGGGGTCTGTGACAGAATATTCAACTCTGTTCCATTGGTCTGCAGGTCTGTTTCTAGCCCAATACCTTGCTGTCTTTATTACTACTGCTTTGTAGTACAGTTTGAAGTTGGGGAGAGTGATGCGACCCATCTTCTTTTTCCCAAGGATTATTTTAGCTATTTGTGGGTGTTTATTATTCTATATGAATTTCAGGAGTGTTTTGTCTACTTTTTTGAAAAATGTCATGGGTATCCTGGTAGGGACTGCATTGAATTTGTATAGTGCTTTGGGCAGTATTGCCATTTTGATAATGTTAATCCTCCCTATCCATGAGCAGGAGATGTGTCTCCATTTCCTAGTGTCCTCTTTTATTTCTTGAAGTAGTGTTTTGTAATTTTCCTTGTATAGTTTCTTCACCTCTTTGGTTAAACTGATTCCAAGGTACTTGATTTTCTAAGGTACTATTGTGAACGGGACTGGTTTTTTTTTTTTACATCTCTTTCTTCTCTTTCATTATTTGTATATAAAAAAAAGCCATGAACTTTTGGGTGTTGATATTGTTGCCTGCCACTTTACTAAACTGACCTATTGTTTCTAGGAGCTTTTCTGCAGAAACTTTAGTGTTTTCTTAGTATCATATTGTCTGCAAATAGTGATAGTTTGACCTCTTCCTTTCCTGTCTGTATTCTCTTGATACCTTTTTCTTGCCTAACTGCAATGGCCAGGACTTCCAGTACTATATTGAATAAGAGTGGCGAAAGTGGGCAACTTGTCTTGTGCCCAATAGTAGAGGGAAGGCAGCTGAAATAGAGAAGGGATCACTAAGAAAAAGATGACTGAAGGAATCAGTTGGGATAAGAGATGTGTGCAGAAAGTAGATAAAGGACCAAACATGATAACCTCTCAGGGTCTGTATTGCAAACCATAATGCCCAAAAGTAGAGAGATATTATGGGGAATCATGTCTTCCATGGAGGCAGGGGGAGGGTGGGAAAAAAGCGGTATACTGGGGATATTGGTGGTGGAGAACGTGCACTGGTGGAGGGATAGGTGTTTGATCATTGTGTGATTATAACCCAAACATGAAAGCTTGTAACTATCTCATGATGATTCAATAAAATTTTTAAAAAATGAATCATTTAGAGTTTGTAATAAAATCTCAGTTCTCTGAAAAAAACCTCAACTATCAATAATGTTGCAAATCATGGTTCTTTAAATATTATTTTAAACTTTCACGTTTTTAAATTATGTATTTTTAATCGATTCACCATGAAATACAACTCACAAAGTTGTTCATGATAAAGTCTCAGTTATACAATGTTCCAACACCCGTCCCTCCACCAGTGCACATTTCCTAGCACCAGTGTCCCCAGCCTGCCTCTTCCTCCCCACCAGCCCAACTGGGCACCAGCCTGCTTCTGTGACAGGCACTCTTATTCTCCCTCCCTCCCTACCTTCTTCCCCTTCCCTCCCTCCCTACCTCCTTCCCCTTCCCTCCCTTGCTCCCTCCCTTCCTCCCTCTCCCTTTCTCTGGCACTTTCCTTCTCTCTCTCCCTTCTCCCTCTCCCTCTCTCTTTCTCTCTCTTCTCTCTCTCTTCTCTCTTCTCTCTTCTCTCTCTCTCTCTCTCTCTCTCTCTCTCTGTCTCTCTCACCCAGGGGTGCTGGAGGGAGCATTTGTGCTCTGCCAGGGTTGCAACTCCTGGCTCAATGCGTGCCAAACAAGGGCTTGCGTCTGAGGAAACCTTTACACTCCCAATGCCTGTATTGTCTCTTGAAAAAAAAAACTCACTCAAGATTTTACTTAATTTTTTTTGTTTGATTTATAGAGGTACTATAGTTTCTTTATCTAGTCGTCTGTTCTGGGGCTCTTGAGTTGTTTCCACATTCTGGCTATTGAGAACAGTGCTGCCATCAACTGTAAGTGCAGATGCCATTTCTGCTGTGTGTTCTTGGCCTCTCAGGGTCTATTCCCAGAAGTGGTACCCTACACAGCCATTAGGAGAAGTGAAGTCATGAAATGTGCTTTCAAATGGAGGGACACGGAGAGTATCATGTTGAGTGAAGTGAGTCAGAAGGAGAGGAACAGATATAGAATGACTTGTATTCATTTGTGGGACATAAAAAAATGTTATGAAACTAATATCCAAGGCTAGGGAAAACAGGGGCAAGGAGGACAGTTCAATGGTTGGAAACTTGCCATAATAGTTGGAAATGATCATTTTGGACAGGAAATGAGTGTAGAAGCTAGGTAATTGGATAGACCTGAAGACTTTTCAGTATCTGTATTGCAAAACATAATAATATACAAAAGAAAAAAACTGTGTAATTTTTTAAGCAATTTTAAAGTCATGCTTGTTAAAGTAAAAGTTGTTATAATTAAACTGTTAATTTTAAAAATGGATGCTGTAATTCAAAGAATAAACTTAAGAGTTAGGTCTTTTTTTCTCAGAATTTCTCTAGCACTGTAAAGTGTTTTTCAAATGAAAACAAAATCTTCTTTGGCCCCCAAGGTGTTTGTTTTCTGTGAAAAATATATAGGAATGATCCTTGAGTATAGAGCCAGAAGTAACCCCTAAGCAAAGCTGAGTATGGCCCCGAAGCAAAACAAAATTGTAGGAGGCCAGAGAGATCACACAGTGGAAGAGACACTGGTCTTTCACACAGCCAACCTGGGTTTGGTCCTCAGCATTCCATATATCCCCCAAGCCCACCAGGAGTGATCCCCAAGCACAGAGTCAGGAGTAACCCCTGAGCATCAGTGGGTGTGGCCCCAAAACAAACAAAAAATCCCTAAACTATTGGTTGAAAGGGCGAGTAAATATTCTTTACTTTATTGGGAAATGCAAAAGCCCACAGGTTGTTTCCATACCTACATGGACCCCATGGCCTTTCATTAAGAGGAAACGGCCAAAATTCTGAGAGAAACGTTGGATCTCCTGAAAGAGTCCTCTCACTTACACTTTCCTCACTCTAGCTCTACTGAAGTCACATAAAAATCTCAGGGCCATCCTCGCTCCTCTTCCCCCAGAAGACAGAAATTGTGTCCACAATCCAGTAAGAGCGTCTCCATCATCTCCACACTGGCCCACCTTTGAGGCATTTTCCTTGGTTCCCCAGTCTCTTCTACCATCCTCTAAAATGCGGGCATTGCTGACAGGGCCTAGGAAACCTCACAAGATTCAAGAAGGGTAAGGTTTGATTAAATAAATAAATAAATAAATAAATAAATAAATAAATGGCACTACATGAAATCAAAAAGGTTTTGCATGACAAAGGACTAAAACTAATGCTCTCCCAAATAGAAGAAAATATTCGCATGCCATATACCAGTTAAAGGGCTAATAATCAAGATATACAAAACACCAACAAAGATTAATAATTGAAAAGTCAATAACCCCATCAAAAAATGGAGAGATGAGATGAATAGACACTTTCTGAAGATTACATACCAATGGCCAGTTTGGCATAAGAAAAAGTGTTTACTGTCACTTATCAGGGAAATGAAAATAAAAACAATGAGATATTATCTTACATTCATAAGAATTGTACATATGGGGAAAAAAGTCTGAAAATAACCAAGACTGCTGGGAATGGGATAGAGAAGAAACTATCAGTCACTCTTGGTGGGAATATCATCTAGTTCAGCCCCAAAGGAAAATCACTGTCACTGTCACTGTCCTCCCGTTGTTCACTGATTGTCTCAAGTGGCCCCAGTAAGTCTCCATCATGAGACTTTGTTGTTACTGTGTTTGGCATATCTAATACATCACGGGGAGCTTGCCAGGCTCTGCCGTGCGGGCGAGATACTCTTGGTAGCTTTCCGGGCTCTCTGAGAGGGGCAGAGGAATTGAACTCTGGTTGGCCATGTTGGCTGCATTCAAGGCAAATGCCCTACCCACTGTGCTATCGCTCCAGCCCAATGGAAAATAGTATGAAGATTATTCAAAAAAAGCAAGAATAAAATATTTATATGACCCAACAAATCCAACTACTTAACATATGTCCCAAAACACAAAAACATTAATTCACAAAGTATATGCATACCTACATTCTTCATAGTACTAAGGTCCATAGGCAAGATGTAGAAACAACACAAACGTTTAATGACAGATGAATGGATAAAAAGAAAAGGTAGGGTAATTATGCACAATGGAATACTAGTCAAAATTCAGGAGAAAAATGAACCCTTGCATTCTTTTGCAACTTAAATGGAACTTCAAAGCACCAAGATAAGCAAAATAAGTCAGAGAGAAAAGTACAAATGCTGAATACTCTCACTCAAATGTGGAATTCAAAAAACAAAAACAAAACAAGAGAATAGATAGTATGGAATGATGACAGGCCCCTAGACTTTGATTATAAAATTCAGGTCAACAAACAGTGGGATGAAATGATGAAAGAAAAGATAGAGAAAGGCGTATGATGTTGCCAGCAGGTTAACCTATACCTGTGGGGAGAGTGCATCAGCAGCCTGATGGTGCCTTCAGGCTTCCTGATACCCAAAATTGCCACTGTGCCTTTGACCAGACACCAACAACTTGGGGCCAAGTTAACCAAGAAATTACATGGTCAAAAGTTAGCTATGTGGGAGTCACACCCACAAACCACCTCCGGCTCAGCTATACAAGCTCATTTATTGGTCTTATTTCAGAGACCCACAAATCTCAAAAGAGATCAAAAGACAAAAGTCAGGACCTGTGGCATGGCATGTCTCGAGCGAGTGGGCATGCCCTGCAGGGCATATGCCAACAGTTTATTTTCCTGGAAAAGATGGAAACAAGGGCCTTGATCCAGAGACACAAAAGAATCTCTGAAATGAGCAGCTCAACTGCAGAGATGCCTCCCAACTTTAAGCCAGGCCTACCTCACTGGGGTGTCTCAGGTGGGGACAGGCGTCATCCCTCCACCTGCCCTCTAAAAACCCTGGAGGCCAACTTCCAGAACCCAATGAGAAGTGCAGGTACATGGGTTTATTGACAACAAACTCCAGATTTCAAGGGATAGTGGATTGGCTGGTCCTTCTCATCTCCACCCCCCACCCCACCCCCATAGGACCCTGGAAGTCATGCCCACAAACTGCTTCTAGCTGTTACTTAAGCTCCTTAACAGCCAAGATCCCGAGACACACAAAAGGATCTCCAAATGAGCAGCTTGCTGCAGAGATTTATCAAGACCCTAATTATTTAAAATTTTAGAATTCCAGGAGCAAACGGCCGCACAACATCTTTAATGATATTTATAACAAGCAATACAAAAGAGAGTATGGGATTGACTGCCATGGATGTGGGGGGGATGGGAGGATACTGGGGACATTGGTGGTGGAAGATGTGCACTGGTGGAGGGTTAGGTGTTTGATCATTGTATGACTGAAACTCAAACAGGAAAACTTTGTAATGGTATCTAACAGTAATTCAATAAAAAAATTAAAAATTAAAAAATTAAATAAAAATAACATTCTGAATTTTAAAAAAGTGTAGGATGACACTGGTTTGTCCTTCCTCACTTGCCACAAAGAACAAATGTTTATTACAGTGCTCCTGAGGCACTTTCATTCCATTGTGTTTTTCTGTAAACTCTTCCCTATGCTCTCCTCCCCAACCAGTTAATCAGCTTTTCCCCCTAATCATACTCTGATAACTTGTAAGGTCAGATTCCTCAGAAATCTATGATTTTATATGTATGAGTGAAATATTGTCTTTCTCTTTCCCTTATGTCTTATGAATAGTTTACTTTAAAGCAATGTCTTTTTTGTATAGATATAGGGTCACCGTCACGGTCCTCCCGTTATTCATCGCTTTGCTCAAGTGGGCCCAGTAACGTCTCCATCTTGAGACTTGTTACTGCGTTTGACATATTGAATACGTCACGGGTAGCTTGCCAGGCTTTGCCATGCGGGCAAGATACTCTCTGTAGCTTGCTGGACTCGCTGAGAGGGGTGGAGGAATCGAACTCTGGTCGGCCATGTTGGCTGCTTGGAAGGCAAACGCCCTACCTGCTGTGCTATAGCTCCAGCCCCATAGATACAGGAAGACAGTTAATATTATGCTTTTGTAACTTAGGATTTAATTGGCTTTGAATATTATTCATTCCTGGGGCATCTGATTTCTCGACTTAAGCCTCAGTTGCCCTTAGTTACTAGCACCCCAAAAGCAGGGTCCTGACGAGGAACTGAATGGATCCAGGGCAAACTGTGAGCTACCCTGGCATCGAAATGGGCCAGGCCAAAGTGTGTGCCATGATTCTTAACTATAAGTTAAGAGCTTGATCATGGACAGATGCTGTCATGATCCAAAAGTAAAAATGAGACTAGGACCCTGCTAGGGATAGGAAAGACTAATCTGGCCAGAGCACTGTATTCTGAGATTGAGATGGCCCTGGGAGAGCAATTCTATAAGCTTAATGTATCTCTTACTGTTTCCATACAAAATGATTAATATTATGGACGCTCATATGTTTGTTGGACAAGGAGAGGAGAAACACATCCATGCAATTCCGTCCTAGGGTGGGTTGTCCTGCTGAGAGAGTATCTGTCCTAGAAGAAGTACCGCCTGAGGGAAAGACTTTACCCATATTGATTGTGACCACACCTATGTGTAAGCCCCAGCTCCTCATGCTTTGGGATTTAACTAGACTGTAAGAGTGGGCTGGGGGATCCAGACTCCAGAAGGAGAAGGAGAAAGGGGATCCAGATCCAGATTCCAGAGCCAGGAGGAGAATGAAGGGAGATAGAGGAGGAGAATGAAGTAGCGTCGGGGAGGAAGAAGCAGGAGGAGAATCAGAGGAGAATGGGGATGGGAATGGAATAAACTTCAACTGATACCAACCAATCTGACCCTCGTTTCCTTCTTTCGCCTGCCCATCGCCATTGACCTCCCCAGGGTGGGGGAAGTGGCGTGAGACTATCGAACGCGGGCGGCAGGAGAGATATGCTTCTGCCTTTTTGTGCTTACACAAGAAGTAATGTGGAGTTCATGCCCAATTCTTAATTAGTGGCTTAATCAGCTTAATCAGTGGCTGAATACATAGTAGTACTCCTACATTAAAAAAAAGGAAGAGGAAAACTGGGAGTAATATGAGAGAGAGAGAGAGAGAGAGAGAGAGAGAGAGAGAGTGTGATGGGTGGGAGTCAGAAATTGTCTTGGCAATTTTGGTAATGGTAAAGATGCAGTAACTTTGTACATCAAAACCATAGATATTAACAGTACTTTAACATGCTACATAAACTATAATTTAAAAAGTAGCCTATCTATATTTAAAACTTGGAAAGCTTTATTTTGTGTTTATTCTTATTTTGTAACTAAACATAATAAATCATTTATGAGTTAATTATAAGAAATTTAACTACGTAAAGAGGACCATTTTTAGAATAATACTATTCTATAGCATTCAATATAATTAAAATGATAGTAATAACCTCCCTATAAAATATAATTTATAAATTGCCAACAAATACTTAAAAGATTTTAATATCCTTGTAAGTAGGAAACTGGAAATAATCTTTCCGTCTAACAGACTTTCAAAAATCTAAACATGCAGCAAGAGAGTAAAGATAATCAATTCCCCAACAAAGACTGTATAAGCTAACCTAACAATCTTATAAAGCAAGTTGAAAATATCAATTAAAATTTAAAGTGCAGCTATGCTGGTAGTTAATTATTATCGAAAAGAAATAGTAAGGCATGGGAATTGAGGCAGCACTGTAGCACTGTTCTCCCGTTGTTCATCAAGTAACGTCTCACAACAAACTGTGAGACTTGTTGTTACTGTGTTTGGCATATCGAATACATTACAGGGAGCTTACCAGGCTCTTCCGTGTGGGCGAGATACTTTCGGTAGCTTGCTGGGCTCTCTAAGAGGGACGGAGGAATCAAACCTGGATCGGCCATGTTAGCCACATGCAAGGTAAACGCTTTACCTGCTGTGCTATGCATGCAGCCCAGGGATTGAGGTGTCACAAATAATTAATTAACTTATTTTTTGGTTATTTCCCAATAATAGAATAAAAAAGTCTATGAATGAGAAATTGTATATATTATGATTTTTAGAATACTGATTTCTTTGGGGGGAAGGGAGTCACCCAGCAGTACTCAGGAACTATTCTTAGCTCTGCGCTCAGGAATCACACCAAGCACTGCTGAGGGAAACATGTTCGGTGCTAGGAATCATCTGGAGCTGCTGCATGCAAGGCAAGCACTCACATTCCTATGCTAGCTCTCTGGCTCCTAGGAGACTGATTTTTTTTTTTTTAAGAAGAATAGCACAGGGGGGTACAGTGCCACTAGCAGGTCAATCTGTACCTGTGAGGTGAGTACATCAGCAGCCTGATGGCGCTTTCAGACTTCCAGATACCCCAAAATCGCTGCTGTGCCTTTGGCCAGACCCCAAAAACTTGGGGTAAGGTTTACCAAGAAAGTAAATGGCCAAAAGTTAGGTATGTGGGAGACACACCCACAAACCACCTCTGGCTCTGCTATATAATTGGAGGCATGGCCTCTCTGGTTTCTGATCGAACTGCTCAATGGCCATGATCCCAGAGACTCAGAAACAAATCTCCCAACCCAGCAGCTTTGGGCAGAAATGCGTCTGGTCCCTGCAGTAGGTTACCAGCACTGGGCCAACCTAGGTGGGAATAGGTTTTGTGCCTTGACCTATTCCCCCTGGTGACCCAGTACCGCCATCCTCCAGAGGCCACTGGACAGTCAGGTTTGGGCCAGCAGTGACAAGACATGTGGGGCCTCACAGGATGGGGGTGGAGCCGGCCCTTTCCTCCTCGTCCCAATGAGACCCTGAGTCGCCGTCCATGAATGGCCTTTCTGGCTCCTGATAAGCTGCTTAACGGCCATGATCCTAGAGACTCAGAAACAAACCTCGAAACCCAGTGGCTTTTGACAGAAATGTGTCCGGTCCCTGCAGTGGGTTACAGGGGCTAGGCCAACCCAGATGGGAATAGGTTTCGTGCCTTGGCCTGTTCCCCTGTTGGCCCAGTGGCTGCCATCCTCCAGAGGCCACTGGACAGTCTGGGCCCACAGTGACGAGACACATGGGGCCTCACGGGATGCGGGTGGAGCCAGCCCTTTCCTCCTCGTCCCAATGAGACCCTGACTCGCCGCCCATGAATGGCCTTTCTGGCTCCTGATCAAGCTGCTTAATGGCCATGATCCTAGAGACTCAGAAACAAACCTCAAAACCCAGTGGCTTTTGACAGAAATGTGTCCGGTCCCTGCAGTGGGTTACAGGTGCTGGGCCAACCCAGATGGGAATAGGTTTCGTGCCTTGGCCTGTTCCCCTGTTGGCCCAGTGGCCGCCATCCTCCAGAGGCCACTGGACAGTCTGGGCCCACAGTGATGAGACACATGGGGCCTCACGGGATGAGAGTGGAGCCAGCCCTTTCTTCCCCACCCCAACTAGACCTCACGTCGCCGCCCACGAACGGCCGCTAAGGCTCCTGATCAAGCTGCTTAAAGACCATGATCCCAAAGACTCAGAAAAAGTCTCGAAACCCAATGGCTTTTGGCAGAAATGCGTCTGAACCCCACAATAGGGTACTGTCGCCAGGCCACCCCAGGGGGGAGTTGTCCCTCCACCTGCTTCCCCTTGGTGGCTTGGTGGCCGCCATCCTCCAGAGGCCATTTGACAGTCAGGTTTGGGCCTGCAGTGACATGTTGGGCCTCACAGGATGGGGTGGAGCTGATCCTTTCCTCCCCACGCCAATGAGACCCCAAGTCATTACCCACGAATGGCTTCTCTGGCTCCTGATCAAGCTGCTTAACGGCCATGATCCAAGAGACTCAGAAACAAATCTCGGAACCCAGTAACTTTGGCATAAATGCATCCGGACCCCACAATAGGTTACTGTCACTGGGTCACCCCAGGGGGGGAAGGGTTTTGTCCCTCCACCTGCTCCCTCTAGGCAGCTCCATGGTCACCATGCTCCAGAGGCCATTGGACAGTCAGGTTTGGGCCCACAGTGACAAAAAACACGGGGCCTCACGGGATGGGGGTGGAGCCAGCCTTTTCCTCCCTATCCCAACAAGACCCCGAGTTGCCGCCCATGAATGGACTTTCTGGCTCCTGATCAAGCTGCTTAATGGCCATGATCCCAGAGACTCAGAAACAAATCTCGGAACCCAGAAGGTTTTGGTAGAAATCCCTCGAGATTTAATTGTTAAAATTTCGGAATTTCAAAATTGTGAGGCCACTACTGCAGCCACGTGACATCATATGCTATTCATAACCAGCAATAGAAAACAAATTGTCTTCTGTTTCCTTTTCAGCAGATCTGAGTGTGTGGGTAAAATCTCAAATAATAATGGTGGGTCTGGTGTCAAAATATTGAATGTGATCAAAGTAGAGAGATTAATGTGGAAATCATCTGCCCCACAGGTAGGGTGAGGGTGTGGGATGGGGTATACTGGGGTTGTTGGGGGTGGAGAATGGGCACTGGTGAAGGTACGGTTGCTTCATTGTATGACCGAGATTTAGACCCAAAAGCTTTGTAACTGCTCTCATGGTGATTCAATAAATAAAATTATAAAAAATGAAAAGAAAAAGTAAGTTGGAGTTCATGCCCAATTCAATCAGCTAATCAGTGGCTGAATAAATAGCAGTACTCCTACATAAATAAAAGAGTAGCATAAAGCAGATAAAAATAGATGGTCCCAGTGTGTATCAATATGGAAGGAGCCCCCAAATAAATTATACAACAATATATTCAGGATACAGTTCATATTTAAAAAAACCCTCAAACATTATAGCTCATATATAAATGTAAATATTAGCAGAGCGAGTAATATATATATAATCACTTATTAAGTGATTATATTCTACTTCTATAGAGGAAATGTAAGTAATGAAGGAGACTTGCTATTGCCAAATGCTTTACTCATATTAAGAATTTAGTAATAAATCAATTTAAGAAATGACTCTCTAGAATGACTGAGATATTTACTATACCTTCACATTCTGGTTTATATATATATATATATTTACACACACACATATATGAATATTACTGTATGTCTATCTCCAATCTCAGAGAAAGTCACCACCTCATTGTTCCTGAAAACTTCAAGTATATAATGAAACAAGCTCGACTTTTACATGTAATTACCTGTTCTTTAAACCTTTCTAATTCAAATTCCTCACTATCTCCTCAACAGGAAACAGCTCGATCTCACTTATAATCATCAAAATAAAAGTATAAATACAGACATCGGACCTAAGATTTCTTAAATGGAGAAAAGCAAAGAGTGCTCACATTCTGGTTTCCAAAAGTAATTGCTGATTTCCTCTCTTAATGGCTTCAAGTCCACACTATAAATTAGTGCAATTTAAAGGTAACACTTTTATTATCTGATGTTTTAGAAACATAATGGAGTTTGACTCCAAATAATTACCTGAAATGACTTGAGGATGCTTCTTTGCACAGTAACATTTTCTTATGTCTATAAGAGGCACACTGCCAGTTTTGTTGAAATCCAATTTCATAAAAGCCTAAAATAGAGAGAAAAGCTATATTTCTTCTATAAAAATCATCAGACATGGAACCTAATTTTCTAATGTACGGCAATGGTTACCTCTGGGCTCTAAATAAGACAGTTTGAAAATACTTAACTTTTGGATAAAGAAAGTAGCAGAAGTACTGTGAGACAGAGACTGGAGGCAGACAAGGGACATGGGGACAGTGGTAGAGGTTGGAGGGCACTTGGAGGCTCGGAGGTGGTGAGATATGAAATTACTATACACCAACACCATAAACATTAACACATGTGCACATGTTACATAAACTATAATCACAATTGAAAAATATCCCCAGAATGATAATGGAATAAGAAGTAACCCAAAATCCAGTATTAGCTCAAAGCTCAACCACATACTAGCACACTGAGAAAAGAAACTGATTTTAGTTGCCCTGGCTTTAACTCTGCACACGAAAGAGAAAGCAAGCACAGCTCTCAGTTAATGTCCAGTTCCTGAGCACCACTGGGTGTGAGCCCTCCAAAACAAACAAACAAGCAGCAATAAGAATAACTAAATAAAAGAAATAAAAGTCAGAGATCAGACCCAGGAAGCACAGACTATGAAATGATCAGGTGAGAACCCATTAGGAAATAAGCAAAGGAGGGAAGCCTTGGTAGAACCCAAATGTATTGCTTCTTAATCTTGGACTTACAGCCTCTATAATATGACACAATTTATTTCCTTTTTTTTTTTTGGTAGTCAGTTTGTGATAATTTGTTATTGGGACCTAAGCAAATCAATATAGCACAGTACTTCATAATTCTATTTTTGTTCTCTCTTTCCAGAAGCTTGACTGTTAGCTAGCTTCTACCTCAGATACCCAAACCACCATTATTAAGAAATGAAAAAGTTATGTAACTATATTTAATATTAATATATATTTATATTTAAGACTTTAAAATATAATTAATAATTTCATTGTCTTTGTTCTGTAAAGATAGAGATTTTATACTTTTTTCATTTATGATTTATTCCTGGAACCAGAGTACACTGAAAAGATTTATATTTGACATAAATGTCCTTGCTATCCTAAACATAAAACCTTTGTTATAATACTAGTTACAAATATATTTTCTATTAGGTACATTTATGAAGGAAACCATATTACCCAAAAGCTTGCTCAAAATATGGCCATTAAAATCAAACTTACATGTAGTTTCCTATAAAAAAAATGGAGCTCTCCTTTGTAAAATTACAATTTAACATAGAAGTCTTTATTTAAATTTTTTTTCAGTTAAGGATACTTTTTTTTTCTTTTTGGGTCATACCCAGGTTAGCTGCATGGTTGGAAAAGCCCTCTCCACTGTGCTATCACTCTGGTCTGAGCATGCATATTTTTGCAATAAGGTACATCTGTCCTAATTCTTGACACCAAGACAGATATAATGCTAAAAATTTATACCAACATTATGAATTAAAAAACTGAGGCTCAAACTGGACGGCTACACTCCCTAACGCCATGTACAAAAGTAAGATCAAAATGGATTAATGACCTCTACATCAGACCGGAAACCATAAGATACATTGAAGACAAAGTTGGCAAAATCCTCCATGACATTGAAGCTAATGGTAGCTTCAAAGATGTCACGCCACTGGCCAAGCAAGTGAAAACAGATATAAACAAATGGGACTATCTTAAACTAAGAAGCTTCTGCACCTCAAAAGAAACAGTAACCAAAATACAAAGACAGTCTACAGAATGAAAAAGGATATTCGCCGAATGCACGTCTGACAAGGGGTTGATATCAAGGATATACAAGGTACTGGTTGAACTCCACAAGAAGAAAACACCCAACCCCATCAAAAAATGGGGCGAGGAAATGAACAGAAATTTTCGCAAAGAAGAAATCTGAATGGCTAAAAGGCACATGAGAAAATGCTCTACATCATTAATCATCAGGGAGATGGAGATCAAAACAACAATGAGATATCATTTCACACCACAGAGATTGGCCCACATCCAAAAGAACAAAAGCAACCAGTGCTGGCGCGGATGTGGTGAGAAAGGGACCCTCCTTCACTGCTGGTGGAAATGCCAACTGGTCCAACCCTTTTGGAAAACAGTATGGATGATTCTCAAAAAATTAGAATTTGAGCTCCCATTTGACCCAGCAATACCACTCCTGGGAATATATCCCCGAGAGGCAAAAAAGTGTAGTTGAATTGATATCTGCACTTGTTCGTTCATTGCAGCACTCTTTACAATAGCCAGAATCTGGAAAAAACCTGAGTGCCCGTGAACAGATGACTGGTTAAAGAAACTTTGGTACATTTACACAGTGGAGTACTATGTATCTGTTAGAAAAGATGAAGTCATAAAATTTACATACAAGTGGTAGTACATGGAAAGTATCATGTTTAGCGAAATGAGTCAGAAAGAGAGGGATAGACATAGAAAGATTGCATTCATCTGGGGAACATAAAGTAACATAATGGGAGACTAACTCCCAGGAGTGGCCGAGATTAGCACCAGGAATTTTGCTCCATGACTTGGAGGTCAGCTACAGATGCTAGGGGAAAAGGAAGCTCAGATAGAAAAGGAAGCACCAAATAAAGGGTGTTGGGAGGATCCTCCCAGGATGGGAGAAACATGCTGAAAGTAGACTATAGACCAAACATGATTGCCACTCAATGCCTCTCTTGCAAACCACGGAACCCAAAAGGAGAAAGAGAGAGAACAAAAGGGAATGACCTGCCACAGAGGCATGATGGGATGGGGGGGATGGGGGGTGGGAGGGATTCTGGGACCCATGGTGGTGGAGGATGGGCACTGGTGGAGGGATGGGTACTTAATCATTGTATAACTGAAACCCAAGCACAAAAATTTGTAAGTCTATAACTGTACCTCATGGTGTTTCACTAATAAAAAAAATCAATTAAAAAATAATAAATAAATAGATAAATAAAAACACTTATTTAAAATTTTAAAAAATGATTGAAATGTTAAAAATGATCATTTTATGAAACTATGTAAAATTCCTTGGGTAATTTATTTACATTTGTGTAAGAATATGTTTTCTGTGATTGTATCTATGCAATAAAATATGCATGGAATATAAAAAAAACTGAGGCTCAGAAATATTACGTATATAGTCAGATGGCTAGTAATTTATGAAGTCAACAATTTATGGACCTGGTTCGTTATCAACCAAATTTGACATCGTATTTTATTTTTCTTTTATATTTTTCTAAAACATGTGAAAGTGACTTTCTTCTATCCTCAGTACATTCATAAGAGTATATATATGTGTGTGTGTGTATACACATATATATATGTATATGTGTTTTACAAAGCCAAAATACACTATAGGTAAAGGTATTTAATAAAGTTTCAATGACAATTCATCAAATGAACCTAACAATTAATAAAAAAAAACCTACATGGAAGATTACTTAATAAAGTTACCTTTCGAACAAATGATTTCCTGTATTCATTCATTTCACCAATGAATGCACGTCTGAATTCTCCATAATCTACCTTACCACTGTCATTCTTAAGGATTAGCCATAAAGACTCAAAATCCTGCAATAAGAGTACAACCATTACATTTTAAATCATATTTATATCCACAGCAACAATAATCATAGTAGCATTTAATTACATCTTTGTAACCCTGAAAAGACTTGATAAGAAAGATTGTATTAAAAATGTCTTAAAAGTTACATATAAATCTGACAAATGGAAATAATAAAGATATTTAAAGGCAATCTGGAATACAGATCTACATAGATCTGCAAAGTTATTAATAACCATTTAGTCATAAAATTTTTCATTTCAGTTCTTTACTATACAAAAGAAGTGCTTTCTGTTTATTTGGATTTAAACATTTAGTTATTTTTAATGATTTACATCTGAGACCATTAAAAAGTTACTTCAACTTACATTGACTCCCAATAGGTCTTGGGTAAATGTAAGTAGCCTCACTAATTACATTTCATAATTAGTTGTATAGAAGGTTTAAATGACTCTAATAATATTCCATGATTTACGCTGAAAGTATATTCTGAGTGAATTCCTAATACCAGTTTGTTTATCTAGTATTACCACTTTCTTGTTTTAAAAGGCACAATTTAGTTAAATGTTACGGTCAAAGTTCCTAATCACAAAGTCATTATAGTCTGAAATTTTATGAAACTTAAGTATATACATCCTCAGGTCATTACTTTTTTGTTTGTTTTTGGTTTGGAGCCACACCAGGTGATGCTCAGGGAATACTCTGTGTTCAGTAATCACTCCTGGTTGTTCTCCAGGGATTGAACCCAGATTGGCCACATGCAAGGCAAATGCCCTACCTGTTGTACTATCTCTCTGATCCCTCAAGTTGTTAGTTTTAAATAGGAATGTCTATAAGACATCTAGACATCTAGCAAAGATGGGGCCTAAAAGATAGATTAACTGGCTAAGTATATATTTTGCCTGCTGGATGCTGATTCAGTCCCTTGCTCTGAATAGTCTGAGCACAGAAGTGGTAGCAGCCCCTGAGCTCTGCTGGGTGTGACGGAAAAAATAAATAAAATATCTAGCAAAGTGCCTGAAACATCAAGGATATTCAAAATATATTCTCCTCTACTTCTTCCTAGTTTTTTCATGTGAAACTTTACTAAAAAAAACTAAATGTTAAGATAACCTGCTTCAAAGCTACCAGTTCTCAACAACCCACACAACTTTTTTGGTCTGCCATCAAGCACTGTACATATAAAGACTTAGAGTGTCTGTTAAATGAGCTTTTTAAGTGTGAAAATGTGCTTGACCTTTAAAAGCATAAGTGGTGTGAATAGAAGAAGATAAAGTTGCTCATTCAAATCACAGAATACCAGAATAAAGAGAGTGCTTGAAGATTAAAAGAAAGAATTTTAATAATTGAATTAACTGACAACAAATTTATATGACTATTTCTTTCCAAGAGATAGTACAGAATAGAAAATAGTATTAAATCTTTAAAAGAAAGGTAATTCCATTGATGATATCTCTATGTACATTATTATTTAAGTTGCATATCATTTTTAAATTGCAAATCAAGGAGAACAGAACAACTACGCCTTTCTCAAGATTAGTTCCACAATTAGATCTGGTTTGATGATTCTTATGTTCTTGTTTTGGCTTATCATTGCATGGGAAATCTCAAGACATTATTAAATAAGACAAACAAACAAAAGTCAAAGATGGCCATTATTTTAAAAATAAGAAAACTGGGGGTTGAAGCGACAGCACAGCAGGTAGGGCGTTTGCCTTGTATGCAAACGACCCAGATTTGATTCCCAGTATCCCATATGGTCCCCCGAGTACTGCCAGGAGTAACTCCTGAGTGTATGAGTCAGGAGTAGCCCCTGTGTGGGACCCATCGCCAGGTGTGAGCCAAAAAACAACAACAAAAAAACTGGAGAAATTTTTATTTCATAATATATGTTGACCTTATTTTAATATCTTGTATAATTCTTGTACAATTATTTTGGTGTTGATTCTTCAGTTGTAATCATAAAAATTTAGCAAGCCAATCAAAAGGGAACTATTGAACTAATGAAGAATACTAGACTGGCACAGATTATCAGATGTATCTCAGTTATTAATTATTTATGTGGCCATAGGTAAGAATGCCAAGACTTCATTTACTATTTCTACTTTTATTTTTTGCAGGTGTGAGGGCAGGCATGTATTTCCAAGTACTGTTCATGTGGCCTTGGGGCCACTCCTGGAAATCACCCTGCTGGGTGAACCAGATAGTTCGATGTTCAGTCAAGTTGACATGGAGTGGCTCTGATCCAAAAGTGTGTAGGCACCTCCAAGGATCCACTCAAGCAATGCTCATGCAATCATATTAACTTGGAACCTAATGTATGTAAGGCAAGGCATGCATACCAGCCCTTGGAGCTTTATCTTCCCAGTCCCTGCCTTTTCTTTTTTAAATTTAGTAAAGTTAAAAATTAAGTTAGATAATCACTGGTATATTCACTAGCTGGGCCACAAGGCTAAACTTGGTAAGGTAAAAAGGTAAAGGCCCTCCCGTTGATCGTCGATTTGCTCGAGCGGGCCCAGTAACGTCTCCATTGGAGACTTTGTTGTTACTGTGTCTGGCATATCGAATACTCTCGGTAGCTTGCTGGGCTCTCCGAGAGGGGCGGAGGAATCGAACTCGGGTCGGCCATGTTGGCCGCTTGTAAGGCGAACGCCCTACCCACTGTGCTATCGCTTGGTAAAAATACAAAACAAGTACATTATAGTATGATATGTAATATATTGACACAAAACCTTACAGTTTGTGAGGTATATTCCTATTCCTACGTACTTTATGTAATTTTCTCATTTAAACTACAAAACAACTGGCTATTGGTATTATCTCTATAGCGTTCAGGAAGAGGATGTCAACCAGAGAAACAAAAGCTACAACTGAAATTTACATTTCAAATATTCAATTTCCAGTAATCTTTCCACAAAATACACTATACTTTACAGCAATAGTATGTGAAGCTAGAGAATCCCTGTCTGAAACCCTTGAGGTAGATGTGTTTCAAATTCATATACTTTTAGAATAAAATCAAAACTTCTGAGCATGTCCTCCCCACCCCAACGAGACCCCAAGTTATCGCCCACGAATGGCCTCTCTGGCTCCTCATCAAGCTGCTCAACGGCCTTGATCCCAGAGACTCAGGAGCAGATCTCTAAACCCAGTGGCTTTTGGCAGAAATGTGTCCGGACCCCGCAGTAGGTTACTGTCGCCGGGCCACCCCAGGGGGGAATGGGTGCTGTCCCTCCGCCTGCTCCCTCTTGGCGACTTGGTGGCTGTCATCCTCCAGAGGCCATTGGACAGTCAGGCTTGGGCCCGCAGTGACGAAACTTGTTGGGTCTCACGGGATGGGGGGGGGGGGAGGTGGAACCGGGCCTGTCCTCCCCACAATAACGAGACCCCAAGTCATCGCCCACAAACGGCCTCTCTGGCTCCTCATCAAGCTGCTCAACGGCCTTGATCCCAGAGACTCAGAAACAAATCTCGAAGCCCAGCAGCTTTTGTCAAAAATGTGTCCGGACCCCGCAGTAGGTTACTGTCACCGGGCCACCCCAGGGGGGAATGGGTGCTGTCCCTCCGTCTGCTCCCTCTTGGCGACTTGGTGGCTGTCATCCTCCAGAGGTCATTGGACAGTCAGGCTTGGGCCCGCAGTGACGAAACTTGTTGGGCCTCACGGGATGGGGGCGGGGGGTGCGGAGCCGGGCCTGTCCTCCCCACCCCAACGAGACCCCAAGTCATAGCCCAGGAACAGCCTCTCTGGCTCCTCATCAAGCTGCCCAACGGCCATGATCCCAGAGACTCAGGAGCAGATCTCTAAACCCAGTGGCTTTTGGCAGAAATTCCTCCAGATTTGTGTTAAAATTTCGGAATTTCAAAACCACATGGCCCTACTGCAGCCACACAACATCATATGATATTCATAACCAGCAATAGAACACAAATTGTCTATTGTTGCCTTTTCAGCAGATCTGAGTGTTGGGGTAAAATCTCAAATAATGGTGAGTCTGGTGTCGAAATAGTGAATGTGATCAAAGTAGAGAGAGAATAATGTGGAAATCATCTGCCCCACAGGCAGTGGGAGGGTGTGGGATGGGGGTATACTGGGATTTTTGGTGGTGGAGAATGGGCAGTGGTGAAGGTACGGGTGTTTCATTGTATGACTGAGACTTAGACCCAAAAGCTTTGTAACTGCTCTCACGGTGATTCAATAAATAAAATTATAAAAAAATGGAAAAAAAAAGTAAGGTGGAGTTCATGCACAATTCAATCAGCTAATCAGTGGCTGAATAAATAGCAGTACTCCTACAAAAAAAAAAAACTTCTGAGCAAGGCATGTAATGTTTTAACTTAATGGAAATTGCTAGACTTAAAGTTACAGTATCTTTTTTTTCTTACTTCCTATTTAAAACAACATTGGCTATCTATTCAACAATTGACACACTGCAGATACTACTTAAGGTGTTACATATATTCAACATGAAGTTGGAAGCTTATTGAATACAGTCGGAGCTGGAGGAAATTTAGAGTCAGAGCGAAAGGAAATTTTTAAAGCATCATGAAATAACAGGAACAACTGGTATAAGGAGAACCAGGATCAGATGAACATGGTTTTTAGAGAAAAGTGTTCTGATAGTGTTCTCAGCAGAAAAGCCTGAAAAAAGGGAAAAATCAGTCATGGAGAGAAATAAAAACATCTATGAGCAGAGGAACACGTGAAGGTTCTATGCAGATTTAAGGGTAGGATGAACTATTTGAAATTCTGGTTATGGACAACATTCTGTTTCCATCCTATGCTTCACATATGCTTCTTTTCCTGACAACTCATTCTCTGGCCCTCATTTCTCCTCCCTTCATTTCTGCTTAATTCCTTTTCATTCTTCAAAACTCGGCTCAAATTTAGCTCCCCTCCAGGAATTTATCTGTGATATTCTCCCTCCTACCCCATAATATGTCTTGGAATGGATCCTATACTCCCCCAAAGCATTCTCCATTTTAAAAATCATTTTGTTTTAAAAATATGTTTCCCTTTACTTTGATTATGAAGACTACAAAACTCCAGGACACATCTTTTCAGAATTTCAAGGAATACCTGGCAGTTAGGTCCTTAATCAACATATGATGGAGAAATAAATGTTGAAGTCTTAGAAGCCAACAGAAAGTGTCTAACTGAAAATGGGGTATAAAGAAGCAGAAAACAAGTGAATGACTAACACTCTAATAGGAAAATGAGCAACAATTATCTAAGAATAAATTATCATCACTGCAGATAATTATCCAGAATATATACCTTTTCAGATACTTTCAAGGAAAATTTTTTGAGTCCTTGCTTAAAATCTTCCTTATCTAAAAGTCCATTTCCTTCTTTGTCCAATTGTTGAAGATATTTTCCCAATCCATGCAAAATACGAACACCTCTTTTATGTAGCTGTTTTTTTAGCATATCTATCCAGGTAGAAAAGAGGTAGAAACTAAGCATTAATGTGTCAATTTGCAATTGCCTGTCTTAAAAAATAATAATAAAGTTGATGTCATTTATATAAGAAATGTGAGTATTCAGCAAAATCATTCATATGACTTAGAAAATTTTGGAAAATAAAATACTTTTAGTAAAAGGGCTTATATTTAAAATCACATATAAATATACAAGAACACTAGCACCCCTGTGTGGTGAAAAGTTATATTTTAGATATAGGAAAATAGTGTTTCACTATCATCATGAAAATAACTAGTGCTGCAAATGAAAAATCTTAGTTTTCATTTTCTAGGCCTCCTCTCCATCTCATAATCCAATATTGTTATTCTTCTGGGACTGTTTGCAACTGAATTATAAAATAAATGCCAGGCAAGTACAAAAGAATGGTCTGTTCAAAATTTCTAATAAAATTTGAAATCTTCAAGCTGTAACCTAACAAATAGTTTCAGGGCTTTAGAATGCTACTCTATACTTAAACATTTAAAATAAATCTTTCCACCAAGAATTTGTAAAAGATGATATTTATCAGACCCTTAGTTTGCTCTCAGTACAGTCAATGATTTCATTTAATGCAGTTTGAGCCATCATAAGAAAATGCAGACAATTTTACTAAAGCAGTTACTATACATACAATATTGGAGAAGACGACAAATGCAATTAGATACAATAATGAATAATTCTTATCATGAAAGAAAAGAGAAAATGAGTTACTAAACATCAAGAACATCTCAGAGGGGAGATTGAAGGTAATCTGGGGATACTGGTGCCGGGAAATGTAGACTGGTAGAGGGATGGGTGCTGGAATATTATTATAACTGAAATCATGAATCATGAATGGTTTTGCAATGCTCTAAAATTTTTTTTAAAAAATTTACAAGATCCAAAGATGAAAAACAATAAAACATCTAAAATTTAAAAATAATTTTTAAAAAACAATATAAATTCGGGAATTTGGTGATATTGGTGGTTATATATGCCCAAGGATATTTTTCTTCTATACTCCATTAAAATTTTTGAAAGTATATTGGAACACTTTAAAGAAGTTTGATGAGTAGTTACTAATGTGAATTAAGTGAAAATAAACATATAAATTATTTTTGGATTAAACTGAATAGTTTTCTGAGAACAAATACTACACTTGATCTTAGCCAAAAGGCCAAGAAGCGATAGCTGGGCTGGAGCGATAGAACAGAGGGCAGGATGTTTGCCTTGTATGCAGCCGACCCAGGTTTGATTCCTCCGTCCCTGTAGGAAAGACTAGCAAGCTACCGAAAGTATCCCATCTGGACGGCAGAACCTGGCAAGCTCCCTGCGATGTATTCGGTATGCCAAACACAGTAACAACAAGTCTCATAATGGAGACATTACTGGTGCCTACTCGAGCAAATCGATGAACAACAGGAGGACCGTGCTACAGTGCAGTTTTCTGAGAAGAGATGATTATGTTACATTTGGATAGGAATATAAAATAAGTAAAAGTAAAGGCCCTCCCGTTGATCATCGATTTGCTCGAGCAGGCCCAGTAACATCTCCATTGGAGACTTTGTTGTTACTGTGTTTGGCATATCGAATACGTCACGGGGAACTTGCCAGGCTCTGCCGTGATAAAATAAGCAATAGTTATTTTATGTAAACATTATGCCTGAACTACAGTACAATAGATAATCACTACAAGCACACAAACAAAATAAGAACATCTGAGAGTTCAAATACCAATATCAGAAAAATATTTCATCGCGTTTCTATCTTCCTACTCTCTGATCACATTTCAATAATAAATTATGTTTTATCAAAATTTATAAGTACATGCTTATTTATGTGATTACTTGCTAAATGCCTCTCTCCTTTAGAGACTATGAGTTTCAATGAGTAAATTGTCTATTTGAGCCTCTTAGTCTATAGTGGTGAAAAGGCTGAACTCTTTTGAACTCTAAACACCACATTGATCACACTTTTAGCATAGCACAGCTGTAGGGCATTTTTTGCCTTGACCTGGCCGAGCCGGGTTCAATTCCTCTGCCCCTCTTGGAGAGCCCAGCAAGCTACCGAGAGTATCTTGTCTGCACTGCAAAGCCTGGCAAGCTACCTGTGAGCATTCGATATGCCAAACACAGTAACAACAAGTCTCACAATGGAGACACTACTTGGCCCTCTTGAACAACTCGATGAACAATGGGAAGACAGTGCTACAGTTTCACCATCAGAAAGTGTACATATATTTCATCTGCTACCTACAATATCATTGTACATTAAACAAAACATTATTGTTACATTTGGATATAAATAAATTAATAGAAATATGAGGGATTTACACATTCATGTGCCTACTAAAAGGCACAGTCCAAACACAGCTTAGCATATTTTCTTTCACACTAGGTTGTTGCTGTAAATATCGTTAGGCAATCAAGTAATGAATAAGTAAATTAAAAAAATCTATTTTACTTTATTTAGCTCAAGAATAAATCCTTTTTACCAAATGCTCCCTAAAAATTTTAATCCACATTATATTAATTAAAACTGTTTGAATATATATAAAAATCAATCAATAAAACTATATTTCATTATAAAATATAGGTAAATAGAAAATACAAAGCATGAGAGATGAATCAAAGAAATATCTGCAAGTACTGCTGTATCATTTACAAAGAAAAAGGTTGAAAATAAAAGCTTTTTGAAAGCATAGTAATAATACATACTTTGAACAGCCTGTAAGAGCAGTCTATCATTGTCTTCTTCACTAGTTACAGCATCCTCATGTTCCAAAGAATCAATTCTGCAATTAGCATGTCATCATGATAAAATTAATTTTGTTTTGCAATTTTTAGTAGGGAAACACTTCCAGTTTCAAGTTAGCTCTCAAACTTGAAAGAAAGCTTAGTGATTATCTATCAAGCTTACCTTGTCTACAGTTTTATTCCACAGAAGCGTTGTCTATGTAAAATGAAGAGCTAACATTCATAAAACCTTACATGTAAAAACTTGCTTTGACCTTATACAAATTTTGAAAAATTTTCAAATTAAACATTTTGCTACTTTAGTGTTCATTAGGGCTGGAGTGATAGCACAGCAGGTAGGGCATTTGCCTTGCACGTGGTCAACCTGGGTTTGATTCCTCTGCTACTCTCGGAGAGTCCGGTAAGCTACCAAGTGTATCTCGCCTTCATGGCAAAGCCTGGCAAGCTACCCGTGATGTATTTGATATGCCAAAAAGCAGTAACAACAAGTCTCATAATTTGTTGTGAGACATTACTGGTGCCCGTTCAAGCATATCTATGAAAAACCTGAGGACAGTGACAGGACAGGACAATGACAGTGACAGTGTTCATTAATTTTCTACCCAATTAAAACTAGTAAATTTTAAAAAGTATTTTTAGCCTGCCAAGTAAAGGTAAAGGCCCTCCCGTTGATCGTCGATTTGCTCGAGTGGGCCCAGTAACGTCTCCATTGGAGACTTTGTTGTTACTGTGTCTGGCATATCGAAGACTCTTGGTAGCTTGCCGGGCTCTCTGAGAGGGGCGGAGGAATCGAACTCGGGTCGGCCGTGTTGGCCGCTTGTAAGGCGAACGCACTACCCGCTGTGCTATCGCTCCAGCCTGCCAAGTATAAAATATAAAAATGTTATCTTCAAAATAAAAAAAGCTATATTTACTTGAGCAGTATTGTAAATAATGAAGAACTATAGACTTTCTTATAGTAAATCTGTTAGCTATGGTCTCTAATGCACATGCAGTACACCTACAATTATAATTCTGAATTATATATAGCACCAAGGAAAACTTAACAGGAATAACACACATAGATTGCTATAATTAAATTCAATTTTATGTGAAAGCACTTTTGTCTCAGTATTATTTTGCATCACGCATAATTATTAATAAGTAAGTGCTGTAAGAATGTGGGACTCAGATGCAATTTTAATGGTAAAAAAGCACACCAAATTTGAGGAAATTGGTTATAATTTTAAACTGTATTCCATAATCTAAAATGTATTCCTTAGTAGCTAGCATTTAGTTCAATAAAAGTGTTAAAGCACAAGCATCTTCATTAAAACTTTAACATATGATAGAACATTCTTGATCTTCTTTTGATTGTAGCTATTAACAAACATGTATTTGAATGCAGGATAGCATATAAAATACACAAAAGAGCTGTCTGTAGCTTTTAAAAAATATTTGAGTATGTAAAATTTAAAGTTAAAATACTTTAGAATGGAATCTAATTTTAAGATAATTTTTTTTAAATATTTTCATTATATTTCAAAATGACAAATACATGTTTAACTTACTTGATGGAACTCAAACCTGCCTGATCAATATTTGTGATTCGAAGTACAAGTAATGTGTTTTCTTTTAAGCTTTCTGGAAGTCTGGGATGATCAGAACTCAAAAATGATAAGTTTGCACCCTAAAGAAATTAATAAATTAGTATTTAAAGGTATAAATTATTAAGAAGAAAAAAATTAATACCAATTTAAATATTTATCTTAATTGTGTTTCATGTTATACTCTTAGAATGATAATTATTAGACTTAGATTTATAGAACACATACATTTTGGTTGAAGATGTGGAAAAATGAGAGAACTAATTTTCCAACCAATTTATCAGTTAGAACAATCTTTCATTTATCAATTCATGTGAAAATAGTCAAATTTTTAAAAGGAATTAAAAAAAAGACAAGCTATTTCAATCAAAATTATTATAGCCCTAAATATAAAAATGTTATTGATCCACAGAAAGTTTTACTGAAGAATGATAAACAATGGTAGATTTGTCACATCCATAATAAAAATAATGTTTTTCACATGAAGAAATCAAACATTTCATACAGGAAAAACGAATGAAAGGAGTCAGAAAAATGGAGAACAATTAAGGGATGTATTTATAATACTCAAGAGACATATTTCTAAAAAGAAGAATATTGGGACTGGAGAGATAGTATACAAGGTAAGCACTTGCCTTGCACATAGCCAAACAAGGATCTCAGATTATCCCCTAAGCCCATCAGCAGTGATTCCTGATCAAAAGCCAGGAGTAAGTACAGAGCATTGCCAGGTGTGGCCCCCAAACAAAAACAAACAAAAAATTCCACGTCCTCTAAAAAGCATCATAACATGGTCTTTGAGGTTTAGTCTCTCCCCTCTACCTCCCTCCCCCAACCCCTCTCTCATAGAAATTATAAAGTGAGCAGAGTTCCACATCTGGCTTAAGCAATATGGAGCATGGAGAGAGGAGAGAAAATAAATCAAAAACTGTAGTAAATTATCAAAGACAGCAACTTAGAGCTAGAAGTAACTGTAATGTAGCACAAGCATTATTTTTGTTGGTTGTAAAATATGAGTTAGAAGTTATTTTCTCCTGATCTCAAGAGACAGGCATGAGTAAAATATATATTGTAAATTTCATCCAAATGAAAGTTTTCTTAAGCTCTAACCCCTCACCTAACCATCAATAGGTCTTATTGATCTATTTCCTTAAAGATTTTTTAAATGTTTTAATAAGGCTTCATAGCCACTGTGACTTAATATAAGCAGTAATAAATCTTCTTCTAGAATAACAAAATAAAATCTTTTTTCTATTCTCCACAGTTACCAAAGAGATATTTCTAAATTACAAGCCTGATATGTCACCTCTCCACATTCCAACTGCAGTTTAGTTTTCAATGATCTCCAAAAAATACTTAAGATGTGTCAACATAAAGCTACTCTCAATAAGCTCCCGCTCATTTCTTGCCAACTCCAGTCATAAACTGTATTTTCTAGCCAGACTGAACTAAGCACTTTTAGTTCTCCAAATAAGTCACTTATTTTTGTGTTTCTGTGTTTTGCACAAGCTCTCTCTTTCACCTGGAAACTTTTGCCCGCCACCTGGCATTCCTCATCTCAGCAAAATTCATTCTTTAGGTCAATGTTAGATGGCACTTTCTCCAAGAAATCTCTGGCCCCATAAAAATGGGTCATTGCTTTCCCTACCAAATCCTCCTATCCGACTATATCACGAAACCATAAACTGCACAAAAGCCAGGAATGGTTCTAATGAGGTGCCAATCCTTTGTCTATAGATATATCTTTCTACATGAATGATCACTGTGACTAGTGCCACATTTTAGTTATAAGGGTGAATATAATTCAAAGTGTAGGAGCATCATACAATGTAACATTGCCATCTACTGATTCTAAGATATCTTTGTGATTTATCATATGCAAAGAATAATAAGAGGTGAGAAAAATTACAAGGAGAACAAACAAAATCTTGGATATGTGACAGTCCCAGAAGCTGACACTTTTGCATATAGAGAAAGCTGAGCATCCTTAGAAGATAAGCAGGTTTTAGGGTGGAACATTACTCTGCATCCTTCAGCAGCAGCTACTTGCCACAGTAGCACAACCTTATACAGAAAATTTTAAGTAGCAGAATACAAGCTCCCTTGCTGAGAGATATTATGAAGTCTAGACATCATGCTACGATTCAGGTCCTTGATCTGAGACATAAGAGTCAGAACTGCCAGGGTAAACATCAACGATTAGCCACTCACATAAATGATTTTGTTTAGAAATCATGAGAGAAAATAAAATGAAGAATAGAATATTTATTCTTCCACCCCCATATTATTCTATAAACCCCAACATCTGCTATTAAGACATTTGCAAGTACATGCTTAACTCACAATATAAAAATCACCAAGTTGATACTGTTTTCCTTTCCTTCGTCCACACTGATGACTATAAATGTCCTTGTGAATAAAAGGAAGCACATTTGTTCTAGAAATTGAATGACAAAAAAGAAATGTAAAATTACCCAGTCTCTCTAGGAAGTAATTGCTTTGAACACTATAACAATGTTTTATTGCATACCTATTTTTCCCAAATCGCCGATATTCATAAATTGTAAGAGACTGATCATGAGTGAAAAAGAACCCAACCAGCTCTCTGCAAGCATCGTGTCCATTTCTGGAAAGACATAACAATATCAAAGAATTTCAAATAGAACAATTTTTGAATTAAATAATAAACTAGTCTGTCAAACAGGAATAATTTAACTTCCTCAAGAGTATGGCAAAAACAAAGTTATGAAGAGTCACAGGGAAAACATGCCAAAGTCTTAAGTCTCAATAACTTGAGTGGAGGAAAAAAAATTCTCTTGTACCAATATGGATATGGAAATATTAAAATATAGACAACTGGAGCTAGAGAGATAGTACAGTGGGTAGGGCATTTTCTTTGCATACGGCCAACCTGGCTTCAATCCCCAGCATCCCATATGGTCCTCAAACATTCCTCCAGGAGTTCATTCCTGAAGGTAGGCAGAGCCAGGAGTAATTCCTGAGCATGGCCAGGTGTGACCACAAAACAAAAATAAAATAAAATAAAATATAGACAACTATTTTAACAGATATTTAAAACAGAGGGGGAAAAAACTTTAGAAGTGGTGAACTTCGAAAGGCTGCTCATATATTTATTTTTGTCATAAAAGGCCCTCCCGTTGATCGTCGATTTGCTCGAGCGGGCCCAGTAACGTCTCCATTGGAGACTTTGTTGTTACTGTGTCTGGCATATCGAATACTCTCGGTAGCTTGCCGGGCTCTCCGAGAGGGGCGGAGGAATCGAACTCGGGTCGGCCATGTTGGCCGCTTGTAAGGCGAACGCCCTACCCGCTGTGCTATCGCTCCAGTCATAAATTTTTAAAATTTATTTTTTAATTAGTGAAACACCATGAGGTACAGTTGTAGACTTACAAACTTTCGTGCTTGGGTTTCAGTTATACAATGATTGGGTACATATCCCTCCACCAGTGCCCATTCACCACCACCAATGAACCCTCCCACCCCCTCACCCCATCCCCGCAACCCGCCCCACCTCTGTGGCAGGGCATTCCCTTTTGCTCTCTCTTTCCTTTAGGGTGTTGTGGTTTGCAATAGAGGTACTGAGTGGCCATCATGTCCGCGCTTCTGAACGCCAGCCGCCAGGACGCCGGCCTGGGGCACCTGCCTCCACTTTTGTCATAAAATTTTTTAAACTGATTTAACATATATAACAACTATAAGCGTATGTTATCATTAATATACTCAAAAAGACCAATTTGCACTATACACTGCTAGAGGCTTGTAATAATGAGGCAACAGATTTATTTAAGTATCACCTTCCTTGCCATTTTATTGCATCTATAAATAAATAACTACTAATTTGAAACTGTATTGTAAACCACAATGCCTAAAAGGAGAGAGAGACAGAGAGACAGAGAGAGACAGAGACAGAGGAAAAGTGTCTGCCACAGAGAAAGTCTGGGAGGGGTGTGGCGGGAGGGCAACTAGAGACCTTGGTGTTGGAAAATGTGCACTAGTGAAGGGTTGGGTGTTGGAACATTGTATAACTGAAACCCAATCATGAAAAACTTTAGAACTGTGTATCTCACAGTTACCTGATAAAAAAATTTTACTTGAGCAATTATGATAAAATTAATGCAGTTTTGCAGTTTTGATAAATGTTTAAAGTTTTCTACAAGTGATATTACTGTCACTGTCCTCCCGTTGTTCATCAATTTGCTTGAGCAGGCCCAGTAACGTCTCCATTGTGACACTTGTTACTGTGTTTGGCATATCGAATACATCACAGGTAGCTTGCCAGGCTTTGCTGTGTGGGCGAGATACTCTCAGTAGCTTGCCGGGCTCTCCGAGAGGGGCAGAAGAATCGAACTCGGGTCGGCCATGTTGGCTGCATGCAAGGCAAATGCCCTACCACTGTGCTATCACTCCAGTCCACAAGTAATATATACTTAAAATATTTTAATACAGCTTTGGAATCATATATATTTTTTTGTCACATGCAGCAGTAGTTGTGCACAAGGGTCACTCCTGCATTTCTCAGGGAGCTACTCCTGGCTCTATTCTTAGTGGTAGCCCTGACAATGCTCAGGAGATCAAGTGCCAAGAATCAAACCTAGGTTTCCTGCATCCAAATCATGTGCTCTAGCCTGTTGTCACTTCTCTGATTCCAAATCCAATTTTACTTTTGGTCATACCCAGTGGCGCTCAGGTATGGTCTTAGATTAGTGATTAGGGTTGCTCTTGGAGGTACTTGGGGAACCATTTGTTGCTGGGAATTGAAACAGTACTTCCTGTGTACAACCAAGAGATTAACTCACTGAGATCTCTTCAGTCTACAATACCTATACATTCATACTTCCTATGACTTTTGCAACACTGATTTATAGATATTACCCAAAATGTCCACTACAATTTACATTTTCACTTCATGTGACTTTATTTAACTATCACAATACTGCTATTTCTACTTAAAAATATAACTTTAGAAACATAAAATTTTTAAGTGTGAAATTACAATTACCTTGATATGATTCTGCCCTCAAACTGCACTTTATGAGAAAGCATTTTTTCAGTTAATGTAGAACGGGTTTTTATCCTGTTAAAAGAAATATATTTGTCATTAATTATGTCAGTCAACCATGTTTAAACAATAAGCTATGTTGATATTTTAAAAATCACAGATTGAGTAAAAATGAAAGAATAAAAATCCTCTTTTACTTCAGATTGCAAATTGTAGCAGACAAAAGAAATAATCCTGACTAGATATAACACATAGACTACTTTTATGATAGAACATATAATATCAAAGTCCCTAAAAGTATAATTTATTTTCTTAATTTTGTGAAATTAGAAGTGACAAAAGTAAACACTTCTGCCAATAAATTTACGATATAAACTTTCCTTCCTTCTGATAAGAAAATGGTGTGAGAAGAGTTTCTACTATGAGCTATGATGCTAACTGTAGCATTAGGCAATCATGTACCCATCAGGCAAGTGTGTCAGAATGAACAATAAGATGACAAGGAATCTAGCCCGAAGCTATGCCATCACTGAGCCACTGAATTAGAACCAACAAGTGACTAGCTGTAGGCAGCTGATTATATTAGACAAATAAAAATGACTGTTTCAGCCACTATCCATCAGATTTTTGGGTAATTGAAAACATTCCTTACTGAAAAAAGAACAATGGGAAAATAGTATTATAGTTTCCAGCTTTGGAAAAGGTCCAGCTATGAGTTTCAGATATGTTAGCCAATTTTTACAGTCTTCACACGGCACTGAAAGAGTTCACAAAGGCTATTAACACTAAGGTTCTGTTTAATAATATAAAGGAAAACACAAATTGGCATACTTTGGTTTAAAACTTTCTGGTTCATCTTACTATTAATAGGTAGTAAGATAATCCTTTAAATTAAGAAATTGCAAGATTCAGTAAGGTACCTTTATTCACGTTCCAAAATAACCATGATACAGCATAAGGCTGCAAAGTATAATGAAATTGTAATCACGTAAATAGTAAATGTATTCAGTGGGAGTAACTGAAAAGTTCCACGTCTATAAAACTGAGAGCTGTGAAAGCTCAGCAGAATACAGGAAATACGAACCTGAAAACCAAGTGAGTTTTGTTTATACAGAGATATAAAAGCTTAGTCATCTCAACCCAATTTAATCCATTGGTACTAATGTGTTTATAGGATGTCCATTATGTGCCTAAAATCATTAAAAACAGTGAAAAAATATTGTAATAAAAAAAGTATGAGCTCCTACTGTTTACTGATAACTTCCTAGGCACCATTCGTGGTTAAAATCACTCTAAGGATTTATTTAATGCTTGCAATAACTCTAGGAAGTACTATAACCCCCAACCAACAGAAAAGTTTTACAGTCACAAATTAACTAGATTGCCTAAAGCCATATATATATGTGTGTGTGTGTGTGTGTATATATATATATATATATTTAATGGTAGAGCCCAAAACATCTTTCTCATAACCATTATACTAGTTCCCAAAAGTGGATAGAATTCAGAGTTCAACAGTGATTAATTAAAGCTATAGGTTTCATGAATTTTAGCATTTTCTCAAAAGATATAAAATATAAATTGTGACTTATATTTAAAAGTGGAAAAACAGTAGGTAAGTTATTTGACTTGCTACAAAGAACCCAAGTTTTATCCCTGGCATGACATATGCTACCCTGTACCCATCTAGGAGTGATTGCTGAATCAGGAATAAGCCTTGAGCACAAACAAGTATGACCTCCAAACATAAACCAAAATGGAAAACTCCATATTGAGGCATTAGATAAACAATAAGTAGCATAAGATTTCAATACACAGTTTTTTAATCAGAACAGAAGAATCAGACTGACAGAAGTCAAAGTATGAATTTTAATTTTGAAGCCCTTGGAAAACATGTCTTTGTAATACAGAAACAGCATGCTAATTTTGGGGGGAACAGGGTTGGGTCACACCAACTAGTTCTCAGGGCATTCTCCGGACTCTGTGCTCAAGGACCATTTCTGGTGGTACTCAGAGGACCATAATAAGAGATCAAACCAAGGTCAGACACATGCAAGGCAAGAGTCTTAGTTCTTGAATTATCTCAGCCTCCCTAAAAAAACTAATACATTCTTTTGGAAGGAACAATGTAAGACTTAATAGAAAATGCTCCATCATACAGCTGGTTCCCAAGAGAGAAAAGAATGGGCCCAAGGACAACACATATCAATTCCTTCTTCCAACTCTGAAACAATAGTCTCTCAAGTGGGAAGAAAGAATGAGAGGAATTAAAACTATATAGAGAATTCTTATCAATAATTCTTTAATTCTTATCAACAACCCCATACAATTTTTCATGGAACCAGTTTATCAATCTTTCTATGTATCACAGTCATTTGTATCCTCTTTCAGAATCGATGGGATAGATCAATTGGTAGAGTGCTTTCCCTGCTAGACCGGAGGCATGTGTTTGATTCCTGGAATGCTCCACACAATGTCATTATCCTGGTATCACTGGAACTAAGGGTCCTTGTCCCCACTGGTGTACATTAAAATTGCTTCTAAGTCCCGAACAATGGTACAGTGGGTAGGGCACTTGCCTTGCACAAGGCCAGCCGGGGTTTGATCCCTGGCATCCCATTATGGTCCCCATATAACTTCCAGGAGCAATTCCTGAATGCAGAGGCAAGAATAAGCCCTGAGCATGACCAGATATAGCTCCAAAGCAAAATGAATAAATAAAAATGAAGTTGCTTCTAGGTTTTATTTCTATACAACCAAAAAGTTTCTAAACATTCTTCATAATTATCCGAAGACATGATCAAGAAGAAGAAAAGTAGGATAACGTAGGAAAAGATATGTCCTGAAACATAAACAAAAAAGCAGTGATACCTAGACTATTTATGTAAGTTTTACAAATCACTATGAAATGGATAAACACATTAAAATGACTATTTTGTTAGTCCTTTTGGGGGCCAGGACTTCTGGGTTTGTGTTTAGGAATCAATCTTGGTAAGCTCAAGAGACCATGCATTGTGCTGAGGATCAAATCCAGATTACAGCTTGCAACAGAAATGGGCTACAGGTTGTACTATCTCTCTGGCCTCAAGGGAAATTCTACACATGAGGATATTTAGATGACAAGATGACATTTAGATAGTATATAGGAACAAGTGTGCTCAACTTCTTTGTTTGCCAATAAATTGCAAATGAAAATCACCAGTATAATATACCTATTTTAAGCACTAAAATTAAATATGTAAACAACACCACACACTGGCTAAAATATGGTATATTCTTACTGCATATTCTCACTGCAACAGATAAGCATATCAACTGCAGCAACCACTTTAGAAAAGTATTTGGCAATATTTTTTAAATGCTGAACAGATGCGTCCTAAATGGTCCAGCAATTCCATGTTGCTAAGTATGAACTGAGCATAAATGAGTGCATATGTTCACCAAAGGCATACAAAAAGCTCATGGCAGCACAATTCATAAATAACCAAATTTCCATCAACATCTGTGAATAAATAAATTGTGGTATATTTAGACAATGAAATCTTGAACAGCAGTGTGAATACAAAACAACTCCAAATGACATCATTGATAAAATTCAAAAATATAAAGATGGCTAAAAGCAGTCAGATACAAAGCCCCCCAAAATGCTGTGATTTTTATATAAAATTTATAACCATATATTATAATCAACATTATCAGGATTGAAAGGTTAGCGGATTGTGGCACAGAAAATGGTAACTGAAGGGGCAGTGTTGGGTGTGTCTTTATCTAGGTGTATGTTCTGAAAATTCTAATGATGAATTTAAAAATTCATACATTTTGTGAATGCACATTTTACTTGAATTCAAGTTTACTTCTTTGTGTATGGGGGCGGGAGGGGGGCACACACAGCAATGCTCAGGAGTTACTCCTGGCTCTACACTCAGGAATTATTCCTGGAGGTGCTCTGGGCAACATATGGGAGCCAAGGATTGTACCTGAATCTGCAAGGCAAGTGCCCTACCTGCTGTACTATTTTTTCAACCCTCCAATTTACTCTTACAAAGAAAAGCTAGGCTTCCCATTTCTCCAATCAGCACATTGTGAGCATCTCATGGAGCATCCTATTATATATTAATTTCTTTTTTAAAATAAAATTTCTCATTTTCCTGCAAACAATTTTTAAAAAAATTTTAAAAAAGAAAAATTTGCTTGTCTTGCACACAGCTGACCCAGGTTCAATTCCTTATGGTCACCATTGCCGCTCCAGGAGTTCTGAGCATAGAGCCAGAGGTAAGCCCTGATCACTGTCTGGGTGTGTCCCCACCCCACCAAAAAAGTTTATCTGTCACAGTTAAATCCTGCAAGGTATTCATATATTAGTTCCAAGAATATAAATATGTTAGCTTATAAGATATAATAAAAGGGACTTTGCACATTAAGATAAGAAGCTTTAAATGAAAAAATAACCCTGGATTATCCAGGTACAATGCAGTCAAAAGTGCCTTTATAGGGCACACAAATGAACTTCGGACCCGAGCAACTTGCTGCAGAAATGGTCCTGGACTTTGCAATAGGCCGTTTCTGCTGGGCTACTCCAGATGGGGGCAGGTGCCATTCCACCACCTGCCCTTCAGGGGCCATGGCGGCCGCCATTTTCTAGAAGTCAGCGACAAGCTCCAGGTATGAGTAGCGGTGGCGGCAGACACCAGGCCTGCCGGGACTGGGGAGGAGTGGGACCTTCTCCTTCCCCTGCCCTGATGAGACTCTGAGAGGATGCCACATCCGGCCACCATCTACTTAAGCTCCCACATGGCCAAAATCCAGACACACACACACACACACGAATCTCAGACCCAAGCAACTTGCTGCAGTGATCTCTTCAGACCCTAATTATTAAAATTTAGCATTCCTAGAGCGCATGGCCATGTAACATTATATTGTATCCATAACAAGCAATACAAAACACATTATCTTGCATTGCCTTTCGGCAGGCATGAGTGGTGGTGGGACTGGTCTTAAAATATTGAAGGTAACTCTAGTAGAGAAAGAGAGTATTGTGCAAATTGTCTGCCACACAAGCAGGGGAAGGTGTGGAATGTGTGGGTGGGGGTGGTGATATTGGGGATTTTGGTGGTGGAAAATGTGCACTGGTGAAGGGATGGGGTGTTTGATGACTGTATGATAGAAACTCAAACATGTAAGCTTTGTTACTATACCTCATGCTGAATCAATTTTTTTTAAAAAAAGTGCCTGCATAAAAGAAAAGCAGAGGTATATGTGACTGCAGAGTGTTTCTCTGGCAAGTGGCATTATGGGTCAAGAGTCAAGGGATAGACAGCCTTTCTAAACTTAAAAAGAGAGAAACAAAACAAAACAAGAATCCACAAATTATCCCAGAAATCCTCCGGAATGAACACAGCCCCATTAAGTTTGACTTAGGTTTCTGACCTCAAGGACTACAAGTAAATAAGTAAATTTGTTTGATCTGAAAATACTGTTCATGGAAATTTCTTGAAGCTGCAATAGGAAGTTAATACACAGTATTAAAAAGTACTTAAATGTATTAAAAACCATCAGGTCCTCGATGGATGCATCTGATGCCAGCATACGTGGATTGAAAGTACAGACAATCATTTTTGTCTTTCTTTGTTTTGACAGCCTAGTTCGACCTTGAGATTTTATCAGCCTCTCCTTCCTCATCCTTCTCAACGCTGCAGTATTGGAGACTTTTTCAGGGTCAGGAGAATGAGACCCATTGTAGTTACTGGTTTTGGCATATTGAATACACAACAGATAGCTTGCCAGACTCTGCCGTGTGGGTAGAATACTATTGGTAGCTTGCCAGGCTCTCCGAGAGGAATAGAGGCTTTTGGAGCGGCCTGTAATCGCCTTTGTAGTTGATCCCATGGTTTAAAACATATTTAAACCCTATCAAATATGGTGCTGCAATCCTGGAAGATGGGTATTAAGTGTGTTATGATGTGTCCGAAAAGTGTGCTGGAGCATGGCAGCGGCTGGGTAGTGGAAGTAGTGGAGGTAGTGTAGGTTAGCCGGTGAAGTATTTATCTGGTACCAGTAGGGTGGGTCTTCTGTGCATAATCCAATCCTGGGTTGCAGGTGATTGGTGAAAGCAGACAGGGCAGGGTAGGGTGCGACTCCTGGTTTTAATCTCCTTGTCACCTGTGGTTGGTGGGAGCAAGCAACCCCTCTCTGTCCCTGGGTCCATTGAGCCTGGAGTACAAGGTCTCAGAGTTCCGCTTATCTTGTTCTGTGGGCCTTCACTCGTGTGTGAGTCTTGGCCCGAGCATCTGGAAAGCATCCTGGAGCATGGCGGCGGCTGGGTAGCGGAGATAGTGATGGTACAAGTGCAAAAGATCAAGCACGACATCATGGTCTGACGGAGACAAGAAGGCATCAATCACATCACGCCGTTTTTGACACTGGAGAAGAACTGTTCCTCAGAACATGCGACAAAAGAGGAGTCAGAGGCATCGCTGTCCTTGTCTTCACAAACTTGGCCATGAGCATTGATTCATTCGAATGCCTAACACCCGAATCGGACAATTACACTTGAATAGATGTGGCTCACTGCCAGCAGTTTCTATCTTCGTTGTCTACGCACCAACATCCAATTATGGTGAAGGAGAAATTGAGAAATTCTACATGGAGCTGGAGAAGTTCTATAAAGAAGACCACACCTTCTACAAGATCATTGTTGGTGATTTTTATGCCAAGATATGACCGAGAAGATCAGCCAAAGAACTCGACATGGGGACCCATGGTCTAGAATGCAACGAACAGGGTGAGAGACTGCCTGAATGCATCATGTCAACTAAGACGATCCATGGTAACTCACAGTTCCAGAAGGCCAAATATAAATGTTGGACATGGAGTCTCCTGGTGGACGGTTCCACAACAAAATTGACCACATCATATTCAATCAACGGTTTTGCCTGACTGATGTCGCTGTTGTCCCAAAATTCCAAATGGGATAGGACACCGTCTCCTTCATGAAAAATTCTACTTCACAGAGCAGGGAGAAAGGGATGCAAAGTTTAAGAAGAGAACTCCCAGAACGACCACCAACGGGGAGCACTTTGGTACTATTGCTGCAACATGGGAAGATGCCATCGTTGAAAACATTGACGAGGAATATGATCGACTGGTTCAGCACCTCCACCTCCACGATTGTGTGAGGAATGCCGAGAGAGATAGCCACAAAAAATGCCTGTCTTTGAAAACTCTTGAGCTTATTCACCAACGTGGTTTGGTGCATGCCTCAGGTAACTGCAAGCAAACATCCGAGCTCACAAAGCAGTGCAGAGATGTGATAAAGGAAGACCACAAAGAGAAGAGCAGCAGTGCTGGTGATGTGGCAGAAGCTGGGAAAAACATTCATAATGCCCTCCTGTCCTTCGCCAACTACAAGACCAAGATGACTGCCCTCCAACATCCTGATGGATCTATCACATCTTCCAGAAGGGCAATGGAGAAGATTATGCATGACTTGTACTCAGATCTCTTTGATAGCCACGTCCACCTGCCCACATACCAAATTCTGCAGGATGGATATGTCATTCCCAACATTCTCCCTTCCAAAATCCGACATGCCATTTTGTCGGTAAAGAAACGAGCAGCACCTGGCCCAGAAAAGGTCAGACCTGAATACCTGAAGAACTTGCCGTCAGTACTCACCAATACACTGGCTCAGCTCTTCACACACTACCTGTCTGAATGCAAGGTTCCGTCCCAATGGAAAACCAGCAGGACTGTACTACTGTTCAAGAAGGGAGACATCCATGTCATTGGCAACTATCGCCCGATTTGCCTATTGTCTGTCATCTACAAGTTGTTAACTCAGGTCATCCTGAATAGGATTGGCAGAACTCTAAATGAAGGACAACCATGCGAGCAAAATGGGTTCTGCAAAGGATTCAGCACAATCGACCATATCCACATGATAACCAAGCTCATTGAGGTTTCTTGGGAGTTTCAAGATGCTGCTCTGTCTAATGTTCATTGATTTAAAGAAGGCCTTTGATTCTGTTGAGACAGAAGCGGTCAGTGAAACCCTAGCCAATCAGGGCATTAATAGTCAATACATCAGGATCCTCTGTGAGCTGTATTACAGATTCACTACCAGGATCTCACCATTCTACAAAGAAGTGATCATCGATGTCAAGAGAGGGGTTCGGCAGGGTGATACTATTTCACCGAAACTCTTCAGTGCCACCCTTGAGAACAGCCATGGCTCCAGAGGAAAAAGGACTTAATCCAGAGCCCGGTAACTTATGGCAGAAAAGTGAATGGACCATGTGTTAAACTACAGCGCTATGCCTCCCCAGGAGGGAAAAGGAGTTGCTCTCTTCCACCTTTCCCCCTCCCCCCCCCCGGCAGTAGGTAGCTTCTGCCTCAGAGCTTATAGGAAAGCCAGGTATGAGTCAGCGGTGACGGGGCACCTTCAGTCTCATGGGCAAGGGGGGGCCATACCGGCTCATCCTTCACACCCTACCAAGGTCACGAGTTGCCCCCCATGAGTGGCTCTCCAGCACAGCCATAATACCAGACATACGGAAACCAATCTCGTAATTATCTGGCTCTTTGCAGAAATCCAGAATCATCATATGATTCTCATAACCAGCTATAGAAAACAAAGTATTTCACAATGCCTTTTCAGCAAATCTGATTGTTGGGGGGGGGGGGAATTCTAAACAATAATGGTGCATCTTTTCTTGAAATAATGAATGTAATCAAGGTAGAGAAGAGTTAAGTGGAAATCATCTGCCTCACAGGCATTGGGAGGGGTGGGGGGGGATATTGGGATTCTTGGTGGTGAAAAATGAGTACTGGTGAAGGGAGAGATGTTTGATCATTGTATGACCAAGACTTAAACCTGAAAGCTTAGTAACTTTTCCCACAGTGATTCAATAAATAAATATAAGAAGAATAGGAAACAAAGGCTTAGAGAAAGTAAAATAGGAAAAAATGAAAATTAAATCCATAATTATTTTTAATTTAAAAAAGGCTAGGAAGATAGCTCAAATGGGTGAAATGCATGTTTTACATGTGCACAAAGGCCCAAATTTAATTTCAGACATTGAATTTTCCCTGTCCCAAGAACTGCTGGATAGAGCTTTGAGGCCACTGAGCAACTCTGGGCCCAAAGCACACTGCATTACCAAACCCGAGCCCCAGACCTGAGGGCCAGTATAGCCAGGAGTGGCTCCCAAGCACCTAAACATTGTTTGGGAGGGTTCCTGTAAAAAACTATCACAAGTTAAGTCACTGGTTAATAATTAAAGACATTTGGAAAGAACTACTCCAAGAATTGTTAGTTTTTCTGTCTGTTAAAATTGGTGGATGTATCAATTATCAGTAAGGTTAATGAACTGCATTTGAAGACCAAACCAGTCTACGTAGTTCATAAACTAGAAAGTAAAATGCATATAAAATGACTTTTCAACAATACTGATTTTAATATAACATTGAGATCTAACCACTGGAGCACACACGCATCTCCTCATATATTCTAAATTTGCAGAAGTTATTCTTAAACTACAGACAAAAAATGTGAAAGGGAGAAGAATGGAGTTACCCCAATATTTAAAGTGACAGAACTTGTGCCAAAAATAAAAACTTTCCATCTCTTTTATTTGATAAAAAGTAAAATAAGCAAAAAGTCTTTTCAGATTCAAAAATACATTCAAAAATATATTTACAACCTCAACATTTTACCAAAATATAACCTTACTTTGTTTCATGTAGTGTTCTTTTTCTAAATCGAAGAGGTGCTACCTTTGAATCTGGAAGGACACAGGTATTTTCTTGTTTCTCAGAGATTACATTTTGCTCTGGATCACTGATTACAGCCCTATATAGGAAAATACAAAATCTTACAGTTAAACATGGTGATGTACCATTCTAGCATTCATAGATTAATAAAGAGTTGGAACAGTTCACATAGACATGCAAATTTCTACTGCTGGCAGAATGAAGGTTTTATCAAATATTGGGCAAATAAATTTAATAATTGAATCATACTGGTCATAGGCTAGAGAAAGAATTCAGCACACTAGAGCACATGTTTTATACACAGGAGGCCCTGATATGATCCCCCAATGATGCATCACTGGACACTGCCAGAAACAACCACCATGCACAGAGACCGACCATGTGCTAGATACAACCCTTCAGAAGTCAATGTAGAAAATAAAATCTTCATGGGATTCCATGTATAAGGACAAGGGAGATGAACAGGAGTCCAGAGAAGAGAGGGAGGAAAATTGGCCAACGACACTGTGCTTGAAGCCAAATCCAACAAACAAATAAAATTTTTCTGAGAGCAGTGTTCAACCAAGACTGATGTTGCTGATGATCATGTAAATAAGAACTGAGAAATCTCTATTGATCTCACAACATGTCAACCACTGGTTATCTTAGGGAGAGACGTTTTGGTATTATGGTGATGATGAAAAACTAAATAGTGAGATACTGGAAGAGATATATTAAATGCATGCATATGTTAATACTCAAATATTTTATCAGAATAAATTTACTAAGAGGTTGTGTATGGCAGAGCACATAGAAATAGCTCCAAATAGGGTTGGAGAAATAAGCCAGGGGTTAAGATGCTTGCCTTGTATGCAACTGTCTCTGGCTCAACATCCCATAGGGCTAATTCCTGAGCACTGTCAGAGCAAATATAATCAAGAACATCAAGGAATTAATTGGAAAAAAAACTAACTTTTAGAATGTTATCTTTTTTATCCCACTTAACTAAAAATTACATTTTTAAAAAACATAAATTGTCTTGAAGACTTCCAAGACTATTCTGAAGTCTTCTGGAAGTCTACACTAAATGCATATTTTTGCAAACCTCAACTTAGCAGAGCAGGTATTAAAACTTAGTTTTCAAGTCTTCGAATTTTTCTATTAGATTAGTCTCAAAGTTCCCAAAGTATGCACTAAGGAGGACAATGGGGAACTCAAAGACAATGTGAGATATATTTTATTTGGTGCGAAGGGCCCTTCCAGTGATAGAGCCAACCAAGTTCAGAGGTGCAATGTAATACTGCCTACTGCCAATGCAATGCTTCTTGAGTCCTGGAATGCCAAGGACCACTAATTCCACTCTAGCAGTCCTCCAGAGCCACAAGGGTCACAACCAGTGGTGGTGGTGGTGGTGGGGAATGGGGGTTGGGGGGCTTAAGAGATATCACCAGTGATGTTCAGGGGCCAGGCAGGGGCAGGAGGTTCTAAGAATCAAGCCAGGATCCCAGATATCTCGCAAGCCCTATTTTTTTAAATTTTTTTTTATGGTGGTGGTACTGGTTTCGGTAGGGTGAACTAGTGATAGCAGTGGTGGACCCACCCTAATTTTTGAGGGAGATAGATATAGTAACAACCTTTATTGGACAGCATGAAAACTACTTCGTTGAGGGTAATTCACAGCTCCACTCAACAGAAAAGCATACCACAGTCCTTTGATGATGGAATTTCTTCAGTAATGCAAAGCTGCATTTTTTATAGTTGCTGTGATTAAAAAGAAAGTTCCATGTGAAAATTAAAGTGGGATAGGCAGTGAGGAGGGGAGCATCCTAAACGACTCTAAGGTAAGAGAGACCATAGTGTCCGACAATTGCCCACCTCCATTAGTAAAGAGCTATGATTATTTAAGAATTAGATACTTTTTTCCTTTCAATGTCACTATAGGATTTTTTCAAATAGCCATCAAGTTGTTAGTAGTAAACACTTAATTGCATTCTTAGGTAGTGAATATTTAGTAAACAGCATCATTGTCTACTTCTATCATCCCAGGAGTGTTACTAAACACTATAAATGCAGTGAACAGAAAAACCTGGGAAGCTCTGAGTGACCATGTGTTGACCAACTATGGACATGGGTGTCATTCATAGGAAAAGAAAAAGAAAAAGAAAAACAGGCTCAGTGAAAACAGGATGTTCTCTAGACCAGTTGCTCTAACCTGGATAAGAGGTCCAGCATCACTTGCTCAGCAACAGCTTGCTGCTTCTTTTCTGCAGCCACAATTTCCTGAGAAGAGAAAATTATATTTTACAAAGTCATGTTCCATAAAGAAAACACGAGAGTCTTAAAACATAAATCTCTATGATTTCTTCCTCAAGTATAAACAACTATAGTCACCATTAATGATGTCAAATTTTAATTAATCATGCTGCATTTCCTGAAAAAATGGATTTAAATTTCTATTAAAATCCTCACAAATTTCTAACTGCCTTTGCATTTTTCAGAATGAAAGAAGAAAAGATGGATGCCGCTCTCTTGGAGGGACACCCAGTGAAGTCACAGCTCTGAGTTCTCCACCCTAACGTAGTTTGGTCTAAAGAAATCACAGTAAAGGTTGGAGAGATCGTGCAGGGATTCAGGCACTAGCATTGCACAGACTCCTGTTTGATCCTTGGAATCACATATGGTTCCCTGAGAACCACCAGAAATGATCCCTGATTGCTAAGCACAGAGCAAGGAGTAGGTTCTAAGTACCACTGGGTATAACCCAATAACCACCAACCTCCCAAAAAGTTTTCACAATAGTTGAGACTGAAATTGAATTTAAACCATTAACCTGTTTATCACAAACCTGGGGGGAAAAAAACTTCCCATCATGAAAAGGATAATGAATATGATCTATTACCAAATAGTATTATCTTTCTCAATTACTGAGTTGGTCGACTGTCTTTATACTCTTCTAACACATTTTGAAGTGTTTTTAATGTGCTGTAAGGTACATTATGTTGAAATATTTATCATTTAAATGCAGTTAGATAAGAATACAACAATAACTGCTATTTATTTACAAAGGTAAATGGAAGATTACAAATTAAGAAATAAAAATTGTTCTATTGTTAGCCTCCTAATTTCTGCCACCTTAATTTTCTGTTCTCAATAATCATTGTAATAAATGACATCAAGCAAGATAATATTGATTTAAAAAGACGTTTTGTGGCTCCAGAGCAATAGTACAATAGATGAGGCACTGGTCTTGCATGTGGTCAACCCAAACTCAATCCCCACTACCACATATGTTTTCCTGAGCACTGTCAAAAGTGACCCCCAAGCACAAAGTTAGGACTAACCCCTGAAAACGTAGTCAAAACAAACAAACAAAAAGTTTTATAACCTAGGTAAGAGTGCTCTATTTGAAACAAAAATTAAGAATGAGTTAAAAAAAAGAAATCACAGAAATTAAAGTTAGAAATTCCTAAAACCCCAACAAAGATGGGTATGTTAAATAATAGTCTATAATGGAAAATTTTTCTGTTTGGTAGAAATTCAAAATGCATAGTATAGCCCTTAATAATATGTGTCTCACACATAAATATATTTTGAGGTAGAAATTTAAGATGCAAAATAGTTTATAGTCATCCAAACATACCCCACATAAAGTTCATATCATTATATGTATCTTGTGTGCCCTAAGCTTATAACATTATTTTTGTCTAGTAATTAGAAGTTAGAATTTTAGAAAGACTGTACAACTTAGAGGTAAAGTAAGAAATTATTAATACTAAGGACGATCCTGAAAATGAAGAGACTAAAACACAAACGAATAGGCAGAATATATCCACATCAGTCAGATGTAAAACCCAAAAGCAAGCAAAAGAGAAGAGATTTATAAAGTGCACATTCAGTTTGGACACTGATACAATGACCTTCTCATCAATGATAATAATATAAAACTGGTAAAAATCAATATTGCTATATTATGGACTTCTAGAAAAAGTTAGAACCATTCAGGCACACTAAATTAGTGGATGGGTAAACATAAAGCAGATTAGAAGCAAAAGACGCACTACTATCAAGGATATGGAAACTGTGATGATAGAAGTAGAGACAGACATAAAAGTAGAGACAGAAATAAAAACCTGAGGTTTGGCACTTGCCCACATTTCTACCTGAGATATGAACTCCCTTTCTTTTACCCTCTGGACTCTGTGACTCTCATCTGTCTAAGATGTGGACTTCCTTACTTCCAGGCATGTTTCCCCATTGAGAAATGATCCATACTTTGCGCTTTCCAATCTGGGAAAACCCATGTTCTCTCTTGAGTTTGTATCTCTCTTTCCCTTTCTCTATTTCCCAAATAAATATTGTCTTGTATCACAAAAGCAAACAAGTAAACAACAACAAAAAACCTAAGTTCATTGTTTCTATGTATATTTAAATACTTACAAATTAAATTAAGAATTTCCTTGTACCTTTAAAAATAAATTATCAGTATTTATTTCAGTAGATTTCATTCATTTACATAAATATTTCCTTGAAAAAAATTAATGAGGACTAGAATAATAAAGTAATATGCAGTTATGATGAATTTGAACATATTGCCATTAATAAAGTAGTTGTAAGAGAAAGAAGTCCACTAGACCACATGACTTTGGATTATACAAAGAATAATACATACTGGGTTTTAAGAATTGCTAATATTCTGTTCACAGATAATTTAGGGAATAAAGTACATGAGTCATATGGAACAGGATTTTGCCTTATATTTTGCTCAGGATTTTTTGTTTTGTTTTGTTTTGTTTTTATTTGTTTTGGGCCCACACCCAGCTGTGTTCCTGGCTTACTCCTGGCTCTGTGCTCAGCAATCACTTCTTGTGGGGGTCAGGAGATCATATGGGGTTCCAGGGATAGAACTCAGACTGGATGCATGCAAGGCAAACACCCAACCCACTTTCCTATCATTCTGGTTCCTATTTTACCTTATAAAATAGCATCTGTTTTGTTGTTTGCTTTTATTTGGGGGCCATACCTGGCAATACTCAGGGTGAACTAAGGAATCACTCCTGGTAGTGCTTAGCAGACCACATAGGTTGCCAAAGATTGAAACCGGGTCAACTCTCTGCAAGGCAACACCAGCTGTACTAGCTCTCTGTCCCTAAAGGAGTATCTTTTATGTTAAAGATAATACTGGTGAGAAAAATATCACTTGATCACTTGATATCCCGTTACTCATCGATTTGCTCAAGCGGGTGCCAGTAATGTCTCCATTCATCCCTGTTGCGTGCTAGCGTAGCCCAATGTCATCTGCTCGTTCTAGGAACATGAAGACCCTCAAACCTATCGTTCAGGGTCTTGATGAAGAAGTCTGACCATCTCTTAGGTGGGCAGCCACGCAATCTTTTGAATCCCGCGGAATCCAGTCAGTAATGGCTCTAGTCCAGCAGTCATCTCTAAATCGAATTACATGTCCAGCCCATCTGATTTTCAACGCTTTGGCAAACAAGACAGCGTTACTTATTCTTGATCGTCAACGGAGGTCAGAACTCCGAATTCTTTCTCTCATTTGAGTGAAGTGTGATACTCCAAGCATAGATCTTTCGATTCCTCTTTGAGAGACCCAAATAGCGTTCTCATCCTGTTTTTGTAGGGCCTAGGTCTCTGAAGTGTATGATAATGCAGAAAGAACAGTGGAATATAAGAGATGTGCTCGGAGCTGGAGGTTCTTCATCCTCTTAGCTATTTCTTCAACGCTCTTGAAGGCGTTCCAAGCCGCTCTCTTCCTCCTGCACAACTCAGGTGCCAGGTCATTCGTCATGCTGACTTCTCAACCTAGGTACACATAACTGTTGCATTCAGAGATGGTCATTTCGTTGAGAGTGAATGGAACGTCAGGAACAAGACTGTTTCTCATGAACATTGTCTTTGTGAGATTCAGCTGTAATCCGACCTTTCTATACTCATGGTCCAAGTCAGTCAGTATTTAAATTATATTAAAAAAATATAAATATTCAAATGTAATATAGAAAATAATGTGCATATGGTTTGGGTAAATATATATATATATATATATAATAACAGGAACCTGTAACAATAGAGCAGCTATAGTGGTTTCCTAGCACAGGGATGACCAGGGTTCGATTTCCCAGAACCTCTTTGATCCCTAAAGCTCAGTCAAGAAATATCCCTGAGCAAAGAACCAGGAGTAAGCCCAGAGCACTGCTGGGTGTGGCCCAATATGATATATGTATATATATATATATGTACACAAATATATATACGAAAACAAATTAACATCTACAGAAAACTATCCACCTGGTTTACTGATTGATTATATATTATTGTAGACTCAAAATGTAGTCTGAAGCCCCAAAAAAATATACAATGAACTTCTCATCAATGATAATAATATAAAACTGGTAAAAATCAATATTGCTATATTATTATTTTAGCTACACAAAACTGTTTTTCCAAAATTCTTATATACCACAAACTGGTATTTTATCAATCCAATATTGATATGTCTAAAATCTGACTCATTAGGGAGGCCAATGGACTCCACATTAAGCAATCTGGCCTGATTACCCTCAGACACTATAAAAATGTAATTATCTTTTGTAACCAAACTGATCTAAGTGACACTCATCAAACAAAAGACATATAATATTAACATTAAGAATCAAGAATTTTTCCTAAATAAAAAAGCTTTATTAGTAATTTTTTTCCTCACCACATAGAATTTCTTTAATTTTATTAACTTAAGACTTTAACCAGATTACTTTGGTTAGAAGGATGCTGCCCAAAAGATTCACTATTATAACCAAAAAGCCAACAAAACTGAACAGCATTAAACCAAATTTATAGCACAGCGGGTAGGGCGTTCGCCTTACAAGCGGCTAACATGGCCGACCCGAGTTCGATTCCTCCGCCCCTCTCGGAGAGCCCGGCAAGCTACCGAGAGTATTGAATATGCCAGACACAGTAACAACAAAGTCTCCAACGGAGACGTTACTGGGCCCGCTCGAGCAAATCGACGATCAACGGGAGGGCCTTTACCTTTACCTTTACCTTTACCTCAACAAATCAAGAGAATTTTTCCATATTAAATTCACCATTTGTAAAAAATCAGAATTCAGTTCATACATTAATAAATGTTTAACTTAATCCAAATTTAATTTCTGTCATTATTTCATTAAAAGATTATAAAATACCAGAGCAAATTATCTTAATGGCTTATCAAATAAACAAAAATACTGACTTACAGCATGAGATTTTCTTGTACTATGTTGCAAATTGCAAGGGTTATCTGCAAATCCCAACTGTAAGAGGACTTTCCTATCAAGACTTGTGAGGTCATCCACAAGGTCTTCTTCATACTGTGTACACTACAAAGAAAAGCAATCAGCAAACACACACACACACACACACACGCACGCACGCACATATATATAGCATATTATTATTCTGATGAAAAGTAAACTTTAGTATTTTATTATAATAATCTCCTCTTTACGGCCATAATAAACTATGTTTTAAAACTTTTCAATACTAAGAATGACTTTTCTTATATGTTTGTGAAAAGCCATTAATTCATTAAGTTCACTTTGTTCAAAATTCATGGATGTGAATTTATATCTAATTAGTATTCTATGAAAACGTAATAATTCCAGTAACTTACAGTTAAAAATTATCTCCCAGAGTGAAGTACAAGAAAGTGATCAAGTGACAACAGTCTTAGCAAAAACTAAGATCATTCTAAAGCCAAAACCAACTTTTCAACTTCAATATTTAGAATTTGAGACCAAGAGAGTTCAGGAAAGCTATATGTAAAATTCTTCTTTCTAATTCAAAGAAAAATGGAAACTACTGACAGAAGAAAAAAGATAACTATATCATCTGATTAAAATGGTCAATATTGAAAATGGGGATAATAACCCCTTTCTGTTGTGAAGAATAAGCTAGTTAATGCAAGAAAACATTTACAATAATCACTGATACAGAAGATACTATGTATGAGTAACAGCAAGACATATCAGAATTTAAAAATCTTTCCATAACATACCTACTGTTTTATTTTATAAGAATTTTATAAAGCTACATCTAGTACCTTGTCTTCTATCTTGTGTCTTAGAGACTGCTGATGTGTAATACTTGACTTTATTTTTTCTGCATTCTTCTGACTATACTGCTTAGATCCCTCTTTTATTTCACCTTCATATTGCTGATATTTTGGTTTATATTTGTCTGTTGGAGGTGGCAAATTTCCAGATATTATATCTTGCTCCTAAAAGTAAAAAATAACACAGTTTATTCACCAAAACAACCGAAGTAACTACTCAGTTTCTTTATAAAAATATACGTTACTCATTTGCCTTCTGGTTTATGCCACTGCAATTTATGTTCTAATCAAAGATAATATTTATAATTTTTTCAGTGCCAGGAATTAAACACAGGGCCTCAAACATGCAAGGACATAGGATAACATTCGTTTGTCCTTTCTGCCTTGCCACAGTGAGCATAGGTTTATTGGGCTACCCCCACCAGAGTGTTCCCATTCCTCTGTATTTACTTGTAATCTTTCTTTGTGCTCTGCTTCCCTAACCTGTCAATCACCTTTATCTCCTAATCAGACTCTGTTAATGTGTAAGTATTACTTTTTTCTTATCCTTAAATCCTTCGCATAGTTAATTCAGAGTAATGTCCTTTTTGTATGGACACAGGAAGACAGTTAATGTTATGCTTTTGTAACTTAGGAGTTACAAAATAGCAAACTTCAATCAGTAGTTTACCTTTTTTGTTTTTTTAAGGGGTAGAGCAATAGCACAGTGGGTAGGGCATTTGCCTTGCACTGGCCTACCCGGCCAGCATGAGTTTGAATTCCTCTGCCCCTCTCAGAGAGCCCAGTAAGCTATCGAGAGTATCTCGCCAACATGGCAAAGCCTGGCAAGTTACCCGTGACATATTCGATATGCCAAACACAGTAACAACAAGTCTCACAATATTACTGGGCCCACTGGAGCAAATCAATGGACAATGGGAGGACAGTGACAGTGACAGCTTTTGTAAATTCTGGATTCCTACAAAGATAAATGTGTATTTTTACCAATTTCATGAGAAAGTTTTAAAAAGCACCCCTATATAAGAATAAAATGTAAAATAAAGTAAAATGATTTTATAAGTAGTATTGTTCTGGATTGTAATACGTAAAACAAAATACAGACATAACATTTTTGAAATGAATAAAGTGCTAGAATTTACACTGTAATTGTGAAAGTTGGTAATAAATACATTCTAACCAGGTTCATTTAGATTATGTTGAGTATGTAGTATTTGACATAGTATGACACAGCCAAGAGTTAATTAATCTGGTGGGTTAAAAATCAATATTCAGTATACTAATTGGAAAATCTGAAATATCATTCTAAAGTAAAATTAAGTGTAACATTATGTATATAACACTACATTCAAATTGTTATATTAAATACCAAGTAAAAGTTACCTCATCATCAGAGTCAACAAGGCTTCTCAAATCGAGTCGTGGGACCCTGAAAGTATGCATCCCATAACATTAATAAATGAGACTTTAATATACATACACATATACATATATACATATATACATATATACATATACATATATATGGTCTGTCTTATTTATGTCATTCGTTAAATTCAGTAATTTCTGAGTTGAATGTAGATAATGCATTATTTAAAATATCTATTGAAAACAAAAAAATTCTCAAAAACATAATTTTACAAATTATTTTATTGTATTTCATTACTATCTGTGTTCTTGAGGTTATTGAAAGCTACTTTAATGATAATCATCAAATTTAATGTTGCACTGTACCATCGATTTTCTTGAGTGGGCACCAGTAAAGTCTCACAACAGATTGTGAGACTTCTTCTTACTGTTTTTGTTTTGGTTTTGATTTTTTTTATAATTTTTATTACTGAAACACCATGAGGTACAGTTGTGAACTTACAAATTTTTGTGCTTCGGTTTCAGTTATACAATGGTCAAGTACCCATCCCTCCACCAGTGCCTATTCCCCACCACCAATGATCCCAGTATCCCTCCCACCACACCATACCCCCCATCCCACCTCACCTCTGTGGCAGGGCATTCCCTTTTGTTCTCTCTCTCCTTTTGGGTGCTGTGGTTTGCAAAAGAGGCACTGAGTGGCAATCATGTTCGGTCTATAGTCTACTTTCAGCATGCATCTCTCATACTGGGAGGATCCTCCCAACACCCTTTACTTGGCGCTCCCTTCTCTATCTGAACTCCCTTTTCCCCTAGCATGTGCGGCTGGCCTCCAAGCCATGGAGTGAATTTCCTGGTACTTATCTCGGCTATTCTTGGGTATTAGACTCCTATTTTGTTACTTTATATTCCCCAGATGAATGCAGTCTTTCTGTGTCTGTCCCTACTCGGATCAGGGCTGATCATCCTCCACCCAGATACTCCATCTTCCAGTAGGCAGGGGTCACACCCACCAACTGATCCCTTGGCACCGTGTAATCCTATCTTATTATCTCATTCTTACTTTGGACAACCTGGCAGGCTACCGAATGTAACCTGCCCACATGGCAGAGTCTGGCAACTTCCCGTGGCGTACCCAATATGCCAAATACCAGTAACAATGATGGGTCTCATTCTCCTAACCCTGAAAGAGCCTTGAATATGGCTCCTTAAAATCTCAGGGCTAGGATTAAGGAGACGTTACTGGTGCCTGCTTGAGGCAATTGACGAACAACAGAATGGTCATAATCGTGATCGAATAGTACAGCAATGAACATAGAAGTGCAGATGTCATTTCGACTGTACTTTTTTGCCTCTCTGGGATGTATTCCCAGGAGTGGTATTGCTGAGTCAAATGGGAGCTCAATTTCTAATTTTTAGAGAATTGTCCATACTGTTTTCCAAAAGGGCTCAACCAGTCGGCATTTCTACCAGCAGTGAAGGAGAATTCCGTTCTCACCACATCCACGACAGCACCGGTTGCTTTTGTTCTTTTGGATGTGGGCCAGTTTCTGTGGTGTGAGATGATATCTCATTGTTGTTTTGATCTGCATCTCCCTGATGATTAGTGATGTACAGCATTTTCTCATGTGCCTTTTAGCCATTTGGATTTCTTCTTTGATGAAAACTCTCACCAAAATGGGTTTTGAAATAACTTTTCTCAAGACAGTCAAAGCCATCTACAACAAACCCTTGTTAACTGTTTTTGGCATACTGAATACATCACAGGGAGCTTGCAGACTTTGCCGTGCAGGTGAGATACTCTGGGTAGCTTGCTGGGCTCTCCTAGAGGAGCGGAGGACTCAAATCCTGGTAGGCTGGGTGCAAGGCAAACGCCTTACCTGCTGTGCTAATTTAATGTAATTATAATAAAATGTTAGGTATATTTCTACTTAAGTCTGTGCTCAGTGATGTTACTTATAGTCCAAAAATCAGCTATGATGAAATTATTTACACCAAAATTAATAAATGCTATGAATTAGGATCTGGGCCGGATCGATAGCACAGTGAGTAGGGCATTCGCCTTGCATGCAGCCAAAATGGCCGACCCGAGTTCGATTCTTCTGCCCCTCTCGGAGAGCCCGGCAAGCTACCGAGAGTATCTCACCCGCACGGCAGAGTCTGGCAAGCTACCCGTGACGTGTTCAATATGCCAAACACAGTAACAACAAGTCTCAAAATGGAGACGCTACTGGGCCCGCTGGAGCAAATTGATGAATAACGGGAGAACCGTGACCGTGACCGAATTAGGATCTGATTTACTATTTTTTTAGGAGCAATAGCACAACGGGTAGAGTGTTTGCCTTGCATGTGGCCGACCTGGGTTCGATTCCTCCGCCCCTCTCAAAGAGCCCTGCAAGCTACCGAGAGTATCCCGCGCACATGGCAAAGCCTGGCAAGCTACCCATGACATACTCAATATGCCAAACACAGTAACAAGTCTCACAATGGAGAAGTTACTGGTGCCCACTCGAACAAATTGATAAACAACAGGAGGACAGTGCTACAGTTAGCTTCTCAAACTTAAGACACTGTTAGAGAAAACATTAACAGGCCAGATTAAAGTTTAAAGTGCATCATGTCTACATCTGTTATATTGCAAGTACCAAAATCCTGAGAAACCATTGTTAAAGTACTCAAAACTAATATTTAGTTCAATAAAATAATCACTCACATTTTACTACACTAAATGAAAAAAATCGACAGTCATGTAGGAGTTACTGTGGTTCACTGATTGTTGCTTATGTGACACAAAGTTTATCTAAAACAAAAAAGCATTTCATACAAATCACTTGACTACATAAAATTTTCAAAATTTGCTGGAGCGATAGCACAGCAGGTAGGGCATTCGCCTTACAAGCGGCCAACATGGCCAACCCGAGTTCGATTCCTCCGCCCCTCTCGGAGAGCCCGGCAAGCTACCGAGAGTATTCGATATGCCAAACACAGTAACAACAAAGTCTCCAATGGAGACGTTACTGGGCCCGCTCGAGCAAATCGACGATCAACGGGAGGGCCTTTACCTTTACCTTTACCATATATCTATTATATGAGTAAAATTTGTAGTCTCACTAACATATACTTAATTTTATTTATAATTCACAAGTAAAATTTATGATTAGCTGGAGTGATAGTACAGCAGGTAGGGCATTTATTTGCCTTGCATGTGGCAGACCCAGGTTTGATTCCCAGCATCCCATATGGTCCCCCAAGCACCGCCAGGAGTAATTCCTGAGTGCAAAGACAGGAGTAACCCCTATGCATTGCCAGATGACCCCCCAAAAAGCAAAAAAATAAAAATAAAATAAAATAAAATTCATGGTTTATTTAGAACTACTTTCAGAATATCAGTTGGCAAATATTTATCAGCACACAATTGATTTTTATATACTTGATATCTTGTATCTAGCACTTGCACTAACTATTCTTTGTCTAGGTGAATATACGGGTAGACCTATAAGGTACAACTACATAAAATAACTGACATTTGCCCAGTGAATTTTATATAGACTGCTAAATTAAAAAAAACTTTTAATTATATTTTCTAAGAAACACTGTAGTCTGAAATACTTGAAAAAAAAAAAACATTACAATCTTATCCTTCCACATCTTAGAAGGCAAAAGTGTAAAGTATAAAACATAAATTGTTGTATTCTACCCCCTAAATATAACTATTTTAAGAAAACTGATAAAATGATGTTATTTCAGGGTATACTAAGACTCATATATTTACCATAAATCTGTTTTTACTATTTTAGTTAAAATGCAACATTTTACATACCTCTGTAGAAAATGCATTTAAATAAATACTACAAATAAAATAATTTTACTTTTTAATGTAAGCATCACTGTATCACTGTATCACCATCATCCTGTTGTTCATCGATTTACTTGAGTGGGCACCAGTAACATCGCCATAGTGGGCACCAGTAACATCTCCATTTGTCCCAGCCCTGAGATTTTAGCAGCCTCTCCTTACCCGTCTTAATGTAAGCATAGGAATAATATTAAAGAGAAAATAAGATCAATACTACTTTTCATCCTATCATAAGATCTACTTTCAGGGCTGCAGAAAGAGTATGGGGTTCAAGTTCTTGCCTTGCATACAGCTACAGCCAAACGTGCTTGATCCTAAGCACATCTCATGGTCCATTGAACATGTTATGAGTGATGCCTGAACACAGAGCCAGGAGTAATCCTTGAACAATACCATGTGTAGCCCAACATTCTCCCTTATCTCCCCCCAAATAAAAATTACTTTTAATTTAGCATAGAAATCTTCAGTTCTTCCACATGTATTTAAAACTTTCTTTGGTTCAATTAAAATCATAAGTATAGAGTTCTATTTTTAGAAAGTTGAAAAAGTATATAAATATTGATAATTTAATTAAACCGTAAGCACTTCAAATATAAAGAAATGTGACTTACACGGGTAAGCAAGAATTCTGGATTGCCTGTGATTTGGAAGTCCATCCCTGCTTTAAACAGAATTTAAAAATTCAGAATCAGGAAACACACATTCTTGACACTGTAAGAGTAATGAACTTATTGACTATAATTTTTCTAAGTAAAATCCATCTAAGAAATATTCCTTAAGGCCCTCTCTATTATGGGAAGACAGAAAGTGTATGACAGACAGAACAGATAATTCTTAGCATAGGAATGATCCGCTAGGAAGGACAGTCACTAATATAAGTAAAAATAAGATGAAAGCCCCCCCCCCCAACACCCCTGCCAAAAAGGGTAGCTACAGACAGCAAAAGTACCAACTCTAGAGAATTGAGGAAATTTTTCAAAAACAAAACTAGAACCTTTACATGGAGTTCTGAAGGTTGAGTAGGAGTTACCCAGATGAAAGAAGACAGAAAATTGCCTCAGCCAGGAGAACAAAGTGTGCTCCTCAGACAAGCCAGCCCACAGGCAAGAGCTGGCAGTTGGAATGCACTCAAATCCAGAGTGTGAGGAGGCAGTGGGTAGGCTCTCCTTTATCATGCAAGTTAATGAACTTGGCCCTAATCCTACAAGGTAACAGAAGGCTGATTCAGGATTTAAGCAAGGAACCTGCGTATGTTTTCAAGTGTTTAGTACCAGCTATTGCCCAAAAGTTGGGCAAAAATTACTATCCAAAAATTACAGTGATTTTAGCCACTATGGAATGAAAACTATACATGAGACTTAGAGAAAATTCAGTTAATAAAAGCAGGAAGTAATTCACCCATCCACACTTAGTTATTTCTGAAATGTTATTGAATACTGCTCATTTTTCTGACACTGATAACAAGTATAAAAATTACACTTAGTACTGAGTTTCATCAGTCAGTTGAATATAAGAGTTTAAAAAAAGATACTCTACCCTGTATAAGCTGTAAATATCTCAAAAATAAAATATAAAAATATAAACCTATAAAACTATAACTTCAATGGGAAATAAACATATATCACTCAAAATAGCAGTAGATCTTCTCACATCACACATCAAATAATTTTCTTAAATATGTGAGAAAATATAATACCGTCTAACTTTAGGAAGAAAAGATGAATATAACAGAGCTGTAATATCTGTAATAATCATTTAGATCATCATTAGATCATTACCCAGAAAGTGTTGTAATAGACCTAAGGAATAAATGTTTTAGAATGTGAGTTATTGCCCACCCACAAAAAGCAAAGCCACAGACACATTTCTTCACCTCTCCATAACTCACCATAATATAAATATATCCTAGTAGGCTCCTAACCACACAAAAACACACAAGAAACAACTCCAAACTGTAAAGTTCATAATGGTAAAGCAACACAGAAACCCAACAGGTTTAGTGAGAAGATGCTAGCTCACTTGACCCAACCAGTAATAATGAGCTGTATAACCTCTCTGATAAGGAGTTGCAAATGGAACTATTAAGGATGCATAAGGAGCTCATAGAATGTGAGTTATCATTGTTGTCTAATCCAAAAAAATTCTACTAGCCAAATCCAAATAAAAACAACTAAATTATAGCCTATAAATGCTTAAAACAGGGGCCAACAGACTATGATTCAGCTCCATTTATATAAATAAAGTTTTATTAGAATACAATCATACTCGTTTATTTGTCAAATGTCTATGTGTCTTCTCTACATAACAGCAGATCTGAATAGTTGCAAAAGAAATATCAGGGATGATATAGCCAAAGTATTTACTTCACTTTATTTCTAAAAATATATCTATATATATTCTTGCTGTCCTTCCTTCCTTCCTTCCTTCCATCCTTCCTTCCTCCCTTCCTTCCCCTTTCTCCCTCCCTCCCTCTCTCCTTTATTCTTTCCTTCTTTCTTTCTTTGGTCTCACCCAGCAATGCTCAGTACTTACTCCTAGTTTTGTGCTCAAGGATCTCTCCTGGCAGGGTTCAGGGAAGCACAAGGAGTACCTAGGATGAACCTAGTTGCAAGTCAAAGGTCTTTTGAGCTGTACTATTATACTATCTTTTCAGCCCCTTTTATTGTCTTTTTTAAATATTTTTTTTTATTTTTCAGAATATAAGAGTGAAAAGTTACAATAATTTCTCAAACAGCCAGTGATCCCATACATGCACAACCTCTCATTATAAACATCCCTCAGCTATACATTTTTCACAGTTGATGAACCTACACTGAAACAAAAACAACTAAGGAAAGAAGGGGAAGAATAAAAACAAAGAGTTACATAGATAGATAGGTAAAGAGAGAGAGAGAGAGAGAGACAGAGACAGAGACAGAGATGTTATAATGTCTATATCAAAGGTTTGTTGTAAGAATTAAAAGTTGTAAATTACTGAAACATTATCAAGGTCACTGAGAACAGCAAAAATCAAATACTTGAAATAATAAAAACAAAGAAACCTATCACTTTATGTACTTCAAAACCAATTTTTAGAATTACTCAATTTTGCACTGGATAAAGGGATAAAGTAGCTTAAAACTTGCAACCCACAAAACAATGATTATTACTGTTGAGAAGAATAAAAAGTCTAATAATAGAATCCTGTGTTCTTTTCCTACCAAGCACAAATATTTTCTCCTTCTCGCTATTATTTTTACTTTTTCACATATTCAGCAGGCAAACACAGATAATTTTGTAATAATAAGAAAACAAGGAGAGTAAGTATAATTAAAAACATAAAACTAATTCAAGCACTGACCTATTTTCAAGTTATAGTTATCTTCAGTTCTGTAGTTAAATTTTTCAAATCTAGGCATACTGACTCTAAATCATTTTAGTTAAGTCATGAAAACATTAGGAAGTGAGAAAATGAGGTAATGTATCATCCTACATACAAGAGAAAAATTACATAGCCGACATACTTGTTGTGGCTTCTTTTTTCCAGGAAATGGAAGGGCTTGACTCACAAGAGAAGCAGCAACTCCTTTAATTTCTGAATCCATCTAAGTTCCTGTATTTTCATAAAAAATATTCACTGAAAAAGGTAAAACATATATAAAATGACAAATTTAATGCTAATTTTAAGTAAGTCATATACACTGTATAATAATAACAGGGTAAAAATCAAGTCATTAATCACTTTATCTTCATTTAACAAAATCAATTATTTGTCAATTACTTTTTATGGGAGCAACATTTACAAAACAAATACTAGTGTGAAGGGTGCAACCTCATCATCAATGAATGTTAACTCTAGACTCAGAAATGTTACCTAACATGACAAGGACTGCAATTAAGGTTTTTGAGATTCAAAAATTATCCTGAACCCAATGTAATCACTGGGACCCTCCCATAAAGGGAGGAAGATCATTAGAATAAAAAAAAAGAGAAGACACAAGAATATAAAGTCTGTCTCTGTCTCGGGAACAAAGATGCTGTGGAGTTGACTGAAGCTAAAGGAAGATGTCAGGAACAGTTGAGCCGGAAGTCAGAAGCCAGAAGAATGGAGATCCCAGATGAAATAAGACTTGAGAACATCTTGCTTTAACACTGTAGAACTCATTCTGTGTTCTGAACTCCAGAATTACAAACTAATGAATTTATGTTTGTATATACTGATGTAGGCAGGATAGGGAAGGCCCCTTCCCAAGACAAAGGCAAAGATTTCCTGGGAAGAAACAGCCCCAAAGTTACTGCAAGAACCTGATAAGACCCTCAGAAGAAAACAGGAAAAAAAAAACAGGAACTAAAACCCCATAAAACCCTTACTCATCTACAGCAACCCAAAGAAGCTCCTGCAGAAACAAAAGGCCATGAAAGGAATTTCAAAGAAGGCCATCACTACTCCCAATACCCCTGGTAACTGCCTTAGCAACACTTTGACTTAGGTAGAAGCCCCACATGGGGGACAGGTTGGGAAACCCTATAAAAGTCACCTTGAACAAAGGAAGGGCGTACATATGTGGCCTGAGCCCATGTGCTGTTTGCGTCCATATGGCTGAGCACATGCTGTGCCTGAGCACATGTGTCGCCTGCATCTCCCCTCTTGAGATGTGGGAGATCTCCCCTCTTTCATGCTTTCCTGTCTAAAGCTGGGATGTGGGTAGGGGCTCTCTCCGCCCTTGGAGAAGCCCGGGTTCTCTCTTGAGCATGTTACTCTCTCTCTCTCTCACTTTTTCTCCCTCCTTCCCTTCAAAACGTCCAAATAAAAACTGTGTAATTTCACTGCTTGTCTACTCCTGAGATTACTTTCTGCAAGGCGAGATAAGAACCCAGTAACCCGGGGTTCCAGGAGGCAGAGGTGGATCGTGAGAAAATGACCGTCTCTCTCCGCCCCACTTCACATGAGCCACCCATGGGGCCCACCAACGTCAATACCACTATGATTTTGGTAATATAATACAGCAATAAGAAAGTGATGCTCTTGTCTACCTCAAAGTGCTGTAAATTTCTTCTGCTTTTTTTTCCTCCCTTCCTTTTCCTTTCTTCATTCCTTCCTTTGTTTCCTCCTTCTTTTCTTTCTTCCTTTATTTCTTCCTACCCTCCTTTGTTTCTTTCTCTCTTTTTTTCTTTTCTTCTTTCAAGAATTGAACCCAGTGCCTCACACTTGCAAGTCAAGGGCTTTACCACTAAGCAGTCTTTCTGACTCTGAATTTGTTTTATTTACTCTTTTTCCTTGCACGCAGCCAGCCCAGCCAAGCCAGGTTCGATTCCTCCGCCCCTCTCAGAAAGCCTGGCAAGCTACTGAGAGTATTCAATATGCCAAACACAGAAACAAGAAGTCTCACAATGGAGACGTTTCTGGGCCCGCTCAAGCAAATTGATGAACAACGAGAGGACAGACAGGACAGAACTCTTTTCCTAAACCTTTAGGAGTTCTGATGTTGCCAGAGTATAGTGATACAAGTGTTTTGGCAATCAGTAGTATTTATCTAAACAAGGAATAAAATGAAGTGAATGATTCAATTAGTAATTATAAACTAACAAATAAAATGCTTACACAAAATTATTGACAATAATCCATTTGCAAATGTTAAAAAAATCAGATCACTTAACATTTTTACCAAGTTTTTGCAATTTATTTTATGCTTTTACATTATATTACCAAGTACATATTTTGTTTAATGTTCCATTCTTACTTTCATTTTCTATTATTAGACCTGGACTTACTTTAATAGTAAAATACCTTTCATCTTTAAAGAATGTACAGTAAGCCATTAAACCAGCTTGGAATTAGAGAGACTGACATTAAAAATTCTCTTTGGAATACTTTTTCATAATGTAAGTTTGGGCTGGAACTTAATCTTTCTGAGTCAATATTTCTAACACCATCAAATTATTTTAAAGCCACTTTCTTTCTCATATCTTGTATTATGTGGAATATGGTTAACATTTGATTCATTAAGTCTATCATCATTATTATTAAAATTGTGGCTATAGTTTACTTTATGTCCAATAAAATTATCTTACCTGATTGCACTCTCTTACTAACTTACTGGGCTGGAGCGATAGCACAGCGGGTAGGGTATTTGCCTTGCACGCAGCCAACATGGCCTATGCGAGTTTGATTCCTCCGCCCCTCTCGGAGACCCTGGCAAACTACTGAGAGTATCTCGCTGGCAAAGCAAGCTACCTGTGACGTATTCGATATGCCAAACACAGTAACAACAAAGTCTCACAATGGAGACATTACTGGGTCCACTCGAGAAAATCGATGAACCGAGAAAATCAGAGGACAGTGACAGTGACTAACTTACTATTGCCATTTCCATTACCCTATCCCCTAAACATTCCATGCCCTAAGTCTGGAATTCTACTATGAATGTAAAGTCAAAAAGATATCAACCAACAATGAAAAGACATCAAACAACAATAAGCCTATTCCAAATACAAATAAAATAATAAATTTGAAAGTAGTCCTATTGTGCTATTGTGCTATAGATTTTTTTCTTTCAGAAAAATTTGTAACCAAAAAAAAAAAAACCAGCTTTATTAGGATAAGATAACAATTTGCATAATGGAACTTGAATTTTGTGTGACCTGCTCTATCACCAGCACCACTTATGGGCCCCTAAGCACCCCACGAGAGGTCTCTAAGCATGAACAAGTACTAAGACCAGGGGCTGGAGCAATAGCACAGTGGGTAGAGTGTTTGCCTTGCACGATGGATTCCTAGCATCCCATATGGTCCCCTGAGCACTGCCAGGGATAATACCTGAGTGCAGAGCCAGGAGTAACCTCTGGGCATCGCCGGATGTAATCCAAAAAGCAAAAAAAAAAGGGGATTAAAAACAGAGCATTGCCAAGTGCAGCTTCACACACCTAAAGAGAAAAATTCCCCCAAGGGCCTGGGTCCCTCTCTGGGCACGCGCAGCTAGAAACAGCCCCTAGACAGCCTGTTTTCAACCCCTGATCTGCGTGGGATGGGCACAGAGGCCCAGCTCTGGGCAACAAAGCTGAACGGCTCCAATTCCAACAGGTACAGCCCACCCCCAAGGGCCTGGGTCCCTCTCTGGGCACGCGCAGCTAGAAACAGCCCCTAGACAGCCGGTTTTCAACCCCTGATCTGCGTGGGACGGGCACAGAGGCCCAGCTCTGGGCAACAAAGCTGAACGGCTCCAATTCCAAACAGGAGACCTTCCCAACTCCTCGCCCAGTGCCAGGGACTCTTTCCGGAGCCGCGGCCGCTAATGCGGCCGTGAAATATTTTCCCACTACATATGCCATAGGAACCATAAGCTAACTTCTTAGATGGAAACTTCTCTATTTTAGCTCAGCCACTAGAAACACAGTAGCCAATAACTCATAAGCCTATCTTAACTCACACTGCATATCAAGCAGAATAGTAACAGTGAACGTGAAGGACTAAACCACACCTCTCACAATGGTAAAGCAACGCAAAAGCCCACCAAACTTTCATATTGAAGAGTCTAGCCCAGATGACACCAACAGTACTGTAGTGTTAGACAACCTCTCTGACAAGGAATTCAGAAGGGAGCTACTTAGGATGCTTAGGGAATTAAAAGAAACAATGGAAACCAATGCCAATAGAAGACAAGAGGATCTGAAGGCAGAAATGAGGAAAATGCAATCAGAAATGTCAGACCTGAAAAATCTCGAAGGCGAATTGAAAAGCTCAGTGGAAGGCCTCAGCAGCAGAGTAAGAGCGGCTGAGAACAGAATCAGTGAGCTCGAAGATGAAGTTCAGAGACTCTCCAGAAAAGAGCAGAAAATGGAAAAGAGACTCACAATTCGGGAACAGATGGCAAGAGAAGATCATGATGAAGCCAAGAGGGGTAACATAAGAATTATTGGAGTCCCAGAGGGACAGGAAGAAAATCTCGATGAAGAAGAAACTGTCAAAGAAATCATTGCTACAACATTTCCAGAGCTGAAGAAAACTTGTGACCACATTCAGGAGGCCCGAAGGGTACCAGCTAGAAGAAATCCGAATAAAAATACCCCAAGACACATTCTGATCAAAATGACCAAAACCTTAGACAGAGACAAAATTCTGAAAGCAGCAAGATCGAAGAAAGAAATCTCTTACAAAGGAGCATCCTTAAAATTCACAGCTGATTTTTCTGATGAAACCCTCATGGCCCGAAAACAGTGGTGGGACATAGTAAAAAAACTCAATGAAATAAATGCCTCCCCAAAAATACTTTTCCCAGCAAGACTCTCATTCATAATAGAAGGAACAACACACAGTTTCACAGACAAACAACAGCTCAGGAACTTCATAGACTCAAAACCATGGTTACAAGAACAACTAAATGGGCTACTTTAAGGCAAGAAAGGCCCCTCAAATATACCAAATTTTAACAGAACAATGGGACAAAATCCCATAACAATAATCTCTCTCAATGTCAATGGGCTAAACGCACCAATTAAAAGACATAGAGTGGGAGGATGGATTAGAAAATTGAACCCAACATTTTGCTGCCTGCAAGAAACGCATCTCAATAGTCAAAGCAAACACAGACTCAGAGTCAAAGGCTGGAAAACAATCCTACAGGCAAACAGCTCCCATAAAAAAGCTGGGGTAGCCATCCTTATATCAGACCACGTCGATTTCAGAGTGAGGAAGGTCATAAGAGACAGTGAAGGCCATTTCTTATTGATCAGAGGATCTGTACAACAGGAAGAACTTACAATAATAAATGTATATGCACCTAATGAGAGACCAGCAAAGTACTTAAAACAACTACTCATAGATTTGGAAAAAGACATCAATAGCAACACAATACTAGTGGGAGACTTCAACACTGCTTTGTCACCTCTTGATAGATCAACCAGACTCAAGCTTAGCAAGGACATACTTCATTTGAGGGAAACAATGGAAGAAAGGGACTTAGTAGATATATACAGGACACTTCATCCACAAAAAGCTGAATACACATTCTTCTCAAGCGTACATGGAACATTCTCCAAGATAGACCACATGCTGAGCCACAAAACATGCCTCCATAAAATTAAGAAGGTAGAGATTGTATCAACAATCTTCTCAGACCATAATGCGCTGAAATTAGAAGTAAATCACACACAAAAACAGAAAACTAAATCAAACACCTGGAAATTAAACAGTGCACTATTGAACAACGAGTGGATTAGACAGGAAATCAAAGAGTAAATCAAAAGATTCCTAGAAACGAATGAAAATGAGAACACGAGTTACCAAAACTTATGGGACACAGCAAAGGCTGTGTTAAGAGGAAAGTTTATAGCTCTACAAGCATTCCTCAGGAAGGAGGAGCGAGCACACATAAGTAACCTAACCTCACAGCTTAAGAGCTTGGAGAAGGACCAAAAAAAGGAGCACAACCCGAACAGGAGAAAGGAAATAATAAAACTCAGAGCAGAGATTAACGAGATGGAAACCCAAAAAACAATCCGAAAGATCAATGAAACCAAAAGCTGGTTCTTCGAGAAAATTAACAAGATTGATAAGCCTCTAGCAAAACTCACAAAGAAAGGGAGAGAGAAAACCCTAATAAACCGAATCAGAAATGAAAAGGGGGTCATTACAACAGAAACCACAGAAATTCAGAGGATCCTCAGGGAGTACTTTGAGAAGCTTTATGCCACGGAACATCAAAACCTCGAGGAAATGGATAAATTCCTAGATTCCTACAGACTCCCAAGGCTGAACCAAGAAGACCTGGAATACCTGAACAGACCTATCACCATCAAGGAAATTGAAATGGTAATAAAAAGTCTCCCCAAGCACAAAAGTCCTGGCCCGGATGGATTCACTAGTGAATTCTTCCAAATCTTTAAAGAGGACTTACTACCGATGCTCTTTAAGCTTTTCCACGAAACTGAAATATCAAAAACACTTCCGAACAGTTTCTACGAAGCAAATATCACACTGATACCAAAAGCAGACAGAGATACCACAAAGAAAGAGAATTACAGGCCGATATCCCTGATGAACACAGATGCAAAGATCCTCAACAAACTACTAGCAAATAGAATCCAACTACTCATCAAAAAGATCATACACCATGACCAAGTAGGATTCATCCCAGGGATGCAAGGATGGTTTAACATTCGGAAATCAATCAACATAATCCACCATATCAACAAAAGAAAAGATAAAAAGCATATGATCATATCAATAGATGCAGAGAAAGCATTTGATAAGATCCAGCACCCCTTTATGATGAAAACCCTAGCCAAAATGGGTATAGAGGGGACCTTCCTCAACATAATTAAAGCCATCTACCACAAGCCTACAGCAAGCATCATCCTCAATGGGGAAAAACTGAGAGCCTTCCCTCTAAGATCAGGGACGAGACAGGGATGCCCACTCTCTCCACTGCTGTTCAATATAGTACTGGAAGTACTTGCAATAGCGATTAGGCAGGAAAAAGATATTAAGGGCATTCAGGTAGGAAAGGAAGAAATCAAGCTCTCACTATTCGCAGATGATATGATACTCTACTTAGAGAACCCAATAACTTCCACCAAAAAACTCCTAGAAACAATAGACTCGTATAGTAAAGTTGCAGGTTATAAAATCAATACCCAAAAGTCCATGGCTTTCCTATACGCAAACAGTGAGAGAGAAGAAAGCAACGTGAAAAAAACAATCCCATTCACAATTGTGCCCCAGAAAATCAAGTACCTAGGAATCAGCTTAACTAAGGAAGTAAAGGACCTGTACAAAGAAAACTACAAAACGCTACTTCAGGAAATAAAAGAGGACATGAGGAAATGGAAAGATATCCCCTGCTCATGGGTCGGGAGATTTAACATTGTCAAAATGGCAATACTACCGAAAGCATTGTATAAATTCAATGCAATCCCTATAAGGATACCCATGACATTCTTCAAAGAAATGGAGCAAACACTCTTGAAATTTATATGGAACAATAAGCCCCCACGAATAGCTAAAGCAATTCTTGGGAAAAAGAAAATGGGAGGAATCAACCTCCCGAACTTCAAACTGTACTACAAAGCAGTAATAATTAAAACAGCATGGTACTGGAACAAAGGCAGAACTGCAGACCAATGGAACAGGGTTGAATACACTGACATCTCTCCTCAATCATATGCTCATCTAATCTTTGATAAAGGTGCAAGTAATGTGAAGTGGAGTAAGGAAAGCCTCTTTAATAAATTGTGTTGGCATCACTGGACGGCTCCATGCAAAAAAATAGGCTCAGAACTCTGCCTAACACCATGTACAAAAGTAAGATCAAAATGGATTAAAGACCTCAACATCAGACCAGAAACCATAAGGTACATTGAAGATAAAGTTGGCAAAACCCTCCATGACATTGAAGCTAATGGTATCTTCAAAGATGCCACGCCACTGGCCGAGCAAGTGAAAACAGAGATAGATAAATGGGACTATCTTAAACTAAGAAGCTTCTGCACCTCCAAAGAAACAGTGACCAAAATACAAAGACAGTCTACAGAATGGGAAAGGATATTCACCGAATACACATCTGACAAGGGGTTGATATCCAGGATATACAAAATACTGGTTAAACTCCACAAGAAGAAAACATCCAACCCCATCCAAAAATGGGGCAATGAAATGAACAGAAACTTTCTCAAAGAAGAAATCTGAATGGCAAAAAAGCACATGAGAAAATGCTCTACATCATTAATCATCAGGGAGATGCAGATCAAAACCACAATGAGATACCATCTCACACCTCAGAGACTGGCCCACATTCAAAAGAACAAAAGCAACCGATGCTGGCGTGGATGTGGCGAGAAAGGGACACTCCTTCACTGTTGGTGGGAATGTCCACTGCTTCAGCCCTTCTGGAAAACAGTATGGACGATTCTCAAAAAATTAGAAATTGAGCTCCCATTTGACCCAGCAATACCACTCCTGGGAATATATCCCAGAGAGGCAAAAATGTATAGTCGAAGTGACATCTGCACTTGTTTGTTCATTGCAGCACTCTTTACAATAGCCAGAAACTGGAAGAAACCTGAATGCCCAAGAACAGATGACTGGTTAAAGAAACTTTGGTACATCTACACAATGGAGTACTATGTAGCTGTTAGAAAAGATGAAGTCATGAAATTTACATACAAGTGGTACAATATGGAAAGTATCATGCTAAGCAAAATGAGTCAGAAAGAGAGGGATAGACATAGAAAGATTGCATTCATCTGGGGGATATAAAGTAACAAAGTATGAGATTAATACCCAAGAATAGCTGAGATCAGCACCAGGAGGATTACTCCATAACTTAGAGGCCAGCCGGGTATCCTAGAGGAAAGGGCAGTTCAGATAGAGAAGGGAGCACCAAATAAAGGATGTTTGGAGGATCCTCCCAGGAGGGGAAATGCATGTCGAAAGTAGACTATGGACTGAACATGTTTGCCACTCAATGCCTCTTTTGCAGACCACAACACCCAAAAGGAGAGAGAGAACACAGGGGATTGCCCTGCCACAGAGACAGGGGGGATAGGGGGATGGGGGTGGGAGGGATATTATCCATGGTGGTGGAAAATGGGCACTGGTGGAGGGATGGGTATCTGATCATTGTATAATTGAAACCAAAGCACAAAAAATTGTAAATCTACAACTTTAAAAAAATAAAATAAAATAAAGGGAAAAAAGAGAGAAAAATTAATTTTATAAAATTTATTTCTTTTCTGGTGGAGAGAAAGAGCTGCTGCTTGCTTTAAATCACATCACAAAATCTATTGCATTTGCTACAATGTTCAATAAACTTAGGTGGAGATAGGGATACTGAGCTGTTATTTCTTCAAGCATCAGTCACACAATTACACATACTTTAACTATTATAGGCATTTCAGATCACTATAGATCACATTATATCTGCATAATCAACATATAATAAAAACAGCAAGATCTAAACACACCAATTCCCAACTCCTCCTAGTCTGTGTACTTCTACAGGTAAACAGTAAGCATTCTTCACTGTAATTATCTCTTTTTCATTTCCCTAAAAAAAGGGGAATACCTTAAAGGTTGTCATCTCATGTTTTTAATATCACTGTCACTGTTACTGTCCTCCGTTGTTCATCGATTTTCTCGAGCGGGTCCAGTAACGTCTCCATTGTGAGACTCGTTGTTACTGTGTTTGGCATATTGAATACGTCACGGGTAGCTTGGCAGGCTTTGCCGTGCGGTGGAGATACTCTTGGTAGTTTGCCGGGCTCTCCGAGAGGAGTGGACACTTAATACTTACATCATAAACAAATAATGTGCGAATACCTATGAACATTTTAATCTAATATCTTTCCTTTTATCTGTAACTAATACATGATCACAATGACAACATATAAATTTTCCTTAAAAAATTACTTATGGCATTTAAAATGCAAATGAAAGCTACTAGATTAGAAGCTTCAAAAAGGCAAGAATTACTGCCATGACTCCCCTATATCTCAGCACTTAAAAAGTCTAGGAAAACAGAGTATTTGTCAAATGAGTGAATTCTGTACATTTTGAGTGTTATTTCAAAGCTACACAGATTCAAATGGTTTATTGAAATATAATACAAATGTTCGAAGGGCAATAATAGCATGGGATAGAATGTCTGAATCTGTCCATTCAGAGCAATCAGGCCTCTAATTCCTTATTTCAAAGAATTTTAAGAAAAAGGACTTTAGAGACAAAATCTCTCAAACTTCTTGCTCTCTCTTTTTTAACCTTCTGATCTTTTAAATGAGGATCATGATACACACATATCCCACGCCCAAAAGTGAATTAGTGAATTTTACTTGACAAATGATTTGCCAGTTATTGCTGAGCCTGACTTCAGACTTTTCCTATACTGCCTCCTTGCTGGTTCAGGTAGCAGAAAAAAAAAAAAAGGGACATTAGTTCCAGAGACCTATGAGTATGAGAAACCTAAATTTATAGGAAAATATTCCCTTCAAATATATAGCTTTGTGAGATTATTGTGGGGTATAGGCCAAGGAGTACTCCTGTTCTCAAGTATTGAACTTTCTGTAGAGTTTGCTGGGGAAGGGAAGCATTTTTGAAAGGCTCTTCTGTACTCAAACTACCATGAGTCAAGTCTAAAGCGTGAAGGAAACTGTGGACCAACAGACCCAAGTTTTACAGTATTAACTTCACGGCTACCAAAAAGAAGTGAAGTCACCTCTCACTGCTCTCATTTTTAAAAGATGATTTCTATTCCCTATTTTCATCACCTCTCTTGATTAGTGAAATGAAAAGCTATAACTTTGCCTCTACCAGAATAGAATGAAACCGGAATGCAAAGAATAACCTGTTCACATCTAGGAGAGAGAAAATAAATGTGTAATACAATTTAGTATTCTAATTTAATGCAGGTGGGGCCCAGATCTATCTTGAACGGTGGGCAAGACCCAGACACCTGAATGGAACTAGGATCATTCCTAATTTCACACATAGCAACATAGTAATCGCCATCACTTCCTCCAAAGTTGTGATAAAACTTCAGAGCTCTGATTCCGGAATGAATGTCCCAGTCTGGGTGGGGACAAAAGCGACAGCCAGCCTGACATGACCCGACAAGCTGGGTGAAAAATCTGGTGCAAAATGAGAGGGCTGGGGGAAAAAAGGGAGAATCCGGGATTTTCAACAAAGAACTCTCCAGAAAACTTAAGGCACAGAAAGCTGGGAAGAGAATTTCCAGCGAATCTCAGCGGGTCCATCCCGCGTCCGCGGGTTGCTTGGCAACGGAAGCCGCCCTCAAGGGCCTCCAGCCCGCTTCACACTTGCAGGAATAAAAAGTCTAAGAAGTCGCCTGGGCTGGACGCACCTTCTATTGCTCTTCTTGACCCCAAACTGCAATCTCTCTCCCGTCTGACCCTCTTCCCATCCCCGTAGACCTGGCCCCGGACAGGTGAATTCTCACCCCAACACTGTAGTCGGAGCCTCTGCCAAGACACGCTCTGCAACACCCCTAAACCCTGGCGGGGAGCTGGAGCGGACTCACTCAGAGCGTCTCCTAGGCCCCGGGAAAGGGCTAAAGCCCGGCCCGGATCCACCGTGGGGATCGAGTGATTACTATGGGAATTTCTTTTAAGGTGGTGAATAGAGTGTAAACCACGTGTTAAGCTGCCAGATGATGTTTTGTAAATTTTGCTTTAAAAAAAATTGTTTTGGGGGTTTTGGGCACACTTGGCTGTCTCAGTGTTACTCCCCATTTTGTGCTCTGAGTAACGTTTTGAAGGGGAAAAGCTTTAAGCATATGTTTTAATATCAGATTGCAAAGATCTCGCAGTGATTTTTAAAAAGATATTCAATGTTCTAGATTTATTTTCTACAGACATGGACATAATTCTTTAACTGTATAATTAAATACTGATATAATAAAAAAGGTAAAGGTAAAGGCCCTCCCGTTGATCGTCGATTTGCTCGAGCGGGCCCAGTAACGTCTCCATTGGAGACTTTGTTGTTACTGTGTCTGGCATATCGAATACTCTCGGTAGCTTGCCGGGCTCTCCGAGAGGGGCGGAGGAATCGAACTCCGGTCGGCCATGTTGGCCGCTTGTAAGGCGAACGCCCTACCCGCTGTGCTATAATAAAAAAAGGAAACAAGCCTAAGAATTAATAAATGTCGATTTTATTCTTCTATCTTTAAACTCATCAATAGCAGGAAAATTGACTCAGGATAGTCTTAAGGTTCCACTCCACTCCAATATGCTGTAAATTTCCTGAGTTATACAGCCAAATGTAGGGCTGGAGTGATAGCACAGCGGGTAGGGTTCCATTCCCAGCATCCCATATGGTCCCCTGAGTACTTCCAGGAGTAATTCTTGAGTGCATGAGCCAGGAGTAACCCCTCTGCATCGCTGAGTGTGACCCAAAAAGCAAAAATAAATAAATAAAAATATACAGCCAAATGCCAGATGCCCAATTTAGATGCTAATTCAGTTCTCTTTTCACAAACCAGTTTTTCTAATTTGCCATTGTCTTTTCAAAATAACCTCGCCCAGACGCCAGAGTTTACCTAAATTTATTGTAGCTATAAGGGATGAGTACTTGTTCTGGGTACTCTAGATAGAGCAATGAAGTAAATACATCTACTATTTTGGTTAAACTTTCATCTAATAGAGGTTACAATCATTAAAATATATATAAAATATCAGTTAGCAATTAAGAAAACTTAACAAACTAAAGGGATTAATACTATAGGTAGGTGATTTGGGATATATGGCTTCACTAGGAAGAATTCTCAGAAAAGGAAAGGCAAGAAGGAAAGGCCTAAGGAGAGACTATCCTTCTCAAGAGTCAGAGATTCTCACAGGAGAAACAAAGATTAGCCAGATCTAGTGCATTGTGGACCATACCAAGAATTTCAGATTTTGTAATTGTTACAGGAAGTATTGAGGATTTTGAGAAGAGAGTGTGTTAATTTTTAAAGTAATAATTTTTTTCTGGGAAAATAAAGATTGGATACAGAAAAGTCAAGTAAAGGAATTATATTATTTTGTACATTCAGAAATGATATTGGTTCTGACAAAAAGGTCAACTCTTTCCAGAAAGGGAAAAAAAATATGTGATCACAATATTGCCTAAAAATAAAGTTAACACCATTTGTAAGTTTATTTGAAAACAACATATCCTAAAGTAATAAGATACATAGATAAAGTGTTTAAAAAGGGACCAGAGTATGATTGTTAATTTTATGCATAAACTTTGTTAGACTATGGACATCAGTTATATAATCAAACACAAATCTAGATATTTCTTGAGGATAGTGTTTAACATATAAACCAACATACTTTGAGTATTATAGCTTACTATAATAAAGGTGGGTCTTGTCCAATAAGATAAAGGTGTTAGAGCAACCAGTGAAGTTCGCCAACACTGGTATTCTGCCTCCAAAGTCAAACAGAAATTCTTCCTCAGTTTCTAGGCTCCATGTTCAATACCTATTCTTACCTCCATTTTCAATCTGCCAGTTTTCAATTTAATTTCTTTAAAATGGGGCTGGAGCGATAGCACAGCGGGTAGGGCATTTGCCTTGCAAGCGGTCGACCCAGGTTCGAGTCCCAGCATCCCATATGGTCCCCTGAGCACCGCCGGGAGTAATTCCTGAGCGCATGAGCCAGGAGAAACCACTATGCATTGCCGGGTGTGGCCCAAAAAAGAAAAAATGTGTGTGTGGTAACATTATATGTAAAGTGTGAAGTATCAGAGGTAGCAACTGGAGAGGTTCTGCAAGGCAGGCTACTGTGTGGAGGGTCCTACAACTCCACAAGCATAGGAAGATGCTGAGGGGGTTGTGATGGGGGTTCTAGTGGAAGGTTCGTACACTTGTATTTCTATTTTACTGTGGAGGTAAAATTCAGGTAAATTGCCCAATAAGCTGCTGAGAAAAAAAAATGAAAATAAAGTTCTTCCAGGAAAATTAATATTAATTAATTAATTTAATAAAAATTAAGTAAAATGTGTGTATGTAAATGGAGGATAAGGATAGAGATATATGTTCAGTTGACTCTTTTTGGATAACCTTAACAACTACAGAGAAGAATAAAGTAATAATATGCAGAAAAAATGAACTGCTTTAAGAACAAGAGGGTGATAGCTCAGGGGTGCACAGGTTTCATATGTATAAGACCTTGAGTTTGAAACCCACCACCAATAAAAAGCCAACACCACAACAGCAAAAAAATATCAACAGGAAGTAATCTTTAAAGTCTTAAAAGATTACTAAGTTGTTCATCAACTATTAACCTCCACTATTAAGATGTTGGAGATTAAATAGTAAAAGGGAAACAATCCCCAAAGTTTTGGTCCTGAATAATCAATCAGTATGGTGCTTCAGTTCACCGAGATAGTTACCATTAACTGAAATCTATGGAGCACCAAGCGGTAGGTCTGTTCCAAACTTACCTTTCAAGCTGGAAAGATTTTAGTCCTGAAGGAAGATTTTAATTAGGGTATGGTGTATCAGCAGCACAGTATGGGCTATAGAAGTATCACTGATTTCATGCACACATTCATTAGCAGATGGTAGATTAGAATTTCTTTTCTATTTCCCAGTAAAATTTCCATTAGAGTTCTTGTATTTTCCCCATTGAATTTTCTCCTTTATATCAAAAGATAACCAGTTACATCAAAGTTTTCAATTTCTGTTAATTGACCTTTTATAGATGTCTGGAGGTGTTCACTTGAATTGCATGGCACTGTAAAAGCAATCTCAACTTATTAAATATATTTAAAACCTTTAAGACATGAAGAAAAATCTTTTAATGCCACAGATTCAAAATCTGGCTTATAATTAACAATGTATATGATATAAAAGATTAAACCTAGTGATGTTGATTCACATGTGAAAGTAGAAATCACATGTACTCTTTCATGCATTAAATCACAGTCATAGTCACATACCAATTAATAGCAGTTTTTATTTTATCTGTAGTCATCTAATGGTAGGCAAATGATAGGTAACTCTATTCTAAACAAGTGTCAATAAGGAAAGGTTTTGTTCAGAAGAACTGAAAAGTATACCTAAATACACTTTTTCTCATTGTCTGCTTCTTTCTAGGCAGTCTCTGCCATTGAAAGGAATTAAATTATTAAATTGCTAAGTGGTAAGATGATAATTTAAGATCACAGTCTGCCAACCAGTAAATAATATACCTCTTCTTGCTTTATTCCCTGTGAGTAAAAAAAAAAGGGGGGGGGGAGGGTGGCAATCTGATGCTGATATTTGCTTAAAGTGATTTTAAAAGCTATACAAGGAAACAGCCTCTGAAACTAGCGTAGGTATTTCCCAGGCCTGGGAAAAGCTATTGGTGCCTATTGTATTAACACATTAGTTATACATATTACACAATATACATAAGCATCTATATTAATTCATGAGGAAGATGTGACACAATAGACTTTCAAAATACAGTTCTTCGCTGTCCGGGCACCCTTTGCAATCATTTTTGGCATAGAAACGCGAAGAACAACGTGGTGGCAAATGCGTAGGATGCAATAGACGACTCAATTGTTTCACCTGCAGCCAGGCGCTCTGAGTAGCGTAATTCTGTTGCTATGGTACCCAGCCTGGTATTCTGAGCTAGAACCTAGCCTGATGAGCTCCCCCTGTGTTGCGTTTGAGGCTGTACAGGGGAACTGAGTCCGTGGCGAGCATCATCTGGAGCTGGGGCAGACTGGCAGACAAAGCCACTACCGCCGTTAAGGGCTCTCACGGTCATAGCAGCCTTGGAGCACCATCACGATGCTAAGGGAGAATTTGAGATGGCTATGGACTTTAGGTCTCTATCTGGTAACTAGTAAATCGTCTCCCAAAGTTCCAACCATCACTGACCGGGCTTTCATGGACCTATGCGTCCTGGCTCACAATCAGTTGCGTATCTGGGTGCACCCCCCAGCGGCTGACATGAAAGAAATGGTGAGAGAAAAAAATCCTGCTGGGCTCTGTTTCCTCTGGTTCATCTTCCATACCTGGGCGATACATTTCACGATTTCATTGTGAATTCAATCTGGATTCTCAGCATGCAGTTCAAAATCGCACCTTGACTTGGGCTGAGTCCTCCAGGACAGTCACGGGTATGAATGAGAAAGGAAAATGTGAAGCTATTCCTTGCCTAAATTTAAAATTTCTTTTGCTGGGGATGGCAGAATAGGGTAGGACTGAGTGTCGAGATAGGGGAAAGGTCATAGAGCCAGGAGGAGGCATGAAGAAGGAGCATATTTGAGTGTTTCTTAGTCTTCATCACTAAACACAGACATAATTCACACAGTTCCCATCACCCATATTTTGACTTTCCCAAAGCCACAATCAAGATACTACATGTAAAATTAATTATATATTTATTTTACATGTATATGAATATAAAAAATAAAAGCACAAGAGATAAATTTTCTCTTGTGCTATTATTTTTTATTTATTTTTTTATATTTTATATAGGGTTTAAGAAAATTACATATGTAGTATTCAGAATAAAATCTGGTAGGGGGTAAGCAGAGGGCTGAAATTAAGCATTATTACTAAAGGGTATAACATTTCACTTATCTGAACTTTTTAATATCAGCTGCATAAGAGTCCGAAAGTAGTGAGTGGTTGCAAGGTCAACCTAAAGTCAACCTGCAGCAAACTATAATTAAAATACGATAATGGATCTTCAAAATTTGTAATAAAAGTAAACATCACGCAGTGCCCTGGGAAGTATATTTCCCAGAGTTTCCTTGTATACCAGATAGAAAAGTATACAAGGAAACTCTGGAAAATATTCTTTGATGATGTTGATAGGTAATCATGGGTGTTTTGTATATCCAAACTCATCAAATTGCTCATAATATGTGTAGTTGTTTCTATATCAAATATATCTCAATAATTCTTTTTTAGGTATTAATTTTATTATTTGAATGTTTTAAATAATCTTTTAAAATTTTTTAAAAGCAAATTTTTTAAATAATCTTGCAAAAATTTTTGAAAACTTTATTAATATACTATGTTTATTCTTCCAGATCCTTTTTATACTCTCAATATAAAGTTAGTAGTGTAATAAGACATCTCAAATTCCTCCTCTCAACAATGTGATTGTTATTACAAAGAACTAGCAGAAGTATTATGATCATAAAGCACATTCTTAAAAAGACAGGGTTCCCCCTGTTTACCCATCAGATAAAACTAAAATCAGATAAAAACCAAATGTCTTTGGTTCTATTTTTAAATAATTTATGAGTAGATTTTTATCTTCACAGAATTTCAGTTATAAAGATACATTTCATAATGATTGTGATAAGAAGGGCATTTTTACATCATAATTGACTAGTCATAAGATAGTCATAAGATAGGCTTTAAATAATGAACATCTACAAATATATCAAATTTAATTTACAAGTTGCTCAGTAAAAATTTCCGTCTAAATTAATATCAATAACAACTAACATCAATAACAACGTTTTTGTAAAATAAAATAGATTTTATTTGGAGGATTTCTGAGAGGGAGAGAGTGAGAGTGTGAGAGGGTGAGAGCGAGTGAGAGAGAGAGGAGAGAGACGAGAGAGAGTAACATACTCAAGAGAGAATGTGGGCTTCTCCAAGGGCAGAGAGAACCCCTAGACACCCCCCAGAAACACCAATAACAACTTAATATCAATAACAACTATGTTTCAGACGAAAGTATTGCCAGATCTAAGGAGTCCTTAAAATAATTTTTTTCTTTGAAGACTTTTTTTTTCTTTCCTTTTTTGGGCCACACCTGATGGTGCTCAGAGCTTACTCCTAGAAGTGTTTGGGATACCAAATGGGTTGCCAGGAATTGAAGACAGGTCAGCCATGTGCAAGATAAGTACCCTACCTACTATATAATCTCTCCAGCACCTTATAAAGAATTTTTTTAGAGAGATGACTCCAATGATGCTCAGACAACTGTTTCTCGAGCCAGTGCTGTCCCAGGGAATCCTGGACCCTCCATAGGTGCTGGGTAGGGAGAATCTGGTGGTGTCAAGATGGAATTCAGGGTCTCAAACATGCTTGACATGCAAACTCTACTTGAGTTTGCTCCCTAATCATTACTTCTAGAAATATTTAAAATTTCTATTCAATAAGAAAAAGAAGACTATATTATGAAGTCTTTGAACACACTGAACTACAAATAGATGTTGATATACATATCTAGTAACTATAATTTTTACATATTATATATATAATTGAAATGACTTGAAATACATTATATTTGAACTGACTTAAAATACGTGTTTTAAATGCATATTGTTCCTTAGTCATTATATGTAAATTCTAACCCTGCCAAGATTATTATTTGTATATTAATACTTGGTCTTAATTATAATGACCAAATATTTTTATACTGTGTCAACACTTACAATAGGGAATGACTATAGCTATCCAACATTAGAATATTATTTTCTTTCTTTTTAAAGGAATATCACACATACACTAATGATGCTTTCCTTTTAAAGCAGAGAAACTGCCAAATGATTCAGGCAAAAGACTAGAACAGCCATCGTCTTAAGGAGAGACAAAGTTTTCAAGAATCCATAGTTAAATTGACATAACTTAGAGGAAAAAGCAAAATGCATAAAATTTAGGACTATATTAAGTGAGAATCACTGTATCACTGTATCACTGTCATCCTGTTGATCATCAAATTACTCAAGTGGGCACCAGTAACATCTCTGTTCCTCCAAGCCCTGAGATTTTAGCAGCCTCTTCTTACTCATCTTTTCCCAGCGACTGGAGGCTCTTTGAGGGCAGAGGAATGATACCTGTTGTCGTTACTGTATTTGGCATATCGAATATGCCATGGGGAACTTGTCAGGCTCTGCCCATGCGGGCAGAACACCCTCAGTAGCTTGCTGGATTCTCCTAGAGGCATATATTTATATGTTTCTCTATGATTGAACTACTGTCTGAACCCCATCTGACATGGTGTAGTAATTGTGAGATTACCTGGTTTTAGAACATTTGTTTGCTGTTATTGACTATGGACTTCCATCAGTATTACAGCAACTCTGTAAGAAAAAAATGAAATCCTGGTTTTGTATTATTTTTCTCTCCTAAGTACATAGAACTTTTGGTATGTTAGGCTTATTGTTCAAGCTGTTTATTTTTTCAGAACAGTAAATTACAAACCATTCTCTGGGAAATTGTTGAAAGTCCTTCTTGGCTACCGAAAACAAATGTTTTTATACCGTTATTTTGGTAGTTTTAAAAGATGATTTGGACCAGAGAGACAGAATAGAGGCTAAGGCTTGTATGACACTGGTCGTAGTTCAATTCCAGTACTGCATATTGTCCCTCAAGTCAGGCTCATTCCTGAGCAAAAAGTCAGGAGTAATCCCTGAGTACAGCTGCATACGGCTCTGAGACCTACCTTGCCCCCACCCAAAGAGCAAAAAAGGTGGAAAAAAATACTACAAAAATACATAGAAAAGTAATCAATGAAATAAGTAGTATGACTTTAAATACATAATTTAAAATGAAATGAAATGACAGTAAATGTCATTTAATTTTATTTGAATGGATTTGATTGACAAATTTATTGTCAAACAACTTCAGTGTTAGTTTTAGTCTACACATTGACAAGATTAAAAATATCATCAATCTTCTTGGAAACAGATGTTAACAAAATACACACCAGGTAAATAATAAAATTTATAAACTACTATGAATATTAACAGTAATAACGATATCCAGAAAAAAATCTACACAGAGAACCTAATATATATGGAGTATGTTTTCAGAACACAAAGAATTCAAGCAAAACACATGAAACCTACTTAATAATATTGCAAATCACAGTATCTCAGTCAATTTAAAAAGCTTTAGCATAAAAGAAGAAATCAAATTAGAAGACATTCATTAAACTCTTTTTTTTTTCTTTTTGGGTCACACCTGGCAATGCACAAGGGTTACTCCTGGTTCTGCACTCAAGAGTTACTCCTGGCAGTGCTCAGGGGACCATATGGGATGCTGGGAATCGAACCTGGGTCGGCCGCATGCAAGGCAAACACCCTACCCGCTGCGCTATCTCTCCAGCCCCGACATTCATTAAATTCTTGAAAATTAAGTACGTATAAAAACTACATTGATTAAAAAGGAAGTCTTAAGTTAAATATAGATAAATGTGGATGCAAATGTAAAATTAATATGCAATATATCAAAACCGATATGATGCATCTTACGGATTTCTTAGAGGGAAATGAATTAATAGTACTAAATAATTATGTTTAAAAGAGAAAGACTCTGAAATGTGTAGTCAAAATAATAAAAATATAGTTTAGAAGAAAAATAACAGATAAATGAAATGGATATGTTGAAAAGATATTAAAAACAATAAACTACAAACTTTATTCTTTGAAAGCAAATCAGCAAAATGCACACCAACACAAATTACTAACATGAAATGTATTGAGGACATATGAAAGACCTTGCAAAAACATACTATAGACAAATCATCACACATCTGACACCCATAAGCATAAAAAAAGTTAACTTGTAAACTTTATACCTTGTAAAAAAATTAATACAAAATGATCATATTCAAATTCACAAAATAAAACTATAAAATTCTTAGAAAAAAATGAACAGAATAGTCAATATCAAGTCAGGTAAGATTTCTTAATATGGATGAATATCTTGATTATACATGACAAGCTATCAAACATAAAAACAAGGAGCTATTAAAGAAAACTTGAAAAGTTTATCTCATCAGAAACATTTTTAAACTGCTGTTTCATAAACCTTATTAGTACATTTTAAAATGCTATAGACTAGTGGAAAATAAATGTGAACCATTCATTTTAAAAATAATTATCCCCTTGTATTTTCATTAATTCACTTCATTGCTAAATTTGATATTTGTTGGATTATTTTATGAAAATCTTAAAATGTATTAGCATAGAATTATTCATAGCATTAACTTAAAAATTGTATGCCTGCAAAAATATTACTTTATTAATTTAACATCGATTTATAATTTTGTGGAATTCCAGGAAATTATCTTTGTTCACCTGTCTGTGTAGATGCCTCCACACAGAAAAAAAAAAACAGAAAGAGAGATCCATTTCAAATATGAGATAAAAAACATAGTAAGGGAACAGAAATGGCCAAACTTACTAGTACTGAAGAATTTCTTCACAGATTTGCTTATATGTATGAACTTACATATGGTGAGGGACTGGGAATACTGGGGGCTTCTGGGAGGAGCCTTTGGGTGGAGGGAAGCAGGCACTCTAGCACTCTGGTGACAGGTGTGGCCTCGGAATGATGTATCCATGACAATTATAATTAACAGTATTGTAGATTCCACCAGCAACTCAATAAACATTATTAAGGAAAAAAAAAGAAAGAAAGGGCCAGAAAGATAGTACAGAGGGCAGAGTGTTCATTTGCCTTGTATGTGGCCTACCAAATACGTAAACGTGTATATGGTTCCCCTAGCACTATCAGGAGTAATTCCTGAGTGCAGAGTGCAGAGATAGGAGTAACCCCCAAACACCACCGGGGGTAACCCAAAGGCAAAAGCGAACAAACAGAAAAACAGCAATGACATTGTAAAATGAAAAATAGAAAAGAGTGAACAAACATTTGACCGGAGGGATATACAGATGAGAAACAAAAATGTGCCCACAAAATATGTTCGCTACTAGCCATAAAGAATGTCAGTCAAAACGATAATAAAAATATAATTAAGAGGGCGGAAATACAGCTCAAACAGTAAAGAACAAACTTAGCATGTGAAAGGGTTCACGACATATCTGGCATTACATGCTACCACCCCTAGCTCTGCTGTGTGTTGTTCTGGTAGCCTCTGACCCTGAGGATAGCAAGTATTATCAGACTTTAGCATTGGCAGGAATGGTTGCAATTAAAAAAAGAAACAAATTTTGAAAATTACAGCAAAGGCCAGGGATATGGTTCAGCATACTTGCCTGACGTGTGTGACTCTAGTTTCAACCCCAGCACCACAAATAAAACAGCAAAACCAAGTAAAGAAACACTCTAATAAGATATCACTGGCCGCTAGTTAGAGGAGTTGAATTTAAAAAAAAAAAAAAAGAACTATAATCAAATATCAGAAACGATATGGAGAAATTGTATCTGTCATACATGTTGACCCAGCAATGACAAATCCCAGGCGAATTTTCCTACATGTTCATGGGCTGATAGGGGAGATAGTTGAGAGGGTTGGTACTTAGGCAGACAGCAGGCAGTGGGTAACTGGCACTGCTGTTGGGAACAGTTCCTGAGAAATGCTATGCGAGTCGCCTCTGAGAGCTGGTGGCTGTGGCTGGGGGGGGGGTGGGGGGGAGAATTAACAAATACTTGTAGACGCTTTATTTATAATGCCTTGAATTTATAAAACAACTAAATTTTTATACATAGGTGAACTTCAAAATATGTGGCATTCTCCCTGCAAGCAGCCTACCTGGGTTCAATCTTCTGCATCCCATATGGTCCCTGAGCACCACCAGAAATGATCCTTGCGCACAGACCAGGAGTAAGCCCTGAACACTACCTACCACACGTGGCCCAGAAACTAAAAAGATGAGGCATTCTACGGGGCACTAATCAACAATAAGAAATAAAATATCAAGCTCTGAAATCTTATAATTACATAATTGAAATTACAAAATTATAGAGATGGAAAAAACAGTGATTGCCAAGCATTAGGTGTAGGGTGGGGAAATGAATGAATGTGGCTTTAAAAGTTAGCGTGTGTGCCCATTGGGATAATGGAATACCATATGTATCTTGACTGTATCATTGCTTCAGTTTACACCTGTGGCAAAATTGCTTGAAGTTACACATATGGACACAAATCAATGCATATAAAAATCTACTGAAATCTTAGGATCTCTAGATTATATCATTGTGAATTTCTCAATTTTGATTTCCTACTAGTTATGACATTATGAATTGGGCCAAAGTGATAGTACAGCGAGAAGGACATTTGCTTTGCAACTGGCTGACCAAGGTTCCATCCCTTACATTCCATATGGCCCCTGAGCATTTCCAGGAATAATTTCTGGGTGCAGAGCAGGAATAACCCCTGAACATTGCCAGTCATGACCCAAAAAATCCAAAAAAAATTATGGATGGAAAACCGAGGTAAAGTTCACATAAGAAAGCCATATTATTCACAACATAGTGTGACTCTAAAATTTGTTTAAAAAAAATTAAAAACCATCTTGTCAATAGTAATCTACATTTGGACGTGGTCATGTTTGTCAAAAATGTTTCGGGATTCTATTCTGTTCCACTAGGCTGTATATATCTACTCTTGTGCCAATACTATATTGTTTTAATATAGCATATAGCTTTACAATAGGTGATAGAGTAAATTCATCGCTTGGTTTTACATATTGAAGATTGCCTTAGTTTTTTTATTGTTACTTGAATTTTCATCTGAATTTTATAATCAATTTCTATCCTCTCGCCAAAAGGTTAGATTAGATTTTTTTTGGAAATAAAACAAAAGGCTAATAGTCTTTATAATATTGAATATTTCAATTCATGAAGTTTTTCATGCCTCCATTTCAGTTTAAAAAATTTTTTTAATGGGGTAAGAGTGATAATACAGTAGGGCACTTGTCTTGCATGAGGCCCACTCAGGTTCAATTCTGGACACCCCAGGTGGTCCCCCAAGCCTGCCAGGAGTAATGCCTGAGCACTGAGCTAGAATAAGCCCCAAACATCATGGAGCATGGCCCAAAAACAAAAAAAAAGTTAATTTGGTGTTTTATATAGCTTTCATGCAAAGGTGTTTTTAAAGACTATATAAGTTATTTATTTATACATATTTAATGTTTTTGAAATTTTCTAATTTAAATATTGTTTATTTTCCCTTTGTTCATCAATTTGCTCAAGCGGGCCCAGTAACGTCTCCATCGTGAGACGACTTGTTACTGTGTTTGGCATATTGAATATGTCATGGGTAGCTTGCCAGGCTTTGCCATGCGGGCAAGATACTCTGGTAGCTTGCTGGGCTCTCCAAAAGGGGCAGAGGAATCGAACCCGGGTTGGCCATGTCAGTCACATGCAAGGCAAATGCCCTACCCGCTGTCCTATCGCTCCAGCCCTAATATAGTCATTTCTCAAAAAACTAAAAATTGAGCTCCCATACAACCCGGCAATACCACTTCTAGGAATATATCCTCAGAGCCCAAAAAACACACAGCAGGAATCCGTATGTAGTTCTATGTTTATTGAAGCACTATTCATAATAGCCTATTCTGAACCCCAACAAATGTGATGCTGGGACTGGACGATAGCACAGTGGTAGGGTGTTTGCCTTGCGCACAGCCATCCCAACTGAGCCAGGTTCGATTTTTATGCCCCTCTTGGAGAGCCCTGCAAGCTATCGAGAGTATTTTGTCCGTATTTCACCTGCATGGCAAAGCCTGGCAAGCTCCCCGTGACCGTGACATATTCAATATGCCAAAACCAGTAACAACAATATGCCCAACACAGTAACAAAGTCAAAATGGAGACATTACTGGGCCCTGCTCGAGCAAATCGATGAACAATGGGAGAACAGTGAACAGTGGGCATTGTATATTTTACTCATAACTAATAAATTAATAAATATATAAATATATAATTTAATAAATAAATATAATTTTAAAATAGAAATACATATAATTAAATAATTAAATATATAATTTTTATATCTTGCACATACCTAGAAACTACAATAACTTATCCTCTTACATTTTTGTGTATTTATTTAAATTCTCTACATACACAAAGTTATTTGTAAATAATGACATCCCAACTACTAAACATGATATATTATTGCCATATATTTATAATTCAAATACTTTATTACATACTAAAGATTTTACTACAAGTTTAAATGGAAATACTAAGACTTCTTGTTTCATTCCCAATTTTGAAAAACAATCTTTCAATTCTTTATCATTTTATATGAATATTCACTATAGGCTTATTTAGGGGTTTTGGTTTTGCTTTGTAATTACTCCAACAAAATAAGGAAATTTTATTACTAGTGCTTATGGGGCTTTTCTCTCTTTACTTTTACTTTCGGACTGGAGCGATAGCACAGTGGGTAGGGCATTTGCTTTGCATGCGGCCCATCTGGCAGACCAGAGTTCCATTCCTCCGCTCCTCTTGGAGAGCCCAGCAAGCTACTGAGAGTATCTGGCAAGCTCCCTGTGATGTGTGTGATATACCAAACACAGTAACAACAAAGTCTCACAATGGAGACATTACTGGGCCCGCTCAAGCAAATCAATTAACAACGGGAGGACGGTGCTACTTTTACTTTCATGAGATCTGAGTTTCTAGACTCTGAATGCTTACATTTAAATCACATTCAAAGACATTTGTTGAATGCCTCTACCATATCAGGTCAACTACAAGTTATTGGAAATACAAAGATGAATTGCGAAGTAGTGAATACTATACAAATAACGCTGAGCAGTGCTAAAAAGAAATGACTCACTCTGATCTGAACATAACAAATACCGAACAATAATTACCCTGAATTAAAATTAATAGTAACTTTAAATATGTTATTATTATTAGAATAACTTTACATTGCACATTTTAATTTAAATTATTATTTTTTTTATCTTTCAGAGTTGGGAATCCAGTTTAGCAAAGGTTGCTTACAAATGGGCAAACAAGTGCAAATTTGAACACAATGGTTGTCTATCATCACCATTTGCATGTGATCCAAATCATCAATTTCTTGGAGAAAATATTTGGCTGGGATCATTAAGCATATTTTCACCAAAGTCAGCTGTTGAAGCTTGGTATAATGAAACTCAATATTATAATTATAATACTCTAGCATGTACTGATGTTTGTGGCCATTATACTCAGGTAAATATTTAATTTTTTGTTGATTCATTATTAGTATGAGTTTCAGCTGAGTAGCTGAAAACCTCACCTTCACTAGTGTTGGAGTACAAGGAGCTTAGGTTTATCGGGTTGCACCCATCACAGTGCTTCCGAGTCACTCCCATTACTTTGTTCGTCTGTAACCACTTCTATGCTCTCTTCCCCAACCAATTTGTAAGGTCTCATCCTTCTTAGACACTGAAGCCGTACTGTAAGTTAATATTGCCTTTCTCCTCTCCTTATGTCTTTCGAATAGTTTGATGCAATGTCCTTTCTGTAAAGATACAGGAAGACCGTTAACATTATGCTTTATAACTTAGGATTTAATTGGCCTTGAATATTATTCACTCCTGGGCATCTGCGTTCTCAACTTAAGCCTCAGTTGCCCTTACTTCCTAGCACCCCAAGGGCAGGGTCCTGACGTGGGACTGGATGGAACCAGGGCAAGCTGGTAAATTATGTGCTACCCTGGCATCGAGATGGGCCAGGCCAAGGTGCCACGATTCTTAACTATAGGTTAAGAGTTTGATCATAGGCAAATGCTGTCATGATCCAAAGGTAACGACAAGACTAGGACCCTGTTGCTAGGAATAGGAAAGATATCTGGCCTGAGCACTACAGTCTGAGATCGAGATGGCCCTAGGAGAGCAATTCTATAAGCTCAAAGTATTTCTTACTGTGTCCATACAAAATGATTTATATTATGTATGCTTATATGTTGGTCGGACAAGGAGAGGAGAAATTCTCCAGGGAAATCTGTTCTAGGGTGGGTTGATCTGCTAAATGAGAATCTGCCCTAGAAACTGCTTTCCCATGTATGTCCTGACTAGCTTGGATGAGACTGAACCTTTCTCCCCTTCAAACTGCCTTCAGTAAATGATTTCAGTATATTGAGGCAGTTTCCCTTATCTCACAGGAACCTAGCTGGTCTTAGGTATGCAGATCCCAGGTGCTAAACCAGGCCTGATCTTTGGGATGTAGATTCCAAGTTCTAGAAGACTGGTCTTTGATGTGCTAATACAAGTGCTAGTAGTTTGTAAAAGGGCCAGGATTACTGGCCTCCGGATTTAAGGAAACAATGTGATTGTAAAGAAACAATGTATGGTTTGCCACCACAATGTTCTTTCTGTAACTCCTTTTGATGACATCACTATATTGCGCCCTTTAGAGGTACTGTGATCCATATAAGGGAGATTTCAGGGCTCTCTGGGGGACACATGCATCAGAGAACCTGGGAAGATGGGGCTGAGGACAGAAGCTGAGAGAACAAAGGTGCACGTGCTTGAGAGATCCTGGAGCCTCCATGACATACATCTCTTCCATGTAATAAACTGCTGCTAAGACCAACCAGGTTGGCCCTCGTTTCCTTCCTTCGCCAGACCATAGCCATCCACCTCCCTGCAGTGGGAAACGGCCTGCGACTACCGAACGCGGGCGGCGGGAGAGATACGCCGCTGCCGTCCCCTTAGCCCGTCCTTTTTTGTGTGTTTACACAACTAGGAAGATATTTTCCTTAGGAATGGAATTCACTTAGAGTGCCATTTTTGTTTTTGTTTTTTTGTAAAATTCATAGTCATCTCATATGAAACAAGAAATATATTGTAATACACTTTTCTGAACGTAAAGTGTCTTTTTCTCTTTATAATTATTCCTTTATTTCAATCCCTAAACAATTTCAAAATGCAATGAAATTTTATTCAGGCTTTTATGCTGTGATTGAAATTGTGGCTGCCTGTTTTAAATAAAACTTAGAAAAATGCTGAACATTGTCATTTGAACTGCTTCTAGCATTCACTTTAAATAATTTCTCTTCCCAAAATCCAGTTACCTAGGAGGAAGAACACTCTGTATCTTTTTCTTGCTTCTAAAAATTTCTTCTATAATGTTTAATCTACTGTGATGACATTTAGTTTATTTTTTATGTTAGATGTTAAAGTTTACATTTACTCGAGTTGTTTTTGTCTTCTCTTTGTTATTGACACAGGTAGTGCATATGATTATTTATCTAGCTTTTTTTGAGCACTGGGATACAGTTAGAATAATTATTATGTTTTTCATGCTAATTCTGACACTTATGTGAACTCTGGATTAGTTTCATTTGATTTACTTAAAATTTTTATTCTGGATTGAATTGCCTTGCCCCTTAGCTTGTTAGGTAAATTTTATCTTGTTGCATGCTAATTTATCTTTATTTTTATATATTTTTAATTGTCTTCTGGGATGGGCTGGAATGATATGATAGCAGGGCTGGAGCTATAGCACAATGGGTAGGACGTTTGCCTTGCATGCAGCCGGCCTGGCCAACCCGGGTTAGATTCCTTCGCCCCTCTCAGAGAGCCCCACAAGCTACCGAGAGTATCTCGCCTGCACAGCAAAGCCTGGCAAGCTCCCTGTGACGTATTCGATATGCCAAACACAATAACAAGAAGTCTCACAATGGAGACGTTACTGGGCCCACTCAAGCAAATCAATGAACAATGGGAGGACAGTGACAGTGACAATCTTCTGGGATATAATTGTTGCTTGAATTTTGAATCTTTGGGTTTCTGGGTTTTAAATAATGTATAAACATTTTTTTAAAAAACTTTCTTAACATGTTGCCTACATTTAAAATGCTTTTTGGGTGGAATGAAAACACTCTTTAGTCTTAGACTAATTATCTCTCAACAGTAAGCCAAGGTCTTCTAAATATTCTACCCAAGCCCCAGAAATTATGAAGCTGTCCAGCCCAGCTAGTGGGAACAGGGCCCATTCCTGTTCTGGTACAAGACTCAGAATTGTTTCTGTTAACTTTTAATAGGTGGTTCTTTACCAGGTTAGGGCAAATTTTTTCACTTGTCTAGTCTGGTTAATGTCCTGCTGAATTGATGGAGAGGAACCCCTATATATCAACACAGTCACTTTACTATATAATTTTAAATCACGATCACGATCATCCTGTTGTTCGTCGATTGCCTTGAGCAGGCACTGGTAACGTCTCCTTCCTCATAGCCCTGTGAAATGCTCTTTCAGGGTTAGAAGAATGAGACCCATCATTATTACTGGTATTTGGCATATTGAGTACGCCACGGGGAGTTTGCCAGACTCTGCCGTGCGGGCAGGATACATTTGGTAGCCTGCCAGGTTGTCCAAAGTAAGAACAAGATAATAAGATGTCTTGTGGCCGCAAATGCTTCCGGTAGCTGGGTTTTATAGTCTCTGGTCTTGGCCACTGATGGGATTACCTGGCGCCGGGGGCAGTTGGTGGGTGTGATGTTTGCCTACTGGAAGATGGGGATCTGGGTGGAGCATGCTCAGCCCCAATGCGAGCAGGCTTGGAGATCTCAGCCCCTAGACCCGCATGCCTGGGTTCCTAACGTGAATCCCATCAACCGCCAAAATTTTAAATAGTGAAAAAAAAAACTGGGAAAAGTATACAACTCACAGCCTTTTCCCATTGCACCCCTCTCTTGGACAGATTGTCTTGTTTTTTAATGTTCAGTATCAAAAACCAAAACAACCCATTATTTTTTATTGTTTTTCCAATTGGTTATTACAGAAGGGAACTTTGGGCAGAAGTGAGGCCTCATCTATACAAACTTAATTGACACAATGTTTTTTCTGTTTTTTTTTTTATTGAATCACCATGAGATACAGTTATAAGGCTGATCTTGGTCAGGTTCCAGTCATACAATGTTTCAACACCCATTCCTCCACCAATGTACGTTTCTCACCACCAATGACCACAGTTTCCCTCCTTTCACCTCTCCTGCAGGGTCTCCCCCAGCCCAGCAGCCTGTCTCCATGGCAGGCACTTCTCTCTCTCTCTCTCTCTCTCTCTCTCTCTCTCTCTCTCTCTCTCTCTCTCTCTCTCTCTCTGTCCCTCCCTCCCTCCCTCCTGCCCCCCTCTCCACTCCCACCCCTTTTAGGCGTTATGGTTTGCAATACAGATACTGAAAGGTTACCATGTTTGCTCCTTTACCTATTTTTAAAATAACACACAGAGTTCACTTGTCACTTTTATCGAGGAGCCCTGATCAAAGTATTTTAGCCAATCTTATATTTCCTTCCTTATTTACTTTTTGTCTCACAACAGGATACAAACAGAATACTGTAAGTAGGAACCCCTTTCAGAATGAACACTTGCAAATAACGTGTTTTGGTTCCTGCTGGGAAAATTGAGAATGCAGAATCAAATGTCAGTTATCTTGAAAATAAACAGAATAGCAATATTCCTAACATGGCATTCAGGCTGAGTCACTGCTGTTAAATAATCCTTTGTCTGGGATTTGGGATATGGCTCCTGTGGGGCACAGACTTCACATATGTGAAGCCCCAGTTCAATGTCCAGCACCATAAATTAATAAGCAGAGAATACATTGTCCTTTGCTGCAAGGAAAGAGGAACCTATTTCCAAATGTTCCTTTTCTAGTATTGCTATATCAGAAAAAAGGATCTTATTGTTCATTAGTGAATTGAGAAATTGCAGACTTAATAGTTAAGAAATATTAAGTATTAAATATTAACTTAATAGTTAAGAAAGGGTTGATATTGCTTCAACATCTATATTTGCTTAATGTTTTGGGCAAAATGAGCTATAAATGTCAGGCATTTACATTTTCAGATACTCATATTGAAGTTAGAACCAATGGTGATATTAACATTACATTGATTCCTTTTAAAGAAAACAAATTATTTTAAACCTACATTTAATCAATATTTATTTTACATTATCAAAGCCAAAAGGTAATCACAATAGTATCTATTAAGAAATTGCACTTCATGTTGAAGTCGCTATTCATAAAAATTTCTAAAAATGATTTTTTCAAAACATATGGACTTACAGTTTCATCACAGTCCTATCATAAACCATTCAAAAGGAAAGTGATCAAAGGTCAGTTTGATCCCCGCCTCAAAGTAGCATGGTTTTTCCTGCTATAAAAGGACATGAAATGTGTGGTCATTTGCGTTTTCTGCATATGATTTTAAAGTGGGATCTGAAATGAGACTCAACTTAATGCTAAATATTGAAAAAAAAATAAAGGGAAATATTAGCTGCAAAGATGAGGCTGAGTGCCAAAAAAAAAAAACATTCAGGGGTTTCCAAGAATTGAGAGAGAACATTCAACAACTTGGTCAAGTTGTTGATGTTTATTATTGAGGGTCAAGTCAATAATAATTATTTATTGTCAAGTAAAGTGACAGATACTGTTTTGCCTAAAAATATGGGGAAGTGTGGGGGAAAGGATGAACACAAGAAAAACAAATCTCTTGAAGAGAGGAAAAGGATACTTAAGGGAAAAACAGTAGGGGAGGAGATGGTGGTAGGGGACAGAGAAGCCTGGGGCCATGGACTCTGCCTTTGCAGCCACCTCGCCAGAATTCTCCTCTTTTCTTTAGTGGCTTCCTGGTTCTGTTTGCACTGGAGGATGAAATTGTTTTATGTTGCTTAGACTGGGTGAATTCCATTTTATCCTGTCCTCACCTGTCTTTGTGAGGGAAGGGCTCAGAATTTCCTTTGATAGCATTTGGGGGAAGAGGGGTGTATGTCCTAAATCCTGGGTATTTCTGTTCTTCTCAGTTTAAAGGAGGTGTTAACAGTATTATCCCCATTTTCAACTCCAAGCATTATGATGTACTGCTTAATTTGCAATAGTCTGTTTCACTGTCAATAGTGGATACTTCCTTCCCACTTAACATCCTCAAACATTGACTGCATTCCTTCGCCTGCTTGGAGAAACCGGGTGAAGAGGAAGAAGAGAGATCAAATGATTTCTTAGTGACTAAGTTTCTAGTCTCCTATCTCTATCTTTTATTAACTAAATAAAGAAATGCCAACCTAATATATGTATATACATAAATAAATGTATACATACAAATAATATATGAAATATTTATATATACATATATTTATGTGTACACTTATTTATGTTCATATATATGTTTACACATACACATAAATGTTAATATGTGTGTAATATTGTATCTATATAACACAACAGCACTGTCACTGTCACAGTCCTCCCGTTGTTCATCGATTTGCTCGAGTGAGCCCAGTAATGTCTCCATTTTGAGACTTCTTGTTACTGTGTTTGGCATATTGAATACATCACGGGTAGCTTGCCAGGCTTTGCCATGTGGGTGAGATACTCTCAGTAGCTTGCCAGGCTCTCTGAGAGGGGCGGAGGAATCAAATCCAGCTTGGCCAGGGCTGGCTGCGCACAAGGCAAACGCCCTACCACTGTGCTATCACTCCAGTATACATGCATAATAAATATTTACTCATATACATATATTTATATATGCATTTATATAACATAAATATATTTATATAAAGATATAAATATATATATAAAAAGATGTGTAGTATTATCTAATTGATTTTGAGTCATTGCCCCAAGAGGAGGGACAGGAGATCTTCCCAATTTTGGCAATTCTGATCTCTTCCTTTTACTATTTCTTTTTCTCCTGATTTTGTTCTATTCTGTAGCACTGTAGCATTGTCCTCCCGTTGTTCATGGATTTGCTCAAGTGGGCACCAGTAATGTCTCCATTGTGAGACTTGTTGTTACTGTTTTTGGCATATTGAATACACCACGGGGACTTTTCCAGGCTCTGCCGTGCAGGCAGGATACTCTTGATAGCTTGCCAGGCTCTCTGAGAGGGACGGAGGAATCAAACTCTGGTTGGCCACGTGCAAGGCAAAAGCCCTACTGGCTGTGCTATCACTCCAGCCCTTATTCTATTCTTTGAGTTTATATTTTGTGTTGAACTTAATTTTCTTAATTGAATAAAATTCATCACCTCACAAATCAAAATAAATGGATACTGAAAAAACGTTTTTAAAAGGATCTAATCTTATTAAATTGGGGAACTAGCTAGAAATTAATTTTCACACTCCAAATTTGCACATATGGTTATAAATAAACCAACTCTTCTCAGTTCCTTGTGTTTTTTATTGAAAAGAGACATTAACATATTTTTCAGCAAAACTGTTTATTTTGGTTACGCCCAGATCATGATACTAGAAAACATCAGCTTACAAATTCTGTTAATACATCCTGTAACTTGAAAAGACACATATTCTAGAAATCTGTCTGCTTTACAAGAGTTATTTTATTATCTGAATAGAATAAGGCAGTATATTCCCAGGAAAATTCCACTATTGTCACAAAGAAAAATGAATGCTCTTTACTTTTATATCTCTCTACCCATGATCAGTTTTAGATAAGAATTACTCTTCCTTTTGAATTACTTCATTAATCTTTCAACTAAGCAAAAGATTTATTATGTTGGTGGCAGGTATTTTCTTTCATTAATGTTACTAATTTCTCTTGTGATATAACATATGTAACATAAATTGTTAAAACCTCAAGTTTTGCAAGGTAATTATAAACTAAGAATTTTTCTGAAAACAAATGTTTTGGTTGGAGGGCCACACTAGCACTGCTCAGAACTAACTTTTGGGCGTTAGAGCAATAGCACAGCGGGTAGGGCGTTTGCCTTGCACATGACCGACCCGGGTTCGATTCCCCATATGGTACCCTGAGCACCGGCAGGAGTAATTTATGAGTGCAGAGCCAAAAGTAACCCCTGGGCATTGCCGAGTATGACCCTCCCCCCCAAAAAACAACTACTGGTCAGTATTCAGGGGTCATTCTTTGTGGTGCTCAGGGGGCCATATGTAAGCATCAGATATGGAACTGGAATGGGTTGCTTGCAATAATGTCTGGTCCCTACCTTTATATTATTTGATTATTGTCATGGAGAAAACAAAAATACATAAATGTCACAAGTTGAAGAAAATGTAATTAGGGCTATCCTTTATATCCTCCTTCTGATTTATGAGAATCACTGGGAAAATCTAGTTAACTATATCTAATCTAATCTAGATAACTCATGAGAAAGGACTTAAAAATAACTATTTAAACAAAAGTTTAAGAATAAAGAAAACATTGCCTGTATATAACATAGATTTATTTCTTCACATGACAAGGACATGGTATATTTCTATATCAATATAATACTTGCATCATGGCTTTCACGGTCACGGTCACGGTCCTCCCATTGTTCATCGATTTGCTCGAGCAGGCCAGTAACGTTTCCATCATGAGACTTGTTGTTACTGTGTTTGGCATATTGAATACGTCACGGATAGCTTGCCAGGCTCTGCCGTGCGGGCGAGATACTCTTGGTAGCTTGCCGGGCTCTCCAAGAGGGGCAGAGGAATCGAACTCGGGTCGGCCATGTTAGCCGCTTGTAAGGCAAATGCCCTACCACTGTGCTATCGCTCCAGCCCCATCATGGCTTTACATAGTCAAAATTTTTTTCTCTTTTATAGGTGGTTTGGGCCGTTTCAAATAAAGTTGGTTGTGCAGCTGCATTGTGTCCCAATCTTGGAGGATATCACACTACAATATTTGTATGCAACTATGCACCTCCGTAAGTTATTTACCATTAAAATATTTTATTTTTATTTTTTATAATTTTATTTATTGAATTACCATGAGAGAAGTTACAAAGCTTTTGGGTTTAAGTCTCTGTAATACAATGACACACCCGTACCTTCACCAGTGCGCATTCTCCATTCCCAAAAACCCCAGTATACCCCTATCCCCTACCCTCCCCCTACCTGTGGGGCAGATGATTTCCACATTACTCTCTCTCTCCTTTGATTACATTCAATATTTTGGCACCAGACCCACCATATTATTTGGGATTTTACCCCAACACCCAGATCTGCTGAAAAGGCAACAGTAGATAATGTGTTTTCTATTGATAGTTATGAATAACATATGATGCCATGTGGCTGCTGTAGTGGCCACACGATTTTGAAATTCCGAAATTTTAACAATTAAATCTGGAGGGATTTCTGCCAAAACCTGCTGGGTTCTGAGATTTGTTCCTGAGTCTCTGGGATCATGGCCATTAAGCAGATTGCTTGGTCAGGAGCCAGAAAGGCTATTCATGGACGGCAACTCAGGGTCTCATTGGGATGGTGAGGAAAGGGCTGGCTCCAGCCCCATCCCGTGAGGCCCTGGGTTTCTCGTCACTGCAGGCCCAAACCTGATTGTCCAGTGGCCTCTGGCAGATGGCGGCCACTGAGCCTCCAAGAGGGAGCAGGTGGAGGGGCAGCACCCTTTCCCCCTTGGGGTGGCCCAGCAACAGTAACCTACTGCGGGGTCTGGACACATTTCTGCCAAAAGACACTGGGTTTCAAGATTTGTTTCTGAGTCTCTGGGATCATGGTCGTATTAAAATATTTTAAATTGAAATAAATGTCAAGCATTATTTTATAAATGTGTGTTTTATGAAATAATATAAAATTTTCTTTTATAATGTGGCTCAGATAGATAAATAGGATCACTGTATCACTGTCATCCCATTGTTCATCGATTTACTCGAGTGGACACCAGTAATGTCTCCATTTGTCCCAACCCTGAGATTTTAGCAGCCTCTCCTTACTCATCTTTCCCAACAATTGGAGGCTCTTTCAGGGTCAGGGGAATGAGACCTTTCTTGTTACTGTTTTTGGCATACCAAATACGTCACGGGTTGCTTGCCAGGCTCTGCCCTGTGGTTGGGATACTCTTGGTAACTTGCCAGACTCTCCAAGAGGCATATAAATATATATATTTTTCCTATGATTTATTTCCTACTGTCTGAACCACATCAAGTATGGTGTGGTCATTATGGAAAATGGGTAGGGAGTGTTTTATATGTATGTGTCCAGAAATATGTTCACTCATATGTGAGGCCTAGCCCAAGCATGTGAAAAGCGGCCTGGAGTGTAGCAGCAGTTGTGTAGTGGAGGTCAGTTGCCGGGGCTGGGTCCTGTGGGGTGGGGAGGGCTCTCACCTGCCCCCTCTGGGGTGCTCCGAGTGAAAACACGGAGATAAATAGGATAGTGAGAGAAAATACTTGCACGGAGATAAATAGGATAGTGAGAGAAAATACTTTGTGTAAAGAATCGCATCTGTCATGAACTAGTAAAGTTGAAAGAAAGTTTAAATTATGGAAACTGTCTTATAAGTAAAAATAAAAATTAGACAAAAATATATAGTGCTGGACCAGTGCGATAGTACAGCGAGTAGGGTAAACACCTACCCGCCACACTCCAGGCCGCTTTCCAAACACCTGCCTTGCATGCAATCTACACTGGTTCAATAATTGGCATCCCATATTTACTTTGAGCATCACCAGGAATAATTCCTAAGTGCAGAGCCAGGAGCCAAAAAGGTAAAAATAATGCCAGGCTCTGCCGTGCGGGCGAGATACTCTCGGTAGCTTGCCGGGCTCTCCGAGAGGGATGGAGGAATTGAACTCGGGTCAGCCATGTTGGCTGCGTGCAAGGCAAACGCCCTACCGCTGTGCTATCGCTCTAGCCCGCAATAAATATATAGTGTCGGATAACACTTTACTGCTCCTGCAGGGAGCTTAAAGTTTATGAACCACTCCTACAACAGAGCAACTGAGGCACAACTAATACTCCTATATTGCTTTTCTCTTTCCTTTGTATCATTTGAATGGTTTATTTAGCAATGTACTTTTTGTATAGACACAGGAAGACAATTGACACTGTGCTTATTTAATATTCGTGTTAATTGACACTATGCTATGTAACATGCAAGTTAATTGACTCCAAAATAATATTTATTCCTGGGCATCCATATTTACTTGATTGCCCTTAGTTCCTGGTACTCCAAGAGCAGAGTCCTGATGAGGGACTGATGGACCCAGGGCAAGCAGTGAGCTACCCTGGCATCAAAATGGGCCAGGCCAAGCACCATAATACTAAAGTATAAGTTAAGAGCACGGTCATGGACAAACTCTGCCATGAACCAAAAGAGATAACTAAATAAGGACCCTGCTGGGGTTAGGAAGACTAACCTGGCCTGAGGACTGTGGTCTGGAATATATAGTGAGATGTCCCCAGGAAGAACCAAACTTTAAGCTTGTGCTTACTTACTCTTACTGTGCTCATACAAAATGACATTGTTAGAAATATTATAAGAAGTAAATTTACTTTAACAATTTAAGTGAATTACTAGCTGAGCAGTCCTCAGATAGTTACAAGGTCATCATCAGAAAGTTACTAGGTTGTCGTCAGAAAGTTACATGGTAACAGGGTTAAAAGAGGTCAGAAGAAGAGACCAGAGACTGAAGAAGAGGACAACAGCAGCAGACTAGAAAGCAGGAGACAGAGTGACAAAGAGACAAAGAGATGAAGTTACGAGGTGACAAGTTTACAAGATTAGAAGGTTGGGAGAAGTCAGAAGATTACAAGGTCCGCACGGACAGAAGACAGAGACAGAAAAGAGCACAACAGCACACATAGAAGCAGAGCACAAAGGAAGAAAATAGAGAATACAGCAACAAAGGGAATACAAGAAGATGTGGAGGAAAACTGAGATTTTGGAGACTGGAGGTCCACGAGGAGACTAGGATTATGGAACTCTGACAACAATGACTCTGCAGTAAAGGGAGAGATGGGATGAGGTTGGGGAGTTCACCTGTTACCCATCCTCCACCCGTCTTTCTGGAAGAGCCTGGGAGGCTGCTCCTGGTCTGCCAAACTTCTCTTCACATCCTGCCTGCGCCACAGCCCACTGTTCCATTTCTCACTTTTTATGTATCATATCGTGTATTGTTGAGATGAATAAAAACTCAACAATATAGTGACACACTAAAAGTTAAATATTAGAAAGCAAAGTAGGTTTTTTGTTTTTTTGTTTTTGCTTTTTGGGTTATACCTGGCAATGCTCAAGGGTTACTCCTGGCTCATGCATTCAGGAATAACTCCTGGCAGTGCTCAAGGGGACCATATAGGATGCTGGGAATCGAACCTAGGTCGGTTGTGTGCAAGGCAAACACCCTACCTGCTGTGCTATCACTCCAGCCCCAAGAAAGCAAAGTAGTTTTATCTGTATTTTTGTAATATAATATAACATATATGAAATAGCAAAGAACTGAAAATTATTGTGAAAAGCCATTATTAGGAGAATAGCTATTCTTCTGAGGACACTATAATTTTTGTTATCTTCTGACAATTGTACATTTAAATAGAAGTATTAAGTAAGTTCAATGAGAGTTGCCAAAAATGAAATTCTGGTGCTCTAATCCCAAAGGTTAAAAAAAAAAGACCAGTAATAAACCAACTCTTAAAAAAAATGTTCACCATCAACAAAGAAAACTATAGGCCAATATCCCTGATGAACACGGATGTGAAGCTCCTCAACAAAATATTAGCAAATAGAATCCAACAACTCATAAAAAAGATCATACACCACGACCAAGTAGGATTCATCCCGGGTATGCAAGCGTGGTTTAACATTTGGAAATCAATCAACATAATCCATCATATCAACAAAAGTAAAGATAAAAACAATATTGATTATATCAATAAATGCAGAGAAATCTTTTGATAAGATCCAGCACCTGTTTATGATGAAAACTCTCACCAAAATGGGTTTTGAAGGAACTTTCCTCAAGATAGTCAAAGCCATCTATGACAAACCCATGGCAAGCATTATCCTCAATGGGAAAAAACTAGGGGTCTATCCTCTAAGATCAGGTACAAGACAAGGATGCCCAATGTCACCACTTCTATTTAACATAGTGCTGGAAGTACTTGCAATAGCGATTAGGCAAGAAAAAGACATTAAAGGCATCCAGATAGGAAAGGAAGAAATCAAGCTCTCACTATTCACAGATGATATGATACTATATCTCAAGAATTCCAAATTCTCTGCTAAGAAACTCCTAGACACAATAGACTTATACAGTAAAGTCGCAGGCTATAAAATCAATGCCCAAAAATCCATGGCCTTCTTATATGCAAATAATGAGAGAGGGGAAAGTGATATGAAAAAAATAATCCCGTTCACAATTGTGCCCCAGAAAATCAAATATCTCAGAATCAGTCTAACTAAAGAGGTAAAGGACCTCTACAGTGAAAACTACAAAAAGCCACTCCATGAAGTAAAAGAGGACACGAGGAAATGGAAATATATCCTCTGCTCATGGATAGGAAAAATTAAAATCGCCAAAATGGCAATACTCCTGAAAGCATTATATAGATTTAATGTGATCCTTATAAGGATACCCATGAAATTCTTCAAAGAAATAGATGAAGCACTCCGAAATTCATATGGAACAATAATCGCCCACGAATAGCTAAAGAAGCTCTTGTGAAAAAGACTTGGGGAGGTATCACCCTCCCCAACCTCAAGCTCTACTACAAAGCGGTAATAATTAAAACAGCACTGGAACAAAGGCAGGGCCACAGACCAATGGAACAAGGTGGAATATCCGTACACACAACCCCAAATGTATGAACATCTAATCTTTGATAAAGGAGCAAGAAATGTGAACTGGATCAAGGAAAGCCTCTTTTACAAATTGTGCTGGCATAACTGGCAACCACATGCAAAAAAATGGGCCTAGACCTCGACCTAACACCAAGCACAAAAGTCAGATCAAAATGGATTAAAGATCTCAAAGTCAGGCCAAAATCCATAAGGTACATTGAAGACAAGGTCGGCAAAACCCTCCACAATATTGAAGCCAACAGTATCTTTAAAGACGACACTCCACTGACCAAACAAGTGGAAACAGAAATAAACAAATGGGACTATCTTAAATTAAGAAGCTTCTGCACTTCAAAAGATACAATAACCAGAATACAAAGACAATCTACAGAATGAGAAAGGATATTTACTCAATACCCGTCTGATAAAGGGTTGATATCAAGGATTATAAAAAGCACTCATTGAACTCTACAAAAAGAAAACATCTAACCCTATCAAAAAATGGGGTGATGAAATGAACAGAAACTTTCTCAAAGAAGAATCTGAATGGCTAGAAGGCACATGAGAAAATGCTCTACATCACTAATCATCAGGGAGATGCAGATCAAAAGAACGAGATCGATCATCTCACCACAAAGACTGGCCCACATCCAAAAGAACAAAAGCAACTGGTGCTGGTGTGGATGTGATGAGAAAGGGTCTCTCTCCTTCTCTGCCCGTGGGAATGCCGATTGGTTCAGCCCTTTTGGAAAACAATATGGATGCTCCTCAGAAAATTAGAAATTGAGCTCCCATTTGACCCAGCAATACCACACCTGGGAATATACCCCAGAGAGGCAAAAAAGTACAGTCGAAATGACATCTTCACTTCTATGCTCATTGCTGCACTATTCACAATAGCCCAAATCTGGAAAAAACCTGAGTGCCCGAGAACAGATGACTGGTTAAAGAAACTTTGGTACATATACACAATGGAGTATTATGCAGCTGTTAGAAAAGATAAAGTCATGAAATTTACATACAAGTGGTACTACATGGAAAGTATTATGCTAAGGGAAATTAGTCAGAAAGAGAGGGGCAGATATAGAAAGATTGCATTCATTTGGGGAATACAAAATAACAAAATAGGAGACTAACACCCAAAAACAGCCTAGATAAGTACCAGGAGGTTCACTCCATGGCTTGGAGGCCAGCCACACATGCTGGGGGAGAAGACAGCTCACTTAGAGAAAGGAGAACCAAGTAAAGGGTGTTGAGAGGATCCTCCCAGTATGAGAGATGCATGCTGAAAGTAGACTATAGACTGAACATGATAGCCACTCAATGCCCCTTTTGCAATCCACAGCACCCAAAAGGAGAGAGAGAACAAAAGGGAATGCCCTGCCACAGAAATGGGGTGAGATCGGGGGTTGGGGAGTGGTGGGAGGGATGCTGGGAGCATTGGAGGTGGGGAATGGGCACTGGTAGAGGGATGGGTACTCAATCATTGTATAACTAAAACCCTAGCACAAAAATTTGTAAGTCTACAACTGTACCTCATGGTGTTTCGCTAATAAAAATTAACAATTAAAAATAAATAAATAAATAAAAGTTTACTCACAATAAAAAAAGAAACACATTACTGTGTTACCAAACTTTGCTTGTTTTATTGAATAAACTACTTTGAAAGTTAAAAAAAAAGTTCATATGTACAAAAGGTGAAAACAAACAATAAATGTACATGATTGTCACACCAAAATTTATACAGAAGTATATATGTGTGTATACATTCCATCTTAGATAAAGGAGCAAATCTAATAAATGCATAGTCGTAAATTTGTGGCCTAGTACAATTTTATATATACTTGAGAGGACAGGAATCATAAGTGGTCAGAACGAAATAATTCTGTTGCATCAACACAAAAATGTATAAGAATGTCATGGATCTTGGCACCCCATGAGGGGTATTGCTAAGAGAATTTTCCAGAGGAAATAGCTACCCCCTCAGGGGAGACTCAATCCTGTGTAGCAATTAACTGCAGACAAGTCCAGAGCTAAGAAGTGTTTCCTGGGTGTGGAGGGAAACTCTCTAGAAATACTTGTTAGCTCTGGACTTGTCTGCAGTTACAGACTGAAGAGAAAATATCAATAAGCTGATACTGAATCAAAAAATACCATCCCAGCATAGGAGGGAGCCGATCACAAAGGACTTAAAGAACATTATTTTTATATCAACACTCTAAGTCAGAAACAGTCTCAGGACTTATTGAGTCTGACAGAATGGCCTTCTGGTGCAGTTATACACAATGACCAAATGCAGTTCATTCCAGGCAAACAAGGATGATTCAACATATGCAAATATTTTAATATATTATACTATATCAGGCCTGGAGCAATAGTGCAGCGGTTAGGGCGTTTGCCTTGCACGTGGCCGACCAGGGTTCGATTCCTTCATCCCTCTCAGAGAGCTTGGCAAGCTACTGAGAGTTTCCCACTCCCACAGCACAGCCTGGCAAGCTCCCCATGGCATATTCAATATGCCAAAAACAGTAACAACAAGTCTCACAATGGAGAAGTTACTGGTGCCCGCTCGAGCAAATCGATGTACAATGGGAGAACAGTGCTACATACTATATCAAAAGGAAAGAAAAATTGATAAGATGATATCCGCAGATGCAAAGAAATCTTTTAACATGACTGAGTATCCATTAACTATAAAAACCTGAACAAAAAAAGGGGTAGAAGGAACTCAACTCGAGATAATAATGTACATTTTCAACAATACCTCAGATAACTTCATATTCTGTGGTGAAAAACTGAAGCCTTCCTTCTGAGATTAGCACAAGGCAAAGAAGTCTATTTTTTATACAATTACTCAGTATAGTTTTGTTAATCTGTACCATAGCAATCAGGCACAGAAAAGAAATCAAAGGGAATCAGATGAGAAAATAAGGTATGGCTATTTGTAGATGATGTGAAAATATTCATAAACTAAAGATGTGACTTTATATATAGACACATAAATCCAAGAATCCCAATCACAAGAAACAAGTAAAAAACTAGACCAATATACATTTAAATGAAGAAATTCAAAAGTAGCCAAAGAATAAAAACATACTACAGTCAAAGGATCAAAGGCAAGGATAAAAGATGTATCACTACAATCAACTCAAGAGATAAGGCAACAATATATTTAAGTATTGGAAGGAAGAAAAGTTATATTCTATTCTAAAATACCTTTCAAATTATAAAGTCACGGTCACGGTCCTCCCGTTGTTCATCGATTTGCCGGGCCCAGTAACGTCTCCATCATGAGACTTGTTGTTACTGTGTTTGGCATATCGAAATACCTCACGGGGAGCTTGCCAGGCTTTGCCGTGCAGGCGAGATACTCTCGGTAGCTTGTCGGGCTCTCTGAGAGGGGCGGAGGAATCGAACTCGGGTCGGCAATGTTGGCTGCATGCAAGGCAAACACCTTACCCGCTGTGATTTACAAACCAGACACTAACTACATAAGTAAATATATAGAATTTTTTCTTAACATTAAATTTTCTTCAAAGTTAGTTTAATCAAAGATAACAATATTCTATGAAAGGTTATAACATGAAAAATTGATAACTGTAGCAAGAAGTCTTGAGTGTAAAAAATGAAAAATGAAAATAAAAACTATAAAGGTTTTTCTACATGATTTCCCCCCCTTCATTTAATATAAGTTTCAGGTGTACACATAATAATCAACCTTTTATATACTGTGAAGTTTAACTACATTAATTCTAGATAATATCCATTTCCATATGTAATTACTAACATTTGTAATAGTACTCTTTAAGATCACTTCTCAAAGCACTTTAAAATGTGCATTAGAGTATTATCTTCTGCTCTATGTAAAATGGAATGATTTAATCTATGATAAGTGAATGATACATAACATAAATACTAAACTATTTTTTAAAAATCAGTATCAAATAAACCAACTAAGTAAGCAAAATTAAAATTTAAAAAACAGGGAGTTGGAGGTGGAGTGACAGTACAACTGGTTGGGTACTTGCTTTGCATGTGACTGATCCGGGTTCTATGCCCTGCACCCAATATGGTCCCTGTAGCCTGCCAGAGTGACCTCTGAGTGCAAACCCAGGCATAAGCCTGAGCAACACCAGCTGTGGCTCCAAAACAAACAAATGAAAAAAAATACAAGGCTGTAGCAGTAGTACAGTGAGTAGAACTTTTGCCTTGCATGCAACTGAACTGGGCTTAGTTCCACTGAGCCTTCAGGAGTGATTCCTGAATGCAGAGCCAGAAGTAAACCCTGAGTGCTGTCAAGTAGAGCCCCAAACCAAAAAAAAAAAAAGATAATTTTTTTTAAAAAATTTATTTAAAAAAATAACATAACATTTAAAAAAATATTCAATTAATCCAAATGAGGCAAGGGAAAAAAGGGGGGGATAATAAGGAAGAAATAAGGCAGAATAATCAGAAGATAGCCTTAAACAAGTGAAGATAGGATTATTACCATAATGAGGCCCAAGTACAAAATATAAGTTAATACAAAATATTTTAGATACCAGAATTGAAAATTAATCTATGTGAACGAAAATAACATTTTATTACACTTTCAGAGATTTTGATTTCTTTGCTTATGTAGGTTAAAACTATACAGAAAGTAATCATCACAAACTGGCTTTTATTGATTTATTTTCTGATAATTGCATTTGCATTGCTCTACATTTTGTTGGGGCAAGCAATATGAAATCAATCTGTTATGTGTTTGCTAAGGAGGCAGGACAGAGGGCAGGAGGGGAACTGGGGACATTGGTAGAAAGAAGAGCAAACTGATGATGGAATTGGTATTTGAATATTGTATGTCTGAAGCAGCTATATTATAAATAGCTTTGTAAATCACAGTGTTTTAATAAACATAATTTTTTTAAAAACCTAAAGACATCAATGATCACATCAAATGCAAGTGGCATAAACACCCACGTGAAAAGCACAGATTGTCATTAGATAAGAAATCAAGAACGAATTACTTGTTACCTACAAGATGTTTGTTTTATTTTTTTTTTATTTGAAGATTCATTTATTATTCTTGGGCATGTATTCTTTTTTTTATAATTTTTATTAGTGAGACACCATGAGGTACAGTTGTAGACTTACAAATTTTTGTGCTTGGGTTTCAGTTATACAATGATCAAATACCCATTCCTCCACCAGTGCCCATTTCCCACCACCACGAATCCCAGTATCCCTCCCACCCCCCATCCCCCCCACCCAGCCTCTGTGGCAGGGCATTCCCTTTTGTTCTCTCTCTCCTATTGGGTGTTGTGGTTTGCAAAAGAGGCAATGGGTGGCAATCATGTTTGGTCTATAGTCTACTTTCAGCATGCTTCTCCCATTCTGGGAAGATCCTCCCAACACCCTTTATTTGGTGCTCCCTTCTCTATCTGAGCTCCTTTTTCCCCTAGCATGTGTGGCTGGCCTCCAAGCCATGGAGTAAAATTCCTGGTACAAGATGTTTGTGTTAAATGTAAATACACTAGGAAAATGAGAAAAAAAACAAAACCAAACTTTATTCCTGATAAAAATTACTCAGTAAACTAAACATTTTTAAGAAAAAATGTTTCTTTGGGGGTGGGGGATGGCAACACCCTGAAATACTCAGAGGTTACTTCTGGCTCTACAATCATGAAGTATTACTCCTGGTAGTGTTCAGAGAACCATATGGAAAATAGGGATAGAACTCAGGTCAGCCTTGTGCCCACCCACTATACTACTTCTCCATCCCTGAAAAGAACTTCTTAAACCTTATGATAAAAAGCAGCTATGAAAACCCTCCAGTGTTGTACTGACAGCAGATTTTTTTCTATAAATGACCAGATAGGAATAAATAATTACCAACTCTTTTTGGTATATCATCACATAGAACAAGAATTAAATTAATTTTTAAATTTTAAATTGAATTCCAAAGCTTATGTTTTATTTGTAATTAAAATTTTGCTATATTCCATTTACAAAATCAAGAAATAATTTCAGTGTTTACAGCAAAACCTTTGTGGATATTGTATACTGGGTTTACATCTAAATTGTGTTCTGCAAACTATTCAAGAATATAACCACCTCATAGATTAGAGATTTAATAGTTTTTATCTTTGCAAAAGAAATTAGTATAAACTTGGGACTAAAATCATTTTTCCTTTTCAACTTTCATGACTTGGTGATCAAGGCAACTTGTATGAACACATGCACAATATTAGAGAAATCAAGAGCTATGTGTCTAATCAATGTTTCTGTTTTTTTACAGAGGAAATTTTCCAAATATGCCCCCGTATACTAAAGGAACACCCTGCTCTTTGTGTGAGCCTGGAGAAATTTGTAGAAACAAGCTCTGCAGTAAGCAAAAAGAAAGACAAAATCTTGGCCTATCAAAGAGCAAATTTTCCATAAATTCATTATATTTCAATTTTGGTCTCTTGAATAGGTTTTCAGACAACTTACAGATAACATTTAATCTCTGCTATAGAATGACAAGTAATTTGTCATAAATTATCATATTTAAACTCAGATATAGTTTCATTTCTTCACTGATTTTTTCCTATCTGCTAAAAAAGAGAAGGAAGTGAAATATAACTGTGATTAAATTTGCAGTACACTACTGGCTGAAATGTTCCTTATTTGTATTTGTAGCTGTCCCTTTTCATTGGATATTATTTTTATTAGTGACTCACGCCAAAGTAATCAATGTCCAAATTAATTGTGATTTAAATCTATGGTTACTTTCTATCATAAGCCTTTAGTTTTCAGATGAAAGTTCTTTTTGTTTTTTGGACCACGCCTGGCAGTGCTCAGGACTTACTCCTGGCTCTGCACTCAAGAATGACTCCTGGTGGTTCATGGGTGTTCAATACGGGATACCAGGAATTGAACCTGAGTCAGTAGTGTGCAAGGCAAATGCCTTACCTGCTATACTATTGCTCTGGCCTCAAAGATACATTCTTAAGGACAAATGCATAAACTTTGATTGATGATAGAGTGTGAAATAGGTGAAGAGGAGATGATTTGAATGCTGTGGGGCAAAAGTAGACTTGATGGCATGAAAGAAAATAGGCACCAAGATGTTAAAATATATTAAATAATTCTATTTATATAAAACTTAAAACAAAGCTAAAAAAACTTTGTTTTGAGTTAGTATTTTCTTAGTGTCTGTTTAATACTGGTTTAATTTCTTTAAATGTTATATGATATTCAGGTCTGGAAGACCAGGCAGACAATATTTTACTTGATTCTAGTTCTAAAGAAATTCTCTTTATTTTTAATCTATGTTCCATGTTCCATTTTTTAAGTCCATGCTTTTTTATTTATGTCCCTTCTTGTTTTAGTTGTTAATTTCTTATAAAAAGTCAAATTTTAGCTTTATTGGTTTCCTTTTTGAGAGAAAAGAGATATGGCATATGAAGACTTTGGATCAGATGATAATAATCATAATAATAATAAGTGATGTGGGTCCCAAATAAATTAAATTATTAATAAATTCTGGATGCTACTATAGCCCATATTATTTTCTGTCATTTTGATGCAGCTTATTTTTTACAGCACTAATTGAATAACTCTAAAATTATACTTTGTGTTCATTTTTATTTATTTGATTCTTAATTTAGCCATAAATTTTTCTTAAAATTTTTCTGATAAATATTATATTTGAATCCTCAACTTTATGCTCAATACATAATATAAGCTAAAAATGAAAAAGTGGGAAAATGATATAAATAACATCATAACAAATTATGGGATCCTATTAAGAATGGTAAATATGAGAGAAAATTTTGACGGGAAAAAGTTGAAGCAAGGACCAATTACAAAAATAAAAGAGCTATTTGATAGAGCACTCTGGATACCAAAAACTCAACATGAAGGATGAATTTTGTACTTTTTCAGGAACTTTATATGCCATATCATAGCAGCATGTCAAAATTAATTAGCCATTGTATATAGCTTGAATATTTTAGGCTTTGTACACCACTATAGAGAAGTATTCCAGAAACATTTTTTGATACACATTGTTGGTGATGAGCATCTGGATTTGGAAGTCCTTTTCATTTTCTGAATTTAAAACTTCAAATATTTTCTAAATTAATTGTCTTATTCAAAAAAGTCAGCAAAGGATGTGAATATTTTCAATTAAAAAATGTTTTCTGTTTCAGGATCCAAAGAACAACAAAAAGCTGAAGGTGTGAATCAAAATAATTCAGTATTAATTCAATTACTCCTGCCCTTTTTTGAGTGTTTTTAATTTAATTTTCTTTTGACATTTGAATCAGAATATCTTTTTTTGTTTTTCATTTTTTACTACTTTATTGAGGCACAGTTAGAATCACAGTTACAAAGTTGTTCATGATTGAGTTTCAATTATACAGTGTTCAGCATTGTACATTACGTCAACCAATGTACATTTCCCACCACCAGTGTCCCTAGTTTCCCACCCCCCAATCCCATTCTCCTCCTGTTTGTCTCCATGGCAGGCACTTTTCTTTCTCTCTCTCTCTCTCTCTCTCTCTCTCTCTCTCTCTCTCTCTCTCTCTCTCTCTCTCTCTCTCTCTCTCCCCACCCCCCCTTGGAGCATCATGGTTTGAAATGCAGGTACTGAATGGTTATTGTGCTTGCCCTTCCTACCTACTTTCAGCACTCCGTTCTTGCCCAGGAATTTCACCTACTTCTTGAGCCAATGGCCTAAGTTGTTGGCAGGTTAATTCTTGGTAAGCTTGCTCCGGGGGTGATGGAGTCTGGCTGAAGGCATGGTGGTGACTTTGGAGTGTTGGATCAAGCAGTTGCCAGGGCTCTGTTTGGGTGGGCATTGGGCTGACCTGCCCCCTTCTGAGGTGTCCTGGAATACACAGCCATAAGCAGGTGTCTGAACACATTTTGTGACTGGCTGATGTCATTTGAGATTTATTTATGAGTCTCCAAAGCAGGACCAAAAGGTGAGCGTACATAGCAGCACAGGAGGTTTCCTGAGAGGCTGCTGGGACTTCTGGAAGTACAGAGAAGTTGGGGGGAGGTAGTCCATCCAGACTTGGAGAGGGTCTGGTGATTTCAGTCACAAAGACCCATGTACCTAAATTTTGGGCAGATTAATTTCTCAGCGAACTGGGTCCTGAGCTGTTGGGGTCTGGCTAGAGGCATGGGACAACTTTGGGATATTAGAAAGCTTGAGGGCATCATTAGGTGGCTGGTACTCTTGCCCAGTGAGTCCAGGTTGACCTGCCAGTGGTGTTGTGCCATCTGAGCCTCAGTGATACTGGAGACAATAGAGGCAGACATGGCAGGCCATGGACCAGGACCAGATGGGTGCCTGGGTCCTGCCAGACCTGGTGCTCCAGGCAGCTGCTGTTGCTATTCCAGCAGCATAGTCTCCAGTAGTTGGAGCTCAGGGAGCTGAAGGACTAGGAGAGGATCTTCCTCTAAGACAGGCTCAGAAGACTGAGTCACATAGGTCACAACATTAGGTGCAGCCAGGCCTCGGGGTGTAGAAGGAGCACCCAGCTAGCAGCAAATCACCCTGGCGCCCGGTTGCACCTCACTGACTGGCTATGGCAGGTATTTAAGGCACCGCAGCAGTTCCATAGCCCGTGCTCCACGATAGCACCAGGCTGGACTCCAGAAGCATTTTTTTTTCCTTTAAAAAGCGGGATGAAGAATATTTAACTGAAATTTGCATTCGGTCCAGTGAAATGATGCAGCGTTTCTGTGTAGCAGAACCCTGCAGCTCAGAGCTTCAAGAGTTGCTGCAGCTCCACGTGTCCCCCGTGTTCTCCGTGTCCGAGCACCTGTGGCCGCCCCTCCCCCACCTTTACACTCTCCAGCGGTTTTTTTTTTTCCTTTTCTTGCTTTTTGTGTCACACCCCACAATGCTCAGGTGTTCCTTCTGGCTCTGCACTCAGGAATCACTCCTGGTGGTGGTCGAAGAGCCATGTGGGATGCTGGGAATTGAACCCGGGTTCACCGCGTGCAAGGCAAATGCCCTACCAGCTGTGCTATGGTTCCAGCCCCTCTCCAGCAGTTTAATTCTTAACTTCACTGTTCTTTAATTTAACTTTGTTTTTTTCTATCAGTTTAACATTTTATAAATAATATGACATGATCATGCAGTTTCTGGGCCACCCGCATCCTGCAGTTCAGAGCTCTGAGAGCAGCCACAGATCCATTGGTCCCAATGTCTTGGCGGTGCTACCACCATCCTCCAAGACTCCTATTTTTAATTTTAAATCTTTTCTTTTCTTTTTAAGTTTTGGAATCCAAAGCACAACAAAAACCTGAAAGAGTGAATAAAAATAGTTCAGCACTGATTCAATTACTACCTTCCATTGAAACTAAAGTGAGCTCCATCGGTCCCAATGTCTTGGCGGTGCTACCACCATCCTCCAAGACTCCTATTTTTAATTTTAAATCTTTTTTTTTCTTTTTAAGTTTTGTAATCCAAAGCACAACAAAAACCTGAAAGAGTGAATGAAAATAGTTCAGCACTGATTCAATTACTACCTTCCATTGAAACTAAAGTGAGCTTTTAACTGTTCTGTTTTGTTGACAGAATCTCCAAGTTTGAACACAACTTCTATCGAAGCGACAGCATCTCAAAAGATAGCATATAGTGCATTATGTTTGCTTTCTGTTCTTCCAAGAATAGTATAGTTTTCATGCATACAAGAGAAATCACAAGACATTATAATAAAAGAATATGATTAAATATGGCTTTCACTGGTTTACTTTTTAAAATGGCCAGCAATATTACCTGTTATCTGAACTAAGTGTCTTTTTAATTCAAAAGAAAATATTGTAACATAGAATAGTAATTTAAAAAATCTTGTTTAGACAAATTTCAATTTTTCAGAATGAAGAGTACCATTTGGGGGTCCAAAGAGATAGGACACTGTGTATGCCATTTACCTTGCATGCTGCTGAATTGGGTTTGATCCCTGACACCCCTCCTTATGGTCATCCAAGCCCACTAGTAGTTATCACTGAGCATAGAGGCAGGAGTAAGCCTTAGGCATTGTTGGATGTGGCCCTCAAACAAAACAAAACAAAACAAAACAGAAAGGAAAACTTTTGCTGAGCATATTTTTTCAGAAACAAAAAGTAAAACGTTTATTAGGCCACATACTGTAATATTTTAGATTGTCATTTAAATTGTAGCACTGTAGCACTGTAGCACTGTCCTCCCATTGTTCATCAATTTGCTTGGGCAGGCACTGGTGAGACTTGTCCTTACTGTTTTTGGCATATCGAATATGCCACAGGGAGCTTGCCAGGCTTTGCCGTGGGGGCAGGATACCCTCAGTAGCTTGCCTTGCCGGGCTCTCCAAGAGGGATAGAGGAACTGAACCTGGGTAGGCTGCATGCAAGGCAAACGCCCTACCTGCTGTGCTACTGCTCCAGTCCATTTAAATTGCAATAGACTAAATAACAGCATTGTAAAAATTAGAATGTTTCTTTACATGCCAGTAGTTTGCTTAAAGAATAACAGCCCCCCCAAAATAATATCATCGTTATTCAGGGCTGGAGCGATAGCACAGCGGTAGGGCGTTTGCCTTACAAGCAGCCAACATGGCCAACCCGAGTTCGACTCCTCGGCCCTCATGGAGAGCCCGGCAAGCTACCGAGAGTATCTCGCCCACATGGCAGAGCCTGGCAAGCTACCCGTGATGTATTCGATATGACAAACACAGTAACAACAAGTCTCATGACGGAGACGTTACTGGGCCCACTCGAGCAAATCAATGAACAATGGGAGGACAGTGCCAGTGATTCAGGTTAAAAATGTTTTTAAGAAAAGTTTCACACTGCATATAATGAGTGCTGTGGTTATAATAAGTAAGTGATAAGAACAAATGAAACTCCAAAGGAAAATTAATTTTAATCTTTGAAAGGTAGGCATATCTAAAAATTAAATCACATTCATTTAGAAGATTTTCTTTTTTTAAATAACAGGATAAAGAAAACAGGCCTTTTGAAAAAAACCTATAAAATTACTTCTTGCATGGTTAACATAATTTCTACAAAACAAAAGTTGGTTAATTCTGACATGTCTAATTCTGACATGTCTTTAAATTTGAGAAAAAAAGCCTAAACTATTAACTTACTTTTAAAAATTATTCATTTTGAATTGTGTCCCAAATAGAGTAGACCTGCCAGGGGTACAGAAGGTTTATCTACTTCTGTTTAGGAGGAAAGATCTGGGCTCTTTTTTAATTATTACATTATGGCTGCGTGCAAGGCAAACGCCCTACCGCTGGAGCGATAGCCCCTCTCGGAGAGCCCGGCAAGCTACCGAGAGTATTCGATATGCCAGACACAGTAACAACAAAGTCTACAATGGAGACGTTACTGGGCCCACTCGAGCAAATCGACGATCAACGGGAGGGCCTTTACCTTTTACCTTATTACATTATGGGCTCCTTAGCTCCTACCTATGCCATCAAGTCCAGTTCTTGTGGTATACCAGGTAGATTCTCCAAGGCAAGTTGGCTGTGGCTTCAGTAGACAACTCAGTGAAAATACAGCATAGGAAGAAGTTGGTCAGTATAGCACAGATATAAATCCATTTAGCTGGGGTATTAGCCCAAACCAACCCTGGGGCAGAAGGACAAAGCAATATGGTGGCCCTAAGTAGGGCAAATTCATTATTAAGATATGTTTTTAATTGGTTGACCAAATAGTGGCTGTTGTGGGCCCCAGCCTGGCTTGCTATATCATGCACTTTTGGCCTCTGTTAGGCTATCAGCAGGTTCTTCATGTATTAACAACAAGGGGAAGCTCATAGTTGGCCATAAACTAAGTATAAAGTTTTTCTCAGAATAATTTGTCTCTTCTCCCCCTCCCCTTGGGAAGATCATCTTCACTTCCATGGGTGAGTGACTACCAACACAAGAGAAGAGCAGATTTCTCTCCATCTCCTGGCCCTGTGGTGCAAAAGGCCCCTTACCACATGAGGTCAAGATCAGTGCTTGTTTAAGATCAGGTTCAAAGTCACTGGGGCTGGCAGGAAGATGCTTCCCTTCCAGTTCAAACCCAGTCTCAACAGAATGAATGTCCTCTGTGGTGATCTGCAGCTGGATTGGGGGTTGTATTTTAATAGAACTTCACTGGGGCTAGACCACCCTTTCAGCACTTCTTATTAAGAGTCTGCAACACAATCCATAACTAAAGGACCTGATGCATGGAACCAAATACTAGTGCAGAGAAAAGTAAGGACTCCTTTACAACAGTGAGTCAAATTTCCAGCAGTACACCTGAGGATCTGCTTTGATCTGTTCCAGAGCCATACCAGATTGTTTTGGCAAAGGACTGGATAGCCACACTGATTTACTTGGCCGACTGCCTGTGGCATAAACTCTGTCCTCTGGAACTTGACTATCCATCCTGATAGGGATGGGCAGAAGCCTGTCTCTGGTCCTGAGGGAGAGAAATTATGTCATCAGCCCCGATACATCCGGCACTAACACTTAAAGCAGGATGGTCGTGAACATACTGGCTGCTGCAAATAGTCTCACCACATGGCTATTGTGGGTTCCTGGGCAGTCCCACTTTACAGCTGAGTGACATAATAGGTACAGAGTATGAACAGTCACAGTGGCCGTTCTGAAGCCACCATGCAGTACACACAGCCACTAATTGCTTTTCTGAGCAGTAATGGGTTCCACATCTTTCCAAAGCTGTAACCAGAGTAAATAGGCTGCCGAAGCCATTCTGAACACTGCCAGAGACTCTACCCAAAGCTCTCAATAGTAAAGTTCTGGTCCAATCACAGAAATGACTCAGGTCCAGCATGTTTAAAGCTTGTTTTAATCTCCTTGTCTCTAATGCTATTGCTGCTTAAGTGGCCCAATCCTAGGTGGCCCCCTCAAAAATTAATACATAAAGGGAGTCCAATATAGCTGCACTAAGTGGGATGCAAATACTACAGATGCCCCACCAGCCCAAGAAACACCTACCTGCAAGTGTTTGACCAACATGGGCATGGGGGTACACATGGTTCTTATTAATGACCGCTTAGTTTTAACCAATAAGACAATCCCCAAAGCTTGATAGACAAGCCATTTGCCTGCAATTCGTAGTTGACTATTGATAGTCATCTCAGGTGTGCAAGCAAAAAAGAAACAGGGCTCTCCAAATGTGCAAGAGTGCCCTTGTAAAAAGAGAATACTGTCAATATCATGATAAAATAATAAAGCAAAAGGGCATCTCCATTTAGATAGGTCAAATGGACACATTAAATGGCAAAGCTCAGGCTATGTAAGTAGCCCTAAAGCAATTCGGTAAAAGGTCGTAAGTCCATGGTCACCTCTCCTGGGTAAAGACAACTGGTCCTGGCTTTCAGGAGCAATGTCAGTGGAGAAGTACATGCTCACAATTTCAGCCATGATGTGGGAGCAAATGGTTCAGCAAATCCATGAAGTTGGCCACCAATGGGATGGCTGAATGAAGCAAAACAATTTAAGCAAAACAAAGCACTGCACAATATTGTCTTCAGATATTTTTAGAGTTGACCCCAATAACAAGGGAAATAAAAATAAACAAAAAAAAGTACATAAGCACACACATTTCAAGAAAGTTTTCTGCAGAGAGAAAGAAACTTGCTGAAACATGTCCTACTCAATGAAGGAAACTATTGCTAAAACAAAGATACATTCTACTTATAGGGAGGAAATATTTGTACACCACACATCCAAAGAAAGAGCTAACAAACGCATAAACAGAGATGTGGTATCTATCACAATACAACACTACTCAGCTATAAGAAAAGATGAAATCGTACACAGAGATGAAATTAGAACATGCATTCTAAAGGATAGCACAGTGGAAGGGCATTTGCCTTGCACACGGCCAACAAGGCCGACCCAGGTTTGATACCTCCACCCGTCTCGGAGAGCCCAGCAAGCTACCAAGAATATCTCGTCTGCATGGCAAAGCCTGGCAAGCTCCTTGTGACGTATTCGATATGCCAAACACAGTAACAACAAGTCTCACAATGGAGACGTTACTGGGCCCACTTGAGCAACTCGATGAACAAGGGGAGAACAGTGCTACAGACAGTGCTATTCTAAAGTAAGTAAGTCAAAAGGAGAAAGGGGAATTTTATTTTATCACACTCATATATGGCATAAAAGAAAACAGCAAAAGAACAGAGGCCAAGGAAAACAAACACTGAGATTGACCGCAAAAATGAGGTTCACAAAGTGGAGTATGGGGTGTGGGCTAAAAGATTGAAGTTGATCCAATGCTTGTGGTTGAGAAGTATCAGCAGTTCGGTAATGTATATGGTGTAGTAACATAGCACCATAGATGAACATGAACACCACACATGAACACAAAGAGATTTAAAAAAACAATGCTACCTCAAAAAAATTAAAGAAATTGGAAAGTTGTAAGATTTTACTCTATTTGCAAGCTACTGAAGTAAAACTTAAGATTTTACTCTATTTGCAAGCTACTGAAGTAAAACTTAAAACATATAAGCCTCCTGGGTCAGGGACAAAGAACAATATTTTACTCAGCATTGACAGTGAATTAAAGCTTTTTTTTTAATTAGTGAAACACCATGAGGTACAGTTGTAGATTTACAATTTTTTTGTGCTTGGGTTTCGATTATACAATGATCAAATACCCATCCCTCCACCAGTGTCCATTTTCCACCACCATGGATAATATCCTTCCCACACCCATCCCCCCCATCCTACCCTGCCTCTGTGGCAGGGCAATCCCTTGTGTTCTCTCTCTACTTTTGGGTGTTGTGGTCTGCAAAGAGTCATTGAGTGGCAAACATGTTCAGTCCATAGTCTACTTTCAACATGCATCTCCCCTCCTGGGAGGATCCTCCAAACACCCTTTATTTGGTGCTCCCTTCTCTATCTGAGCTGCCCTTTCCCCTAGAATGCCCGGCTGACCTCTAAGCTATGGAGTAATCCTCCTGGTGCTGATGTCAGCTGTGAATTAAAGCTTTTAAAGATGTTTCAGTTTCTTAAACTTCATAAATTGTAAAGATATTGACATACCCATAATCTAATAAATCAAATAATTCTACAAAGTCTGTTTGAACATATAGTTTCCCTTGAAACCGCATTCACAGGACCATGTTTGATTTAGCAGGAATCAAAAAGCACTGAAAAGCAAAGTAAAAGATTAATAATTAAGACCATCCGTGTTTATTTCAACAGCACATCTTACTAAAATAACTAAAATATTCAGAGGAAATGGTAAAAGTGCTGTTGAAGCTACCATTTCCTTTTGGTTGAGGAAGTGAAAATAATTTTCTTCTCAGAAATGAGAAATTAACTCAGCTAAAAATGTGCAGCTAGTCAGACGAAGTGAAACATTATTTGTGCAAATTTTGATTCTATAAGACTATCCTTTGCTTCTTCAATTGTTATTTATACATAATAAATAATGGTAACTGAACTAATGTATAGTTCCAGGAATATTTTATCATTTGTCACTTGCCGCCCCGTTGTTCATTGATTTGATCGAGTGGGCACCAGTAATGTCTCCATTCGTCCCTGTCGTGTGCTAGTGTAGCCCAGTGGCATCTGTTTGCTCCAGGAACATGAAGAGCCTCAAACCGTTCATTCATGGTTTTAACAAAGAAGTCTGACCATCTTGTGGGTGGGCGACAAGATGTTCTTTTGACTGGAATCCAGTTGGTAAAGGCTCTAGTCCAGCAGATGTCTCTATATTTCATTACATGTTCAGCCCATCTGATTTTCAACACCTTGGCAAACGAGACAGCATCCCTGATTCTCAATCATCGATGGAAGTCGAACTGTGGATTTCTTCTCTCACTTGAGTGAAGCGTGATACTCCAAGCATAGCTCTTTCCATTACTCTTTGGGAGACCCAAATAGCAGTCCAATCCTGTTTTTGTAGGGCCCAGGTCTCTGAGGCATATGTTAGTGCAGGGAGAATGGTGGAGTTGAAGAGATGTGCCCAGAGCTGGAAGTTCTTCGTCCTCCTGCACAGTTCTGGCGCCAAATCTTTCCTCATGTTGAGTTCTCGACCCAGGTACACATAGCTGCTGCATTCAGAGAAGTTTGTTCCATTGAGAGCAAATGGAACATCAGGGACTAGTTCATTTTTCATGAACAATGTCTTTGTGAAATTCAGCTGCACTGTGACCGTTCCATACTCACAGTCGAAGTCAGCCAGCATTCAGGCTGCTTGGCTAATGTTTGGTGTTATTAGTATGATGTCATTAGCGAAGATGGAGGTGGTTTAGCTGCTGACCGTCTATCTTCACTCCCATTCCTTCTCATTCCAGTAATCACATGACATTCTTGAGGGTGGCACTGAAGAGTTCCAGTGAAATGGTATCACCTTGGTGAACCCCTCTCTTGATGTCGATGATCACTTCCTTGTACAATGGTGAGATCCTGGTGGTGAATCCGTAATAAAGGTCGCGGAGGATCCTGATGTACTGAGCTTGAATGTCCTTTTTGGTTAGGGTTTTGATGACCGCTTCAATCTCAACAGAATCAAAGACCTTCTGTAAGTCGATGAACATTAGACAGAGCAGCATCTTGAACTCCTGAGAAACCTCAATGAGCTTGGTCACTGTGTGGATATGGTTGATCGTGTTGAATCCTTTTCAGAACTTGCCTTGCTCGCATGGTTGTCCTTCGTCTAGTGTTCTTCCTATTCTACTCAGGATGACTCGAGTGAACAACTTGTAAATGATGAACAACAAGCAGATCAGGTGATAGTTGCCTATGTTGTGAACATCTCCCTTGTACAACGAAACGGTCATATTTTATGTTCTATATTTTATGATCCAACTCCACATTCACCACCAATGTCACCATTCATCAAAGTCTTAAGGTCCTCTCTCAGTGCCCCACACAACCCTCTCAGCAAATGCTTTATTTTTTTAAATGTATTATAGTTCAGGTCAATGTTTACAATAGTGTTTATGTTTATTTTGAAGTAGTTACCTCACCTTTCACCATGAAAGTGTCCAAAAACCTTGACACTTATGTTACCTTTAGTCAACCTCATCACCCCCTCTCCACCAACTCCCTCCCTTACTCAGCTTTCTCAATTCTTCAGTCCAAGACCAAGGGTTTGTAAAGCATTTGATACTTTCTTTTACCTTATCTTGTTTTTCTGTATGTCACAGATGAGTGATATTATCCAATATTTATGTTCTTTCTTATTTACTTAACATGATACTCTCAAGTTCTATCCAAATTGCATAATTTCATCTATACTTATACTCCATTCTGTGTATGTGTCTATATGTGCACACAAACAAGAAAATTTATGTGTGTGTATATACATATAGCATCACAATTTCTTTGTGCACTCATCTGCTGTTGGACATTTGAAATTTGGACATATTCTGACTATTGAGTACTGGAATGAGTATAGATGTACACATGTACTTTATATATATTTTTCAAATTGATGTTTATGTATACACTTTGTGTAAATTTCAGTCAGACTAGTCACACCATTATTCAGCTGCTCAGGACCCCTGTGTGTCTAGTGGCTATGACATTCAACAGAGCAGGGAGCTCTATGTATGGTTAGTAGCGATAACCTTAGACAACACAGATTTTTAAAAAGTTCTTGCAAATGCAAAGGAGTATTTCATTAAACATCCAAGTAAATTTCTATTTGCATTGTATAATTTGAGGTTGACATTTTAAATTAGAAATATAATTTATTGAATTTCTTTCCAACTCTGTATATTGAATCTATAACCCCCAATACAACAATACTAGGAGGTGAACATTGTGGAAGTAATAATATTTATGTGAAGTCATAAAGGGGGATCCCCCTCTGATAGAATAAGTATTCTTATAAGAAGAGTAAGAGACTAGAACATTCTTACTCCCCTTGTATATGCAGCCCTTTGGGAAGAACTTATATAAACTACTGCTTGAAAGAAGTGAAACGAATTTAAAATGCTAATGAGCAAGAACTTGTGATTATGCCCATTAACATTGCTTTTCTATCCTTAGTAGTTTTCTTCTTGGAAAAAAAACAACAACATTGTTTCAATCAATGATTGTCCAATCCATGTCTCCTTCCCTCAGGAAGATTCTGAGTGAGAACCTTGAAGATACTCACTGTTTAATGAAATTCATGATATTTAATATTTAACATCATAAATTCTTTATATTTAATTATTTTTGATGCAAGAATGATAGGGTGTTTCTGTGTTTATCCACAGTCCCAGGGTAGGTCAATACTTTCAAGAATGAAAATATTGAGCAGTAAAGATGTTGAGATTCAGAGTGAGAAAATAAAAAAGTTTGTTCAAGAGTAAGTAGAAGAAAATTCCCAGCAGGGAAGGGACTTAGTATAGGGCTAAATTAAGTATGGCTCATTTTGTGTGTGTGTGTGTGTTTTTAATAGGAAAACTGTGTCTTTACGTTACTTATCGAACAAAATATTAAAAGATTCTCATTTGTTTTCCAGAGATGTCTTGTCAATTTACTGACTATTTATGTTGTTAAGACTAACACCCTGTATGTATTTAGGGTCTTTTAGATAATTTATTTGCACATCTTCCTGGTTATTGTCCATTATCACTTGGTCTCCTGTGAGCCCAAGGGCTAGGAAAGAATTTATGGTCTTGGAAAGTGTAAACTACCCAGACTCAGAAAGAGTTCAGGAATTTGCAGGGGAAATGCAGGCCAGCCTTTGAACAACTTGGAGTGTCTTGGAAGTTGAAGATCCGAGCACAATTTATAACTGGCTGTTCATGAGCCGTGCAGACATGCCTGGGTATTCGAACCATCAACTGCGGTAGTGGGTTAAATGCGTGAAGGCAGAATGAGAGAATGTGAGGCGGGGTTTTTTTGTTTTTCTTTTTGAGATTTTTTGTTTAAACAATTTTTGTCTAAAAGTGTCTTCATGTGTTTAAATCCATATCATTTGTAAAATATAGCTAGTGAAATAATATGCATGTGTCAGGCCCTAGATTTGATCTCTGGCACTACAAGAAAATGAAAATAAAAAATAGAACTATCAGGCTGGAGAGATAGCACAGAGCGTAGGGCGTTTTCCTTGCACGCGGCTGACTCAGGTTTGATTCCCAGCATCCCATATGGTCCCCTGAGCACCGCCAGGAGTAACTCCTGAGTGCAGAGCCAGGAGTAATCCCTGTGCATCGCCGGGTGTGACCCAAAAAGAAAAAAAAAAGAGGACTATCTCATTAATAATGCTTAGTATTAAGTTCAGGGGGCACTCATGGGTCATAAGTGGTACCAGGATTTAAACCATGGTTGTGGATAAAATCATGGCAAACTCAGAAACCTTTACACTACCTCTGCAACTCTACGTGATCTAAGTTCTTAATACACATCCTAGTAATAGTGGGAGGTGGGGGGGGGTTGTCTGTTTGTTTGCTTGTTTTGGTGTTTGGGGCACACTTGGCAGTGCTCAGGGCTTACTCTGGCTCTGTGCTAAGGGATCACTCCCGGTGGGCTCAGGGAATCCAGGGATCAAACCCAGGTCAGCTGCATGCATGGCAAGTGCCTTATTTGTTGTGCTCCCTCTCGGCCGTTTTCTTGCTTTTTAATTTTAGGTACTGTAATTTACAATGGGCTGGAGTGATAGCTACTGAGAATATTTCGCCCGGACGACAAAGTCTGGCAAGCTCCCCATGATTTATTTGATATGCCAAAAACAGTGACACAAGTCTCACAATTTCTTGTGAGACGTTACTGGTGCCTGCTAGAGCAAATCGATGAGCAACAGGAGAACAGTACTACAGTACTACCGTCTAAAATGTAGACTTAAGCCAGCTAAAATGAACTCACAAGCAACAGTGGGCGAAGAGGAAATTCAGGTTTCCTCTCTCATTATTGCTTAAGCCAGATAGAAATAAAAACAGGTTGAACTGAAAGGAACTGAGAAAATAAGAGGATGAAAAATTCATCTGAAAACCACCACAAGTATAGCATTTTCAGTAGCAAAATCAGAATCAGTGTGTAGGAGATTAGAGGGAAAAAGATTGTGGTCAAAGTAAGCATTGAATGGCAGATCAATTCCATTTGCAGTAGAGCATCTCCAGTTGGGAAGACTCAATATATGTCTGTTTGAATGATTATTTAGAATCAATAAAGTAGAGTTGATTAAAGAAATATCTTGGAAAGAGTGTTAGATAATGCTGAGAAAGAATATTGACCAAAATCCAAGTTCTTAGATGTGATAATGAAGGTGTGAACATAATGACGAAGCGTGAAATCTGTTATAAATGAACATCATGCACTTTGACTAATTGAAGGATCTGTTCACTCTCCCCTCCCCCTCCCCCCTCATCCCCTAGAGGTTAGAACAGCATTCCCTAAGGCATGTGAACTATTTTGAGCTGAAATCAATCAAGACCTACAAACACTCCCTTAAGTACCTAGGAGAATGTAAATTTCGTGGCGGGGGAGGGGGGGGGCTGAGAATTGAGAATTGAGGTTATCTGCAGAAAGGCTTTTTTGATTGTTTGGGTTCCTTTTGTTTGTTTGGGAGCCATACCCAGCTGTGCTCAGGGCTTACTCCTGATTCTGCACTCAGGGTTCAGTCCTGGCTGACTTTGGGGACCAAATAGAATGCTGGAAGATGGAATCATGCAAGGCAAGAACTCCACCCAAATAACTCTCAGTTCAGAAAAAAAAAACTTTTTTTCTATGTGTAAGGCAGGGCAAGCAGGCATCTAATTAGACAGCATCTGCTCTTTGTCATGTAAATCACCCTCTCTTAATATGTGAGTTTGTCTCAGATCACCTTGCCTTTTATCTTTCTCATTTTTTTCCCCTTCCCTTTATTGCTTTGATAACAATCGGGTATTGTGCACATTTGGTCATGGTGCTCACACGTTTGGTTGTGATCACAGACATTTTTGGTTGCAGTGCATGCCACAAGTCACACACTTGGTGCGAATACTCACACAGTTAATTGCAGGGTTTAGCCAGGGTCACACATTTAAGTTGCTCATATACACTTGTGATCCAGAAATTGCAATTTGTTTTGACACTGGGGATCACTAACCAATATGTTTTGGATCACATGAGGGATAGTAGGTTTGATCTAGGATTGAACTTGTAACCTAATTCCAGACATTCTTCCACTATCCCACAGCCTTACTCTAGAATTTCTTTTTGATTTTTTCACTCTAGCATTTCTTAGCCAAATTTGCTTTCTTCTCTTAGGGGGTTTGAGTGTCTCCCCAGTGGTGCTGAGGCCCATGAGATGCTTAGGAAACCATACAGAGTCATGGATTGAACCCCGGACTCTGCATGTCAGGTTTGCACCATATAGCACACCAGCCCCTTGAGCTATGTCCACAGTTCTGTTTCATTATTTTCAGAATCCTTACATCTCTGAAAATGTTATATATATATATTTTAATTGATTTTTTTTATCCTACTAATCTGTTTGCTGTTCTTTATTGGTTCAAGCAGCCCAAGATCTCAGAAGAGTAGGAAGAAATTTCCCACGTCTCCCACATTGCATATTTCAGCATACTATGAGGAACCTGAGGTTCCCCATTGTTGGCAAGGGTAAAAGTTGAAGGGCAGAAGGTAAAGGCAAGTTACTGTGAAAACTGCACATCAACTCTCTACTCTTGCCTATGCACAATTTTCAATTTGTGCTAGGATCTTCCCTCAGCTAAAAGGGATGAAGAGTAACAGCTGAAGCATAATTCAGCTGTTACTCTACGTCAAAAAGCATGAATCATTTCTGGGTTAACCTCAGCAGGAAAGCCTTAAAGCCTTCCCGTCTGACTCTCTTCACTTAGCATGGCTTCCTGTGAAAGAACAGAACAGCATAACTTTACAAAGAAACAAAAAGAGAAGTAAGCAGATTTTCATGTTTAAAAAATTGAGTTCATTTATATTTAAGCTATTATGTTAAGAAATACAACAAAGAGTAAAAACTTTAGTAAAACATTTTCTCTGAAATATACTACTCTAAAAAACATTCTGAGAAGTATATATAGGTAATGTGAGACTTGTTGTTACTGTTTTTGGCATAGAACATGCCATGAGGAGCTTCCCAGGCTCTGCGATGCGGGTGTGATACTCTGGGTAGCTTGCTGAGCTTTCCAAGAGGGACGGAGGAATCGAACCCCGGTTGGTAGCATGCAAGAAAAACACCTTACCCACTGTGCTATGGCTCCAGGCTTTTAATAAACAAATCTAACAAAATTAAAGGAAAAAAATGTAATACCACTCTTCTAAATGTACAGCAAAACCCATTGTCCTGGGTTCTAACTCTAACACCTCATGGTTCCCAGAGCAATACAAGGTAGAGTCCAAACCCTCCCTCCCAAACTCTAAAGTTGTAACAAAAGTTTTTGCATAGGGTCAAGATACAATTTTTCCAAAAGTTAACTTATTTATTTGTAGTACTATATTGCATGAATCTGTTCTAGACACTCAGTTGTGCCTACAGAATACAAGTATGCATACCTGCTGTGATAAAGAAAAAATGATAACATAGTTACTAAGTCTAGAATGTAACATTTCAGAACTTTCCAACCCTTTTGTCACATGTAATTTCTTATCCATCCAACAAGTTGGACTTTACAGAGGAAAAAGCTGAAGCACAGATGCTAAATACGCAGTCACACAGACAATATCAGGACTTCACTTGAACCAAGACAGTTTAAAAACCTTGTGTGCAGAACATATGTTTGTCATAGTATTGCTTACAATAGTCAAGATCTAGAAATAACCCATGTGTCTAGAAACATTAGATGAATGGATAAAGAGATAGTGGCATATGTGTGTGTGTGTGTGTGTGTGTGTGTGTGTGTGTGTATGTGGAACACTTCTCAGAAATGACATTAGAGAAAGTTTTGAAGTATGCTGCAACTTGGATATAATTGAGGAAGCCATGCTAAGTGAAGAGAGTCAGACGGAAAATGGCCAGAACAATAGCACAATGTGGCAGGCACTTGCTTTGCACATTTAACACTGCACCCCAAATGATCCCCCTGAAACTGCCAGGAAAAATCCTTGATGCAGAGCGAGGAGAAAGCTGTGAGCACAGCTGGGTGTGGCTTCCAAATTTTAAAAATAATAAAAACGAGAACAAAAGAAAGGAAGAGAGGGAAGGAGGGAGGAAGAAAGAGAGAAGAAGAGAGAGAAAGAAAAGGACAAATAGCAGGTGACCTTGCTCATATGGAGCGTATACAGGAATAAAGCAGGGGATTAAACAATCACCAGTGGAAACAAATCCTTGGATATGTTCAATAGAGCTATGGTGTGAGGATGCTCAGGAAGTGATGAAAGAAGGTACTTTGAGATAGAGATGGAGGAATCTTTGTGGTCCAATGGCATAGCAGCATTTCAAGTATAAGATAATATCACTACTATTGAAAACAGCTATTATTAATTAATTAATTATTATTTTTTTTTTTTAGTTTGGGGACATAGCTGGAAGTACTCAGGGCTTACTCCTGGCTCTGTGCTCAGGGATCACTCTTGGCATGGCTCACAGTAGCAGTATGAGGTAATGGGGATCAAACCCAAGTTGGCTGCTTGCGGGGCAAATTACCTACTCCCTGTACTGTCGCTTCAATCTGTTAGCAATTTTTTTAAAATAGGAGAAACACAGGGACAGTCATAAAGAATCTTTGGTATTGCAGTGATGGTGAAGGTATAGTGACATTTTATACTGAAAGCAGGAGCATTGACACTTTTGTAACTATGTTACCTTAAGTACAATAACATAAACTTTTTTTTTAAAAAAGTCACGCTCTTAACTAGTAACGGATTTTCAATTAAACAAACCCTATATTAATATCTTTCTAGTACCATATTTTTAGTTGTTATTTAATTCATAGTAGGGAGTAATTCAGTTTTTCTAATAGCTCCCATATTATAGTTGATATACATATAATTAAACTTTTCTTTTTCTCCTATTAGCCTGTCTTTGTATTATAGTCAAGAATCTAGAAATATAGAGAAAGTTATTCCCCTACAGTTGTCTCTTCTTGGTAAACAAGTTGCATCCAATCAGAAGAGGAGATTCCTATCCTAGATATGAATATTATAGATCTAATAGAAAGGAAAGCTTATACAAATTAATCAGACTGAACAAAATTTGAAGCTACATGAGTATTTTTTAAGTTTACTGTGTGGCAACAATACATCTATGTTATCATTCTATAATACTTTTATTAATAGCCTCCATTATAAATATTCCATACCTCCATTTCCTCCTCCCATTTTTTAAAACTAATTTATTAAACTAGATCCCACCTGGGACTGGAGAGATAGTACAAAGGGTATGCTCTTGCTTAGATTCCGGCCTAAATGGGTTCAATCCCTAGTTTCACATATAGTCACTGACACTGCCAGGAGTGATCCCTGAGTGCAGAGCCAGGAGTAACCTCTCTGGGTGTGAACAAACAAAACAAATAAAAACCTTCTTATGACTACCTATCACCTTAATGACAAAATCCAAACCACTAACAGGATACAGAGATCTCTCTGATTTGTTTGCCTCTCTCCTATTCTCTGTTCCCCCAAACAAATCATTTTGCCTCCCTCCCACTGCCCCTCCCTCACTTCCTCTCTCTTTCCCCACATCCTCCCCTTCTCTCACTCCTCACCCACCTCGCAAAACACTCTATGATAGATTCTGAGAAAGCAGGTACCCTGTTTTCTACCAGCTCTAACTGATAATTGAATTCATCTCTGTATCTGTGTGGCATTTTCCAGAGAGCTCTGAGGAGCTATACCCCTCTCCACTGCCCCCCAAAGTAGAAAAGAATGATTCATATGGGCAGAAGGAAGTGAAGGAGTAAAAAAGCAAATCAACTGGGGCAAGGTCACCTTCCCTTAGGGGACAGTTGGTCCTATCAGCTAACTCTCTCCTTAATGCTTACAGAGAAATTCCGGTAAACTGGTTTTAGATCTCATCCTGGGAACTAGGAAACTAAAATTGAGTTGGGTATCAGTCTCTTTTGGCGATGCTGGTTTCTGGGGGGGGGGGGGTGGGGGGGGGATCCTTTCATGTATTCATTCAGAGGATTTTTTCTTCTTGCCATGTTGGCAGGTTTCGCTTCACAGTTAGCAATCCTGGTGTCTCCAGCCCTTTTTCATTAGATCCCTCTCTATCTGATGAGAGCTTCAGGAACTGACCACAATCTGCCTGAAGCCATGGGTAAAGGATCCTTTCCCTTAAAGCCTTGTCTTCTTCTGCCTCTTCCTGATTGTTAGGTCATCAGCCCTGGGGGCTTAATCACAGCTAACTCACAGTGAGTTACTGAGTGAGTGCTTCACTGAGTCACAGTGAAGCAGCGCCTGAAACAGAGCCTGTGCTTTTATCTTCGATTACTAAACTGAGTTCACCCAGCAGGAATTTATTGTGTTGTAATAGGTGCTGTGTCACTGAAAACCACTAAGAAAAAAAAAAAGAAGAAGAAGAAATAGGATTAGGAGCCCAAGATGAGCCACACACCATATATGGAGAAAGCCACCTCTTGAGAGCAGGGAGCAGAGTTTCTGCTTTCTGTTTCCTCAAAGCTGCTAATGTCCCGGGTGGGGGGTGAAGCACAGACTCCAGCGCCAGCTCCCAGCCTGCAGCCGCTCTGGATTTCAGCCTTCAGGCTCCATGCCAGGCAGACCCAGCCTGCAAAGCACGCTGGTGTGCACCTCCTGGCTTGTCTGCTTAGCCTTCAGTTATGAGTACACTAAAAATACATTGCCAGATATTGAGGATGAAGCTTTCATCAAAGACTGTGTTCGTGTTCACAACAAATTCCGTTCAGAGGTCAACCCACCAGCCACGGATATGCAGTACATGGTAAGCGAACATCGGTTATTTGTGGCACAAAAGAATCCAAAAACAGCTAACGTGGTGATGGAAATCCTTAGTATCCCTGCATGATGTTTTCCCTCATTGTGATTGATGAGTACAATTGATTTACAGGCTGTGGTTGAGCTTAGCTCTGCCTGCTAACGCTGTGATCAGTGAACACACAGACACATTTTGCCTCTGCTTGAGACGCTTCCTTTCCTTTGCTTATAGAGAAATGTGGCTCAATTTTTTTTGTCTGTCTGGTAAATGTGAGGATCTCTCTTTTTTATTGTTTTGTCTTTTAAACTTATTGTTGTTGTTCCAGCAGAGTATTCCCTTTCCCAAGATGTTAGCATGGATCTTTTGAGTTAGTCAGGCTTGGGTTTGAATTCCAGCAATGCAATGCTGAGCTCTTGCCCTTCTAGATTTTTACTGAATAATGAAAATATGTGAAGCATGGCACATAGATTTGGCACACAAATGCCTCTGTTGAACTGTTGGTCTGCGTCCTTCTCTCAATACTAAATTCTCGGAGAATGTGGCCTACACAGTGTCTGCAGACAAGGCTTGGATAGAGGTACACATGCAATACTTACCTGGCGGGGAGACACCATGATCATGAAGGTAGTTTTCCCAAGGTGAAGCTTATGCATTGCATTTGGGATGTGCTGACTCCTGCAATTTCCCCAAATGTGGGAAACTCGACTGCATAATTTGTGATAGTGTAGGACTGTATTTGCTCTATCCCCTGGTTAAAAAAAGAAAAAGAGATACACATGTAGGGTGGTTCCTGTCTTTCCTCATTCACAATCTGCACTTTGCTCCCTACATTCACATTGTTGTAGAACAGGTTCTTCCATTTTCTTTTTTTTTTCAATTTGAAAGCAACTTTATATCTAAATGTATACAGTAACACTATTCAATTATCAACATATTTAAGGTTTTGGGGGAAATTACTTATTTTTAGACGCACCTTTTTCTCCCCAACTTTGTAAAAAAAAAATTTATTGAATCACCAAGAGATACACAGGTACAAAGTTGTACATGTTTGGATTTCAGTCACTACGGAGCACTGTCCTGTAGCACTGTCCTCCCGTTATTCATCGATTTGCTTGAGCGGGCACCACTAACATCTCCATTGTGAGACTTGTTGTTACTGTTTTTGGCATATCAATACGCCATGGGGGGCTTTCCAGGCTCTGCCGTGCAGGCGGAATACTCTTGGTAGCTTGCCCGGCTCTCCAAGAGGGATGGAGGAATTGAACCCGGGTCAGCCGCATGCAAGGCAAAAGCCCTACCTGCTGTGCTATCGCTGTAACCCTTCAGTCACAGTATATTTCAATATCCATTTCTTCACCAGTGCACATTCCCACTACCAATGTCCCCAGTTTCCCTCCTGCCACCATATTCATCCCTAACCCCTCCCCAGCCTACCTTGATGGCAGGCACTTTCCTTTCTCTCACTCTCTCACTTTCTCTCTCTGTCTCTGTCTGTCTCTGTCTCTCTCTCTGTCTCTGTCTCTCTCTCTCTCTCTTTGTCTCTCTCTCTCTGTCTCTCTCTTTCTCAGGATTATGGCTTTATTATTATCTCATTCTTACTTTGGACAAAGTGGCAGGCTACTGAATGTAACCTGCCCATATGGCAGAGTCTGGCAAACTCCCCGTGGCGTACCCAATATGCCAAATACCAGTAACAATGGTGGGTCTCGTTCTCCTAACCCTGAAAGAGCCTTGAATATGGCATTTTTTTTAAAAAATCTCAGGGCTTGGATGAAGGAGACATTACTGGGGCCTGCTCGAGGCAATCAACAAACAACAGGATGGTCGTGATCGTGATGGCTTGCCAGTTTATCAATGTATACCCCTCTACTTACTTTTAGCACTCAGTACTTGACCAGAGTGATCTTTTCCAACTATCATTGTTATAGTGCTTTCTTCTCTATCCCAATTGCCCTTCCCTAGTCCCTCCATCTTGGCAAGTTTCCATCTGTGGACCAGTCTTCCTGGCTCTAGTTTCTACTGTCCATGGATATTAGTCTCATGTTGTTGTTGTTGTTTTTAAATATACCCACAGATGAGTGCAATTGTTCTGTGTCTGTATCATTTTTTTTTATTTATTTCACTCAGCATAATACTATCTCCATGTCCATTCATTTATAAGAAAATTTCATGACTGTTTTTCCTGGTGGTTGCATAGTATTCTATTGTGTAATGTACCATAGTTTCTTTATCTAGTCGTCTGTTCTCAGGCACTCAAGTTAATCCAGATTCTGGCTATTATGAATAGTGCTGCAATAAACATAGAACGACATATGGATTTCTGCTGTGTGTTTTTTGGGCTCTGAGGATATATTCCTAGAATTAGTATTGCTGGGTTGTATGGGAGCTCAATTTCTAGTTTTTTGAGAAATGACTATATTGGGGCTGGAGCAATAGCACAGCGGGTAAGGCGTTTGCCTTGCATGTGGCCGACATGGCCGACCCGGGTTCAATTCCTTCACCCCTCTCAGAGAGCCCGGCAAACTACCAGAGTATCTCACCCGCAAGGCAAAGCCTGGCAAGCTACCCGTGACGTATTCAATATGCCAAATACAGTAACAACAAGTCTCACGATGGAGATGTTACTGGGCCCGCTCGAGCAAATCAATGGACAATGGGAGGACAGTGCTACAGACTATATTGTTTTCCCCAAAGGCTGAACCAGTTGGCATTCCCACCAATGAATAAGAGTTCCTTTCTCCTTGCATCTACACCAACACTGGTTGTTCTTGTTCTTTTTGATGTGTGGCAGTCTCTGTTGTGTGGGATGGTATCTCATTGTATTGATTTGCATCTCCCTGATAATAAATGTTGTAGATCATTTTTTCATGTGCCTTTTGATCATCTGCATTTTTTCTTTGAGGAAATTTCTTTTCATTTTTCTTCCCAGTTCTTGATGGAGTTGGTATTTTTTCCTGTAAACTTCTACCAGTGCCTTATATATTAACCCCTTTTCAGATGCGTATTGGGTAAATAATTTTTCTCATTCCATGAGCTGTCTTTGTCTTGGTCACCATTTCTTTTGGGGTGCAGAAGCTTCTTAGTTTAGTGTAGTCCCATTTGTTTATCTTTGCTTTTAAGTGCTTGGTCATTGGCTTTTCTTTGAAAATGCTTTTAACTTCAATATCATGGAGGGTTCTGACTATGTTTTCTTCCAGATACCTTCTGGATTCACGTCTGATATTCAGATCTCTAATCCATTTTGATCCATTTTGTGCCTGGCATTAGATAGATGTCTGAGTTCATTTTTTCGCATATAGCCGCCCAGTTTTCCCAGCACCACTTGTTGAAGAGACTTTCCTTGCTCCACAGGGCTCTTTCTACACTTCATGGTTGTATACTTTTTTTTTTCCAGACATGGGATCCACAACTAGCCCAAATTGCAAAAAGATGGGCAAGAACCTGTCAGTTTCAACATAACCCAAGGTTAGGCCAACATCTGCACCCAAATTTTACTGCTCTGGGAGAAAACATCTGGACAGGGACTGTTTCCATCTTTTCTGTGTCATCAGCCATCACAAGCTGGTACAATGAAGTAAAAGACTATGACTTCAAGACTCGGAAATGTCGCAGTGTCTGTGGCCATTACACTCAGGTAAGAATCTTCCCTATATTCTCTTGAAACTATCTTTTCAAATGTGAGGAGAAAAATCAAAATCTGCTTTTATAAAAATATATACCACTCAAGTGTACAAAGGAACACAAATGTCTTCAAAATGGTGCTTTGAGCAATGAGGTAGATGCCAAGAAGTGGGATTTCTGGGTCATATGGAAGCTTATTATTTAGTTTTTTTAGATGCGCCCATATTATTTCATAAGGAGACAGAAATAGTAGAATTCCTACAACAGTGAATGTGGGTTCCCTTTCCCTCACATCCACACCAACACTGGTGGCTTTTGTTCTTTTTGATGTGTGCTAATCTCACTGGGGTGAAGTGTTAGCTCATTGTGTTGAAGTTGAATTTTATCCAATCCCGTGCTGGATAAGTGTTATAAGATCCTGAGTTTAGCTAGTCCAGAGCAGAATTCTAAATGTCAGCTTCAGATCATAGCGTCAGTGCTGATACTTTATTGGAGAGGGCAAGAGCAGTGAAGTGGGAGAGAGAAACTTAGGAGAGGAGCAGGAAATAAGGTGCCTCACAGGAAATGACTCCTGACCTGCTTAGATGTTTCCCTTCTGCTATAGTTTCCTGTCTAATGCAATTCAGAGAAATTAACAAAGTCCTCTGTTAGCAAAGAGGACAAAATCATTTATCTGATCCAAGGGAGATAAGGACACTTAGAAGTTGTTCATAGAGAAGTTAATTAACAAGAACTAACTGTATGTTCTTGGAAGCTGAGCTAGAACATGTTTGCTGAAACATAAAATGAAGATAACTCTAGGCAAAATGAACTTGGTGAAGTTATATAGTGTGTATGAATGAGCTGGTACTTGAAAGGGGAATAGCAACAAATTGTGAGACTTGTTACTGTTTTTGGCATAGCAAATACCTCGCAGGTAGCTTGCCAGGCTTTGCTGTTTGGGCGAGATACTCTCCGTAGCTTGCTGGGCTCTCCGAGAGGGGCAGAGGAATCGAACCAGGGTCGGCTGCGTGAAAGGGGAATAGTTAACTATTTGTTGCACTTTGTTGCTTAAATCACAGTCTGTAATGTGTACTCTGTGTGTGTGTATGTGTGTGTGTGTGTGTGTGTGTGTGTGTGTGTGTCTCCTTGTCCCCTAAATAAAACAATTTTACTTTAAAGTAAATAGGTAGTGCAACTTAGAAGCTCAGGTTTGGTTGTGCTTGGAATGCCCACTAGATGGCAATATTGATCAATTTTAGTTTCAATGTCTACAAGCACCTCAACCCATTTGTGTTACCATTTGATGAGTCAGATGAACTAACTCAGAACTAAAAGGTAGATTTTCAATTAAAAGGGAGAGACAATAGATTCCCTAGATACAATGTTGTTTGTCACTGTCACTGCCACTGTCCTCCTGTTGTTCATCCATTTGCTCAAGCGGGCCCAGTAATGTCTCCATTGGAGACTTTGTTGTTACTGTGTTTGTCATATCGAATACGGTAGCTTCAGTAGCTTGCTGGGCTCTCCGAGAGGGGCGGAGGAATCAAACTCGGGTCGGCCATGTTGGCTGCGTGTAAGGCAAACACCCTACCGCTGTGCTATCGCTCCAGCCCCATTGTTTGTCACAAGTTCTAGAATCCTTGTAGGTTCTATTGGATTAAGTTTATTTGGTTAGACTCGTTCAATTAAACTGAATTCAGTTCATTAGCTGGGGCCCTGGAGAGAGTGCAGAAAGCAGGGCATTAATACCAGTAACAATGATGGGTCTTATTCTCCTAACTCTGAAAGAGCCTTGAATATGGCACTTTTTAAAAAATCTCAGGGCTAGGACGAAGGAGAAGTTACTGGGGCCTGCTCGAGGCAATCGACGAATAACAGGATGGTCTGATCCTCGTGATATGAAAACATAGATTTCTGAGGAATCTGACCTTACAAGTTAATAGAGTCTGATTAGGGGGAATAGCTGATTAACCTTGGGGAAGAGAGGGTAGAGAAGTGGTTACAGATAAACAAGGGAATGGGGGTGACCGGGCACACTGTGATGGGTGTAACCTGATAAACCTAAGCTCCTTGTAGCATGGGCGAAAGGACAAACCAGTGTTCTCCTACAGTGGAGGGTGTGATGTGGGGATGTTCTTTGCAAGAAACCCTATCACTGACAGTAATGTAAGTGACCATGACTTACTGAAAGAAAAGTTTTCAAAAGTAGAGACTAAAGTACAGGGGATTGACAGACGAATTTACTGCAGCCACCACCACCAAATGTCCAGGACCCCACTCCATAGTCCCCCTGCCATCTGCCACTCTTCTAAGGCCAGGCTTTTTCTTACCAGGCACTCACTTCTGGGTTTTCCTAAGTGATTTCCGGCCACGAAGTACAGAGGAAAGGTTCCTTCCTTGGAAGCACCTCACCCTACCTTCAACTTCAGGGAAACCTCCTCTTGTTCTATACTGTCTTCCCCAGAAAGAGCTTTTTTTTTTTTTTTTGAGGTATTTTTGTTTTATTGAGGAAAACTCCACATTCTCACTGGCCTAGCCTCAGTCCTGCTGGAAAGCTCTCACAGGTGCTGCTCTCTGCTGGAGGACTCTCAGAATGCAGCACCGTCGTCACATCATCACATCCTCACACATCACGCCACATCCTCAGAGCCCTCGCCTTCACAAGCCCAAACCCTTAGATAAGAATCGTAACTAGGTTTCTCTACAGTTTGGGAAGCTGTCTATTGGCTTCTCTTCAAGTTTCCTTTGCATATCCCATGTATGTCACAGTTCTTGTCACAGAATTCCTGACAGCCGTGCACACACAATTCAATCTTATTTTATTTTTGCTTCAGATCTTTGAAGACGGGTTTAACTGCACCTTTAACTCTTATTTCCACTTTTTTTTTACATTTTATTTTGTGGTTCATTTTAATGGCGTGGATCATGAGAATACAGCAGAGAAAGAGGTCTTTACAGATGTTTGAGAAACTGCAGGTTTGAGGGTAAATTCAAGTTCTGTTCCAGGCGATGAGGCTAGGGTGTCCCATTCTCCCTTCACTTCATCCTTTTGCATTCATTCCTCTCCCAACTCCCTCTCCCCGGGAGGTCCTCCAGCTGCTAAGGCTTCTCACTAAGATGCTGGTCCCATAACTTTCTCTGAGCATGCAGTGAGTGATCCAGTGGATCCAGTGAGTGGACCCAGGATCTTACTTTCTGAGTGGATCCAGTTGCTGCCGAGACCTTTCCTATTACTGCTGGAGTTTTGCTTCAGTGTAAATTCAGCATCACTGGCACTGGCATCTCTAGACCATTGCCCCACCGCTGTCAGAAAGGGGCTATTGAGAAAGTGGAAAATCCAGTCAGGAAAAGCTGCCCTGGGTACAGAACACTCTGTTGCACTGTCCTGTTGTTCATCAGTTTGCTTGAGTGGGTGCCAGTAATGTCTCACAACAAATTGTGAGACTTGTTGTTGCTGTTTTTGGCATATTGAATATACCACAGGGAGCTTGCCAGGCTCGGCCGTGCAGGAGGGATACTCTTGGTAGCTTGCCGGGTTCTCCGAGACGGATGGAGCAATCGAACCCGGGTCACCCTCCGGCAAGGCAAACACCCTACCCACTGTGCTATCGTTCCAGCCCTACAGAACACACAGCAGCTCCAAACCATCTGGTTTCCCTGGGGGCAAGAGAGGTTTTGCCTAGAAAAGATGGAATGCAGAGACCCTGAGTTCGGCCCTGCTGATGCTGCTGCCCAGGGACGCCTTCCTGTTTGAGCAATCAGTGCCATGACAGAAGCTTGTGCAAGGGCACCTGGCCCGGCAGTTAGACTTTATAGAATGTTCCAGTCCTGGAGCTAGCAGCTGGGGCACCGTGGCAACTGAGTGTCCACCTTCAATGGCTCCTAGTGGCCCGAGCTCAGTTTGGAGCCCGACAACACTGCGTTGCGGAGAGTCTTCACCCATTCACTGGCCTCCTTGATGGACTCAGACTGAGCTGGCCAGTGCCGGGCACCAGCTGCTTTTCCACCTGGAGTCACCAAAAGTCTCAGTAGCCTCACAAGCTGGGTCAGCAAGGCATTCCTGCCCAGACACTGTGCTCAGATTGTTTACTTAACTCTTCTCCTGACCTCTGATCTAATCTAATTCCATGCTTTTCAGATTTATATCTCTAGCCTTGACCTAGTCTCAGAACTGGGAGATTTTTTTCACGGTGAAGCCAAACTTCCTTTGGACAGACTCATCTCATAGGCGGCCCAGCACAGAATCCTATGTCAAAAGTGCACCGGCCCACTTCCTCCTTCACTGGGTGTCATCCCCATCAATCCCCCTCCTCCCCTCCGCAAATGTGCTTAGGCCCATAACATTAACTTGATTTTTCTCATTTCCTTTTGTTCCACACTTAGAGACTAATCCTTCCAGCAGTTCCCAAAGTGGGTGATAATGGCCTAACTGGTTTTACGGCCCTGGGTACAAGTGGGGAACACATTACTTAGCAAATTCAGAGCACAAACGTTTCCCTGATGTGTTCTCCCTTAGCGGAAAATACACAATGTGATATTCATGAAGACAATCATATGCAAATGTACATTTTATTCTTTTCCTCGTTAAAAATCTTTTTTTTCCTTTCAGGTTGTCTGGGCAGATAGTTTCAAAGTTGGCTGTGCAGTACAATTTTGTTCTGCAGTTATTACTCGCTCAACACAAATTAACCACGCAGCACATTTTATATGCAACTATGGACCTGCGTAAGTGCACAGATAAATCTTTTTCCAAATATTTAAAAATATATATTTTGAAAATATTTTTATTATTAACAAGTATAGATAATAAAAGTGTAGAAGCAAAAATAATATTTGCCCTTAACTCACATACTCAGATATTTACTCATAAACATTCTGTATATTTTTCCTTTTTGAATGATTGTGTTTGTATACAGATAGCCTTCACAAATGTCACTGACACATACTGAGTAACATGACTAAAATATCTATAGGAACTAGATTAGTTGGATGTGATAGTACCACGAAATAGAAGGGTTAATGTTACTTTATTGGTCTATGAAAATATGGCATTTCTTTTTACAATATCAAAATAAGTCTAGCTGAATTAAGGTAAAGGTAAAGCCCTCCCGTTAATCATCGATTTGCTCGAGCGGGCCCAGTAACGTCTCCATTGGAGACTTTGTTGTTACTGTGTCTGGCATATCGAATACGTCACGGGGAGCTTGCCAGGCCCTGCCGTGCGGGCGAGATACTCTCGGTAGCTTGCCGGGCTCTCCGAGAGGGGCAGAGGAATCGAACTCGGGTCGGCCATGTTGGCCGCTTGTAAGGTGAACGCCCTACCGCTGTGCTATCGCTCCAGCTGAATTAAACACAATTATAAAATTTACTTTATACATATTTTTACTTCCTTCTGCCTTCTAAGGACTTTTTTCCTATATACATAAAGTCAAAGACTTCCATTCCGCATAATTACAACTTCACTATATTCCTCAGTATTCCAGACATTTCTTCAGAAGTGTTATTTCATTCCCTAGTTACAGTAACTGCAAGATTTGGAATCGGACATTCAGCAGTTTTCCAATCCAGGATATATTTGGTTAAGGCACATACTTGACAATGCTCAGGGGTTACTCTAAGCTCTGCACTCAAGAATTACTCCTTGCAGTGTTCAGAAGGCCAAAGGGGATACTCTGGATAGAACCTGAATGCAAGATAAAAACTCCATCCGCTGCACTGTGGCTCTCTTTTCACTGCTCCCTGTCTCTCAGATCTGCATGATCTGCATTATCCACAGTAAGGACACAAGTCTTTCCACCTCATTCCATTGGGCCCAGCTGAACAGGGTAATGTGTGGTAGATTTTCACTCAGAGTGGATTACTTAAATGTCCAACGAGGAGCAGATACTACAGTTCCTAAGTACTTTAGTCACCAGCTTGGGATGCCTCACTATTTCTGGAAAAAAAAAATCTCATTCCTTCTCCATAATCTAAGAGTTCCAACACTTTTTCCTTTAGACAATCAGGGTAAAACCCAAAGCTTTTGTTTCTTTATTAGAACCAATAATACCTGAATGGTTTTAACCATCCTCATCTAAACAAATCTATATTTCTAAGAACATGGTTCTCCCAAGATAAATCCTGCATTTCCTTAGAACTCACCACTCCTTTGTTTTTTCAGCTTGTTTTTGAAGTAAAAAAATTCCCCTCTACTGTTTAGAATAAATAATTAAGGAACAAAGTGGTACAAGTTATTGTATTAAAAACATTTTAGAGAGGGCTGAAGCTATAGTACAGCAGGTAGGAAATTTGCTTTGCACGTGGCCATCAGGTTCGATCCCCTGCATCCCATATGCTTCCCCGACCACTGCCAGGAGTAGTTCCAGAGTGCAGAGCCAGGAGTAACCCCTGTCCATCGCTGGGTGTGACCCAAAAAGCAAACAAACAAACAAAAACTTTTTTAGAATGTAAAACACTCAATGGGCTGGAGCGATAGCACAGCGGTAGGGCGTTTGCCTTACAAGCGGCCAACATGGCTGACACGAGTTCAATTCCTCCGCCCCTCTCAGAGAGCCTGGCAAGCTACTGAGAGTATCTTGCCCGCACGGCAGAGCCTGGCAAGCTACCCATGATGTATTCGATATGCCAAACACAGTAACAACAAAGTCTCATGATAGAGACGTTACTGGGCCCGCTCAAGCAAAATCGATGAACAACGGGAGGACCGTGACCGTGAAAACAATCAATGAGTACTGTGCTTTTTAACAATGAAAACAGTCAATGACTAATGTCCATTTTAAACATCTTTTATTATAATAATTGCTGTCAGAATCTCTATTATACTTATTTGGCCATTTTCCTTGATGCAAAGTAAGCACGGGGTAAATTTAATTTCTGAAACAATCATTTGGAGTCAAATGTGATTAGAACATATGGGTTGGAAACAGGTGTTAATATGCTTCAAATAAATTCTTAACTTCGAAAGTAAATTCTTATTGAAATAACGTTTTATTACGAAGTTTTGATACACATTATATTAGTCCACATTGGCACTACCTTTATCTTTGTAAAGAAAGTAGTAGATATTTTTGTATCCCATTCCAATTGTTGCAGATTACACACAAGTTTGTTCTTCACTGCTTTGAAATTATTGGATAAAATGCCCTGATTAATGAAATGTAAGAGAAGCACATATTAGTACATCATAAATAACAAATGTTATTTTGGGGGATCACACTGAGTGGTGCTCAAGACTCACTCCTGGTGGGCTCTGGGGATCACATGGGGTGCCAGGGATTAAGCCAAGGCAAGTTATGTCCAAAGCAAACCCACTGTACTATTGTTGCTCTGACTCCACAAATATTTACTTTGAAAACAATTTTGAGAAATATCCCATCAGATCCACTAGGAGGCTGAAGGGTCCTATAGTATTTAGGAGTTAAAAATTTTCCAAAAGCCTCCTCACTCCACCTACACTTTACATGCAGGAGGCATGGATCCAATTCCAGAAACCACAGTCCCCTAAGCACCTTGCTGGGAGTAGCCTCTGAGCACTGCTGGATGGAGCTCTCAAAATAAAATTAAGAAAACAAGAAACTTCAAAAAGTTTAACTGCTATGGCACTTTAAGTAAGTTTACAGTCTTTCATCATGCCAAAATTCACCAGATTTTCATTATTTGGTTATTCCCTTTCTAGTGTGACCTTAATTAAATGCCTAAGTGCCTTAGTCCCTAAAAGTAAAATGGAGATAACTTTCCTTACTGGAGTTACTGTGCAAATCAACTATTTTGTTCAAGAATGCTTACAACAGTTTCTAACCTATGAACAGTATTCTCACTTATCTTTTATGGGAAAACAAATTGCATAGTTGAAATTCTCCACATCTCATGTTACTATGGTGGGGAGCCTCTTAGCCTTGTCAAATGTGTCCTTGCCAATAATAACTATGGTGGCTTGTTGGACTAAGGAGAGTAATTATGGGTCATGACAGTTTTTCTACGAGTGTTAGTTGCTTTAGATGGAACTGTTGGTCAATTGAGAAAAACTTTATATCAAATACTGTAATTTTTTCAAGTTTCTTGATATCTAAGAAACCTTAGCTTTCCTGTCTATATATGCTAGATATAAAATAATTTCTTCCTTAGTTATAATAATTAAATGATTTGGACAAGAATCCATGGAAAATGAGCCCTGTAAATATTAGCAACTTCATTTGTCTTCTTCTCTCTATATTTCTTATAATCCTCTCTTTCTGTGAAAAACTGTTACTTGGATTTAGTGGATTGAAAGAAAACTACAATTGAAAAGAAAGCTCTCTCCTAATGAACAACTTTCTTCTACTTTATAGAGGAAATTACCCAACTTGGCCTTATAAGAAAGGTTCTACTTGTAGTGCCTGCCACAAAAATGACATGTGTTTGGACAATCTCTGTGGTAAGTAATATGAAAACTTTACCGATAATGCAATATGATCAAAACCAAGTTCCTAGTATCTACAGAACTAGAACACAAAATTTGTTTTGTACTAAAAGCTATTTTCAGGAAATTCCACAACAGTCACCAAACAAAATGTTATAGGATTCCAGGAATAAATATATGGTTAAGATAAATTGAAAAAAAGCAATTCATATTCTTTTATTTACTTCCAATATGTAAAACAACCAAAGAAATGATATATTGGAAATTGTGGACCTAACATTTGCTAATTCCCTCAAGATAAAAATAAGGTTAACAACAAAAATCCAAATTCTGTAATACTGCCTGTGTAAGGGATTCAAAGCTAGATCTCGATTTGGAAAACTTATTTTGTGAAATTAAGCTGCAACATGGTAATTTTTATTAGTAAGACAGCCACTTAATATCAGTGAAGGTCAAAGATGGAAAAATAAAACCAATTTTGATGAGAATGAGGCAGTTAAACTAAAAATAACACTTATTGTTTTACTGAATAATTGTACTATAATTATATACAATCAGATAATTGCCCCACTAAACTCTAAGTAAATAGGAATTGTCTATAATTTCTATAAATATAGAGAAATTAGAAATATAGAAAAATAGACATATAAATATGGATAAATTTTGTATATAAATTTGGATGTAATTTTGTATGTCCAATGTGTCTAATCTGGACAAATAAATACTATTTTGAGCACATTTCTTAAGTCACTTTCCTTCAAAAATCCCAGTATGGACTAGGAAGATAGCACAGTGGGTAGGGTGCTTGCCTTGCATGCAGCTGACCAAGGTTCAATCCCTGGCACCCCAAATGGTTCCCCAACACTGCCAGGAGTGATTCCTGAGCATAGAGCCAGGAATATGCCTGGAACACTGCTTGGTGTGGCCCCCCAAAATATAAAGATTCTGGATAAAAAATACCACCACCAGATTCTATCAAGAAGAAAATTGCTGTCATTTTAAACTTTTCACTTTGGCAATCCAGCCTTAGATGATCTCTAACTAATCTTGTGGGACAAAAATCCAAAAACAAAGACTAAGGTCCAATAATGAAAAGCCCTGAACTCTTAGAAAAGATTAAGGAAAAATGCTAACATGAATGAAGGATATAGTTACAAGGAGAAAAAAATTGCATTTAACAGATTCCTTCTGAAAGATAATGAGTACGGGAAGAAAGGTAATTCTTGGTTCTTTAGAAATGATTGGCATTGTAGCAAATCCTCATGGAAGCCAAACAGGATGATTTTGTAAAACATGCTGAGCATATGGTATGGCAAGATGATTTTAGCTAGTGCACAGATGTTACATTTTTCAAGAAAAATGTAACAACACATTATATCCTTGATTTCATGTCAAGGAAGAGGCAGCAAATGGCAGCATCATGCTAACTCACCGTAGATAAAACCAACGACTAGTTCCATCTGAGGATAGCTACTTGTTAGTTACCATTCCAGTAATTGCTGAACTGGTGTGGAAAGCATATCTAAGAAAAATATCCAAAAAGCTAATGCAAATCAGGAACTTTCTTGCTAAGGCTCTGGTCAAAATCTGTAAAAAGACCACGGCAAAAGAATTACGACTTTCTGAGACTCAAATACCCATGGACAAGAGGCCATAGTCATTTATTACTGACAAATCAAAATGGTATCATTCTATAGAAAAACTTATTTTCAAAAAAATATTTCAGTAATGATATTACTATTAACATTGTGGGCTGGAGCGATAGCACAGCGGGTAAAGCATTTGCCTTGCACATGGCCGACCCGAGTTTGATTCCTCCGCCCCTCGGAGAGCCCAGCAAGCTACTAAGAGTATCTTGCCCGCATGGCAAAGCCTGGCAAACTCCCCGTGACGTATTCGATATGCCAAAAACAATCACAAGTCTCACAATTTGTTGTGAGACATTACTGGTGCCCGCTCGAGCAAATTGGACAACAGGAGGACAGTGCTACAGTGCTAACATTGTAAAATTCCAATAATTTCATTTTAATTGGATTTACTGTCGCTAGTTATGGTGTATAATGATTTTCCATTTATAGTAATGGTATATAAAATCAATCAAATGTATAATGTGCATATAAAGTGTTTAGAAGTTAACAATGCTGGTATACAAATTCTTGAATATGCTCTGAAATTCATTATAATAAAGCAAAAGGCACAGTTAATGGTCATAACTTGGACGCTTGCTTTTTAAAATGAATGTCTCACAAATACCTACTCTGAATTTTTTTCTTTTGACTTTACAGCCAACCCCCAGCGAGACAAAGTTTCACGTACGTATAGCAACTTTAAATACTTTCATCAAATCCTATGTGAAATGTAAGAAATAACATTGTAAGAAATAACATTTAAGAGAATATTTTTGTTTGTTCCACAGGTTACTACTCTCTTATGTTTCCAGACTGGCCAATATATTCACGTAACAGATACACATCTCTATTTCTCATCATTAATCCACCAATTATAATACTGAGTGTTATAATTACCATTTTTGTGAAGCGCAAATACCCTCATTTAACTCTTTTGGGCTAATAAATCCAGAAAAAAAGAACCTCGTTCATGTGTAAATTTTCTGTATTTATAAAAGAAAAAAAAACCATTATTACAAATCCTCAAAGAAACTTCTCAGAACAAATTCCACTTTTCACTTTTTTCTTTTATGGGCTCCAACCGGTAGTACTCTGGGCTTACTTTTGGCTCTGTGCTCAGGGATCACACCTGGGGGTGCTTAGGAGAACGGATAGTGTGCTGGGGATCAAATTCAGATTGGCTGCACTGAAGGCAGGCCATCTACTTTCTCACTCTTATCAGGTTGCCAGAGCTGGGACCCCACTAAATAACCTAGTGTCTCTCCTTTGAAACTAGTAAAACCAGTATTCTTGACTTAGTTGGTTCTAAGCTCCACTGACAGCACTGTGAAACTATATCCACACAACTTGCTGCATGCTAGCAACCAAACCCTGTCTGGTTTTCCCTGCTCTCTTGGCAACATGATGTCTTTCTTTTTGGTTACCTTTCCCCAGACTCAGAATAGAAGCAATTATGGGACTTAAAAGAACTTGTTTTGGTTTTGCTTATAAAGTATATAACCTTAGAACAAAATACTGAGATTACCAAACTGTAAGTTGAAATGTTTCCTTACTATTTTTAGACAGTAAGAACACTTAAAATTGATGTTTTATTCAAAACTGGATGTTGGGACAGTTACATATAAAGACTAATCATTCTTATCAGACACTGGATTTTCTATACAATTACAACAGTCATATTTCAAAAAATCATTTAAATAACCTAAAGAATTATTCATGCAATCATGCTTTGGCAAAAGCTGACTAGAGCAGATTAAATGTCAGGTATACAAAGATATATTCATTTTCTAGTATGAAAAATTCATAAACACATATAGAATAATTTATTACAACTCAAAAAAAGTCACATAGAAATACAAAACTCAGAAAAGTTGATCAGAGTATTCTCAAATATTGGGCAACCAATGCCTTGTTATTTTAAAATCCTTTACAAAAGGAGTTATTTTAGTAAGTTCCTGTTCAGAGTTTGGATTTTCTTTTATTTTTTTTTCTTCTTTTTCTTTTCATCTGCTTCCATTTTAAGCTTAACTTCTTCAGCTGAGAGAGCTCCCAGTTTCTTATTCTTTGCTTTTTTAACCTTTTCTTTAAGAGCAGCCACATCAATTTTAGTTTCGACAGAAGCTAAATAAAAAACACAATACATGGAACTCATTAGGTTCTGCCAAATGAAACAGTTACTTATGATAAAATATCCATTTAATACAATAATATCAGGGTACTGGTGTAAGTGAAATAACATGATATAATACACAAAGCACTCCCTAGAGAAAAGTTAGAAACTTCTTCATATTCAGAACAAATCAGGAAGAAGTACTGCAGATCCCCCAATATTGCCAATTTGCTTGAATGTACTTGTACTTTTATTCACTTCATACCAGTCAGGAATGTACTTTCCTTATTAATATTATAATAAAATTAAGTAGAATGAAACAAAGTGATCTGAAGACCTGTTTCTCTCATAACTTCTCTTTAAATAATTTCACTTAAAATGGGAGTTTCGAAGAACATATCAATAGGTTAGGTGAGAACTTAAATGAACTTCCATTAAATATCAATGTCACGATTAGTCACGATCCTCCCGTTGTTCATCGATTTGCTCGAGCGGGCCCAGTAACGTCTCCATCATGAGACTTGTTGTTACTGTGTTTGGCATATCGAATACGTCACGGGGAGCTTGCCAGGCTCTGCTGTGTGGGCGAGATACTCTCGGTAGCTTGCCGGGCTCTCTGAGAGGGGCGGAGGAATCGAACTCAGGTTGGCCATGTTGGCCACTTGTAAGGCAAACGCCCTATATCAATGTATTTTATCATGTATTTAATTAATTTTTTTTTTTTGCTTTTTTGGGTCACACCCTGCCATGCACAAGGGTTGCTCCTGGCTCTGCACTCAGGAATGACTCCTGGCAGTGCTCAGGGGACCATATGGAATGCTGGGAATCAAACCCAGGTTGACCGCATGCAAGGAAAACGCCCTACCCGCTGTGCTATCGTTCCAGTCCTAGCTTAAGTAGATTTAAAGTCTCCACTATAGTGGAAAAACATTTTAAACCATTAACTGAAACTAAACTAGATATTGAATATCTCAATGGTACTTAACAAATTGTATAGAAAAGATATCATGCATTCACCATTGTTTATATATTTCTTGGTTTTGGGAATATGCCCAGCAATGATGAGGGATTACCCCTGGCTATACAATCAAGAATTACTCCTGATGTACATTTATACAATGGAGTACTATGTAGCTCTTAGAAAAGATGAAGTCATGAAATTTACATACAAGTGGTACTACATGGAAAGTATCATGTTAAGCTAAATGAGTCAGAAAGAATGGGATAGACACAGGTAGATTGCATTCATCTGGGGAACACAAAGTAACAAAATGGGAGACTAACACCCAGGAGTGGCCAAGATTAGTACCAGGAATTTTGCTCCATGACTTGGAGGCCAGCCACACATGCTAGGGGAAAAGGCAGCTCAGATAGAGAAGGGAGCACCAAATAAAGGATGTTGGGAGGATCCTCCCAGGATGGGAGAAGCATGCTGAAAGTAGACTAGAGACCAAACATGATTGCCACTCAATACCTCTCTTGCAAACCACAGAACCCAAAAGGAGAGAGAGAGAACAAAAGGGAATGCCCTGCCACAGAGGCAGGGTGGGATGGGGGGATGGGGTGTGGGAGCGATGCTGGGACCCGTGATGGTGGAGGATGGGTGCTGGTGGAGGGATGGGTACTTGATCATTGTATAACTGAAACCCAAGCACAAAAATTTGTATGTCTATAACTGTACCTCATGGTGTTTCAATAATTAAATTAATTAATTTTTTTAAAAAAAGAATTACTCCTAGAGGTGCTCAGGACCATATGAGATGTTGGGAATCAAATCCCAGCTCGCCATGTGCAAGGTAAGTTTCCTACCCACTGTATTATGGCTCTGACCCCAGCTTTTAACATTTTAAACTTTTATATAATCTATGGGCTGGAGTGATAGCACAGCGGGTAGGGCGTTTGCCTTGCATGCAGCCAACAGGCTGACCCGAATTCGATTTCTCCACCCTCTGGGAGAGCCCGGCAAGCTACCGAGAGTATCTCGCATGCACGGCAGAGCCTGGCAAGCTACCCATGACGTATTCGATATGCCAAACACAGTAACAACAAAGTCTCACAATGCAGATGTTACTGGGCCCGCTCAAGACAATCGATGAACAATGGGAGGGCAGTGACATATAATCTATGACCGACAGAAAGGATTTTAGTATTTGGGGAATGGACCATACCCAGCTGTGCTCTGGGATTACTCCTGGTGGTGCCTGGTGACCACATGCAGTCTTAGGGACCAAAGTGGGGTCATCTGTGTGCATGGCAAGCACCTTAACTCCTTGCACCATCTTTCTACTGACCCAGGAATTTAGTATTCTAAAGCTCCTAATACTAATCCAATATAAAATACCTAAAAGGCACCAAAGCAGCACTTTGTATCGCCTTTATGTTACATACAGTGCAGTTGGTGACCTCCCCTCCCCTAACTTTGCCACTAGGTACTTTTAAGAGTTACTGGAGAAAGAGTATTGGCTTTATGGAAAAGAAAACGCAAAAAAAGGAGAGAGTGGATCAAAATGAGCTATAAAAAGAAAGGAAGAAAGGGTAGAAAAGTGTTTTCTCAAAGTGTCTTTTTAGTGCTTGTAAGACAGATTTTTTCTGTTATTTCATTAGTGTCCTTCAGCCCAAATGAGAATCCCATGTTAATAATACAGGAATCTTGGGGGCTAGAGTGATAGTACAGCAGGTTAGGGTGCTTGCTTTATAATCAGCCAACCGAGGTTCAAACCCCAGCATCCCATATGGTTCCTTGAGCACCAGTAGGAGTAATTCCTGAGCTAGGAATAAGTCCTGACCAGGTATGACCTCCCCACAAAACAAACAAACAAAAAGAACCAAATGTTAAGCCATAGATCACTTAAGAAAATCAAAGCACAAGTCCTAAAAAAACATTTTTGCTGGGGGCTTGGAGATGCAGCAGCAACTCCCAAGCAGTGCTCACAGGTCCAAGGGCACCACTGGAGACTCTCTGCCAATGGGCTGAGAATATGATGCAACACCAGGTGGGTGTTGGGGACTTCCAGGACACACACAGTGGTGCTTGGGAGACCCTGCAGTGCCAAGAATTGGACCTGGGTAGAACACTTGCTAGGTATGCGCCATAGACGCTGTACTGTCTCCCGGCCCCTGACAAGCTCTTTTTAAGAATGTGTTCGAGAACCAGAATCTCACTGCTTAGTTATTCAATTTCGATAAGATTCACCACTCAGATTTATACCTTTCACAACAATCTTTCTAAAGAATGCTCAGTGGTCTCATGATACGATTTATTCTTCAAAACCTACGAGAAAGTGTGCTACTCATATACTACAAAACTAAGTTATTTCAGCTGAGCCTTGTTTTGAGAATTAGTAATTAGTAAAATGTTGAACTGACGGAATAATTATTTCTTAACGTAACATTAAAAAGAGATTCAGATAAGTTCACTATGGATTTACTTCTTAGTAGACATTTATGTCATACCAAAAGCTGATAAACAGGCATTACCTTGCTTAGGCTTCACAACTGGCTTCTCTTTAGGTGGAATAAAAGCTTTGTTTCTCTCTTCTTGTCTCTTAGTGAGGGCTTCTGCTTGTTTAGCCTGTATTATTAATAAAAATTTTTAAAAACACAATTCATAAGGGCTCAAGTTTCTATCAATTTTTCTATTAAAAATTTTGTAAAATAGTCCTACCTTTATTGCTTCCATTTTCTGCCGTTTCTTTTGACTTGCCTTCAAAAAGTATTCACCACTAGCCAATTCTTTATCAATCTGTTGAAATAAGAATTTGCAATTACATCAGAAATAATGAAGGCAAGAAGTTATTACCTAAGAAAGTTATAACATTGTTGAGGTAAGAACAACTGGTGTCAAAATCCACAATTAATTTTAAAGCTAGTGACAATGAAGGAACTATATCTAAGCTGACAACAGCATGAAGCAAGGAGGTGATAAGCTCAGCGTCCTTAACACTGTTTCGGGTGGCGTGAAAGGCCTATGATGCAGAAAGTGTGTGAGGGAGCTGGAAAGATAGCTTTGGGAAAACTTAAAGAAACCTGAATGTCAGGAAAATGAGAAGGAGAATGATTTAGAAAATGACTGAACATTTCTGCCAAGATGAAGGTCTCAAAGCACAATAATTTATAAGAACAGAAAAACAGGGAAAAAAGATAAAAGCCTGTTATAAAGACAACAGGATGCAGTGTGTCATTAAAAAAAGACTTGGTCAATATTTGGTGACTATATACTAATTAGAAAAATAGTCGACATACATAACTGATCTCATTCTTACTGAAGTGATATTATCATAAGCCAACGTTCTGAATTCATTTGTGTTTTTGGATGACACCTGGTGATGCCCAGGGATTACTTCTGGCTCTGTACTTAGAAATTACTCCTGGCAGTGCACAGGGACCATATGGGATGCCAGGAATCGACCCCGGCTGTCAGCTGCGAGCAAGGCAAGCATGCTACCAACTGTACTATCTTCCAGCTCCTGTTCTGAATTTTTTTTTTTTTTTATGGTGAAAGAAAATCTGTATTTAGGATTAGCCAGCTGGATTGCTTAGATGATCCCAATTTTGTTGGCAATATCAAGGTATAATAGTCAGGAGCCAGCCCAACATATGCCTTTTTCTCTCTGTCAGGCCTAATCAGGATGTTGGCTTTGGCCACAGCTATGTCATAGAGTGTCTTCACGGCCTGTTTAATCTGGTGCTTGTTGGCTCTGCCATCCACAGTGAGCACAAGTGTGCTATTATCTTCTATCTTCATGGCTGACTCAGTGCCCAGAGGGACCTTGATGATGGCATAATGGCCAAGTTTGTTTTCTCCTGGGGGTACTCTTCAGAGGGTATTTTGGCTGCCTTCTGAGTTGCAAAGTTTTGTGTCTTTGGAGGTGGGTAAAGTGCGGATCTTTTGCTTTTTGTGGCTGTGAACTCCTTTCAGTACTGCCTTCTTGGCCTTCAAAACCTTGGCTTTGCCTTCAACTTGGGGGGGGGGGAGGTTCAGGGGGCTTCCTTCTTGGCCTCCAGAACCATCTTTGTAAAAAGCTGTTTTGAATTATTTAGAGTTGCAGGTCTTTGCAGTTAGTAATGCGTTTGACCTTCATTAACAATTCTTTAACAGGCAGTAAAATAATCCCCATTTTATGTATAAGGAAGCTAAAGCACAGATTAAATAAATTATCTAGACACATGGCAAATGGCAAAATAAGTCAACATAGGTATCCCTGTTTCAAGAAACTTAAATTCCTAGTGGGTAAAGATAAGTATTAACTACTAGTTCCAGGACAGGACCAGAGTATTAAAGCACCTGCTATGTTCTATTCACTGGCCTGCTCAACTTCCTTCAGCCATCAGTTTCCTTCTAGCCTCGCTGACTTCCCTTTCTCATGACCTCATGATCCAGCACTGTGAGTTTTTCGACTAGATAATTTAAGTTTCATTTTATCCCCCTGACCTTTCACCAAACCTTCTGCGAGACACTCACTGAGATGGATGGGTTTATAGGCTGAACGCAAAGAACTGGTTAAAAAGATCTTAAAACACAGCAGACAGGGAAGAACGAACATAGAAGGAAAAAATGAGGAAAGATGAGGAGGAACATGAAAGATTTCTCACCTGAAAGTCTCAAGTAATTCAAGTAAAATAAAATGCAGGATTACCTCTTGGGTGTGGAAGGATGATGAGAAAATTAAAATGACATGCTGAACTGACAGACAACATTGAGGACTTATCCCATTTACAGTGGCTATAATCCAAAGAGATGATTTGTGCCAGCTACATTTGGCTCAAATTTTGAAATCAAGTTTTTAAAATTAAGGTATGTCTGAAATCAAGTTTCAGAACTAAGCCACATTTGGGGTAGGAGGTGGAGAACAGGAGAAAAATAGAATGATTTTGGAAAATAAATGAAGCAGTATTACAGTAAGAGTATTAGAATTTTAAGATTTCAAAAGTAGAATAGTCATATGCACCAGCTCACAGGAATTATGCTATATCAGTAGAGAATTCAATTAAATTCTTTACCCACGGAACATTTACAGTGACTCCATGGACACAACTGTCAGGAACCATCTTCACATGGTTTGAACTCAGTGAAGTAGTCCCAGGCTCAATTTACAAAGTAAGTTTAACTTAAAAAGTTTCTTAGGGGTCAGCACTATAGTTCAGTGGGTAGGGTGCTTGGACGTAGTCAACCTGGGCTCAATCCTTGGCACTACATAAGGTCCCCCAAAACAAACAATTTTGGGGATTGAAATGGATTTGAAGATACTCAGAATTTAATACTAACCTGACTTTCTGGCTGTGGTGGTGGGAATGGTGTATACTCTTTTTTAACAGTTTTCTTCTTTGGCTCCTTCCGTTTATTCACATTTTTGTGCTTGAACTGCGGCAAAAATCTTTCCCAACTTTGTGATCTTAATTCAGAGTCCTTCGCTAACTCTCGTTTAATCATTAACGTCTGTAATCACAGCAATATATGAACAAAGTAAAAGACTTTTATTTCACAAGTCTAGATTTATCAGTCTTCTTGCAAACTAATACAATTAAAATTAGTTCCTTCTCTCAATAGGACTAAACCTATTTCCTAAAGAAAAAAAAAAACCCACAATCTCAAAATAGATATTTAACCAAGTTTCAGGTGTCCATGAGAAATTTAGTTAAGAAATGAGGAGCTGTGGACCCAGAGAGATAATACAGCAAGAAGAGAGCTTGCCTTGCATGTGACAGGTTCAATTCCTGGTACCCCATGTGGTTCCCAGAGAACTACTACCTATTTCTTTTCTGGAACACCTAGATACTGCTTAGGCAATCAAAAAATTAAATAACGACATAATGTTTATAACTAATACCTGATAAAAAATTACTTGGAGTAATTCCTGAGTGCAGAGTCAGAAGTAACCCCTGAGCACTACACGGTGTGTCCCTGCCCTCATCCCCCAAAAAAGAAACGAGGACTTGTCCAGAGATAAAAGTGACTAATCTCCTAAACCAGTATTTCATTAAAACCTTAAATTAAAATTCAATTTATCAGAAAGGGAGAATCCTTAAATAGTTATGTTCCCTGTAACCTCAATAGCAACTGTGATATAAAGAAGAAAAAAAAAAACGTAAGTTTTCTGATGATCAAACCAATATTCTCACCTTTCCCCTATTTGAACTTTATGGATTAGCTATGAGAAGCATGATCAGATAGCTTTAATGTCCCAATAAAACTCAAAAATCATTCTTTCACCTCAACAGAACAGTGCTCTCCAAACTTTACTTAAGCAAACTTAAATTGCTTATTCAATAATTATCCACTGCTCATTAAACTACCGTAGAATTTGAAATATCCCTAAGTTTCTTTAACAGAAAAAGACAGAGTTCTAAAACGTCGCATCTTTAGAGCTGGATTGATAATCTACAACAAATTCTATGCAATGCATTTTCTTTGCTTTAGATTATTTAAATTATGCTATAATTTTCCCTTCAGTGGTTTTCAAACAGTTCTCAAAACTTAAAAGCTTCCAAGGGAGAGGTAGAGTTGAAGGGGCTGAACTCTACCTCTAATTTGCCCAAAATAACTTTTACTTGTTTTATATATTAGGCTTTCATAAAAGGATTTGATTTTAAGACAAGTTTCTGCAGTACAAAAACTGGCACAGATATAGTAGTACACAATTAACACTCACTTTAATGTTATAAATTGGATGAATATTCTTCATAGTATCTAGGACCACTTTTCGAACCTGAATTTGCAAAGAAAAATGAAATCAGTCACATACAGGTTTTAATGAACTAGACAGCAGAGGATTACAGGCAGTGGCAACCGAATCAATAGAACAGCTCCTTCAATTATTCAGAGTAGCATCCAGAGTTTTCCTAAGAATCGATCTCCCATAGACTCATTACGTTTCTTAAGTTTACTGTACTTAAATAGTATTACAAAGAACCAATATAACACACTAACACTGTTCAACGTTGGGGGGGGGGCAAAATTTAGTTAGAAAAGTAGGCTCAAATAATGAACCTACCAATTCAAATGGGAAAGTCACTTCAATTTTCTGTTCAATCTTTTTCCTTTGTAATAGGGAAATAAAACTATTTCAAGAAATTACTACAAAACTGAACAAATTGGGAAAAATATATATTCAAAATTTTTTGCTCGAGCGGGCCCAGTAACGTCTCCATTGGAGATTTTGTTGTTACTGTGTTTGGCATATCGAATATATCACGGGTGGCTTGCCAGGCTCTGCCGTGCGAGCATATTTAATTTTGAACTCTGAGAAAAAGGTAGATAGTTTTTAGAAAGAAAGTCTACAACAGAATTACTCTTCTACTGAAAAGGAAGCAAGACTTCACAGTCAATCTGACAACCAACAACACAGTTAACAGGAACAGTTTCCACTCCCCTTGCCTCCTCCAATCCCTTCCTCTCCTCTCCCTTTTCTGAACCACATAGGTACTGCTTAGGTGGTCAAAAAATTAAATAACTACATAATGTTTATAACCAGTCTGCTTATCTGATAAAAATTAGCTCTTACCTCTTTTAAGCCACTAAAAGGTCCAATGGCTGAAACTGTGTTTCCCTGAACCATAATGTAACAGTTCGTTAAAAGTTCCAAGGCCTAGATCCAAAAAATATGTTGAAATTCAATTTACTGAAAAACCAGTGATGGAGGAAAACTTTCAGAAAGTTTTCTACCAGTGAAAAAGTACCTTCAGTGTAGATCCTTTGGGACCAATAAGCCTTTGTCTTCTTTTCACAAATCTTTCTTTATTTCGTACTAAGGATCCTATTTTAATGATGTCACACGCAACATCATCCTGCAGAATTCGCACTGCCTTTTGGGAAAGTAAAGAAAATTTTCACAAATATTACTCCCACCCCATTCCCCAAGTATAGGCTAAGACTATTTAAAAACAGAAATGAAAACTCCATGGAAAAAAGGGGGCAGAGATGAAAAAACCACAGGCTAACACTAATACTGATGTAAATAAAGCAAAATTTCTGTAATTCTGAGCTTGCCTGTTCAAATGAAACGCTTCTTGCTAAGAGTTTTATCAGGTCCCTGGCCCGAATGATGATATACGGATCAAAAGTCTTCTTTGTTGTACAAACAGTCATGCTGCCCTCGATCAAATCAAGTGTTGCATTAACATGCTACAAAAAAGAAAGAGTAAACAATTTTCAAAATGAGAATTCAATAGCAGATATTTAGAGCCTATTCTACCAAAATACTAATTTCTATAGTATTATCTCTCACATTTCATCAACTCCCTCCCTAAAAAAGCTATGTAATTAATACAACACTTGATTGCTTTTATATTCCAACATGAGACATTTATATTGCTTTAAGACAGTTTTATTTACATAGGGAAGTTAGGTCAACTTCAAAAAACATTTGGGAATTATACATTCAATGATAATCTGATTCAGTGAGAGCAGACTTTCCCCTGGAAACAAATTTCCTTCTATTTGGCTTATATTAAGCACAAAGTGAAAACAAATTATTTGAAGTTCAGAAAAAGTTGTAAGATGATAATTATGCTTTAATTTCTCAGTAGAATGACCCGGATTTCAATATAGTCAGTAAAAATGTTATTTTCTGACTTGGAAATATAATATAAAGAGTATCTCAGTATATTGAGTAACAAACAATTTAATATAAGGTTGGGTCTCTACAGTTTACGAGACTTGAATCCAATCTTAAATAACCACAAAATCCTAGACAACCACAAAATAGTTTGTAGTAAACTGAATTAATCTCATTTACAATGGGCAATTTCATTTACAGCACAGTCCCAGAACACACACACACACACACACACACACACACACACACACACGCACACACGCTTTATAAAAGTTATTCTTCCCATGTCTTATATATTGAATTTTTTAAGGCTTCTTTATACTAAACTAATTTCTGAATAGGGTTCATCCCATAATTTGCAAAACAAAAACACATTGCTCTAGCAAGAAGCAGCAGCAGCAAACAAGAGAAAGTTGGGCACATTTACTTCTATCTTTTAAAATAAGAAATTAAGAAATTAGTCAAAAAGATTCCTCAGGAAAAACTGCACAGGAACATGACAACTACCAGCAGAGTGGCATTTGGGAATCCGGATTCACCCTTACATTTCAAATACAGTTTTTCAAAAACATTCTACTACAAAATTAAAAACAAATTTTGAAATAAGAATAAAGCTACCCAGCCTGTTTAAATACCAAAGACAACCAGATACTAGTATCTTAAAATAAATTCATTTGCACACATCAACCTATCTGAAAGAAAACTATTCACAAGAGCAAAAGCTCAAAGAAATACACGAATTATGCATACATGTTCATTCAAAGCCTTCTGTACCAATGGCCAGCACTCTTTCAAGTAAGCCTCTCTGTATTTGGGGAATAAAGTTGCAAAACTGCTCTCTTCCAACAGCCCTCTGGGATTGTCATCTTTGGAAAATGCTGGTTCCTTCCAACCATCAGGTACAGTAAGTAGTTCTGATTCATCTGCAGAGGGGAAAAACATACACAGCAAATTTTAACTGCCATTTTTTGAATATCCACATAAGTACAATTTTTCCTATACTATCTTTACTTTTCCTTTCCCCCTGCATTTAATATCATGAAACAAGTAACATGCGGGTCTGGAGCAATAGTATAGCAGGTAGGATATTCGCCTTGTGTGCAGCCAACCGGAGTTCAATCCTCAGCATCCCATATGGTTGCCCGAGCACTGCCGGGAGCAATTCCTGAGTGCACAGCCAGGAGTAACCCCTGAGCATCGCCGGGTGTGACCCAAAAAGCAAAATAAAAATTTAAAAATAAAATAAAAATACTTAAAAAACAAGGAACATGTTTCTGTCATTATCATCAACACACACATAAAAATTATTTGCCTATATTTCAGCGGCTTCACAAAACAAAATTTCTTGAAGGGAAGGACATCCTTCTTTGGACCCGCAAGGTAGTGGACACTCAAAGCTATATCGTACCACACTATCTTAAGAGTTGCAGATTCAAGTATAATTTCATTTACAAGCTTATTTTAGTAAGAAATCTAAGTGACCTTTGGACTTTCCTATAATACAAAAATTCCATTCCTGTAGCTATATGTGTGTACACAATGTAAAATATTTAAAACTGATACTTTAAGTGATGAATAATTGCTATTTGGTGTTACACTCCAAAAACCGCTCACATTTTCACTATAATGTATACTCTTATGTTAAGTTATGAAAGAATGGAAGAACCAGTGTTTTTATTCCATTTAAATAAAAGACATTCAATCCAAAAAGATGATGTGATTTGCAAGGTTCATCAGTTCAGTCTCTTTTCACCAATACAAAATACCTCCTTCGATCTGCAATCCGTATCATAACCTCTTACTTCATTCATTAAGACTCCTGGTGCTTTTAAGAATTTCTTATCTTTAAGTGAAGTAAATTGTTTTAATTTAAATAGAATTTCTCTAAGCAAAGGAAGGAGGGAAAAAGAGAGAGAGAGATACATGTTCAAGAGAGAACATGGGCTTCTCCAGAGGGGAAAAAGCAAAAAAATTTCTTAAATCCAATAGTTACACCTCATAGAGAACTACTCAAAGATGTGATCCACACCCGGAAGATCAATATAAACTAAGTTTGTTAGAAAAAAATGAGCTCCACTCCAGGCCCACTGAATCTGCATTCCTGGAAGGAAGCCCAGAAATCCATTCCAACATTCTCCTCACAGGAGATTCTTGAGCCCACTTAAGTTTAAAAAGGAGATCCACGTTATCAACCAAGTAAACATGCTTTCTATTTCTTTATATTCACATCCACTTTGCTATGTATTTGGTTCAAACACTGAAAGTTAGCTGGTCTTCATGTACCAATCACTTTCCAATACCTTAAGGAAAAAAACAGTCACTCAAATTCTAAAACAATGATTACTTACAATGAAAGACTGTTACTTCCCTATTTAAATATTCCCAAAGGCTATATATTAAAAACTACAACAACAAATAGCTAGAATCTGGAAAAAATCTGAGTGCCCGAGAACATATGACTGGTTAAAGAAACTTTGGTTCATCTACACAATAGAGTACTATGTAGCTGTTAGAAAAGATGAAAATTCCAAATTACAAAAATTTATATACAATTGGTACTACATGGAAAGCATCATGCTAAGCAAAATGAGTCAGAAAGAGAGGGACAGACATAGAAAGACTGCATTCATCTGGGGAACATAAAGTAACAAAATAGGAGACTAACACCCAAGAATAGCCTAGATAAGTACCAGGAGGTTTACTCCATGGCTTGGACGCCAGCCGCACACGCTAGGGGAAAAGGCAGCTCAGATAGAAAAGGGAGCACCAAATAAAGAGTGTTGGGAGGATCCTCCCAGGATGGGAGATGCATGCTGAGAGTAGACTATGGACCAAACATGACTGTCACTCAATGCCTCTTTTGCAAACCACAGCACCCAAAAGGAGAAAGAGAACAAAAGGAAATGCCCTGCCACAGAGGCAGGGTGGGATGGTGGGGATAAGGGGGTGGGAGGGATATTGGGATCAGTGGTGGTGGAGAATTGGCACTGGTGGAGGGATGGGTACTTGATCATTGCATAACTGAAACCCAAGCACAAAAAATTTGTAAGTCTACACTGTACCACACGGTTTTTCACTAATAAAAACAAAACAAAACAAAACAAAAAACTGGGCTAATGAAAAAAAACAGGAGTTTCACTACAAAGGATGTACAAAATACCCCCAAAAATTCCAAACACATATCTTATCTATCAAAACTCAAAAATCAAGTAATAGCAAATATTACTATGGTTATTAGTCATTAAGAACTCAAGTCACTGCTAACGGCATTATCAATAGGCCCAGTTCCTTTGGAATGATTTAGTATCACCTGCACATTTCCTGCATTTCAAGAACAACCTCACTGGGCTGGAGAAGCCCTTAAATGTGCTACCTGGAGTAAAAAGTTGTTTCCAGCAGCATTGTTTATAACAGTAAATAATGGAAACGGTTCAAATGCCCACCAAGAGTACAATGAAAATAAAATCCATGCATATTCATACTAGAGAATATCAGAGATTAGTGAAAAGAAAAAACTACCTGCATCACCCTCATTGACTCTCAAAAACTAAGGTAGCCTGTTTTGCCTAAAAAGCTTGCCATGTTAAGAAGCTACTGTTCCCTTTCATGTAATACTCAAAAGGAAACCCGATTAAAACATTTTATAGGTAGATGATGAAGATTACGAAAAATATGGCGACAGAGAGATCAATAGGATTTTGAGTTGCTACTTGAGATTCTGGGGCTGGGGATGTGTGTGTGTGTGGGCGGGGGTGGGGGGTTGTGGGGGAGCAATCGGAGATACCCAGAGTTTCCTCTAGGATGTGGTCATACTCAATGCCAGAAAATGGTCTGGGTACACCTTTTCCACGTGTTGGTTTCACAATGGAGGCACACTGCATTCTCTTCTCTGTGCATTACACACTTACAATGCAACATGTTCAATACTGCCTTAATAGCTATAGAGCTTAGGGTCTTTAACCCTTCCAGTAAAACTGACAGGAACTGACTATCTCAAAGATACAACGTTACGGGTGACAGTCCAACGAAAGTTCACTCAAAGCTGTTCCCACCAGAACAGAGAACCGAGGTTGTGGAGGTGGGACATAGGTGGGGTTGGACAGAGGTGGGTGCGGCAGCGCTGTGAGCATAGAAGAATACCAAACCCTGCTGTTACCATCATTCCGCAATACTTTATTTTTAAACGACTGGGTAATCCTACCCTGGGCAATTTCTCTAGGCTTTTTAAAAAAATTATTTATTTATTTAGCTTTTTTCACACCTGGCGATGCACAGGGTTTACTCCTGGCTCTGTACTCAGGAATTACCTCTGGCGTTGCTCAGGGGACCATATGGGATGCTGGGAATAGAACCCGGGCCGGCCGCGTGCATGGCAAACACCCTACTCGCTATGCTATTGCTCCAGCCCCAAAATAATAATCAGCTTTTTTTTTTTCCTTTTTGGGTCCCACCCGGCCATGCACAGGGGTTATTCCTGACTTTGCACTCAGGAATTACTCCTGGCGGTGGTTGGGGGATCGTATGGGATGCTGGAAATCGAACCCAGGTCTGATGCACGCAAGGCAAATGCCCTACCCGCTGTGCTATTGCTCCAGTCTAGGTTGTTTATTATTATTATTATCATTCATACTGAAGAAAATGGATCAAATCAGACTCCACAAGACGGTTTCAGCAGGGCATTCTAAACAGCCGAAGCGCACTGTAGGAGTAACTGCAAGATGACAGCCAAGAACTGGGATGCAACTCCAAAAGCGTCCTGGGTGAGTGACAAGCTGGGGCTAAGGGCGCGCCTGTCATCTCCTCTTCCACACGTCGGCCCCAGTTCCCTTCTCCGCCAGCCTCCAGGGTCCGACACTTGCCCCGACCCTCTCCCCAACCCTCCTTTCGGCCAGTCACTCCCCAGCCTTGCCAGTTCGACCCTGCAAGCTCGCCCGCCATTCCCCGCAATCATTCGCTTCATCATTCCCATAGGGCGAAGTCAGCAGCACCTTCTCCTCGGGATGCTCCAGCACAGGGTCAGATGACTTAGAAAATCGTGGCCGGGAACCGAGTCTGCCGCTCGATCCTGCGAGTCAGCAGCCCCCGCGCCCCCCGATCGTCAGGAACTAACTATTCGGGTCCCCAACAGTCTCCACGCGGCACAGTAAATTCCCACGTACCCAGAGAACATTCGAGACGAGCCTCCCAACCTCGGGCTCCCCATGCTCACACACCCTCACCTCTGTTCTCCTGCTTCGACTTTTGGTTCTTGAAGGCTTTTCTCCCGGGGGCTGCGACCGACCCGTGCTCCGAGGAGGAGGCCATTCTTGCGATTGCTTCCGGGGTCCACCGGAAGTGAGGTGGTGCGTAAACCCTACCGCCTACAACCTCGGTACCCACGAGGAGTTCCGCACATCTGCGCAGGCTCCGCCGGGTCCGAAGCCGAGCTCGCGTATTTGCACCAATCACGGCGCATCTACTACGAGTCCAATGGAGAACCGGGGGACCGGGATGGGGGGGAAACCGGAGGACTTCTTTCCCAGGATGCACTGCAACCAAGTGGTCCAGGTCCATCCTGGGAAATGTAGTTTAGTTCCTTGAGCCCCTTGGAGGCTGGGATCCGGTTTTATTTGTCTCTGTCTTGTGACCTCAGGGTCTAATTCGGAACGCAGGATGGCAGTGTTTGGTTACAGCATGTGACAGAGTAATTTATTTGCTAAATATTTATATGGTGGTCAAATAACTGCTGGACCGGGAATCGTGCAAATATGATTATATGTGGTCCTTGATCACACGGAGTGACAGCGGTACTATCCTTTATCGGGAGACTGCTTTGCCTTGATACTTCGTTTGCAATATTTCTAATACTCGAAACAAAATCAAGATCTAAATATAACTAGGTTGGTAATTTTCAGAAGGCTAATGCCCAAGTCCTTGTTTCCAAGAGTGATGCTGTCAGGTTTTAGGGTAGTAATTCAGCAACACATCAGAATTATCTGAGTAGCTTTAAAGTTCCCCCAAATGACTAACTTCTGACTACCCTCATACTGCATTGTTGACTTCAAGAGATGCAGTTTATCGCTTTTGCAAATACCCACATTTCTATTTTTTGGTTTTGATTTGGTTTTAGGGCCAATACCCTTCGATGCTCAGGGCTTACGCCTGGCTCTGCTCTCAGGAATCACTCCTGGAGGTGCCTGGGGGACCATATGAGATGCGAGGAATTGAACCTGGGTTGGCCTTATATGCTAGGCCATAACCATATCCGGTGTACTATCACTCCTGCCCCAAAATTACCGTATTTCTAAGAATGGAAAATCTCACTGTCACTGTCACTGTCTCTTCCCGTGGTACATCGATTTGCTTGAGCGAGCTCAGTAACGTCTCCATCGAGAGACTTTGTTGTTACTGTGTTTGGCATACTGAATACATCATGGGAAGCTTGCCAGGCTCTGCCATGCGGGCGAGAAACTCTCGGTAGCTTGCTGTGCTCTCCGAGAGGGGCGGAGGAATCGAACTCGGGTCGGCCATGTTGGCTGCGAGCAAGGCAAACGCCCTACCACTGTGCTATCGCTCCAGCCCATGGAAAAGCTCATTAAAATAAATAATGTAATTGCAGTTGACGTACTATGATTTTTAATAGTGTCACCCTTAATTCTTTTGATATAACAAGCTACTGTGCCTACACCATCACCAGAAATGCTAAAGGCCCTTAACCTCTATGTTCCATCTATTAAAATTATCTTTTAAATTATTTTGTTTCATTGCTTACTGTATCAAAATTACTTTGTAGCACAAATAAAGAGTTCCTAGCTCCTAATAAAATGCAAACATATTATTAACCTGTTTACTATCTCTCTGGCCTTAATGTTTATGGACTTTTTTTTAAAATTGAATCACCGTGAGGTACAGTTAAAAGTTTGTGGACTTAATCAGCAACATCAACACTTTTCTATTGTGTCCAGTCTACTGGTATAGTATGCATAGTTTTGGTACTGCCAGCCTCCTATTTTTGCATAAATATATATACATTTATTATATTAAAGTAATTATATAATACCGTATTTGTACTATATACTACTGTATATAGTACAATAATTATATAATAGATGTTCAGTGCTCTCTCTAAATATTTAGTACTAAGTGATTGATATAATAACATTATTTTTCTTGGAAGGGGATTGTGTAGTGATTCTCTGGACTTACTCTTGGATCTCTGTTCAGGAATTATTACTGGTGGTGGTCAGCTGAAATGATAAGGTGCTGAAGATCGATTCTGTGTCAATGCCAACTACACGCAAGGCAAGTACCTTAATTCCTGTATAATCTCTCTAGTCCCATTATATGTTATATATATATATATATACACAATACATATACATATACATATTTGGTTTTGGGGGTAATACCCAGTGGTCCTCAAGGGTTACTCCTAGCTCTGCACTCAGAAATCACTCCTGGTCGTGCTCAGGGTACCACGAAGGTTGCTGGAGTCTGCTATGTGTGTGGCAAATGCCCACCCACTGTACAATCGCTTGGGTCCCATATTATTTATAAATTTTAATATATACATTTTATATACCAACTTTGGGCACATCTTTTCAACTCCACCATTCTTCCAGCACTAACATATGCCTCAGAGACCTGGGCTCTACGAAAACAGGACGAGAATGCTATTTGGATCACTCAAAGAGGAATTGAAAGAGCTATACTTGGAGTATCACACTTCACTCAAATGAGAGAAGGAATCCGGAGTTCCGTCCTCCATCGACGATCAAAGATCAGGGACGCTGTCTCATTTACCACGGTGTTGAAAATCAGATGGTCTGGACACATAATGCGACTTACAGACGACTGCTGAACTAGAGCTGTTACCGACTGGATTCCATGGGGCGTTAAAAGGACGCATGACCACCCACCTACGAGATGGTCAGAGTTCATCAAAACCCTGAACAAACGGTTTGAGGCTCTTTGTGTTCCTGGAGTGAGCAGATGCCATTGGACTACACTAGCAAGCAACAGGATGAATGGAGACATTACTGGTGCCCACTTGAGCAAGTCAGTGATCAACTGGATGACAAGTGATACAAGTGATAAAATATACACACATTAATGTATGTTTTAGACATACATGCCTTGATTTTTTGTCTCGAGATTCAATGCAGCAATTTCTGGTAGCACAAATCTATACTGCTGATAAACATGATGCTTATCCTCTCTACTGTCACACACACCACATGCACACACAGAGAGACACACAGCAACACAGAAAACAATGAAACTTATTTTTTACTTACCATTGTGGCAAAAAAAGAAATTTTAAAAAATTTGAAGAAAATCTGCTGGAAAAAAGAAAGTGCTTTTGTACACTACTTGTGGAAATGTAAACTGTAGATTTACAAAGAAATCTATGGATATAAAAAATGTAAAATATAAACATATTTTTCCCGCAGTAATTTCAATCCTGAGAAATTGTGAATTAAAAGAAAAAAATCCATCTTATTAGGATATGTGTACAATTGCATTGAAAAATGCCTTGCATAGTAAATTGCTTTGGTGATTCACTGGTTAGTTCATCACCTACTAGTTATGCAGCCTTAGGTAAGTTTCTCATCCACCTCTGCTCATTTTCCTATAAAGGGAAGAACAGCCTCATACTTCACTCTTTATATATGTAATTTTTTTCAAAAGTGCTTCCTATGTGATATTCATTCACTGTTAACTATTAACTATACATGGTGGCAAAAAATAAAAACTACACATGTATTGATAAGAAATATATGACAATAAGAAATAAATATACTTAATGACTTGAAGTGATACAGAAAAATTGGATAACTGTATGCAATATATATTAACATGTATTATTTATTTTATTTTAATTAATCTATATTAGCATGTAGGCTTATACATATATATGGTGAAAATAGGCAAAAGAACAGGAAAATGAAATCCATAATAAAACAACATGCACATGATTGTCAAAAACTGCTTATGTGTTTGTGCATGTACATAAGCCTGACTGTTGCTATAAAGATACTTCAGAGGATGTGCATTTAGATGACAATTGTCATCAATCACAGTTTGCATGATTTTTATACTCTTGGAAATCTGAGTATAAATATCTGTTCCAAGCTACAAGGTTATTTACAGCAACTGCACAAATAACACTAAAAAGGAAAAACAAACTATCATTTCTAAAGAGGTTCTTTGTAAAAATCTTGATGGAAATTCTTTACTGGGTCATAAGAACAAGGGGTAGGCCACTTTTGATTGTAACTTATTTGCTCCTTATATTAAAACTCAATGCAGTCAGACTCCTACAGATAACATGTTCTATCAACTTTTAATTAATTTATTTATTCACAAAAAGAAAGTTGAAATCAAAAGGCAACTCTCTTGGAATTAAGAAATTTAATTCTCACACACTTAAGAGGGTACTGACAAAAAGTCAGGCTGTGGCTTAATAGTGAAGATACAATAATTTTTATTACAAAGGGCAGAAGTCTGGGAATGTGGCTCAGTGATAGAGTACTTGTCTTTCATATTCCAGGTAATTGATTTGCTGCTTGGCACAGGCACGGCATGATGTCCTGAGCACTGCCAGGAGAGATCTCTAAGCACTAAGCCTTTGAGCACAGCTGGGTGTGACCAAATAACAGAAAAAAGTTTGCAAATCTGGTTTATTTCCTATCTATATTTATTTCCTTCTATATTTATTTATTGGGGATAAAATTATTTTTGTCCAGTTTGGGTTTTTTTAATTTAAATTAAGAGAGGTTCTCTCAAATCCATAGAGCTCACATATTTTAATTTTACTTTTAATTTTACATAAGTGGCTTTCTATTTCAGTAAATCTCACCAAAAAAGGCTTAAAATAATGATTCTTGGGCCAGAGAGAGAGAGAGAGAGATAGAGAGAGAGAGAGACTGAGGGAGAGATGGAGAGAGGGAAGGGAAGGAGGAAGAGAGGGAGGGAGGGGGGAGGGAGAGAGAAAGAGAGAGAGAGAGAGAGAAAGAGAGAGAGAGAGATGGAAAGAGGGAAGGGAAGGAGGAAGAGAGGGAGGGAGGGGGGAGGGAGAGAGAAAGAGAGAGAGAGAGAGAGAGAGAGAGAGAGAGAGAGAGAGAGAGAGAAGAACAGAGCCTTGCATACAGCCAACCTGAATTCAGTTCCTGAATATGATCCCCTGCCAGAGATGATCCCAGGTCAAATCAGAACCAGAAATCCTGAGCACAGCTGACTATAACACCTCTCCACCAAAAATTATTGAATCATAGGACCAGAGATGTTGCTCAGTGGTAAAGTAGTACACCTCACATGTGTGAGGCTCATGATTTGATCCCTGACACCATCAAAAAGGATGAATTAAATAAATATTTAATCAACATTAATTTATCAATAAATGTGATGATAATAATAGTAAATGTGACTGTAAACTGAGACCTCTTCAACTCAAAGTGATTACATAATAAAATAGTGTTATGGTGATGACAGCCAAAAAGATAACATTAGTAAAGCAGTACTAGCTATAAACTAATTATGTTATCAACTTAGCTCTAGAAAAAGAATGTCAATAAAAATGAAGTACTCTTCATGAAAGCGTAGGAAACTTTGAGCTCTAGAGAAAGGAAGCACTTGTATAACAGTGAGCCTTGTACTATTGTCCTTTGGGGTGTTTTGTGTGTCACTGCGAAGTATTTCGGGAAACCAAGCTACCGAGAGTATTCGATATGCCAGACACAGTAACAGCAAAGTCTCCAATGGAGACGTTACTGGGCCCGCTCGAGCAAATCGACGATCAACGGGAGGGCCTTTACCTTACCTTACCTTACCTTACCTACCTTTTCTTACAATGCCACTGTAAGTAAATTCTGGAAATGAGAAAGAATGTGCTGCTTTGACTGCTAACCAGTTGTTATATCTTGGGTAGAGACTAAACCAGCCTCTGTATTTTAATGTAAAATCAGAGAGTTGAGTTAGATTATTGATTCTCAAACTTGAATTAACATTAGAAGCAAATGGAATGGGTCACCCTTCTCCAAGCTTGTATTTTAGATGTTCTGACTTAGAGCCTAAACAATGAAGCATTTTGCAGCTCAAAATTGTCAATAGTGCGACCATTGAGAAACTCAGGTTTGTTCTGTGATTCTGTTTCAAAGGAACTGAAGGGATACCTTGGAAGTTAAGTTAGTTTTTATTCATTTAGCCATCTAAGCAGGATTTGCCAGGTTTCAAAAGGCATATTTTCCCATGTTTGTTAATTTTGCTTGGAGTCTCTGAGAACATCTTTATTTCTCTCAACCCTGTCCTAGTCATTCTGGAATTCTGCTGTCTCATTACTCTAAAAAATAATAGTATATGTATGTCAGTGGATACTTGGTGGCTTAAGACACTCATTACTGTTTAAATATTAGTCTCTTCAGGTTCCATACCCATAAAACATTTCAAATTTTGTAGGGAATATATTCTGTTTCTCCTATTTATAGGAAATGTTTTTTCTGTTCACTGTTTTTATTGATATGCAACAGCCTTGATTTAACTTTCAGTTTTTCTTTTCCCCAAAGTAAAGCTGGAACACATTTTGTGATCTAGGTTCTGACATAGCAACAGAAGGCTTTTTAATACATACATGAATATTCAATATTTTAATCAGTGGCATGTGAAATGTATTGATACTGCTGAGAATTGTTATTTTATGCAAATAGATCAAGCAGAATAGATTCTTTTAATTGTTTACATGATGCTAAGGGAATATTTGAACTTTTCCAGGAACAGCTTTCTAATCATTTGGTAAATTTATATGTCTCTCTAATCCTTCAGAGAGTGGTAATCACAGATGGCTCTCAGTGAAGCAAAACTTTTAAATTTATTTTATCTATTTTATTTTTGTTACCAAGGTTGGGGAAAAGAAGTTTTGTTTTATGTTTGTGTGTGTGTCTATATGTCTATGTGACTGTATGTGTCTGTGTCTCTCTGTTGTTTTGCAATGCTAGAGATTGATCTCTGGTCCTCATATACAAAAGTCATGCACTCAACCACTGAACCACACCCCCATGGTCTGGATGAAGCATTTTAAGTATGTAATGAGTTTATATCTAAACAAGTAATTTTGTGATGTTAATAAGATAGTGTCCTTGTTTTACTTCCTTTTGCTTCTCCGGCCAGCATTCATTCCCCGTAAAATAATACGAGTGACCCCAGAAATGTCCCCAGAATATCTCTAGAAGATCCTGCCCCAAGAAATAGATTTTTCATTACCTTAATAAATGAGCATAAAACCGTTTTTTTTTTTTCTGTTTTTGTTTGAGAAACAAAATTGGCAGTTCTCAGGAATCACTCCTGGCAGTACTTGGGAGACCATATGGGGTACTGGGGATTGAATTTGGGTCAGCCACGTGCAAGACAACCTCCCTGCCTGTTATATTATCACTCCAGCTCTGAACATATAGCTTTTAAAATCAGTATTTTAGTATGCTTTAGTATGTGTATCAGAATAGTTCTCAATATTTCTTTGGCTCCATATTTTTAAAAACACTAAAGTAACAAGTGATAAAATGTTTTTGTTGTTCTACATTCCTGGAAGCTAGACTGACATGAATAATGTCGTAGACACTCTCATCTTCTTTCTCAATTAATTGCTGTTGAACTCTAGCCCTTCCCCCATTTTCTTTCATCCATTCTTTTCTTACGTTCCGCTTTTTTCTGTGTTGTCTTTGATCTGAAGCAAAATGTCTAACAACAGCTTCAGAATTAAATCTTCAACAAAAGAGCTAGCCCAGGAGGTAGAATAAATGACTTGCATTTTCAAGGCCCTGAATTCAATCCTAGTCAATACTAGTTCTGGTACTAAAGTCCTAAGAACTACTACAATTCATAGCCACCAAGCACTGCTGGGAGTGCCCATCCTTGCACTTATTATTTTTATTTTTTTTTTTTAAAGATAAAGTTTGGGGAGGGGGTTGGGTGAACATTTTAACAAAAGCTCCAGGAAGATTCTCAGTGACCTGGATCATACGCTGAAAACAGACATGATCACATCACAAAAACTTTGTGGGTTAGGGGTAGGGAGAACGAATGGTGATCAAGGGGAAATTCAGAGCTCCTCCAAAAGAGGGATGGACACTAGCAGAGGATAAAAATAGTGTCCACTGCTCGAGCAAATCGAGGATCAACGGGAGGGCCTTTAAAAAAATAGTCAGTAAAGTAAGTTATCCCAGGGCTTAATAGAATGTTAGATTTTGTTATTGTCATCCTAATTTTCATTCTCAAGCACATACTTACTTATGGTCAGTCACAAGATTGATGAAGACATTATCTGCTAAGATTTCATTTGGGGAGGGGTCAAGTGATTCTCTATATGAATTTTTAAAAATTCTTTACTTGTTTAGAGGCTGAAGCAATAGCACAGTGGGTAGGGCATTTGCCTTGCACACGGCCGACCCTGGTTCAATTCCCAGCATCCCATATGGTTCCCTGAGCACCGCCAGGGGTAATTCCTGACTGCAAAGCCAGGAGTAACCCCTGTGCATCACCAGGTGTAACCCAAAATGCAAAATGCAAAAAAAAAAATTCATTATAGTTTAATGAATTCATTTCTACTTCTTCTAGGCACATGTGGTAATTCTGAAAAGGTGATCTATTATAATTGTGGTGACTTGTGACTTAGATATACATATATGTGTATATGTATATATATAATATTTCTGGTATGGGGCTACACCTGGCAGTGCTCACAGCTTACTCCTGGCTCTACAGGATCACTTTTTTCTTTTTTTTTTCTTATTTTGGTTTTGGTTTTGAACCACACCTAGCGAGGCTCAGAGAGTACTCCTGGTTTTGCACTCGGAAATGCTCCAGGCAGTTCTCTGGGACCACATGGGATGCCAGAAATTGAACCCAGGTTTGCTGCATGCAAGGCAAGAACCCTACCTGTTGTACTACTCTCTGACCCCTCAGGCATCACTTTTGGCAGTGCCCAGTTGGGGGACCCTGTGGGGTGCCAAGGACTGAAACAGCTGGTCACGTGCAGGAAAACACCTTACCCACTGACTGCAATCACTCCAGCCTAGAAATGACTATATTTTAAATTTTTGAACCACATAAAAAGGAAAATAAAATATCAGTGCTACCATTATCTATGACTCCTCCAGATTAAATTACTGTTAATATTTTGTAGAGACTTTATTGTTACTGTGTTTGGCATATCGAATATATCACGGGTGGCTTGCCAGGCTCTGCCGTGTGGGCAAGATACTCTCGGTAGCTTGCCGGGCTTTCTGAGAGGGGCGGAGGAATCGAACTCGGGTCGGCCATGTTGGCTGTGTGCAAGGCCCTACCGCTGTGCTATCGCTCCAACCCATAGACTTACATAAATCTATAACTATTCTGTGTATAACAATTGAAGTTACTCTCTGGACATTCTCCTTTCTCTATTTTTTATTCTAGAAGTAATAACAGTATGACTTTTTCCCTCAAAAAATCAGGCTAATATAAAACATTCTTTTGTAGTCATAATAAAATTTAAGACATAAAATATTGATAGTTAAAGGCCCTATATGTACCTCATCGATACTGAGCTTTGCATTGATTGATCACTTTTATGAAAATTTTTGTTTGTATGCATGAACATATTATACTCATGCACATATGTTTTTCTAGCTTTATTTAAGCACCGTGGTCTACAAAGTTGTTCATAATACAGTTGTTTTGGGCATTCAGTGTTCCAACATCAATCCCAGGTAACTAGGGTTACCTTTCCTCCACCATGTCACCAGTTTCCCACCACACTCCAAGCCTGTCCTCTTAGCAGCCACAAACTAATTTATTTTATATTGCTTTGTTATGACAAAATGGTAAATGGAATTATCAAAAAAAATAGTTCAGTAAACGAAAATTTGTAAAAATTGTATAACCCGGCCCAGACAAGGTCAGACCTGAACACCTGAAGAACCTGCCGTCAGTACTCATCAATACACTGGCTCGGCTCTTCACTCGCTACCTGTCTGAATGCAAGGTTCAGTCCCAATGGAAAACCAGCAGGACCGTACTACTGTTCAAGAAGGGAGACATCCATGACATTGGCAACTATCGCCCAATCTGCCTATTGTCTGTCATCTACAAGTTGTTCACTTGAATCATCCTAAATAGGATTGGCAGAACACTAGATGAAGGCCAACCATGCGAGCAAGCCGGGTTCCGCAAAGGATTCAGCACCATCGACCATATCCACACGATAACCAAGCTCATTGAGATTTCTCGGGAGTTCAAGATGCCGCTCTGTTTAACGTTCATTGATTTAAAGAAGGCCTTTGATTCTGTTGAGATGGGAGCGATCACTGAAGCCCTAGCCAATCAGGGCATTCAAGCCCAATACATCAGGATCCTCCGTGAGCTGTATTGCGGATTCACTACCAGGATCTCACCATTCTACAAAGAAGTGATAGTTGATGTCAAGAGAGGGGTGCGGCAGGGTGATACCATTTCACCGAAACTCTTCAGTGCCACCCTCGAGAACATCATGCGACGACTGGAATGGGAAGGAATGAGAGTGAAGATAGATGGTCGGCAGCTACACCACCTCCGCTTTGCTGATGACATTGTTTTAATAACACCAAACATCAGCCAAGCGGCACAAATGCTGGCCGACTTTGACCGTGAGTGTGGAAAGGTAGGACTACAGCTGAATCTTACAAAGACAATGTTTATGAGAAACAGCCTTGTTCCTGACGCCCCATTCGCTCTCAACGGAATGACCATCTCCAAATGCAACAGCTATGTGTACCTAGGTCGAGAGGTCAACATGACAAATGACCTGGCACCCGAGCTGCGCAGGAGGAAGAGAGCGGCTTGGAATGCCTTCAAGAACGTCGAAGAAATAGCTAAGAGGACTAAGAACCTCCGGCTCCGGGCACATCTCTTTGATTCCACTGTTCTTCCTGCATTAACATATGCCTCAGAGACCTGGGCCCTATACAAACAAGATGAGAACGCTATTCAGGTCTCCCAAAGAAGAATAGAAAGAGCTATGCTTGGAATATCACATTTCACTCAAATGAGAGAAAGAATCCGGAGTTCTGACATCCGTCGACGATCAAGAATCAGGGACACTCTCTCATTTACCAAGGTGTCAAAAATCAGATGGGCTGGTCACGTAATGAGATTTAAAGATGACCGCTGGACTAGAGCTGTTACCGACTGGATTCCATGGGATGTCAAAAGACCAGTGGCCGCCCACCTACCAGATGGTCAGACTTCTTCGTCAAGATCATGAACGATCAGTTTGAGGCTCTTCATGTTCCTGGAGCGAACAGATGCCATTGGGCTACACTAGCACGTGACAGGGACAAATGGAGATGTTACTGGTGCCCGCTCGAGCAAATCGATGACTAACGGGAAGTTAAGTGATTAAGTGATTAAGTATAACAATTTTATATAATCTCACAATGGTGTTATTAAAGTCATTGTCTGAGGATTTACTGAACTGTTTGTTGCTAGTTGAGCCTTCTGTGTTATTGCTTTCATTTATTGAGCTTAGTGGGCTTCTACGCTATTTCCCCCTCTAATTTGCTGTCAGGATTGTGGAATTTGGCACATGGTCTTTAAAGAAGATAAGTCTCTACCCACATCCCATAAAAATTAAACTCTCCTGTCATCAGTCAACCCCAGGAGAGAGCATGCAAGAACATGCTAGCCCAGCTCTCAGAGAACTGCTGCTCTAGATTGTCCCTTGGTCATGGGCTCCTAAGTTCCTGGGCAAGACACGTCTAGAGAAAGTTGCCTCAAAATTCCTCATCGTCAAAATCTGTGTACATGTTTCCTGCTGTAAACTGCTAATAAGGAGGATTTGGGGTAGGGGCATAGTATAATAATTCAAGAATGACGCAAAACTAGGCATTTATCAAAACCTTGATCAGATTTTGATTGTTACTGGAGTGAACCTGGAATTTTTTTTCTCAGGGAAAACACTTTTCCTCGATTCTTACCACTAGAGGGCAAATGGTCACAGATGATGACATGAGTAAAGACATTTCTGTTACTGTGGAACCACTAATGTTAGAGGCAAACAAAGGAAAGAAAACAAACAAAATTTAAGTGATAATCTAGTGCTGCTTCTTTAAGACACACACATGCATACCATACACATTGCCTCTTCCCTTTATTCTAGCTTACTAACTCCATGTTTTAGGTTGGCATTTCAAGAGCTTCATTTTATTTCACCTCCTCATTTCTAAAATGAGAATATGCTACTTCCTTCAACCTCTCAACAGGGATCCTATGTTCAGTAATGAGGGAGTCTTTATGAACTTCATTTGGTTTTGCAGAAGACAAGTATTTAATACAGCTAAAGGATCATTTTAATGGCAGTTGGTCATGCTTTAGGACAGATGATAAGGTATCTGGCAATTGTGCCTTGGCTGGAACCACTGCTACACCAAAGCAATGAAGTAATGTTAATGCGTCAGCAGCATCAAATTAGGAGCAGTGAAGAAGCATTATCTGTCTACCTCACACATCGCTTTAGTTCTCCTCTCTGTCCGGTTAATATGGGTAATCACAGAATTTCCAAGGCATTCAGGAAGACTGCTTTAAACATACCAACTTATTATTGTTATAGTTTCTAAAGAGTTTCCCATTGATGCCTCCCCCTCTTCATATGCATCCCACTCCTCACACCAAAGACCAAGCATATTTTTCACACTAGAATTTGGTCTAGTCATGTGACATTCACCATTAGGATGTTGTGTCTATGACTCTACCCATTCCAGGTGAAGTTTTCAGAGGACTTCCTCTCTGTAAGTTCAGCTATCCTAAAACCACCTCACTACGAGGGATGCTCAAGCTATTTGCCTGGAGAGACATGCATAGTCAGCTCTCAGTCCCAATCATCATAACTGATGCTTTGGACATAGGTAAATAAAGAAGCAGTCTTAGTCTTTTCAACTCCAGTAAACAAGATGGAGCAAAGGACCTATCTTGCCCAAATTGCAGAAACAAGAGAAGTAAGCAATATTTGGTGGTGTTAGCCATTATGTTACGGGGAAGTTTTCTGAAGATTAATGACTTTCAAATACTTATAACATTTAAAATAGGGTCATGTACCTCTTGATAACTTCTCTTTACTAAATGAAAAATATTTCTTCAAAGAAATGATGAGAAAAAAACAGTTCAGTAAAATAAGGGTAATCTTTTTTCATAGTATATAACTTTTAGATTCATAAAAGTATTATGAAATATAGAACCCATTAATTTCTTTATTCACTCAATCATTTGTGCTCAATAATGATTTGTTGAATAAATTTATTATCTAGCATATTGATATCAGTTCTAGGAATGCAGCGCATCGTTCTAAATGAGACATACAAGGTGTCCAACTTAATGGTGTGTATATCCTAATTAGAGAAGACAAATAATAACAACTACAACAAAAATATTTCAGTTAATGGTAATGGAACCGGGGGGTATGTTATAGCATTATCATAGTATTTCTGTGGATCCCTTCCTGATACACCAGCAATAAACATATAAACAAGAGAAATAAAAAGGAAAAAGTATTATACCCCCGAGTTTGTAAACAGTTTAATTGTCTGACATAATCTACCATACTTTGGAATGAGTAATATATGCTCACAATTCATGGTAAAGAATTGAAAATTAAAGGATTTTCCATTTGGAACATTTTTTTAAAAATTTACTTTTTTTTATTAGTGAAACACCATGAGGTACAGTTATAGACTTACAAATTTTTGTGCTTGGGTTACAGTTATACAATGATCAAGTACCCATTCCTCCACGAGCGCCCATCCTCCACCACCACGGGTCCCAGTATCTCTCCTACCAGCCATCCCCCCCATCCTACCCTGCCACTGTGGCAGGGCATTTCCCTTTCTTCTCTCTCTCTCTCCTTTTGGGTTTTGTGGTTTGCAAGAGAGGCATTGAGTGGCAATCATGTTTGGTCTATAGTCTACTTTCAGCATGCTTCTCCCACCCTGGGAGGATCCTCCCAACATTTATTTGGTGTTCTCTTCTCTCTCTGAGCTTCCTTTCCCCCAGCACATGTGGCTGGCCTCCAAGTCATGGAGCAAAATTCCTGGTACTAATCTCGGCTACTTCTGGGTGTTAGTCTCCCATTTTGTTGCTTTATGTTCCCCAGATGAATGCAATCTTTCTGTGTCTATTCCGCTCTTTCTGACTCATTTCACTTAACATGATACTTTCCATGTAGTGCCACTTGTATGTGAATTTCATGACTTCATCTTTTCTAACAGCTACATAGTACTCCATTGTGTAAATGTACCAAAGTTTCTTTAACCAGTCATCTGTTCTCGGGCACTCATTTTTTTTTTTTTTTCCAGATTCTGGCTATTGTAAAGAGTGCTGCAATGAACAAACAAGTGCAGATGTCACTTCAACTATACTTTTTTGCCTCTCTGGGATATATTCCCAGGAGTGGTATTTCTGGGGCAAATGGGAGATCAAATTCTAATTTTTTGAGAATTGTCCATACTGTTTTCCAAAAGGGTTGGACCAGCCGGCATTCCCACCAGCAGTGAAGGAGGGTCCCTTTCTCGCCACATCCGCACCAGCACTGGTTGCTTTTGTTCTTTTGGATGTGGGCCAGTCTCTGTGGTGTGAAATGATATCTCATTGTGGTTTTGATCTGCATCTCCCTGATGATTAGTGATGTAGAGCATTTACTCATGTCCCTTGTAGCCGTTCGAATTTCTTCTTTGAGAAAGTTTCTGTTCATTTCCTCTCCCCATTTTTTGATGGGGTTGGGTGTTTTCTTCTTGTGGAGTTCAACCAGTATGTTGTATATCCTTGATATCAACCCCTTGTCAGATGTGTATTTGGTGAATATCCTTTCCCATTCTGTACACTATCTTTGTATTTTGGTCACTGTTTCTTTTGAGGTGCAGAAGCTTCTTAGTTTAAGATTGTCCCATTTGTCTATCTTTGTTTTCACTAGCTTGGCCAGTGGCATGAATTTTTAATCTCATATTTAGGTAGCACTAAGATGGAAGATGGTTTTCTTTGCCCACTTTTGAACCTTTGAGGAAGATTAGATGGAATTTGCTGGCATTTGAGGTATAGGTGCTATGCTGACTATGTTTACTAATTTTGTCTCCAAGATCTGTTCATAGGAAATAAGTTTGAATTTGGAAAGAAATTGGGGCTAGCTATTTTATTTATTTATTTATTTATTTATTTTGCTTTCTGGGTCACACCTGGTGGTGCACAGGGGTTACTCCTGGCTCTGCACTCAGGAATTACTCCTGGCGGTGCTCAGGGGACTGTATGGGATGCTGGGGATTGAACCTGGTTTGGCCGCCTGCAAGGCAAACGCCCTACCCGCTGTGCTATCGCTCCAGCCCCGGGGCTAGCTATTTTAAATCCTAATTTTCTGAAACCTAATTTTCTTCCTAAAGGCAGGAGTTTTATTTTTTTTCCACTTTATTCAAGTTTATTCATGCTTGGGTTCAAAGTTTTCAGGAATCCCTGAAAAAGCAGCATGAGGCTGACCCAAGCACAGCAGGAGTTTTTTAAGAGAAAATTCCAAGTGGGAAAACTGGATGTGATTTTTTTGTGGTTATCTGAGCTCAGATACATAGGATCCTGTCAATCAGTTTTGGGGACACTTCTAGATTCTCTGTTTTTATTTTAACAGATTGTTTTTTTGTAAGATAGTTGATGTTGATATGTTTTAGGGGTACAGTGTTACTATACTACGTCCATTATCAAAGTGACAGTATCCCACCAACACAGTCTATTGTTTATAGTATTAAAATTAGCTGTAACTTTTTTATAAGCAGGAACTCCCACTTCTTAATCCTCTTGCAGGTTATCATTCCCACAGCATGTGCTTTAATAAATAATTGTCAAGTAGATATTGGATAAAGGAAATATCACAGGCACTGAAATTCAAGTCCTGAAAACTATTAACTGTGACCTTGGTCAAGTTCATTCATTTTTGTATAGTTCCATTTTCTCAACTATGAAGAAATGTTACTTTCAAGCCATCACGTATACATAATTCATCTATATGACTTCAGACACAGATATATGTTCAATGCAATTAACCTTGTGTAATTAGTATGTGTTTTTTTTTATATAATGCAAGTAACACAGACTATGCATGTAACTGAAATTAGTTATAGTTCCATCCCATAGTCATTATTTATCTTTAGATAAAACCTGGTAGAAGAGAAGATCACAACTATGAACTGATCAGATATTTATATTTCCCCAAATTTATTTGTTGAAATCCAATCCCAAGGTGATGGTGTAGGAGAGATCAAGACTTCAGGAAGTGAGAAGTTCTAGTCAAGTATATCAGGTGGATAGATTTAGTGCCCTTCATTCCAAGTGGACACAGTGAAAAGTCAGCTTTCAGTAAATACTGAATCTGAAGGTACCTTTGATTTTTGTCTTTTTTCAGTCTTCAGAATTGTGAGAAATATATTTCTGTTGTTTGTAAACCACCCAATCTGTCACATATTATTATAACAAGCTGAGTGGACTGAGACAATCATCATAGCTCGTATTCAATTTGAGTATATTTTTTATTTAAATGGTTACCTTTCAAATTCATTTTGTTTCTGTTTTAATAGGTGTTGGCAATAACTGAGAATCTATTGTAATTTAGTAAAAGTCACTATTTTGTAAATATAATAATTTTCATTTTAATTGATGGTATGGTAATCAAAGTTTGCCAGAACTTTGCTAAAACTTTTTGCTTCATCTTACTTCTATTGTAAAAAGAGCTGATTTCAAAGTATTTATGAAAACTCTTGTAAAGTTCTATAACATTAATGAAATAAGTGATAGATTCATATCTAACAGAGACTCAGATAGAAATTTTCTTTACATTTTGAGGGGACCCTGAGACAATGGTTGAGGGAAATGGACATTTTTGTGGAGGGTAAGATGTTGGATCATTGTACCATGATACCTGAGCATGATCACTGTACTGATCATGGTGCTTCAAGTAAAAAACACTGTCACTTGATCTGCAATTGTTTGTTCATTGCAGCACTCTTTACAATAGCCAGAATCTGGAAAAAACCTGAGTGCCCAAGAGCAGATGACAGGTTAAAGGAACTTTGGTACATCTACACAATGGAGTACTATGTAGCTGTTAGAAAAGATGAAGTTATGAAATTTACATACAAGTGGTACTACATGGAAAGTATCATGTTAAGCGAAATGAGTCAGAAAGAGCGGGATAGACACAGAAAGATTGCATTCATCTGGGGAACATAAAGCAACAAAAAGGGAGACTAACACCCAGGAATGGCTGAGATTAGTACCAGGAATTTTGCTCCATGACTTGAAGGCCAGCCACACGTGCTAGGTGAAAAGGAAGCTCAGATAGAGAAGAGAGCACCAAATAAAGGGTGTTGTGAGGACCCTCCCAGGGTGGGAGAAGCATGCTAAAAGTAGTCTATAGACCAAACATGATTGCCACTCAATACCTCTCTTGCAAAACACAGTACCCAAAAGAAGAGAGAGAGAACGAGGGGGAATACCCTGCCACAGAGGCAGGGTGGGATGGGGGGGATGGGGGGTGGGGGGGATGCTGGGACCCATGGTGGTGGATGATGGGCACTGGTGGAGGGATGGGTACTTGATCATTGTATAACTGAAACCCAAGCACAAAATTTGTAAGTCTATAACTGTACCTCATGGTGTTTCACTAATAAAAAAAGAAAAAAATTATAAAAAAATAATAAAAAAAAACACTGTCACTGTATCACTGTCATCCCGTTTGTCGATTTACTCAAACGGGTGCCAGTAATGTCTCTATTCGTCCCAGCCCTGAGATTTTAGTAGCCTCTTCTTACTTGTCTTTCCCAGTGATTGGAGGCTCTTTCAGGGTCAGGGGAATGAGACCTGTTATAGTTACTGGTTTTGGCATACATCGAATATGCCATGAAGAGCTTGCCAGGCTCTGCCCGTGTGGGCAGGATACTCTCGGATATATATATATATATATATATATATATATATATATATATATATTTCTCTCTATGATTTTTTTGCCTACTGTATGAACTCCATCAAACATGGTGTGGTAATCATGGAAAATGGGTAGGAAGTGTTTTAAGATGTGTCTGGGGGGCTGGAGCGATAGCACAGCTGGTAGGGCATTTGCCTTGCACACAGCCAACCTGGGTTCAATCCCCGGCATCCCGCATGGTCCTCCAAGCACCGCCAGGAGTAATTCCTGAATGCAGAGCCAGGAATAACCCCTGAACATTGCTGGGTGTGACCCAAAAAGAAAGAAAAAAAAAAGATGTGTCAGGAAAGCGGCCTGGAGCTTGGTGGCGGTTGGGTAATGGAGGTCGGCTGCCAGGGCTGGGTCCCGCGGTGCGGGGCGGGCTCTCGCCCACCCCCCTCTGGGGTGCTCCAAGTAGAAACAGCCTGGCGAGGAGTCAGTAAAAAACAAAATAAATATCATGGTGAAGTTCACTGTACCACTGTCATCCTATTGTTCATTGATTGCCTCAAGTAGGGCCCAGTAATGTCTCCTTCGTCCTAGCCCTGAGATTCTCAAAAGTGCCACATTCGAGGCTTTCAGGCTCAGGAGAATGAGACCCATCATTGTTACTGGTTTTTGGCATACTGAATATGCCACGGGGAGTTTTCCAGACTCTGCTATGTGGGCAGGATACTTTTGGTAGCCTGCCAGGTTCTCCAGAGTAAAAATTAGATGATAAGACTCTACGTTGTTCTCTTCTGGGAGCAGGGTTTTATTGTCTCTGGGTCTTGGCAGTTGATGGGATTATACCACGCCAGGGGCAGTTGGTGGGTGTAATGCCTACAAACTGGAAGGTGGGGGATCTGGGTGGAGGAGGCCCAAGTCCCAATCCGAGCAGACTTGGAGATCTATGCCCTGGGTCCCGCACACCTGGGTTCCTCAGCCGCTACCTTCATGCGTGAGGCTCATCTGAACGTGTGGATAGTGGTCTTAAGCATGGGTGCGGCTAGAACCGGAGGTCTTCAGCTGCCGGGGCTCTGCTCGGGGTAAAGTTAGAAAAAAATCAATGATACAGATTCGATATGCCAGACACAGTAACAACAAAGTCTCCAATGGAGACGTTACTGGGCCCGCTCGAGCAAATCGATGATCAACGGGAGGGCCTTTACTTTACTTTACTTTACTTTACTTTACTTTACAGATTAACAGTTTTATTATTTTTATATTTATCATTTATTTGTGGAAGGAGAGCACAAGGAATTATTGGTACAAAATTTGTAAACATTCAGATGAGTTAATGAGCATGATTTTTTGAGTTGTTTTAGTTGCCAAGTAGAGAACACATATTTGCTCAGTCGTTTGTATTTTTAAGGCATGATAAAATAAAATTATTAACACAATGAGAATGATACTAAGAGCCATTTATTTTTTTGTTTAGTTTATTTTTGGACCATGCTCAGGGATTACTCCTGGCTCTGCACTCAGGAATCAGCAGGCTCGGGGTACCTTGTGTGGTATCTGGAATTGAACCTGGGAAAGCTGTTTTTAGGCATAGCAGCAGTTGGGTAGTGGGGTTCGGTAGTGCCCCTTGCAAGGCACTGACCCTACTCTTTGTCCTATTTCTCTGACCTCATAAGAACCATTTGTTTCGGACAGTGACTTAACAGAAAACAAAATGAAAACACTTAATTTATAGGATAGGCTTGCCCAGTGTTTCCCCTTGAACATGTATCTTACTTGCTCGTCTCAATGTGTCTTTGCTTCCCCATTTCCACTCCGGAGAAGCCTGTGTTCTCTCTTGAACAGTACTTCTCTCTTCCCCGCCCCCCCCCCCCACCCTTATGTCTATCTAAGTAAGTTTCTATTAAAACTCTATTACTTCAAGGGCGGGAGAAAAGGAGGGAGGAAGGAAATTTCTCATGGACTTGTTTCTGATTTCACCTGTCTGAAGGACCTAATACCAGATCAGTAGTTATGGCATAAAACTTTTCAAAGTCTTATACACAAAATTTTTGTTTGTTTTTGAACCACACCTGGTGGTGCTTAGGGCTTACTTTTGGCACTGCACTCAGGAATCACACCTGGTGTGCTTAAGGGACCGTACCTTACCTGCTGTTCTATTTCTTTGACTCCTGTATACATATTTTTTAATTCTCAGAACTTGGTTTTTGACTACAGAATTGCAAACATTTTGCAAAGACCACAAAATGGCATGGTGTTCTCTTTGTTATTATTAGGCTTCTTTTATTTATTCCAGTGGGAAAACAATAATAGACTCAGAAATTTTCAATGGAAATTGAGCCAAACATGTTTTTAAATACAGAGTTACAGGAATTATCTGAGTATCTTTCATGGTAAATTTTAAGGAATCTTCTTTGAGTTGTTTGGGTGATTGGATTATGTAACCACATACTCTATATATTGTTATACTCTATATATTGGTGAGTCTACTATATATCTTATGTTTTCAGTGACGTACTTTGTGGAGATGGTTTCAGTGTGTTTGTGACTAGAGATAGATTTTCTTTTTTATATCATTACAGAGATGCTGCCTAAGGTGGAAACTAGATAGCCCCTTTGGATTGCAGATTAGCTAGTCTAGTGAGCAAGGCATGTAGACTGGTTCTAAAGGATCTCCAAATTCATAAATATATAAATCTGAGGTCACGTGCTATCTCAGAAGTAAACACAGTGTGGGTCGTAGGGCATTCCAGATGGGCATGTGGCTTTCTTGGCCAGGTGCAGTGAGAGCAATTGGGCTGCAGAGGAGGGTGGTCTGGCAGGACTGGAGAAGCCAGTACCAAATGGAAGAAAACCTTTCCCATGTAGTTTTATTGAGTCAAGCGATGCTTGAACTATGCCATTAACACCTTCGAGGCAGTTTTGCCACCCCATAAGAAAATGGGCACTGGTGGAGGGATGGGTATCTGATCATTGTATAATTGAAACCAAAGCACAAAAAATTGTAAATCTACAACTTTAAAAAAAATAAAATAAAATAAAGGGGGAAAAAAAAATTAAAAAAAAAAAAAAAGAAAGAACCTCCAAGCTCTGGTTTACGTGAATGAATAGAATCCCTGTCAGTGCTCAGCATGTGTGCAGGGCTTTTAGCCTCAGTGCCCAACAAGAGGCACTGGGGTGTGTTGGAGAGAAAGAAATCCCAAAATGACCCAGTATTGATGCTCTTCTCAGCATCCTGCCTTGAAAGAAAATGGAAATGAAATATCTCTAAACATAAGTTCAAATTGTCTACCCACCTAATATCTAAAAGTAATGTCAGCTCTTTCACATTTCCAATTCTTTAACTTATTAGGAGACATATTTATCTCTCATCAATTTTCAAGTCTGTCTGTCATCTTCTGTACTTTCATCTTCTTCAGATACAGTGCCACATAGAAATATGAATGTGTATCAGCACTAAGAAGTATTTTTATTATTCTAAGGATTCAAAATGTTTACCAAATACAGATTCAGCACTTAGAAAGCATTTGTAATGTATCCATATTAAGGTGTAGGATTCTTGGCTTGCTCTTCAAGTCTGTATTCTCCTTTGAACATGTATCTCAATACTCGACTTTATGTATCTTTGCTTTTCCACTCTGGAGAAATCTGTGTTCTCTCTTGAAAATGTACCGCCTCTATTACTCTCCCTTCACATATTTCTAAATAAGTTTTATTCAATAAAAAATATTTTGCTTCACACACACAAAGGCATTGGATTTTTTCCTAAGAATAATTTTCCATTGCTTTTCTCAAAAATTTCAATGTTTAAGTATTATAATGTCTTCAAGTATTCTCCAATTATTCAAATATGCATATTTATTTATTTTATTATTTTTTTGTGATATCAGGAATCAAACCCAGGACCTTGCATGTGCAAGGTAAGTGCTCTATGCTGAGCTAGGTCTTCACCCTAAATATAATTACTTAAATTTAGATTTTGTTTAATTTTGATATATTTCAAACATCAAAACAATTTTTTAAAAAATAGTTACCTACTACCCGTTTCTTAGAGACCATTTTGTTATACGATATTTCAGTTTTTCTAACACTTCAAAACCAGTGGCTCTCTATATCCTAGGATTAAATGCTTCATTGCTGTATTCCTACATTTGGTTATGGGACTTATCAGGGATTTATATCAGGTTTTGATACTTGCAACCACATCCACGGTACTCATGCAGCATTGCAATTTTTCAGTTTACGTACTTGCCCAGGTGCTCTCAGGGGATTGCACACAATTAATTGTGGTGCTCCTACATATTCTTGTTCTAGTCTTTCTGCGGGTCACTGTGGTGCTCACACCTGAAGGCTCACATCTGGGTGTCAAATGGTGCTCACAAGTTTTTAGTGGTGGTATCTGCACACCACTTCCTTCAGTGCCCCAGTGACTAAACACTGTTACAGTGCTGGGGAATTGAGACAGCAGTCACCAAGACCATGCTTGTGGCATATGAGTGGTATCAAACTCCAGGCCTCATACTCACAAGGCAGGTACTTTTGCCTCTGAGCCATTCCACTGTGCCTCCTTTTACATTTTTCTTTTTAAACAATATCTTTTGATAAATATACACTTTTTAAAATTTAATTTGTTTCATAAACTATGATTTGCAGTTGTTATTTCTAGTTGAATGTTTTCCTCTCCATAAAACATTCTCGTATTTCCCCCTAAGGTTCTCTTAAAATAAAATAAGAGATTTTATTTTATGGGTTTTTTTATGGTTTTGTTTTAAATCAACTGGAATTGACTTTTATGTGTTGTGAAAAGTGGGAATCAAATTGGATTTTTCCAAATGGAAAGCTGATTACAGAATGCCAGGACTATTGATCCAACTGTCCTACCATGTGACTTTACAATATCATCACTGTCATAGATCAAGTGTCCACATATGAACTTTCTAGTCTTTTTTCACTGGTTTGCCTGGTATCCCTGAACAACACAATATATATTAAAATAATAAGTATCAATATCTTTGGGAGCTATTCTACATCTGGTTCTTCTAGTAAATATGTCCTGTCTAATTTTTTCCCTTTTGTTCATTAATTATTAATTATATGTCCGCCCCTCTCAGAGAGCCCAGCAAGCTACCGAGAGTATCTCACCCTCACAGCAAAGCCTGGCAAGCTACCCGTGACTTATTCGATATGCCAAACACAGTAACAATTGTCACAATGGAGACGTTACTGGGCCCGCTCGAGCAAATCGATGAACAATGGGAGGACAGTGACAGTGACAGTGACAATATATGTCCAAAATAAGTTCTCAAATTAAATGCATAAAACATGCATGCATATATACATATACACAAACACAGAACTATTGGAATTTGGTATATAAAATGTAATGTGTGTTTTAAAATATTCTAATTTCCCCAGTATTATAATGCAAGGACTCCTAAAAATATTGATTTAATTTTATTTGAAATCTTTTATTTTTTGTAATAAAATATTTACGTGCCCTAGTATCATTCTCTGTGGGAACATGGGCATGAATGTTGACCTTGATCACCCATTCATGGATCTGTCACTGTCACTGTCCTCCCATTGTTCATCGATTTGCTCGAGTGGGCCCAGTAACGTCTCCATTGGAGACTTTGTTGTTACTGTGTTTGGCATATTGAATACATCACGGGTAGCTTGCCAGGCTCTGCCGCGTGGGTGAGATACTCTCGGTAGCTTGCCGGGCTCTCTGAGAGGGATGGAGGAATCGAACTCGGGTTGGCCATGTTGGCTGCGTGCAAGGCAAACGCCCTACTGCTGTGCTATCACTCCAGCCCCATTCGCGGATGAAACATGTAAATAAATAATTATACTATTTATTTTGATATGTGTGATGAAATGTTAGAGGAGAAGGGTTCTATTGTGGAAGTCTTCACTGGCGTGCCATGTTTAAGCTATATCTTTGAAGAATGGTGAGTGAGGGCTGAAACAATTCAATACCATTCAGTTTGGAGTATAGTGCCAGATGTAGTAGGAAGTATAGGCTGCTGCTGTAGTCATGAAGGGTCTTTAAAACATGAAATGTTACAATGGCAGTAGTTAACACTTATACTGAGAAATTTAGGCAGGGGGTTGATATTGTCACTTTTCATTTTGGATAGATGATAAATACATGAGGGTTCAAATGTAGGAATAAAGGAGTACAATTTGGAGACTATTTTGACATTTTAGGTATCAAAACAAAACAATAGGAAAAACAAAAACAAAACAAAACCAAAAGTGCAGATAGCCATAGAGATGAAGGTATGGGGAAACAGAATTGAGAAATATTTATAAAGGCCCTAGAACAATAACCCCCCATGAAGAGCCAAAGCAATCTTTGGAAAAAAGAAGAAGTGAAGCATCACCCTCCACAACTTTAAACTGTACTAAAAAGCAGTAGTAATTAAAATATCATGATATTGGAATAGAGGCAGACCCTCAGACCAATGGAATAGAGTTGAAAATCCTGATGCAGGCCTCAAATTTATGATCATTTGATCTTTAATAAAGGAAAAAAGAAATATAAAGTGGAGCAAGGAAAACATCTTCAACAAATGGTGTTGGGAAAATGGGGCAGCTACCAGTAAAAAAAAAAAAAAAAGAACTCAAGCTTCTTTCTAATGCCATGCACAAAAGTCATATCAAAATGGTTAAAAATCACAATTTCAGACCAGAATCTATAAGGTACATAGAAGAAAATATTGGTGAAACCCTCTATGATGTTGAAGCTAAAGGCATCTAGAAAGATGAAACACCACTGACCAAGCAAGTGGAAGTAAAGATAAACAAATGGGGCTACATTAATCTAAGAGGCATTAATCTGTATCTCAAGAGAAACGATGACTAAGATACAAAGACAGCCCATGGAATGGGAAAAGTTATTTACTCAACACCTATCTGATTAGGAGATAGTATCAAAGATATATAAGGCACTGATAGAACTTTACAAGAAAAAAATAGAAATGAACAGAAACTTCCTCAAAGAAGAAATACAAATGGCCAAAAGCTCATGAAAAAAATGCTCTACATCACTAATCATCAGATGCAAATAAAATCAATAGTATGGACATTCCTCAAAAAACTAGAAATTGAGCTCCCATTTGATCCAGCAACACCACTTCTGGAAATATACCCTGGGGTGTCAAGAACACACAACAGCAACATCATCTGCATTTCTATGTTCATTATAGCACTATTCACAATAACCAGAATCTGGAAACAACCCCAAGAACAGACGACTGGGTAAAAAAACTATAGCACATCTGCACATTGGAACACTATGCAGCCATTAGGAAAAATGAAGGCGTGAAATTTGCTTATAAATGGATGGACATGGAGAGTATCATGTTGAATGAAATGATGTAGAAGGAGAGGGACATATGTAGAATGACTCCATTCATTTGTGGGATTTAAAAAATTAGTATGAGACTAATATTCCAAGGCCAGGGAAAACAGGGGCCAGAAGGACTGGTCAATGGTTGGAAACTTAATACAGGAGTATGTGGGGGGCGAAAGACAATTAGGATAGTGAAGGGACCAGTATGGCAATCACTGTCACTGTCACTGTCCTCCCGTTGTTCGTCGATTTTCTCCAGCGGGCCCAGTAACGTCTCCATTGTGACACTTGTTACTGTGTTTGGCATATCGAATATGTCAGGAGTAGCTTGGCAAGCTTTGCTGTGCGATTGAGATAATCTCAGTAGCTTGCTGGGCTCTCCCAGAGGTGCTGAGGAATCAAACCTGGGTCAGCTGGGTCGGCCGCGTACAAGGCAAACGCCCTACCTGCTGTGCTAGCGCTCCAGCCCCAGTATGACAATAATATTCAGAAATGATCCTTTTGAACAGGAACTTAGTGCTGAAATTAGGTAAAGGGATATACCTGATAACCTTAGCCTTTCGGTATCTGTTTTGCAAATCATAAAGCCCAAAAGGGTGGGGGGGGTGAGAGAGAGAGAGAGAGAGAGAGAGAGAGAGAGAGAGAGAGAGAGAGAGAGAGAGGGAGAGGAGGTGCCTGCCATAGATTCATAGAGGCAGGTTGGGGTAGGTGGGAGGGAAATTGGAGATATTGGTGGTAGGAAATGTACAGTGGTGAAGGGATGGATGTTGGAACATTATATGACTGAAACCCAATCGTGAAAAGCTTTGTAACTGTGTATCTCACTGTGATTCAATTAAAAAGATAATTAAAAATTAAATAAATAATGAAAAAAATATTTATGAAGGAAAATTATCCAACATGGGGATTGAGATATCAGTAATGTGAGGAGGGAAAATATGTCTCACGTGACTCCTATGCTTTTGGTGTCAGTTATGTGATGGTTGAAGGTGTCATTGACTGATTAGAAGATCGAGCAGCTGTACGAGAATTAATGAATTTTAAGTGACTAGAAGAGTTCTGATATGTGACATTTGCCCAGGATAGTAGGCAGGATTGGAGAAAAAATAAAGCTTGCATCATTAATATTCAGGTCATGGTTCATACCAAAAGAAGCTTACAGGAAAGCCCCTGGGTATATCTGAAATGAGAGAGTTGTGTTTAAGGGATCTGGGTACCAGTATGTAGAGAGCATCAGTGTTTACAGCAATAGATGAGATGAAAGGGAGCTGTCAAATTTATGAAATAGTCCTGAAAGTTAAAAGGAAAGAATTTCAGTAAAAAATGAGTATGACTATGTGTGTATGTATCATATATCTAATGTGGTTCCTATTTAAACAGTTCTAAGATGCATAAAAAAACACTGTCTTCACTTTTTGTTTTGTTTGGGGGCCACACCAGTGATGCTCAGGCATTGCTAGTAGCTCTGCACTCAGGACTTATTCCTGGCAGGCTTGAGGAACTGTATGGGATGCTGGGGGTTGGACCCAAGTCAACTGAGTGCAACGTAAATGTCCTACTAGCTGTATTGCTATGCTATCTCTCCAGCTCAACTGTCTTCACTTTTTTCTAAGAATTCTTGATGGATAGCAGGAACTCTTAATTTGAAAATACAGTTAATAAAAGCAAGCAAGCAAAACTTCAAAAACACTTCAGTGTAGATAGTTCTAGAAAAGACTGAAAATCTCATCATATATCTTATTTTCCTATCATCCAACAGGATACTATCATTATTAGTAATAGTTGTTAATAGAAGAGTTAAAAATAAAATACACCCCTTGGCCCCATAGTAACAAAAAATCTCTGCTATTACACAAATTGAAAACCAAGAGGTAAATTTTAATTAGAAATATTTATAGTTAGCAAAATACCATCTGCTAGTTTCTCTCAATACTAATCAATATATTTTGAAGCTGGTCATTGTTTTCTCAGATTTGAGTCAGCTTTAACCAATAATAACAGCTGTTCATAAGGCAAGGGACATTTTATTAGCACCTACGTGATATGTAGTATCTGGTAAGTAATTTTTAATGCAAATGTATTTAAAAAGAACCACATTTTAAGGTGGTGGATCATCATTTGAAAATGTTTTGCTTCAAATAATAAGCTTCTATGGCTTTAACAGTGTCTTCTTATATAGTTCTTGAACATTTTTACAAACTTTCTCATCTATTTATTTAAAATTGTAAGAACAGTCAGAAGGAGAGGGACATACCCAGAGTGATTTCTCTCCTATGTCAGGTATAAGGAAGCACAGGAATGGAATAACAAAGATCAAAGGCAAAATAATCTGAAATCTGGTATACAGAACTGAGTTTACCAAAGTGAGAGGAGGGGGGAGATTTTGGAGCAGACCCTTCAGACAATGATGGATGAAGTGGGCACTCTTTGGAGGGTGTGATTTTGGAGTATACGTAGGATGTATGAAACCTAATTATTGTAAATCACTGTGATTAAAATAATTAATTAAAAAATAAAATTATAAGAGCATCTTTCACAAAATTTTGTGAAACTAGGAAAAATATAACAGGCATAAAAAGATTGGGAGAAGCTGAGAGTATACAGAGAGATGATGTATATACACTATTTCCAAAGACACCATGTTCTTTGGATATTAGCAATCTCATTCATGAATACAAACAGTTCAGGCATAATCACAGCTTTTGTTTGCTTTCTGTTTTGTTTACGAAGCTGGCAGTGTTTCTGCCTAATAATACATTTTTGTTTTAGAAATGAAAAGTAGAACAATCAGAAAAGAATTCAGTGAAATAAACTGAAGTTTCTGAAACCATTGACACACAGTCCAATAAGCAACCTAGCAAGTTTATGACACCTGCTAAGGAAACACTGATGACTCATTTGACAGGGACCCAGAACAGACGATTATCAGTGTTTGGGTAAAGGCAGAATCGCCCTGATACATAACAGGTATGATTAACATGATTGAATGACAGAGGGGAAAGTTTTTACTTTAGGAAAAAATGAACAGCAGTGGAGATAGTGGGCATCCTTGTCTCGTCCCTGATCTTAGAGGGAAGGCTCTCAGTTTTTCCCCATTGAGGATGATGCTTGCTGTAGATGCTTGTGGTAGATGGCTTTAATTATGTTGAGGAAAGTCCCCTCTATACCTATTTTGGCTAGGGTTTTCATCATAAAGGGGTGCTGGATCTTGTCAAATGCTTTCTCTGCATCTATTGATATAATCATATGCTTTTTATCTTTTCTTTTGTTGGTATGATGGATTATGTTGATTGATTTCCGAATGTTAAACCATCCTTGCATCCCTGGCATGAATCCTACTTGGTCATGGTGTATGATCTTTTTGATGAGTAGTTGGATTCTATTTGCTAATAGTTTGTTGAGGATCTTTGCATCTGTGTTCATCAGGGATATCGGCCTGTAATTCTCTTTCTTTGTGGTATCTCTGTCTGCTTTTGGTATCAGTGTGATATTTGCTTCGTAGAAACTGTTTGGAAGTGTTTTTGATATTTCAGTTTCATGGAAAAGGTTAAAGAGGATTGGGAGTAAATCCTCTTTAAAGATTTGGAAGAATTCACTAGTGAATCCATCCGGGCCAGGGCTTTTGTGCTTGGGGAGACTTTTTATTACCATTTCAATTTCCTTGATGGTGATAGGTCTCTTCAGGTATTCCAGGTCTTCTTGGTTCAGCCTTGGGAGTCTGTAGGAGTCTAGGAATTTATCCATTTCCTCGAGGTTTTGATGTTCCGTGGCATAAAGCTTCTCAAAGTATTCCCTGAGGATCCTTTGAATTTCTGTAGTTTCTGTTGTAATGACCCCCTTTTCATTTCTGATTCGGTTTATTAGGGTTTTCTCTCTCCCTTTCTTTGTGAGTTTTGCTAGAGGCTTATCGATCTTGTTAATTTTCTCGAAGAACCAGCTCTTGGTTTCATTGATCTTTCGGATTGTTTTTTGGGTTTCCATCTCGTTAATCTCTGCTCTGAGTTTTATTATTTCCTTTCTCCTGTTTGGGTTGTGCTCCTTTTTCTGGTCCTTCTCCAAGCTCTTAAACTGTGAGGTTAGGTTACTTATGTGTGCTCGCTCCTCCTTCCTGAGGAATGCTTGTGGAGCTATAAACTTTCCTCTTAACACAGCTTTTGCTGTGTCCCATAAGTTTTGGTAACTCGTGTTCTCATTTTCATTCGTTTCTAGGAATCTTTTGATTTCCTCTTTGATTTCCTGTCTAATCCACTCTTTGTTCAATAGCGCACTGTTTAATTTCCAGGTGTTTGATTTAGTTTTCTGTTTTTGTGTGTGATTTTACTTCTAATTTCAGTGCATTATAGTCTGAGAAGATTGTTGATAAAATCTCTATCTTTTTAATTTTATGGAGGCATGTTTTGTGGCTCAGCATGTGGTCTATCTTGGAGAATGTTCCATGTACGCTTGAGAAGAATGTGTATTCAGCTTTTTGTGGATGAAGTGTCCTGTATATATCTACTAAGTCCCTTTCTTCCATTGTTTCCCTCAGATGAAGTATGTCCTTGCTAAGCTTGAGTCTGGTTGATCTATCAAGAGGTGACAAAGCGGTGTTGAAGTCTCCCACTAGTATTGTGTTGCTATTGATGTCTTTTTCCAAATCTATGAGTAGTTGTTTTAAGTACTTTGCTGGTCTCTCATTAGGTGCATATACATTTATTATTGTAAGTTCTTCCTGTTGTACAGATCCTTTGATCCATAAGAAATGGCCTTCACTGTCTCTTATGACCTTCTTCACTCTGAAATCGATGTGGTCTGATATTAGGATGGCTACTCCAGCTCTTTTTTATGGGAGCTGTTTGCCTGTAGGATTGTTTTCCAGCCTTTGACTCTGTGTCTGTGTTTGCTTTGACTATTGAGATGGTTCAGCCCTTCTGGAAAACAGTATGGACGATTCTCAAAAAATTAGAAATTGAGCTCCGATTTGACACAGCAATACCACTCCTGGAAATATATCCCAGAGAGGCAAAAATGTATAGTCAAAGTGACATCTGCACTTGTTTGTTCATTGCAGCACTCTTTATAATAGCCAGAAACTGGAAGAAACCTGAATGCCCAAGAACAGATGACTGGTTAAAGAAACTTTGGTACATCTACACAATGGAGTACTATGTAGCTCTTAGAAAAGATGAAGTCATGAAATTTACATACAAGTGGTACAACATGGAAAGTATCATGCTAAGCGAAATGAGTCAGAAAGAGAGGGATAGACATAGAAAGATTGCATTCATCTGGGGGATATAAAGTAACAAAATATGAGATTAATACCCAAGAATAGCTGAGATCAGCACCAGGAGGATTACTCCATAGCTTAGTGGCCAGCCGGACATTCTAGAGGAAAGGCAGCTCAGATAGAGAAGGGAGCACCAAATAAATGGTGTTTGGAGGATCCTCCCAGGAGGGGAGATGCATGTCGAAAGTATACTATGGACTGAACATGTTTGCCACTCAATGCCTCTTTTGCAGACCACAACACCCAAAAGGAGAGAGAGAACACAGGGGATTGCCCTGCCACATAGGCAGGGGGGGATGGGGGGATGGGGGTGGGGGGATATTATCCATGGTGGTGGAAAATGGGCACTGGTGGAGGAATGGGTATTTGATCATTGTATAATCGAAACCCAAGCACAAAAAATTTTAAATCTACAACTGTACCTCATGGTGTTTCACTAATAAAAAAAAAAAGAAGTTAAAGTGAGCACAGGTACATATGGCTATAATGTTAGTTTTTATGGATGCTAATGGACAGATAAATGAGGTACATAAAGTGTTAATTACTCCTAATATTGGTAATTGAAAAATTGGTTTAGGTTTGTACATGGCAAGTCCATATAAAAAAACCTTCTGGCATTCCAGTGCAGACCTTCCTATGCTACCTTGCCAAACCTTCTGGCACTCCAGTGCAGACCTTCCTATGCTACCTTGCCAACACTGGGCACACCTTGTTTTAAATCACTACTCATAAGAACCCCCAATCCATTTCAATATTTACTCACTGATGGCATCCCAGAGGTACTCAGGGTTCTACTAAGAGAAACAAATAGTTGATGAAGGATTAAAAACTATGGCTTCTCTTTTTTCACTAGAATCAATTAAACAGCAATAGTAAAAATGCAGCCTAGAAAATGTCAGATAAGGTAATGAGGAGAAAGGTGATGAGGGGTGTGGGAAAGTGTGTCAACATCAATAAACATGACTCAACATTTGTACCACTGAACAAAAATAAGCCAAGCATAGAAGTTAAAAATGACTAGATAAAAGGAAGATAAAGACAATTAATATGTACAACTGACTGGGCAAATCTTACTCAATGATTAAAAATAAGTGATACGTGATATTCAACCACAGGTACCTTGCCATTAAGAAAAAAAGACCAATTTGGATCATTTCTTCCTTTAAAGTCCACAAACATATGTGTAGATATTTTTTAATTTCTCCTTGTATTTGAAGAATACTTCTTTACTTTAAATACCATCAATTATAGGTTGCTATTATGTATTTAATTGTGTTAGTCTTGTTATCAATGCAGCTTTATGAATTCAATGATGTTATTATGCTCTGGTGATGGAACAGTTGTGAAAATACTAAATATATTTTTTGTTCTTGAAGTGGTTCAACACAAAATACAGTAGAAACTAATAAAATATATCTTTTTAACATTTAAAAAAAAGAAAAAATGAAGACAATTTTAAAATAGCTCTAGTGGGGCTGGAGTGATAGTACAGCGGGTAGGGCGTTTGCCTTGCACGTGGCCGACTCTAGTAACCCCTGAGCATCGCCTGGTGTGACCCCCCAAAAAGAAAAAAATACAGCTTTAGTTCTTACAGCTTGAGTTAAGTATCATGCTTTTTATGTCCGAGAAATCCTTTTCAAAACAAAATGAATTGGACTCTGAAGTTATATATGAGGCAAACCAGATCAGAAGTTGGAAAACCAACATCTAAGCTTTAACCACATATCTTTTCACTATTTGTTAGTTTTGCCCATGCCCTGCTGTGCTCAGAGAACTGTGCTGGGCTAGAGATCAAACCCAGACTTCTTGCCTCCAACGTGTGCACTTAGCCCTGTGAGTTGTGTCTCTAGCCCTGATCCATAGATCTCTTGTGACTGCATTTTATCCACAAATATCCAGTTCAAACTTTGAAGTGGCCATCTGGAAAAAATATATATAATTTTTTTAACCAGGGTCTTTCTCTTTATCACTTTTCTCAAGGGGAGAGGAAAAGCATTTGCTCCATTTTTTTATTTACAAAAAAAATGAAGGAACTCTCTAATAACGACTTCTCCTGTTCTGATTTTCTTCTGAAATATTGAATTCCTCTATTTGAATTGCTGAATTAAATTTACATGGCAGAAATAGTAAGCCAGTTAGTGAGTCAGATTTAAATTTGCTTTCAAGATGGGCCAGAAATTTCATTTTAAGCCAAACAAACTTGACAAGAAATAGGAATGAAGCCAGAGAAGTTTTAAAAGAGAAAAACCTGATTTTTTTAAAAAAATAAAGGAGGAAAATAAAGTTAATATAATGAGACTGGCAGAGAACTTGTAACAGTAGGAATGTTTTTGTTATTTAATTTAAATACTTAGAATAACTAACTTGTTTGAAGCAATTTGATTTATTTTTAGTGCAAAGCAAACTTACTTATCTGGGACTTTGAAATGGCAACTTAATAATCAAAAATGTTAACAGTTTCTTCATTATTTTACCCTTCACTGGACATCCCCATTGAGAGTACTTATTCACTGCTCTATAATCCTTGGGTTTACAAATGGACGTGCTCATGATTTTCTAATAAGATCAGAACAGAATAATTAAAATTGTCAAAGTGGGTATCCTAACTCTAACTCCATAAACATCAGAAGAATTCTCAATTAAAGATGCACATTCAGTATGCAATGAAAAATTTGCATGTTGGAAACCAACTGAATTTTTATTATAAAAATTCCCCAATTCGCACAGTATCTTCTGTAAACTGATTTTCAACTATTTGTTCCATTTGTGCATGTGTGTGTGTGTGTGTGTGTGTGTGTGTGTGTGTGTGTGTTATGAACCTTGATTCATGTAGTTTTAAGTAGATTTAAGAAAAGGCAGTCGGGGCTGGAGCAATAGCACAGCGGGTAGGGCATTTGCCTTACACGCAGCCAACATGGCCGATCCAGGTTCGATTCCCAGCATACCATATGGTCCCCCGAGCACCGCCAGGAGTAATTCCTGAGTGCATGAGCCAGGAGTAACCCCTGAGCATCGCCGGGTGTGACCCCAAAAAAAAGTAAAAAAAAACCAGGCAGTCAATGTGGTAAAGCCTAATTCTAGTCATTTCCTGTTATTTCATTAGAGTTGTATGACAGTATTATTTTTCCTGTCTTTCAAAATGTTTATCTTCTTTCTTTTAAACCAATTTAGATTTGCATGGCTTTGTGTACATCAGTTCTTCTGCATATATTCTTTAAAACCAGTTTTAGAAAGTGAAACCCATGAAAGGAGTACCCAGAGCACTTCATTAAGGATTGTCTTTTTATAAATTTTTATTTATTTATTATTTTTTTATGTAGTATTATTTTGGCATATCGAATACATCCATTATGGAGAGCTTGCCAGGCTTTGCCGTGCGGGTGGGACCGGGAGTATCCCATTCACAGGGCAAAACCTGGCAAGCTCCCTTTGATGGACTATTCTATATGCCAAAAACAGTAACAACAAATCACAATGGAAATGTTATTGGTGCCCGCTCGAGCAAATAGATGAAGAATGAAAGGACAGTGCTACAGTGCTACTATTATTATTATTATTAGTAGTAGTAGTAGTAGTATTTTACAATACTGTATAGATTTCAGGTATATAGTTTCTCTCCTTGACAACTCTCTAGGCCATCAAAACCACTCCACCAACTGTCCAATCACCACTCATTAGGAACAAATCTACCCCACTGACCCCTCTTCCCTTCTGATAAGCAATGTTCTGTTCTCAATGTGTAGGGCTTATTTTGCACTATTTTTTTTTTTTGCTGTGTTCCATGAATGAGTGAATTCCCATGATCATTGTTTTTCTTCTGATTTATTTTACCAAGTCAACACCCTCAGCATTCATTAATATTGTCACAATGGCAAGATTTTATTTTCTTTAGCTCTAGGAATACAGCTATTTATTCAGCCACTTAAGCTGACCGAAGTGGGCATGAATTCCAAATTACTTTAAAAAGAATTTTCTTATTGAATATTCATGATATGTACCATTACAAAGCTGTTCATGATTGGATTTCAGTCATACAACGATTCAACACCCATCCTTCCATCAGTGCACATTTCACACTACCAATGTCTCCTGTTTCTCACCACCATTCCCCAATACCCTGCCCTCTAATTCCCGCCTTCCTCTATGGCAGGCACTTTTCTTCTTTCTCTGTCTCTTTCATTTTTCTTTCGTGTATGAAGGTTTGCAATACAGGTACTTAGAAGTCATCGTTTTTGTTCAGGGCATTCAGTATTTTTATTGGGAAGGTAAGGCTGGTGTAGCTTTTTAACTGGGTGGCAGCCTTGGAGTGTGGACATAACTGCTGAGGTTTCTGGAAGTACAGAGAATTGTAGCCCATCACAACCCCAAGAAAACCTGGAGATTTCGGTCACAAAACCTGCATACTCGAATTTTTAGCAGATTATATCTCGGTGAAATCCATCATGAGAAGGTGGAGTTCAACTGGAGGAATGGCAGCGATTTTGGATTGTGGAAGCAAGAGGCTGCTGGGGACTCTGCTTGTGTGGGCACCAGACTGCACCGCCCTCTGATTTCCTCTGATCTGTTCAGCCTTGAGCAGTTTCGAGATTAACTGTGGCTTTTGATCTTTTTCAAGATTTATTTATGTGTCTCTGGAGCAAGGCTGGTAGAAAAAGCTCACATGGTGACTGTGAAGTTGTTTTGTGGGGGTGACTGCCAGTGTTTCCAGGAGTATAGAAAAGCAGGTGGTGGTAGCCCATCCCAACTCTGAGAAAACCTGGAGATTTCAGTCTCAAGACCAGCATATCCGAATTTTCAACAGGTAAGGTTCGTCCTGAGATGGTGGAGTCCAGCAGGGGGATGGCAATGATTTTGGAATGTGGGAGCAAGTGGTTACTAGGGGCTCTGCTTGGGCAGCAAGCTGGCCCCCTCCGTTATTCCCTGGTCTGTTCAGCCTTGCATGAGTCTGAGATTAACTGTGGCTTTTAATCTCTTTTGAGATTTATTTATGGGCCTCTGAAGCAAGGCTGATAAATGAGCTTGTAAAGCTGAGCTGGAGATGGTTTGTGGGCATGGCTCCCACATACCTAACTTATTTCCATTTAATCTCTTGGGAAACTTGGTTCCAAGTTGTTGGGGTCCAGCCAGAGGCACAGTGGTAGTTTTGTGGTATCAGAAAGCCTGAAGGCACCATCAGGCTGCTCATACACTTGCCCCACAGGTACAGGTTGACCTGCTGGCAGCACTATACCCCCAAGATTTCATAATTTTTATAAATTAACAGTAATCCATTGTCTATGCATGCCACATCTTATTTACTCAATTGTCCATTGTTGGGCATTTACGGTGTTTCATGCTTTAACTTTCATGACTAGTGTTACAGTGAACAAACAGGGATATTTGTCTTTAAATTCATGTTTTCATATTTTTTGACAAAAACTCAGAAGTGGAATTACTGGATTATATAATTCTATTTTCAAAATTTGAATAATTGCCACACTGTTTTCATTGAGGGTGTAAGTGTTCCTTTCTACCAAGATTACTTTTTTCTTTCTATCCTCACCAACACTTTATTATTTCTTGAATTTTTTTATAATGAAAATTAAAACCACAATGAAATTTCGCTTCACACTTGTTTTTTAGATTCGATAAGCAATATTTTCATAGTAAGTATGAAGCTCCCACAGAGTAGTAGGGGCCATTGACTACAAGACTGCAAGCAGGGTGAAGAGACTAAAGTGATGAAAATGGCTGCTCTTTGTAAGGATGATTTTAATTATTTAGTAGAGAGATGGAGAAGAAATGAAAATAATGAAAAGGAAAATTGCAAATCCCCCCTTTTAAAAAATATGCTATTTCTCACTCTTCTTTTTGTCTCTATCTCTAAATGGGACTGAGGAAGTGAACTGTAAGGTTTGAAGAGTAACTCAGCTAGATATTAAAAGAGTATATGTAATCAAATATAAATTAGGAGCTGAAGAAATATTATAGTGAGTAGGTCATTTGCCTTGCACTTGAACAATTCAGATTTGATCCCCAATATTGCACAGGGGACCTGAGCACCACGATGAGTGATCCTGAGCACAGAACTAAGAGTAAATTCTGAGCACCAAGGGATGTGGACCCCAGGTAAAATAAGAAAACAAACAAAATATATAAGGAATATTAACAAACTCTCTCAATTGTGCCCCATATTCTATAATTTACTATGAGAAACTAAGTAGAGAAAAATCTGAAATTTAAATTTTTGTGTTAATCAGAGATATAGTAATATAAAAACTTGAAATCAGTTTCAATATCAAAATGTTTCTGAGTAAATTAAAACGATGGCAAATTTTTTATAGTTGGGTATATATAAAATTATAAATTTACTTAAGAAGTCTTGGGCTTAGATTTATTTTTTCACATAACTGATACTTTATGATCATTGTATAAACAAAACATATCTTATAGCAAGAAAAATACCCTGTTTTAAGTATTTTTTATTAGTGACATTATTTTTATTAAGTAAGCAGCTTGAATTTAAAATTTTACATTAAAATGAAACCAGATGGAAGCTTGTCATAGTGGAGGGAAGAGGAAGAGGGCCATTAGATAGAGAAGGGACCACTATGATAGTGACAATTGGAAATGATACTATGGATGAGAACTGAGTGCTAAAAGTAGGTAAGGGTATCTACATGGTACCCTTATAGTACCCATTTGGCAAATCATAATTCAGAAAGGAGATGGAGGGAGGGAGAGAGAGGAAAAGTGCCTGCCATAGAGACAAATTGGGGTGGAAGGAGGGAAACTGGGCACATTGGTTGTGGGAAGTGTACACTGGTGAAGAGACAGGTGTTAGAACATTATATTACTGAAATCCAATCATCGACAACTTTCTAACTCTATCTTGTGATAATTTAATTAAAAATACTGTCTCTGTCACTGTCCTCCCATTGTTCATAGATTTGCTCGAGCGGGCCCTGTAACATTATGAGACTTGTTACTGTGTTTGGCATATCGAATACGCCATGGGGAGCTTGCCAACCTTTGCCATGTGGGTAAGATACTCTTGGTAGCTTGCCAGGCTCTTCAAGAGGGGCGGAGACTAAAAATACAAAATAAAAAAATTAAATTAAATTAAACCATGTATTTCTGAAATGCTAGACTTCAAAATGCATTTTCATCTCAACTCTACGAAGGAACAGTAAAAGAATAGAAATGTAGCTTTGATGGGACAAATATGAAGACTTTCTTGGATATTAGATGCATACAGATTCTGAAATGTACTAGATTAGTTTTACCAGATAAAGGTAGGCATTGGATTGTGAGAGTTAAAGTTGAAACTATAAAAAAATGTAGAACAACTAGGTGGTTAGATAAAAATATTCACATAGATTGATTTAAAAACAAGCACACATGTCAGAAGTGGCCTTAATAATGACTCAGGGAACTCAATGATTGGAGAAATCATATGTGACCAGGTAAGTGAACAAGAAGTCTTGGAAACAGGAAGAATACTATGACTAATTGAAAAAGTTTACTATTATGGGAAAGTGGTTGAGTTTATATATTAAAGGCAGAGAAAATCAATAGCATGAATGAATCAAAGAATAGTAAGGACCATGTTTGGCTGGAGTAAAGCATTTGGGCTCTGAATCACCAATGGAGATTCTGAACAAAAAAAAATAACCAGTGATATATATTCAATTGTAGAGTACACACCTTATATTTGTAAAGTTCTTGTTTCCATCCCCAACAGCAGCAAAAGATAGAGAAGATCAGGAAGAAGAGGAATCTGGGAGGACTTTGGAGGTGAGATACGGGAATACAGGAAGAATATAATATAAGACACACTTTCTGTAGATCTTGAACACACGTTAAGGTGAAAAAATACATCTGGAGTCATAAGATCATTTAATTAGATGACAGATGTTTATTCCAACAGAATTATAATAGTGAATTATTACAAATAAATTTGATTTTCTAGATTTTCCCCCTTATATACAGAATTTCTCTAATTATCAGTTAATCTATATTATTCAATAAATTGCATTTATTAATATGAATTTAGTCAATAATGCTAGCTAGATAACATATTAAATTAGTATGTGTTAAAAATGCTGTATGTCAAAGCCCCTCATATGTTCTTACAACACCCTATAAAATGTCAGCATCTGTGACCTATGTTATGCTAAATGTACAGATGGTTAACAAACAGGGCCCACTTTCATGCACTTGAGTTATGAGTAGGACTTGAATCCAAGTATCCAAATGTATAGTTCCTTTTCTCTCTTCTATTACCCTCCACTTCTAATCTTGTCAGTACTGGCCAGGTGCATTAGAGATGCATTCATAGAGAGCAACAACAGTGAAAAAAATGTCAAAACCCCACATGCATATAGGACATGTTCTATAAATAAATGAAACAAACTTGATATAAGGTAATGGGGAGTGATTCAGTTTAGGTTGTTTGTACATAAATTTCTCCTTATTTTGAAAGCAAGTATCAGAGTAACCACCGAAGTAAGTGGCAATTTTTCTTACTTTAAATAGGTGTGCACGTTTAAATGATCAGGGGTATCTCTATCCTGGTAAATGTACTATTAATAATTCGGGGGGAAAGTCTTGAAGTATAAGTCTTTGCTTATTTCTATAGGACAGTAAGTATCTTACAGAAGCCACATAGAGGAACATCTGTTTTCAAACCACTTGGCTGCTTTTAAGCCTCTGGAGGGATGTAACTGAACACAAAATGAGAGAAGGGAATAGTTATATAGTGTATCTAACCGTGCAGATAAAAATATGTGAAGCGTCTAGTACAAATAATTATAAACTTATTATTAAGGTCTGAGATTTGAGTTTCATCCCTGCCCACCCTCCTCCCCCGCAATTTATTTAAATGCCATGGTTTACAAAGTTGTTTATGATGATTTGTTACAGGCATTCAACATTCCAACAAGAACCCCACCATCACTGTCACCTTTCTTCTACCATTGTCTCTGTTTTTCCCAATCACCCCTGAAGTCTGTCCCCATACAAGGCAGAAAATGATTTATTTTATATTTCTTGTTACCACTAGTGACAGAATGATCAAAAAATATTTTAGTGGAAGAAAATTTGTGAAAAACTTTGCATCTCACCATGGGGTCAGTCCTTGTCTGGGTTTTTACTAAACTGTTGTTGCAAGGTAAGCCTTCTGTGTTAATATTTTTGTTGGTCAAGATTGGTTGATTTCTGCATTACATTCCCAACCAATCTGGTGTGCTACTACTGGGATGTCAGTATTGTAGAGGTTGGAGATGTTCCAAAAATCCAGAATATTTAACTGGGCAGTTCAGCCAGAGGTTTGACAGTGGCTTTGGGGCATGAGTGTGGCTGCCAGGACTTCGGTAGGGTAGGAGCTGGTCCGCCCCCTCCAAGCTGTTCTCTGAGGTCTCAGCCAGAAACAGGTATCCAAGAATTTTTTGCAGCTAGCTGATGTCTTTTGAGATTTATTTATGAGTCTCTGGAACAGGACCGGTATATGAGCTTACAGAGCAGCAACAGTGGGTTGTGTCACCCTTGTTTTTAATACAATTTATTTCATCTCTTTATATTGATAATATTAAACACCAGGCCTCCCCTCCTAAAAATTGCCTAATTGCCTCTCCTGAGTCAATATCAGTTGGATGTAGTACACCATTGGGAGACCAGTAAAAAGAAAACAGACATAAAAAGCCACTAGAATATTTTGTTACGCACAGACAAAATCTTCTGGTTTATATTAGTAATATGCAAAAAAAATCAATGAGATAACCATTATTTTTATTGAGAATCTACTAACTCCCAGACAATTATTCATATTTAATTTATTTAGACCTCACAACAGTTTATTAAGATGTGTTGTTACTATCAGCACCTTTTAACAGTTTAGGAAGTGGGCAAAGAGAAGGAAAATGAGTTTTCCAGTAAGAAACCAGGAAATTTACACAGGGTGATGAGTACTTTGCATGACAAAGGCCCAGGATCAGTCCCTATAGCACACCGGAGTGTCCAGCAAGCACTTCCAGGAATGACTCCGAGCTTGGAACCAGGACTATCCCCCAAACACTACTAGATGTGTTCCCCACCAAATGTAAGCAGGGGATTAATCTGATTTTGTTCTACTCCAATACTCATACTCCTAAAAAAATATGCCCCATGTAAGAAACCTCACAACTTTCAAAGGGTGATCATGCTCTGACCACTGACAGAGCCAACTTAAAAGAAGAGTGCATTTATTCCTCCAACAGGAAGGTCTAAATTAGCAAATATCATGTGACTAAGTAAATTACCAAGATTGAGACACACGTCTCTTGATCCTCTTCCATATGAATTCTAAGAAAGAAAACTCCTATCCTTTAGAGTTCTATACTGCTTACTGGTAATGCACTTATTTTCTTCTGGGTCTTCCAATCTCTGGATAAATAAATATCATTTGGCAAGGCTAGATATTTTTTGATTTTTTTAAAACTCATTTCTTAGACTCCCAACAGTTGTTCTGGGACGAGTGGGCTTAGCTCTTGACTGACCGTCAGAGTGATTAATTAGATTTAATTTTTGTACTGTTTTCTCTGCCATCCTGTCACTTCCCCCCAATGACTAATAACTCTTCTACAAAGTCCAAACAAATGGCCACGGTATCTAGCTTTTATTTTTGGAAGTTTCCCCCAGCCAAAATTCATAGACCCTCCACAGACAGCAGTTTAGAAATTCCTGGCCAGAATTCCTGCTCTTAACAGCCGCACTTGATATGGTTAGATGGCCCGTTGACTGATGTCCTGGGTGGCATCAAGCCAGCTCAAAAGTTGTCAGGCTATTTGAACCAAGAATCAGCATTGGGCCATGATAAATATAGATGAGCAGTCTACCAAACAGCTCTATGAGGTGCCCTATCTTTTACAGGAAGTACCTATGTGCCAGCTCTAAAGCATAACACCACATGTCTTTTTCTGCACTTGACATCTGTGGACACTTAAGTGTGTGACAAAAGGAAAAGAATGAGAATGGAAAGAAAGATGGGATGTGTGTAGGTGAAGGGAATCAACTGGAGAAGATGAATTGCAGCTCGGGCCCAGGAGACCCCTAGAAACCCCAGCTCACTGACTTCTTAAACAGGGGATGCAGGCACTAATTATAGATATTTCATTGTAAAGGCTCACAGCTTAGCACAGTTGAAGGAGGAAGTCAAGAAACTGGCAAGTCAGACCTCTTGTTTCTAGCCATGTTGCCAAAGAGCCAAAGAGACACCAGGTAAAACCTGAGCATTTAGAGTCCCTTCCCAGTGAGTTATAAATTGTCATGGAGCCAGGTGACTGGCATCTTGAGGGGGTGACAAAACACGGCTGTTCAGACAGCTCCAGACACCCAGACAAGCTTAACATAGTTTTAACAGATTCATCAGTGCATTGAAGATGTCAAGTGGTCTAAATATGTGGTGAGCATGGGAGGACTTCAAATTTAGGATTTGTGGGACTGAAAATCTGCCTTGTGGCTAATTTAAGACTCAAGAAGGTTAGCAACTGCCCCAGTATCACTTTACAGATAATCTTCAATTTCCTCATCTGTAAACTGAGAATAAAATTAAAATACACCTCATGATGTTATTATCCTCAAATAAGATGACTTAGGCAAATAATTTTTTAATGACAAAGTCTACAAATGTCTTACCAAGCTTTTTTTAGAGTAAGAGTATTTCTTTTGTAAAACCTAGTTAAAACATCAATTTCCATCATTGGTCACCTTTAGAAATCATATATAAATCACATTTTTTAAGGTAATGACTAGTCATTTTTTAATTGGCAATGTTCAAAAGATGTCATCTTGACATACTGTATTTTTTAATAAGGAGGTTATTGTACGTTCTACAAAGTCTTTTCAACCTTCAGACTAACATAAAATTTGAAGAAATTATTCTCAAAATAACTGCCCATTTATGATTCAAAATAGTAACCTACTTTAGCCTACCTTATTTACCTTGTGTAGCATTTATCAACATCATTTTTACATTTTTAGTACATAAAATAGTGTTTATTTAAATAAATCTACTAGGAGAAGTGTAAGAGGAGAGAGAAAAAGAGCTATTTGTTCCAAAGAGAACATGGCTTCCCTAAAGTGGGAAAAGCTCCAAATGTTTTTAGACTCAATATGAAGTCAAGTTTATACTCAAAAGAAGATGTTTATATTATATTTTATGGTAACAATTTCATATAACCTTAAATTTGAAATTTTCTGAGATTGTTAAAAGGCCTAATTTGTAACAAATGATGTTCTGAGAGCCGGCATGCTAATGAAAACCCAGATATTTATTATGAAATAGGCATTTCTTTTTTTTTTCATTTTTTATAATTTTATTTATTGAATCACTGTGAGAGCAGTTACAAAGCTTTTGGGTCTAAGTCTCAGTCATACAATGAAACACCCGTACCTTCACCAGTGCCCATTCTCCACCACCAAAAATCCCAGTATACCCCCATCCCACACCCTCCCCCTGCCTGTGGGGCAGATGATTTCCACATTACTCTCTCTACTTTGATCACATTCACTATTTTGACACCAGGCCCACCATTATTTGAGATTTTACCCCAACACTCAGATCTGCTGAAAAGGCAACAATAGACAATTTGTGTTCTATTGCTGGTTATGAGTAACATATGATGTCGTGTGGCTGCAGTAGGGCCATGTGGTTTTGAAATTCCGAAATTTTAACACTTAAATCTGGAGGGATTTCTGCCAAAAGCCACTGGGTTTAGAGATCTGCTCTTGAGTCTCTGGAATCATGGCTGTTGAGCAGCTTGATGAGGAGCCAAAGAGGCCGTTCGTGGGCGATGACTTGGGGTCTCATTAGGGTGGAGAGGACAGGCCCGGCTCCACCTCCCCCCCCGCATCCTGTTGGACCCAACGTTTCATCACTGCGGGCCCAAGCCAGGTGGAGGGACAGCACCCATTCCCCCCTAGGGTGGCCCGGCGACAGTAACCTACTGCGGGGTCCGGACACATTTCTGACAAAAGCCGCTGGGTTTCGAGATTTGTTCCTGAGTCTCTGGGATCATGGCCGTTGAGCATGAGGAGCCAGAGAGGCCGTTTGTGGGTGATGACTTGGGGTCTCATTAGGGTGGGGAGGACAGGCCCGGCTCCACCTCCCCCCCATCCCGTGAGACCCAACAAGTTTCGTCACTGCGGGATGACAGCCACCAAGTCGCCAAGAGGGAGCAGACGGAGGGACAGCACCCATTCCCCCCTGGGGTGGCCCGGTGACAGTAACCTACTGCGGGGTCCAGACACATTTCTGACAAGAGCCGCTGGGTTTCAAGATTTGTTCCTGAGTCTCTGGGATCATGACCGTTAAGCAACTTGATCAGGAGCCAGAGAGGCCCGGCTCCACCTCCCCGCCCATCCCATGAGACCCAACAAGTTTCGTCACTGCGGGCCCAAGCCTGGCTGTCCAATGGCCTCTGGAGGATGACAGCCACCAAGTCGCCAAGAGGGAGCAGGCGGAGGGACAACACCCTTTCCTCCCTGGGGTGGCCCGGCGACAGTAACGTACTGTGGAGTCCGGGTGCATTTCTGCCAAGTGCCACTGGGTTTTGAGATTTGTTTCTGAGTCTCTGGGATCATGGCCGTTAAGCAGCTTGATCAGGAGCCAGAGAGGCCATCCGTGGGCGATGATTTGGGGTCTCGTTGGGGTGGGGAGGACAAGCCCGGCTCCACCCTCATCCCGTGAGGCCCTGTGTGTCTTGTCACTGGGGGCCCAAATGTGACTATCCAGTGGCCTCAGACGGATGGCGGCCACTGGGCCGCCAGGAGGAACAGGCCAAGGCACGAAACCTATTCCCACCTGGGTTGGCCCAGCACCAGTAACCTACTGCAGAGACCAGACACATTTCTACCTAAAGCCATTGGGTTCTGAGATTCGTTTCTGAGTCTCTGGGATCATGTCCATTAAGCAGTTCAATCAGGAACCAAAGAGGCCTTGCCTCCAATTATATAGCTGAGCCGGAGGTGGTTTGTGGGTGTGTTTCCCACATACCTAACTTTTGGCCGTTTACTTTCTTGGTAAACTTTGCCCCAAGTTTTTGGGGTCTGGCCAAAGGCACGGCAGCAATTTTGGGGGTATCTGGAAGTCTGAAGGCGCTATGAGGCTGCTGATGCACTTGCCTCACAGGTACAGATGAAATAGGCATTTCTTATAGGAAGAAATTCACCTATATTCCTTAGGTTGTTTTCACTGAAGTACTCAAGTCAACAAGTCAGTTCCAAAATATAGTTATGAAAATATTTTAATTATAGAATACAGTATTTATATTGGGATATAAATAAAAGCCTCCCAAGGGAGTCATATTGAAATTTCTACTGTTTTTACATGTGTGAATATTGAGATCACTGTCACTGTCCTCCCGTTGTTCATTGATTTGCTCGAACGGGCCCAGTAACATTGTGAGACTTGTTATTGTGTTTGGCATGTTGAAAACGTCCCGGGGAGCCTGTCAGGCTTTGCTATGCAGGCGACATACTCTTGGTTGCTTGCTGGGCTGTCTGAGAGGGGCAGAGGAATCGAATTCAGGTCATGTTTGCTGCATGCAAGGTAAATGCTCTACCCGCTGTGCTATCGCTCCAGCCCGAATATTGAGATAGCCATTGAAAAATAAATCTGTTGGAATTTATCTTAAAGCAACCAAGTTTATATATTATCTATTTCTAAATATTTTATTTTTGGAAGAAACTGAGGCTCTCAGAAGTTTAAAAAATCAAAATCATTCATGTTTGAGTGAATTGAAACACTTCATGGCTATTGATTGTTAAATTATAAAGATACATAAAATGAACTCAGAATGACATTTTAGAAAGCAATAACTATTTTTTGGCCAACAGGATGTCTCTGTAAATGGCATTATCAGTGTCAGATTATTTTCAGAGTTTGTATTTATTTCCTAATCTTGAACTTTGCATTGTTTCTATATTTTTTCAATGAAACAGCCAATTTTATATGAATTTTCAAAATTATATTCAATATGCCAGGTTTTTAAAAAATATGTTATCCTTTACATAATGGTTTCATTAGTTCATCTTTCTTTTTTGAAAATTTCATCCCTACTTTACAGGTCTTCAGTAAAAGCCAGAGTCTTGAGTTGCCCAGTTTGAAGCCTCTGACCTACTATTCTGATTGTTTCTTCTCAATACTCATGGCTGACATTTGACTTTTAAATGAGAGGCTTTTAGGTTTTTCAATCACTTGCTGATATGGTGGCAAAGTATTGATACCCATAACCACATTACTAACTTAGAATCAATCTTAGTATCCAGTCTTGCATTTCTAATCAAATTTATGATCCACCTCTCAGCTTCTTCTGGAGTCATATTCAGTTTATCTGCCAACATGTTAATACTAATACACTGATGGATGTAACAAAAAGTATCAAATATGAAGAGACGGGCATTTTCAATAAGATCCTTGAGACAAGCCACCAAGAAGTTTACAAGCACTGATTCACATTTGCTCAGCTTTTTCTGAGCCCCATCAAAGTCAAAGTTAACATATAAGCATTCAACAAATTCAGTAATTGTATCCTTGTATGTATAAGACTCCTGTTGAGTAACTTTGACCAGATCTTTTAGCACCTGCCTTTGTTTCCCAACGTCCTTGTTGGTTATCACTGCTGTAGTCAGTTAGCAGAGAATATGTGGACCCACTGTCTGAATTGCATTAAGATACTGGGGCTGGTAAAGGAAAAGATCAATAATGTTATCTTGCCTTTTGGGGTGGTTGAAGAAAATAGAGACCAGTGAATGAGCCATGTTCGCTGCTGCAGAGTGGAGAACTCACAGAATTATTATCTATGGTCTCTTTCAACCGGGTGGTGTCTTCCCAACTCTGGCTTAAGAGTTGGTATCCCAACTCTGGCATTCCAACTCTGGCATCCCAACTCTGGCATCCTAACTCTGCATTTAAGATTTCAGAAGCCAGTTCCCCCAGAGTGAACTCAAAGCATTTCTCTCTGTTGCTGGAACCAAGACTCTAAAGAAACAAATATATTCTGCTGCTCCAGAGTAATTTCCACATTTCTACTGAAAATTTGCATATCTATAGAGTGTATCCAAGTATTCTTGACTAAAACCATATTTATCTGCCAGGTAGTCAAAGAGCACCCAAATGTCCCTGGTTGACTGCATTTATTTTGTAATTTCCGGATCTTCAAACATCTTCACAATTGGTTCCGTTTCTGCCTCAAGTTGCTTGAGTTGTGCAACAATTGTGGTCCTTTCTCCCCTCAAAGCATGAGAAATATCATCAGAATAAAGGTTTTTGTATACATCCATAGCAAAGTCTGCAATGTTGGTATCACTAAGAAAATCCTCTTTTCCTTGCAGTAATTCCTTTTCACTACATATCTCTTTCACAGAAAGTCAAGCACAGTCTTTCTTTCACAGAAATAAAGACTAGCGCCTGTCCAAAAAGTGCACTATGTGAGTAGTCAAGTAGTCAAGTCATCATATGCCCTCTTGCCAAGGGCTGTTTTTAGTTTTTAACATAGTAGAATTCCTAGCAGCATAGTCATCTCCCCAAGAAAGCTCTCGTTCATTTCTCTGTGCATTTCAAATAATTTGTGCATTTCACTCTTCGTTCTCACTTGATGACTGTTTTAACACTCTCACCTTGTCTTCTGATGTTCTTTGTTGTTGTTTGTGTCATCAATCTCCAGTTGCACACCTATTAACTACTTGGGACAAGGAATCTTAGGGTTCCTCTTTCCTAACATCTAGACACTGTTTAGTACAGTTCCTGGAATATTCAATAAATGTTGTGAATGAATGGCTAGATTCAGAAAATTTAAACTATGTGAGAGCGTGGGAATCAACATAAAGTTTATTATGACATGTTCACATGTACCCAGCCTCAACAAATGCTTATAGATTAACCATCTTTATTATTTATCTCTCTTCAAGCAGTTGGATGTTTTGATTCTGAGAAATCTGACCAGCATGCAGTCATACTAACCTCAGAAGGACCTGGGTTAAGGACAATGCATGAGGATTATTGCTGTTGCAAGAATTATTTTTAGTACTTCTATTTAGTTGGATGCATTCCTTTATGAGGAATTTAAAGTGCTTCATTCACATGTCCACTGAATTGTCACAATCCTGTGAACTGTGTAGGGACAGGATTATCACCTTATTTCATGAATGAGGAAGTTATAGAAGCTTGACTCATTCAAAACCATTCAGGTAGGAGGGAGAGCAGAAAGAAATGCTTCATTCTTTTTTAAAAAAAATTAAAGAACTGTTATTTACAAAGTTATTGATGGTTGAGTTTTAGGCATATAATATTTCAGCACCTTTTCTTACCACCAGTGTCATTTTCCTCTAATAGTGTTCCCATATTCCCTCCTCAAGTCCACAAGCCCACAAGCCCCCCTCCCCATCCCCATCCCCATCTGTCAACTTGAAAGGCACACTACAAAGTTTCAGTGGTTGCAGCTTAGTTTCATGTTTTCAGTTTTGTTGAATTTGTGTTTTGGATATATCACTATTCCTCTCATCCGTATCACCAGTATAACTGAACGATGAAATCATGCAATTTGCTACTGGAAGATATCATGTTAAGTGAAGTAAGCCAGAAGAAGAGAGGCAAACAGTATGATCTAATTTATCTGTAGTACATAGAATACTTGATGTGAAAATGTATTTTAGTAAAGGCAGATGCCTAGATTACCCTTGACCCCAGTATTTAGAGAGAATAACAGAGAAGGAAAGAAGTAAAGGAGGGAAGAATAAAATGGGAAGTAATAGGTGAACAGATAACAGGGCTTCAGTTACACTGGTGAGAAAAAATGCATTCTTATGCTTGTTATTTCTATTGTGTGAAGCAGCAACTAATTTGAGTGTTGTAGTCATCAAAACTTGACTGTTGCTAGAAACATTCACTTAGATAATGCAAACCTAAGGCCGTGTGCAATTCGAATCTTCCATAATCAACTATATATTGTGTCAGATCCATTTTTAGCCTGTCACATCACTGTATCACTATGTCACTGTCATCCTGTTGTTCATTGATTTCCTTGAGCGGGGACCAGTAACGATATTCGTCCCAGCCCTGAGATTTTATCAGCCTCTCCTTACTCGTCCTTCTCAAGGGTGCCGTATTGGAGGGAGGCTCTTCCAGGGTCAGGGGAATGAGACCCGTAATTGTTACTGTTTTTGGCATATAGAAAACACCACGGGGAGCTCTTCAGGCTCTACCGTGTGGGCAGGATTCTCTCGGTAGTTTGCTGGACTTTCCGAGAGGGATGGAGAATGTATATAAGAGAATACAAGCCCATATAGGGCCTGGAAAGGTTATTGTGATTTCTTCCTCAGGATCAACAGCATAATTTGTATGATTCAGTGCAAAGTAAAAGTACAAATTACTTAGGCTAAAGTTTTGAATTTTAGGAGTGATTCTGCTGAGGGTTAAACCTTTCTCAGTTCACACATGTAGGGAAGTTGCCTTATCCTTGAAGTTCTCTTGTCAACATTCATATCCTCTAAAGTTTTACCTAACCATTATTTCCATCTACTCTTATCTTTTTTCAGTATCAACCTATTCAATTTATCCTGTATACTGATATCTGATATTGAGTGAAATTTCTAAAATAAAAATATGTTTAGGTCTTTAACTTATTTAAAGTCTTTCAGCAATTCCTCATCATCTCTTTGATGAAATAAGATGCTGTAAGTTTATATTTTATCTTTTGCATATAGAAAACCACCCCCAAAATCAGTGGTCTAAAATAACCATTATGTATTTTTTGTGGTGAGATGGCAGAATAAAGAGGAACTAGCTAACCCAGATGACTGTTGCCTGGATCTTTCAGCTGGATACTTCAGTTCTCTGCGAGGTGAAGGTCTCTCAGCCAATCTAGGTAGGAGCTTGTGAGGATGTAGATGTATTTCAAGAGGGTAAAACTAAAAACAGGGATTGCTTCTAATGTCCCATTATCTGCACAATGTTCTCTCTCCCATAGTCTGTTGGTTATAATAAGGCACAATACCAGTGTGTATATTAAACTATTGTAATTGAATAACATGTCAATGTAATAAAAAGTCTAAGAGGAAAGGGATAATTTTTTTATTAAAAAAACTTTTTTTTGTTTTGGGGCCATACTCAGTGTTGCTCAGGGGTTACTTCTGGCTCTGTGTTCATGATCACTTCTGGAGCTGTTCAAGGGAACTTATGGAATGTTGGGGATTGTATCCAGGTCAGTGTGTGCAAGGAGGCAAGTGCCCTACCCACTGTACTATTGCTCTGGCCCTGGGGATATTTTTTTTTAATAAAGAATAGTGACTTGTACAGACTAGATATTTAGTCATTATTTGTAGACTAAATGAATAACTGTAGAAGGAGTTGCCCCTAAATTGTGTATCCTCATTTACTTGTGCAGGTTAAGTATATTTATGGTTAAGTATAAATTATAGCTCTTCACTTTAGTAGCTTTATGAAACATGACTTGGCCATTAAATGTGTCTGAAAGAAAAGTTCTGACAGCCATCTTGGCGGACCAATAGCCCTGGTCCAGAGACACAGCAGTGAGTCCTGGAGGACACCACAGTGTCAGAGGTCTCTCCGGGCCTTATATCAAGCCAACTGCGCCTGGGGACCCCAGATGGAGCATGTGCGCTCTCCCTGTCTACCCTAGATGGAATCCCTGAGACCAAGAGCTTCCACAAGTAAGGCCCAGGTATGCGGGTTCCAGGACTAAATCTCCAGGCTACATGGTGGCAGAGGGGCCAGGCTGTATCTCCCCTGTATTCCTGCCCATGGCTGTCATACCTAAAATGTACCTCCGGGCACCATCTTACCACACCAACAACCCTGGTCCAGAGATGCCCAGTTGAATTTCACAATCGATTAGTGCCCTACAGCCATGTCTCTGTAACCCAACTATTTGCAATCTAGAATTCCAGAAGCGTGTGGCCACAAAAGTGGCTGTGAAGCTCTCATGATATTAAAAATGAGCAATGGAAAATAAGTTATCTAACATCTGCACCTGGCAGCTAGGCTTGGATGGTGGTGGAAAAATTCAAGAAAAAGATAATGTCTGAAAGATGCCCAAAAGTAGAGAGAGATAGTATTGGGGAAATTGTCTGCCATAGAGGCAGGATGAGGACCGGGATTGGGTGGGGGTCAATACTGAGGACATTGGTGGTGGAAAATGTACTCTGGTGGAGGGATGGGTGTTTGATCATTGTATGGCTGAATCTCAAACATGAAAGCTTTGTAACTGTATCTCACGGTGATTCAATAAAATTAAAAAATAAATTAAAATAATTTTTAAAAGAAAAGTTCTGACCCATATGAGTCAAATAAATGGATCACAGAAACTCTGCAATTGATGAAATCCAGTGCTTACTTTTTTTTTTTTATAATATCACAATATTAGAGTTAGAGGCTATAAAGAAAAGATTCAGACTCTCAGCTCTAAATAAAGACCCGTATCACATCCCTTGCCTGGGCTCATCTTTTTCATGACTTTGTGTACCTGAATCCCTTATGACATCTCTCAGGCAAGATGTGACCTAATAAGAAAGCTTCCACAAGCACCAACATGTGGTCATAAAGTTAACTGCTTCTTGCTTTGTATCTACATTTTATTATCAGAGAGTTGGTGGAAATTCATGAAGCACAAAAGTTTTAGTTATTGAGTTTGAGGCATTTTGTCTCAGAGGCATTTTGATATAGTTTATGTCCAGTATCACACAGTAGACCAGCAGCAATGAATGGAAATTTGGGTAGATTACATACCTGAATAATCAAACAAGTGCTTCACTCTTCCATCTCTCTTCAAGAGTTATATAATTTTCTGGGGCCAGAGAGACAGTACAGTGGGGATAGTGCTTGCCTTGCATATAACTGATCCAGGTTTGATCCCTGTAACCCCTATTGGTCCCCTAAGTTTCACCAGGCATGATCCCTGAGTGCAGAGCCAGGACTAACCCCTGAGCAAAGCAGGGTGTGACCCCCCCAAACAAAACAAAGTAAAAAGAAGAGAGATAATTTAAAAAAAGAAATTTTCCTCCTATTGATTAACTTTAATAAAAATGTATTGCTTTTATTTTCGGCACTTAATATAACTGTAAGGGAAAAAACTATTCATATACAATAAATTATAAGAAATTGATGTGAGGAAAATGTTGATATAATGTGTTCATGTAAAATTAGCTAGTAATGAAGCTCACTATGAAAAATAAATTCGCTACCCTCTGAGGAAAGATGATCGGAATCTCTACTGCTATTTTTTAGCGAGAACTAATGATTAATTTTGATTCTTTAAAACTACCTAGTTATTTTTGGTCAGCTAATCTTTGACAGAGGGCCTGAGAAAGTAAAATGGAGCACAGACAGAGTTTTCAACAAATGGTGGTGGCAAGACTGGTTACTCAAATGTAAAAAAAAAAAAAAGAAAAACAAACAAAAAACTGCCTTCATATCATGCACCTTACACAAAATTCAACTCAAAGTGAACCAAAGACTTTGAGATAAGACTAGAATATATAAAATACATTGAGGAAAATGTAGGCAGAACAATGCAAGATTTGGACCTCAAAGGCATGTTTAATGATTTGATGTCATTGGCAAAGGGAACAGAATAAAAAATATAAACAATTGGAACTACATTTAAGAGTTTCTGTATGGCAAAAGAAACATAGGCTAAAACTAATATACTGAACGGGAGAAAAAATTGTATTTAAAAATCAGAAAAAGTGTTCATATACATTATACAAAGATCAACCACTTGATCACTTGACATCCCATTACTCATCGATTTGCTCTAGTGCGTGCCAGTAACGTCTACATTTGTCCCTGTCGCGTGCTACTGTAGCCCAATGATGTCTGTTCCCAGTTTCCCTCCTTTCACTACCTGTCCTTCTCCAGCCTGCTTCTGTGATTCTATGGCAGGCACTTTCCTTTTCTCCCACTCTTATCTCTGTCTCTGTCTCTGTCTCTGTCTGTGTCTCTGTATCTGTGTCTTTGTCTGTCTGTCTGTCTCTCCTTCTGGGTACTATGGTCTGCAGCACAGATACTGAGAGGTTGAGAGGTTATCTTGTTTGTTCCTTTACCTACTTTCAGCATGCAGTTCCTATCCAAAGTGACCATTTCAATTATCTTTGTCATAATGGTCCCTTCTTTATGAGAAGGAATTTTTAGTCTCTATTTCCTTATTCCGACATCCGTCGATGATCAAGGATCAGGGACGCTGTCTCATTTGCCAAGGTGTCAAAAATCAGATGGGCTGGTCACGTAATGAGATTTAAAGACGACCGCTGGACTAGAGCTGTTACCGACTGGATTCCACGGGATGTCAAGAGACCGCGTGGCTGCCCACCTACCAGATGGTCAGACTTCTTCGTCAAGATCATGAACGATCGGTTTGAGGCTCTTCATGTTCCCAGAGCGAACAGATGCCATTGGGCTACACTAGCATGCGACAGGGACAAATGGAGATGTTACTGGCGCCCACTCGAGCAAATCGACGACTAACGGGAAGTTGAGTGATTAAGTGATTTCCTTATTGTGAGTTCAGTAAGCACAGTACTATATATTGACAATTCTCTAGTTATAACAGGGTATCACTTATTAGAATCAATTTAGAATCAATTTTAGAAGTTGTTTGTTGCATTGTGGCTTTCCTTTTGTTGTCTATTTAGGATTCCTTGCACCAAACTGTACACAGTCCATCCTGGTTGATTTTTTTCACTAGTTTGGTTTTCCACAAAACATAATTTGTTAATTCTTTTGCTAGGTTTATTTCTAAATTAATTACTGAAACTTGTTAAAACTTCAATCATCACCCCTTCTCCAGCCAAAGGAAGTCATCTTTGTTTATGAGGGACAGAGCAGAAAGCCAACTGAGAGGTGGTAATGAAACGCTGGGAGCAGGCGGTAGCAGCTTCAGCATGTTTCACAGGACACTGAGCAAGAATGAAGACTCAAGGGCACCTTTTAGAGGAAAGCAGAGGTAAAGATTATCAAAGGCTTAACTATGAGCGAGCTGGTTGTTGTCTTGAAAAATTATTCCCAGCTGTGCAACTAACCTGACTATGAAAGACGAAGCAGTATCTGGCTTGGGCTGAACATTATTCCATAACTCTGAAGGACATTAGACATGATCTTCGAAGCAACAGAAAGGACGAATATTTCAAGATTGTCTCCTAACCTTAGTTTGCCAAGAGTACCCCTTTCACAAGGATGTGGTTTATGCTCCTTTGGACGTGGCGGTACCATCACTATTTTGGGAACGGACAGTGGAAACAGTCAGCTTGACTGTGCTCATGCTCTTGAGTGTATGAAAGCGGCCACAAAATTTGGCTTCTTAATGTGAAATGACACCTGATATGGAACTGTCCCCTAAGGAGGTGTCAAATATAAAAATTCAAGAGAGGAAGAAGCTTGCGTCCAACTGAGCACGCACACCAAACAGAGACCGGAACTGGCAAAAGTGAACTCTATCTTGATTTTAAGTCTCTCCCTCACACTCTGCTGAAATATTAGCTTGGACCATGGGGGAGAGAGTGCTTCCAGAGACGATAAAAAACATAAGGAAAGATATTTTAAAGAGTCTCTGAAGATTATTGTGTGTAAATGACAAGTCACTGTGCTAATGTTTTCCAAACTTCTTCTCATGGATTCGTGATTCAATTCTTTGAAGAGTGCACTGACAGGATACCCATTTTGCAGTTGAGGAAACAGAGATTTTGGAAGGCTAATTATCCAAAGAACAGCTGATATTTTGTACCCCAAACCCGGCTGGAGCGATAGCACAGCGGGTAGGGCGTTCGCCTTACAAGCGGCCAACATGGCCGACCCGAGTTCGATTCCTCCGCCCCTCTCGGAGAGCCCGGCAAGCTACCGAGAGTATTCGATATGCCAGACACAGTAACAACAAAGTCTCCAATGGAGACGTTACTGGGCCCGCTCGAGCAAATCGACGATCAACGGGAGGGCCTTTATTGAATATTTATTGGTTTCAAAATCAGGCATTACATTATAAATTTTAAAATAATAATCTGAAAAATATGAAGTTATTAGATCCCAAAGGGAACTTTATAGACAGTGCTGAACTATTATAGTAGACAGGAAGCCAAAATTTAAGTTGGGCATGGACTCAAAGAAATGTGCATGTTTACTCCACATAGTAATTAATTAAAGAATAGCAATTTTGTCAATGACAATCCTTTTAAAATATTGATTTTTTTGTATGTGATCTACATCTCAGGGTTTGTCCATATCTCCAACTGAGGTGATGATGATGATGCTGATGGTGATGATGATTTTAGTTTGGGTTTGGGGTGTATCTGGTCATGTTCAGGAGTAACTACTGGCTCTGTGCTCAGGGGTTACTCCTTGCAGTGCTAAGAGGACTAGACGTAGTTCTGGGGATCAAACTTAAGCATGCATTGTGCAAGGCAAGTGCTTTAACCCCTGTGCTATTTCTCTAGTCCTCTGCCTAAGATGTGTTACTTCTTTATTTTACTTTATGATATGATTTCTTTTCTTTTCTTTATTTTTTTTTTGTCACCGTCCTCCCATTGTTCATCGATTTGCTCAGTAACGTTACTGGGCTCAGCGGGCCCAGTAACGTCTCCATTGGAGACTTTGTTGTTACTGTGTTTGGCATATCGAATACTCTCGGTAGCTTGCCGGGCTCTCTGAGAGGGGCGGAGGAATCGAACTCGGGTCAGCCATGTTGGCTGCATGCAAGGCAAACACCCTACCGCTGTGCTATCACTCCTGGAGCGATAGCACAGCGGTAGGGCGTTCGCCTTACACGCGGCCAACATGGCCGACCCGAGTTCGATTCCTCCGCCCCTCTCGGAGAGCCCGGCAAGCTACCGAGAGTATTCGATATGCCAAACACAGTAACAACAAAGTCTCCAATGGAGACGTTACTGGGCCCGCTCGAGCAAATCGACAATCAACGGGAGGGCCTTTTTTTTTTTTTTTTTTTTTTTTTGCGTGTGTGTGAAGGTGCTTTTTGGGTCACACATGTTCAGGGGTTATTTCTGGCTTTGCTTTCAGGAATTACTCCTGGCAGTGCTTGGGAGACTGTATGGGATGCTGCGGATAGAACAACAGGTCAGCCACATGCAAGCCAAACCTCCATCCGCTGTCCTGTCACTCCAGCCCCTATGGTATATTTTCCATTTTGCATATTCTCCCTTATCTCAGCTGAGATGTGTCCTTTCAGCATTTTCCCCCTCTGAAGAAGCCCATGTTCTTCCTTGAATATTTCTCTCTCCCTTCTGC